>NC_080766.1:18017085-19267085 GCF_020826845.1 Diceros bicornis minor
GTCACTGGTGTCCCCGCTGGCTTTTGTGCAGGTTTCTCTTGTTCAGTTGCTCCAGGAGGTGCAGGTTCCGAAGACGCCGTCCTTGATGCTGGAGCGGTGGGCGCAGGTGCAGAAGGCAGAGCCAAAGCAGGGACAGAGGTGGGGCTTGAGCCACAGTTGCTGCTGTGGGGGAGCCAACTGTGGCAGTGGTGGCAGGATTTGATCTCTGGGCTGTAGCTGGGGCTGGTGTTGTCACTGCTTTGGGATTTGTCACCATAACCATGGTGAACTTTTCCTCATTGTGGTTATAATCTTTGAGAGTAGTATCATCATTTTGTTTTGATTAAGAGTTTTGTCTGCAGAAATCAATATTTGTGCCACTACCCAAAATGCTTCATTTACCTTCAGTGCTTTTACTACAAAGCTGCAGCCAACTCCAAAAGGTGTAGTCACCTGCACCAAGCTGAATTCTGGCACCAAGGCACTGACTAAGACTGGAGCCCACAGCCCACATCACATTCCCAGAGCCAGCCTCCTGCCCCTCACATCCCCATGTCACAGTGCACTGTCCAGGCCTCTAGAAAGCTTTCCTCTCCTCAGACCCACTGCCACGCACAGCCCAAACTAGTTTTTAAATGACTAAATAGAGAATCAATGTCTCTCAGTTTAAAAAGAAAAAGGAAGAAGAAAGTCCTCCACTAGTATGTTAGCTCTCATCATCCCAAAATATCAGAAATTTTTAGTTAAAGAGGCATAGTTCACACTGGAGAAATTACATCATACTATATTTTTAAAAACAAATTTTAACTATTAAAAAATGATTTAAAAACCACCTTTCTGTTTTTGGCATTCAGTACCTGGCATATAATAACAACCAAATACATACAAGGGAGAGGCTTGGGAGGAACAGGTTTAATCAAGAGTGTAGTTTTGGATAATCTACGTTTGAGGTAGTTGTAGATATCCATGTGTAGTTGTTGAGTAGGCAGATATTAATTTTAGAATTTTTACAGATACAGCATGAAAGCTATGGGACTAAATAACATAACCTAGAAAGTGAATATACATAAAGAGAAAAAAAAAAGTCTCTGGGGAAGACCAACTTAGAAATTCTCAAGGTAAGGCAGAACCAGATCCCACAAAGGAGACTGGGAAGTAGTGGTCAGTGAGATAGAGGACAATCAAGAGCAAGGAGGGTCTTGGTGTGGAGTGAGGAAAGTGTTTCAAGAAGGAGGGGACGATCATTTGTGTCAAAAGTTGCTCACAGGCCAAAAGCTGCTCATAGGTGAGGCAATATCAGGATGAGAATTGGCCATTGGATTTGGCTGCATGGAGGTCACTGGTGACCTTGAACCAACCGTTCTTATGGAAGGAAAGAGATAGAAGTAGAATAGAGTAGGTTCAAGAGAGTGTGAGAAAACGGAATTGTAGACAATGAGTAGAGACAATTCTTTTTAAGAGGTTTGGCTGTAAAGAGAACAGATAAATGGAAAGTGAAGCTGAAGGAGATGTGGAATCAAGGTGAGTTTGTTGTCTTTTTTTTTTTTCAATATGGAAGAGAGAGGGGGAAATTGCAGGAGTGAAGTCTTTGAGCAGATGGGAGGTGATGAGAGGCAGTACACAAGAGGAGGAGTTGACCTTAGAACCCTGGATGATCAATCAGGTTTAACTACAGCAGGGAATACAGGATATATGATTATAGATGCAGGTTGGCAAATCGGTATTTTTTTTCCATGAAATAAGAAACAAGGCCATCAGTTAAGAATGAGGAGGAGGGGAGAGGCTTTTGTAGAGAAGAGAATATGTGAAATAGTTATGAGAGAGTGGGATATCGGATTGACTCAGAGAGATCTCACAAACTCTCCTCTTAGGCAAGCTACATACCTCTCCTGGGGATTCTCACACTGATAAAGTAGTTTGGGGCATTTTTGTAGAGTTTCATCCCACTGGAAAAAGCAAGGTATCCCAATTAGTTTCCATTCTTCACGAAATGTATCTAGAAGTATTAAGCTCCAAAATTTACCTTCTTCATTGTCCTACAGAATTTCAGGATTTTAGTTTACTTCAACGAAGCCACAGCCTAAAGGTTCTCATCTCTGACCCACAATTTCCCTGGCATGTGAGACTAGAAATCAAATTATCATAGAGCTACTCAAATGAGGAAATCCTTCATTCTAAAATGCCAAAATAATGATCATTTAAACTTGGATAATGTTGATGGTTTGTTACACCATCTGTCAGTGACCACCTCATACTAACAAAAAACAAAAGACAAAAATAAAACTTTCTTTACTTGTAATGTTGGGAAAAAAATATCTTTTTTCTTCCACCCTTCTAGGTTCTTGGTTGGATCTCTGTAACAAAAGACAGATTAACCGGAGAAAAGCATACCAGTTTATTTAATATAAGTTTTATGTAACAGGGGAGCCTTCATAAGGAAGTGAAGACCCAAAGAAGCAGTTAAACCTGAGTGTTTTTATACTGGATTGATGAAAAGTAGGATGTCATGGAAAAATGTGAAAGGAAAAAAAGGGTATGAGGTAAGTGTAAACTTAGGGAAACTTAGGGAAGACCTAAGCAAGAGGGAAACTTAGCAAGACCTGTTCACTCACATTCAGAGATAAGGATGCTCCTTTTGTCTGGGTATAAGGAGGGTACCTCTCACATGAGGGTCTTAGGACCTGCTTCAGGGGAGAAGGGTGGAGAGTTCGTCCAGCACCTGTTGTTTTTCAAATTCCTTCAACTTAAAATATTCAATATGCCAGGTGCCATATTTTGGGATAGCATGTTCTGACCCCATCAATAACAACACTTTCCCTTTATTTCAGAAAAACTTCAATAATCAAAATAATCCTGATATTATGACACTAAATGTGATTTTAAAAATATTTTAAGTTAAGAAACCCGAACAAATAGTCTCATAAATATAAAGTGAAATGCTGAATTCAATCAAAGTTTTCAGATACCATGAGTTATTTAAAGGAATATATTAATACCCAAAGTAAACTGACAGAAAAAAAATAAAAACAAATGGAGCCAGCCCTGATGGCCTAGTGGTTAAAGTTCAGCACTCCCACTGCTTCAGCGGTTCCCAGTCGCGGAACCACACCACCCATCTGTCAGTTGCCATGCTGTGGTGGTGGCTCACATAGAAGAACTAGAAGGACTTACAACTAGATACATACAACTATGTACTGGGGCTTTGGGGAGAAAAAAAAAAAATGATGAAGATTGGGAACAGATGTTAGCTCAGGGCAAATCTTTCCCTGAAATAAATAAACAAACAAAATAAATAAGAACAGACATTACTCTTGATTAATGGTTGTATAAATAATGTAACCTCTGAGGAAGATGTCACAAAATGACAGTGATTGGGACCGTTATATTTATTGAGAAGCAATTGTTTTATAAATTAAATAACTAAAAAAGATTTTCACTATGTCAACAATAAAAGTTGCCCAAAATTAAAACATTAATCTTCAACTAATATTAAACACTAACAACTTTTTAAAAATAATTTTTTTTGTTTTAAAATATACTTAAATGATAAGACATTTAGTGCCAATAGAATACTTTAAAATCTCGAATTTAACTATTACATATACCTAAAAGTTCAGAAATATGAAGTTAGAAATAACTTAGCCTTCTGGTTTTGGCTTTGACATGTAGAGTTTTGTCACTGCTCTCTTTACCACAAGAAAAAACTGGACAAACTGAAAATTTATGACTTTTCTTGAACCCATCAGACAACTGAGGTCACAAGGCAAATTGCCACCAGAAACCTGAAGACAGGTTCATCCCGAGAGACACAGGTGAGACTTGCTGACCTGGAAGTTGCTGGAGTCATAAAGCAGTAGGAACAGTGAAATGGTGATTTTGGTGAATGGCTGGAAGCTGAGGTGAGAGTGAGAAATTCCTGGGGGTTGCAGTCTTAAGGCCCACCCCCGCCACGTTTTCATGGGCTTTGCTTCTTGTACCCCCAACAGGTTCTCATTGTGAAGATCCAAGGCAGATCCCTGTGGCTCTGGCAGGAGGAGGGGAATAGTAACCACTGAGAAAGAAACCAACAGTTTTAACCACAGCAAAGGATTGGTCTCCTTGGGAAAAGACTTTTTCAGAGCCAGATCCCAGCTGGTGGAAGGGGATTCCTCTCACTCCACTCGCCCTCCAGGCTTCCTGTTTCATCTAAAGAGGGGAAACAAAACAAAAACACAAATAAAGTCAACAGAAATCAGGGCTTCAAGGAAATATATTTAGATTGTGAAAGGTTGCAGCCAGGATGGGAGTAGAGGGTGGTGGGTGGGGGAAGCTATACCTCTGGAGAAACACTTGTGAAGGTGACCCACCTTCCAAAAACAAAGACCCACTAAAACAGTGAAAATTAATCAAAAGATTATAGACTGCTCCCCCTCACCCACACCATACCACCACACCAACAGGGCTCCAGTGTAACAGTGGATTATACCCGTAAGACCTGCAAGGAGAAGGCTCTCTGAGGAGGCGTACCTTGGGAAGCCCAATATCAAGAGGGAAAACAAAACAAGGAAACTAGAGAAATGTGAAGCTTCTAGCACCTATAGCTACAGCAAAGATTAACATAAATCCTCACACTAATGGCCTATTTAACTCAGTTCTAATTACCCATACATATCGTGTTCACCTTTTTACAAAAAATTCCAAGACCTGCTAAAAGGCAAGAAAAAACACTTTGTCTGAAGTGACAAAGTACACATTAGAACCAGACTCAGGTATGATACAGATTTTGGAATTACTGGACAGGGAATTTAAAATAACTATGATTAATATGGTAGGGGCGCTAATAGAAAAAGTAGACAACATGCAAGAACAGATGGGTAATGTAAGCAGAGAGATGGAAAATCTAAGAATCAAAAGGAAATGCAAGAAATCAAAAACACTGTAACAGAAATAAAGAGTGCCTTCTATGGGCTCATCAGTAGATGTGACATGGCCGAGGAAAGAATCAGTGAGCTTGAAGATAGATCCACAGAAACAATTTAGTTAAAGAATCTAAGAGTTGGAAGAGACATTAAAAGTTATCTAGTATATCTACTTATTTTCCTTATGAAAAATTGGATTAAAAATACATTCTCTTGGGCCAGCCCTGTGGCTTAGCGGTTAAGTGCGCGCGCTCCTCTACTGGCGGCCCAGGTTCGGATCCTGGGTGCACACCGACGCACCGCTTCTCCGGCCATGCTGAGGCCGCGTCCCACATACAGCAACTAGGAGGATGTGCAACTATGACATACAACTATCTACTGGGTCTTTGGGGAAAAAAAGGAGGAAGATTGGCAATGGATGTTAGCTCAGGGCTGATCTTCCTTACAAAAAACAAAACAAAAACAATACATTCTCTTTTCTGATGGGATGCCAATAATGTAAATAAACATGTAACTCTGCTTTCAAGACTATTGCAAATGGAAGCATGTAATTTTAACACAACTATCACAGATGAAACAACTTTAGGCATTTAAATACCATTTGCCTGTAAAGAATAATTCAACACACCAGTTACATACAGTTACAATTTAATTAGGAGAATCAGAGTAAGAGTCTACATTTTTCCCACTATTACATAGCATCCTGATCAATTTTTTAAAGATTTTTGCATTGTCATTCTTTTACTAAATGCCCTATATTCTTCATGCTGTATCCTCTACACTTGTGTACTGTTACTTTGATCCTTTCTGGGATTAAGGATCAGTTGTCAAACATTGGAACTAAAAGCTCTTATTTATGGCCTTGCCTCCTCGGACTCCAGTATTTAACATCACTTCGGTCAGTGTTCGATTTCAGTCCAGCTGTTCATGTTTGCACATTTAGGTAACTTGCTTCCAAATATTCATGACACTGAACTATTGAAGGTCAAGTTACTGCTAAGTGGACTTTTTTTATATATTAGAATGTCAGCAGAAGAATAGTGCAGCAGTTTCTTAAGATTCTTAGCTTTTCCTACTTTCTTTGACTGAAATTGGTATTTGAGCTCATAGTCACGTATTTCGCATACTCATATTTCACATGTCATATATATGAAGTTCTGTGCTGATGTAGAGGTGGCTAAAATGAGGATGCCCCTGTCTTCAAGGCATGATCAGGTTATAACTGTGGTATTGGAATCACCTTGGAAGCTTTTTAAAAATGCTGTCATTCAGGCCTGTTTGAAGTGGGGCCTGTTTGAGTTGGAGCCCAGGCACCAATATTTTTTTAAGAGCTCCTCAGATAATTTTAACATGCAATCAAGATTAGAATTACTGAACTACATAGTAAGAAAAATATCTCGCAAAGAGATTTGGCAGTGATAGATGAGAATGTCACACACACACATACACACACTCATGAGATTTCACAAGAGGACAAGTTTATATCCAATGAAGAAATCAGTACCAAAGGTTTCTGAGCTTAAAAGGCTGTAAAGATTTTGGAGAGGAATACCCAACTAAGTGGAGATGCATTCCCGGCAGGGAGACACTATGACTGAAGGAAGGCAAAGATGTGCTCTTGACAATGACCTTTTTGAATGATATAGAGAAGAGACAGATCCAGAGGAGAATACTGTAAGGAAGTGTGGGAAATAAGATGAGACACGGAACAAGGTTCCAAATTGAAAAGATCTTAAAACTTGAATTTCAGGGTGCTGTCATTATAAAGCATTTCTTAAATAGTTTTTTGTTTTATTTAAATGTCCAGAAACTTAAATCCATGATCCTTTTACTCAGCTTAAGTATTAAACATTGTTAATGCAGCTAAAATCTCTGTGCTCCTCTTCCTCATCATAATGGTCCCACCCTCTGCAGAGGTAATTATCATCCTAAATTTGGTGTTTATTATTCTCATGTATTTCTTTTTTTTTTTTTTTGATGAGGAAGATTCTCCCTGAGCTAACATCTGTTGGCAATCTTCCTCTTTTTTTTTTTGCATGTGAGCCACCACCATAGCATGGCCACTGACAGACAAATGGTGTAGGTCTGTGCCCAAGAACAAAACCCGGGCCGCTGAAGCAGAGCACGCCGAACTTAACCACTAGGCCACCTGGGGTGGCCCTCTCATGCATTTCTTAATACTTAGATATGTAGATGCTTATGCTCCTAAACAAAACAAATTTTCCAAGTTAAAAACTATCTTGTAAAGTATTGAAGAGAATAATAAAAAGGCATAATGAAAAGGTGTTTCAGGAAGTTGAGTCCAGCTGTCACATACAGGAAGCTTTTGTGTCAGCTAGGGGTGTTTGGACTAGTGTATGAATTAGGGCTTAGAGAGAAAGGGAAGGATATCAAGGAATGGGAGGGAAATCTCAGTGTCTTAAATATATAGAATGAGGAAGCAGGATGTGTCAAACCACGATACTAGCCTTTGGCCTGAGAGATTAGAATTATGATGTGGTGTTGACACATTCAGTGAATCACGGGAAAAACTGGTTTCTGGGAGTGTAGATGTTGTTTTGTGGAATTTGGCCCTGTTGATCATTCCCTCACTGCTGAAGCACTCTCCTCCCTGGCCTTCTGCCATACCTCTCTTTTGACTTTGTTTCTACTTCTCCCATCCTTCCTTCTCAGTCTCCCTCATGGCCTCATTTTGTGTCCACCTCTTTCACTCAGACTTTCCTGGATAGACTTATTCACTTCCAGGGCTTAATACACAAATACCAATAACTTCCACATCTGTGTGGTCAACATGCATGTCTCCTCAGCTCCAGACCTGGATTTCTAATTGCCTGTGGTCGTCTAGCACCACAGCTACTTTCAACTTGTCCCGAATTAATCCTATTACCATCTATTCCCCTTCCACTTTATTCATCTTCTTTATTGTTACGTATTCTCTTTCTCTTTATTTCTATCTTTGCAAATGGTCTCTAAGATCTATCTTCTTACCCAAGCTAGAAAGCTTGGAGCCTGTCCCACACGTGTCCCTGAATATCAGCTGTGCCCACTAATTAATACCATGTCTTGCCAAGTCAACCTCCTTAATCCCGCTTGTATTGACTCCCCTCCCCAACTCTCTCCACTGCCCTAATCTCAGGTTCTTAATGTCTCTTCCCTAGCCAATTATAACAGTCTAGAAACTTATCTCCTCAGCCCTAGTTTTGTCCAGCTCCTATTATCTGTCTCCCATCCACTCTCAGAGTGATTTTCTTAAATATAAATCTGATCATTTCCCACCCTGAGGTGGGAAAACAAACAAACAAACTCCTTATTACCTTCTGCAGAGGCTTCCCATTTTCTTTTTTTGAGCCCTAATTAGGATTCTACAGAGTTGACTTAAAGGCAACCAGTAGTACCAACTTAGAAGCCAAAAGGGCAGATGACTCTTTTGGGGAGACATAAAAGAGTTGGGTTCAAAAGCATAGGTCCTTGTTTTCCCCTCCTATCCTGCTGCTAAGTAATTCATTCACCAAATATTTATTGAGCACCTACCATGTGCCAGACACTCCTCTCAGTGCTGTTACATATTAACTCTTTTAACTTTCACAACAACCCATGGATGTAGGTAATATCATTATTCCTATTTTACAGATGAAGAAACTGATGAGATGAGGAAACTGATGTTAAACTACCCAAAGTCACTCAGCTTGGTGGAGTCAAGAACCAGGCCTTGAACCCAGACAATTTGACTCTAGAATTTTGCTACTCAAAGTGGGATACATGGACCAGCAGAATTGCATCACTGGTGATAGTATTAAAAATGCAGACCCTCTGCCCCCATCCTAGACCTACTCAATCAGAATTTGACTTTTCACAAGATTCCCAGGTGATGTATATGTTCACTCATGTTTGAAAAGCACTGCTTTTAAGTCTGGGTTCTTAACCATTATATTGTCCCCATATATCAGTAGTTAACTTGCTCTTTCTCCTTCAGACACACGACTTAGCTCTTCTTTTTATGGGCCTGTCAAAAACAAAAGTAGCAATCCCCAAAACCTTGCCTCTTTACTTTCCACCAAAGAAATGATAGCAAGGAACCCCATAGGTACGCTCTGAAGGTCAGCTCCTAGTCCTGAGCTAAGTCTTCCTGAGCACTCTCCTTTTATGGCTGCTTCATCATTTGTCTTGAATCTGTCATTTGATACTCTTAGCACAGTTAAGACAGGAAATTGAGAAGCTGGAACTTTTCTGGTTGTGGGAAAAACGAACTTGTATCCCTAATAGTTATTATTCTAACCAGTTCCTGGCGTAGGTGAATTTTATAGTTCCTGAAGAGGAACTGATGTTCAAAATGACCCCCAGTCACTTCACGGTTGTCCAAACACTTGATATTAATTTACTACCAGTTGCTAGACAGGCAGGAGGAAGGAGTGAAAGCAGTTATAACTTGGAGTCCAAGTAGCAGGGAAAGTTGGGGATCAGATGCCATTACAACCCTAACTGACATCAGAATCATGCATCACGATCTTAACAGTGAACTAACGTGACATGTATCTTTTAAGTTAATATGCGAGGAGGTAGGTTTCAGAATAAACTGTAAATCACTCATCCTTAATGAAACTCACTCATGGAGGCTTCTTGGGCCAGCCTCAGCCTTGGCTCTTCACCCACCTGGAGGTTGTCTCCAGCACTTTTTTGTATCTTTTCACAAAGCACTTAATACTCCACCACACAGTAACAAGAAATGGGTGGTTTACTGAGATTTTGCAGAGAGAGGGAGAATGTGTCACATCACACACCACACTTTCCATCACTTGAGCAAAACTCTCATTAGACATAAGGATTATTCATGTCTTTCTTTCCCAAATGCTTTCTTCCAAATCTAAACAGCTTTTTTCCCCTTTTCTTTCTTTCTTCCTTTCTTCTTGCACACAGTATCTAGCAAACCACTGTATTGTTACCAGCATCGGCTCTAATCCCAAATTTAAATAGCTTAAGCAAAATATAAACTGGAGAGCTCAAAAAAGAGTAATGCATTCCTAGCTGGTTTCACTACTCACCACATCCAACCTCATTCTCAGGACCTTGCCAAACAACAGCAGATCTCCTCCTAGGTGGGGGTACAGACGTCTATTGTTAGGAAAATAACAATAGACAGTTTCTTCATACTGCTACATTATCCTCTGTTGTGGTACTTCTTCATGTTTTTTTAAAGAACTAAGAAAAAAACCTTTTCTCCTGTTGGCAAAGGCCTGAGTGGACATGCCTCCTCAACATTCAAAAGACAAAATGTGCCTGCTCTTTGGACGTATGTTATTTGTGTGACAAGCATTTGAAACAAGTCTTTGTATTATTACAGTGACTCTGGGCACCACACACTCACTTCAATCAGAGAGGCTCCACTTATATACATTTTTATACATTGGGTTTCCAAAGGATATTTGTTAGGAAGAGGAGCTCCAATTCCAGTAGCTTTAAAAATATCAAAAGTAAGTGACAGCCAACATAAAGTCTTAGAAGCTTAACCTTCTTTGCATGGTGCAAGGCTCTACTTTACCTGGCCTCTCCCAGCCTTCACCCCTGCTGTACTCTTCTTACCCCACCAGGCCCTCATGTTGCCAACTAGTATTCTCGAGGTTCTCGGAAGGCACGTGATGCTTCAAACTTCTGTGCCTTTGCTCATGCTGTTCTGTCCATTCACCTTGGGAGCACTCACATCACTTGAGAGACAACTTGTGTTACTGCCACCGTGAAGGCTTTAATATCTTAATCAGTTCTGTCTGTTGTAACAAAGCACCACAGACTGGGTGGCATAAACAACAGAAATGTACTTGCTCACAGTTCCAGAGGCTGAAAGTCCTAGATCAGGGTGACAGCACAGCCAGGTTCTGATGAGAGCCCTCTTCTAGATAGCAGACTGGTGACTTCCCATTGTATCCTATGGTGGAAAGAGGGCAAGATTGCTCTCTGGGGTCCTTTTTATAGGGGCACTAATCCATTCATGAGGATTAGTTCATTCATGAAGGCTCTGCCCTCATGACCTAATCACTTCCCAAAGGCCCCCACCTCCTAATACCATTATATGTGGGAGTAAGGATTTCAACACATGAATTTTCTTGGGGTACACAAACATTCAGTCCATTGCATTGATCTTCCCCATCAGAAATGATCACATCTGTTTTTGTTAGCCTGAACATACTCATATCATTGCACCCATATCACCTGTATTTACCTGTATTTTATCTCTGGCAGACAATAAGGTTTTTGACAGCAAGGACTATTTCCTTATTTACTCTTGAACCTCAGCCTGGTTACTGCCTGAGTAAATATCCTTTGAATCTTTGAACGGATATTCATTTGAATGGTCATTTCCAAACTTAAAAGACAACAGACTTTGATGAAAGAAAAATAGTGTATGTGTACTGTCCACATTAAGGCATAATTATGCTCGACAAGAGTTTAATATATCATGAGTCTTTTCTCTTTCTTGTATTCTATTTTCAAAGCGTCAGGTAAGCATACAACATCAATAGTTTAGTCAGAACTAGTATCAATAGTGTATTTAAAGATAAAGGTGTGATTTTCAACTACTTCATAAAGTCTGAGATGGCTCTCTAAAGTCTCAAAAAAAAAAAAACTGTGACTAAGTCTCAATTAAAAAAAAATTCCTAAAAGTCTCCATTCTGTTGACAAATAGAATTGTTCTTAATTAAGAATAATTCCAAACATCCCCAGCTATAGTGTCTGCTTATTGAGAAAACAAACTTATCTTCTCACTTTCAGAGTGTTTACAATATTGGTATATATATAAATCACAAGATACTTAGCTGGTAGTTGTCATCTAGAAGTGTCATTAATCATTATTTCTAATGTAATATCAAACAGAAGGGTAATATTTCCCCGATGTTACAAAAATCAATTTAAACTTAAAAAATACAGTTAAGATGCCTGGTAAAATTGATAGGCAATAAGAAAGATTTTTAAATTAATTCCCATTCTAAAGAATAGGACATATATTTGCATTTGAATTTATGTCAATAAAACGGAATGCCTGACAGCATAAGAATATTGTGAAAAACTATCACTACCTTTTAAAAGTGAGACAGTCTGAGTTAGGGCAATAAATTAGTGCAGACCAGACCACTAATACCCTGGAATTAGCATAGACGTGAATTAAAAGTTTGAGATTGTTAGAGGTCTTATTGAACTGTACTAAAACAGGAAAAATTTATTTTTAGCCCTGTGATTTATTCATATTCATTCTATGACTCATATTTATGATTAAATTTAGGGGACTGGCTGGATATTCATCTAGATATAAAGGAAAGAGAAAAAAATCTGTTTATCATCTTAACAGTAGAATTAGTAAAAAAAAAAATTAAAATGTGAAAAAATCAGCAACTATTAGTATGCTATTTTATCCAAAATATGAAAAGTAACTACTTAACTTTGTAAATCCAATGTATATTGTTTGTGTCACAAGCTATAGGCATAATACACTCTTTTCAAATGTCAACTCTATATTCAGGAAAGACCAAAATATCAAAACAAAACCCCAAAATTTGAAAAATCTTTTCACCTCCAAAAAGAGAACATAATTCCCAACTATGTGTATTTTACTTACATTTCACAACCACTTAGTCTGATAATGAGGAATTGTACTATTAAGTTTTTATTTAGTTGAGTTGGGGAATAAGAATATGTAAAGTTCTATAATTTTTAGACATCAATATACAGTGAACATACCTTATTTCTGGATTTGAGGATGGCCCTGAGTGCAATTTTTTGTCATTAAGTTTTCTTTTTCTCAACTGTTTCCAAAGAGAACATCAATACTGAAACTCAGAAACCAATTCCAATTTGTTTTAGTGCATGTCTAGCATCAGAGAGGTTTTCTATTTAATATTTAAACACATTAATAAATATTTAAACAGCAAAGTACTTGTGCTGGGTAAGTTCTAACTAAAGTAAGATGGAAAGTCTTTTACTGTTCCCATGTTACTAACTGAAAGTTGGGGATTCTGATACAAGGCTTTTTGATGTGCGTGTGTGTGTGTGTGTGTGTGTGTGTGTGTGTGTGTGTGTGTCTAATCATTTTCAGTCTATTCAATGTGAAGTAGTTTCCAGATTAATTTTGGTCCAAGCTGAACAGGCAATAAAACTATTTGGAAGATTAAAAGGGCTCTTCTTCAACTTCTGTTTACCTGTATGCTTTTCAATAAAATTAAAATTTCCAGAAAGTAAAATCCTTTTCAAATCCACATTCTTAGCCACTGGCAGATAAGTCTCCTCTTATTTTTCTTTTGCTTATTTTGGATGATAGATTAATATTTTTTCCTTAAGCATACAATTTAGAGTCTTTAGAGTATAAATATTTGCAAACAAAACCCTTTGCAATTCTGCTAACTGTCTGCATGACAAATATCAAAAGTGGAAGTAATGAGAAGGCTTGAATTTTATGTGGAAATAAGAAGAAGACTAGAATTCTATGAGGGATATTTATTTCCTAGATCCTTTAGGAGAAGGTCCCGGTTGTACTAGCCAGTCCCATTAGAAGTCTGTATTTTAAATGAAAAAAAAAATTGCAAACTTAAATTAGTAGGTAAATTTGGGTTAGTAGATAAAGATAAAAAGAATGTGGATTAGATGGGATCTTTTGAAATCAGTGTGGTTCCAGCACAGAACTGCCTCCATAGACGACTGGAAGAGCCTAATGCGCCTTGAAGATTTTTACTTGAAGTGTCTTATATCTATTAAAATGCTTTGAGAGTATGTGTTTTTAAGGACATGAAATGATCTCCAATATATATTATTAAATGAAAAAAAGCAAGGTAAAGAATAGAGTGTATGTGATGCTATCTTTTTTCTCTGGTTTCTATATGCTTGTATATGCACAAAGGATAGAAAAGAAACTTGAAGAACAATTGCCCCCACTGAAGAAAACAAAGGGAATGAATGAAATGTATATTTTCATCTGTATATTCTTTTTAAATGTAAAATTTGGCTCTATATGCATGTATTATCTGTTTTAAAAAATCTACACAGATGCTGGGGACCCTGCCCTACTGAATCATGATCTCTGGGTTCTGGTTGTGGTATCTAAATTTGCATAATCTATAACTCTCATTTGGCACTTACTGCCTTCTCTTAAGAGATATTTACATGAGAATATAACCTTTATCTCCCCAACTAGAGAAGCACATGATGGGGGGAAGGAATTTTATGTTTCCTGTTGACAAGGGTAATGCAGATACGTAACTGCCATTCTCCTATTACCTTACATTATAGCGAGGAAGCATTTTTGGAAATAAATTTCAACATAACAGGATTATTAGGTCATTAAAATTTTTTATTTTTGCAGGGCCAAATGTCAGCAAGTGTCAACAATATGATATTCTCACTAACTTTTGTTTTTTGAAGGCCATAGTAATGAATTAATTGAACCCTAGATACCTGCAAGGGCAAACAGTGACTCAAAGCTAAGACTGTAGGCCTTGGAGATGTGTGGTTACCAGATACCAGAGAAGTCAAATTACATTACAGAGAGGTTCCCAATCTCTAGGGTGATAGATGTGGGGCAGTCCCATGGTTCTCTGCCTTCCCTTCTACCGGTATGTCCCTACTTGTTCAGGTTGTGTAGGGCATCCATGAAGATCTGGTATCCCATCATTTCTTCTTTTGGACACAGTGCTGCAAGTCAGCCCCCTTCCAGCCTCCAGGCAAACTCAGACCCCAGATCAGTACTTTGGGGATGTCCTTCAAATTTTCCCAGGGTCCAACATCATTGCACCCTGAATATTGTCTTCTTGTTCCATGATAACCCCTTTGGAGGGTAGAAGGTGGTCCTTGTGCAGGACGATCCAGGATGCTCAAAAGAAGCTTCAACAGCCCAGCCTCCCCACAATGGCATACTGCACCTGCCTGTAAGGAAGTAGCAGTTGGTATCTTCAGGAAGAGGATAGGGGCTGCAGCCACCCTTATCCTCTCACCTAGGAGCAAAGTGGAAACAGTTAACTGTGCCTCTTCTAGATCGTTCTGAATGTATGGTTTAAAAAAAAATCACAGCGGGGCCAGCCTGGTGGCACAAGCGATTAAATGCGTGCTCCCCACTGTGGCGGCCCGGGGTTCGCCGGTTCGGATCCCAGCCAT
Source organism: Diceros bicornis minor (assembly GCF_020826845.1). Lineage (NCBI taxonomy): Eukaryota > Metazoa > Chordata > Mammalia > Perissodactyla > Rhinocerotidae > Diceros > Diceros bicornis. The sequence continues at coordinate 18,032,091 of NC_080766.1, forward strand.
GGACCAATGCACTGCTTAGCAAGCCATGCTGTGGCGGCATCCCATATAAAGTGGAGCAAGATGGGCACAGATGTTAGCCCAGGGCCAGTCTTCCTCAGCAAAAAAAGAGGAGGATTGGCAGATGTTAGCACAGGGCTGATCTTCCTCACACACACAAAAAAATCACAGCAAAAAGTACATCACTCAGGCAATGAAAGGTAAGGCCTATACCTTTTAGCTCTCATTAAGGGGACCAGAACCTTCCCATGCCCTTCTGGTACTAGTCAGATGTTGTCTGGTCATATCATTGAAATGAGAATGGGAACTGCATAAGGGAATTGGCAGGTCACTCCATTCCTCATCTCATACACAGGGAAGCTCGGTAATATTCATTAAATTGAGGTTGGGCTCAATCTTTTCTCTAACTTGGGAGGAGAACCTATCTCTGGAAAGGAATATGCACATGAATATGGGGAAATATGGCAGCATGGGAAAACAAGATAAATACATTAGCTCTAAAGGAGATGAAGTGCTGTTAAATCACCGCTAATCTGAATACTTGCCAATGCATGTTGGGTAGAAGGTATGCCCTTGTCTGTCTCTTCATTTAGGCTAGAAGCCCAGTAAACACAGAAACTTCTTATATTCTCCTGGGTTTCCCTGGACTATAGTGTATAGCACAAAGCTTTGTTGAGTGGAATTGAAAATGCCTCTTACCTTTTCTTGGGCAACTGGTTTAAGACTTGACTTTTGTGGGTGAAAGAAGGCCTCTACTCCAGTGCAAGGGCTAGGCTGATAGTCTGAGTGACCTCTCTCTGGCTTGTCTCTCTCAACTTTCCCTCTCCATCATTCATTTATGACTGAAGACACTGTGGTAGCAGTGTGGTAGGCAGAATTCTGAGAATTCTAATCACCCACAACCCTTGTATAATCCCTTCCCATTGAGTGTGGGTGGGACCCAGAGTTTGCTTCTAACCAATAGAATAGGGATATCACTCCTGAGATTATGTTATAAAGAAAAGGTGAAGAGATTTTGCCAATACAATTAAGGTCTCTAATCAGTTGACTTTAAACTAATGAAAAGGGAGATTATCCTGGGTGGGTCTGACTTAATCAAATGAACCCTTCTAAAGAAGGATAGAGACTCTCCCTTTCTTGCTGCCCTTGAAGAAGAAAACGCTACGACTTCCACAGCTGTAAGGAAATGTATTCTCCCAACAGCCATGTAAGCTTGGAAGAGGATCCTGAGCCCAGATGAGACCCAAGTCCCAGTGCCTTCTTGATTGTAGCTATGTGAGACCCTGAGCAGAGGACCCAGGTAAGCTGGGCCTGGACTCCTCACTCATGGAAATGTGAGATAATAAAAGTGACTTATTTTAAGCCACTGAGTTTGTAGTAAGGTATTATGTAGCATAGAAAACTAATACACAAGCCTATGGAATATTTTAAGTAACTCTCATAGCTTTGTATCAGTATATTAAGTTTTTATGTATCTATATTCTCCTACACTTCTTGAGAGCTGAACTCCTCTTTGGTTCTCTTTTTGTTTACCTTCATTTAGCACATAAACATTCCTTGAATGTTCTTTGAATGAATAAAATAAGTGGATGAATTCCTTTTTGGAGTACTCTCCTTCTTTTTATGTTCAATCCTTCTGCTAAGAAACTGCTCTTCCCATCTCCTAGTTTTATTCCTTCCTTTGACTGTTACCAACTGGAAAATAAGTTGTATCCATTAACCAGCCTTGTTTTGGTTACAATTAGCAAGCATTAGCATTGCAAAGTCTAGTGAAAGTTTATCCCCTTGGGTTTGGGAGTCCATGTGAGCTACTCAAATTAATGTATCTTTCTTCATACTCAATCATAAAGACATCGTTTTTTTGGGATGCCATCACCTGTCACTTAACAATTGTTAAGACATTCTTAAAATGCATTTCCCATAGAAATTGTCCAATTAGAAGCATTACAAGGTACAATTACATTATACATTCTGTTACTTAGGAAAAACTGGGCCAGTCAGGGTTCATTGTTATAAGAGACAGAAACCAATTCTGCCTTTAAGAAAGAAGAGTGTTGGAAACCTACCTGGCAGCAGACAGAATAAAAGGAAGGATAGAGACTCCAGCTTGGAAAATGGGTAGGAACCAGGGGAGGGAGGAGGTTAGAACTCTAGATAAAGAGATGACCTTTAAGTTGCTACATCTTTGGCTTGACACTGGACACCACTCAGGAAGCCCTCACCACCACCACCCTCTCACCCCCTCACCATTCCCACCACCAGAAAGAATTCTAAATTGTCTCTTTCTTTGCCTCATTAGTTAAAGATTCAGTGGGCCTGGGGGAGCATCTGATTGGCAGAGTTCATTCTATGGATCTCAGAGAGCAAGTATCCGGCATTTTTGGTTTCTGTGGCAGTAGGTGTGGCCCTACCTTTCACCAAGATACAATGGCCCACTGCCCAAACATGCGGTTCAGATAGTGGGCTGTCCCCACCCAAGAACACAACCTCTGATGTATCCAGTACAAAGTGTTGGCATTTTCTAGAAATTGGCTTAGTTTGATGATATTGTTGAAAAAAACCATGCAGCATATATAAGTGTCAGGACAGACAGGGCAGAGAAATCTAGAACACCTGAGTAAGATTCTTTAATGGCCAAGTGTATGGCCATATTCGGCAATGGATGCATAAAGAAGGAGATAACACAAAACGGTTCTGGAGACTTCTCGTCTTCCCAGAAGTTGCCACTTATATGCACAGCTGTGGATAATTCCATTTAAGTGGAATGAAGATTCTACAATGTTCAAGAAGTGTGATTGCCATTCTCAAGGGTGTGTTTCCGCCCAGTGTCTCCTACTCACCAGTCTAACTGTCATAGAGATTCTGCCTACAGGACTTCCTGCTCACCACATGCAGGCAATTGGTTCAAAATAAACACAATAGGTTCATGATCATTTACTTCAAGTTTCTGTGAAGCAAAGGTAAAGATAAGGTCAAGTTTTTAGTACCTTCATTCAGTAGGCTGGGACCTGAGGCCTGTGCTGTCAATTACTTCTACTTCATTCTTTCTCCAAACTGTCACCTTCTCTGTGAAACCTTGCTTTATTTTCTCAGACTGAGTCCATTTCTCCTTCCTCTGACTTCCAGTAATTTGTAAACAAGTTAGCTTATTAACATCTCATATTCTGTTGTCTATATTCCTGATTCTCCCACCAGATTGTGAACTGTGTCAGAGCAAAGACTGTCTTCTTTAGGCAGAGTTAGGTTCCCCTCTATTCCTGGTTTCCTCATTTCCTCGTACACTAGGACATTGTTTCTATAGCTGACTCCCCCTGAGGCTGTAGGCTTTTAGAGGGTAGAGATCATTTGTTTTTCTTCTGACTTTGTCCATGGTACTGAAATTTGAAAGAGCCATTAGGGCGAGATCATTGGTTGGTTTTAAGTGGGTTTGTCATAAGTATATTAAATTCCTATTTATTTGGCAAAATTATCATACTTTTAAAATTCCAATGAAACTCATGTGTGTGTTTCTGTTTTTTGAAAGTTAATCCTAACATGCCACATGAAAAAGAGTTAGCATGACATCACTTACTCTTTGAAGATGGAAAAAAATAAATTTGAAGATTGAGTATAAGCCCTTGATACAAGAATGAGTATCCTCTTCATCTGTTACTGCTCTCCTGACAAAGATCTGCATAAGTAAGTGTTAAATGAGTACCACAATGTGCCTTTTGAATTCATTCTGAATACTGTTGGCAAATGAGGCATGTTGCAAAATACATTACCCTCTTAAATCAGCATATGCCAGAGCTAAGACAGTGGACTAGGAGTTAGAAGACCTGATTTCTTCAGTTTTTTATTTGATAAATATTTGCTGAGGTATTATGCTAGGTACAAGTTTTAAAACAACCATATACTTGCTGTGTACTGGTGGCAAGTCATTCAACTAGTCTGAGAATAGGTTTCCACCTTTGTAGAATGGATAGAGAGTATGTCCTGCCTTGCCTCATAGAATAGTGAGCGAGATTCAAATGAGACACACTGTATATTCAAGTGATTTATATATGGCAAAGCACTTAAATATAAAGTGATTATATTTATTATATTATGTTAGAGTTATAACACATATATAATATAGTTATATATTAGTACAATAAAGTTATATTTATTAAACAGCGCTAAGGTTATCTCTCAAAGCCAATTCCTTACTTCCACAATTTCATTATTACCAAAATATTATAGTAAATTATAACAATATCATACATTCGAATTGTCCTTAACCATTTTCAGAGTACTGTCAAAAAATTCATCTTTGATTCTTTCAACAACAAAGAAGGTGGTTCCACATACTTTCACCCACACATTTTTAGGGCTCTACTTTTCTACATGATAATTTATAAACCTAGAGCTAAACCAGCTTTTAAATGGTACTTGGATAAGGAAGAAATTTTGATTCAATTTACTGTATTTCTATCTCACTTTCTCGAAAGATCACAATAGTGATACATGATACCCGAGAGACATAAAGAGCTGTCAGATCAGTTTTATTCATAGTTCTTGCAAAATGCCTGATGACAATGGAAGTCTACAGCAGTGGGTCTCAACATTTTTGGTGCTAGGACTGCTTTATACTCTTAAAAATTATTGAGGACCCTGATGAGATTTTATATCTATAGGTTATATCACTCTTTTTTGTCTACAAAGTTAAAATGGAGAAATTTCAAAAATATTTATTTATTATTTCATTTAAAAATAAGAAACCCATTACATTTTAATGTAAATATTACTTTTATGAAAAATAACCATACTTTCCAAATCAAAAAAGATTAGGGAAAAGAATGACATTGTTTTACATTTTTGCAAATCTCTAATGTTTGGTTTATCAGAAGACGATGGAATTCTCTAATCTGCTTCTGTATTCTGTTACCATACATTGTTTGGGTTGAAGTAAATGAGGAACAACTGGTCTCACACAGATATATAGTTGGAAAAGGAAGCATCTTGCCAACACCCTGAAAGAATTTTGAGGACCCACAGGAATCCATCAATCACACTTAGAAAATGGCTGTTCTACAGTATAGGGGGTTTAATTCAGAAGCTTTGAAACCAGACAGACCTTCTATCTGGGTTCAAACGGGTTAATATGTTTGGGCTGTGTGTCCTTGGGCAATTACTTAAACAATAAGCCATAGCTTCTTCCTCTGTGAAAAGAGTTAATAACTCCAACTTCACGGGGTTGCTGTAAAGATCAAATTGCTTGAAGTGTAGAGAGCTTGGCACAGGTCCTGGTACATAGTAAGTGTACACAAAATAGTGGCTGGCTCTGATGTATCAGACTGTTTCCCGTATGCCTCTCAAAATAGAAGGCCTAGAAGAGCCATTCCAACTCACCTGACAGTAAGGCCAGTCTTAGAGGGAATGTTCTGAAATTGAAACCAATAGGATCTAATTTTAAAATAAGCTATCTTATTTTCACTTATACAGGATTTATTCCCAGTCAGTATTCCCATGGTGTTTATAACACGATAGCCCACACTGAAAGCTGTGGTAGATTTGAACAGAGTCATTTAATAATCTTCACATAAAAAAATGCCCTGTGGGGGCCGGCCCGGTGGCGCAAGCGGTTAAGTGCGCGCGCTCCGCTGCGGCGGCCCGGGGTTCGCTGGTTCGGATCCCGGGCGCGCACCGACGCACTGCTTGGTAAGCCATGCTGTGGCGGCGTCCCATATAAAGTGGAGGAAGATGGGCACCGATGTTAGCCCAGGGCCGTCTTCCTCAGCGAAAAAAGAGGAGGATTGGCGGATGTTAGCTCAGGGCTGATCTCCTCACAAAAAAAAAAAAAAAAAAAAAAAAAAAAAAAAAAAATGCCCTGTGTTGTTCTTGATGAAAAACAGACCAACCTAATATGCTGAGACAATAGTAGATTATTGTATACTAATCTACTACTGTCTCATTTTATAACATGACAGTAGATATACTAAATATACTAAAAACATTTTCTGAAAGCCTAGAAAGTAGGAAAGGAGATTTTTAAAATTTGTTTTAATTTTTGTTTATAAATTCATTTCAATTACACTTACTGAGCAACCATTCAGTATAAATGTAATTATGCAGAATCCAAAAATGAATAGCATTTCTGCCTAATATTTAAGTTTTTGTTTGTTTCTACTTGCTAACAGCATCATTTATCCAAAAATAAATTTCTGATTTGCCATACCTCTAGTACGTATTTTTTAAAATTAAAGACATTTACATCTGAACTTTGTATCTTTTCCACTATCCAAGAGAGAACACTAATAATCACCAAGAGTCTGAAACTAGCGACAAAGCCTAGACAAGCTGTTTTGTACATGATTTGATATATGAAACTATCACAGAAATGTCAGTGGAACAGCCCCTTCTTAGACTGGCAGATTTTGTAAAGTGATCTCACTTAACTCAGCTTCTTGTCTTGTTTTCCCAGATTCGGAATATTCAGTCCCACCTGACTAATTCTTCTTCGTGCTCATCTAACGGTTTTAACTTCTCAATTTATAGGTCACAAGGAAGCCCTAATAATAATAATAGCAAGAACTTGCTCACATTTATCATGTACTTACTTCGTGCCTTACAGTGTTCTAAATACTTTACATGCACCTAATCATTTAATCATCAAAATAACCCTATATAATTATTCCCATTTTATAGATGACACAACGGACCCAGAAAACATATGTCAATAAAGGTCATGTCATAAAAACAGAATACTGTCTAAATATTTAAGTCAAGGGATACTTAATCCAAAGAATTGGTTTTACAGGTAATGGAAAAGCTGAGAAGCCAAAAAGGGACAGTGAGCTAAACTAGAGTTTAACAATAGCAAGAAGTCATTATGACTCTTAATTCGGAGGGATGAGGGAAGGAGGTAAGATTTTCAGAGCTCAGGGAACTACTGCACCAAGAGGACCTTGAACCAGGGTAGGCCGGTCTGATGAAAGCTGGAACCGCCGAAGAGGTACATACAGATCTTCCTTGACTTACGATGGGGTTATGTCCCAATAAACCCATTGTTAAGGTGAAAATATCATTAAAGTCAAAAATGCATTTAATACCCCTAACCTACCAAACATCACAGCTCAGCCTAGCATAACTTAAACATGCTCAGAACACTTATTAGCCTATAGTTGGGCAAAAGCATCTAACACAAAGTTTATTTTATAATAAAGTGTTGAATATCTCATGTAATTTATTGAATACTGTATTGAAAGGGAAAAATAGAATGGTTGTCTGGGTACAGAATGGTTGCAAGTGAATTGGTGGTTCACTCTCGTGATCGCGGGGCTACTGGGAGCTGTGGCTCACTGCCACTGCCCAGCATCACAAGAGAGTATCGTACTGCATATTGCTACCCTGGGAAAAGATTAACATTCAAAATTTGAAGTACGGTTTCTACTGAATGTGTATCACTTTCACAACATTGCAAAGTTGAAAAATTGTAAGTAGAACCATTGTAAGTTGGGGACTGTCTGTACAGCCCAAGTAGATGCCACCCAAGGAGAGAGGGAGAAGGAGAAAGAGAAATAGCCTGGCTTCTCCCTTTCTCTCACCCTCCAATACCCCACCTATACCTCTCATTGGCTAAATCCGTTCTGAAGCCGGCTGACTTGAGAACATGGGGGCCATGCAGGGACTGTCTTTTCTGTGATTCAGAGCAAAGCAACAGAAGTGCAAGGAATGTACCCGATAGCAAATAGGCAAAGATTATGCAGAAGGCTTAACTAACTTGCCCAAGATCACTGGGCTAGCAGTCCCGTGGTTGTTCTTTGGAATTTGTATATATGTAGCGATCATGTGCTCTGAATAGGGGAGATAGAGGTCTTGGTAAGTGCATTAAACACTTTCTGATATGTAGTTTCCTCTATCCATATATGTTGTAGGGTAATTTCAGGGAAATGCATGCCTACCACGATACAAGGGGAAGAAAGATAAGAAATGAGAAAGGGTCTGGGGACTCGAGGCCATTTTCAGTGTCAGAGTATGCCTTTGGGCATGTTCAAGGTAAGGGGAGCAAATGATCAAGGCAAGAAATCTCTACTTTTGTGATGACTCTCAGTTGACAAAGTAGCTGTTTCTCCATGTAGACCTTGGTTTCAAAGTAAACCTTGTAAAGAAATAGTTCACATTAGACTAGACTCCTTTTTTAATTCACAGAACTCTTTCTCCCAAAACTATTCCAGTTGAAAGTGTCAATATTGGCAGAAAACGTGGAGGTACTATCCTTTAACATGTAAATGCATCTCTTACCAATCTAAGAGGTTATGGGATGGGGCAGGAAAAAAGATATTGGTGGCACTTAGGTATGAAGTGTAGAATTAAGTGAAGTAGATTGAATATGACTGTTATAGGCTAAATTGTGTCCCCCCAAAATTCACACGTTGAAATTCCAACCCCTAGTACCTCCGAATATAACCATATTTGGAGATAAGGTCTTTAAAGAGGTGATTAAGTTAAAATGAAGCTGTTAGAGTGGGCCCTAATCCAATATGACGGGTGTCCTTACAAAAAGAGGAAGAGATACCACGGCAGAAGGTCAAATGTATATGAAGAGGCAGCAAGAGGGTGGCATCTGCAAGCCCAGGAGAGAAGACACAGTAGAAACCAACCCTGCTGGCACCTTGATCTTCGACTTCCAGCCTCCAGCACTATAAGAAAATAAATTTCTGTTGCTGAAGCCACCTAGTCCGAGGTATTTTGTTATGGCTGCCCTAGCAAACTAATAAACTGACCAAAGAAGCAACATCTAGAGACTCTCAGTGTGTGAGGCACCATTGACAGCTGGAGATGCTAACAATGATATGCTCTGTCATATAAAACAATATGGCTGCCAGGACCACAAAGCTGTCCCAGTTGGAATGAGAAATTAGAGTTAGAGATACACTATAAAAACATAAATAAACTTGTTTTCTTGCCTTCATGGCTGTTCATTTAATTCAATACACATTTTATTGTGCACGTGTTAGGCAGATAGTACTCTTACAGGTGCTACTCTATGACCACCCTATCACAGAATGACATCTCTATCACAATGGTGACATCATAGCAACCTACTCTTTGAATGATTGCTTATGGTTACCTTATCCCAGAATGTCAATACACCTAAAGAAGGGAAATAATTCTGATCCTCCTCAAAGTAGATTTAAGAACCACTCTTTTGTCATGGAAATTGTTCAAATCTATACTATGAATTGAATGTTTCTCTCTTATTCACGTCTTACAAATGTGCTTTGGCAACATATTAGACTTTTGGTGTCCAGAAATGGATTTTTCAAACTCTTTCTAAACAAAGAGAAATGAAGAGTCAAGATAGAAGAATACCAATTTCCCTGGTTCACATACAAGGCACATACTGAATATTGTTAGAAACATCATCTTGATCCAAAATAGAAAAATAGACTTTTAGTTAAGAACTAAATTTTTAATTTCATGTGAAATCTATCACTTTATGTGTTTACCTGAGTGTCAACAATCTAGAGTAACGCAACAGTTTAGGAATTATCAAGCAATGTCCTGAGGATATATAATTCCAAGAACCATACATATTAAGGTGGACTCATGAGCAGCAAAACTGACATTGTGACAAATTTTTAAAATGAATTAGGATATCTGGCAGTGGGTCCTATGTGCAATTTTATCTCAAATTCTCATCCTCTATTCATTCCAATTGTACATTTTCTAAAAAAGAATGTCCACAAGGAAACTTGAAATTTTCTTCTCGAAGTTCTACAAAACAACAATTAAGATCAAAAATAAAAATAAGTAAAAAACCATTAGAAGTAAGCTGGGAATGAATGTTCAAAGTGGGCAAGTATGACTACCTTATAAAGAGCGTTATTTGATGATTATCTGGTGAGCTTTGATAAGCAATTTTTTTTGTACAATTAAAAAATTTAACTCAGAGGAAGATTTATTGCCAAATTCTTGAAATTAAAATTTAGTATCTGGCAATATTTTCTTTTAACCACAGTACTAGATTTTTATGTTAAATTTAACTTTCTTAAATTCAAATGTCATGAACTGGATAGATTTTTTTCTTTTAATCTATAATATGGAGAAACAGGAAGTTGATATGTTGGAAAGAACTTTGGTCTATAAACGAGAAAAAATGGACTCTAGTATGCTTTCTTTGACAAGTCACCATCTTTGGGTCTCAGCATTCTCATAAAAAATTTGTGCATTCTATCATAAGTGTTGCATTATTCCTAAAATTCTGGGTTTCCAACCATTTCACAACTTTACACATTCTTCTGGAAAAGACATGAGATATCAATAAAATAAAATTTGTTAAAATCAAATGAGCAAATAAATATGAAGACGCAAGGGAAAGATCTTAAAATGTAGTTGAAGATATCTAGGGTACACAGCAAAGACAGTTGTAAAAGCCTTAAGAGTTACCATGATCCATGATTATTAAATAAAGCCAGATAATATTTCAATGATCATTTATCAAGCTTTCTTTTCTTGTCATCAGATTAAAAATTATACCCGGATTTGCATATGTGAGTATAGTATTTCTAACAATATGCACTGATTATTCCGCCCCTCCCGCAGCCGCACCCTCACCTCCTATCCCCAGATTAGCTCGTGAAACTTGAGGTATTTTTGAGGCTAGAGGTTCCTTTCTCAAGGTTAGGTTATCCTTGTAATTCCATATACAGTCAAATATTCCATGCGGGGTGGTTAACTGATAATTGGCAACTAGGATGCTAGAATTATGTACCATCTAGGTTGCCTGTTGTATAGATCATAGTTCATTTATATCAAATCTCCGGGAAATAAACCTTATTTCTCCAGAGCCTAGCAGTGACTGGCACATGTTTGAATGAATGAAGTAGATGGAGAATGTCAATATTCATTTATGTAATGATTAGTTAAGGAAAAAAGTACATTTCAGCATGAGAACTTCTGATAGCCCTTTGCATAAATCACACTTGACTCTTCCCTTCAGGCAAGTTGACTGCCTGTGAAATTCCTAGAAAACCGAGGGGAGAGGACCGGAGCCGGCGTTCCGGACCCAACGCGGTTTGGGGACGTTACCGGGCCTGGAGGGAAATGTTCGCTCTCGGAGGAGTTCGGAAAGCCGGCGAGCCGCCAAGTCCTGGGCACGGGGAGGAAGCTGCCCTCCGGCCTCGGCTTGGAGCTTTGCGGAGCCAAGGACAAGCGTCGCGCAAGCTGCCGCAGGGTTGCCTCCGAGGCCAGACCCGCGGGGCGCGCCCTCGCCCCCCCGCCGGGAGCGCGGGCCCGCGCGGGGCGGGGGCGGGGCCGCGAGCGGGGGGCGGGGCACCGAGGCGGCCCCGCCCCGCCCCACCGCCCCGCGGGTCACAATGTAGGGTTAGGGCGGCCGGCGGGCGGGGCTCGGCGGGGGAGGAGCCGCCGGGCGGGGGCGGGGACGGCGACGGCGGTTGGGGGAGGGGAGGGGAGGAGGAGTCGCGGAGGGAGAAGGACAGCGCCATTCCGGACGGCCGCTCCCTCCGTCCCCTCTCCTTTCCCCGCAGTGGCCCGCGAGCCGCGGGCGAAGGAGCGCGCGCGCCTGACGCGGCCCGCCCTGCTCGCGCCCTCCCGGCGTCCGCCGTCCGCTCATGGCCCGGGCCGCGGCCGGCGAGCCGCGCTGAGGCGGGCCGCGCGGAGTCGTGGGGCCGCCGCCGTGGCCCTCGCTGTCGGCGCCTCGCCGCCTGCCCGCGCTGCCCGCGCACGCCGGCCGCCATCGCCTTCGCGCCTGGCTGGCGGGGGCGCTGTCCTCCCCGGCCGTCCGCGCCGCTCCCTGGACCTCGGCGGAGCGCGGCAGCCAGGGCCGGCGGAGGCGCGAGAAGCCGGCCGCCGCCGCCTGGGGCGCCGCCGGCGCCGCGGGGGCCATGACCGTGGAGCAGAATGTGCTGCAGCAGAGCGCGGCGCAGAAGGTGAGGCGAGCCCGCCGGCCGGCGCGGCCCCGCTCCGCTCCTCCTTCCGACGGGCGGCCTCCCCCGTCTCGGCCCGGAGCCCGGCCTCCCCGCCGCCGCTCCGGCCTCCGCCGCCCGGGGCCTCCTCCCTCGCCCCTTCCCGTCGCCTTCGGGGGCTCGTTCCCAGGGCCGGGCTGCGTGTGGGAAGCGGGGTGTAGTTAGGGGGTTTCAATCCACTTCCTTCTGGCCGATTGTTTTTCTGTAACAGACGGTGGCGGGTATTTTTTGAGAGCGACCCATACGTTCCTCCACTCCTCTATCTGGTTTCTTAAACTTTCTCCTCTGCCTTCCTTTTTTTAAAAAATAGAATAGCCAGTGGTCATCCCTTCTGAACACAGTTTGTGTTTTGAAGATAGGAGCATTCCAGGCCTGCTGTATGCAAATGGTCTCCACCAGAATCGAATTGCCTGCCTGGCGGGGCAGGTACATTTACCAGGTGGGCTCTGTGTATAGGTAGAGGATTTGGTTGGTTCCTTTTCCTCTTTCTGTTTCTTTTTCCTTTTTTTTTTTTTTTTCGTTCTTGAATATAGAGATTGGCCCTTAAGAAAGGAAACCTTTCTGGCCATGTTTATTCCAGGAATCTTTTGTCCCCTGAGTTTGACCTTGTTCCGTCGCTCACCCTTTACTCTTGACTCAGTCACGCATTCAAATGGTCACTTACCTAAGTAAAAAAAAAAAAAAAAAATCTAGGTTTGTGAAGCTTCAAACATTTTATAGTGAGTAGTGAGAAATGCTCCTCTTATTCTAGATTTGGCTTTCAGAATCTCAAGTGCACCATCATGGCTTGCACCATTTCCTGAAGAGTAGTAAGCTATGAGTTAATTTTTTTTTTGTCATTTGTGTGAAAAGCGTTTTGGGCAAAAGAAAAACATTGCTTTAGTCGTGTTGGAATTAGGGGGGTAACTAGAGTTTATTGTGAGCAGCTACCAAGGTTGTGTTGGGTTTATCTGGGTGAGTAACGAATGCACCACCCTGTTGTAGTTATGTCCTACCTGTGCTTCATTTTAGAATAAGGTCTGATATCCTAAAATGGACTATGTATATACTCACAGCCTTCTAGATTTTTGCTTTGAGATTATTTTTAGAATTTGATGATAGTACTTGAGGTAATTGAAGATGCTCAAGAATTTTGGAAAGCAAGGATAGTGCATTGTTATTTTAGGCACTTTGGGAAAGTTGTCGTTGGAGCTCTTGTGTGTTAGTTAACTGTTACTGGTTAAATTTAGAAGATTATTGCAGGCTGCAATTTATTTACAGTGAAATAATTCTGCATTTAATATTGGGAGTTTAGAACAGTTTATCTCCTAATCCCCTTTATTCTATTTTGAATACCTTAAACTTTAGTTTTTGATGTTGAGTATGTGATAAAGCGTTAATACTTAGAGCAGGATCTCGTGGTCAAATGTATACTAAGCAATATTTAATAGGTTTGGTATCATTTTTGTTTCTAGTTCTCTTCAGTGTTGAATATTTAGTCAACACTGCCAATTTGTTTCAAAGTGGGAAATGTAGCTCATATTTTTCACATCTCTTAAATTTGAACAATGGCAAGAAGTTTGTGAGTTTTTTAAATTGATTTTCGTTAAAGTACTTCTGTAGCATAGAATCAGATAATGCAGATCTGCCTAGTTCAGAAGTTTATGCATAAAATTATGGGATCAAGAATCAAATTACTGACAGTAATCTTGGCCATCAAGTTTAATTTCCTAGTTTAATGAACCCCTCCTTACACAAAGGGAATAGTTGTTAATCCAGAATATTACCATTATGATGCTGTTTTTAGTGTGTGTGTCAGATCATTTCATTGATATTGGGGAAATTTTTTTAGAGCAATATAATGCATTTATTTTTGTATTTCCATCAAGCTGCTTATGTTTTTTTTTAAAAAAGAAACACTTAATATGTTTGTTTGCTTTCCGTATTGACATAGTATTACTTTGTTACTCATATTGGAACTATTTAAAAAATACTTATATGGGTATAAATACTTTAAAGCCATCGACTTCAAATAAATTGATAGATTGAAGTCCACCAAGTTGGTAGCTAGAAAGTGGACTTAAGCTAGTAACTAGGAAGTGAACTTCATACTTCAGAAGAAACAAAAGTGAAACTCTGTTTTCACTTAGCAACTTTATGAATTATCAGTAAAATGAGGTAACTAGTTCATATTGCATAACCAAAATTGAGCCTATTTTCTGCTCTCCTTAAAGTGATTGTGTGTGTGTATGCATGTATATAGCATTAGTTTTATGTAAATAGCTATATTCTGGTGGTTGGAACGGATTCCTATATTTTCAGGATTCTTTTTTTTCTTCCAGAAAGATGAATCTTTCATATAATAATATAGTAATTCTTAGTTTAAAAAAAAGCACAACGCAGAACTTTCATAGGTCTTTTTTCAACTACAAAGTAGCTTGTCACAGTATATTTTAAGGCAGGGGGCTGTCCTTTCCTCTGACGTGTTCTTTGCTTGATGCTGAAGTTTGGCCATGGCAGGGAGTTATGAGATATAGTAAAACTGCAGAGAGCTGCTTTTCTGAGGTTTAGATGCCACCGGTGAGGTGGAGTTGGGGGCAGATTAGCTGCAGTTAAATCCTGCCATAATTTGAGTCTCGAACATGCATCTTCAGCCTTTGAGCTTGATATTGACCTAAGTGTAGGATCCTTAGAGCTCAGAAATTTGATACCTAGATTCAGGTACCAAATGAGGATTCTTTAGGGCAGCAATAGAAGGCTTCCTCCCAGGGACCAAATTGATTTATAGAGTAAAGTGAGCTGGATACTATTTGCATTAAATGCATCTTTCTGAGTTGAATAAAAGATCAGGTTCATAAGGGCAGGTATTTTGCCTGTTTTGTTTCACCCTGGTTCCTTGCACATAGTATGTTTGAGTAAATATTTGATGAGTGTAATCAAGAGTGAATGTTTTCTAAAAGGAGTTCAAGTGCAAGTAGTTATTTTAATTCCTTAACTGAATCTCCAATTTAACGTTATTGGGAAACAATGAAAGCTGGAAACTTCAGACAACTGTTGGAGTATAGGTAGTGTAATGAAAAGATGGTTGGATCTAAATCACCTTTCTATGACCTCAGTCAAGTCATTAAATGTCTCTGAATCTTCCTTTAAAGCCTTACAGTTAGTAAGATTAGACATTAGCAACTTTTTTAGATCTGAGTGTTTAGTGGAGTTAAGCATGCGTTTATTCCAGATAGGGAGGATAAAAACGAAATTGTAGAGGATGGCGGCAGAAGAAATTTTATGGATCAACAGTCAATTTTCTGTTAATTACAGTGGGGGGTTAGGTGGGAAGGATTAACCAATCACAGATTAACCAAATTAAGAGTTAAAACAAAACTTGAAAAATAATACAAACTGGATTCAGAATAAATTTCTTAGTTAAAGCAATGTAGTATTTTCTAATTTAGGTTATCATCTAAAGTTATAAAAATAAAATAGAGCCTTTCAAGGGACAGTGTACGTTATATAAATCGCTGTAAACATTACATAAAATGGATGTTCTTCAGTACTAAATAGTTGGTTATCTTGTTATTAGCATATGACTTCCACTGGCCAGAGAGATGGGGATCCAGCTGCTTATTCCCTTCTTATTCCTTCCCTTTCTCACCTAATTTTTGATTTGTATACTAACATTGTATCCAGCTGCCTTAATGAATTCTCATCAGATCTAATAAATATTCTCTTGATTTTCTTCAATATTCTATATATACAGTCCATATTATTTGCAAATAATTATCATTCTGACCTCTTCCTTGTCAATATTCAGACCTCTTTTTTTCATTTACTATTTTATTGCTTTAGCTAAGATTACAGAATACTACTAAGATTAATGTTAGTTTCTGTATGTATTGTTTCATTATAATATGGATATTTCTCTATAGTCTTACGTTTTTAAAATATTTTGAAATCAGATTTAGATGTTGACTCTATCAAATTTCTTTTTTTTATTGTTGTTGCAACAACTGATGTATGTGTCAATAACAACGATTGTAATAGGTAACATTTATGGGGTAGTTACTGTGTACTATGATAAGGAATTGTACTAAGAGGTTTTTAAACTTTTTTTTTCATTTAATCTTCCTAACCACCTTATTAGGTGAGCGCTGTTTTTTTTCCCCTTCATGTTGTGGTTGAGGAAACAGTATTAGAGAAGCTAAGAACTAAAGCAACATTTCATTGCTAGAATGTTGAGGGTAGGATTTAAACTCCCAAGCACCCACTCTTACCATTATGATGTATTGCGTTCTGGTAAAATCTCATTGAGTCATGATGCCTCCAAATTCAATTTACTAAATTTTAATCTGGAATTTAGTATCTGTATTCTTAAGTGAGATTGGTTACATAGTTTTGTATATGGGCTTTTGTGTATATGGGCTAACAAGGGAAAGTTAACTCATAAAATCATTAGAAAGCTTTATGTGTTTTCCTTTGCTTTTGGAGTTGTTTAATGTATTATTGTGTTAAACCATTCAAAATTGAGGGTATTCAAGCAATTTTTATCATTCAATCTAAGTACTTGTTACTTTGAAAGTTTGTTGAATATGACTAGATCAGGCAATTTAGAGCAAGTTTTGGATGAGCTGTCCAAATTGTGACTATTTTTTAGGTTTTCTGTCTCTTACAGAGTCAATTTTAAAAATGTTTTATAGATTTAGATTTTATTTCACTTAGATTTATATATATATTGGTCTGATGTTTTCTCTTAAATCTGTGTGTATGTAGATAGATCCCTTTCTCATTCCTGTTTGTTTTGTTTTGTTCTCAGTAATGTTTACCAGATGTTGATCTATTTTATTGGTCTTTCCAAAATTCAGCTCTTCGTTTCATTTATAACTTCTGTTTTGTCTTCTAATTTATTAATTGTTGCTTTTGTCTTTAGTAATTCCATCTTTCTTCTCTTTTTGATGGTTGTTGTTGCTCTTTTTATACTTATATTCAACATTTGGTGAGTTTCCAATCATGTTTAATAATGAAAAACATTTTGTGGATTTTATCTAATTTTGTTTTGGATTTGACTCTATGTTTCTTTCATTATTTAAAGGGGGGGGTACTTTTCAAGATGTTGCGTTTTTAAAATTGTTGATTTTTAGTTTCAATTACACTGTTTAGAGAATATCATTTGTAATAGTTTTAGAAATTAAGATTTTCTTATGTACATGAGGTTTTAATGAGCATATGAAAAGGATGTGTTCTTTGAAAGTTATAGAGTTCTGTATTTGTATATTAAATAAACACATAGTGTGATTTGAATATTTCATGTTTTTTTTCCTTTATTTCTTAAATTCTGAGGGATGTGATATCTCTACTTTTAATGTAATTTCATCAAATTCTCTTTATATTTCTAATGGATCTAATCCAAACTTGTGTTTGCTGGTCTTTTAGTAGGATTTCATCATTTACATATATGGTGATAATTAATAAACTTTTTTATTGTCATCTGAGTTTCCATTTATTAGTCTTGTTTTCCCCACTCAGTTTTGATGGATTGATCAAGTTTTCATTGTATCAGCTTCCTTACCCTCCTTTTATAGTCTCTAATTATTTGGAAATCTCTTTCTCATTTCTGCTTTTTCAATTTTTTTTTTTTTTGCTTGAGGAAAATTAGCCCTGAGCTAATATCTGTGCCAGTCGTCTTCTATTTTGTATGTGGGTCACGGCCACAGCATGGCTGATGAGTGGTGTAGGTGTGTGCCTGGGATCTGAACCTGTGAACCCAGGCCACTGAAGCAGAGTGCTCCGAACATAACCACTAGGCCACGGGGCTGGCCCCCTCTGCTCTTTTAATTTTAAACAAATACGTCTAAACATATTCTTCTGGTAGGGCCAATTGTTAATAACTGGCTTTCCATCCTTCTCTCTGCTCCCAATAAGATAAGACTTTTTAGCTTATTTTTATTTATAGCATTCCTGATTTTGTTGGGATAATATGAAATGTAATTCTGAATGATGACTTTTTAAAAAAAATTATTTTATTAAAGTCATATTGGCTTACAACATTGTGTAAATTTCAGATGTACATCACTCTGTTTCAGTTTCTATATAGACTGCATCGTGTTCACCACCAACAGTCCAGTTTTTATCCACCACCATAAATATGTGCCCCTTTACCCCTTTTGTCCTTCCCCCACCCCCTTCTCCTCTGGTAACCACTAATCTGTTTTCTAAATGATGACATTTTAAATTTCTTAAGGTATACCTTATGTCAAAAATATTACTTAATTGTGTTACATTAGCAGCTAATTAATTTTTAAAAATTAGATATTTAATTTTAACTGTTTTTCTTTATAGTTGGTGTTACTCTACTTTTTTGTTGTTGTTGTTAACTCTCTGTTTAAGCTTGTAAGATTTCCTCTTTGGTTTTAGAATCCAGAAATTTCACTCTGTGTGTGTGTGTGTGTGTGTGTGTGTGTGTGTGTGTATCTTGAACAGTTTTACCTAGGATTTTTGATCTGAAACTTTAGTGTTCTTCTCAGGAAAAAGATATGTATTTTAAAATTATTGCTTCTACTCTATTCTTTTTTTCTCCTTCTATGACTGCATTGTTTGAATGTTAGATAACATTCATCTCTTTTCCTTGCTTCAAATTTTATAATTTCTTTCTCTCCCTTTTTGTTCTATATGCTCAGATAACTTCTTAGTTTGATTGTCTAGGTTATTATTTTTGTAATGCCACTTCTATATTTACTACCTCCGTAGGTGGTCAGATACTTTTTTGGGGGGTTTGTTTTAATAATATACATTTTTAGTTGGTTCTGAAGTGCATAGAATTGAATTAATCATAAACATTGGTTCATAATAGCTGTCCATGCAAGTATGTTTTTATTTATTTATGAAATTTCTTATTAATTTTTAATAATAAACACACATGAACCCACTACTTCAAACAAAAGCTAGAACTTTGAAAGTAACCTGTATCTAACCTTATAGTCCCCTTATCGCATCCCTCTATTTTCATTTGAGTAGTCATCTTGAATCTTGTGTTCATTCTGCCTTTGATTTTCTTTTTATTGCATCTCTATGAGTTCCTGAAGGTGTATATTTTTAATTTTAGTTGTTTTAACTTTAGGAACTTTTTTCTGCCTCAATATCTAAAAGATATTCACCTATCTTTTCTACTAAGAGGTTTAAAGTTACGTTTGCAACATTTAAACCTTTTTCCATCTACACTTCATTTTTGTACTTGGTGTGAGGTAGGGATCTAATTTAATTTTTATTATATATATGATTTTTTGTTGTTAATCTTACCTTATTGAAAAGTTAATGCTCTCCCCCGGTGAACTGATGTGCCATCTCTATCATATACAAAGGCTTTATGTAAAGTGCTCTTTTTTTTTTTCCTGTCCTCTCAATTTTGTGCCATCATTCATTTTGTGAATACCATCCTGTCTTCATTGCTGTAGCTTCATAATAGTCTCTAGTACTGGAAAAGTAAGTTTGCTCCTCCTCTTCCAAGGTGTCATGGCACTTTATTCTTCCTTAGAAATATCTTACTAAGTTGTCTGAAAAACTCTCGTTTGAGTTTTTATTAATTTCGTTGAATCCGCAGACTGGTTTGGGATCATTAACATCTTTATAATGTTGAGTTTTCTATTTGCGAACAGGATATACTTTTTCTGTCATTGGGATCTTCTTTAATATCTGTTATTCATTTTATAATTTTAACTGTAGAATTCTAACACATCATTTGTCCTAGATAGTTGACGATTTCTTTTAACAAGTATATGTGGTGTTTTAAAATATTTGTTGTTACTGGTGTGTACAAATGCAACTGGCTTTTGTATATTGATCTCATATCCAGCCACCTTGCTAAACTTTTCTATTTTAATACTTTTCCAAAGATGATTTTGGATTTTCTGTGTAAAAGATCATATCATGAAGAAATCATGCCAGTTTTATTTATTTCCAATTTTTATGCCTGTAATTTCATTTTTTTTGTTGTTATACTAGGTGAGACCTTTAGTAAATAATAACATTGACTAGAAGCAATGGTACTGGATATTATTGCTGATTTTAAAGGACAGTTCCTTCATTTGGGACCTAATGTACTTCTAAAGTATTTACAAGTGTTAGTTGTACAAACTCATATGTTATAAAGAGGGTTCTGTTTCTAAAGAACTAAAGGATATTGTAGTATTTTACATTTTGACACTTGTGTGTAGTTTTTCCTTTGAGTCCTGGTGACTCTTGTGAAAATTTTCACTCTCGGTATCCTGATGGGGAGAAAGCTGGTTTGTCAGCCATTTCTCTGTCATCCTAGGTCCTATAAAATCAGGCAGTGCACTTCTTTTTTTATCATGGGCCTTCCCTTGTCTTTTTTCCCAGGAGCCATTTCACAATCATTCATTTCTACCCTGATGTGGTTGGTGTAAGAGTTGTTACAAGAGCCTTTCCTCTGACACTACAGCACACATTTACTCTCTAATGTCATAGAACTACCATTTGCACTGACTTGCAGCAGTGTCTTACCTTTCTCCTGCAAATACGAGTGATGAGAATGGTATCATAGCTCATAATAATCGTTGATTTATATTATGCAGGCATACTTCATATTACTGAGCTTTGCTTTATTGTACTGCACAAATATTGTGTGTTTTACAAGACCGTCAACCAGAAAAAAGATTGTAACTTGCTGTAGGCTCTGATGATGGTTAGCATGTTTTAGCAATAAAATATTTTTAATTAAGGTGTCTACGTTGTTTTTTTAGACATAATGCTATTGCACACTTAATAGACTATGGTCTATTAGCGTAAACATAACTTTTATATTCACTCAGAAACCAAAAAATTAGTGTGACTTGCTTTATTACAATATTCGCTTTATTACAGTGGTCTGAAACTAAACTCACAATATCTTCGAGGTACGACTGTATATGAAAGACCAAATATGGCTTATGAAAGCCAGGTTTTGGAATGTCACTATGCAAAGTAGATGATGTGGAAGTTGAATTTATAAAGTGACCCCTTGCGTTTTTTTGGGCTGACTTGTATTAATTTCCAAGAATATTCTCCTTGTCATGATGATCTTGTTTTATAAATGTGATAAGTAATTTTTCAAAGTTTTCTCTTTTTTTCCTCCATGATTGACTTTTAATACAATCCATCTGCTTTGTTTTTAGTCTTGGTCTTTTGAGCCACTAAATATTTTAAAATGTCCAATAATGTTTTCCTTGTTTACTTAGCCATGTTCATATAGGTTTAGATCAGAGTTTCTTACAGTATGGTTAGTGGACTATCTTCGTTTCCTATAGTACTTGCTAAAGCTGTAGGGTTCTGTGCCTCACCTCAGACCTATTGTTTCAAGAATCTGATGGTTGGACTATGGCATTCCTAACAAGAATCTCAAATGATTCTTCTGCACTTAAAGGTCGAGGACCAGTAGTTGTGGTATATTAGTATTCTTAAAGATGAGGGTGCCTTAACACTTGTATAAATTGATTGCAGGGGTTGAGTTAGTACAATATACCCAGTTTAACCCAGAAGCAGAGTCTCTGAACACATAGGCTTTCTTATGTTTCAAGTGTTTCTCCCCATCAGTGCACTGACATGCTTTGCTGTTGTAAGGAAAATGCCTCCTCCCTCAGGCTTTCATGGCCAACATCTCTACGGAAACCAAAGCTTCAGGTGCATAGATGGGACACCAGTACCCCCAACTCCAGTAGGGCAAAGTTAGTCTTCTTTTTATTCATTGAATCATACATCAGGGAGTTGGGAAACTATTGTGTATGCTAAGGTTGCAATCTGCCTGTTTCTTTTCTTTATGGTGTGTGTGTGTATGCATCATTTTTGAAAGATTTTTTTGGGTATGAGAAGCATAGCATATGAAAACTTATGTATACCTCAAAGATATGTAATAAGATTACTACCCTTTGTACCACCCTGGATGTGAATAGAATATCTTACTGTTCAAGAAGTTTTCTTTGTGCCTCACCCAAACTGTCCCTTCCTTCCACATCTTGCTAGCTGCTATCTTGACTTTTCCAAGTTAACGTTACCATGCTGTAATTTACAAAATATAAAATGAAAATACCCATTTAAAGTGTTATAATTAGAAGAATTTTGGCCTATGAAACATTTCTATCACTCCTAAAGATTCCCTTAGTATGTAGCTTGTCTTTTCATTTTCTTATCAGTTTCTGTGAAGTCAAGTATTTTAACGTTGATGAAGTTCATTGTACCCTTTTTTTTCTTTAACGGTTAGTGCTTTAACGTATGTTTTTTGAAACTTAGTTTGCAAAAATGTTTCTCTTATGTTTTCTTCTAAAATGTTTTATCATTTTAGCTTTTACATTTAGGTCTGTAATCTATGTGGAGTTTATTTTTGTGTGTGCTCTGAGGTGTAAGAATCACGGTTTATATGAAATAAATGAACCTTGTGTTATAGTTCATTTTTAGTTCTGGATACACCAGAGCTTAACCATTCTACTGTTGATAAACTATTTGGTTATCTTTTTGTGTGTTTATGGACCATTAAGATTTTCTTTTCTGTGAAATTTGCATTTGTTTCTCTTGTTCGTTTTTTCTTTTGATTTGTTTTACCTTTTTCTTTTTGATTTGAAGGAGTTCTTTCTAGTCTAGATACTTTTTTTTTCCTACTTAGATATTTTGTAAATATCTTTTTCCATTTTCAGGATGTCTTTTTACTCCCTTTATGGTGTTCTATCATGAATAGAAGTTCATTTCAATTTAGTCGCATGTGATTAGTTTCCTTTATTATTTGAACTTCCATACCCTGTTTCATAAAGATACTCTCTTTTATTGTCCTCTAATCTTTTTCTTGTTTTGCCTTCATTCTTTAAGTCTTATTCCACTTGGATTTGAATTTGCATATTGTTTGTGTAGGTGTCCAAATTCATGAATATGGAGAACCAGCAACTTTATTGAAAAATTTCTCCTTGTCCTCATTAATGCTCCACCTGATGACAGTATTTTTTATCCTTCAATTGGGACCTTCTTAAAGGAAAACAGGTCTCAGGGACTCTCCCTTTGAATTAAACTATTTTTTATTATAGTTTTACTGAAGCTGGCATAAATGTAAACTAGGCATAAATTTATTATGTTTTACTGTATAGCTCTTATGCCCTAAGACCAAAAACCAACTAATAACTTAGATGTAACCAAAACTACAAAATTAGTAAAATTTGGACTAACAAGGTTAACTTACTAAGAGATGGTAGTGTTTTACAGAAGCTAACTTGGCGCTTCCAACTTCCACCAAAGAAATTAATGTATGTGCATCAGGATATTCTTGTAATATGTATTATTAAAGTTTAGGAGTAGATTTTATTGCCATTGTCATCCACATTACATCTGTGACCCCAGTACTCAGTTGATAGCCATTGTCTTAGAGTAGGGTTCTCAACCTTTTTGTTGGAGAGTTTTCACAGATGTGCCTCCAAGTTTGATCATAGTTTAAAACTTTTTTTTTTTTTTTTTTTTGCTATGGCTCAGTATACTAGTCCCCCCTTACCTGCAGTTTTGCTTTCTGTGATTTCAGTTATCCGCGGTCAGCTGTGGTCCGAAAATATTCAATTCGTAAGTTTTAAATTGTGCGCCGTTCTGAGTAGCCTCATGAAATCTCACTCCATTTTGCCCAAGGGGTGAATCATCCCTTTGTCCAGCATATCCACACTGTATACGCTACTTGCCTCTTATTCACTTAGTAGCTGTGAGTTATCAGATTGACTATCATGGTATGCAATGCTTGTGTTCTAAGTGAAAAGATAAAAGTTCTTGACTTACCAAGGAAAGAAAAAAAACTCTTATGCTGAGGTTGTTAAGATCTTTGGTGACTTTTATTATGGTATATTGTTATAATTGTCTATTTTTTATTAGTTATTGTTGTGAATCTCTTACTGTGCCTAATTTATAAATTAAGCTTTATCATAGGTATGTATGTTTAGGAAAAAACAGTATATATAGGATTTGGTACTATCTGTGGTTTCAGGCATCTACTAGGGGTCTTGGAACGTATCCCTCACAGATAAGGGAGGACCACTGTAAATGTATTGTAATTATTGAAGTGTCTCTCAAGCAGAATGTTGAACTGAACAGGTTGCGTGATTTAGTGTAGGTGGGATACAGATGACCTTCAACTTACGGTGTTTAGATTTAGGATTTTTCAATTTTAAGATGGTGTGAAAGTGATAACGCATTCAGTAGAAACTGTACATCGAATTTTGGTCTTTTCCCAGGTTAGCGATAGATGTGGTATGATACTCTCTTGTGATGCTGGGCAGCGGCAGTGAGCCACAGCTCCCAGTCAGCCACACGATCATGAGGATAAACAACTGATACACTTACAACCATTCTGTACCCATACAGCCATTCTGTTTTTCACTTTTAGTACAGTATTCAATAAATTACATGAGATATTCAACACTTTATTGTAAAATAGGATTTGTGTTAGATGATTTTGCCCAATTGTAGGCTAATGTAAGTGTGCTGAGCACGTTTGGTAGGCTAGGCTAAGCTGTGATGTTTGGTAGGTTAGGTGTATTAAATGCATTTTCAACTTATGATATTTTCAATTTATGATGAGTTTATTGGGACTTAACCCTCATTGTAAGTCAGGGAAGATCTGTACACCTGCTGTGAATAAGAAGTAACAATTATAGCTTACTTTTAAGTTAGTGCCAAATAAATAGTATTTCTGAGAATTTGTGAGTACTTTGCCTTGTGAACATATCTTAGTGCCTGGGCAATCAAGAGGGTGAGATTCTGCTATGTAGTGTGGTAACTGCTTTTGCAGACACCATGAGACAGTATTATTATCTTGGAGTAATAATTATGTTGTGATTATTGCTGCCTCCCTTAGGGTTGTTGTACTTTGTTGTGGTCAAGGTTTTAAACCTTTTCAGGTGCGCTACCAAAAACTGTTAGTATTTGAGCGCATACTACAAACATGAAGAAGTTAAAAATTATTAGGTAAGAAGACTGTAGCAAGTAGGTCTAGCTATTGGGCAAGATTTTTGTGAATTTATCAGCTTTTGCTGTGTGAACTTTCATTACGTATATTTAACTATTTACATTTGGGCTGTATACATCATGGTAAAATTTGGCTACTAATACAATGTACTGTGTTTCTACTTCTTAACTGGGAATTTCCCAAGATTTAGTCTTTGATTTTCTGCTTTCTTCTTTGCAAGCTCTGTCTTTGAGAGGTCATGTATTTTCTCAGTCGTTACTACTAAGTTTGTATATACAAAATAAATTAAATTTTACACCCTAACATAAGCTCTAGTTTCAGGTTTTCAGTTGCCTGTTGTACATTTCTACTTAGATATCCAGTCATCTCTCATTATCATGTCCATGCATTCATTTTTCTTCTTTGTTTTAAGCAGATTGAGAAATAAGTAACTCACAAAAAGCTTATAGTTGGTGGTGACGGGAGCCAGAAATGCATGTATGATATTAGAAGTTAAAGGAAGTATTTATAGGATGTATTGGTAGGACCAAGGAGAGGATCTAAGAAGAATAGGAAAGGCCTCATAGAGGAGATAATGGTTGAAATGAACTGTTGAAGATGGATAGGCAGATTGACGGTATCATTCTAGGCAAAGAGAAGTTCATGAATAAGAACAAATAAGCAAACCAATTTGGTGCCTTCTGTTATCTAAACAAGTAGCTTTATGTGGCTAGATGTGGTACAGTAAAATATAAATATTTAGTCCCTTTTCCTGGTTCCTGTCACAGGGCTCCTATAACTCTTGGCATTTATTGTCTTTTTTTATGCTAATGAGATAACTTCTGGTTGGGGGACAAGATAGCTTCAGGATGGGGGCTGGACCTCAGAAAAGCCAACCACTGTGATTAGAGGGTTAGAACTTTCAGCGCACTCCCCAATCCAGAGAGGGGAGAGGGGCTGGAGATTGAGTTCAGTCATCAATGGTTAATCAATTGTGCCTACATAATAAAATCTCTGGTGCTTTATATACTGTTAATATGTGAATAGTAAATGGTAGTTCCAGGATAGAATTTAGCATATATGGTTAATTTTTTTCCTTCCTAATTGTTTCTGAGGCTTAGTCTCCTAAAAATACAGAATTACATCATTAATATATTGTTAGGATACAAAAATTGCTTTTAATAAAGTTATATCAGTAAGGGTCCAGTTAGGACACAGAAACCACATAATAATTTGGACAGGGAAAGTGTAATACAAAGAAGTATTCACTATTAACAGATGATTGGCTACTAGAGGGTAAAGAGAACTCTAAAGAAGAAAGGAAGGAGTAAATTTGGGAGAGGTCCTCCACAAGCTGCAAGACTGAGATGCAGGTCTTGTTGGAGAGGTTGTGACTAAAGCCCACTGGATAGAGGACAAGTTTGCTGAGGTGCTGGAGGCTGGGACATTTCTGCAAATAGCTCTTTTATGGGTCTGGGAAAGAAACTGGTATAGAGCATATGCTTTAAGTGGTATAGTGCATATGCTTTATTAAACCTAGCATTTTATCTAGATGAATGGAGTTTCTAATAGTCCATAGGGTGTAGTATGTGTGTAATTAGTATGAGCAAAAACTGTATTTGTTGTAAGGAGTTGTTTGTGACACATAGAGCTGCTTGGAATCATATAGTATTCTAGTTTGAAAGTTCTACTTAGAACATGTTTATTTCTTTTTATTAGTATAGGGATTTTACTTTTGGACTGTAAGTTAATTATGAAAATTTAAGTACAGAAACTAGAGATACATAAAGACTTAATTGGATGAGAGAGATATATTAGGAATCAGTCAGATTATTAGCATCAAAAACAAGTTAAATACATTTTATTTAAACTGCCGGTGTTGAAGTTCAAGGATATGATTTGATTCACAGAAGTTTTGTTTACGCACATGTTTTCCTGAATATGGGCACTATAATTTAAAAACACACTGTTTCATGAGATTTTGCAAGTTGGGTTTTTCAAACTCAAAATGCATGTTCCCGTAGAAACCACGTTTCATGGTGTTGGGTTCTTGTTTGGCCTGGAAATGTATTTAACTCTGTAGGAACTTAGTTTACAGTGCTGTGCAACAATATTTTTGGGGAAAATTGCATTTAGAATTTCTGCTTATGATGTCTTTCTTTTGTCTGCCAGTTAATAGAGGTGAGGGTTTCTGTTAGTGGCTGGGACATTATGCAGGTGTTAGATTGGTTGAAGGGTTGGGGTGGCAGGTAGGGATATGAACTCTGAGGTGAGGAAGGATGGAAACAAACATTTATTGAGGACTAACTATATCCATTGCTCTTTGCTACCTATTTCCCATAAAGTATCTCAATTTTGTTACTTTTCTTCTTTTTGCTGGGGTGAGGGGGGATTACACGAATGCTTAAAGATTGTTTGTGGGTCTGGGATTTTATAAAAAGATAGGAAAAGACTTTAAATTCAGAAATTCTGGCATTTCTATGTCTAAATGTAGTGAAGTATAAAAAAGCATATCTTCAGATTTTTACACCCAGAGGGGTATATGATTAGTTTATTTTAATAGTAAAGTGCTGTTAACCCAAAAAGGTTGAGATAAGCCTTGGCTCTGTGGCACAGGATACCCCAGCCATTCATGGGATTGGTATATAGGTTATTTGCAATTGAGAATTTCAGTAATATTGTACTGTACACTCAACTTCAAGCAGGATGGACAGGACCAGAACTAGGAAAGGAAGTCTCCTATGAAATTTTAGATGGACTGTAGGAGAGTGTAGAAAGTTTGTTTAGTAAGTGGGCCTAATTTATGTATGCTTCTTATTACCATCTCCGGTAATTAGTTAGTACCTCTTGTGGATGAGTTCAAGCCCTGTGATCTCACTTACTCCAGTTCACCTCTGTAAACTCTGCTGTATTCATTTATTCAGTCAGTATTTTTTGAGTGCCCACCACATGCCGGCACTGTACTCGTTACCAGGGAATACAGTGATGAGTGAAATAGACAATCTGCTCTTTTTGGACTTAGAATCTGGTGATTAACCATAGTATATTATTATAATCTGTGGTGAGTGCCAGGAAGACCTCTCACTTTAACAGAAGGCAACTGAATATACAAAGATCTTTGAATGAGGAAGCAGAATGGTATTTTGTAGACCCTGAATGAAAGTTCGAGGGAAGAGGAAGACAGGAAAGTAGTGCAAGGAGAGGCTAGAGATAGCTGTAGCATGCCCAGGGCCCTTTAAGCCATGATAAGGATTGTACTGTAGGAAAATTCCTCAGAGAGTTCATAGAATGTTACATGTGAAGGGAAATGAAAGGTCATGTTGTCCTCCTTAAAATTACAGATAAAAATAAAAAACAAGGGGCTGGACTGGTGGCATACTCCGCCTCAGTGGCCCGGGGTTTGCAGGTTTGGATTCCGGGCGCGCACTGATGCACCACTTGTGAAGCCGTGCTGTGGTGGCATCCCGTATAAAGCAGAGGAAGATGGGCAGGGCTGTTAGCCCAGGGCCAGTCTCCCTCAGCAAAAAGATGTTAGCTCAAGGCTAATCTTCCTCACACACACAAAAAATAAATAAAAATAAAAAACAAGACTTGGGAAATCAAGGTTTTTTGTTTTTGTTTTTTGCTTATAGCTTTTATCTGGCTAGGGGCAGGTTTGGGGCTTACAAAGAGCTATATGAAGGGCACATTATGTACTTGGAATTATCTGTCAATGAAGTTTGGGGATTTCTTGTTATGGTAAGATAATACGATAATACAAACTAGGGCAGTTTAGTGTTATCAGTAGATGCAGAAGGTATTTTCAAAAATAGATGTATATATGGTTATGTACCTTAAAGGCAGTAGTATAATTAATCCTTTCATCAATAGGTAATTTTGAACTGCTTGCCACTCAGTGCCTAGCAATACTTTAGTGCATCTGATTCTGAAGTTTAAGGATGCCTTGGGATTTTCTATTACATTGGGGTTTTTTCCTCTTTTCTTAGAAAGTTTGGAAGTCTTTTTAGAGGTCATTCTAAGAGTTGCCTTTTTTCCCCCTGAAGATGGAAACCTTTGACTTTTTCCTTTGCGCTAAACCAAGTTTTGTTTATATTTGGAAATTCAGTTCAAGGAACCAATGACTGACTTATGAGTCATTCACTCCTTAACATAGAAAGCTTTCCTGCCTTGTAGTCAGCAGTGCTCCAGTTTTCTAGTACTGTTACCTAAGTATTTTACGTCAACAAAGTAGTGGATTTTTGCACTGAGTTTTCGTTTTTTACTGAATTTTTAATCTTGGAAATCAGATATGATAGAGAAGAGAAAATATGGAAAGGACATGGGCTGTGGAATTTGAAAAACCTATTTTCATTCCTGTCTCTGTACTTGTTAATCTCTTGAAGCCCCTGTTAGCTATAAAATGAGAGGAACTTCCTAGAGGGTGTGTATGTGTGTGTGTGTGTGTCTGTGTGTGTGTGTGCGCGCGCACGCACATGTGCATGTATTAAATGGGATTATATGCTGGAAGCATTTAAAACAGAATTTGGCCTACAGCAAGAGCATAATAAATGCTTATCTTCTTTCCTTGGCCTAAGCCAGTGATCCCCTTTTTTTTCATCCTGAAGAAGTTATACCAATGTTAAATATGCTGTAGTCTTTACTGAAATAGATTTAAAACAGACCCAACATTAAGTAGGGTCAACTGAGGAGGGAAAGAATTTCAGTGAAACCCTCTGATCCTTACTTTATATTGAAATTACTGATGCCTCCTTCTCCCTGGAGTGCATAGTACTATATTTTCCACGTATTAGGCACTTAAGGATGTGATTGTGCAGTAAAAATTACAGTGAGGAAGGAATCTGAAGGCCTGTATGTAGTCTTGGCTTGTTTGCTTATTGATTTTTGTGGTGTTTGCAAGCCACTGAATCTCTTTGAACATTGTGCCTTGCCCTTCTTGGTCCAGCAGTGTGTTAAACAACAAAAAAATCAACTGAGTAGATTTAAAAGCTCAAATTGACTTTATTGAACAATTTATTCGACCATAGTTCTTAGATATAAAATAAGCAGTTATGCCAGAACGTGGCATGCTTGATTGACTCTTTAGAATTTGAGGATCCCGTTAGCTAAGCTTTGGGTTTTTTGGAGCCAAACTAACACCTAAAAGGAATGTGCTGCCGGGTTGGGGATTGAGTGAGTTTTACGGTATACGTTGTTGCATGAAAGTGTTCTTGAGGTTGGCAGGTGACCTAGTGTCAGTGTAACCTGTTTCTTGACCAACTTATCCTAACACAGGAGTCTTTGAGTTAGATAGTGAGCTCTCTAACAACCTTTAAATACTTGACTCGTGCCCACGAGTTTTGTGGCTTTTTGACTTCCTTAGCAATTAGCTTTTGTCTACACAAAACAAGACAAACAGGTGCACCTTAATATATTGGCAGTAACCAAGAGATGGTACTGTATCCTGGCCGAGAAAAGGCCCTGTGCGCACAACCAACAATTCCCACCGTTGGAACCTGGGACTGGGTACGATTGAACCAGCAGACCTCAGCAAATGGGGACTGCAGACTGATTCTGAAGAAATGGGGAAGTGCAGTTGGCACTAGCACTTTTCAACGTGGAATCTGGGGAAGGATTCCAAACAAATGGGAAACTGCAGACTGAACCACCAGCAGTTCCCAACATCGAATCTGGGACTACAACCAAGGGCTGGGGTTTCCAATTGAATGGGGCATTGTGGTCCGAACTGCTAGCAGCTCCCAACGTGGAACTAGTGATTCCAGACCAATGGGGAACTAACTGGAAAGCCAATTAGATTGGGAGCTCAATGCAAAAAGAGCAGAACTCAGAACCCAGAGGGAACTTAGCCACAGCCCTTGGAAACAGTGAAAAAAGTGAACTCAAAAAGGGGTTTGCAGGTGCCATCCCTGTGTTTCTTGTCCTTGAATGCCACTGGAAGTGTCCTTTGGTCCTGCTGCTGCCACCAAATCTGTTAAACAACAAAAAATTCAACTGAGTAAATCTGAAAGATCAAATTGGTTTTATTGAATGATTCATGAATCAGGCAGCATCCCATCTAGCAAATAGAAAGGAACTCCATAGAATTGCAGAAAGGAAATGTTTTTAAAGGCAGAGAGGGATGGGAAAAAAGGAAATTATTGCAAAGAATGCATTGTTTTAGGCAAGGTTGCCCTCCTAAGGGGAATGGAAGGGGTCTATCAGTGGATAACCTCCTAGTGCTGACCAGGAAATTCTATGTTGACTGTTCAAAGGTTACATTCCTGGGGGTTTGAAACTGCAGTTAGGTTAGATGTTAAGTCTTGGTTTTCTCACTGTGGGGCCTTAACATAAGTGACTCCATTTTGGGCCTGCTGTCTCCTTTTTAATAAATGTGACTAGGTTGCACCCACCTCCTTTTACTTTATTAGATAAGAAGTCCCTACAAGGAAGACCTTGGAGCTCAGAAAAGGAGCTCTAGAGACGGAAGTGGGTTGGATCCACCTTGGATGCAAAATTGCTAGTCAAGAAAGAAAGAACCATATGCAGGACATTTTTAGTTGAGGCATCACAGACCAGAAGTTTAGTAAATAGGAAGGTGAAAATCTTGAAATAAAAAGTAGGGTGTTAATCACAACAGAAATAGCAGCAATAAAAACATATAATTGCAGGAAATGAAGGTGCAGGTTTTCAAAGACAGGAAAAAGCATAGCTGGAAGACGCCAGTAACAGAGGGGAAAACTTTACAAATGAGGTGGCTTCTCTGCCATAAACTTAGAATTTTTCTCGTAGATCACCTCTTTTGATCTCTTCTATTTCTTGCTAACTTAGCTGAGAAAGTTCTTTCACATTTTTTCTTTCCCACTCAGCCTTCTTCACCCACCCTAATCCTTTTCTTTTCATTGTTTCATTTTCAGTCCAAACTTGTGAGGTCCTAAACTGTGCTACAGATACATCTGGATTTTTTTTCCTAGGTTTTAGCTGACTTTATTTTGAAAGGTAATGAAATACCAAATGGTAACACAATTTCAAAGACATTGCTTCTCTATTTCATAAAATACTCAATGTTCTTGGGCCTGGCCCAGTGGCGTAGTGGTTAAGTTCGCATGCTCCGCTTTGGCGGCCTGGGGTTCGCAGGTTCGGATCCCGAGCACGGACCTACATGCCTCTTATCAAGCCATGCTGTGGCAGGCGTCCCACATATAAAGTAGAGGAAGATGGGCATGGATGTTAGTCCAGGGCCAGTCTTCCTCAGCAAAAAGAGGAGGATTGGCAATGGATGTTAGCTCAGGGCTAATCTTC
Organism: Diceros bicornis minor; assembly: GCF_020826845.1. Classification (NCBI taxonomy): domain Eukaryota; kingdom Metazoa; phylum Chordata; class Mammalia; order Perissodactyla; family Rhinocerotidae; genus Diceros; species Diceros bicornis. Next base: position 18,064,236 of record NC_080766.1, read on the forward strand.
CTCACACACACACAAAAATACTCAATATTCTTGTTGTGCTTTGTATTAGTCAACTATCACCGTAACAGACCACTCCAAAACTTAGTGGCATACTAAGGATTATCATCATGTTCACAGATTTGCAGCTTGGTTGGGGTGGCTCTTCTTCACAAGTGCCTCATTCTTCTGGGGCAACATGTGCTTCATTCTTCTAGGGCAAGTGGGCTACCCAGGTCATGTTCTTCTTAAGGAAGTTGCAGAAGTTAAAGAGGGCAAGCCCAACCGTGTAAGCACATTTCACCTCTGCTTGCATGCTGTTTGCTATTATGTCATTGGTCAAAGCATGTCACATGGCTAAGCACATCATTGCAACAAGGAAATATATGGTGTCTCTAGTGGGAGACAGTGAAAAGTGGCAAAGAGTGTGGGTACAGAGATGGGAGAAGAATTGGGAGGCTCACACAGGCCATATAATCTTTTCTGGGTTTTATATTTGTGTTTACATTTCACCTTATAGTCATTAATGTGTATATATATTATTTTGTATTCTACCACTTTAGCTTAATGTGATTTTGTAAAGATAAACTTCTATATAGATTCACTATTTAAAAATATACAGTTGTTTGGATTTGTCCATCTGTATCAAAATCATTTGAGATGCTTATTAAAAATGCAGATCTGTTAGCCTTAACCCAGACCCTCCTGGAATCACTGTCTCTGGGGTGGGGGCTGGGAATCATCATTATTAACAAACTCACCAGGTCATTCTTCTGCACATTAAAGTTTAGAACCTCTTCCTTGTGGAAAGACATTTGCATTTTTTTCATTTTTCCAGCATTATAAATAATAGCCAGCCACATTTGTACAAATGACTAATTTCTTTGGGGTAGTCAATAGTCTTTCCCTGATCCATGATAGAATAATTTGCAGTTGAGGAAAATAATACTCTGTGTAAAGGATGGAGTTTGGAGTGCTGGTGGTGGTAAGATTACAGACAGGCTTATACAGTCTTTTAAGTATTTTATGTTCACTAAAATAAGGCATTGAATTAGATAAGGAGAACTTCTGTAAGCTTTTTATACATCTTTAATTTGTAATGTTGAGTATTGTGTAACTTAGTCATTGTTCCATTGCTTAATTATTGGTAACTTTTTAAAAGAAAGTAGAAAAGTTGACAAGTTTAAAAAGAATTTTATTTTTCTTGTATTTCAGCCCTGTAAATTTGGCAATTCAATTCTTTTATTCAACTATTTTGATTATTCTTGGCATTTTATATGGCCTTGTTTATGTACTTCATTGTATATTTTATTGTTAGATAGTCTCGGTTATCTCAGCTCTTTAATAAGATTTTTATGGAAATAAAAATTCATTGATGGCATGGCAGATACTGCCAATGCCTATCCAATATATATTCTTTCTTTTTCCTCACAAACAACCTTGATTTCATTTTCAGAGCAGCTTTGTGCGTGGCTGAAAAATACATTTCCCAATTGCCTTTGCAATTATGAGTGGCCACGCAACTTTGTTCTGTTCAGTGAGGCTTAAGTGGAAGTCATTACTTTGTTCTGTTCAGTGAGGCTTTAAGTGGAAGTCACTAGACGGGGCTTGATAAAGAAGGCAGAATCATTTGGCAGACACCGTTTGTCCTTTGCCTTTCCCTTTGTCCTACCTAGAACTTGGAAAGGATGCTGGAGGAGGAGACATGGAGTGACAGACGCTTGATGAATGTCGTATATAAGAATGTTTAGTGGGAAGACGGAGGGAGCTTAGATCTTTTTTTTTTTTTCTGAGGAACGTCAGCGCTGAGCTAACATCCATGCTAATCCTCCTCTTTTTTTTGCTGAGGAAGACTGGCTCTGAGCTAACATCTATTGCCAATCCTCCTCCTTTTTTTTCCCCAAAGCCCCAGTAGATAGTTGTATGTCATAGTTGCACATCCTTCTAGTTGCTGTGTGTGGGACGCGGCCTCAGCATGGCCGGAGAAGCGGTGCGTCGGTGCGCGCCCGGGATCCGAACCCGGGCTGCCAGTAGCGGAGCGCACGCACTTAACCGCTAAGCCACGGGGCCGGCCCCGGGAGCTTAGATCTTGAGTATCATGTGGGATGTCCTTATCAGTTCTGGACTGCCCACCTCCAGTCTAAGTATATTAGGAAAAAACAGACTGCAGTATGTTAAAGCTACTATTTAGATGGGACTCTTCCGTGTAGCTGAATATAATTTCTAACTTATACATGTGGTTTCTGTAAAAGATATCTAGACTAGGTTATCTCAAACCTGACTTGCAAATTATTTATTTTTTCATTTCATTTTGTAATTTGTTTAGGACCCTTCACCTCTGAGTGTATATACATTATGCATATTTAAATTGTCAAGCGTGTTTTGAAATGCACATTTTACAATTCTGACATCAATAAATATGTATGAAGAACATTTTAAAACTTTATATTTTGAAGTAATTTCAAATTTAAATTTGCAAGGTTAGTACAAAAAACTTCCATAACTTTTTTCCTGACCCATTTGAGAGTAAGTTGCAGAGGTGATGTCCCTTGACCACCTGAAATACTTCAGGGTGTATTTCCTAAGAAAAAGATATTTTCTTACATAACTATAGTGCACTTATTAAATTCAGGAATTTAATATTAATACGACATCATTACTATGAAGTCCATATTCGTATTTCTCCAGTTGTCCCAGTAATATCCTGTATTGCATTTAGTTTGAGATGTAATCTGGTCTCCCACAGTACATTTAGGTGCCATGCCTTTTTGGTCCCGTTTAATCTGGAAACTTGTCCTTTGTCTTTCATGATATAGACATTTTGAAGATAACAGAATAATTATTTTGCAAAATGTTCCTCAGTTTGGATTTGTCTGATGCTTCCTCAAGATTAGATTCAGGTTATGCATTTTTGGCAGGAAAACCACAGGTGATATTGTCTTCTTGGTGTATCATATCGTATCAAGAGGCACACACTTAATTTTATCCCATTATTGGTAATATTAATTCTGATCACTTTGTTGAGGTGGTATCTGTTACATTTCTTCATTATAAAATTACTCTTTCTGCCTTTGTACTTTGTAGGAAGAGTTTGAAACTGTGTAACTATCCTGTTTCTCATTAAGCTTTCACTCAGTAGTTTTAGTATCCATTGATGATTCTTCACTGAATTATTACTGAGATGAATGTAAAACATTTTCAAGAAAGATTTCTGCAGATCCTTTCATTCTAGTGACGACTTGTTTTCCATATCATATCCATTGAGCTTTCATTATTTCATGGTGCTATCTTACAGTTTTTGGGCACTTGTTTTAAGAAATACAGAGATGTAGGGAGGAACATAGTTCTTAATTAAGGAAGTTCAGGGAAGGGTTTGATAGTGGAATCCTATACCTCTACCTTTTTTTCTCTCCAATAGACTATAATAGATTATGTAGTATATAGACTAATGGAGTATAAACAGATCTGAAGCAAATGGAGGCAAATGATCAATTCTGTTTAGGATCTTTTATGGCAGACTGGAGAATGAGATGGTTCTTTTTTTCCTTGAATAGATCTTAGGATTCCACTGATGTAATATACCCACCTAGTGCATGACCTGCCAAAAGCATGTCTTTTTCAAACATCCCGGGTGCCTGGATGCTGGCTGACCCTGGGGACAGGGAGAGATTACCAGAGCTGCCTGGATTTCAGTTGGTGGTGCCATTCCCTAATTAAAGTGGCCCAATAGATACCTGTTTTCCTTAGTTCTTCTCAGGCTTAGCCTCACGCTAATCACTCCTTTTCTTGTTGGGAGGCATAAATGAAGTGGTGAAGAATGGGCCAGAAAGTGTTAATTCAGTAAGACTTCTTCTTGAGGAGTAACGTAGTAGTTCCCTTGTGGAAACGTGACAATGGAATAAGGGTTCCCTACAGTATGGTTTGTTCTTCCTAAAATAATGAAATTTGTTCAGTCTCTCTCAAGTTCTATTTTTTTCTCTTTTACTCTAGTTCATTTTGTGTTTTCTGTTTTTTTACCCAAAGGTCATTTATGTTCTTGTCCTTGTGTATTTTCAGATTTCAGAGTGTAATGATTTTGGTTTTTCCCCTCTTTCTAGCACCAGCAGACATTTTTGAATCAGCTGAGAGAAATTACTGGGATCAATGACGCCCAGATACTACAGCAAGCCTTGAAGGTATGGTCTGTGTTTTATGAACTACAGCTGTGTTACACCCTCATCTCTACTGCCTGCCATATTTGAAAGTTGAGTTTTTTAATTATACTGTGTGGTGGTCGTAGTAGAGATATAGGAAAGAACTTTTATAAAGGAAGAGCCTTATTTAACGTATACTGCAGTTTTGAGCATGTTAACGTTCAGCATCCTAATGTTCCAAGATACTTTGGAGTGACATAACCTCTCTCTATGTGAAACACTTTTTGTGCAAAATGGAGGGATGTGAATCGAAATGCTAATGGCTGGTTTTACGCAAGAGCCATGATTTTAGAGTTTAAATAGGGGTGAAGAGTGAGGTGGGGTAGGGAGAGGAGGAGGGAGAAATAGAAAATTAATAGAGGGTCAAAAGCTTACATTTTTCCCTTCTAAGAAGGAGAAATATAAACTGGCTAACATTCAGCTAATTGCACCTTAAGAACATTGCACATCAAATGTCAAACTGTTTAGTATATGCAACAAATGAAGTGCATCATTTTGGTTGTATCTTATGAAGTACTCTCATTTCCACACAGAGGCACCCAGGTGAGTCAAATCATATGGATATGCATGGGGAAAAAGATCAAGTGAATGAAAGATGTTCAAGAACTAGAACTGCATTTTACGCTTGTGTGTGTGTGTGTGTGTGTGTGTGTGTATATTTGTACTAAAAGCTAACAGCAGTATAGCCTCTTTGCCGCTATAGGCATACACACAGCTTCAATCCTTTGCTCCGTGAGACAAAATTATGTAATTTTTGATTCTGAGCCAAAAGCTCTTTATTTCTGGCAGTAATTTATCTTTTAGATGATTGTAATCATAATCATCATAATGATAGTGATGCTTATTAAGCACTTATTAAGCACTTACCGTACTAGGTGCTATTCTAAGTACTTTATGTAGCTAACTCATTCTCCTAATAACTCCATGAAGTAGTATTTTCATCCCTTTTTAAAAGATAAGGAAGCAGAGGTTAAAGTGACTTGATCAAGATCACACAGCTAGTATGTGGAGGAGCTTGGAATAGAAACCAAGCAGTCTCATCCCAGAGTACCACACTTAATTTCTGCTTTTACTAGAGGCTTTGCTTCATATTTGCCCCATCAGGACAATGATGAACAGTACTGTTTAGAGCATTAATGCAGGGTTTCCGAAGCCGCTGTAAGTATTTGGAGAGGAAGTAAAAGTGTCATACCTCAGTTTTTATGATTATGACATTTAGATGATTGCTAGTCTTTTCTTTATTCTGATAAATGGGACTAAATCGTGTCTATTTTCAGAAAGTGCTTTTTCCATTCTGTATCAGTGAGTGTGACGCTACACCCAGTATGTTGTCAGGGAAAATTTGGAGAATTCACTTTTCTTTTTTTTAACTTGGGAAATGTATAGAATATGTTTGATTAAATAAACATAAGGAATTAAATTAATTCTTGTCTACATTTCCTTTGAGGTAAGTTGTGTGGCTGTAGTTTTTTTAACTTTCATTTTAGTTATCAGTAGCTGGGAGTGAAAACAGTGTACTTAAACTTTAACTGTTGCCCAGTATAAATTTGTAAGAGGTTTATTAATGAGTTGAGTGTCTCAGTAAAATACTGACAAGGAGTCTACTTTTGGGAGCCACAATGTCATTGATTGATTTAAGCACTTTTATTTATTTTGAGCATCTATTTTTAGCTCCCCAAAGTAAGTGACCTTCAAATTGTGTAAATCCCTGTTGTAAACAGTTTATTCTTGTTATATAAGGTAGTCTTTGAAAAGCACTTAATGCATTTCTTGGCACATAGTAGTGCTCAATAAATGCTAGCCATTGTTATTGCAAATTATTTTACTATAGTTTACTTATCTAACTACAGAATATGTTATACCCGTAGTTTGGATGAGTCATTTGAGAATCTTATAATGGTTGTGACAGATAACAAAGTTTAAAGCAGTGGTGCTTTTCAAACTGTACTCTTACTTTTTCTCTGTTCTCCCCGGCTACTAAAATTGGAGTTGGGGTGAGTCGGGGACTTCATTCTTCTAGTTGCTCAGGCCTCAAATCTTGGGATCATCCTGATCTTTCCCCTTCTGTCACCACCTACATTTAATATGATAGCAAATAATGTTAGACTCTGTGCTTCTGCCCTTTCTGCCTATAGTGTGTTCTCAACACACAGCCAGAATGATCCTTTTAAAATGTAAGTCATACCATATCATTTTTGTCCAAAACCCTCCACTGGCTTCTCGTTGCACTCTGCTTGTATGCTGAAGTTCTTAAGTCCTACACAGTCTTAACGTGTTCTGGCCTTCTGTCACAAAGATAGCTTCATTATTAATATCTGGATTTCCTAATGTTGTTTTAATTAGCTGTCATAGAGCTAGTGTTATATTTATTGTTAACTGTACAGAGAATATAGAGATATAACTGGGGATGTCTCTTATTTTGCAGTTTCAAAAATTCTTAGTTTTTTAGCATCTACTTTCTTCTAAATTAACTTTAGAATAATTTTGTCTAGGTATGCTTTTGATGAGAACTACATAAAATTTCTATTTAATTTGGGTAGGATTGTCATCTTGACAATATTGAGTATTTCTGTCTAGGAGTTCTGTGTGTCTCTCCGTACTGTCAAGCTTCAGAACATTTTGCTGTTTTCTTCCTACATGTCTTTGACATTGCTTTGACATTTGACAGTTTGCTTCTAGGTATGTATTCAGCATCCATATTAAAGGGAATATCTTTTTTTATGTGTGTGTGTGTGAGGAAGATCAGCCCTGAGCTAACATCCATTGCCAATCCTCCTCTTTTTGCTGAGGAAGATTGACCCTGGGCTAACATTGGTGCCCATCTTCCTCTGCTTTATATGGGACGCCACCACAGCATGGCTTGACAAGCGGTGTGTCGGTGTGCCCCTGGGATCCGAACCTGGGAACCCCGGGCCGCCGAAGCAGAGCGTGCGTGCTTAACCGCTGTGCCATCAGGCTGGCCCTTAAAGGGAATATCTTTTATTGTTCCTCTTTGCAGAAGAACTGTTTTAAATACTCATTTTTCATCCTTTTATATGACAAGTTCCAGAAAACATTTTTTAGTTTGTTCGTTTGTTTAGAAGTGTAAGTTTGTGATTGACTTTTGTTAAGCAGATATGAAAGTAGTGGAAAACTAAGAAATTAGTTATAGAATTGATTTTTACATTATATTAGTATTTTTAATTAATAAAGAAATTACTATTGATATAGTATTCTTTGTTAATGATGAATTTATACTATAAGATTAGAATCACACAGAATGATTTCAAATCTGAAAATGATTTTTCCTACTAAGTATTAGTTGTTATGGAAAAAATTATATAAATCATATGAGAATGCATAGAGTTGTTCCAAAGTATTTGATGTTCTGTTCTTGATATTTGAAGGATAGTAATGGAAACTTGGAATTAGCAGTGGCTTTCCTTACTGCAAAGAATGCCAAGACCCCTCAGCAGGAGGAGACAGCTTACTACCAAACAGCACTTCCTGGCAACGATAGATACATTAGTGTGGGAAGCCAAGCAGATACAAGTAAGTCTACTTCTCTTTGTTAATATTTTGATAAGAATGTAATGAAAAATTTTCCTTGGGGATATATTAATTTTGTTGAAACAGAGGTGAAGGACAAAAAAAAACTACTTTAAACTTGGTTCTTCTTAGTGTAGTTGAAAGGAGCATATGTTTTATTTAGCTGCATTATATTCTTTTCCAGTTTAGGAATAAAAGATTGTATTTAAGTTATATATCCTTTCATAGATCATTTCATATAGTATTCATTGTTTTGAAATATGAAACAGCTACAGGTGTTACTCATTAAACAAACAAAAATGTCTAGAATTTTAAATGGGCAAATCATTTGTTTTATGGATTTTAAATGTTGATAGAGGCTTAGTATTATTTTTGAAGGTAAAGTATTATTTCTAATTACTAATAGCTTTACCATGTAGTAGAATTTCCCTTCCTTCAATCCCTGCCCCTCCCCAACATAAAGATTTTGGAAAAAGGCTTATTACCATGTAACAAAATAAACACACGTACGCATACACACGTGTACGCATACATACATACGGAAAATTTTATGAGACTAATTTTTCTTCATGGTACGAATACTTTGTGCTTATATAGCACTGAGTTTTTCAAAATACGTTCACTTCCCTCCATGTCTCATTATGGTGTAATAATTGCACTATATAAGATGTAGGTATTTTTGTGCATTCTGGATTTGGGAAGTTTGACTAGTAACTTGTGTTTGAAGAGAATTTCTGATGTTGTTTATAGACTTTTTCAAAGTTAGGAAACAACCAGGAAGAACCCATTGACATAGATGTTTATAGCTATTAATTGGCGTTGAATACTGTTTGTTGATAAAATATTTTAATTTCAAATTTTCAGAGTAATCTTAATATTTTTGCTCTACGAATGATCTTATGTCAGCCAAAGCTGGACTATTTCTATCTCACACAGATAATAGGTGATGGGAGAAGTTTTATGTATGTAAGACAGACCCAATTGCTTATGTCCAAGTTGAAGACAAACTGTGGCTTGGCCCTTGTCTACATCTCTAACTTCATTTTCTGCTGTTTTCCTACTCTCACTTTACACTGTGATAATACAGAATGGCTTGAATTTCTCGTCCACCTAGTGCTATTTAATTTTTTTTGTCTTTATACTTGCTATTCTTTCTGTCTGGCATCCCCTTTAGCCTTTACCCCCAGTCTAATTTCTTCTGGTGTTGTAAGACTTAGCTCGGGAATTACTGGCTCTAGAATGTTTCCCCTGGCCTCTAAGTTGGACCAAGTGCTTCTCTAGCACCCAGAGCATACTTCTGTCTTAATGAGTACTGTGTTATTTTGAAATTATTTACTTGAGTCCTTTCTTGCTTACCAAACAGGAAACGTAACAGGGCAAGAGACCATTGATGTTCCCGCCATCATACTAGAATGTCATACTTTCTCAAAGGTTGTTTGTTGAGTTATTTTTGATAATATGTGTAAAAAAGCTGTTTCAAAACTAATGAAAGGGACGAGATTGAGAAGCTTGTTGCAAGAAGTTGGAAAAGAGAGCAGTGGTATAAATAGAGGAGGAATTAATATGTAAGAACAACAGCTCATATCTTTCACGGTTCTGAGACTTGGGGGGAAAATGAAATTAGGTAGAAAAAGGAAGAAAAGAATGATTTTGACTGAAGGCAGCTGGTTAAAGTGAAGGAAACAGGAAATTGACTACACATCGTTCAGTGTTCTAGTTGAAAGGATGAAAAGATTTTAAGAACGATAGCTGTGAACTCTTAATATAGATGGTAGACTTTGTGACATGAGAAAGCAGATATAGGTATGCAGGGGAGAATCAGGATAAGAAGATTGTCGTAAACAAAAGAAGGTATGTTATTTGCTGTGTTAAAGTCAGAAAATATTGTTTAAGCCAGATGTTCACACCTGTTCACGATTTTGACAAGGAATAGTGAAAATGTTCTGGACAAAAAGAGATTTGAATAGGTGCTCTTAGGGAGAAGGCAACCTGATTTCAGAAGGTATATGTCTCATTTGCTGATAATTTGAAAAAATTTTTTTGCATATGTAGCTTTTGAAAAATATCCACTAAGTAATTTTATATTGTACTTGAAAGTAATGGTAGAGAAATGGAGTTTCTGGTTTTATCTCAATTGATTCACTGTCATATTGAGCAAACTGCTTGCTGTTGTGGTTTCTTTATCAATAAAATGTGCTATCCTTCTAACCAGGATGCTAATTCGTATTTAGTAATTCAATAATTTGGATAGTGTCCATAAAGTTGGTTTGAGATTATTGAGAAAAAACTTGTAGAAATATAATGTGGTGGTTGTATTATAATAGTGTTAGTATCAAACTGGGAAAAAATAGCCAATGAGTAACAATAATTCTTTTCCATTTAGCAGATCTGCACCATATTTTGTAAAGTTCTAAGAAGTACAGCTGCCTTTAGGAGATCGTCTTGATTCAGCATTTAAATTTTGTAGTGTCGTAATAGTGTTTCATGGTTTAAAACTGAGAAAGTAAGGAGATGTCATGCATTTACCAGATTCTTTAAATTACTATGCTGTTATTGCTGAGAAGAAATGAAATCTTGCGTGTATTTTTAATTCTTGGAAGAAGTAGTAAAACGTGGGAAGGAAAGATAGAAAATAATTACAAATGAATATATGTTCAAACGCAGGCCTCTCTTGAAAAAACTGTGTAAGTGCTGAAGGAATGCGGAGTATTGGAGTGATCAGAGTGTGAGGAAGTTTTCAAGGGATTGTTCTAGATATAAAAACCCCTTCGAGCATTTTCTCAACTTTGAGTGAAATTTATTGTTATCAGAAAGTTGACCATAATTTAACTTAATTCTTTCGAATATGGCAGGGTTTTATTTCTTTAATTCCTTGTTTTCTTTTTTAAGTATAAAGTCTGTTGCAAACAGGACTAAAGCGTAAACAGAGCCTTGCTAACTTTGTGTGTCATCTATTGGTTGTCGTACTGACAAAACATCTATATTTTGAAATAAAAGTCTCTAATGCTAAATACGTATGATTACTTGTGTAAGCTGCAATATAACTGTTTATAACTGGGGGTCTCTTTTATTTTATTTTATTTTTTTTTAATTTTCTTTTGTGAGGAAGATCAGCCCTGAGCTAACATACATGCCAATCCTCCTCTTTTTGCTGAGGAAGACTGGCCCTGGAATAACATCTGTGCCCGTCTTCCTCCACTTCGTATGGGACGCCGCCACAGCATGGCCTGACAAGCGATGTGTCAGTGTGCGCCTGGGATCGAACCCAGGCCCCAGCAGTGGAGCGCATGCACTTAACTGCTACGCCATGGGGCCGGCCCCTGGGGGTCTCTTTTAGAAGGAATAAAATACATGTTTTTTTAATGACTAGAAAAATTCAGCTTTTAAACTAATATCCCATAGAAGTCACATTTGGGGCTTGTGGGGAAATTTTCATGTATCCATACCTGGGTACATCAGAAGATAAAGTAAATTATGTCACTCGATTTGAAGAACACATATTTGTGAACCTTCATTTAATATTGAAGGAGTAATTACATTTTCACTAGTTAGTAGGACAATGATTGGCCTTTATAGTGTATTTTTACCTTTCATTTTTGAGAGAAAAAAGAAACATTTCAAGGAAAGCTTATATTCTGTGTAATAAGGAATTAAGTACTGTACCTGGAGTTTTTATATTGCTTTGGTAACATTCTATACTGTAATTTAATAACTGTTGAATTCTGGGAAAAGGCTGAAATCATTTATAGTATTATTAACAAAGATTTTAGGCACTTATTTTCATTACTTGGATTTCCTGTCCACATTGGATATTGTAAATTGTCAAATGAGTACCTCCCACCTCCAGCTTAAATTGAAAATAAAATTGTGTTGGAATTTTTCAGTAAAAAATACTAATGCAAAGGAGGAAACGATGCAAGATATGAAGATATTATAGGTGTACTTAATAGTCATAGGAGAGATTCTGTGAAGTTTTTGTGTCGTGGCAAACTCTGTCATAGACATGACCTTACAAGGCTTTTGTCCATTTGAAATTCAATAGTAATATTCTTTCTTTCATGACCATTAAATTCTTTTGAACTTTTTTAAAACAGGAAAAAAACAGTATATGCCCACCAGAACGAGATGTACTACAATTGAGCAATCAAAGTATGGATCAAAAGATAAGAGGGATTTGGGTAGGTAATTTTAACACAGAAAATAATGTCACATATTGGCTTAAGTTTTAGAGAAATTGGTGTAACACGTTGGAATGAGTGTTAAGTGGTCGATCCTTCACGAATTTAGAATCAGTGTATTTATTTGGTAAGGACTGCATAGAAAGTGGGAAAAATGTTGAAGTTCTGTCCTAGAACTCTGGTCTTGGTGATGTTGCTTGGCCAGCCTAAAAATGATTTAAAGGACAAGTGATAGATCCAAGTCTAGTGCTCTTGTATCTGCTGAGGGCAAATCACTTATGTTAGGCAGTTTAGGATTTTACTGTTTGAACACTGATAGTTTTTCCATTCCCTAAATTTATTAAACAAGGAACTTCAGAGAGAAAAAAATTAATGCCATGAAAGTTAAATCTCTTTTTCCATAGAGATTTCTAATGCATAAAATTGTTTTGATGATTCACCAAAAGTTAAGGTTAAGCTTAAAAATGAAATTCTACGATGGTGTGAAAGTTACTTGTAACTGGTTGCATGCAATTAGGCTTATATTGTGTTAACACATTTGCTATAGAATGACTTGCATAACTTTATGAATTTTATTTAATTTTAGGGCAGAATGGTAGCCATGGGCATTTGCACTTTTTGTTGATTAATATAGAATGTTAACTTTATTTTTTTTCCACAATCCAAGTTTGAAAACATAGTAAAATTGATGACAAAACTCACGAATGGCTCCTTTACTATCCACCTTCCTTCCTTACCAGTGCTGCCTTTATAATTTTAGCAGCTGTTATTAAAAACAGAACAAGACCATCTCAATATAGTTGCCGACAGTCACGTGTGGCAACTTAAATTTAAATATAAATTAAAATTAATGTTAAAATTTAGTTCTTCTGTTGCACTAGACACATTTTAAATAGTAGTCATATGTAACTAGTGCCTACCATATTGGACAGTACAGATAATAGTACATTTCCATCATCACAGAAAGTTCTATTGAACATCACTGTTTTAGAGAATCTGAGTTCAGCAGTAAGAAGATTGGAAAAGTAGAAACATCTTTAAGATAGCTGACTGAGGGCAGAGGAGTATAGGAGAGCATAATTTACATTGCTTGTGTCTTCTTGCTTTTAAGTATTCTTTTAACATTATACCTTATTCTATTTGTCCTTTGACTTACTAGAAAAAATTTTAGATGGATAAAGCATATGTTCTTAAGTCTTCTAGTTAGTGCCACTATGAAGATGACTCATTAATTTTTATCTCTATTCCATAGGCTAGATATTAACCTTTATTTGCTTAACAAATATTTATTGATTGCCTAATATGTATTAGGTACTTTTAGACCATTAAAAAAAACACAAAGAGTGTCAGTTTACAAAGGGGGGAGACAGACAGTAAGCAATAAATAAATAATGTCAGGTAGTCGTAAGTTCATGAAGAACAATAAAGCAGGGTAAAGGGACAGAGGTGACGGGGATGTGGTTGTAGGTCAGGCTTGGGATATGCTATTTGAGATAAAGGGTCAGTCAAGGAATGTCTCTTGGATGAGGTCACAGTTATACAGATACCTGAGTGAAGTGAGGGAGCGAAGCTCGTGGATGTCTGAGGGAAGTGCATCCCAGGTTAGGGCCTCCAGGCAGGAGTATATTTGGCTCAGGAGATGAATAGTGAGAGGGAGAATGGTAGTATTCTCATTTCTGATCTCCTGCTGACCATCCCTATGTTCCTATTTGCCTTTCTCTCTTAAGGGCATCACAACTTCCGGTGGCCCAGTGATTTTATTTTTTTATTTAAAAAAAAAAAAGTTTTTTTTACTGCTCTTCCTAATCACCCAAGACAACCATTTAGTTTGCAGTTCTATCAGTTTTTGTATGCATACTTTTCCTTCAGTTGCTCCTGTCCTGCTATATATTCTTCCTACAACTCTTCTCAAACTCTTGTTCAAGACTCTTAACTCCTAAGTCCTAAAACAGAGTTCTTTCTGCTCACATCATTCTCCTGCCCAGAAATCTTTGCTGGTGGTAAATATAAACGTGGCTTATAAAATAAAGTATTTCACGTATGCTTAGCCTTATGTAGATAAGGAAAACAACGGAAGAGCTTTTTTTCCTTCTAAAATCAAAATCTTTACATATATTGTGGTTCAACTGTATTATGGGCTAAGTAGGTTTTTTTTTTGAACTAACTTGGAAGCCTTTTGTCATTTAATGTACTGTTTTTATGGGAAATTGAATTATGAGTTAAAAACAATGCATACATTTGAAGTCTAATTCATTGACAAGCTGATGACTGCCTATATTTTGGAGTTAGCAGAAAAATGTTTGGTAGTTGATATTTAAGTTTTGCTGAAATGGTAATTCTTTGGAATGTACAAGAATTTTTAGGGTGAGTGTTATGTTTTGGTATATATATTTCCGACCTTACAGAAAAATGTTTTAATTTGAGCAGTCTTGAAAATGTTGGAGATTACTGTGCATAGGCTTTTGTAATGTGTGATTTTCTACAGTGGTATTCAACTAACACTAACATGCCTGTGCCCTTGAATTGTGTTCACACTAATACTAGAGGGAGGGTTGGTTAAAACAAAGTTTGAGTGTTTTACCAAGGTCCTCCCATGGCACAGATATAAAAATATTCATAATACTTTGTTACACAGGCTAAACTTTTATTTAGTTTTGCCAATTAGAAATTGTTTACGCCAAGTTTATTCTCTGTTCCTTTTTGAGTGTGAGTGTATAAGAAAATCATAGAGGGCTAGTTTTCATTGTGAAATTGGTAGTTCATTACATGTTTTATGGAAATCACTCCACTAACTCCAAACAAAGAAGAAATTCAGATTTAACCATTGTATTGAAATAGCATTTTACTTTATTAATATCTGATCTTAAAGTCATATGTATTTGGTATGTGAGTAGGTTATAATAGTCTTCTTTCAGGATTGCCATATTGTTCTAAAATATCTTATGGGAAGAAGAGGCTTTATGGAATAATGGGAACATCATGGAGAAAATTATGGTAATTACAGTGAAACTACATATAATAAATAAACTTTCTCCATTGCTTAAAGGAAAAAGTCCCAGCTTTTCAGTTGAGGACAGTAGTCTCTGGCCAACCAACCTTTCTAGCATTAAAGGCTACCATTGCTTGTTTCTTCCTCTGCCCACACTCAATACTTCTGACACCAGATGTGTGACTTTTTCCCACACCTGACCAATTCTCTGACACCAGCTGGGTGTCCTACAATTCAGTTCAATTCTGACACTACCTGGAGGTAGCATCAGATCCCACAGGTTAAGGGCAGTCACACAAGACTGCCCCCACTTTAGATGCCAGTTAGAAGTAGTGGGTTCCCAGGTTACCCATACTTCTGTCTGATTTGGCTACATATTGGGGGTTCCCATGACACCCTCCTCAAGTTTGATAATTTGCTATAAGGGCTCACAGAACTCAGGGAAACACATTTACCTGTTTATTATGTAATACAGGATCTGATAATGGATACAGATGGATAGCCAGGTGAAGAGGTACTTAGGGCAAGGTCTGGAAGGGTCCTGAGTGCAGGAGCTTCTGTCTCATGGATTTGGGGTATGCCACTCTCCCAGCATGTGCATATATTCACTAACCCAGAAGCTCTCTGAGCCCTGTACTTTAGGAATTTTTATGGAGGCTTCATCAGGTGGGCGTGATCTATTATTAACTTAATTTCTAGCCCCTCTCTGCTCCCCAGAGGATGAGACATGGGGCTCAAAGTTCTAAGCTTCTAATCATGGTTTGGTCTTTCTTGTGATCAGTGCCCATCCTGAAGCTATACAGGAGCCCACCAAGAGTCACTTCATTAGAACAAAAGATGCTCTTATCACCCAGGAAATGCCAGGTGATTTAGAAGCTCTGTGTCAGGATCCAGGGTCAAAGACCAAATATTAGAACAAAAGATGCTTCTAGTGTCTTTATCGCTTACCTTGCTCTTTGAATGGGTTGTTTACCCATGCATGATTTTATAATACTGTGCATTGGTAATTTGGAAGAGATTTCCCTTCAAATGTTGGAAGAATATCTACATTATAAAAGAAATTGAAATTGTTAATATCACCTGATTTCACCAGAAATCCTTTTAAGTTTTGGGAAGATATCCATAGTGGTGGAAACACTCATAGTGGTGGAAACAAGTTTTCCAAAGTTCTGATTTTTGCTTGAAAATTCTCTATTAATCATTGACGACAAATACTGTCATTCATTCTCCTTCAAGTAACAGATTTGCTTTGTTTATTTTCAAGAAAACATCTGTCAGTTACTCAAGTCTGAATAATCATAGCTTGTGGTTTGTCAGTTGTTCTTTCAAGTAAAAATAGTGTACCATGA
Organism: Diceros bicornis minor; assembly: GCF_020826845.1. Taxonomy (NCBI): domain Eukaryota; kingdom Metazoa; phylum Chordata; class Mammalia; order Perissodactyla; family Rhinocerotidae; genus Diceros; species Diceros bicornis. Next base: position 18,080,449 of record NC_080766.1, read on the forward strand.
AAAATATCAGCTACTTCAGCTTGCAGCTCAAGCATTGCACTTGTGTTTTTTCTTTAGCAACAGTGTGCTTTGGATATACAGTAGAAGTACTATGCATACTTCCTATTTGTCACATAGAATTAAAAGAAAATTTGTCAGTGTTTGAGATTTAAGAAAACTGATTTTTCCCTTTTTGTCAAGGACTTAAGGGAGACTGGCTTTTTTTTTTTTTGAATAGTGAGTATGCATAGTTGTGTGTAATACAATGAATTGCTCACACAACTTGGTGCTACTGCCTTGGTTTGTGTGCTAGGTGCACCAGTTTTATGCATTGTTGTTTTGCATCATCAGTGCAAATGTGACCACAGTAGAAAAGGCAGATGACACCTTAGTGTTATGAGAATATTTTTTACTTAAGGAACCCCTTTCCCTCATACGGCTATAGGGGATCCCTAAAGATCCATGGACTACACTTGGAGAACTGCTAGTCTGAAGGAAATCCCACTGGATTTAATAGAAGACTTAAATTTGAAGTCTGTCCACCATTCTTGATTCTTACAATGATATACTTCATTTCTCACAACTTCAGTTTTCTATTTCTTGTATGAGATAGAGTTAAAAACATCTTGCCTTGTTTTTTGCTTTTATGTTGCTTGAGTTGCAATTGATAAATTATGGAGAAGCTCTAAGTTTAAGTCGTTGCTATTTCTAAATGAGTTTCTGCTTTAGCCAGTTTGGTTTACTTGTCAATGATGAAACAGTAAACACTCCAGATAGTTTCAAAGAAGAAATTTAATACAGGGGAGGATTAGGTTCTTAAAAAATCACCGGAAGGACTGGAGGAAGGATCTCTAGCTCGGCTTTCAGAAATGACTCCCAGATTCTCATGGGACTGGCCAGCCAGGGAAGCTCTCCCTCTGCCACAATCAGGAAGGCAGTGAGTGAATCAGGAGGCTGCCTCTGGGACCCCTGAGTTTAAGAACATACTCTAGCTGCAGCCCAGGGAACAAGCAGCCAGGATTAGGTAACTGCTGCTGAGCTGTGCCTGGACATTGGAATGCAGAGTCTAGTTGCCACTTCTGCTCTATCTCTTGACATTCCTGAAGCTGAAAATTGGACACTGAAAAGCCACTGTGGAACAACCCACATCTGTTCAGTCATGCTGGAGAAAACAGCCAAAAGCAGCAGGAAAGGGCTTCCCCCTCACTTCTGCCTTCCAAAACTCATGTTAGTGCATCCAGTTGGTGGAATCTAAATTTTATCCAGAACCTTAACTGCAGTGAATCGGGAAAATAGATTTGTTTGTATGTTTTGATCTTTCCAGCTTATGTAGTTGAAGAAAGAGTACTTGGAGGATGAGAGAATGGAGTCTGAGCGCTAAGTGATCATATCCCCAAAACCTTTTTTTTTTTGTGATTTTCATCTTATTTCCTTTACTTCTATTATTCTCTCTTTACTCACCTAAGAGTGAGTCATTATTTAATGACCAACATAGTTCTCATTTTTATGAGGCCGTTTCCTACCTATCTAGTCCTAGCTTCTGCTTCATCAGTATTTAAGTTGGACTGGGTGGTTACTCTCAGGTGACACCCATCATCAGCTGTGGTCTGGGTGTATGTGGGTCTTGTAAGCTGGACTTAGGAAACCTGTGGCCTGCTAATATGTTTAGGCATACTCCATCATTTCAATGACCTTGTTATGTGTTCTACATTTTACTTGATTGAATTTTTTTGGACCCTACTTACTACATTTTGTGAGGTTTTATTATACTTTCTAAGGTCATTAAAAAATATGTTCCATGGCCAACTATTATTTCTAATATTTTTAATATTCTTGTAAGCTACCGTTTGGAGAAAAAGTGTAGATAACAATAGAAGCAGACTTCAATATATATTATTTCTTTCTTATTGAGTGTGGAATATTCTTTTCTAGCATCTATATAACCCTACAGCTAGATGGTAAAATGCAAGCATTTTATCTCCCATCCCCTACTCCTTTTTGTTTGTTTCCCTCTTGTAAACTTATAGGATTACAATGAAAAAAATTAATTTTTGACATGTCTCAAATACAAATAAACAAAATGAATACAAAACTTGTCCAAAATACCAATAAGCATAATCCCAGCCACACAAAGATAAGGTAATAACAGCTATACTTCTTTCTATTTCTCATCATATTGTCTTGTAATCCCCTACTTAGCAGCATATTACAGTTCTTAGCATTGTTTAAATGGTAATGGGAGTATTATTGTTGTCTTCTGGGTTAAGTAAATTGACCAATATATATTGGAAAATTGGATTAAAAAGTGTTTTTCTGAAAGTGGTAATAATTGTAGCCTTTATTCTTTGGAAAAAGAATACTTTTAGGGTAAAGACTATTTTCTTTCATGAAGAAAAGAGAATAGTTTCATTTATTTGTGTGTTTCTTTTTGCGAAATGAAAATCTTTTTTTAGATTAAAAGGACTGCATGTTTATTAAATAATTCAGATGGTATAGAAGTATTTAAAGTAGAAAAATGAAACATCCTTACACTTCCTCCTCCCATAACCCTCTTCATCAAACTTAACCACTGTTAACAATTTGGCACATTCTTCCAGGCTTTAAAAAATGTATATGTAAACATATATATATATATATATATATCTCTATGGTCAATTAGTTTCTAAAACATAATTTTTGAGAGCTCAGTTGTTAATTATTATACTTTGATAACATCTTGGTGGTAGTATGATGAGCTGTAATGTGTGTGTATTTGGGTTAACCTCAGAAAGCGTAAATGTAAATGTTTAATTATGTTGATTTCAAATTTTGTTGGTGAAGAAACTTTTTAGCAGTCTTTCTGCTTATTATCTTTTAATCAGAGACTTCATAGTAAATATTGAGATTCCTCTGCAATGAAAAATATTTATGCCCTTATTGCTTTTAGGTATATTTTGTAGAGAAGAACATTAAGTTTCAGAGTATATTCAATTTAAAATGTGTTTGCATTCTCTTCAGAGAGGCTGTTATGCAGAATTAAGTTGGTGCTGGCTTTGGTTTGAAAGGGTATATTGGGTATAAAATCTCCCTAATAAGATTACCTTTCATTTTGTTTGACTTTTAATTTTGAGAAAGTTAGTTTTGCTTTTCAGATGTGATTGATCTCACTGGAGATGATAAAGATGATCTTCAGAGAGCAATTGCCTTGAGTTTGGCGGAATCAAACAGGGCATTCAGGGAGACTGGAATAACTGATGAGGAGCAAGCCATTAGCAGGTAAAAACATAATTTGTGTAAAGTAGATATAAGTACTATTTATAATAGAAATAATAATTGGCTTTACTTAATTTCAAGAGGCACAAAAATATACTTTGTTATTCTAAATAAGCTATTAATATACTCCAGTATTGTTTTTATATTTTATGTAACCAAAATTTTCATATTCTAGTTCCAATTGCATTTGAAGCTTAGATTTTTAGGACTTTTGGAGTGGCATTTTAGGGCATTAAATTTAGGTGTATATTTTAAAGTTTGATTTTTTTCCCCTCAATCCCTTTTGGATACATTGTCCAATTCAATTTATAGTAATTTATAGAAGGGGTCAGCAAAATTCTTCTGTAAAGGGCCAATAGTAAATATTTTAGGCTTTGTTGGCCATATGGTTTCTGTCACAATTAGTCAACTCTGTTGTTGTAGTGCAGAAGCAGTTATAGATAATACATACTTTAATGAGTGTGGCTGTGTTCCAATGAATCCTGATTTACAAAAACAGGCTGCCAGCTGCATTTGGTCCATGCGTTGTAGTTTACCAACCTCTGATCTATAATATGGTATATATATAATACGGTAGTATCTTTATAGGGTTTTTTTTTTTTTTTAAGAATTGGGCAAGATTCCAAGAGATGTGATAGAATACATCTTTTGATTTAATAACCAAAACTTTTTCGTTTAAAACAATTTGATCCACTGAAGGATCAAATAAATAAATTTGATTTTATTACAAAGCCATGTTGATTTAAAAAACTTTAAGTTATAAGTAGCTACAGTCATGTGCTGCATAATGACATTTTGGTCAGTGATGAACTGCATATAGAGTGGTGGTCCCGTAAGATTAGTACCATATACCCTAGGTATGTTGTGGGCTAAATCATCTAGGTTTGTGTCAGCACACTGTGTGATGTGCATGCAATGAGAAAATCACCTAATGATGCATTTCTCAGAACATATCCCTGTCATTAAGTGATGCATGACTGTATGATCTTCTAAACAACTCTTTGGAAGCTGTGGTAACTCTATCTTACTGAAGAAGAAATTTATCTTATAAGAGGTTAAATGATTTTTCCAAAGGTACACAGCTGAGATGGGTGTTAGGACTTCAGTGTTCTTTTCCCTGTAACACAGTTGTTTGGTAGCAGAATGTACCAGCTTCCTCAGATAATTTCCCTTGGCACAATATCAGTACTATATTTCTTTCTAAGTAATCTGAGATTATTGTATGGTAAGAGATGTCTCAAAATGCTATGTGTAGCAAAGGCACTAATTTTTCTTAGTAATACTTCTTAATGTTTTTAAATGGTACTTTGGAAACTACTTTGTAAGACATTATTTTAAGAGGGAAAGACTTAATTAAAATCCATTGTTCTCTTTCATTGTGGCTAATAACATTTAATGCTAATTTTAAATGAAAACCAAAAATGCATATGCTATCCTTAGACGTTTTAGTCAGGCTTATTTTGCAAGGTTTTGGAACAATTATAAAATTAGGTTTTGTCTTAAAAAAATGGATTGGAATGAAATAATTATCTTTAATATTATAAAACTTGACAATATTTCAGCTTTGAGAAATATTTTAAACATGAAATAACGTGAGTTGGATTTCATGTTTAAGGGGAATGATGATCTATTGTGTGAAAAAGAGGTTATAAAATAGAATACATACTATGATACAAATATTATTTTAAAGAGTATATGTATTTTTTTAATGAATTTATATTAGTATATAAATTTATAAAACCCTGGAAGCTTATATACCAAATATTGTCAGTAGTTTTTTATCATGTGTTTTCTAATTAAAAGAACATGTACTAATTAGATAATAAAAAGTAAAAATAACTTAAGAGTTAAGGGATTAAAACTATTCCTAATCTGTTATTAAGTTTAATGTATATATTATATATTGTTTTAGATATTCATTTTTGTCCAAATGGAAAATAAAATAAGATAATGTTCTTTTTTATTCTTCGTCTTTTAAATTTTAATGTACTTTTAAAATAGTAAATATTTTATAAATATTTTTATTGTAGATAACATTACAGAGCTTTGGCATAGTGTAATATGCCATAAAATGTTACATTAAATTATACGCTGTAGAAGTAAAAAGTCGTGTTAATTTACTGTTGCAAAATGTAATTTTTTTATATGTAGGTTTTATAATTTACAGTTAACAAAAAGTGTTAAATGCAAAATAGGCAGTTAATAAGCACATATGTAAATCACATTGTATCACAGAAAAGGAAATGTCAGTTCTAGCTACACATTTGGCAAAGATATATTTGTTTTTATGGGTTTTATTAAGGCTTAGGACTCTAAATTCAAAAGGCAAAATTATGCAAATTATGTATCATGCTTAAAAGTAAATTTAACTACTTGTTCATTATCCAAGTTCAGATGATGAAATCTTGCCAAAATAAAATCCTGGGATCATTTGACTCTGGTTATATTTCAATAGACATACTTTAGTATGAATTCACACATTTGGAATACTACATTATTGTGTATAATTAGATGAGATAAAGCCTATCTTTTTATATCTTATAATCCTGTGTTTAGGCACTCAAATTTCATGGTAAAATTTTTTAAGTTGAACATTTTTAAAGTGTACTTCTTAATATAATTACTCATTAATGTCAGGATTGGATGTATTATATTATAATTATCTCTTGGTTATCATTGCTTAGATAGGGAACAAGTAGGGTATAGATAGTTGAAATTTACTAATAAACTACGTTGTGACAGGTTTGTGTCTATGGCATATTTCTTGTGAAAATGGCTTGCATTATGAAATGACTTTGACCTAGCTGGGTAGAAGGTAGGGCTAGGTTCTAGTTAAAAGAGCACACCTCCAGCTATTTCAAGAAATATAGTAGACTAAGACAAATTTTCTAGTGGAAACAACTGGAATGTGTTGTTTCTGTTGGATATAAAATATTTAAAAATTTTACTAAAATCAAAGTGAAAGCAGGAAGCCGAAGGAATAAGTTCAGCACACTGAAAGTCACTTTTTGATGTGATAGAATTTGCCTGTGTGTGTAAATTTGCTTGTGTGTATAAACTTCAGTTATGATATCCTTATTGAGGGTGGGAAAAAGAAGTCAAAGGACATCATCTGTGTATGCTGGAGAGCTTTAATAGGAGATCATTCCCCTCATTAAGTGGTATGTCAAAGGATGACATATTCACAATAAGGGTAAATCAGAAGTATCCCCCTCTTTCAGAACCCCTAGAGCACTACAAAGATAGTTGCCTTAGCTCTGAAGGGTGCTATTTGAGGTGATGAAACTTGCCCCTGAGAAGTTGTACCATGGTTTTGCAGGTAATTTGTGTCACTTTAGTGGTCCAATAAATCCCAACTTGGGAAATTAGTTTTAAATGGTGTTGGATTTGTGTTGTCTCTAGGTCCTGGCAGAATCAAAGATACATTCTCTCTCTAGGAAGTTGTCTTTATCCTTGGCCTCAGAGAATCCCCTTCAGTAACTTTTGAAGCTCTACAAGCACCACCAGTCAAAATTACCCTGGTACTTGGGAAGAAGTCACTGTGAGAATCAGCAAAAATAATAGACAGCAAAAATGCACTCATGTATTTAGATATTGTGATTGATAGAACTATGCTTTAGCTTTTAAAGGAAACAATAAATGCTTAAAAATATGATTTAACACATTTGAAAAAGAACTGAACATAATCTTCTGGAAATGAAAATTAGAATTACTCAAGTAAAAAAAAAAAGTACAGGACCTAGGTTTAATAGCAGATTAGATGTAGCTAAAGAACATATTAGTAGACTGGAAGATATGTGAGAAGAAATTATCCAACCTGTAACAGACAGCTAAAAAGATGGAAAATATAGAGGAAAGTTGAAAGACATGGGAAAAAAAGTGAGTAGGTCTAATGTACATTAATTAGTATTACACAAGGAGGGGAGAGAGTGGGTCAGAGGCCAAATTTAAAGAGATAATCACTGAGAATTTTTCAGAAGTGAAAAGATAACCTGTAATTTCACAAGGCCCAACAAATGCCAGTCAGGAAAATTAAAAGAAACCCTTACCTAGGTTCATTACAGTGATACTCCAGAGCACTTAAGACTGAGATCTTAAAAGTACTCAGAGAAAAAAGGTGGAATTATCCTAAAATTAGTGACAGAGAAAGTGACAAATGACGCAAATTGACACAGCAATAAGACAACATGAAAATAATAAAATGATTTTCAATGAATGGAAAGAAAATAATTGCCAGAATATTATACTCAGTGAAACAGTGCGGGGTAGTCTCACCAGGGCATTTTTCTTTGTGATTAAGGCTCCAGGGGCAGTTCTGAAAGACAAAGATTATTAATGCCCCTCCTGTTCATGTCTCCTATACCCCCAGATGTGGAGTGGTTATATTGCCTCCACTGCCACAAAATCAGTGTGTCCCAGTAATTGTACCTTTTTTTCCAGTAATTTCCTACTTGTACCCAACTTTTTGTCCAGAAGGGCAGGTACAAGAGGAACAAAGCCATTTTTATAAAATTTACAGGGACCCATTGTGCTTCCCACTTTGGCCAACATGGGCCACTGTAATGAAACTGGGTGAGCAGTGTACTCAACCAAATAATCGTTATCTTTACATTCTAAGACCATTCAGTTCAACAAGGAAATCCAGGTGTCTGAACTGGAATTAAATTTGGGAGCCACCTGGAGGGTTTACTAACCAGGACAGCTGAGAGTTGCCACTTGGAGAAAGAAAAGAACATCATATCCAGGAGTGGTTAGGTCGAAATTCTCAATTTTTAAGTTGGTCTCTATAACTACTATCATTTTCATCCTGATCATTACCTAGGAAGCAGCTGTGAGGGGGAACTGCCTTAAGATGTGTGGTAGGAGAGGGAGGCAATTGCAAACCTTTTTAAGTTGATTTATGAGGAGAATTCTAAGGCTCAACAATACCAGATGTCCGTGGATGGTAGGAAGCGTAGAAGGTCCATTGAATACTTGACTATCATTCATTTTTGAGTGGCTTTTATGATAAAAGGTACACCATTATCAGATTACAAGTGGTCTGGAAAGTATCAGATTACAAGTGGTCTGGAAAGGTTGAAAATATGAAACAGATTAGTTCCAAGGGCCACAAGGGTATGGCCAGAGTTGGCTGATAAGACTGGAACAGCAACACTGTCACTTGAAAAAGTATCAGCAACACTGAGGTACCACTTGTAGTGCTAAGAAAGGTCGGGGCAGGTGGGGAGTGGTCAAAGGACTAATGTAGTCAGTCTGCCAGGAGTGGGCAGCCACACCCCCTGTACAATGTGAACTCCTTCACCATGATAGAAACAGGTCAACTTTTGGGAGCAGTCACATGTCTGACCTGCAGTGGTAACCTCTATGTCAGAAACATAGAGTCCCTTAAATGGTACTTAGTATGATTGTGAATATGTTGCCGTATTGGATATGATGATAGATTGCAGAAATGGTGGTGATCTGGGTAGTGCAAGCTTGATGAGTCATCTCATTAGAGAACAGGCACCACTGTATATCCATCACAATAGCAAAAATGAAAAAGACTGACAATACCAAGTATTGGCGAGCATGTAGAGCAATTGGAATGTCATATAGTGTTAGTAAGAATGAATAATGGTATAACCTTTTTGGAAAACTGGGAATTTCTAATGAATATCGACATATACTATGCTAGGATTTAGTATTTCCACTCCTAGGTATAGACCCTTGAGAAGGGAGCGCAGAGTACCTTTATTGATAATAACTAAAAACTGTAAACAACCAAATATCCATAAGAGCAGAATAGTAGACAATAGTGGTATATTCACACAATGGAATACTGAACAATATAATGGAAAACATTTCCCTGGTACTGGCAAAAATGTGGAGGAATACTCAAAACAATATGTTGAGTGAAAGAAACTTGACACAAAAGAGTAACTGCTGTGTGATTGCATTTATGTGATGTTTAAGGACAGGCAAAACCGATTTATGGTGATAGAAGTCAGAATGGTGATTATCTGGGGGAAGGAAAGGACACTGTTGGCTGAAAAAGGGCCTGAGAGAATTTTCTGGAATGATGGAAATTTTCTATATCTTGGTCTAGGTGGTGGTCACATGGGTGTATACATATGTAAAAAATTTCACTGAACTGTCCATTTAAGATTTCTATATCTTATTATATGTAAATTATCCCTCAATAAAGTATTCTTACCAAGGAGAAAAAATGTATTTAGCTATGTTGATTAATAATCAATATACAAAAATTATATTTCTATGTATAGGAAAGAATGAGAAGGTAAAATTTTAAAAGCTACCTTTTAAAACACGTGAAACTATTAAAGACCAGGAATAAATCTAATAAGAAATGTGCAAGAACTCCAAGAAGAAAATTGTTAAATATCATTGAGACACTTTAATGAATATGTAAGTAATTGGAAATATGTTTTCTTTTGCAAATTGGAGGACTGAACATGTAAAACTGATCAGTTCTCCTTAAATTGACTTATGGGTTTAGTGTGATCCAATCAAGATACCAGTTGGTTTTTTTTTTTTTTTTTTTTGTGAGGAAGATCAGCCCTGAGCTAACATCTGCCAGTCCTCCTCTTTTTGCTGAGGAATACTGTCCCTGGGCTAACATCCGTGCCCATCTTCCTCCACTTTATGTGGGACGCCGCCACAGCATGGCCTGACAAGCGGTGCGTCGGTGCTTGCCCGAGATCTGAACCTGCAAACCCCGGGCCGCCGCAGCAGAGCGCACACACTTAACTGCTTGCGCCACTGGGCTGGCCCCACCAGTTGGTTTTTATTTAAGTAAATTAACAATATGATTCCTTCCTTCTTTCATCTCTCCTTTCCTCCCTCACTTCCTTCTTTTTTCTTTTATTTTTGGTTGATCTGTGCAACTTAAATGATATTCGTGTTTTCCAGTGAGTATGACGCTTCCCCAAAATGGACTTAGATGATCTAAAGTGGAATGTTGGCAACATTACTGCTGTAATGCAATTTAAATAACAATACAAAATAAAACAAGCAAAAAACCCAAACCCACATCAGTGTAGCAAAATTTTAATGGGAAGGTAAACATATACCATAAGTAAGTGCACTAAACGTTCAGTATAGTGTGTGGGAGGAAAAGAAACAGCAAAACATTTTGTTATCTTTTTATATTGCTGAATGCCATGGTCATGACCAGTGTTGGGAAGATAAGAAAGCAGGTAATGTGTAGGGGCGGGTTGGTTTTTGATTGTGGCTTTGGGGTTGCCTCTCTTGGCATGCTACATTTTGTTACACGCTATTTCTGAGCTCTCTGAGATTTGCAGTGTTTATTTTTTTTTCTTTCTCTCTACTAGCAGGCTTAATACCTGGAATATAGCTAGTGCATACTCTGCTGATTCAAAGCCTGTGTAGTATCACTGGCTTTACTTTGGTGAGGCTAGGGAAGGAACTCTTACGTAGGACTTGACTTGATAGAAAGTTTGTATTCATTATGCCAGTACTGGACTATAGAAAGGGACAAGGGCTTAGGAATAGAGTAGTATTTGGCTGGAGGTTGGGCTTTTGCTAAAAAAATAACAAAGAGGTATAGCAGCATCTAACATCTTGATTGTCCATTTGCTTCAAACACTTGTTTAGCCCCTATATATATCATGTAGGCTCTAGGGATGAAACAGATCTGTGTTTCTGTGCTCCAGATGCTAATGGGAGAGACTGGTTAATTAATAAATGTTTTTGGTGCAGTGTGATAGATGTGTTTATGAAGTCCTTTAGTAGCCAGGAGGAGGCGGTAGAAGGAAACCTACTGAAGCATGTTGTAAGTCCCCGGTGATACAAAACTGAATGTGTTATAAGCTCTAAATCAAAGAGATCACAAAGTCATGACATTCTTTCATCCACCATCTTTTAGTACCATAATTCCACCATATGGTGTGGCTAAGGAGTATTATAATCCACCTATTTCTTTAAAACCCATACTTTTGTGATAATGATATTTACCATATGACAGAATTAAGTTATATGAATATTTAATTATATATATACCTATACATGTACAGACAAAATATAAATATAATTTAGGAAATGGATATTCTTTTATTTTTATATCTTAGGTTACTTTGAGGAGCAATGAGCATGTATCTCTTGAGTCCTAATCAAACAGTTATTACAGTTTGTACCTAATTTTACCTCTGTAAAGAAGGGTATATAGAAATGCTGGGGAGATGGTGTCTTCAGTTTATATCCTTGACTTTCTTTCCTTTCCAACTTCGTTTGTGGAATAGTATAACAAACAGTGCAGGCAAGCTGCTTGATGCTAGAAAGTACGTTTGAGGTCATACGTTCTCTCAAATCCTGTTGGGGAGAGAGTAGGCAAGGGAACCAAAAAGCTTACAGTATCTCATTCCGTTAATAATGTTTACATTACATTATTTGTATGTAAACATACAAATCAAGAGGTGTATTTTCTTTGTGGGAGGAGGGGAAGAAGAAGAGAGTGAGGGAACTGACAATATCGAAACATAAAAAAAAACCTTTCTGGGTTTTAGTAATCTTCTCTGGAATAAGAAGAATATCATTATCTCAGGTCAGTCTGGGTTGTAGATTTGGGTTGGGTTGTTGACAGCTGTGGGGAACATGAGACCTAGTTTTAATCCATCTGATCTTGAGACTGAGTCTCCTTTTGTTATTATTTCATGTGACATATATAGATTTTAATTTTTCAGATTGGGTGTATTTTGTAGAAATTAGGTATTCTCAAGTTTTTCATAACAAATGTCTATGTGATCTATTGCCTGGTCATTATGATATATGTGATCTGGTCTGTAGGCATTATTCAGAAGGGTTCATTTCTTATTAGTATTTGATTATCATAGTAGTAAAAAATATATATAATGGTAGAGGTTCATCCACCAGGAGATTCAGGATTGAGTGTAGTTCTCCTAGACTTTTGACCAGTTTATACAGTTAGAATATGTTGTAGAATCCTCTTTTTAAATGGTTATTGTACATGCCCACTGTTGCTAGTCAATTGCCGGATGTCTCTTCTATCTCTTGTAGATGACCTCTGGCGCTAATTCTTCTCTCTTGTTCATGGTATTGTTGCTACTTCTCCCAAAACTCATTGCTTGTTTTTGTTCATTCATCTCTAATTAATTACCAAGATGGAAATAAGATTCCTTTATTTATACTTCTAAATATACATATGCATTACAAAAGGAAAAAAACTTTCAAATGAAAACATTCCCGTTTATGAATGTCAATAAGAAATTAAATATACCTTCTTATATACAGCAGCCTTTTGTGTTACGTTTACCTTTGTGTACTGTGTGTTAACTTTTCTCTTTTGAGCATAACCTAATTACCTTGTACGTATTCAGTTAGTTCCAGTGTATTATTGTTACTGTATTATGTTATGCTGACCTGTACAATTGCATAGTAGGAACCCTCTCAAGTTGGCTCTTTGACTTTTTATCTCCCCCTTATGTTCTTGAAAACTTGCTTTCTGGCAACTGTGGGGTGTTCTGGATAAATTCTGATTTTCTTCTGCCCCAATTCATCTAAATAAATACCTTCCAAAGAGTTCTGGTATATTTTAGTGGTACATAGTTTAAGAGAGAAAGCCTAGGTGGGGGCTGTGGCTGCATGTGGGAGTTGATTTTGGGGCAGAGAATATTGCTGCTAATGGTGGATCAGGCTTAAAATGACAGAGGTGTAAACTGTTTAAGTATATGAGTTTACTTTGATCTTTACGTTTTAACATATGTTGTTGTTACTTGCTTTTTTTAAATATGTGGTTTCATTGATTCCCAAGGAAAGACTTTATTCTGTATTCACATAAGTTATTTTAAGTAATGATAGTTTGGAATCCTACTACATTGTATCTAATGTCATGTTGTAAATACTGTTGTTAGAGATAAAAGAATAGTTTACTTTTTCCCCATCATTAAGAAGTATAGCTATATTATTTTAACATTAATTTGGTGATGCAAAATCTTTGTGATAAAGATGATGTACCATAAATGAGATTTACTCAAGAAGCCAAAAAGTTGGAAAAACTCATTCTTGCTGAGGTTTTTGTGATTAACACAAAATGGGTCAAGACACCTGAATATTATTTATGCTTATTTAGAATACTAAGTAACACATGTCTTGAGCAGGCAAAATGCTTGGTTAGTTCATATGTGGGAATTAGGGTTTTCTTGCTTAAGAGCAAGAAAAAGGTCATTAAGCAAAGTAGCATTACTCTTGCCGTGTTTAGATATATTTAAGATATTCTGTAAGTGAATTTATTTTGAAGAGGTTAATCTTTTATTATTCGGATATGTAGATATTTATTCCACTAGATTTTTTGCCAGGGAAACTTTTGGGTGAAGAAGTTAACACAAAAGTATTCTCTTCCTTTATTTAGCTGTCGTAGAGTCATAGATGTCTAGAACTGAAAAGAACCCCAGAATTTACCTTATTTAACTTTTTTTATGGGCAAGGAAATTAATGGTTAGAGGAGTAAAAGTGCAATTTGTCCAGTTTTTAATATTTTCTTGATGATTCAAAGTAACTGTTATAAAAACTAGTCATTATGTTATATTGTAAATATATACTTTAATACAATGATTGCTCAGAAAACTTGTCTAGGTGCTATATTCCTTGCACTAAACCTCTAATTTGTTGAAACATAATTTAACACACTTTCTATATTATAACACTGTCTTTTTGTATTTGAAATTTCATTTTTATTAGGGAAAAAAGCTGTATGTCTCTTGATCTGTTGGTATTGCCACCACTATATTCTTAAAGAAAGCTAACCACTACTTGAATCAAGTTAGCGTTAAATATTACTTCCTCAAATATATTATCCAGAGCTTAAGTAATTAAAATAGTTTATGGTATGCTATTTCCTAGGGTACAGCACTAAATTAATACTGTATTTTTTTCCATCATTTTCTCCCCATTTGTGAAGAGTTCTTGAAGCCAGCATAGCAGAAAATAAAGCATGTTTGAAGAGGACACCTACGGAAGTTTGGAGAGATTCTCGAAACCCTTATGATAGAAAAAGGCAGGACAAAGCTCCTGTTGGTCTAAAGAATGTTGGCAATACTTGCTGGTTTAGTGCTGTTATTCAGGTAAGGATCTTTATGCAGATCTTGTTTGGTGGGCATGATAGCAATGGAAAGTGGCTTGGGGTTGTCTTTTTTTTTAAGTTATATACTTTAAACATAACTTCAGGTAAGGTTTTAATATGCCTTTCTGTCTAATGAACTAGTTTAGAGATTGCAGTGTTCCCCACCCTGCTCTGTTCCTCCCTCCCAGGATGGAGTTTTAACAATAGAACACTATCTGTGCCTTATTTGGAATTATTTGTAATTAATTTCTCCTTCCTCCCTGCTGTTAGGAATTGTTGTCAGAATGTAAGGAAAATATTTTTGTATGTCCTGCAAATTTAGGGAAGGATGTAACCAGATATGAAGTCACAACTGTTTTTTTTTTTGAGATTATATTTGTTTGTATATAATGGAAAATGTTATTCATAGAATTATAGTCATTTGAATACTATTTTTAATACAAGGAAGCATTTTATTTGAGGAGGGTATAGATTGACAAATAATTCTCAATATATATGTAAGAGTGATGTGAAGAATAAATATTGATGCATCAAGAATAACACATTTTCTTTGTAACTTGGAAAGCCCTTAACGGAATGTTTTTTGAGCCCCTTATTCTAAAATGAAAAATCTTTGTATGCATAGATATCTATCCTCTTCTCAATTTGAACTAGTTTTCTTTTTTTTTACTCTTTTATGTGATGTGACTGTTGTCGTAATTCTTTGCCATTCTCGTGTTGATAGACATTGATAATGTGATGTCAGATTGTAAAACCTTAGAAAATCTCCTTAAATAAAACAATTTATGAGTAATAATGTGCTCTTAATTTTTATTACCCTTTAAGAAAATTAATATTTCTTTATTTTCCTAATACAATTGAATTGTAGCTTATTAATTAGTGTTCCGGATGAGGACTTTTTAAATCATTGGATGTATATGCCACTTCTTTTTATATTCAAAATATCTCTTCATTTGTAGCTTTTGAAACCTTTTGAAACCTGTATGTATGACAGCGTAAATTTTCATATGATATTAAAACAACTAACTGGTTATGTAGTTCATTTTCTACAAGGTTGTTAATTGTGTTTAGGATATTAATTTGTAATTTTAACATTTTTTCTACTTCAGTGTTACCATTTTCAACTTTTTTCCCCCCTTTTTTGGCTTCTGGCACATGATATCATATAATTTGATTTCCTTTAGTTTTGTGGATTTATACCTCTTTAATACACCATGGTAAACACTAATTAGTGAGTGCTATGCTATGTTATTTGTTTTCTAGGCTATTAAAATGTTAAAGAATATCTGGATTAACATAATTCTGTAATAATAACTTTGTTCCTAGCCTTGATTGCATGTTAATTATTCCCTTACGTGCCAACAATATCTAAAATTTTATTTGCTATCCTAGAATCTCTTAGATCTTCTTGATAGGCTTGAAAGCTATCTATAGCTTTACTTTACTTGCACTATTAGTAAGGTTTTTATATTTCATTGTCCAATCTAAATTTTATAATTCAGACATCATTTTAAAATATGAAGCTCAGTTTTAAGGCTGTGATCTGAGTGTTCGTGGTGTTCTTTGCTGTCTCTATTTGGACAAGTGAATGCTATCTCTGCACTATTATGGCCAATAAATGAGGCTCATTGATTAGAAGTTTCTCTTAGAAAACTGTAAGAAGAAAGAACTTGGAAATAATCAATGTTTGTTAGAATAGTTCTGTTATTTCTCCATACCATATTGTAAGAAAGACCTGTTTGAAATGATAACTGAATTAATATTAATAGATACGGGGATCACCCCTTTCTGTTTTCATAAGGTAAACTTCTCTCAATATCTTAGTTCAAATTTGAATCAGTTGTCCATCTATTTCTTTTGTGTGTGTGTGTGTGAGGAAGATCAGCCCTGAGCTAACATCCATGCCCGTCCTCCTCTTTTTGCTGAGGAAGACCAGCCCTGAGCTAACATCTATTGCCAGTCCTCCTCCTTTTTTTTCCCTTTTTCTCCCCAAAGCCCCAGTAGATAGTTGTATATCATAGTTGCACATCCTTCTAGTTGCTGTATGTGGGATGCCACCTCAGCATGGCCGGAAAAGTGGTGCGTTGGTGCGCGCCCGGGATCCGAACCTGGGCCACCGGTAGCGGAGTGCACGCACTTAACCGCTAAGCCATGGGGCCGGCCCTTGTCCATCTATTTCTACCCTAAGTGGTATTTGCTGACCTTAGCTTTACATTTCAAATTTTTGGTGTATTTTGGTAGGGAGCAGAATGGACTAGAAAAAATTGCTTGTTGTTTTTAAAATTTGAAGTAATTTTCCTAATTTTTAAATTTTATCTTAGATTAGTGGCTGCTTAACTGGTAGCGTGGCTTTACCACACTCCTAACATACGCAAGAATAAGGTACTTGGGATTATTTATTTTTTCTTTTGGAGAAATCTAGACACCTAGGAGAAGTAACCTCTAACCTTGAAAATTTTGGGTTATAATGAAGTATTAAGCTATTGACTTTTGGGATGTGAAAAAAACCTTAACTCTCACATTTTGGAATATTGTGGGTCAGAAAAATATTTGTCTGAAAGATCACTTCACATTTTGTTTTTTTTACTGTAATTATCATATTTTAAGTAGTTTTTCATTTTCATCTCTAGTAATTAAAATCTATTTTTTCATTTTCTGACATTGTTTAATTTCATAGACATAATCTGAGATGTAACAGTTTATCATCATAAATGGAACTTTTCACTTATGAAAGAAAAGTTGGGCAGGAAGTCTGTATTAGTGTTGGAAAATTTTTTTATGTTTTCCAAACGAGTTGGAGCTTGTTCAAACTGTGACGTAAAGGTACTATAAATTTTCAGTTACAAAATTTTCTCAGGGATGGAGTTTACTTAGTTGGAAGGACTAGTAGGAAGCAACTGGGAGTTCTTTTCCTTGTAAGTATATGTACCAATTTTAGAAGTTTACTGAGATTATAAACCTCTAACTTCAGAGTAGGTAGTAGGGGTAGGCTACAAAAGGTAGAGCTTTGTTATACTTGTTCTTTTAGATAGTGGGACAGTATTTTGGGAAAAGAGGGAAACAATGTCAGAAAGGGACTATAAGCAAAGAAAAGATTTTACAGAGAATGGCTTAAATAATCTTTTGGATGCTAGCAATATTAGCCTGATTGTCTTTAGATTGGGTACCTACCCCTTATCTCGTCAGGACTATTTTTATCCTGTTCAAATAGAAATTTTATGTAGAAAGTACTAATTGGGGCTGCTTTCTCCACTAGGGTATCAGTGAATGAGGTAGTTATTTAGAGGTATATATTATCCTCTCTCGCTGGTTTGGGGTGTAATCTGTGGATTCTAATGATGATTCTTAGCATTTGGATGCTTCTGAGATGCTGAGAAGAAAGGTGCTTATACTTCTCAGTTTGCCTGGTACAGTCCAGTTTACTCCTATTGTAGATCCACCGGTGCCTATTAATTAGTCTTAAAGCCCTCTTTCATACTCAGAAGAGTTGTGGGTTGGATGATAAAGGATATGGTCACCTTACTCATAAATCATATAACTCCAGGTTGACTAAAATACAAGCATCCTGTGGGCAGAGAACACATCTTCTAGGTTATTGTTCTATACCAGTATATAGTACAATGTCTGACACGTTGGAGGAGCCCTTTAAGTAATTATTGAATGAGTAAATGAATGAACCAAAAAGGAGCATATATTATTTATGGTGGAATTGAAGACTTAAGATGCTTCTATCACCCTAATGATGTATGGGATTGAAAAGATGCTGCAAGTGTTCAGAAAATTTCAGGATATCATTTAACATATTTATTCACATTACTTGCTCTTATCTCTTTAATTTTCATCAGAGAACCTAAGTACATAATTCAAAGAGAAAACCAAAAATCTCATAGCAATAAAAAGCTTACAGTGAAAAATAGCAATAATCTGCCCCAAACCTCCCCACCGCCTAGTCCTGCTTCTTAAAGGCAACTACAACCAGTTCTAGCTGTTTCTCCTGTTATCTTCACTTTTTTAAATGGCATGCCCTCCTGCTGAGATAAATGAGGATTTAGCTTTTTCATTTCACCTACCTAGAATTGGCTTTCCTTTCATCTCCCAACATAGTTATATCACAAGTTAAAAATAGTCAGTAGTGTTGGCATTTTCTATGACTTTGTCAATATTACAGTGATTTACTAGGACTACCCCTCTGTAATCCTTTGTTTTCCTTTGCCACTTTTTTTTTCTTTCTATTTTCTATATATTCATTCTTAAAACTCCAAATGCTCCAACGTCTCTGTTATGGTCTTATCAACAATATGTTTTATTTGCTCAAACATATTAGATCCATTTTTGGGGGGTGGGGGGACTCCTTTACCATAGAAGATTTCTCTGCCTCAAATCCAGACTGGATTCTGATTTTTTGTGTTTTAAGCATGGTTGCTGGGTTTCCAAAAGCAGGTCTAGAGAAAGGGGATTAGGGGAGGGTCAATTGGGGCTCAGTTTGCAGGTTTTTACTTAATCCTCCTATTTGTAGCAGTGAATCTCACCCTCTCTCCCTACCCTGACACACTCTATGACTGATTTTTCTGAACCTGAGTCAGTTAAGTTTAGTTATATCCAAAGACTACATTTTCTATATTCCACAGAAGGAGATAGTAGTTGTCTGACTTTTCTGGGTCTGGGAAGGACATAGGGATTTAATTGCTCTGTATACAGACTTTCATCTTTTAATTATGCCATCTGCTTTCGTCCCTACCTCACCTTGAAACTTACGTGATACCATTTCATTTTTTTTAAATCCACCAAGGAGAATTTATCTTGCTTCTCCTTAGTATCCTCCGTTATAGACAGTTTATATCTTCCTTTGCTCTCTTGTCATCACTCTTTTTTGTTTTCCACAAATTGTTTGAACTCTAATCTCAAATAGCTCTCTGCTCTTAGCAAAAGTTTAGCCAAACTCTGTTTTAGCAAGTGCTCTTCAGAATTCACATTTTAGCTTTAGACTGAATGAAAGGATACTTGTTTTCAGCGTGCATCAATCATAAACACAATTTAGCCAGTAGTGATATTTACTCTTTCCCACCCCTTCTGAAGGAATATGTTGATCAATACTGTTATGACTGTGATTTAGAGTACCTAGTGCTTTGTACTTAAAAAAATTATTTTCTATGATTTGTTGTAATGGTCACAAGTTCTACTTTGGTAATAGCTTATTAGATTGTTATAGACCATCTACCATGGTCATATTTTGCTGGGCCACAAAACAAAACAAAAATAAAACCAAGTTTTTGAAGGCATCACGTAACCCTAAAGCAGTGAGGAATTTTAAGGCTAAACTCTGAGAGAACAGGATGTTCAGAGAGTAAGCTTCACATTTTGGGCTGATTTTATCCTTAAGGCAATTCCAGAAGTGGTTGCTGAATGGCTGGGAAGCTAAGCAAGACTTGGAGCCCTAGTAAACACCTCAGACTTTCAGTTAGAATTCTAAAGGCCTAGAACCTAGGATTAACTGAGAACTGAAAATAGGCCAGGCTTTATAGTTTCTGAATTCCTGCTTCATCTCAGAATTGATTAGATTAAGTTGATCTGGGATTGCAGATGGCCCCAGTCTTGCTGCCTGCCAGAAGCAAATGTAAATTCTGTTAGAAGGTAATATCATCTAGAACTTTCAATTTTCTCCAGTTTTTCACATATAATGTCTAGCACTCGAATCAGCCATGATCAGTTGTACCAGGAAATAAGATGTTTCTAAAAATTAAGAGAAAATAATGGGCAATAGAAATATACTTACAGGAAGCCTGAAAATTGAATTGTTTATGATAATAACTATTAATATGCTCAAGGAATTAAAAACAAGATTGAGAATTTTTTATTTTTATTTTATTGAGATCATATTGGCTTTTAACATTGTGTAAATTTCAGGTGTACATTGTTATATTTCAGTTTTTGTATAGATTGCATCGTGTTTACCACCAACAGTCTAGTTTTTATCCATCACCATACACGTACCCCTTTTGCCCTCCCCCCACCCCCTTTTCCTCTGGTAACCACAAATCTGTTCTCCTTATCTATGTGTTTGTTTAAGATTGAGAATTTTGATAGAAAACTAAAAACTATAAAAAAGAACAAATAGAAATTTTAGAACTGAAAAATATACTAAAGTTAAGAAATCAATGGATGAATTATAGCAGCATGTTAGACACAACCGAAGAGAGAATTAGTCAGCTGGACAGTTGGTCTGAAGAATATTTTCAGACTTAAAGCCGTGAAATACAGATAAGAGCATATGAGATATTTTGAACATGTTGAATAGTACTCACATAGTCTATTTGTGGTTCCAGAGGGAGAGTTAAAAGGCAATAGGGCAAAAGCAATATTTGAAGAAATGACTGAGAATATTCTAAACGTGATGAAAGATCAAGCTGCAGATTCAGGAAGCCATAGGAATCAAGTAGTATGAACATAAAGAATACTGTGCCAACACACATCATAATAAGACAGAAAAAACTATAGACAAAGAGAAATTCCTAAAAGTAGCCAGATGGAAAAGATATATATCACCTCTAAAAAGGAGCAAAAGTAAGTCTAACAGCTGACTTCTCAACAGAAACACTATTCTTTAAAGTGCTGGGAAAAAATAACCAGCCGTATAGAATTCTATAACCAGCAAAAATATTTACAAAAATGAAGAAAAAACAATTGTCAGTCTAGCAGAAACTGAAATAATTCATCACCAGCAGACCTACACCAGAGGAAATTCTAATGGGTGTTTAGGAAGAAGGAAAATGTTCTCCAGTGGGAACTCATAGCATACTCATAGCATAGAAGTGGGATTGGGATTCTCCTAATTTGTCAATGTTCTCTTTCCAGTTTAAATTCCTCATAAGAACAGCCCATAATTTGTCCCTTACTTATATCCCATTTCTTCAGTACTCATTGCTGCTGGTCGTCTTCTACCATTCTACTGAAAAGGTAGCTTCCCAAGTGACAAATCCAAAGGTTATTTTCCTGCCCTTACCTTCATGGAATGTGGCAACCTTTGAGAGTATTGCTAATCTTGTGCTTCTTAAAATTAAAGTGATTCTTCCATGTACTTCAGAATCCTCTGTGGTACTTTGTATCTTCGATGTACTTCAGAATCTTCTGTGGTACTTTGTATCTTTGTTGAGAGGCCCCTGCCACAGGTATTTTTTAAAGCTCCACTGTTATTCTGATACACAGCTATATTTGGAAGCTCTTGGTTTCTCTACTCCTTTTTCTTCTGTGATCTCATACTCTCCACTTTCCTTACTATTCTTATTTTGTCCTTCTCATAGCTCTTTTTCCTCTGGCTTTTAAATGCTTCTTCTTACCTAAGGTTCTGATCTTGGTCTACTATTATTGTATTCACGTTATTTCTGATTTATAATATCTACTCTCATTGTATTAACCTGCAATCCCAAGATTGTAATCAGAGCAGAGACTTGATATATTTTATTCTCATTGCCTGTCTTCCTTGTGTCTGGCCTGTAGTGAGTGCTCCATAAATATTTGTTAAATGAATAAATAAATGAATTATCTCATGTTCATATTGTTAAATTAAGAAATACTTCCAGATCACAAGATAACAGAAACTGTAGGAAAATTTTTTAGTTATCAGTTTTATGGTTTTGCCTTTCATATTTAGGCATTTAATCCACATCTATATCTATATATCTATATCTGACTCTATTTCTTTATATATACTGGGCCAGTTTTCCCAACACCCAACTGCTAAACAAAACCTTGTTTTCATTTGTGATGCCACCTTTATCTGTGTGTTAGTCAAGTTGGCTAACCCATCTTTACTAAGATTTAATACATTATTGCCTCCTGTACAGTGACTTTCAAATTTTGTAAACTGATTCACAGAAAGGAATATATTTTACATTGTAAAACACTTTACATGTACACATGTATGTAAAATATCTACAACAAAAATTTTACAAACTATACCCTGTGGTGCATTTACTGTGTATGATATGTTCTGATATTTTCCATTGTATTTTATTTCATTTTTTAACCATGTTCATCATGATAACATTAATGGATTATAAGCTATAGTTTAAAAAACAGCTTCAGGAAGCTTTTCCATGGGCATCTTTCATATGCTGTCACTATACTCTGTAATGATCAGTATTAGAGTATCTTGGAGTCACATTTGTATTGTTATAATTATGTATCTGTCTCTTTCTAGGTTGTGTCTCTCCTTGGGCGTAGAGATAATATGTAATTTCTTAGTGTTTCTATCACTGAGCATCTGGCCTGGAAATTTATTTATACTATATTTTTGTAGAATTGGTACCTCTAGACAACTAACTCATAGTGAACATAAAATATCTAAAAAGTTGTAGACTTTATGTTTGTTTATCTTTTATTTTGAGGAAGCTGTTAAGCTAATAGTAATATAAAGAAAGAAAGCTTTAGTAATATAATATAGTATATATTTTTTTGAGTTGTCCATGTATACTTTTCTGCTTTGTAGTACAATAAATATTGTTAATGATCAAGAATAGTATGTTAAAATATAAGAAATTTGACTTTTTCTCAGGGAGAAAATAGGCCTTCTTATGCTAATTGCATCAATTCTGTGTATGACTAGTATAATTGTCAAAAATAAATCTCTGAGACTAGTCATATTTTTACAGTTCTGTTAATAGAATTTCCCCTTAGTTATCTTAAATTGTTGTTCTTTTTCAGTCATTATTCAATCTTTTGGAATTTAGAAGATTAGTTCTGAATTATAAGCCTCCGTCAAATGCTCAAGATTTACCTCGAAACCAAAAGGTAAAATTATAAAAGATTTTTAAGCAGAGTATATACGATATGGTCTTCATATTATTATCTATGCTTGCTTTCGGGGCACTTGCCCCATCAAATCTGAAACAATGTCAAATTTGAATGTCAACCCATTAATCTCAATTAGTAACTTTCTATTCTTTGGCAGTATGTTGTAAATATGAATTTTTATTCACCTGTGTGTCATTTAGTAATTGCTTTTTCTTCTTTTTGGATTGTCAAATTTCAGTAAACTTTATAGGTTACAATTTACAATTCAAGGTCTTTCCTCACTTGTCTCCTGAAAAATTGTGTGGAAATCAAAAATTTTTTCTATTGTTTCTATAGACGAGCCCTTTAAAAGATTAGTTTTGCACTGACTGTCTTTGCAGTGCAAATCTGTAACTTCTGTTTTGTAAGTTAATGTTGTTAGGTAATATAATGTGACAGAGAGCTCAGACACCAGGGCCAGATTGCCTAGGTTCTGGCTGTGAACCTAGAGCAAGTTACTTAATCTGTCTCGGCTCACTTTCCTTAACTGAAAAGTGTAGGTAATAATAGCAGTTATTTTATAGAGTTACTGTGAGAATTAAATGAGATAAAACACCTAAGGGGCTTAGAAGTGCCTGGTACATAGTAAGTACCAGATGTCAGCTATTAGTTATTACATTGTTCATATTAGCTTTTAAAAAGATAAGACTGATTTGCATGCAGAAATTCATGCTTAATAGAAAAAAAATTAATTATGGAGATGATATGCTTGAGTATAAGGCTTTTGTGATCTTGTCATAAAGAATTTGTAGCCCTAAATGGAACTGGTCACGAAGACATAGAAGTTAAAGTTTAGGTTTCAATAAAGTGTTGAACTTTGTGTGAACTATTGTTAGTAGTAATGATACATTATTAAATTATGTTTTCCTTTTAGTGTATAACTTTGAAAGCTGCTTTTACTGCAGACATATGAAACATTTATAATGCAAGCTACTGGGAATATAACTTGATTTATAACCCGCTTTTCAAGCAGTAATCTTTGGGCTATAAAGTGTCAGGCTGATAAACAAGCTATTTTCAAAAGGGTACTAAGATCACCTGACGACCCCTCATACCTCGAGAGAAATTAAGAAAAACCCCTTCAATCATTACAATTTGTACATAAAACTTTTTAGACCTATTGCCTTCCTTTATTGCAATTTGTTAATATCAATGGTTCTCTCTTCTGATGTCTCAGTTGAAGTATGTTTATAATTTACGTGACGTTATTTAGAATTATTACTTCCAGTTAAGTATTCATATATATCTTGACCTTTTCTTTTATGTTCCTGGATTTTAGTGCTTTACTGAGTTTTAATTTCTTAGATGTAGCAGATTTTTCACAAATTGAATCCTCAGTATATGTAAAGGATAGTACCTCATTGGCAAGTGGGGTTTATCCAAGACTACAAGATTGGTTTAGTGTTCTGAATTCAGTGTAATTCACCATATTAACAGACTAAAGAAGAAAAACCATATGATCATCTTTGTAGATGAAGAAAAAGGATTTGACAAAAGCTAACATATATTTATGGCAAAATCTCTCAGAAACTAGGAATAGCAAGAAACTTTCTGATCCTGATAAAAGCTCATTTATGAAAAAAATCTACAACTTATGTAATATTTAATATTGATAGACTGAATACTTTTCCCCAAAGGTCAGGATCAAGCAAGGATATCATCACTCAATCATTTCTATTAAACATTAAACTGGAGTTCTCAACCAGTGCTATAAAGCAAGAAAAAGAAATAACATGTATATTGGAAAGGAAGGAATAAAGCTGTCTTCTTTATGTATATGACTTGACTGTCTATGTAGAAAATCTTAAGTACTCCCCCCCAAAACCAGATGCTAGAACCAAGAAATGAATTCAGCAAGATTGCATGATACAAGGCAAACGTACAAAAATCAATTGTATTTCTAAATACTAGCCACACACAATTAGAATTTTAAATTTAAAAAATACTTATATACAATAGCATAAAATATGGAATATTAGGGGTAAAGTGGGGAAAAGATATATGTGGAAAACCACAAAATGTTGAGAAAAGTTAAAGAAATAAAGTGATATATTATGTTCATGGAGCAGGTGATTCAATGTTGTGAAGACATCAGCTGTCCCCAGTTTAATCTGTAGATTCACTGCAATCCCAGTCATAAGTGCAGCAGGCTTTGTTATAGGAATTGACAAACTGATGCTAAAATTTACATGGTAAATCAAAGGATGTAGAATAGCCATAGAAATTTTAAAAAGAAAGACAATGTTGGAGGAATTATCAGACTACAATGATCAAGACACTATGTTATTGATGAAAAGATAGTTATATAGATCAGTGGAACAGAATAGAGTCCAGAAATAGACCTACACATACAGGGTGAATTGATTTGAATCAAAGTTGCCAAAACAATTCAGTAGGCAAAGGAACAATCTTTTAAACTAATGGTGTCATAAACAGAAAAATAATTCTCAACACTTACAGGACACTGTATTTGGGAAAAAAAATTCATAATGGGATGTACACCTAAAAGGAAGAACTAAAGCCATAGAAATTCTTGAAGAAAGCATAGGAGAAAATTTTAGTGTCCTGGGTTAAGAAAAGATTTCTGAAGTAGGACAATAAGAAGGCACAAATCGTAAAAGAAAAAATTGATAAATTGGACTTCATCAAAATTAAAAACTTGTAATCTCTGAAAAATTCATACAAAATGAAAAGGCAAGCCACAGACTGGGAGAAAATATTAGCAAAACATATATCAGATAAAGGAATTGTATCTAGAATATATACAGAACTTGTACAACTCAATAATAAGACAAATAACCTATTACTGTATTGGGAAAATATGTGAACAAATATTCACTAACGAAGATATGCAGATTGTAAATAACTACATGAAAAGGTGCTCAACATTATTAGTTATTAGGAAAATACAAATGAAAACTAGAGGTGCCACCGTGTACCCACAGGAAAAACTGAAGTTAAAAATATAACCCATATCTAAGTGTTGTAGAATGTGGACCTAGAACTCTCATTACACTGCCAGTGGGAATATAAATAGTATAATGCCTTTGGGAAACAGTTTGGTTGTTTCTTGAAAACATCTACCATGCAACCTAGCCCTTTCCCTCCAGATTTTTACTCAAGGGAAATGGAAGTGTATGTTCACACAAAGACATGTACAATAATATCCACAGGAGCTGGAACAGGTTAATTGATAAATAAGTGTGGTATATCCATACAGTGGAATACCACTGAGCAATAAAACGGAATGAATTATTAATGCACACAATCGTATGAACGAAGCTCAAAATATGCGTATTGCAAGAAACGAGAATGAAATGAGTATATAGTGTATGATTTGATTTATATAAATTGCTAGAAAATATAAAGTGACGATGGTTGCCTGAGGATGATTACGTAGGGGAGTGAGGAATGAGGAAACTTGTGGGTGATGGATAGGTACGTTATCTTGATTGTGGTGATGCTTTCATGGATGTATACATGTCTGAAACTCATAAAATTGTACACTTTATAATGTGCAGTATAATGTATATCAGGTATACCTTGATAAAGCTGTTTAAAAATAGACAAAGAATAGTGTTTGAATAGTTTTTATATGTGGTAGTATTTTCATAATTTAACCAAACGCAGTAGCTGCTCTTAACATCATTTACAGTTTTGCCTTTTGAAATTAAAAAAGATTTTCTAGTCACAGGAATTGGCTGAGAGCAAAAGTGTTTCTTTATAGTGAAGTATTTTACTTTTCAAATATGCTTCTTAGCAGAATTTTACTTAATTTTCAGAAGTCATTTATTTCATCCTTGTTACTTGGCAAGGAATGTCTCAAAAAGCTGCGTTGACTTAAGTGTAGTGATAAAAGAAGAAATTGATCTCAGGAAATTAAAGCTATTTGTGGAAATTATTTTGTGGATTAAAATTCTTAGTATTTACACTTTTAGACCCTATTTATATACGGCAATTGTGGGGAAATAGGAAGTCCCGCAGAAAAACTATGTATTAGTTTTCAATCTCATTTAAAACTTTTGCTTTTAACCCTTATCATTGATCATGGAATTTATTATACTTAAATAAAATCTGTGTTTTCCATAACTTAGCATTTTTTATGTCAGACAGTGCACTTTGTGATTGCTATAATGGTATATAGATTTTGGATCAAATGATAAGCATTTTATTCTCTTACACCTATTCCTTTTTTTTTGCTGAGGAAGATTCACCCTAAGCTAACGTCTGTTGCCAATCTTCCTCTTTTTGCTTGAGGAAGATTTGTCCTAAGCTAACATCTGTGCCAGTCTTCCTCTATTTTGTATGTGGGTACCACCATAGCATGGCTGTTGATGAGTGGTGTAGGTCCGTGTCCAGGCATGGAACCCACGCCACCGAAGCGGAGCACGCTAACTTAACCACTAGGCCATGGGGCCGACCCCTACACCTATTCCTTTTTTTTTAATGCATTCTGGGAGCAACTATTTCTACGTTGATCCTATTATTCTGGATGGCAACTATACACATACACACGCCCCCACCCCCTATAATTTTATGATGTTGAGGACGCCAACTATGCAGACTTGGAAAAGGTTTTCTAATATTTAAATAGTATATATAAGCTTTATATGTTAAAATTGTTATTGCAAGAGCTAACTAGAGTACGAACTACCTGTCTGATTTGTTGCCATAAAGTATTTCACTAATAAGGTATGTGAATTACATTCTTCTAAAAAGGTCTCCTTCTTGTTTTAAAATAAATTGTTCGTGTTATTTAATACTGGGTTTTTATTCTTTCTGGAGGGTTTCGTTTAATCTACCAGTAAGAATTGAATGCCTGCCTTGTGTAGCAAAAAGTTGTGGAAGAGATATGGAAGTTCTCTTTGAGAAGCTTAGAGTCTTTTTGAGGAACAAAAGTTAAATAAGATTTCAAAGGAACACTAGGAGGAGGATACATTAGTCTAATATTAGGATCTAGTCCAATTACTTGTCAGACTTATGTTAATCTGATAAATAAGATCATAGGACAGTGGCAGATGGTGATTCATTGCTCAGTGAAAGACATTCATTTCAGAAGATTTGGAGTTTGAAGGGATTGTTGACTTTGAGGGGTCTGGGAAGCCTTCGGCGGGGGTGGCGGGTGATTTTTGCCTAAATGGGTTTATTGAGGTAAAGTACTTAACAGTGCCTGGCACGTAGTTAGCACTCATTGAATGTTAGCTGTTGTTATTGCTGTCCTCAGTAGCAGCTGGGCCTTGCTGAATGGAAAGGACTATAGTAAACAGACTTGAATAAGGGGGATGTTCTTGGCTGGGTAATGACATGATTTGCTATGAATATGTGGCATTTATGCTGGAATTGTGAGCTTAGCCTAGGTCCTCTGCTGTTTTTGTGCTTGACTCTTTCTTTGAGAGTCCTAGATGACACCAATACTCTTGGTTAATTATGATATAGGAGTGCTGGACTCAGCCCTGATCTATGTTAGTTAAATTTTTGGTTAATTTTAAAATGAATATCTGTTTACCAGTAAAGATTTTGTCAATCTTCACTTAAAGGTTTTTTCTTTTATTCCAATAGGAGCATCGGAATTTGCCTTTTATGCGGGAGCTGAGGTATTTGTTTGCACTTCTTGTTGGTACTAAAAGGAAATATGTTGATCCATCAAGAGCAGTTGAAATTCTTAAAGATGCTTTCAAATCAAATGACTCCCAGCAGGTAGCTTTGTTGTACTTGTTTGTTTGTTAACCATTTGAATTTTATTTTATTTGATCTTTCCATAAGCAGTTTTTTCAAAGATACATGACAGTTGAAGATATGGTTGTTCATCTTTATTAAAAGTAAGCTAGAGCCATTTAAAACATTATTTGGAAGATTTACTTTTAAATTAAGAAAAAAGTAATTATGATCTTGAAAGTGTTAAGATAAATGAAGTTGTAATTTATATTATGATCGAAATTGGTAAGTGAAAACCATGGGTAAAATTAAGAATGTTCTCAAATGTGTAATTAGAAACCTTCACGAATGTGTGATAATCTGCTGCCAGAGTAGTACCCATGCTTTTATGTGCCTGTTGTTGCTGCAGGGAGTAGTTTTCCTGAATTACTCAGAAAAGATCTCTGAAATATATTAACTTTGTTATTGTTGCTTTTGTTTTTCAATCTTTATGTAGTGTTGTTTGGTGACTTTTTAATCCATTTCTTAAAAAGAATATTGGGAATTTTCCTATAAAATAGGAAACGTCTACAGACAAACTAACATTTTCACATATAAATGAGAAAGAGAAATTAAAGAAGCAATAACAGAAGACAAGCAAAGAAAGTAGCAAAGAATAATAGCAACTGTGTTGGACATACGGCAGTGAGGAAGAATAGTAGATAAAACAGTATTTCAGAAGAGATGCAAAAAGCCAGTGCTCTAGCAGTGTGGTTTCCGTAGCTCTTGGATGTGTATCTGTTACGTGGATGGGTCGAGCGGGTGTTTGGAGGAGGGTTCTGAAAGATGTCTGATTCTGCTGTTGCCTTCCTTGTTCTTTTTATTTTGTTTTTTAATTCAGATTTTATGGCAGAGGTAAATGAACAAAAAAGGTGCTCACATCAGAATTATTTTTTGGTTGTTTTAAAAAAATTTCTAACAATGTTCTAGTGCCCATCAGGTTTAGTGTCTTAATCTTATCTGTTAACAACAATGCTTAACACAAGTCAAAAGAAATAATATTCATAAAAATGATCCCAAACCCCCACTTCAGGTACTCCTGGTTCTAGGTGTGTTCTTTATTTTTTGTAGCATTATTTCCTTATTTAGTATGTGCACTATTTTCTCTAGTGGCTTTGAGTATACAATTAAATTTAAAAAGTCACTTCTGTTCCCTGACTTCTCGTCTGGAATTGCTTTTTCTTTGTCTTTTTCTGGGTTACTCTCTTTGGTGTTGAAGCTTTCTATAGATGAGTGATCTTTGGGTATCTTTTCATATTTAAAAGTGAGATAGCACAAACTACATTAGGAGCCTTGTATGTACAGAGGTAGACTTCAGTTTTGTTAGGTAGACTTCAGTTTTGTTAGAATGGACAATCTGTCCAAGTTAACAGGTATCTTAGTAAAAGTAGATATGGCTTAAAAAGTTGTGTGTAAAAGCTGAATTAAGAAAATGAATTGTCAAAAAGCACATCTTCCTTCTAAGAGAGAAGCCAGTAATAATTCTTGATAAAGTGAAGAACTCTTTGGTAATGTGGGCCCTTCATTTTATAAAGATTCATTATAGAGCTCTTGGTGAGTGATAATTCTTTTTTAAAAATCTCATTAGTAAGTTTGAATTTTGAGTTGTATATATAGATATTTTCTTCTTTTTTTAATGTGAAATCCGATCATAGTGATTATCAATATAATGCTTATTTTTCTCAGATACTGATTTTGTACGCTGGTTAAGTTATAAATATTTCTTCATTGGATGTGAAACATCTCATATGATACCTTTGTGAGGAGTCAGTAATTTTATGTTTGAAATGACTGGCTGTAAATTTTATGTTGTAATATTTAGTATTTTTATTAGTAGGCTCAAATATCAACAAGACTTTTTTCTTTCCACAGCAAGACGTGAGTGAGTTTACACACAAATTATTAGATTGGTTAGAAGATGCCTTCCAAATGAAAGCTGAAGAGGAAACGTAAGTTACCACGAAATTTGGTGATTGGTTTTTAGGAGATAGGTTTTCAGGAGTAACACTCATGTTTTTCCTCTTACGTGTCAATGTCGACAGAGAGATAGGAATCTGAGATAGGTGTATGGGAACCCAAATGTTGTCAGTGTTATTGAGAAGCTGTTAGAATTTGTGGCCACAAATGCTGGGTAGTTTTAGATTTCCACTATAAGATCAGAATCTAGCCAGAAAGATGTAAAAAGCAGTCCCTGAAAGGGCTAATCCCACCCGCCCAGTTCTTTTCATTACATTCAACCATCACTTTCTGTGAGGAGGAATGGGTTAGTGGTGGGGAAATGCCAGGAGTGTTAATTCTGATGAAGTCCTTTTACCTGGAATCCTGAGGACAGGGATATGAAGTTCCTCCTCAACACTCCCGAGCTTTTCATTTTCTACCCATTAGGCTGAACCATTAAGCCTTTGGTTATTTAAAACATGTGGCAGGCCTCCCTCAAGAAAGAAATCCATACACTTTCAGGATGTCCTACTCCCACTCTCATAAGGCCACTCTCCTGATACCAACCATTGGTTCCTTTGTGTGAAACATTACTGGACCATTTAGGATTTGCCATGACAGGCTCTGATGGGATTCTACAAAGTGCAGTACTTAAATTAACACCTAGAATCCAGGTAGAAATGCAAGGCTGAAAATCCTCTCTCTTCTCTTTTGTCTGCTTTTAAATTATGGCCAGCTTCATTGTCCAATAAAAGTCATTATAACATGATCTACAATGAGATTAAATTAAAGTAAAAATATTCTAATTATACAATGTTAACGATTAAGAGATGTCGCAATCTTTGAGACGCCTCTTTCATTCTCAAATTCCCAGGGAAAAGATAGGTTCCCAAACTACGTTCCCTTGATCTTTTAAGGTCAAGTCCAAAGAAAGTATCCTTAAAAATCAGATTCTTTTGCCCTTGTGGTTGCAGTCTAACAAAAAGAAAAGTCATTTCCGAGTTTCTGAGGTTGTATGGTCTTAGCTACAAGCGTGTCGTTTCTGTGCCTGAGTAGAGTTGGAGTCTACAGCACAGCCTGCACCCTCTTTCACTTGAATGTGTGTAGTTCCTTTGGTCCTTCAAATGTTGAATTTCTTATGCTTTTTGATTTCAGAGGATTATGAGGACACACACGATTAATATTGGTCTCTGTCCTTTGAAATTTTGAAACAAAAGCAAAACTTCAACACTTTAGCTGTCGGCACAACTATAATATTCCTGGAACTTAGTGCAATTCAGACTCAAATTGTTGCTGAAAACTGTGGCAGAAACTTAGGGTAATGCTCTAAACTGAAGAAATCATCTTCACTTTAGTTCTGCCAGGGTGCCTGTCATTAAGGGCCAGTTGGTTGCAGACAACTACCTGTGAGCTTAAACTAAGTTGGGAGAAATTACTCAAGAGATTAACTGGCATTAAATCTACAATATCTGAGGGAAAAAAATTCTGTTTTAGCAAACTCTATCTCTATCTTAGAATGTGGCATTTGAAAGCTGTTTCCGTCTTGGTATGTTTAGGGGTTTATGATGCTGACAGCTCTGGTCATCAGATGCCCTTCTTTCCTGTCCACCAAAACTCAGTTGCATTTTCCATGTGCTTCAGCTTGCTGACCCCCAATGCTGCACTGAGTGCAAGCTCTTTCTAATGGCATGCGTGTATGCCACAGTAGTTGCTGCCATCACGTTCTGGTATGGAACTGCTTCAGCCTGTGAAACCTGCCTCCTAGGTTAGTTTCTTTCTTCTCTTCATGTTAATATCTCTCTTCTATTCATGTTGGTTTCCTCTGGAAAATTTCCCCATTGTATTCCTGAACTGAATCTGCTGTTAATGCTTCTGAACCCTGAGTCCCAGCATCCAATGAAGATCATTATCTCTGATAATGCTCTTTCCTCAGCTTTTCCATGTTCTAGGCCTTGAGTATATTTCATCCCTCTACGTCTTTTTCTGGGTAAGATATGCCTCTAGGGTTCAGTTACATATATATATATTTTTTCATTCTTCTTTTAGGAAGGTTTGGCTGAATTTTTAACAGTTTAACCTGCTTCTTAGCTTCTGCCTCATGTAGGACCAGCCCTGTTTGATGGATGAGTTTCTTCGCATAGCATAACACCCTCAGGGTCCATCCATGTTGTCGCAAATGGCACAATTTGTCTTTTTATGGCTGAGTAGTATTCCATTGAACATATATATATACCACATCTTCTTTATCCATTCATCTGTTGATAGGCATTTGGGTTGCTCCTGCATCTTGGCTATTGTGAATAAGGCTATGTTGAACATAGGGCTGCATAATCTTTTTGAATTGTTGATTTCATGTTCTTTAGATAAATACCCAGTAGTGGGATAGCTGGATCATATGGTATTTCTATTTTTAGTTTTTTGAGAAATCTCCATACTGTTTTCCATAGTAGGAGCACCAGTTGGCATTCCCATCAGCACTGTATGAGGGTTCTCTTTTCTCCATATCCTCTCCAACACTTATTTCTTGTCTTGTTAATTATAGCCACTCTGACAGGAGTGAAGTGATATCTCATTGTAGTTTTGATTTGCATTTCCCTAATAATTAGTGATATTGAACATGTTTTTGTGTGCCTGTTGGCCATCTGTATCTTATTTGGAAAAATATCTGTTTATATCCTCTGCCCGTTTTTTGATCGGGTTGTTCATTTTTTTGTTGTTGAGTTGTATGAGTTCTTCGTATATTTTGGAGATTAACCCCTTGTCTGATATATGATTTGCAAAGATGTTCTCCCAGTCGGTGGGTTGTCTTTTCGTTTTGTTGATGGTTTTCTTTGCTTTGCAGAAGCTTTTTAATCTGATGTAGTTTCATTTGTTTATTTTTTCTTTTGTTTCCCTTACCTAGTCAGACATGATATTTGGAAAGATATTGCTAAGACCAATGTCAAAGAGTGTACTGCCTGTATTTTCTTCTAAGAGTTTTATGGTTTCAGGTCTTACAATCCATTTTGAGTTAATTTTTGTGTCTGGTGTAAGATAATGGTTTACTTTCATTCTTTTGCATGTGCCTGTCCAGTTTTCCTAACACCATTTATTGAAGAGACTTTCCTTTCTCCATTCTCTGTTCTTGGCTCCTTCGTCAAAGATTAGCTGTCCATAGATGTGTGGGTTTATTTCTGGACTCTTAATTCTGTTCCATTGATCTGTGTGTCTGTTTTTTTGCTTTTTTGATTACAATAGCCTTTGTAGTATAATTTGAATTCAGGGAGTGTGATACCTCCAACTTTGTTTTTTTTTCTCAGGATTGCTTTGGCTATTCAGGATCTTTTGTTGTTCCATATAAATTTTAGGATTCTTTGTTCTGTCTCTGTGAAGAATATCATTGGGATTCTGATGGGAATTGCAGTGAATTTGTAGATTGCTTTGGGTAATATGGATATTTTAACTATGTTTATTCTTCCAATCCATGATCATAGAATATCTTTCAATTTCTTTGTCTTTTTCAATTTCTTTTAATAATGTCTGATAGCTTTCAGTGTATAGGTCTTTTGCCTCCTTGGTTAAATTTATTCCTAGATATTTTATTCTTTTTGTTGCCATTGTAAATGGGATTGTATTCTTGACTTCTTTTTCTGTTAGTTCATTATTAGTATAGAAATGCAACTGATTCTTGTATGTAGATTTTGTATCCTGCAACTTGAGTGTATTTTTTGATTATTTCTGATAGTATTTTGGTGAATTCTTTAGGGTTTTCTATATATAGAATCATGTCATCTGCAAATAGTGAGAGTTTCACTTCTTCCTTTCTAATTTGGATGCCTTTTATTTCTTTTTCTGGCCCAGTTGCTCTGGCTAAAACTTCCAGTATTGTGTTGAATAAGAGTGGCGACAGCAGGCATCCCTTGTCTTGTTCCTGTTCTCAGAGGAATGGCTTTCAATTTTTCTCCATTGAGTATGATGTTGGCTGTGGGTTTGTCATATATGACGTTTATTATGTTGAGGTGCTTTCCTTCTATACCCATTTTGTTTAGAGTTTTTATCATATATGGATGTTGGATCTTGTCACATGCTCTCTCTGCATCTATTGAGATGGTCATATGATTTTTATTCCTCATTTTGTTAATGTGGTGTATCACATTGATTGATTTTTGGAGGTTGAACCATCCCTGCATCCCTGGAATAAATCCCACTTCATTGTTGTATGATCCTTTTAATGTATTGTTATATTTGATTTGCTAATATTTTGTTGAAGATTTTCACATCTATGTTCATCAGTGATATTGGCCTATAATTTTCTTTTTTTTGGTGTCATCCTTGTCTGGTTTTGGTATCAGGGTAATATTGGCCTTGTAAAATGAGTTAGGAAGCATCCTGTCCCCTTCAGTTTTTCAGAATAGTTTGAGAAGCATTGCAATTAAATCTTCTTTAAATGTTTGGTAGAATCCACCAGAGAAGCCATTGGTCTTGGACTTTTGTTTTTTGGGAGGTTTTTGATTATTGTTTCAATCTCTTTGCTTATGATTGGTCTATTCAGATTCTCTATTTCTTCTCGATTTAGTTTTGGGAGGTTGTATTATTCTAAGAATTGATCCATTTCTTCTAGGTTATCCTGTTTGTTGGCTATAGCTTTTCATAGTATTCTCTTACAATCCTTTGTATTTCTGTGGTGTCCGTTCTAATTTCTCCTCTTTC
Organism: Diceros bicornis minor; assembly: GCF_020826845.1. Classification (NCBI taxonomy): domain Eukaryota; kingdom Metazoa; phylum Chordata; class Mammalia; order Perissodactyla; family Rhinocerotidae; genus Diceros; species Diceros bicornis. The sequence continues at coordinate 18,115,925 of NC_080766.1, forward strand.
ATTTCTGATTTTATTTATTTGACTCTTCTTCTCTCTTTTTTTTTTGGTGAGGCTGGCTAAGGGTTTGTCAATTTTGATTATCTTCTCAAGAACCAGCTCTTAGTTTCATTGATCCTTTCTATTATTTTTTTAGTCTATTTTGTTTATTTCTGCTCTAATTTTTATTATTTCCTTCCTTCTACTGACTTGGGCTTTGTTCTTCTTTTTCTAGTTCTTTTAGGTATAGGGTAAGCTTGTTTCTTTGAGATTTTTCTTGTTTGTTGAGGTAAGCCTGTATTGCTATAAATTTTCCCTTTAGTACCACTTTTGCTGCATCCCATAAGTTTTGGTATATTGTGTTTTCATTTTCATTTGTGTCTAGGTATTTTTTGATTTCTCCTTTGATTTCTTTATTGATACAGCAGCTGTTCAGTAATGCATTGCTTAGTCTCCACATATTTGTGACTTTTCCAGCTTTTTTCTTGTAGTTGATTTCTAGTTTCATAGCATTGTGGTTGGAAAAGATGCTTGACATGAGTTCAGTCTTCTTAAATTTATTGAGGCTTGCCTTGTTTTCCACCGTATGGTCTGTCTTTGGGAATGTTTCATGTGCACTTGAGAGGAATGTGTATTCTGCTGTTTTGGGATGTAATGTTCTATATATATCTCTTAAATCCATCTGGTCTAGTGTTTCATTTAAGGCCACTGTTTCTGAGTTTTCTTTCTGTCTGGATGATCTATCGGCTGATGTAAGTGGGGTGTTGAGGTACCCTACTATTATTGTGTTGCTGTCAATTTCTCCGTGTTTATAGTTGCTTTATATACTTTAGTGCTGCTGTGTGAGGTGCATATGTTAATAAGTGTTATGTCTTCTTCGTGGAATTTCCCTTTTGTTATTATATAATGTCCATCTTTGTCTTTTGTTATCTTTTTTATCTTGAAGTCCGCTTTCTCTGGGTATGACTGTATCCACTTCCTTTTTTTTTTTTTTTGTGAAGAAGGACAGCCCTGTGATTCAGTTACCATTATAATCTTCGGTTGACAGGTAAAGAAATGGAAGAATAAATTTAAGTACCTCATCCAAGGTGACACTGTAAATAGCAGAGCTGAGTACGTGATAATCACATAAATGTTATCATCTTGTTATATAATTGTTATTTAATGTTTTCTCTGTTATTTGTAGATCCAAAAATTATAACCACATTTGTATTTTTTAACATGCTTTAGGGATGAAGAGAAGCCAAAGAACCCCATGGTAGAGTTGTTCTATGGAAGATTCCTAGCTGTGGGAGTACTTGAAGGTATAGTTACACATGTTTACTTTTTATTACAATTGAAGAGATATTATCTGTTAACTCCTTTGTCTTGGTAGTAATTCTTTATTTGTTGAATGGTTTTTAATTTTAATTTGACTTACTTTGTTTAGTAGTTCGTGTTGCATTGCTACTACTAATCATTTATATAGAAAGCACACAATTGAGTGAATGAAAAGGAAGGTACAGAGTGTGTTATCACATGCTAATTGATACTTAATGTTATCCTGATGTTCTTTCTCTGGGAAGGCTTCTGTGACTGTGAATTGTTGAGATATAGAGATTAAGCGGCAATTAGTGGAACTTTTTCTTTTTTAATTGATGTTTTAATAGTTTATAACATTGTGAAATTTTGGGTTGTACATTTTTGTTTGTCATATTCTTCTTGGCTTTCTTCACGCCTCTCTGGGTACTTCTTAGAAGTTATATTTATAGTTTCTTCTTCTTGTATCTAAATGTAGGAGATCTTGGGACTCAGCTTAGGCCCTCTTCCTTCTCCTGTCTGCTAATTCCTTAGGCAATTTCGTTCACTCTCTTGATTTCCTGCTATCAATAAGCCAGCAATTCTTCAATTTATAGCTTCAGAGTAGAAGATTAATCTTAGTTACAGACTCATATATCCAACTCTCTTCTCAACTTGAAATCTCATGGGCCATTCTACAACGATTGCCGCTACTACCTTAAAACAAAAGGAAAAAAAAATCCTCTGCTCTTCCTTCAGTGGTATCCGTTTCAGTACATAAACATCAATCCAATTGTTCATACTAAATCTGAGTATCATTCTTGATACCTTCCTTACTCCTCTGTCCCCCATCCTGCCTACGAGCCAGTCAATCAGGTCTTGTTGGTGCACCCTCTTGTATATATGTATAAATGTGTGTATGGGTAATTTTTTCTGTTTTTGTACACTTTTGCTATTAATACCCTATTAATACCATGCTACCTGTATTTCTAGATGGATTCTGTAATAGTCTCCTAACGGTCTACCACCCATTTAATACAGAAACCATAAGGATGTTTCAAAGACATAAATCTGATTCTATTATTCCTAGACATAATTATTCAATGACTTTCTGTTATACTTAGAATATACTGAAAAAAAATTCTTAACAAGAGCTAGTAGATTTTGACCCTCTACCTAACTCTTCATCGTCATCTCTGTATTGCTCTCCTAAGCTGTACTCTCCTCCCCTTAGTTTTTCAAGCATGCCAAGTTCTTTGCAGCCTTAACGTCTTTGCGTGTGTGATTCCTTGGCCAAGAATCCTTCACAACTCCCTGACACTCTGGCCTGTCTAACTTCCACTCACCGTTCAAGTCTCAGCGAAAATGTCATTTTGCTATGGAAATCCTCCCTCCTCAACCCTCCAGCCCCAAAGACTAGGTTATACCCTCTCACAGCACTCTGTCTCACTATACCTTTTATAGTACTTATTTGTTCATAATTACATGTGCAATTAATTTGTATGTCTTTCTTCTGAATGAGGCTGAGAGTTTTCTCAGCTCAAGATCCCTTCCCTTTTGTTCACTGCTATACATATTCTCAGTGTTTAGCACAGTATCTTGCCCATAGAAGGCACTTTTTGAAAGAATAAATATATATATACACACATATAGGTGTGTAATTAATATCTGTGCTGGATATGAATGTACATCTGTACATGTATAAACCAACAGGAAATCACATTAACGCACTACTCTCTGGAACATAACCTGTCAGAGTTATAGTTTCAGGTTCAGGAGATAATTCATGTATACTTTTAGTAGCTAAAAGACCATAGTGAGGAATATTAATTTAATTAACTTTCCCCCCTCCTATAGGTAAAAAATTTGAAAATACTGAAATGTTTGGTCAGTACCCACTTCAGGTCAATGGATTCAAAGATCTACATGAGTGCCTAGAAGCTGCTATGATTGAAGGAGAAATTGAGTCTTTACATTCAGAGAATTCAGGAAAATCAGGCCAAGAGGTGAGTTTAGCGTCTTCATTATTCCCCTTCCCCCTAGGTCTTTCTTATAGTGCTGTAAAGCACAATTTAAGGCTTTAATTCTGTAGCTACCTAATAATTGAGAGAATACTCAGAATATGTATTTGGATTTCATTATGGTAATTTAGACATATTTGAGAGACCTATACCGTCAATACAGTCTATAATCTATGTTAAATAGTCACACAATTTATCTCAAAATTTTCTGTTAAAATCCTCCTTTAGTACATTGTTCAGTCTTTTCAGACTTTTTAATCAAGGCACTAGTCATTACAGCATGCTACTCCTGGAAGTAAAGAAGAAAAACACTGATATTAAGGTGGAATTTTATGTAGACATATGTTACTTACGTCAAGTATTGTTGGAATTTCTTCATGCCTAAATAGGCAACATGAGACTCCTTTTTTTGTAAAATTGCTGTGTAATTTAATTGCATGAAGGGCAGATAGCAGAACTTGCTTTCTCAAGAAAGAAATAATTTTAAAAATATATTATAAACCTGTTTATCTTTGTCCACTGGTCTGTGTTTCATCACCCACCTCTGTCTCTCCGTTCATCTCTCTAGCTCCATCTGTATATCCATCCATCCATCCATATATTCATCCATCAGAGAGTATTCCTGTAATAGAAAGCAAAGGACAAATCATGTGCTCCAAAATCAGTCATCATTAAGCAATTGCTGGTAGTTGTCTGTTTGTAAGCTCCATGCATGAGGATAGGGATCTTCATCTGTGTCATTCACTGCTCTATCCCTAGTGGTTAGTACGGTGACTGCAAATAGAATTATGTAACACGTATTTATTGACGGACTGAATGAAATGTCTCAGTGTTACCAAAAAAAAAAGTTTCTGAGGTCTTTATCCCTGAATAGGTGCTTAATAAATATTAAGGGATGATATCACTGTGTTTGTCTAAAAAGGGACTGGGTTCTTGTATTTTTAAGAATAAATTGCTTCTATCTGAATTATGTGCTTTTTTAAAAAAGATGTAATTAACCTTTTCTTATTCCATCCTCATTTTCTTCTCTCCCCTCACACACTCAAACAAAAAAGAAAGAAATAATATTGACTATCTTTTGACTTTTTTTTTTAAGAGGAAAAGAAGCAGAGAAAGAAAATATTTGAAATAGTTTTTCTCTGTACATAATAGGTCATCTGCTTCAGTGATTCTCAACAGATGCCTAGGCCCCAATTCAAAGCTGTCAAATCAGAATCTAGGGTAGGAATATGGTGCTTGGGCATTACAGCTCCACAACTGATTCTGATACAGACTTCTAATTGAGAATATTTAAATTAAACTTATTTATTTTATTGATTGGGAAACAGATCTCCAAAGATTGGGACTCTCCCAGGATCCCATAATGGAACAAGAAAGCAGACCCCCCTGTCCCAAAGTATGATCTGTTTTCTATTAAATAAAAGGATGATGGGTTTGGGAAGAGAAAGAAGGGGTGGCATTTTCCTTACATTGTCAAAGTAGCTTATGAGTGAAATACACTATGGCTTATTGGTAAATAATTTAATAATTAATTGGTAAATAATCTTTCTCACATATCCCTAGCCTTTAAAAATGTTTTTCTTACATCGAATCTGAATTTCGTTATTTATTTTAAAAAAATCTAGTTTGTCCTCCATCTTTGGCTCCACTCTGAATGCCTGATACTACAGTATATGTTTTCTGCCTAGGTTTTTCCAACCGAAGGAATACAGTTGTTTGTCTTCTCTGAATTTAGCAATTTCTAAGCAGTCTCAGTAATAGCAAATTTGGTTACCTGTGATTCCCAGTACCATTTGCCTGGATTTGCTGGACACTTAGTTTCAATAATAAATCAACTTGGTTTAAGAGACTGTAACCTGCTAGAGTAGACTATCTTACAAGTTTTTAATAATATACTCAAATTATAGTCTCATTTCGTTACATCCTTCAGAATAACTGTTTTATTTCTTGTTGAGTCTCTTTAAAGACCAATGAGTAACATTTTAGCTTGTTTCTAAATTGGCAATCCTTGATAACACCTTTTATCTCTTACACTATTATTTAGTAAAAATTGTTGATTTTACTTTGATATAGAAAACATCTTTTTTGCTAAAATAGCTGTACTCAACTAATATAGGAAGATCTTTAGTCTCCAGAATCAGTCATGTTAAAACATCCGGTGGACTATAAGAATTTAAATTTTTGGAATGATATACTAAGGGACAACTGAGTAAATTAGAAATGATTTTGTGTAAGATAACTACTTACAAAATATTTTTCTAAATCATGAAATTTTAAATTATGAGTCCAACTCTCCAGGGAACCTGGAGATATTTTTTGATTGCCTATTGGAGGAAAAAAATTTCGAATAGTAAATACCTCACTTCTGGTGTGGGTGTTCACTACTAATAATGTGTTGTACATTATTTTAGACTATTGCTATGCACTTATAAATATTTGTATTTATCTGTTTGGACTGTCCTGAGACTTTCATTTTTCACTTACCAGCAGCATATTATAGCATCGTTCCATGTCCATATATAGCTTTACACCATTCTTTTTAAAACCTGCATAGTATCTCATAGCTTGTATTTATAAAATTAAATTGATTTAGTTCTTCTATGACAGTAGTTAGACAAAGAATTATTTCAAAGAATGTCTGTCTATAAATATCCAGAGCACTTAGGAATGAAGGATAGTTAGAAGTGGAATCTGTGGGTCACAGGGCATACTCATCTAAAACTGCCGAATTTCCCTTCACAAAGTTGTACTAAGTTGTAATTAAAGTGCTGAAAGAAAATTGAACAGAACTTTAACTAGAAACTAAATTAGAGAAACAGTCTCTACATGTGCCATATTAGATGTATGTAGATGTTACGTGGGAAATTTATCTTTAAAAAGAAAAGGGCAAATGAGTGATGACAATTAAATGATTGAAACTAATTTTTGAATTGGAATAGGAAGTTTTTGCTTCTCATGCTTGGTTTACATCCTGGCTTTGTTTGGTATTCTGTGGGGAATTTGAAATGGTAGGTCTGTTTTTTTTCTGTATTTTTCCCAGCATTCGTGTAATCTCACAAAAGCAAGGTATTTACAACATATTAATAGAAAATTAGCTATGATAACTCATAAAAATGACTGCATTCTCTCTATAAAATATTTCTATTAACAGGTCAGATTTATAGTCATGATAAATTCAGGAGCACTTTTGTTGCTAATGCTGATTATGTAAGTTCTTTATTCAGTAACTGTATTAATCTCTTATCCCTGAAAGTTCCTTATATAATGTAATAATAATAATATGTGTTTAGAGATTTGGAGAATATAAGCATCATTTTTACATTTAATGACCTGTGTGTCACAAGCATGGCATACCAGTTAGATTAGAGAAGTAAATATAGTTTTTTGTTGAATGGAAAAATATTTTGAAGGAAAAAAAGTCTCATTGTTTTATATCATTTGAAATTCTGGTTATGTACTGCTATACTTCTCATCCTAAAATCGCAGAGCTAGATGTACCCATAATATTTTTTTAAATGAATTTAGGGAATGTCTGGCTCTCTCTTCTTGTTCCCATCAGCTTTGGAGTGAGAAATTGAAATTCCTTTACTCCTGTAGTAGGAATAAACTGTCACTGCTGTTAGAGGAAATGCATTCACAACAGAGATATATTAACTTCACATATTGTGAACATCCTTTTGTGAGGTATGGCAGCTATTTTCTGCACTTTAGATGGTCTACAGAGAAGCGTATACCATATTTCGTTCATTTGATTTCTATTGGCCATTGTAGGTTTCCATGAATTAAAGTATGTAACTGTTTAATTGTAATGATGGCATTTGAAGTATTGCAATAAAATGTGAAAGTAATAGTTTTTGAAGTCTGTTTACTTGTTTGAGTATCAGAAAATGGAATAGAGAATTTATCCTCAGGCATCAAAAGTTTTCTTTGTGATGTATATGGAGTATGTTTTAATTCTTAGTAGTAATTTCAGGTGTGGATTAGAACTAACTAAAATTCTGGCAAGTGCTATGTAAGAACAAAATAAATAAGCAGACTTTGCTCAAGAAATTTTAAAACTTAAGAGAAGTTTCTGATATTTGATCTTTCATAACTTTCTCTAGTCAATTTCAGGTAACATCCATATAAAACAAATTCCTTAAACTTCAACTTTGGGTAAAAGATAAACTAAATCCAACTCAGGAAATATCAATTCAGGTAATCATTAGTATTTTTGGAGGCAGAAATAGTTTTGAATAACCATTTACTATTATGAGCTTTATTTAGAGAAAAGTAGCAACTTTCAATGTCTTAGTCAAATCCAGTTTGTCAAGTGTGCATCATTCCTGCATTTTTTGGATGTTTGAATTTGAAATTTGAATTAGTGTACTCTTAGCTTACTGACATTTGTGTGGTAGCATTTTGTGGCACTTGAAAATATCATACACGGTATAGTATGTGGCAATTTCTTTCTATAGTAGTACATTGCACGGCTTATAATAAGCACTTTAAAAGTATTTGTTACATTATTTTATACTTCTGTATTTGTTGAGTCTCAATTTATTCATCTTTCTTTCTCTTTAAGTAAATAGTGTTTATGTAAAACTTGAACCTGTTTTATGAAAATAATTTTCTTTTGAAGTTTTGTTGCATTTCATGCTTAACTAAACAGTTGCCAAAGTTTGTGGAGGAGTTGGCTCCTACCACTAAGGCATTTAATTATTTAAACGCTAATCATTTAAAAAGATTTTAAATATAGTTAACCGTTAAGTATAAACTCCATATTTGTTAGTCATAGATCTTTTTCTTAAATTAGTCAAAATTCATGTAGGAAGATTAAATTTAAGGCAGGAAAATATCAGCTTCTAGTTTCTAGCATAAGAATTGTGATCATTTAGCTATTAAAATATTTTTTTTCCTTTGTGTACTACATCTTAAAATTACGTTGTCCTAGGTTTTTGACAATATGGTTGATTGTAATAAGCATATATACCATTCGTGGTAGTAATAGTGACATAATATTGAAGAAACCGGAAGACTTGAGCTACTAAGCCATGAAAAATTAACCAATGTCTCTCTCTTTGGGTTAGAAATTCTAATGTAAAGGATTATCATGGAAAAATGAGAATTAGAAGATTTTTCTCTTTCCTGGTCGTGTGTTATCACCATCCTTGGAATTTCCAAGAAGTGTGGAAAATTTTTAGAAAGAAGTTGAGGTTGAGTTTTAACTAAATTGCATACCTGATCAATTATTTGTGACGATGTATGTTAAAATGCGAGTGCTAACATCCTGTGCCTAAAGTTGTGATTGAGAAAACAGCAGGTGATATTCAGGTTTTTTGTTGTTTTCTTTCAGCATTGGTTTACTGAACTGCCACCCGTGTTAACATTTGAATTGTCAAGATTTGAATTTAATCAGGCATTGGGAAGACCAGAAAAAATTCACAACAAATTAGAATTTCCTCAAGTTTTATATCTGGACAGGTATGGCTTGGAATAGAACGTGACTTATTTTTGAAACAGTTTCATAAGCAAGTGAAGAATTGTTAACTGTGTTTAGAGAAAAATTTTGCTTAATTTCCTTAGAATTAAATCTTTTATTTTTTGCATCATATATCTAATTCCATTTGTCAAGGAAAATGGAGTTCTCTTTCTATTTAGAGAAGTATAGTTACTGGGAATATTGTTATAAGGAAGTTTTAAAAAAGTAATTATTTTTGTATTTGTATTATAATTCTGTCAGAGTTTTAAAAAATACTATTTTATATTGTCTGATATTTTATCATAAAATTTCAAATGAATTGATCTTCAGTGGTGTTGGCTAGACTTAATATTGTATCTACTTCCATGATATTTAGAAATACTAATGATTGCTATTTTTCTTTTTCCTGATAGATACATGCACAGAAACAGAGAAATAACAAGAATTAAGAGGGAAGAGATCAAGAGACTAAAAGATTACCTCACAGTATTACAACAGAGACTAGAAAGGTATTGTAACTTTTACAAAATTATAAGCTAACTGCAGAAAGTCATATTTCTGGTGACTATCTAGAATCTTTAATTTTAAATTTGCCTTGAGTGATTTATAATTCCAGGAGTAGATAATCATTCTGGATTTCTATTTTGCTAGAATAGTTTAGTTTTGAGTTTTGTTAGAAACTAAAATAATCCATAATTGGCATAATTGGAAGAAGATAATTTTAGCGTTTTAAGTTAAATATTCTCATATTAGTAATGCTCATGGGCTGAAAATAGATATAAAGTTAAACTAATCTATTATTAAAGTTTCTTATTGTGTGAGACTAAATATTACTCTTGAGATTTCCATTAAAACAAATGGTGACTTTTTCTCCTTAACACAGAAGATACTAGCTCAGATGCCTCATGGAGGCTGTATAAAGAAGGGAAACAAGTCGTGTAAGCTGGTGGGCAAGGGTTGCCTAGAGACCACATCCCTGTGGAGAGCAAGTGGCTGCCACCCGCACTAGTGGGTGGTGCCGTGTGTGAATATTGTCTCGTTGTCTGGAGCTTCGGATTGTTTCCAAAAGATGCCAGAATCTAGACTGTCAGATGCTCTGTAGATCAGATGAAAGTCTACAGGCTGAAATGTGGCCTGAGAGATCTAATCTGTATTCTCTCATTTTAGTATTAATTTGAAATTTAATAGCCTAAAACTTTTTTATACAAAAATAATGTATCATATTCAATAATTTTTATTCTTAAAAGGTATTAGTAATCATACTAAGAAATAATCAGAAGTAAAAGGTAGGAGGATAATATTAGCCACCATCTTGATCATGAGACCAGATAACACATCTAAAAATAAAAATGGTCTCAGGAGATGGAACTGTCAGTCTTCATTTTCTTATTGGATTACAACTTAGAGCAGCATTTTAAATTTTTAACAGTTTATACACACATTCAGTCTTAATCAGCTTTGGAGAACATTTAATTTATTTCCTGAGTGTATATTCAGTTTTACTGTCTTCATCTGAAAGCAAAATTAATTTCATTGTTGAGGAAGATTATTGAAATATTTTTATCATGTTTTATAACAATTATTGAAAAAAACAAATGTGCTTTATATACAAATAAAAGCATTCATACATTTTATGGTTAACAGATATTTAAGCTATGGTTCGGGTCCCAAACGATTCCCCCTGGTAGATGTTCTACAGTACGCGTTGGAATTTGCCTCAAGTAAACCTGTCTGCACTTCTCCTGTTGATGATATTGATGCTAGTTCCCCACCTAGTGGTTCCGTACCATCACAGACGTTACCAAGGTAAAAAGTTTTCTTGATGCAAGACAGCTATGTTACCTATATCACATAATAATGTAATTGATGCTTGTAAAGGTTTTATGAAATGCATGTTGTGATTTATTTTAGTGGACTCTAAAAGGATTAGATTGAGTTAGAAGATTGTATGTCTTCTGGGGGCTTTCTTATTTCGTTGTTTCAATAGACTTTATAGTTGTGGATTGAAATTTTCGTCATGTTTTTTTCTGTTCAAAATTATACTTTAGGTTGTTTTGGTATGTTAAATGTTTCAACCTTTTATCCATGAAAAGAATACCGATAAATTAGATTATTTTGCTATAATATATGCTGGTAAGTATTAGCAAGAGAAGGTTTTATAATTCCAGTATACATGAGATTTGTTTTCTTTAAGTAAATATGATTAAACCATTTCTACTATAAAGCCATAATTTCATCCTTATAATACTGCATCCCTCATATATTAAGAATCTCATTAGTATATTAGATTAATCCACATATTTCTCTTTTTTTAAAAAAGATCTTTTCCTTTTGAAATTATCAGCCAATTTAATACTACGTGTTTGGTACAGTCTTTGTCCAGAACTTTAGTTTGGCAAGTTTAATAATAAATATTCTGTGATTTAAAAATACAGCACAGCAGAACAACAGGGAACTCCTTCTTCAGAACTGCCAAGCACGTCACCTGCACCAGTAGCTGCCATTTCATCGAGATCTGTAATACATAAACCATTCACGCAGTCTCGGATACCTCCAGATTTGCCCATGCATCCAGCACCAAGGCACATAACAGAAGAAGAACTTTCTGTGCTAGAAAGCTGTTTACATCGCTGGAGGACAGAAATAGAAAATGACACCAGAGGTAAGAAGCGTCTCACAACATAGCTACGGTCGCCTCAGATGGATCTGTGTAACGTTACAATTGAGAAGGGAAATCACCTCTGCATTTCATATGTAAATATTATAAAGTATTTTTTTTTCTAGAAAGTGTTTTCTATAAGATAAACTAGTCTGGCTTCCAGTTTTTATGATCTTAATATCAGGTTCGGAGAGACTGAAAGATTTTCCCTGTATTACTTAGCTGATTAATGACATAGCAGAGGATCTGATTTTCTAGTTTAGTGCTCTAAGTTTATATCATCCTGTATTCACAGCTACTCCACTGTGAAACATACAGCATCAAATTTTGTGCCTATCAATTATGTACTTCCCCTGATATTTGCACAATGAGTTCAAGTGATAGAAAATTTTCTTTAGATTTAAGAATTAGAAATGTGAATTTTAATTTTCAGTCTACTCTAACAGAGATTTCCAAATATGATCTGTGAGCTCAGTGCCAGTCTGTAATGAGTTTTAACTGGCATGTTGCAAAGTAAGAAAAATAAGGACAGTGCTGTGTGGGGCGTGTATATGTGTGCACGTGCAAGTGTGTGTGTTGGGGTTAAGTTGCCATCTGTCCTTTCTTGGAAGGAACTCTCCTTTTATCTGAAATTATCTTCTTCCTACCTTACTATTGTTAAAATGTCCTTTTTTTTTTAAATGAAGTACTGTCCATGTTTTATGGTAGATTTTATTATAACTTTTCCTTACATGTCAAAATATAATACCCTGTTATTGTCCCCCAATGTTATCCTAATTTTATTGATCTTGAAAAAAGAAAATTCTAGGAGCTACTCTTTCATACCGGAAGATTGGAATTATATTAAACAATATTGATTGTTGGATTTTAGTTGCCCAACTTGACTCTTTATTAGACAATATGTAAATAAAGAGCAGTTTTAATTTAATAGAGAGTAAATAGGATGTGATGGTGACTAACAATTAGCATTAGTAACTGTAAAGAGATTTCTCTTAGTATTTTTTATATATAAGGGAGTTTTTAATATAAGAATTCATTAGCAAATATTAAATTAAGCACATAGTGTTTCCTGAACACTGTGCTAGGTGTTGGATAATTTCCTACTGGACTTGGCAGATTGTGTTTGTCTTTATAAAATTACATTCAGAAGGGTCTTTATAAAATTACATTCAGAAGGGTGGAAGCTAGGAAGCTTTTGACACCAAGATAGTGGTTGAGGGAGGAAAGAAATGAATGAATTTGATATTCTCTTTGGAGACAACTGACAGATATAGGTCATTGATTGACAAGAGATGAGAGAGAGGGGGAGGAATCAGGGATGATTCCCTTAGTTATTCATAGTAATATGAATAACTAGATAGAATGCACTTTGGAAAAGGGCACACAGGTGGGTGAGCAGGTCCCCACCTCGGGGGAGGAAGTAGGAATATGGGGAGTCCACTTTTGGCCATTTTAAAAGTTGAGGAACTTGAGAGTCATTCATGCAATGAGATTTTGAGCCTTAATGCTTAATACTTTGGACCTTAATAATGCTATATAGTGATCTATAAGAAAATTTTCCTTGGAATATTTCTTTCCTCTCTTTCATCCTTGTTGATATTAGCTGTGAGCATTATTTTTTAAAGTATTATATAGTATTCCAACATACGAATATGATGTAATTTAATTTCTATGTTGATACTCACTGCAAATAGTGCTGGCCTTCTACATACGTATTGACACACTTTTGTGAGTAGGGTATATTCTTAAAAGTACCATTTCTGGTCCAAGGTATATATATTTTAAATTTTGACTATTTTAAAATTTTCCCCCCAAAACATTGATCCAGTTTACATTCTTGCTGTGTATGAGAGAACCTGTCTTCCAACATACTCCCTAGTCCTGGGCACTTTTTAATTTGTGGTAGTCTGATAGTTGAAAAAATATTTCAGTGTCTTAATTTGCATTTCCTTAAATTATGAGTGAAATTCTATTTTATGATAAATTTCTTGTTTGTGACACCTATCTATATTTTATATTGAGCCATTTGTCTTTCTGTTATTGCTTAATAGAAACTTTAATGTCATGGGTATTAACCTGTTGCCTGTAGTGTATGCTGCAGATAACTATTTTCCTAGTTTTTCTTTATCATTTGACTTTCCTTGTATTGGTTTTTGTTTGTTTTATTTTTATAATGTAGATTTTCTTAAGTTTGGGGAGGGAGTCTTATCTTTTCCATTATCGTTACTGGGTTTGTTTTATCAGGCTTAGAAAGGCCTTTCACCACTCTAAAGTTACTAATATTTTTTGGTAGTCTTTCATGATTTCTTCCTCATTCTTTGCAAAGCTTCATAGTATAGTGTGGTTGTCCTATAATTTAACCATTTCCCTATTGACAGATATTTAGGTTGTCTCCAGTTTTTTTTAATTATTATGGACAATATAGCTGTGAATATCCCTGCCTTTGAATAATTTTGTAGGGCGAATTTCTACTGGAAGAGGAAATAATGAATAATGGGAGTCACATAACTTTATTTCCATTGGTGATTAAAGTGGATTTTTTAATTAAATTACTTGTATATATAAGATTTGTGGTGAAGTTATTTCATTCTGAAGTTTTCCTGTTTTATATAAATATGTAAGGGGGTTTAGCTTTAATTTTCATTGAAACTTTATAGATTTGAACGAAGTTCAGTTTTGTTGGCTCTGCACATTTTCTAGATGAACCATAATTGTTTTGGTTTTAATTATGTGTTTGTGCTGTATCTTTTATTGAGGAGAACTATATTTTATTTTATACAGACTACAAAAAGTAATGTTTTTAAGAATAATTTTAGGAATTTTTTCTTATTCTTCTAACATATTGGTAGGAAAACCTTTAGGCCCTACCTTGTAAGTCTCAGTAGAAGCATAGTTGATGTTAATCATTAAATGATGTCTTCTATCCTTAGATTTGCAGGAAAGCATATCCAGAATCCATCGAACAATTGAACTAATGTACTCTGACAAATCTATGATCCAAGTAAGTTAAATTTTAAGCCAGCATTATCAAAATTATTTACATATTTTTATTTGTCTTAATTCTCCTTACCTGTTTTGTTGTAAAATTGCTGAACTTAAAGATTCCATATTAACATTTCCCCCATTCAGTTGTGTTCTCATACAGTATTTATTGCTTACTCTTTTTATTTTACAGTAAAAGTTACCAGAATTTTCCAAAAGGCCTTAATGTTTAAAAGAAAAAGTCCTATGGGAGAAATTATATGGTTGTTTAAGGATATTAAGATTATGGGAGAAAGTATAGGAGTCAATTACATTTTAACTTTTCGTATACATTATATAAGCCATTTTGCTAAACTCAGCCGTCAATTTATAATTGTGAAGATTTAGACAAATCATGTGCTGTATATAAAAATGTTCATCATAAGTTCTTTATTTGCAAGAAATAACTTAAATAGGTCAACAAATACATACATAACAAATACATTTTCAAAGCTTTGAAAATGACCCTATTTACACACCTGCCTGCTTTACATGTCTTGAGCTTATTTACCTTCCACTTCTTTTTTTTATTTCATAGTTTAATTTTTTCAAATTTTAGTCTCAGCCATTTTTCTCTTGGTAAAAACCATATGCTCCTATGGTATCATCCAGTCAGAGAGTTTGTGGGGTTTATGGAATGTGGTCTAATAGACTACTTAACTGCACTTTAACTCTTCTGTTTTCATATTTAGGTTCCTTATCGCTTACATGCTGTTTTAGTTCATGAAGGCCAAGCGAATGCCGGGCACTACTGGGCATACATTTTTGATCATCGTGAAAACAGGTGGATGAAGTACAATGATATTGCTGTGACAAAATCATCATGGGAAGAGCTAGTGAGGGACTCTTTTGGTGGTTATAGAAATGCCAGTGCATACTGTTTAATGTACATAAATGATAAGGCACAATTCTTAATACAAGGTAAGAATATGAAATATATAGGGTGGTGTACATTTTTAAATAAGTGGCCCTTTCACGTGACTCTGGTCTCTGGTATGATTTGTTAAGCGTAATTCACGTAGAGGGTGATGGATATGATTAGGAAGTGCTCTTGAGTTCTTTTAAGTGCAAAAACTGGAATTGAAAAGTAATGTGACCAGGGCTGAGAACTGGAATGTATTTTGTATTCAACGTTAACTATTTAGTGACTATTATAAAATGTAAGTCTGACCTGTTTCTCCTTGCTAAAATCCCCTGTAAAGACTGCATCACACATTCACCCATATTTAAGCTCGTTAGCCCAACATATAGGGCCTCCATTTTCTGGCCTCTGATTGTCTTGCAGCTTCATTTTTAACCATTGTCCATTTCAAACTTTTATACTTTACTGATATTTGAACTTATTGCTGTTTTCTCACACCAAATCATTTCACACATGTATATCTATATGTTCTTATGTTTTTTATTTTTATTTTGTGCCAGTAATGTTGTTATTTCTTTCTTCTTTTGTCTAATTCCTGCTCATCTGTCAAAGATTCAATTCAGGGGTCATCTGCTCTGACAGGTTTTTTTTGACGTGGCAGAAAGTCTGCCTCCCTGTGTTCTCATAGCTTACCTCTGTTGGACACTTATTGTGTGTTGGAATTGTATGTTGACTTGTCTTTCTCCTTTACTTTGATCTGCTCAAAGCCAGGGACCAGGTCATACTCTGTCTTAATCTTTTTATTTCTCATATTCTAATATAGGCTTTACGTATAGAAAATATGTAAAGGTTAAGAATAAAGGTTGGTTGAAACTGATAAAATCAACTTTCCTTTTGTATTTAACCATGCAGCAAAACTAACTAGGTGGTCCACTTATGACTGAAAGCTAAAATTTATTTTGTATGTGGTAGTAGAAGTTGACTAACTCTTTTAAAAAAATACTACTTATGTAATGTTTTAAAAAGTCTTGCTTTATTTCTTTCAAATTCCCTATAAGTATAGTATTGCTGCTTAACTGCTTCAGATGAACAGGAATTTTAGTTCTATTTTGAGCTTAATGTTATGAGTTATTCTCATTTTGTGATAAGTTTTACTTAACAAATAATCAAAGACCTGATATTTTCTTATAATAGAAAAAGTAGTACTGTGTCAGTGTTTGAATAGCATACAGTTTTGGCTTTATGTCTTATTCCATTTTTTTACTCTTCAGGTTAAAAATAAAAGCTGAGAACATTATTTATAATGGATTGTTAAATATTTGCATCATTGCTTTTCTGAGCATTTGTTTGAGTTTTCTTTTAATTTTTAGGCAACACTGATTTGCTAATTGGTAATAATTCATACTTTCAATCCCATTCGAAATGCATTCAATTTTGAGCTTTGCATTTTTCCTTTACTTCTTAATTTTATACTAGTTTTTGAAATATGATTTGCAGAGGAGTTTAATAAAGAAACTGGGCAGGCCCTTGTTGGAATAGAAACATTACCACCGGATTTAAGAGATTTTGTTGAGGAAGACAACCACCAATTTGAAAAAGAACTAGAAGAATGGGATGCACAACTTGCCCAGAAAGCTTTGCAGGAAAAACTTTTAGCATCTCAGAAATTGAGGGAGTCAGAATCTTCTGTAACAACAGGTTAGTCCATTTTTATTAAATTGTATTTTATTATTAATGTCATATTTATTATTGATGTTTTATTATAAAAATAAGATATAATCATTGAAAAAAAAGCTTTAGTTATCTTAAAGTTTGAAGAAGCCAGTAAAAATCATCTGAAATTCCATCACTCAGAGATAACCACAGGTAACAATTTAGTTTCCTGTTTGCCAGATACTGCTGTATACATATTTACCTTCTCAAATTAAATGAGGTGATTCTGCTAACTCTCCTTCTACCTATCCTGCCTCGTTTGATGGGGCTTCACCCTTCTTGGCAGGAAGCTTGGAAAAGCTGTGAAACCAGCAAGTAACTCAAACCAATTCACTAAAGCTATCAAGGGAATGAACTCTAGTAATTTCATGTTTGAGCAAAATTATCCTACTGTTATATCCATATATATTTTGTGTAGTACTGAAATAGCATTATTAATGTAGAGTGTTTTAAGAATCTTTTGAGAATTCTTAAAATTAAAAACAAAAATCGTCAAAACTAAATATTTAATATTTCTAAGTAAAAATGTGTATAGATCTTAAAACAGAGATAGATGTAAAAGTATAAATATTAAAAAATATTCTAAAATTTTTAGCTGATGAAATCAATAAAATATTCAGAGTAAACACTGTACAAAAAGAAAGAAAATATGCTCTAGCAAAATTGAAAATAGAGTGTCATCTGATTTTTTTTTTTTAAAGATTAATTTCATCATCACTGACTTGTTAATATATTTTAGGGCAACATATTTCCTACTGTAGAAAAAGTGCTTTTTTTCTGTAGTAGTTGGGGAAATGAGAAGAGATAAATTAAGCACAGATGTTTTCCTCAAACTCATTTGTCTCTTTTTTTAACTGAGTGGACCTTTTTGAATATCTTTTTTTTTTTTTTGCAATGTTTGTGTGTGTTTTTTTTTTTTTTTTTAATTTTTTAAGGAAGTATTTTAGGTGTGTGTTTAATTTCCTCTTTACTGACAGATTCCTGTGCAGCATTCCCTAGGTGGGTTTCAGCATTTTCGTTTGAACTTTAGAAGGAATTCTTTCAGTGGGAGATTCACGGTACCACAGTATGGTATTTTGACTGATGCAGGCACGCACAGATCTGTCCAGACTTACTAACTTGTTTTCATATAAATTGAGAGGTTGAGTCCTTGATTTCGCTCTTAAGAGGCATTGAATCAGAATTTTTAAAAGACCAAGATAATGGTATTATACCAACATTTTGATACTTAAATGCAATACAGTATATCTGAACACCACCATTGTACTCTGGTGAGCTCTACCATTATGCAGACCTGCACTTTCTTCTCATACATCAAGGACCACCATGTAGAACAGGTGAAGCTCTGTGGTTTCACAACAGTGCAGTTTCATTACAGTGATTTTGTCCACATTAGTAGGAAATGAAATAACTAGGTAGATATCAAGAGGTTCCTGAGCTCAAATCACAGTGTAGTAACTACTTTATAGTTCCTTTCATTTTTGAGCCAATTCCATTCCTTTGTGATTTCATCTTCGTCTTCTGTACATATCCTACCCAAATCACTCCCTAGAACTTACCCCAAGATAGAGCTAGTGGGTTATTCTTTCCCTAACTTTTATGTACTCCATTTGCCTGTAGCTGTTCTTACTGTTAGTGGAAGGACAGACCTGCATAATTGGCGTAAGTGGTAGTGATACCTAAGCGCTCAGACGAAGGTGAATCCTCCATTCATTGGTTAAGCTGCAACTCTGTTCTTGGCTCACCTGTTTTGTGACACAAAAATATTAAATTCTGTCTATACAGTCTCCTCCTCTTCATCTTGTCTGTTTCTCACAAGAATCTTTAAGTTTACAGACTTAACACATTTTATTTCTACTAAGTCAAACTAATACCTATTCCCTACTGATATTCCTGTCTGCCAGGACTAGCGAACTTTGCACCACCATTTACATTTGTCGTCTTATATTCCCTCTGTATAAAAAGGCCACGTCTGTATGCCCCACACCTTTTATCCTGATCATTTCTTTCTACCGTACACTTCATATGCTGTTTTGTAATTAAAAATAATTCAGTAGTAGGTGTTTTGGCATATATTTTTATGTCTCTCTTTTTAATATTAAAAAACTTGAAGAGATGCAGATATATTTCTGAGAGGAGCTAAAATAACTAAAAAATAAAAAGATGGAATTGGTCAATTCATGTATAACTGTTATGATCATTATCTTCCAGACTGGGTTTTTAGAAAGTAGTGGCAGTATTGCCTCAGTAGGAAACATTGTGTCCTCTATAGAAATGCTAAAAATAGGCACTTTGAGTTAGTGGAAATAGTCTGTACTAAGTCGATAAATTTGGGGAGTGAGGTTATCGTTTAAAAGAGTGGTTTCTATTACTATATTATCATACATATATTAAGAAATCTATCCTTTGTTGCAGGGGAATTTAACAGATCACAATTGAATAAGGGCACTTATTATAATGTTTATTGGAGGGGCTTATCCCCTATTATTAGCAGAGAAATTTTACTTTAATGCACATGCCATCTTCTTCCTATTTCTCTTCACAGTTTTCTATACAGTTAAAAAAAAGTAATTTCTTTAATTTAGTATAATACTTTCAGAATATCAAAGAGAGCCTGTATTTAAATCTGTCAGGTGTGTACTAGGATTATGAGTGACTAGTGGAAGTAATACAAGGAAATCTTGTTCATAAAATTGAAGTGATTTTATTCTCTCTGCAAATCTTCTCAATGAAGCTATATCACAAGAACCATTAAAATCCTATTTCGTCTGAGTGATATTCTAAATAAGAATATATATTTGTATAGTATTAATTAAATGAGTGTTTGTTTCTCTTCTGCTATCATATGACCAAGAAATCCATAGGTATCACTTCTCTAGTCCCATTCATTGTCTTACTGAAACTAGGTAATAGATGATGGGAGAGTATTATCTGGTCCATCTCACGCTACCTCCTTAAACTTACTTACTGCCAAGAAACTTACCTGAACACTTACGTTTAGAGATCTAGCTAGCAGTCGTTTACTATGGGTGTATATATTAGAAATACCTGGGGGGGTTTTTTCTGAATATAAACAGCACACCCCACGTAAGACCACCTAAGACTTATTGGGATCAGAATCTCTGGAGGAAGGGTCTAGAATATATATTTTTCAAAAGATCTTCAGATAATTCTGAGGTGTACTTCTGGTTAAGCAGCATGGCTTTAGGCTGTATTTATAAAACAGAGAAGTTATTCTCAAGGAGAAAAGAGCTTTGCCTGAGTTATTTTACTTGTGTTACTCCTATCTTTTTCAAAAAGTATTTGAAGTCCTTACAACATACATTAAAAAAGAAGATTAAAAAATAATAAATTGAAGGAAAAAAATAAGGGTAGAAAAAAATACGGTAAAAATTGTTAATATTGGTATGAAATGCATTCCATAAGATTTCATAAGCTCCCCTAAAGTGGAATGCAGAATTGGCTCTGAGACTTCTCTACAAATACTGTCTACAAGTTAAAAATAAGCTGATGGTCCAGGAAAGTACAGCTGGTTCCTGAGAGAGACCTGGTAGAATGAACAGTATCCTCAGTATTCTCAAGTTATTTCGAAGCAGGGACTGGGTGATGATTTTATTTATATCTCCAGAATCTCCAGCATAATATAAGATGTATGGTAGATGCCCCTTGAATGTTTTCTGAATTGAATTCCTTTCCTATGGAGATTCCAATAATGAGTTTCCTAGGAGTGATCTTCAGTGCATGGGAATACCAACATTTTAAAAGCATAGCCAAAATAATTATACATTAGGGAAGCAGGCTAAAAATGTGTGGTGCAGATACAGCTCTGTCCTGGATAAATTTTAGGTTTAACTCTGGTTCCTAAGCCTCTACTCACTACATTCCTAAGATTCTGTTTGTGGTGGCACCCAGGAATTTGAAGTCTTAAAAGTTTCTCTGGTGATTCTAGGCAGCTAGCCTAGCATAGCTCTTTTAAGCTGCTTTTTGGGGAATCATTGATTTTTTTTTTTTCTCTTTTTTTTGTGAGGAAGGTCAGCCCTGAGCTAACATCCATGCTAATCCTCCTCTTTTTGCTGAGGAAGACCGGCTCTGAGCTAACATCTATTGCCAATCCTCCTCCTTATTTTCCCCAAAGCCCCAGTAGATAGTTGTATGTCATAGTTGCACATCCTTCTAGTTGCTGTATGTGGGACGCGACCTCAGCATGGCCGGAGAAGATGTGCATCGGTGCGCGCCCGGGATCTGAACCCGGGCTGCCGGTAGCGGAGCGCGCGCACTTAACCGCTAAGCCACGGGGCTGGCCTGGAATCATTGATTTTAAATACATTTCTAGAAATGAATTGATTGCATATCTTTGAAGCAGTCCTCTTTATATATTCTTCTAAATGTGAATGTAATAAGTATGACTCATTAGTAAGTCAAGGTATCAAATACTTCTTAAAGATATGAGATGTTGCTCCTTTTTTTAATATATAGTTGATTAAAGAGCAGATCTTTACATTTTAACAGAAAGCTAATTGGTTGTCGAGTTGGCTCTCCTCTTAAAATGTTGAAGAGCATAACCAGGAAATACACATAAGTAGAACACTCCCAGGCCCTCCCAATCCCTTACTTTCAGCGTGAACTTGGACCAGAGGAGCAGAGTACTCAGAATGTTGGATCTTCTGTAACAGCCACACAGGTGAATGAAGCTCATACATCACCATAGAGCATGGCTAGAAAATCTCTTATGTGGAGGATAGCCATCCAGAAATCTCAGTGAAGCCCCTATATAACAAATAAATGATTTGAGAGATATTTTAGGTACAGGGATATTATATACCTTCATAGAAAACTGGTCACTCACAGTGAAATGCGTGCATTTAGAAGTTTGTAGCTGTAGTTAGGGAACCAAGGAAGACTTCCAAGAATTAAGAATAACCAATGGTACACAAGTAATTACCAGCTGTATTCCAAACTGAAGCCTGAATAATATATTAAACTGAGGGGCCAGTTAGTATATGAAGTGCCAGTTAGAACATACATAAAGAAGCAGTGTGGTCTCTATTTATTGAGTTCCTACCATTTATACAGGCCAGCAATGATAAGGCTTCTTTATGGTTACAGGATGAACAAAAACCATTGTGTGTATATATACACACACAAAAAATCAAACTTTTTGTCCTACAGTTGTTTTTAACAAAGATATGGAAATTTCCTAAATGTATAGTAGGGTATTAGTTATATGAGCCCTCCATACAGAAGAACACAATATAACCAGTAAAAATTATATTGACATGAAAAAGGTTGTATTAAGTTAAAAACATTATATTCAGAATAATTCTTTTTGTTTGAAAAATGTGCATAAAGTCTGAAAGTATATAATACTAAAAATATTAATACTGCTTATCTCTGGGTAGTGGAAAGAGCTTTTGATTTTCCTCATTTTAGTTATATGTCTGTTCTAGTAATCATGTTTTTTACTCTTCCAGTTTGACAAAATCAAGCCAAAACCTCTTTTCTTTTTTATGAAGACCCTCTATTTATAATCTGACTGACTCCCTGTAATTCTTCCAAGATGACTTCCCTATGAATTACCTTATGTTATATCGAAATCAGATTATTCCCCATTACTCTTGCTTATAGGGAACTTTCGTATCATTATGGCTTTGCTCATGAAGTATCCTTCATTTAAAAAATGTCCTCTAATCGTTGATTCTTGAAATTTTGCCTAATCTTTAAGATCTTTCTCATATCCCAAAGTCTTTATGAGTTCCCCTGATATTACCTCTGTAGCAGCTGTTATATTTTTCCTTTTAATCCCAATCTATTCTCACTACCAAATTTATGTTGTACTTATATTTTGACTTGCTTACTAGTGTAAAGGCTCATTAATAGCAAAGATTTTGTTAATCTTTTATCTGTCCTTACAGTGCCTTTACATATGCTATTCCTTCTGCTTGGAACCTTCTTCTTTCTCATCTCCAAGATAATCCTCTCTACAAATCCTTCAAGACTTAGCTCAGTTGGCATTTCTTCTAGAAAGTCTTTCTTAACATGCAACATCATCCCACGTGTGTGTATTGGGTCCACAGTGCTTCTGTAGAACCTTGTGCATAACTCCATTATTGCATTCAGTGTGTTGTATTGTAATGGAGTATATATTTATCTGATTTTTATCAATAGTTCCTTAAAATGAGTGAATTTATGTCAACTTCTTTTTTTACATTGTTATTACCTAGCACAGTACTGACAATGGCACAGGCTCAATAAACATGTTGGGAATGAAGTTTGGGTTTTTGTTTCCAAACTCCCAGATCTTGACTCCTTATAGTTGCACGTACTGTGACTACGGCATTACTCAAATAAGTTCCATGGAAGATATTACACAGGGAAAACTCCAGAGGAAATAGTTCTGTATGGCATTTAGGCAAAGTCATTCAGCATTACTCATAAGGTTTTTGTACGCAAGTCCCTGTATGGAAGGAAACCTTGACCCTGATGACCTAAGGTATATTTGACTGTGTTGATCAGATGAAATTACTTTTGTTCCTAAAGACTTATTTTATGTAGATTGTCCAGATTTCAATGGGTTAGACCAATGTCAGACCAGGTGAATTTCTCGACCCTCGTTGCATTAAGCTCATGTCCTACTATCAACATTGGTGTTTTATTTGTTATAGTGAGAAGAAACAAAGAGGGGCAAACACAAGTAAAAACTTTATCTACAAGAAGTTTCTCTCTGTTACGCCCGAAAGCAGCTGGCTTAAGCACTGATCATGAAGCAGAAGCCCTGCTAAGCTGGAGGAGTAGCCTAGGACTTTTTTTTTTACCTTATTCATCATATAGGGGCACTGAAAGAACATTGCAGTCCAAAGTCAGAAAATACAGAAATGAGGACATTAACATCTTTTAACTCCTCTCCTCGTCACACACATTGTAAACATCCCTTCCTCTAGTTTTCCTCGTCATAGTACAGTTCACCTCCATCATCCTAGTTACTCATGCCCAAAATCTTAGAGTCATCTTCACATCAGTCTCCAAATGTTTATGTCCAAAATACATTTTGAATCTCACCTATTCTCTCTACCTCTGTTGCTATCTCTGTTATCCAAAAGCACAGTCATCTCTTGCTTGTATTGCTCTAGTACTTTCTAGTACCTTCACTGACTTCTAGTTTTAATTTCCTCTCTAATCCATTCTTCACAATGTAACCAGAATAATTTTTTTTAAACTTGCCACATTACCATTGTATTTAAAACTTTTATTCACTTCCTTTTGCTATCAAAACTTTTATGTGACTCCAAGGCCCTTAATGATTTTGCCCCTGCCTGCATCATCTCTTGCCATCTCTTTCCTCTTCTCCTGGAGTCCAGCCACACTGGCCTTCTCTCACATCCAGCTCGTGCTCACCACATGAGCTATTCATTCTTCCTTCTGGCAAATTCAACCAATCATCCTTCAGCTAAAAAGTCAGTTTATCTCATATCACATAATCTAAATTACCCCTCCCCCATTTTATTCCTAGAATATATATTATTGTAATATTGTCCCAATTCATATGTGTGAGTCTTTGGTTAATGACTTTCTCCATAGGTGAGTATAAACTTTATGGAGGCAGAGACTGGCTGCTTCATTTACCTTGAGGTCCCAATATCTAGCCCAGTGCCTGGCACATAGTTAGATGCTTAATTAAAATTTATTGGATAAGTGGATAACCATACATGTATGTTGAAATTATAGTATTTCTTTTTGAATAATATTCTACTTTGAGAGATTTTTTTAAATTAATAAATATTGGAAAGGATGACAGTAGCCCTGTTACGTCCCATCAGTTGTTTGAGTTTATGGTTGAATTTAAGGACTCACCAGTTGATTGAGCTTAGGGACTCACTTAACCAATCCCAGTAACATTGTGGAACATTTTAGTGTACTTTCTTATTCATCATGTCCAATCATTAATTATTTATTATTTCATTTGCTCCATTAAACTATTGTGTGCTTATTATATGCTAGGTGTTGAAGAAATAGCAAAGAAAAGGGAGATAGCATCCCTGCTCTTGAGATTCTTATAGTCTAGCAGGAGATATGGGCTTGAAACAGATACCTACAACAATAACTAAGTCATAATTGTGGTAAGTGCTATGAAAAAGAAAGTATGAATTACTTTAGAGCAGTGGTACTCACCTCAGAGTGATTTTTCCCGCACCGGGGACATTTGACAATACTGGAGACACTTCTAGTTGTTACAGCTGGTGGGACAGTACTACTGGCTTCTAGTGGGTAGAGGCCAGGATGCACAGGACAGCTCTCCACACCAAAGAATCATCCAAACCAAAATATCAATAGTGCTGAGGCTGAGGAGGCCCTGCGCTAGAGGTGGTGTAATCGGGAATACTTCCATGAGGAAGTGGTATTTAAACAAAAGAATATATTGAAGTTATTAGATGGGGGAGTGAGAGTGGGTGAACATATAGGCAGAGGGAAGAAAATGAGGGAAAGATCTGAAGGCTGGAAGGTAAACCTCTTCTTTGATGTGTTTCAGATAAGCTGAAGAAAGGCTAGTGTATGTTCGTTTTTGAGCAAAGGGCAAAGGACACAAGGTTATGTTGGAGAGATAGGCAGAGGCCCACTTACGTAAAACCTTTGGGGTGGCTACGGAACACCCAGTGGACGTTCAGCATACATTGTTGCATCTGTGGGTCTGGAGCTCAGAACACAGGTAGTTGATATAACTTGGGGAGTTCTTCGCAGGGATGGTATTTGAAGTCTTAAATTTGTATTGATACTATTTTGCCGAGTTATAATTGTTTTTCCTGTGACAACACTCAGCTGCCAGAGGTAGGTTCAGAAAAAATAAAAGATTGGGTTCCTTCAGGGTTATGGTTTCATCAAGTAGCTATGAAAAAGGATGCTGGGGCCAGAAAAACAGCTACTGTGCTCTCTGTGGAAACTGACTAGGATTGTTATACAAACCAAATTCTTTTTTTTTTTTTTTTTTTCATTTGGTAGAATGCTCATGATTTTCAAAAATGAGGTTTTGATACTTATCATGGCAGACAAATTTACTGTGAATTCTTTACCATATATGATAATGAGTACTTCGTTCAGTAATTATTTGACTACTACTGGATCTGATTTATTTATTATTATTAGGTTTTTTTGGTAAATTCTGAGGAAAGTGCTGTATGTTGAAGGATATATTACTTTAAATAGAAGAGTAAAATTGATTACTATATCACTCTGAATTAGAAATAAATAACAAATTCATCTTAGTGTAGACTTTCTGTGATTTATATTAGATATACAATTGATTCTTTTCTCATGAAGCACAAGCAGGAGAACCAGAATATCTAGAGCAGCCATCAAGAAGTGATTTCTCAAAGCACTTGAAAGAAGAAACTATTCGATTAATTACCAAGGCATCACATGAACATGAAGATAAAAGTCCTGAAACAGTTTTGCAGTCGGTAAGAACTTTTCTTTTAGCTCTCTGAACATAGTCATGTTTACAACGTTTCCTAGCAGTGTAATGGAGAGCGACCTGTCTGGGAGTCAGGAGAGACGGGCCAGGGGACCACTCTGCCCTGAACATCATTAGTGAGTGACGGGATGTGGGGGCGTCACCTAACCCCTAGGCTGTTGTTTCCTCAGCTGTAATTTTTAAAATGCTTCTTTTTTAAGATAGGTTTCTATTTTCCTGTTAGAGAATTATGAAAAATCATAATCATAGACTAAATTTGTCATTTGATTTGCAACTTCAAGAGAGAAGTATAAAATTTAGCATTATTTCTCCTTTCCCTCACCCCTCCCTCCATCTTTAGTCATATTACATTGGAATAGTTGGGAATATAAGGTATAATTTTCATTGTTCCATGGAATGTATTTAACAGTAAAATACTAGATAATCTAGGTTAGAGTATTATTAGCAGGATAAATACGCTTACAAAATAGTTTATGCATATTTCAATAGAGTGTCCTGTATAAAATTGTCATTCTAATCCTTCTGTATTATAGTTCTCAAGTGGGTCTTTTTATAGCAATAAATTGAGCAAATTGGTATTGAACTATGTTTTCAGTGAATATAACATCTGAGAGATGTTATTTCAAGAGTTTTATGCTACAAAATCATTCAGTTGCTGTGGCTTTTTTTTTTAATTAGTGACTACAAGCAGCTCTAATGCAGGTTTCATGATAGCTAATTCTAGTATTTGAAGATTCCCCTCCTGGAGAACTAAAGAGAACAGGACATATAATTTTTCAACAGACAATTTGCTACTTAGTGAACTTAATCCCACCAATAACCTGCTAATTGCAATGAGGTCTTTAATATGATAAAACCTTTATTAACCAGAATGTTCAGTTAATAGGGTATTCTGCTAGTTATGTTTTGATGAATGAAATAATAATCAGAAATTACTTTTTTATTTCACTTTCTGTCTGAAAATTTTTGATTATATATCATCTTACCATAAAAAACCATGTATTAATATAGAAAGATGTTTTTGATTATTCCAAATTTTGCAAATGCCCTAGAGACTCTAAATGAGCTTGAGATGAACACCTGCTAACTGTAGAGCGCTTCCTGGAGAATGCTTCTTTTAACGGATCTGGGATGTCTGCTTCTTCAGGATGGTAGAAGAGGAACACCTAGGGAGGGAGAAAAGCAAGGAAGGAGATACAAGTGAGAAATAGTTTTGCCTATAAAACATTAATTTGCCAGGGCCTTTGCTAATTAGAATTTTTGTTTGTTAAACAACCTACATTCTGGTTAATAAGTATCATTCTTTTAACAGGTATTAGAAAGCCAAAAGCATTGCTTAGCTTAATGTAGAATCATGATTTTTTTTAGTTTTGCTGTCTTTAAATTTGTAGAAGTCAGCACGTAAATGGTGATTGCTTTGTTTATTAGTATGGATATCATCTTATAAACTAGCAACCTACTGCTTCCCTTTGCTTGAGAAAAGAGGATGGCATTGAGAGAATAGGACAGACAGCGAGCATTTTCCATTTGGCTTTTGTTCTGGAGAAGCACCAGAACAGTTGGCCCCACTGTCTGTATAAATCCTGCAGCATGTTTAAGAATATCTTAATCGTGGCTGTCTGTTCATCATGGCTGTCTGAAGCAGCCTGTGGTTCTTGGTCTCATGGTCACTTGCTTAGGATCATGATAACCACTTATTGGGTTTTCTCATTTAAAGTATACCTTAGAAACTAAATTGCATAGATGAAAAGAGTCTTCAAACTTTGGGATTAGATAGTCCTGGGTTTTTGAATATTGGTATTACTTCTTACTAGCTACACAAACTTGAATAAGTTGCTTAATTTCTCTAAACCTCAGTTTTCTTTTACGTAAAATGGAAGTGATTGTGGGATTAATTAAGATCATTTTTTTGAAAGTGCCTAGCATGTAGTGTAGGTACTAAGTAGCTATTAAGTTTTTCCTTCTGTTACTTAAATCCTAATCATTTCACAAATATCCAATATATTAAGTTCTAACCTTAGTGTAAGAAGAATTCCCTGGAAAGCCTAAAATCACAGAAACCATGCAGAGATACTCTTCGAATGTTTAGACAGCTTACTTTTTAGAATAATGTCTTTAATTTTAAATGGAATATTTTAGAAAATTTGAAAAATATAGAAAAGTATGCTCCAAGAAAGAATCATGCATAGTCCCACTACCCAAAGTTAATCGCTGTTAATATGTTGGTATGTTATCTTTCATTCTTATTTTTATATATGGGTTTGGGATTTATTCTTGTAGTTCAGTTACTACTGCATATAAAATTTTATATCTTGCCTTTTCTTCTTTTAATCATTTAACATTATAGCATAACCATTTCCCTATGTTAAAAACTTTTTGTAAAAAACATTTAATGGTTGAGTATTATTCCATTGAGTGATTAAATTCTTGTTTACTTACCCATTTCTCTGTTGTGTATTTGTTTCTACTTAGGCTGCTAGAAATGAGGCTTTTTCCATAGTTCAGGTTATTTCTTTAGAATACATTCCCCATAGTTGAATTACTGGTATGAGCATATTAAGGGGGCCAGAAGAGTTGTATATAGCTTTCTAACAGTTCTTTTGTGAGAACACTTTTTTAAAAAAATCATGTATTTAATGGATTTCAGGCAATTAATAAAATCTTATTTTAATAATTTTTGCAACCTGTTAACTGAAGAACTTATTTTCAACTTTTTCAAGTATAGCCTTTGTTAAGATGTTCATATAGGGCCTGACAATATTAGAAAAATGTAAATACGCATGTGCTTGACTTCAGTGAATCCTTAAATTCTTTATATGAAAAAATTTTATGGTACCTTAGGATATTTAACTTGATGAATCATACAACAGAATTATTATATGCACCCTTTTCTACCCTTTTTTAACTTTCACCCATGTAACTTGTCAGTATTATGCTGCTGAAACTCTTCTGTGGTAACTGGAAAGATTTATAAAACTTTTATTTTTCCTAAGTCTCTTTTTTTTCCAAAGGGAATATGTTGTTTTGTAAGGATCAGTATTCTAAGTAATAAATTCTCCAGTTGCTACTTGCCTTAAATTTATATTTTCTCTTCTTAAGATAATACTGTTTTAGATTGGTTTGCTTGTGAGAAATTTTTCAGTATAAAGTCCAGACAAATTTCTTAATTTACCTGCTTATATTTCACTCTTGTGAATGGAGACCTAGCACAATTGTTCTTCTCTCCTATACTAAAAGGATTAAAAATCCTTAATTAAATGTCATAGGCCAAGCATATCTCTATAGGATATGTATGATAGTAATAGTGGGTTAGAACTATTCAAATATAAGCCATTTAAAGTAGCATAATCATATAATAATATTGGTAATACTTGTCACTTATAGAACAACTATTACGTACCAGATATTGAGTTAGCTGAATATTCTCTCTCATGATCACAACAACCATGCAGGTTGGTTATTTCCTCTTGAAAAGTTGAGGACTCAAAGTAAGGGAACCTTTTCTAAATATGGTATAGTTAAAAATAACGTTTGTTTTAAAAAGGATAATGCCAGTCTTGGCCACTAGTTTTGTGTTATTGTTTAATTAAACTCTTTCTGCATGTGTACTTTTGGAAAGTAAGAAAATGTTTCATCGCTAAAATTTACCTATATTTCAAATTAAAATAAAACCCCTTTAATTGTACTTATTAAAATTTTCTGTTTATTTTATATCAATATTAAAGTTTATCTTTCCTTAGGAAAACTTTTATGATGCAGATTGAAATTACTTAAGCAAACTGCTTTTAAGCACCTTAGGTTCTTTTGAAATTTGTTTATAGGTAAATAGTGAATCTGCTAGTTATAAGTCTATTCAGTAAAATAAGATCCTTTGAAATCTGAACAGTATTTTGAATGAACCATATTAGTATCTTTGAGTGGACTTTGCTGGATTTCACACTGGCTTCCACTCTACTAATGTGGATTAGAGAAATTCATAGAATTTGTTAACAAAGAAAAGAGAAAATGAAATAAATCT
The DNA here is from genome assembly GCF_020826845.1 of Diceros bicornis minor. Taxonomy (NCBI): domain Eukaryota; kingdom Metazoa; phylum Chordata; class Mammalia; order Perissodactyla; family Rhinocerotidae; genus Diceros; species Diceros bicornis. The sequence continues at coordinate 18,146,397 of NC_080766.1, forward strand.
GAGTTGTTAAAAATGGATATCACTTTCCAACAGCTTTTCCAAAAACGTTGGACACTTATTATGTAAATATATCATATAAGAATCTCATAGGCTATACAGAGTGAGTTAAACACAATAGAGTATGCACAATAAATGGACATACAGTTGATTACTAGAAAGGATAGAAAGGTAAAGACCATAAGAAAGAAAACCTACAAATTCTGGGTTCAGAGGAGGTCATTTCTTATTTTGATGGATATATCAAGAAAGGCTTTATGGAGTTAGTGGAATTTTTAAAAAAATAAAACCTTCAGCTATATAGACAGCAGTAGGAAATACAACTCTAGTATTTAGTATTTTTAAGGATTTGGAGTCCAAAATGCTTGGTGGAAAAAACATGAAAACTTAATTTAGTGGTTGAGATGTAAAGAGAAAGCTGTAGATCTTCTATTATTACTTGATTAGTGCATTTGCTTCTGATGTTCAGTTTTAGGTGGTTTCAGTTCATACTAAGCAAATGCAGGTGTTTTTAAAAGACTCAAGAGTCTATGCACTTAAACTTGGTGCTTTGATTGTTTTCTCTTTGATTTTCTCTTTTCTAATGTTCATACTAATGATTTTCTTCTGCAGAAACCTGAAAATACCACAAGCCAACCACCTTGTAACCAGCAAGTTGTAGAGGTGGCGATTCCTCATGTAGGGAAATTTATGATTGAGTCAAAGGAGGGGGGTTATGATGATGAGGTACCTTTATTATAGTCCTCTGCACTATTTCTACTTACTTTTTGCTATTTAATACAAGTACTTTGGGCATGCCCGCACCCTCACACTTGTGTCTTTTGCTGCATAACATTCAGCTTTGCCACCCATGGTCTGAAATTACCTTACTGATTGCTAACAGAACTTTGAATTTCAAATGAAAATTTAAGTAGAAAGCTTATGGAATTTTTCAAAAGAATAATTTTATGTTTCTAGAGTTTATTCTTTTATGCAGACATAGGATCATTTTACTCTCAGGTTGATAGATTACAATAAAGTTTGTTAAATTAAATAGCAAACAGGTTGAGTATTTAAAAATAATTTTTATTGGGGCCGGCCCGGTGGCATAGCAGTTAAGTGCATGCACTCCCCTTCGGTGGCCGGGGGTTCCTGGGTTCGGACCCTGGGCGTGGACTGACGCACTGCTTGGCAAGCCATTCTGTGGCAGTATCCCATATAAAGTAGAGGAAGATGGGCACAGATGTTAGCCCAGGGCTAGTCTTCCTCACGAAAAAGAGGGGGATTGGCATCAGATGTTAGCTCAGGGCTAAGCTTCCTCACACACACAAAAGATAATTTTTATTTTCCTTTTCTGTTTTACTCAAATTATTTATTATAATACTTTGCCTATCATTTCCTGCCAGAAGATCCTATAGCCTGATTGCAAACAGATAATTGATATTTTTGTTTCTGCAACCTGGAATTGTGAATTGAATGATTCATCAACACTACAGAATCTCTATATACTATTGTATGTAAAACACAGTAGTACCTCCATCTTAATTCTTCTTATCTCTTCACTGTTAATTCTCACCTACTTAGTTTCCTAACAGTATGGAGGCATTTTTGTTTCTCATGGTGTGTTCTTGGGAATCCAGAGGAAAATGTGCTATTGTCCTGGTCCCATCAGATTTTTTCCCCCCTTTCCATGTTTTTCCTAAGACTCTTATGTTTGATCTTTTACATATTTGAGGGAAGACCAGTAAAGCTGTTTCTGAATAGTATCAACAGAGAAGACCTTGGATTCTATCATTTGTTAGTTTTTACTGGCATGGATGAGAATTGAATATATATTAAGTAGTTTTTTCCAAGTAGCTTTTTTTCAGACTTATTCCAAGGTTATAATTAAGCTATTGTGTAAGAGTTAGTCACCCAAATCAGAGGTGTCATGAAGAGATTAATATTACTGTGCCAATGTAAGACAGCATGGACCATAAAAGGAATAAGAAGCTGGTTTGTGAGGTAGGAACTGGTCAGGAGGATTTGCTGAAGCGGATAATGTTAGATATATTGCAACTCTTAGTGTATAGTCCAAAGTATGGGTAATAGGTTCAGTGAATGAGAAGTAATGGATGCAATCTCTTGATTGCTCTAATACGATAGCTTCATAATGCCTTCAGTTATTTCATTTTGCAGATTTTTAAAATGTAAACAGCTAAAAATAATAAGCTGTTATGAAAACAAAGTACTTAAGTATTTAGTACTGAAGAGAAGTATGTTGTTCCAGTTAACTATTTTATTACCACGTTGGTGCTTGAAAATTACGGAGACTGGCGTGTTTTTAATAAAAGTGTTAATTTTTGATCAAGCACCTGAGTGCTTGTTTTAGGGTGAACCTTCTGGCATTTAAAAAAGTAAAATTGTGGGGCCATCCAGGTGGTGTAGTGGTTGAGTTTGCATGCTCTGTTTCGGCAGCCCAAGGTTCACGGGTTCAGATCCTGGGCGTGGACCTACACACTGCTCATCAAGACATGCTGTGGCGGCGTCTCACATACAGATTAGAGGAAGATTGGCACAGATGATAGCTCAGGGCTAATCTTCCTCAAACAAAAAAAAAGAAGAAGATTGGCAGCAGGTGTTAGCTCAGGGCAAATCTTCCTCAGCAAAAAAAAAAAAGAAGAAAAAAAAGTAGAATTGTGATTAATCATTTAATACTATCTTTTCTGCAAGTGCTTATGCTGTTGGCAGAGTTCTTTTTTTGTTGTTTTTAATTCGTTGGAGTGACAGTTTAACAGTGCATGTGCCTTGGAACTTTTGAAAATAAGTCACATGATGTGGGGCTGCTGCTTATGGGTATTTAGGTTGTACAATTGTGCAGGGATGATGAGCCAACAGGCAGAAGTGGAATTGAAATTGAGCTTATACTGAACTCCCCAAGCCTTAAAGAAGAGGCACCTTTATAAATAAAAAGTGTTGCTTTTTCTAAATGGTTCTCTCAGAGAACAGCACATTTTTCTAATTTGTTTATCAAGAAGGGGCTGCCTTTTTAAAATGCTTCAGTTCTGAGAGGGTGCCTTTTTGCAGTTTGCACAAAGGCACCATATGAGCTAGCTGTGGCCCTGTATGGATGATTTTGAAGATACTTACATGCATATCAGATCACATTTGCTATAAAAAAAAATGCAACGTTTGATTTCTAAATAGTGAAAAACAAAAGACTTTTAACTTGCATGTAAAGGAATTATTTTGGATTTTTTTTTTTTTATGTTAACCATTCAAAAACTGTTACTTTAAATCCCTTGTGGCAGATCATGATGACACCGAACATGCAAGGTATTATCATGGCGATAGGTAAATCCAGGAATGTGTATGACAGGTGTGGCCCTGAAGCAGGGTTCTTTAAGGTACAATTAACATTTTCATTTTATTTTCTTATTTTTTTTAATTAAAGTTATTAAAATTCTTTATTGCCTTGAATTAAATTTGGCTTCCTGTATAATTTGTCTTTTCCTATCATAACCATGGCCACCTGATGTTCTGGGGGTTTCTTTTATGCATGAATCTGACTGATTATTTTTTTCTTTTAGTACAGATCATTCAACAAAAACAAAGCGTTTTGCTTGAGTTACCCTAATAGTGCACCTCAGATTGGTTAACAGAAATTTGAGTTATATTTTTATTTGAAGGAAATAAATAGTATTGATGAGCACAAGTAGAAACTAATTGCTTCCGGTAGTATTTATTTTCTCCTCATTGGTAATACTCTTAGTATTACAGTATTTTTCTTTAATTTTGTTATCATTTGATACTAAATTGCTTTCTTCATTTGGTTGTTTTTAAAATTATTTAATTTATTATCTTTTTATGTTTCTTATTTTCTTATGTTTTCCCCATAATTTATTTTTGATACCTAGTCATTTCAAGATACATTGAACCATCAAGTTGATGCGTTATTCCATGGCTTGATCTTTTTTCCCTCTAATACCAGATCTTTATAATGTTTTGAATACAACATTATTTGCTTTTACAGATTTGAAAGATGAAAACACTATGTATGTATTGTCATTTTATTTAGATTAACCAAAAGTTAAGTTTTTTTCACTCCTTCCTGCTTTTTAGTGTTTGTTTTTTCTCAGGAGCAAAAAAAACCAGCTTTATTGAGGTATAGTTCCCTATAGTAAGCTGCATGTTCCCTTTCTTGACATTAAGAATGTAAAATTTTCCCTTAGTTTGCTATACTCTGCCATCATCCCACTTGATCTTCAAAAAGCTGCCTATTTTCACTGTTTCTTTCAGTACTTAGTACAAAACAAAGGCTTTGTCCATCGTGGCACTATAAGATAAATGCTTCTGAACTGGTTAGGATTAGAGTGACCAGCCATCCTGGTGTGCCTGAGACTGAGGGGTTTCCTGGGGTACGGTATGGGACTTTACGTGTGAAACTGTGGAAGTCCTGGCAAACTGGTCCCAGCATGAGGAGATATCCTAAGGAGAGGTTGAAAAACTATCTTATTAAAAAAAACTAAAAAGCAACTTTTCTGTTTAAAAATTCATCCTTATTCCCAGATAGTCTACGTTTTTTTTCTTAAAAAACACTGAATATATGTCTTCTAAAGTTTTCATCTATTTTTTGTGGAAAAGTTATCTATTGTTTACAGTGCCATTACCATTTTTTGTCAAGTTGGGCATCTTGATGTTAAATTGGAAATCTCACTTTTATTAAATTAATATCTGCATATATTTTAAGGAGCCAACTAATTATACATACTACAAAAAACAGTCACAAACACCCTCCACCATGGTAACAGCTTCCAGTTATTTTATCTCCTCCTTCTGGCATTAATTCTGTATCTTTTAAGTAGAATGCTTTTGTTTTTGTGATTCTTAGTTTACACAGTTCCTGCTGAATTCCCAGCTAAGGGATGTGAGTGATGAGAATGAACCCTCCTTTTAGCCCTGCCCCACAAACACACACTGACACATATACAGTTCCCATCCTTCCATCTACACACACACACATACACAAACGGACACACACAGACGTATGTGTGAAATCTTGTCATTTTGATTAAATCAGAATTCTCAGTTTGTATTGCTATTTCTGTGGATGCTACTCAGAATTGAGCTAAATCATAAACATTATTGCTGTTACTTTTTTTCCCTGCAGGTTTCATTTTCCTTGGAGTTAGTTGTTTTGTTTTTTGGTTTGCTTAGTTTTCTATGTGTATCACTGATTCACTTCCAAACTCTCCACCAGTTGCTTAAATCTCCTCTTATTCTCTTATTTGTCAATTTTTTCTTCTTGGGGAAGTCTGTTCTGGAGCTTTATGACCTGCTCCAATCTGCACTGGTTCTCCTTTACTCCTAATATGTTGAGATCTTCTTTCGTCATCACCCTGGGCATGCCCTTTGCATCCTTTATGTATTTTCTGTATCTCCTGTATTTTTCTTTTTTGGTTTACCTTCTGCTTTTGAGGCAGCAGCATATCTTTGAAGTTTATATCTGTGCACATTTTCACCGATCTGTAATTGAGGAATGTATATGTGTGTATTCTTGCATAAACATTATCAGTTGTTTATAATTAATGTGTATTTTTGGTATAGGTAAATGATTAACATTTGGAAAATTCTAGCTGATAACTACAATTTTAGAAACTTTGTCATGTAAATAACAAAAGTAATATATACAAAATGCAATGATTCAATAATATAGAGGTGTCTAAAATAAAACTAATAATGACAGTCTCTGCCACTGCCTTGTTGTAACCACTCGTGTAGCCTTTCAGATTTTTTCCTTTTGTTTATACAAACATGCTTAAGAAGAATTTCTTTTTTCATTTTTAAAATTTTACTATTCATATTATTTTGTAACTTATATCACTTCGAAATATGTTGTGGGCATTCTTAAAGTTAAGGCAATATGTCTACCACATTATCTTTACTACCTGCATTTAGTAGTCAGTGGTATAGATATACTCTCATTTGTTATGTATTACCCTTTTTATGGACATAGGTCCTGTATTTTTTCCCAGTCTGCCATTTCTGTTTGAATTAGTTTATGGTACCTTTTTCCATAAAGAAGTTTTAAAAATACTGTGCTTTCAAATCTTTTCCTCCTTTCTGGATTCTGGAGTTTCATTGCTGTATAAAAAATTTTCCTCAACCCAAGGTATTATAAATTTTCTGCAGTATTTTCTTAAAACACTTAGTAAATTTTTATTTTATGAATTCAGATGTACATATATTTACATTTAACTCAGTAGCATTTTATTTGAGCTTTCTACATTCCTTATTAATAAAATAATTTGTTGTGTTTTTCTTTTTTATGCTGTCTTTTTCAGGTTTGATATTATGCTTATGTTAGCTTTAGTAAGTGAATTTGAGAGCTTTCCTTTTTTTCTTATACTCTAGTGTGGTTTACATAGAAATTATTTGTTCCGTAAGACTAAGTTAGAACTCACTTTAAAACCATTTGAGCCTAGCCCCTTTTTCGGTTGTAGATTTTTTGACAGTTTTTTTTTTTTGTTCCTTCTACAGTGATTGGCCTATTTAAATGTTCTATATTTTCTTGGCAGTTGAATCTAATCAATATCAACATTCGATATTAATTCACAAAATATGTGCATAGCACAATATCTAACTTATGATGCCCACTTCTGTCTTATTTTCCCTAAATTAGATATTATATATTTTTAATTTTTAATCTTTTTAATGCTCAGTTTATTATGAATTGAGGGAAAAGGGTTTATATATCTTCTACCCTGTCACATTATCAAAAAAATCTTTGTTGGGTTTATTTTGTATTAGCTTTTTGGCTATGACAAGAAGGTGTGCCTATTTCTAAATATAGATTTCCTTATGTATTATGATTAGACCAATTTTTAAAATATTATATATGTTTGCTAGTGATAAAACCATGTGATGAAAGTGTTAGCTTTGTTACCAATAACAAAAAGATAAGTTGGCACATGGTCAGAAAGAACTGTATTGTAGTTACCAGGGGCAAAGGGGCTGGGTGGTGGGCACAAGGGTTGAAGGGAGACATGTATATGGTGATTGACAAACAAAAATGTACAACCAAAATTTCACAATGTTATAAACTATTAAGACATCAATAAAAAAAATAAAAAAGATAAGTTGGAGAATGAAACCTACATCTGGGTAAGTGGACTTGCTAAGGTTTATCCTCTTAATTAGGAAAAGTTACCAACCCTGTCAGTCACAGTTACCATTTCAATCACAGGACCTCCCATATGGTAGTCTGCTCCATAAACATACAGTATGAAGGAGTTGATAGGCAGGCAGATCTGGAAAAATAAATGAGGAAAGACACGTAGATTCTTCTCTCAAATTGACTTTATTTGTTAGGATTAGTTTCCATCGTTAACAGAAAATCCCCAAGTAATAGTGGCTTAAAGAGAGAAGTTTTTCTCATGTAAAAATGAAATCCTAGCAGTACAGGGCTACTATGATGAGCAAAAATAAAAGCCAGAAGGAAAAAAAGGAATAAATGTTCTCAAAGTACTAGTTGCTTGTATGTGTGCATATGGGGGTGGAAGTGGGAGAGCCATACCATAATTATAATTGTGGGATTAGTATAACTTTTTTCATTTACTTTAAAAAACATTAAAATTTCTTTTTTGTAAATTTTTTTGGTCTATACCTATTAAAGTGCCCATAGAATTTTATTTCTATATTAACGAAACTTTTTTTAACTGACTAGTTATTTTGTTGCTTCATAACAATTTGTTCCTAGTTGACATAACTTGATCGCTTTTTTTACTCTTGAAATACCTATTATTATTACCCCTTTGTTTATTCAAAAGATATTAAAATATATTTATTACAACATAAAACATGTTGAAAAGTACACAGTGCAGGAGTGTACAGCTCAGCGAATTATCACAGAATAAACATATCTATGTAACCACCTATCGGGCCAAAAAGTAGAACACTACAGCACTCCAAAAGCTACCTTTATTTCTTCTTCATGTCACTATACTCTCCCAGTATTTTTCTGAACATTCTTGTGCATATGTTGCTGAAAACTTACGTGAACATAGCAAAGTAGAAATGCCAAGTCAAAATGTTTGTTTATTTTAAATATTGCTAGTATTTTCTAGTTGCCTTCAAATAGTTATACTAGTTTGTCCTTCCATTGATGGCTATCTGAAATCCCACTATTTTATGTATTTCTTTGATCTTTGGTGAGGGTGAGTGTCTTTTTGTAAATTTTTTGGTAGTTGATATTTCTTAACTGCCTATTCATCTTTGGACATTTATTTCAAAGGCTTTTTTTGTTTACATTAAATGAGGATTCGATCTGCTAAGAAATTTGATTCGTCTATAATTTGCAAAATTGTATTTTGTGGTTTTTCATTTATCTTTAAATTTATTTTTGGTGTCTTACTGTGCAGAATTTTTAAACTCTTATAAAATATGGCAATGTTTTCTTTATTGATTTGGGGGCTAATGTTTACTTCCAAAATTATGCAAATCTTTAATTTTAGTATTTTCATGATTTTACTTTTTGTTTAGATTCCTAGATAGGGGATTTTAGTTTTGTCCAAAAAGAGAAATCTTCACATAGTCCAAACATAAAATTTTGACTAATGCCATCCTTTTTACACTGACTTGAAATACCGTCTTTTTTTTTTTTTTTTTTATAATTTTATTTATTTATTTTTCCCCCCAAAGCCCCAGTAGATAGTTGTATGTCATAGCTGCACATCCTTCTAGCTGCCGTATGTGGGATGCAGCCTCAGCGTGACCAGAGAAGCAGTGCGTCGGTGCGCACCCGGGATCCAAACCCGGGCCGCCAGCGGCGGAGCGCGCGCACTTAACCACTAAGCCACGGGGCCGGCCCTGAAATACCGTCTTTATCACATATTAAATCTCATTTATAAGCTGGTCTGTTTGGGTCTCTCTGTTCACTGATCTATTTTTCTATTTTTGAACACCTATTTACATTATGGACCATTTGTAATATATTTTGACATTTTTTAGGAAAAACACTTTCTCATTTTTCTTCTCTTATAAACAAAAAGTTTGGCAAGTCTCATTTTTCTTTTTTTGATGATTTTTAGAATCCATTGCCACCTTCCCACATCTTTTCAGAATTTGTACCTGCGTTATATTTCTGCATTAATTTAGGGTAAGATGGAGAATTATATTTTTTAGTATTTTGAATCTTCCCAAAAAGGAACATGATATGCCTCTTCAATATCTGGTCCTTTCTTATGTCCTTTAGTAAGGTTTTATAATTTTACTTCACAATGGCCTTATAGCTTTGTTGTTTAATTCATTCCTGTTGATAGGGTAGGTAGTGGGAGAGCAAATTAATTTTATGTATTCATATTGTATCCAGTTACCTCATTGAACTCTTTGTGTTTTCTAATAATTTTTCAGTTGACTTTCTCGATTATTTCAGTAAACTGTCTCCCAGTAATTATCTCATTATTGGGATAATTTTCATTATACTTTTTATTTCATTTCTGGTTTTATTAATGTTGATCAGACTTTTGAGAATATACTTAAATATTAAAATAATGGTAGTAAGCTCCTTTGTCTAGTTTCTGATTTTAATGAGAATATCTCTAGTGTTTTATTATAAAGTATGATGTGTAGTATTTTTTTTTATAGATCCCTCTTATAAATTTAAAAACACTTTCTTAAATTCATGGTTGAGTTTTCTTTTAAACTGATTGGTGTTAGAATTTAGAAATTTTTTAATGCATCTATTTGAGATGCTGAACAGATCTCTCCTTAATCCTTGGAATGTAAAGATCATTGATTTTTTTTTCTTTGTAAATCATTGTAAACACTATTCCTATATATTGTTTTTGTACACAGTGTAGTTTATCAAAAATAGATATAGATGTTGGCATCTATGTTCATAGGTAAATTGGTCTATAGTTTCTTTTTTTATATTTGTCAATTTTTGATATTCAGATTATCTTAGGCTTGGTTATCCCCTTTTTCAGCCTTTGGGGCAGTTTAGATATCATAGAAATCATCTGGTCCTTGAAGATTTGACATAGCAGCACAGCTCTAAAACAGTGTGGGCCTGATTCATTTATTGGGTACAGATCTTGGGCAAACTTTTCAGTTCTTCTGTAGTTTTGCTGAGTCTTCAGTTTTCCTACCTCTTTAACGCAATTCTGGTAATTTATATTTTCCTAGATGATTATCTGTTTAATCAAGATGTTAAATAAATTTATTATTCTTTTATAAATTTTAAAACTTTTTTCTGTATTTTGGTATTATCCACTTCCTCATTTCTGGTGTTGACTTTTCTTCCATTTTTTGGTCTTCCATCCAGCTTTTTGGAAAGAAAAAGCCTTTGATAATTTTTATCCAGTTGCCACATTATTTTATTTCTTCTACTTTATTTTCATTTATTTTTTTTCTTTTCCTAGCTTCTTGAAATAAATTTTATTCTATATTGGTTAAGTTTGTATATTCCTTTGCCAGTCTGGCTGTATCCTATAGGTTTTGATATCTCATTCCCAATATTAATATAATTTTGATTCCTTTGGCCCAAAAATAATTTAGAACAGTATTTAATTTTAAATTCTGAAGTATTTAACTTGAGAATTATCTTTAATTCCTATTTGTATTGCATTGTGGTCAAAGAATATAGCTTATGTGATTCTGATTCTCAGGAATTAAAGTAGGTTTTCTTCATCTCTTGGTACACTGTCAGTTTTTTAAAAATTGTCCATAAACATTTCATGTATATACATTCTCTAAACTCAACTAACTTTATTTTAGAGATAAGAGCATTCAGACTTAGAGAATTATGTGACTTATTTTATGTCACAATTAGTAAATGGTATGCCTAGCTTTCTGAATCTTAGTCGGGCCAACTTTTCCTTAGATCTAACTGCCTCCAGAGTACATTGTATGTTTGTATATTTGGTATCTTCTAACATATACGTATAGTTACATCAAAATAAAGTTTGTAAAAAGTTATAAATTTAGAATATGATTTTATAATATGATTTGGAAAAGAAGAAAAAAGTCCAGGTAGAGCTCATTTAGATCTTTAGGACTGAAGGTGATTTTAAAAGAGACTTTAAACTAGTCTTATTGAATTGGTCATCTGTAGATAGATGGGGAATGAACAAGAAAGGAGATCATGCATCCAGAGAACTTAAGAAAAAAGGCACGTGTGCATCTGTGGGGAGATGAGCCTCACCGAGGTGAGGTGGAAGGAGGTCTTTGTTGAAGAGTAATAGGAAATAAGACTGACTAGGTAACGGTGGGCCTGTTTAGTAGGACCATGTTAAAGGTCTGGTGAAAAAGTTAAAAAATGAAATGCAAAGCAGTTTCATCACATTTCATTTTGTAAACTTGTGGTGGTTTTATTGCAGTATCTCTGATAATTAACTTAAATAATTACCTTCATAGGCTGCCAAAAAGTATGGAAAGGACAAACGTAATTCTAGAACAGGATTCTGAGGAATAGTATGAGTCAAATTTAACAAGTGAGCAGTGTCAACTTTAGTCATAACAATAAATTGTGTAGAGCTCTGCTAAATATACCAGCATAGAACATCTATTTAAAATTTGAGAGAATAGGTATGATTGCAGTATATCTTAAAAGTCAGAAAACTTCTTGAGGAAAGTTCATAAATAAAAAAAAAAATTGAGAAATGAATTTATGCTGATAAAAAGTGTGTTTTTGTGTTTGAAAAATTACTCCTAGAAATTTAGACGTGCCTTTCTACCTCTATTGGTTTGAACACTTATAGATTGTAACTTTCACATTACTTGTAAAAATTAGGAGAATCTTTTTTTTTTTTTTTGAGGAAGGTCAGCCCTGAGCTAACATCCATGCTAATCCTCCTCTTTTTGCTGAGGAAGACCAGCTCTGAGCTAACATCTATTGCCAATCCTCCTCCCTTTTTTTCCCCAAAGCCCCAGTAGATAGTTGTATGTCATAGTTGCACATTCTTCTAGTTGCGGTATGTGGGACGTGGCCTCAGCATGGCTGGAGAAGCCGTGCGTTGGTGTGCACCCGGGATCTGAACCCCGGGCCGCCAGTAGCGGAGCGCGCGCACTTAAGCACTAAGCCACGGGGCCAACCCAGGAGAATCTTAAATAGAGCAAAATCAAGAGATAAACATAATCTTAGAGTGGGAGAGGATATATATGCCAGCTCTATAGTAGAAATCTATTTGCTATTTATAATAAATTCACAGCCTCTATTTTGAAAGAAGGTAGGAGAATGGATAACCATTTAGTAGTATAATTCCTTATCTCTAAACCTACAATATTATTTTAAGAGAGTCAGTACAAATTTATTTTATTTGGTCATACTAAGTTTGGCCAAAAGCATGATATCCGAAATATTTGAAAGTTCAAAAAACTTTGTAATAGCCTATGACAATCATTGTCTTAGGGCTATAATAAGGAAGAACAGTTACTAATTATTTTTGCTTTGCATTTATTCTCAAATTCAGTATAGTTTGGTTATTAAATGAATATGTCCCTTATTTTTCAAATTGGGAATATAGGAATATTTCAAAGAGTTCTAAGCAAAGCTTTTTGTGTGCTAATTAGGTATGCGGGAAGTGAGCCTTGGTAATCTTATATGTCAAAATATAGTTAATTTTCATGGCTGATTTTAACCACAGCAATGAGACTTTAGAATGACATATATATCCTAAAAAAAAAGTTGGAATAATTTATTTTAGCTATAAAGTAATTATCTTATTCTATTTATAATGCTAAGCTATATAAACTTATTAGCCTTCCATTTAATGAAATGTAAGGATATGTAACTAGAATATTTCATGTATTGTTTGTTAGTTATGTTTTCTCTCTTCTATAAAATACAGCCACCTAGGTGTATTTGGATGGCCAAGAATTGCTTAAGAAAGGCGTGCATTGTTTAAAGAAATCCTTTCCAATAGAGTGGATTTTTTGTAATATATTTTGCATATGGTCCCAAAATGTTTTATGGTTAATAGAATTAGAATTTAGATATGAGTCTAATATAAATGAATATTTTAAAAAGTATTACCTTTAATCATATGGGCTTCTTGTATACAGCAATATTTGATGTATAACTCTGCATATGTTTCTATATGAGCAAATATTTTCCAAATCATTTGCTCATATGGGGAAATATGTATTAGTATTTATTATTTCCCATTATAATTAGTTGTAAATTCTGAGGTGTTTCTGTTTAGAAAAAAAGTAAGCTCAAGCGTTAAGACAGTAATAGTGATAATATTCATTAATAATTATTACACTAATAAAATTCAAATATTTTTGAAGCAACAAGGAAATCATCCTATGGTAACTACAATCTCAAGGTTTGCTTTTTCATCCCTTATTTGTGGGTTATTCAGCTAAAAGTTAACTGTAGTGGTATTATTATGCATTCAAGAGCCAGCCATTTTCTTTCAGATATGAGTATTCTAGGGAGCTGTATTTCAATCCTAGAATTTGGAATATTAGAGATATACATCAGACTGATACTAGAAAGTATAGGATAGGATGTACTTAGTATCTCAGTTAGCATGTCCCTGAATAGACTTTAACCAGGCTCTAAGTTTTACAAAACTATTCCCCTAGTAAGCTTAGATGTATTGTTTAGTTTACCACTTCTCTGTGTGGAAAAAGATCATTTATATACTGAAGGGGTAAGGAGGGCACATGTGGTCAGGTTTTTGGAAATTCTTTTAAACTATGGAACATGGGACAATATTCTTGGATGTACTACCTAGTTTGTAATACTTTAAAAGGAAAGAAGTGTATTTGAATGCAAGAATAATTAAAGTTATAGTATTGAATAATTTTAATTATTATAATTAACCCGAATTGGCATTTTGTTGCATTTTCTAGGCAATTAAGTTGGAGTATTCAAGATTGGTTAAATTGAGCCAAGAAGATACCCCACCAGAAACAGATTATCGTTTACATCATGTAGTGGTCTACTTTATCCAGAACCAGGCACCAAAGAAAATCATTGAGAAAACATTGCTAGAACAATTTGGAGATAGAAATTTGAGTTTTGATGAAAGGTAATTTGAAAATGTGAAATATCTAATTCCTATGCTCAGGCTGTCCTTGTCTTTTTATAGCTCCCAATGCAATTTTTGAATGTTCATTTTACACATACACAAAGACATATTTCGGTAAATACAGCACAAAGTTTGGCTTCACTTAATTTGAACAGTTGCTCTGTAATTTCTCTGGAGTTTATAGTCATGACCTTTAAAATTTGAACTGAAAATAACTTAGATCATTTTAGTACATTTTAAGTGTGAACCAAGGTACTGAGCTAAGGAATATAGGGATACACAGAAGAGTATAAAATAAGTTACTGCCATTTTGGGACTCAGTATTTTACAGAAATAAAAAATTTCTCTATCTCTACACTATGGATATTTTGAGTCAGATAATTCTTAGTTGTAGGGCACTATCCTATAATTTGTTGAATATTTAGCAGTGTTTCTGATCTCTGCCCTCTAAATGCCAGTAGCACTCCCCCAAGTGATGACAACCCAGAATGTCTCCAGATGTTGCCAGAATTCCCTTTAGGGAGCAAAATCACCCATGTTTGAGAATCACTGGAGAAAAATATTTAATCCTATATACAAATGAAGTAATTAAACACCTTTGGCATAAAGAGAAGCCTTAGAATGGTTAAATTAATTCTGGTTTACCCAAAAATGTTTTCTCTTAGAAACTCCTGTAAAACTATTTACCAATGTTAAAAAATAAAATTTAATCTAGTTAGAATGAATACCTTTAAGAAAATTTAAGCCTCAGGTAAAGATCCAAAGTATTAAAAGTTATTTTAAAATACAGAAACATTTATCTTAGAGTTCAGTGTAGTCACATTTTAATTCTAAAGTAAATGATGATCTTTATATGAATGTCTCAAAAATTCTGAATTAAAAATGTGTGGTGGAAGAGTATATGAGGAAAAACAAAGCATTTAAGAATAATTCCTGGCCGGCCCCGTGGCTTGGTGGTTAAGTGCGCGCGCTCCGAGGCTGGTGGCCCGGGTTCGGATCCCGGGCGCGCACCGAGGCACCACTTCTCCGTCCATCCTGAGGCTGAGTCCCACATACAGCAACTAAAAGGATGTGCAGCTATGACATACAACTATCTACTGGGGCTTTGGGGAGAAAAAAAATAAATAAAATCTTTAAAAAAAAAAAAAGAATAATTCCTGCCTTACTGTGTATCTTCTGTGAAATTTAGGATTAAGTGAAATAGTATGAGTAAATGGTTTTGAAGATCTGGTAGACAGGAAATGCTCAGTGAATGTTGGCTATTATTGTTTCTAGTAGTAGTAGTGTGGGCATCACTTATTTTGTTACATTAGACTACAAAGAGCTCAGACCCTCATTATCTGGGGTGTCAATGCACTATGTTCCAATGAATATATGCTATTGAATTTGGGGAAGATATTTATGGAGTAATCACACTGACTTTTCAATCTTTTGCAATTATTTTTCCTGTGGACTGCAAATAGTCAATTTGTTTTGATAACCTAATTTCTCTTCTGCTTGAAAGACAGAGTAAGATACATGTGGTAACTAAATATATTTTGTGTGGATTTCTTTAGTAATGATGCTGGTGATAAATCTGTCAGAATATTTCCATTCTTACTAAAATGATAAGCACATTTTGTAGTCCTTTTTACTATTTGTGAATAATGCCTTTAGGGGGAAAATAAGATTTAATGTCTCTTGAGCTTGCTTATAGATATACATTATAAAAAACACATTTCATTTTTTTACTTATGCAATCTTTATTATTAGACTGTAATTTAAAGGCCATATGTAAATATAACATGGCAAATTTGAGTTAGAATTACTGATGCTATCTTCTTTATATACTTTGTAACTATCCAACATTGGTCCAAAAAAGACATTTTTCACGTAAGGTTATTTAGGAGTTATCTCCTCAAAAAAGTATGTATTGCTCAGTGACAATGGATTTCATTTTCATATGTGTTGGGTAGTTTAGTTTTATGTCACACACATTTTTCAGTTTTTACAGATTTTGCTTTTGAGTTATGAATAGTACGTTTCTTTTATTTGAAGGTGTCACAACATAATGAAAGTTGCTCAAGCCAAACTTGAAATGATAAAACCTGAAGAAGTAAACTTGGAGGAATATGAGGTAATGTGTCTTTCGAGAGGTTGAACTGTAGACTGAGGAATTCTGTAGTCCACTGATCTTCCTTTCATTTCAGCTCAGCTGAGCACACGAGAAAATGAGGTGTAGTGGGGTGAAGTCACCTGCCCAGAGTTTTCACAGCTCACAGGTTACGACTTGGTTAGCAGAACCTGCATTCTTAAATGCTTTAGTACACTGAAGACATGCTGTATATTTTTTTGTTTGCTTCATCAAAGGGGAAGTTAAAAATTCATTTTAATCATTGTGTGCCGTATGTATTTGTCATTATTGGACGGTGTGTTGTGTGAGAGAGAACACGCGTGTGAGCACTCGTATTGTGCTTGTGGTAATTTCTTTGCATGGAATTCTCTTTGTATTAACTTTGGCTTTAAAATTTATACTTTTTTTTTAAATTTACTAATTCAAACACCTAGTATTTATTCATGATTTTAAATTTAAATTTATACATTCTTTTTAAATTTATAAATCTAGTAAATTTTAAGTTGATTTCGTGTGCCTTTGATTAATGTTTGGTCCCATTTACAAACTTAATTACTTTAGATCCCCTTAAATAATCCTTGTAATTGACCACATTAACAAGTAAGAGGAAAGATATAGAAAAACACTCATTTTTGATGAAAACCCTTAGCTAACCTGGAATACAAGGTAACTACCTTAATCTGCCGAAGAGTGTCTCAAAAAAACAACAAAACTACAGCAAATACATAGATTTGTGAACATTGAAAGCTTTCCTTTTGTGATCAGGAAAAAGACAGGGATGTCTGCTATCCCCACTTCTATCCAGAATTGTACTGGAAGTTCAAGTGGGACAGTAAGGCAACAAAAATAAGCAAAAAGTAAAAAGTTGGAAAAGAAGAAACAAAGTTATTGTTATTTGCAGATTTTATACCTAGAAAATGCAAACAAACTCTGCAGATAAATTTATTGAAACTAGTAAGAGAGCTTTGCAACATGCAAACCTATGTCAAATACCAATTTTATTCCATTATACCAGTAACAATCAAAATTAAATTTTAAAAAATGACGCCATTTACAATAACATCCAAAACTATGGAGTACCTAGAAATAAATTTAACACAAGATGTGCATGACTTTAGGAGACATTCTAGAAGACCTAAATAAATGGATATACATGTTATGTTTGGAAAACTTGGTGTTGTAAAGATGGCAGTTTTCCCCAAAATGGTTTATTGATTCAGTGCAGTCCTATCAAACTTCTAACAAGTTATTTTATGGAGCTTGATAAGCTGATTCAAAAATGTTATGGAAATGCAAACATCTCAATCTAGCCCAGGCATTCTTGAAGAGGAACAAGGTAGGAAGGCTTATTCTACTAGAAATCAAGGCATATTATCTTAGCTGTTATTCTTTATAATAATATTAGCATAAGAATAGGTAAATTAGAATAGAAAATCTAGGAACATATCTACAAATAAATGGACACATGACCTATGCCAGACATGGCAAGCAAATTGGTTACTCACTCTACTCCTGTCCCCAAGATTCAAGTTACATGGGACTTGATTGTTAATTGTGATTTGATTCTGCAGTCCTTCCCCAAAGTTGCTTCATTAGATTGGATTAAGCATATTTTTATTCTGAAAAATTCTCATATTCTTACTGCAGAGCCATTAAATCTACAGGTATTTACAAGACATGTTTTTGGATTCTGTATGTCCTGCATGTCTTGCTCTAAGTCAGGGATCAGCAACTTTGGCCCATAGACCAAATCCAGCTCACTACCTGTTTTTATAAATAAAATTTTACTGAAACACGGCCATTTGTTCACATATTGTGTATTAGTGTTTTCACACTACGATCGCAGAGTTGAGTAATTACAACAGAGAATACATGGCCTGCAAAGCCTAAAACATTTATTGTCTAGCCCTTTACAGAAAGTTTACCTACCACAGCTTCTAAAGCAATTCGAATGACAGTAGAGTGACAATTTGAATACTTTACCCAGGAAAGCTAACTTTATACTTGTAAGACAAATTTTATCTTCATGTGTTATTAAGGTTTACTAATAGTATGAAAAATATGCCTCAAAAAATCAAAATTAAAAATTTAAAAAAATATTTAAATGTTTCATTTTCAAGGAGAATATATTTGGCCAATAACGGGTCTATATGTTATTTACTTTAATTTGCTTACGATAATGTGTGTGTAAAAGTTTTAACACTTATTAATCTGTATCTGTTTCAGGTTAATCCTGTATTGAATTTTAGTTATGATTTTCCTTGAATCAATTTTTATTAAATAAGTTAAAAAATTTTGATTTTGTTGTTTTTTGGAGTTATAGGATGTCAGCTCTGAGTTGTTTTAGTCCCATGTGCCCTATAATTGGTTTTTTTGGAGGGAGAGGCAGTTCAAATCTGAAATGCTTCTGTCCTTTTCACCATATCACAGATGAATGAAGTATTCAACTACCACATTTGAAATCAAATTTAGCACAAATTTGGCAAAATTAAAAGGTTAAATAAATTTATTATGATGTAACATTTTTCTTTTTCTTTTAATTCCTTAAAATTCTGTATCAAGTAACAGTCTTCAGTGTTGACTCATATTAGTGTAGTAACTCCATTTACTTCCTACATTCAATGTGATGTAGATCTATAATAATATTTTAATCATATGCATTTATACTGAAGAATTTTTGAGAGAGAACCTGATTGATTATCCTGCCTTTGTATTTCTGTTGTCTTCTAGTGAGATCTTTGTTATTTAATTCCTCATCAATGTCTAATAATTTTTACATCGGTTATTATACTAATAAATAGTCTTGTTTGTCAGAAATTAAAGTCTTGATTTAGGTCTAGTTTATCTTAATTTTGAACTCTTTGCTTCTATTAATTCAAATAGTTATCAGAGCAATGTATTACTTTATGAACAGTTTTAAATTTTACTCTGCATACTTCTGATATTTTCTTTCACTTACAGGAGTGGCATCAGGATTATAGAAAATTCAGGGAAACAACCATGTATCTCATAATTGGGCTAGAAAATTTTCAAAGAGAAAGGTAAGGCAAAGTGGACAAATATGAAAAGAAGAGCTTAATTTTTGTACTTGATTGTATTTAGATATGATCTCATCTGTAGAAAAGATTTTATCTACAATGTACATTTTAAATAAACTTTTTATTTTAGAAAAGTTTTAGATTTACAGAGAAATTGCAAAGTTACTACAGCGAGTTCTCATATACCCCACATGCAATATATTTTGCACTTTAAGTCTATAAGTTTGGCATTAGTGTCTTTGTTTTTATCAGCTCTCAAACGCTACAGTTGAAGCTTAGGATGGAGTAGGATTAGATTGAAGCCTAGAAGTTTGCTGGGGACCAAAGAAGCTAGTAGTCCAGCACGTGGAATTCTTTGTGTTCCCTACCATCTGCCTTCAGTCACCAGCCTTGTTCGTATTCTTTCTGAGTCTAATCTTGACTTCCAATCAGAGATAGTCCATTCTATCTCTTTGTCCAAACTTCCAGTTGCTGTAAAAAATATAGCTGTAGAAAACTGATCATGTGTCTTTTAAGTATTCTGACTGCAAACACATTTTGGATTATTTTTTGTTTAGGTTACAGATGGTTTTAAAAGTTGTAATGGAATTTCTACTTATTAAACTATAATATTGTTATTATTTTATTGTTTAGTATTTTAATTGTTACTAATAAATCTATAATTTACTATTACAGATTATTCACTAGTTTGCATTTACTTATTATTCACGTATTTTGTACTTCATATCCTTTAACATTAATTTACTTGACTAGTGATTTATTTTTGGAACGTGCTGTATTTTAAATATACTGTAATATTGCAGCCAAGTAAAAAGGATATTGAATTTTTTTTCTTTTCCTTGCTTTTTTCTTTTCCTTTATTTGATATACAGTGTGAGAAACCTCCACTGAGGTAATAATGCTATTTTTTTTTAATGACAACATGGACTGTTATTTCTAGAGCTATGCTGTCCAGCATGGTGGCCATCAGCCACGTATGACAGTTAAATTAGTTAAAATTTTAAAACTAAGAACTTAGTTTCTCTGTCACACTAGCCACATTAAGAATGTTCAGTAGCCGCATGTGGCTAGCGGCTACTGTATTTCTCTGTCACGCTAGCCACATTAAGAATGTTCAGTAGCCGCATGTGGCTAGCGGCTACTGTATTGGCCAGCACAAATATAACACTTTAATCATTGAGGAACGTTCTGTTTGGACAGTGCACAATGCTGTCATTTTTACACTTATCAAAATTTTAAAGTTATCACACAAAATTAATGTTATTCCTTGGATACAAATTATTAAAGTCCTAGTCATTGTGTAATTTATAAGGTAAGTCACTTTGGTCACTGAAGTAGAAAACATAATCAGTAGCTCCATTTTATGAGTTATTGTTTTGGCCAAAGTTTTGTTTCTTTAATAGGAATATTCAAATTCACTTTAGGATATCTGAGATTATTTTTTCTGAGAAAAATATTAATATCTTACAGTTAAATAGAGTGTCTAAGATCAAAAAGGCATTTCCATTTTATAAATAAAGAAACTAAGCTCCATAGAGATACAATAATTTTGTCAAAGTCACACAACTAACTAGGGAGAGAAAAATTGAAATAGAGACCTGTATTCTTGTATAATTTAATGAAATCAGATAATTACAAAAAGTATTCACTTATCTCACTCAATAAAAATTAAAAAGATGGGGCCGGCCTGGTGGCACAAGCGGTTAAGTGGGCACGTTCCGCTGCGGCGGCCCGGGGTTCGCCGGTTCGGATCCCGGGTGCGCACCGACGCACCCCTTGTTAAGCCGTGCTGTGGCGGCGTCCCATATAAAATAGAGGAAGATGGGCATGGATGTTAGCCCAGGGCCAGTCTTCCTCAGCAAAAAAGAGGAGGATTGGCATTGGATGTTAGCTCAGGGCTGGTCCTCCTCACAAAAAAAAAAAAAAAAATTAAAAAGATGAAACCGTGACTTTCTTGCTCTCTACATTACTCCTAAATTAGTTTTTCTTAGTTAACGTTTGTTGAAGGACTTTAAGATATAACTTGGAAGTATAGTTAAATTTCATAATTTGCTTATTCTCAAATATACTTGTTTGGAAAGTGAATATTCTAGTATAGCAAATGTTTGTTAAGTTGGAAACATCAACTAGAAAATTAGTAATGGTGACAATATTTATGGAATATTGTAAAAAGAAATGTTAATTTTACACTTTGAATATAGCAGTTACCATAGCTAGCAGCGTATAAAGTATTGCTAAAAGGTTCTGTCAAACTCGTTTTTAATGAAAACATAACACTTGAAAGCCTTGAATGGAATGTTTATTGATGGACCATTGTCAAGTCTATGAGTAGTGAAGTGAAATCATATTTTTAGGAACCATAATTTTATAGTAGTATAAGTGAAGATAAAGAGAGTCTTACCAGGCTTACATGGTCTTATTTTATCTTAAGTAAGAATGTGGTAACTGGACTGCTGAATCTTATTCTGAGTTATGTGAAAATATATTTGTAAGCACTTTAAAGGTTGATAAAATGTGGAATATTTTGTGTACCTCAGTAGAAAATTGGAACAAAGTCATGGTTTCAGAGCTATTTTCAGAGAGGTGACTCAGGTCTAGAAGGCCAGATATGAATGGCATTCAGGGAGGCCTTTTTAACAGGAAACTTAATAGCTATACAAGAGAAGGAGCCGTGCTAGCAAACTACCTTAACTTAGTAGCAGAAAACAACATTTAATGTTATTATCATGCCCTTCTTTTTTTTCTTTCATAAGTAAAACATAGAATCTTAAGCTGGGATTATGCATATTATTTCAAAATAAAATGTCGTACTCTTAAGTTTTCTCAAAAACAAATTCCTGGGAGAAGCCATTTTTAAAAATGTTGAAAATAATTTATTTTTCATGAAATAGTTTCAGGTGCATAGTTTGATTTGTCATGAATGTGTACATTAATTTCCAAATAATTTCTATATTTAACATTTGGAGTAACAAAGTGATTTATATCTGAAGCACATGAAATTAACAAACTAACACTGATTGGCAGGCAGTGTAACGTAGAGTTTTAAAATAGTGTTTCTTTACAATATTGTACCTTTTAGGATGTTATATTTTTCTGAATTAATCTAGGAGAAGATATGTTATGACTGGAAAAACTGACACAAAGGAGATATCTTAAAATATTTTTCATATTTCAGTTACACAAATATGTAGCTGTATGTATTTTTTCGACAGCATGTTAGGAGAAGGATAATTATTTTAGAGGCAAGTATAGCGCTCAAACATTTTTCCCCTCCTCCCTTTTTAAAACCTAGTTTGAACACCATAATGTCTGGACTTACATTAATATAACACCTTAATATTACTTATATTAAATATAAAACAAAGGCCTACCCCTTCCAGCCTTTTATGTTAGTGGGTTTTTTGTTTGTTTGCATCCCACTAGATTTCCCAGGTTGGGAAGCATGCCTCCCTTTTCCCCTTCCCCTGTCTCCTTTGGATATTCTCCCCTCTGACTATCACATTCTTTTCAGTGACTAGAACTGTGCCTGCATATGGGAAAAAACCTGACTAAATAGTCACTGAATGAGCCAAATGATGTTTGTGATAAAGAAACAAACTAACCTGATCCTTTCTTCAAACAAAAATGAGATTATATTGTTGAAATGTAGATTGTTGACTTTCGCATCAGTCTTAATTTTGAGTCTAGATGGAAGATGTCAGGAAAATGAATACCAAAGAAAACAGAAGGAACTATTTTGAAGTCATCAGTAATGGCCTTTTTCTCCCAGTCTTTTCTTAATTCTTAGCTCCATTTTTTTGTTTGCTTGTTTGATTTTTACTTTTTTTTTTTTTAAACTTCAGTACATGGTTGTGTATTGTAGTTGTTAGTTTTTAGTTCTCTATGTGAGCCGCTGCCACAGTATAACAACTGACAGACGGGTGGTGTGATTCTACAACCGAGAAATGAACCTGGGCCACCAAAGCAGTGAGAACACTGAACTTTAACCACTAGGCGGTCAGGGCTGGCTCTGTTTTTTACTTCTAAAACATAACTATTTACTGGTTTCAGATGGCGGCTATTGCTAAAAGGATGCTCTCAGACATACAGTACATCAGATGATATTTTTTACTGTAATGTTCTGGATAACCAAAATTTAAATGTATACTTAAAGTGTTTTATAATTGTAGTTGACTTTTTTTTATAAAGATGAAATACTAATACTTTATATTTCTCTTAATTTTTAAGTTATATAGATTCCTTGCTGTTCCTTATCTGTGCTTATCAGAATAACAAAGAACTCTTGTCCAAAGGCCAGTACAGAGGACATGATGAAGAATTGTTATCACATTATAGAAGAGAATGTTTACTAGTAAGTTGAATGCTTATAGTATGTGTTTACTTTATCATTTTGTCTTACATTGGGCAGATTTTCCAGACTTGTGTATAAGAGATTGACTCTAAATTCTGATGGGGTAAGTGTCATGATGATGTCTGTGATCTGGGTCTACTCCCTTAAGATGGGAGAATACACTCAATTCTTTATCCCTTCTTTATGGAGTCTAAGTATTGCAGATGATAAACCAGAAATGTTCTTGAAATGGGATCAGAATGATTATGTTTTTGGGGGGGGACGATTCACCCTGAGCTAACATCAGCTGCCAGTCTTCCTCTTTTTTTTTCATATGTGAGCTGCCACCACACGGTGGCCACTGATAGACGAGTGGTGTAGACCTGCACCCAGAAACCAAATCCAGGTCGCTGAAGCTGAGCACACCACACTTAACCACTAGGCTACAGGGGCTGGCCCAGTGATTACGTTCTTATATTTAGATTTCTTCATTGTTCTACAGTTCCCTTTTTTGATAGGAGAGGAAAAGCTGCATAGAGCATGAGGAATTAACATTATTATTATTCCAGAAAAATAATAGATTTTTCTGAGTTTTTATGAATAGCAGTATATTTGGTGTACATAATATCAAAGGATTCATTGCAATATAGTATCTTTTTTTTCACCTAATCATTGGTATATATTTCCTCAAATATTTTCACTATGTGCTGAAATAGTACTATTGTAACTTTAAAATCTATTTAGCAGTTTTTTTGCAGCAGTTTACTCTCTAGATGTCTGGAGTACTTTGTAAATGTTCCTTGAGTCAACTAACCTTTATGTATAAAATCACCAATTCCGTCCTTATACTACTTTTTTCTGCTAGATTTCATTCTTAATTAACTATTAATGTCACTCTAGTCTATATTGTAAACTCCTAAGTTGCAATTTTTTTTCTATAAAAAAAATAGAGACGGGGCCAGCCTGGTGGCGCAAGCGGTTAAGTGCGCGTGCTCCGCTGTGGCAGCCCAGGATTCACCGGTTCGGATCCCGGGCGCACACCAATGCACCACTTGTCAAGCCGTGCTGTGGTGGCGTCCCATATAAAGTGGAGGAAGATGGGCATGGATGTTAGCCCAGGGCCAGTCTTCCTCAGCAAAAAGAGGAGGATTGGCAGATGTTAGCTCAGGACCAATCTTCCTCACAAAAAAAAATAGAGAGAAAGGTATTTAAGAGTGTATGACTTTTGAAACTATGTAAGTTACATGGTTTAAGTGTACTTGAAAAAACTTTAGGTATGCTGGTGAAATGTTTTCTTTCAGTAGAACTATATAGTATATGCTAACTCTAGTCTCTAATATGTCTTTAAAATTTTTAAATGGGAATGTTAGACGGTTATAATCTTATTATTTTTCTCTCAGCTGATTTTACTGCATTTCAGTGTGTCAACTTAAAAAGCAAATTTGCCTGTTATTTTATCTCAAAATGGGTTTATTTGGAAATAGCCATAAGAATTGCAGTTCCGGATGTGCGTGCTATGGCAAACCAAAGGCAAATCCAACAAAGGAGGGGAGCTACCTTTATAGAGAAAAAAGAGGAGTAAGGAGGGGCTGTTCTAAATGAAAGTCTGTTGGGGGAAAGTAACAGCTCAGGGCAGCAACAGCTTCTCATTGGCCAAGCTGTGGCATTTCTCATTGGTTGGGCTGCTGCTAGGTAGAGAGAGAAATCTTCCTTCAGTAGTAAAGTGATTTTACTTCCTGTCCAAGATGGAAGCCTCCCTCTCTTCCTGTTTGATGTAATTGACGATGTATGATAGGGCATGAGAGCTCCTACAGGCCTTCTCGACTCCAGTTTAATTAAGATTTCTTTTATTAATTTCCACAAGTCTATTTCAAAGCTTGAATTATTGACAGTTCGTTTCCATCAAGGATGGTATTCTCAATTTGGCCATTTTCCTAAGGTTTTTAATCAACTCCTGAGAAGGAAGACCTGAATTATATATATTTCAGCTTAAAAATATGCATACAATTTTATATAAACATATAAAATTTTGCATTAAATGAATTAAAGCAATTTTTAACATAAAACCATTGAAGGCTTGGGATATGGAAATATTTTGGTAAAGCTATTTTAAACATAAATGCAACGAAAACTTGATGGTTACTTTAAAACATTAAAAAGTAGTAGACTTTCTCTTACCATTTTTTTTTTTTTACAGTAAACCAGCCACACTTAGTTTGTTGTTTTACATAGGGATCTAAATGAAACCTCATGAGAATTATTTTAGTGTTCCTTTCAGGTTTTTTCATATTGAGTATTTACTGAGCCTCAGATTCTGAGGGATATAAAGATACGTAAGACCCATTTCCAGCCCTCAGGGAACTCAGTCTGGTGAGAGATGTACACAAACAACTTTTATGTTTTAGAATAAGTGTCCTTATGAGAAATATGCAAAATAATACACCTGGAATTGTTGGGGAGAACCTTAAGAGATAAGATGAACACTGATCTGGATCTTGATGGATAAATAGGAGTATTATGACTTGCAGAGAAGGGAGAAGAGCATTCCAGTCAAAGGGACACCATATGAAAAGGCATGGAAAGTATATGACAGAAAATGAAGATAAATCCATCGTGGCTAGGTTATGAGGAGCAAGGTTAGGTGGAAGTGATGAAGTTGACAGTACTTATTGATGTCAGACTCGGAAGAAGCTTATGTGCCATTCTAATGAGTTTGCACCAATGTGGGTTTGATTAGGTTTGGCATGATCAAGTTTGCTTTCAGAAAATAATTCTGACAGTAGTATACTAGAAGATGGACTGGAAAGGAGTAGCGATTGAAGTCAAGCATCCTGGAGAGAGAGACAGGGGAAGGAGGGTGAGAGTCTCAAGGAAGGCAGAAGTACAATGGGTATGAAGAAGCTATAGAAGGCGCTGAATGAAATGAAGTCGAGGGACCTGGTAACTATTGGATAAGTGGAAAGAAGGAAGTAGCGTCGTCAAATCTGCCTAACGTTCTCGTTTTGTGTTTGGCTTTGGGGACTCCTAAGAGAATGAATAAGATTGGCTTTGAATGTACTATATTTAAGTTGGTTCTAGGACATGTTTTGATTCAGTGAACTTAACATTAAATTTCTTGATACTAATAACAACTAGTATGTCTTTGAATGCATATTGTAAAAATTATACTAGATACTTCAAGACTTATCTCATTTAGTCCTCTTAGCTACTATGTAGGGAAGGTAATGGTATCCCATTTTTCGTATAAAGAAACTATAGCTAAGAGATTACTTATTTGCTCAAAATTAGGTAATTTCTTACTGAGTTGGACTTTTAGCATAAGCTGCTCTACAAAGTCAAGATAAATTGTGCAAGAATGGCATAATATAAACATAAGAAATAATAAAATTTTTGTATTTGAAATTCAGCTTAAAACTATGATTTAGTGTTAAATTAGTTTAAACAAAATAAAAAATCATATTTATCATGCTATAAACATAGGAGTTCAGACATAAACACTTAAATAGTATAGCTCTTATTTTACCTGTATTCCTTGTCTATCTCTTATATCTATATTTCTTATCTCATGGATTTCTCCCTTCTCCTAGATCAGAGGTCAGTACACTTGGCCTCTGCTCTGCCTACCATTTGTTTTTGCAAATAAAGTTTTGTTTAAACATAGCCATCCGCATTCATTTACATATTAGATATGGCTGCCTTTGTACAACAATGGCAGAGTTAAGTAGTTGCAACAGAAACTATAATGGCCCTTAAAGCCTAAAATATTTCCTGTCTTATCCTTGACAGAAAAAGTTTGTCAATCCCTGTACCAAATTGTAAGCTCCATGAGAATTTTCTGTATAATCACTTGGGTACCCCTGCATCTACAGCAATTTCTGGCACATGTCATGTACTCAGTATTTTTTGAAGGAATAAATGAGTTAATTGATTACCTTTATGTTTTTGTATCAGGAATATAACAGTATTTATTCAGTTGACATTTATGGAGAAGGTGATGAAGAGTTTTTCAAAATTAATGTGGATTCTGAATTTGTTTTTAAAATTACTTTGAGTGTTTATCAAATTTTAGAACTAGGGGAAGTTCACCTCTGGAGAATAAATAAAAAATGACTCCTAGAAGGATGAACAAAGTAATTTAAGCCGAGCATGAACTTTAAAAACGTGACGACAATATTTCCCCACTTTGTTTTTGTTTCTATTGTTATGAGCATAGCTTTTTCTAAGACTTTTTGTGCTGGAATAGTTGAGGTTGGTTTTCCTGATTGCCGTTTGTTGTAATACTGATTGTGAATATACTGATTATGTTGTCTTCAGTATTAACACTTACAGGTGTTTTTATTTAATTAAAAAAAGAAAACAAACCTGTTCTTTTTCTCATTGCATTAAGAAATTAAATGAGCAAGCTGCAGAACTGTTTGAATCTGGAGAGGATCGAGAAGTAAACAATGGTCTGATTATCATGAATGAGTTTATTGTCCCATTTTTGCCCATGTTATTGGTGGATGAAATGGAAGAGAAAGATATACTTGCTGTAGAAGATATGAGAAATCGATGGTGTTCCTATCTTGGACAAGAAATGGAATGTAAGTTTAAACAATGCTAGTGGACACCTGAGTTATTGGGATTAAAAGCAGTTTAGAGTTAGATGTTATTTATTCTTACCATTTTTTATATTGTGTAATATTTTTACATTCATATCGTTACTGTTTTCTTATTTACAAAGTAAGCTGTGCACACTGCCGTTGTCATTTATATTTTACCTCTTCCCCCAAAATGGTAATTATTTTACATATTTTGAAATGACACATCAACTGACCACTCCAGATTAATAAATCATGTTGAAGATGGTAATTATTCTCCCTCTCTCTGTATCTTCACTTACATCTAATTGTTTGTATTTGCAGCAAACCTCCAAGAGAAGCTGACAGATTTTCTGCCAAAACTGCTCGATTGTTCTACGGAGATTAAAGGTTTCCACGAGCCACCGAAGTTACCTTCATATTCCACGCATGAACTCTGTGAGCGATTTGCCCGAATCATGTTGTCCCTCAGTCGAACTCCTGCTGATGGAAGATAAACTGCACCCACACTTCCCCTAAACACACTGTATAAACTTTTTTTAGTTCTTAACCCTTGCCTTCCTGTCACAGGGTTTGCTTGTTGCTGCTATAGTTTTTAACTTTTTTTTAATTTTAATAACTGCAAAGACAAAATGACTGTACAGACTTTAGCCAGACTGCAAACAATAAAACTGAGAATCGCATGGCGCTCAGACTTTGTTTTAACCAAAACTGATGTATGATTACAGATCTGATTGATCTTATGATGGCAAAACTATGCTTTTGCCACCTTTCTGTTACAGTATTACTTTGCTTTTATCTTTTCTTTATCTACAGCTTTCCATTCGGTCTGGATCCTTCCATGACTACAGCCATTTAAGTGTTCAGCACTGTGTACGATACATAACTTGGTAGCTTGTAAATGAAGTGAAAGAATAAAGTTTTATTTATGGTTACCTACGTGTTTGTAAGCAGGTATATTGTATACTAGTATATTATTTTAGTTATATAAATGAATTTTGTCTGGGGATTGTTTAAGATTGGGTGATGTATAGATTAATACAAACTTTTAATTTTGCTCTAATGTTAGCACGTTGAAAATGTACTAAGTTTTTGACACTTAAATATATCTATATTTTCGACTAAGTTGTTAAACTTAGTGTGGCACCTAAACCTGTTTTGAGTTCAAATCAGGTTTTCACTAAAGTGAGCGGCTGATATTTAAGTCAACCACACTGAAACTTTTAACCTTTTCTTAGATTAATCTTTTATTTTTTTATGTATTTACAAATAATATAGCAAGGTGATTATTTCAAGAGATACCAGAAAAAAGCTACTTGAATAAGGGCTATTTAATAGTGAAACTTATAAGAAATATGTATATGTATATATACACATACATACACACACCTATACACACACACACACACACACACACATATTCTTTATATGAAGGACAATGTTTTGCATTGTATAATCTTTCTATTTTTGTAAATTGTATACCACTTTAATTGAAAATGTTCTCTACTAATCAGTGCTGTGAAATGAAGTTGATATTGTTGAACTAAAAGTTCTGAGTATCTTACCTGCTTTTATTTACCTCCTTTTGAAAAAGGAAAAAGCTGTAGAACATTTTGTAGATAGAACTGCTGTTTAAGATTAATGAAGTAATATTGTGAATGAAAATCAGTGCTTTAAGGTAATCATGTTACCAACAACCTATTTTTGAATTTATAAAAATTTCTTTATAAATGATTGTTAGCATAGTAAAATATATCACTATATTATGTGTATGTTTTGTTATAGCGTCGCCAAAACTATTGTTCTTTATAAGTGCCTCTCACAAAAGATCCTGGATGGAGGAGGAGGAAGAAAATATTAAGCTATTATATAATGCTCCTGATAAACGTATCGGTGTACTTCTGAGGTACTGATAAGTACCACTTCTGTTGTAAAGTTAGATTTTGCATAAAGCAGCTGTCAGAATATGTTTTTGTTTAGATTTTAAATTCTCTACTGAGCAGAATCAGTATTCTGCATTGGTTTTCAAGTGCTGTCAAAAATTTAAAAACTTCATTCACGTGTGTCATCAAAATGTTTGTAAAGTATCTTCAGTATTTTATGATATTCTCTCATAACGGTAAAGTTGTTTGTGTTTATGTGTGTAATTGACTGCTGAGACACAAGTGCTCAACCACTTTGTGGAAATTTCTCCTTTCAAAAGGCACATCCAGGGAACCATATGTGGCTCTTATGCTGAAGGTAAGTGTATTATTATTATATTTACTTTGTACTTAAAAGCCAGTTTATTCATTCCTAGTAATGGATCTGAAGTACTTATTTAAAGTGACCTTTTTCAAGACCTGGGGAAACAACTTGTTTTGATATCAGCTTTTGATCTAGTCTGAAGATTTAGGCCAGTGAAATTTCCTTACATTATTTACTGGTTTAAATATAACATAGCTAGGAATTTAAAAATTGAAACTTCATAGAACTGTTGGCCATGCAGATTTCACTTTGATTTAAATGACTCTAATTATGATGACTATAGTAGTGCCTTCCCCTCCACAAAAATTACATTTTGAAATAATTTAGGGCAGAATTCAAATAGATAGAAATCAAAGACTTGTAGGAACTTCTTATAAACACAGTGTTTAGGGAGACTGTAGCCAGAAGTGAACCTATGAGACCCTGTAATAACTTTTCAGGTTCATTAAAATACAATAATGCTAAATCAGTAGTTCTCAAAATGTGGTTTCCAGACCAGCAGCTTCAGCATCAGCTAGAAACATGTTAGAACTGAAAATTCTTGAGCCCCACACCAAAACTACAGATTCAGAAACTCGTCAAGTTTTAACTAGTGTTTTAACAAGTTTCAGCAAGTCCTTCAGAGGATTCTGATGTCTGCTCAAGTTTGAGAAGCACGGCCCTAAAGAAGACTATCAGTAGCATTTTAAGCACCTAAAATTGACGCTGTTTTATTTCCATTCACTTATCCCTTGTTTCTTGGAAGCTTTTCAGTAATTCCCTCACTTGCAATTTCGAGGAAGCAACTAAAAATTCTTTTGCTTGGTTTTAGATTTGTTGAGACTAAGGTGGATTTTCTCCTCTTGTATCTGGTTCTCCAGAAGTTCAGTGTCTTGTTTTATGATTCAGAATTGTTGACTTCTGCCTCTGAGTCCTACTGTCGTCCCCAAAAAGTACCATCACTCACATGCTTTTGGGGAATGAGTTGGCATACCCTTATGTAGTCTTTTTTTTTTTTTTTAATTTATTTAAAAATGTCAGCTAGGGCTGACGTAACAAAATACCACAGACTGAGTAGGTGGCTTAAAAAAGAGAAATTTATTTCCTCACAGTTCTGGAGGCTGAAAGTCCAAGATCAAGGTGTTGGCAGTTTAGTTTCTCCTGAGGCCTCTCTCCTTGGCTTGCAGACAGTAGCCTTCTTGCTTTGTCCTCACATGGCCTTTTCTCTCTGCACTCGTGCATCTCTGGTATAAGGACACCAGTCATACTAGAGTGGGCCCCCACCCTTACGACCTGTTTTAATCGTAATTACCTCTTTAAAAACTCTACCTCCAAATACAGTCACATTGGGATAATGGCTTCAACATACAAATTTGGGGGTGGATAACACAACCAGTCCACGGTATGTGATGGGCCACTTTATATACCTCCTTTCTGGGCGCAAAAGTATGATTGTTAGTGTCTTCCATTTAGCCTCAAGATTACAGTGCAAATATCCATACTTCTGCTCTTAACATCTGCTTTATTGTTTTCTTTTACTTTATTCCAAAACTATATTAAAGTTACAGTATACCAAGTTAGAAATTGCTCGCAATACATTCATCTAATCAGTTCAGTGTGTTTTCATTGAACAAATCTTTGCTGAATAAATGACGTAGTCCATGTTGACTTGTCCTTGTTCATGTGTTTATTTCGTCAGTTTCACTTCACATTATACCATGGGTCTGTTTCCATTTTGCTAGTGGTTTTATTCTTACCTACTCCATGTCCCTTTGCCATCCTCAGTTCCACCCCCAGCCTGGAGGTACTACTGTTAACCGTTGTGGCCACATTTTTCCATGTTTGGATAATGTTATGCAGCGTATACACATAAGCAGTGGTTGATGTTTTTTTGGGGAGAGGAGGGAGTGGAAGAGGAGAGGGTCATTGCTTTTACAAAAATAAAATAACCATCTATTTTATAAATCCTTTCTCCTTCCCCCTTCTGTACTTTGTAGCCTCCAGTTCCTTCTTTTTCTAATTAGCTTTGATAGAGGTGACTTAGAATAATCAAATAATAATGAATACTGTAACACTAATAATAAAAGTAACAGAGCCATGATTGAAGGAACTATATACACAATTGAATACACACTTGCACACAGACTAGTGTTTCAAATATCCTTATTCGTTCCGTGCACAGTTCTTCTCAATGGCTATTTCAAACCTTCACTGCCATGCTCAACCTCCTAATTCAATGCCAGCTCCAGTAAAACAGGATGATCCTGTCTTGTCTTTGCCTCACAACAAAATTGGTGGCATTGGGTATGATCCCCTTCAACTATTCTTCTCCATACCTGTAAATTTACAGTTAATTATTAACCAGGATGTAATAAGGGGATGCACATTATTGATAATTGAGTGTTATGAGGAAAATATAAATAAAAGCAAATGTATAAAATGAACTTATAAATCTAGTTAAAAGTACATCCATTATTTGGGGGGACATATTCTTCTACAGAATTAATTCAAAAAGCTTGCTTTTTGGGGCCAGCCCAGTGGTGTAGTTACACTTGGGTTTGCACACTCTGCTATGGCGGCTGGAGTTCAGGGGTTTTGGATTCAGGGCGTGGACCTATACACCGCTTGATAAGCCATGCTGTGGCAGCGTCCCATATACAAAATAGAGGAAGATTGGCAACAGATGTTAGCTCAGGGCCAATCTTCCTCACCAAAAAAACACCTCACTTTTTTTTGCCTTATGCTAGCCCACCGCCTGTACACCATCAGTTTGTCTTTTTGCAGGTGGTTCTTGCATCTTCAATAATCTCAAGCTAGACTCGTGTTCTTAAACCCCGGTTGTGCATCAAAAACATATGAGGAGGGGTTGGCCCGGTGTTAGTGGTTAAGTTCATGCGCACCACTTCGGCGGCCCAGCATTTGCAGGTTCAGATCCTGGGCACAGTTCTACACGCTGCTCATCAAGCCATGCTATGATGGTGTCCCATATACAAAATAGAGGGAGATTGGCACGGATGTTAGCTCAGGGACAATCTTCCTCACCAAAAAAAAAAAAAAAAACACACCCATATGAGGAGTGTTCTTCTTAAAAAGGTCCTATTTATCATGTGGATTCCTAAAGGTTTTTAAAGTAAGAACTGGTTTGAGAACATTTGGTAGGTGCTGCTCCAACTTTTAATTTTTCTAAGATTCACTCATGGCTCTACTTTGAGAGACTAATTGAGTCTGGCTAAAGTAGGGTGGAAAAATTTGCTTTTTGCATTATTGTATATCATATGAAAAGGCAGGGATTAAATTTGCTGATGGCTCCTTCAACCATGGAGCATGCCCTTTTTGTCATGTGCTCCAGCCAAAGTTGCACTCAAATGGTTTTCAGTCCTTTGCATACTGGACTTTTCTCTTTCTTTACTGAGAGGTTAAGAGTGCAGGCTCTAGAACCAGACTGCCTAGGTCCAGATCCTGGCTATTCCTACCTGCATGTTGACCTTGAGTGGGCTCTTTAACTTGTCTGTGCCTCAGTTTCTTTATCTATAAAATAGGATTACAGTATAACCTACCTTATAGAGTTCTTTGGTGGTTTTTTTTGGTGGGGGGGGAGTGAGGATTATAGATTTAAGTGGGTTTCTATATATAAAAGTGGTAAAATGTCTGCCACATAATAAGTGTTCAATAATTGTCAGCCCACTTTACAATTTGTCACTATTGGTTACTCCTGATTTTCAGAGTCTCTGCCTTCTTGAGACAGGCTTCTTTGGGCTACACTCATTCCTACCTGCATTCCTTGTTATTTTCTTTCTGCTTCTTAAATATCAGTGTTGTCAAGATTCTATACTTTGCCCCCTTTCTAACTCCTCACCATTCCTGGATGGTCATGTCTACTAGTTCATCTTCCTGTGCTACCTACATGCTAATGATTCACAAGTCAATGTTTCTAATGAAACCTCCCTTGTGAGTTCTAGATCCATGTGTGTTTCCAATTGTCTGTTTGACATGGATGTTTCACAGGCACTTTAAACTTTGCACTTCCAAACTGCCTTCACCACTTCTTCCCAAGCCTGATTTTCTATATTCCCTTGCTGAATGATATAATAGTCCAGAAATGGGGAATTATTCTCAATTCTACTTTTATTTACCACTGATTAACTAGTGTTGACAGGTCAGATTTTTTAATATCTTCCTCATGCATCCCTTCACTACTGCTATTGATGAGGTCTCTCATCTCTTAATTTGGACAATTGGATTTGGCCCTGAGTTGCCTCTCTGTCTTCGATCTTGCCTCTACAATCCATCTTCCACATTGTTGGCAGAATCATCTTTCAAAGAGGTTTTCCATGTCTGTCTTCCATTGCTGGACTGAGCTCCTTTAGAGGAAGATAGTGTCTCATTTTTGTAACCCCAGTACCTGTTAAAATATCTGGCAACTTAATAGAGGTGCAGTCTTGCGTGTTCTCCAACCCTCCAGTTACCTTAGACCTGCATTGTCCAGTATGGTAGCCACTAGTCACATGTGGCTATTTAAATTTAAACCAAATAAAATTAAAATTACTTGGTCATGCCAGCCACATTTCAAATGTTCAATAGCCACATGTGACTATTGTCTACCATACTGGCAACACGTTTTACAAAATTTTCATTGCAGGAAGTTCTGTTAAACAGACCTGCCCCAGATCCTTGCTGATATGGACATCTTCCTCTGTTAACACCCCTGGAACATTCAGACACCCTCCAAAGTGCTAACCTGAGCAAATCGGCCTTGAGCATTTATGTCTCTTTATCTTGATCCAGCTATTAACCACTTGACTACATCTGCTCTTCAGATAGCACCTCTAGCAGCATGTGTCCGATCAGGAAAGCCCACACTAAGTCTTTGACCAGAAGAGATGTGGTGGAGACATTAGGGGATCACCCAGAGATCCTAACTACGGGATGCAGCTACTATTCCTAGGGGTGGGGAAACAAAAGGGAAAAAGTTGGGGTTACCAGAACTGTGGAACTCCAAAAACGGGGTCCCCATGGAGTTGGTGGTCAGACCTCTGAGGATGTTTACCACCTAACTACTGTTGCTACTTCTGAGGGATGCAATGAAGATAATTCTAGAAGTTCTGAAAGTAGTTGAAGACTGGGATCAACTGACATTATTATGTCAACATTGGTAGGATTGGCAAGCAAAGATGAAGAAGTAAATCTTGATTTCCTCTTCTACCTTCCAACTTCCCTGTAATACTTGAATATTGGCAAGACCTAAATGGAACGCAGCAGTCGATGGGGTCGGGAAAATGCAATTGGCAGAGTCCCAGCCCCAGCATCATAGAGCAGGGGATTGAGGGTGTAATTGGAGCTGAGAAACCATAGGTAAAGAAACCAACACACTAGTTTCCTCTTGAAGATTTCCTTTTTATCCAAAGATGTTAATCCCTAAAATGCTAACTATTCAGGAATGTGTTTGTAGGCTGTCTCTGGGAGCTCAAGAGTAAACGCACTAGTTCTGGTTAAAATCTTGTTGCTCTTTTGTATCAAATGAGACCTTTTAATGATGCTATTTAATGCTTTATTTTTAAAATTAGCAGTGAAGGGATTTTTATATAATATGAATTCATGCCCATCCATTTATTCACACATTTGTGTGCGTGCCTCATGCCACACAGTCTGCCCAATAGTACGTATATAAAACAAAATAAACAAGTAGTAAGACCAAAGCAATAATCCACCTAAATCCATTTATCTACCCAGAGTTAGACATTGTTAACATTTTTGTGTTGATGCCTCTGGATGTCTTTCTAGGCATGTGCACACGTACACACACACACACACGACTATACCTAACTGATTTTCATAAAACTTTAAAAATATAATAAATGTAGACATGTTTCCAAGAAAGTGTGTGGAGATCTCTCTTACTGCTCTACAGTATTTGAATATAAGGAAAATGTACTATAATTTATTCGTGGACATAAAATATAGACCGCTACTTATTTCTATGTGTGTATTATTTTTATGCCTTTTGTCTTTCTGCTAAATTGTTAAATGTATAATTTCTGCCTGAGTTACTGAGTATACAGATTTAAAATTTTGAGCTAAATTGTCAAACTGTCCTTCACCAAAAGTATTCAGTTTACACTGCCACCTCCAGTGCATGAGAATGTGTTTAGCAGTCTTTAATATTTTTCAGTGACAGCCAAAAGTTTAATGTACTATTTTTTATGTTTAGTGAGAGTGAATATATTTGAATATATTAATGGCTGTTTGTATATATTGTGTACTTAACTACCTGCTTATGCCCTTTGCACTTTTTCTTTTGGGTGTTCGTGTTTATAAATTTGCAATAGCTCATATTTGGAATCATTAATCCTTTATTACACACATTGCAAGTATTTTTCTTTCTGTCATTTATTTTAAGCTTGCTTATAATATTATTGTTTTATAACTTTATGTGATCAAATCTGTTGATCTGCTTTATAATTTCTGCCTTTGACACTATGTTTAGAAAGAATGTTCCCTGTCCAAGATTATAAAAATACTCACCCATGTTTTCTTCTGGTATTTTTATGATTTTGTTTTCTATGTCAGTTTTTAATGCATTTGGAAATTATATTAATTTAAGGGATGAGGTAAAGATTCACAAAATTCTGCCAAGGTTATCTAGTTGTCTAATACCATTTATAAAATAATTTCTCTTTTCCCTGACTGATCTAAAATGTAATCTCCACTAGATAATAAATTTTCATATTTTATATTTATAAACACTATTCAGTTCCATTTATGTTTTTGTCTATTTGACTACCATGACTAATTTAATTACTGTTGTTTTAACATTGATTTGAAATATTTGTTTTATAACTAATATTCATTTTCCTATGTCATGTTACTTCCAAACATACATGCCTTTAATACTCATTTTTTTCCAGAATTTTATGTACTCTTTTACAGATAAGCTTTAGAATTATTTAATATTCCTTCAAATAAAAATTCTGTTGGCATTCTGATTGTAGTTACATTGGCTTACATAGGTTGGCGTATAGAGAAATCATGGTGCCTTTACAATATTGAGTCTTTCTATCCAAAAAAAAATATTGTCTGTTCTTTTATTAGATTTATATGTCCCTCAGTAGAGTTTTAAAATTATTTTCATTTGTCTTTAATTGTAGGTATCTTAATGTGTTTTAATGTTTTTTGTGGTATTTATGAATGTTTCTTTTTCCCACTCAAAAAAAATATTTTCTGATTGAAAATTATTGGTATAGAACAGCAGCTCTCTGACTTTTTGGCCTCAGGACCTCGTCACAATCTAAAATTATTTAGGGCCTAAAAGAGCTTTTGTTTGGGCAGGTTATATCTATTGATATTTACCATATTAGAAGTTGAAACTGTAAAAAATTTATATTAATTTTAAAAGGATAAAATATCAACATAACATTTATGTTAACAAAAATTTTCAGTGAAAAAGAGCTAAATTTTCTGCCTGGTCCTTCTTTTAGAGGCTGCTGTGCTTAAATCACAAGCCTGAGGCTTGAAAGGAAATGAAGTACCAATTTTAACTGCCCCACCCCTTACAACAATTATGAAAATTATGCCGTCCTCACACTTCCACACAACACATAGAATTAACTTAAAATTTGGACTAGCAAGCACTAAAATATCAATTATTTAAAAAAAGATAGGAATCATTTTTCAAAGTGGTCACTTAATTTCTTAGAAAAATCAAAACGTCTAAGTGTAACAGTTTGGAACTCCAGTATGCCTTCAATAGTCCTGGAAATTTCGCCCAATCAGACAACTTCTCTTTCCTTGGGTTGCACTTCCCTTACCCCATATTTTGAAAATATCTTCAGGGAGAAAGTTTACCTGGTGTGCTTCACTACCCTCAAGTATTGCAACCTTGCACTGTCCATTGTCAAACACTGAAAAGAGTTGCTTCACATATTTTTATCCAGTTTTATGGTTGTTGATGGCAGGAACGTTATTCTGATACTAGCTGTTCCATAAGGGCTAAATCACAGAAATCTATGAATCTTTTAGAAGATAGGATAGGGGAGTATCTTTAAGATCTTCGAATAACAAGATTTCTTAACACAAATTTCTAACACAAAAAGAATTAAACATGAAGGAAATTTTTGACAAAATTAACCCCAATTAAGAATTCTGTTCATCAAGAGATTCCCTAAAGAGAGGGGAAAAACAAGGTAATGTAGTGGGAAAAGATATCTGCAACGAGCAGTAATAAAATCATGTAAAGAATGGACTTATGGCTTGGATGAGATAATTATGATGACATACTTTCTGAAATGTTCCCAGATCCTTTCTTCATTTAAAAAAAAAAAAAAAAGCAACAAGGATAGCTAAAGAAAAAAGCACTGCATTTTTCAATGAAATTAAGTAACAAGGTATCCTCATAAGCCACAAAATACAAGTGGTTGGAGCCAAACTACAGGCAACCACAATATTTTTTGCAAGACTTTGGCAGGTTTAGCAGATGTGAGGAGGTAACAGAGTAAAGAAAAGGAAATTTTGTGTGTCCTAAAACCCTCAGAAAACAGAGATTGCCAATAAATATCCATAAAGCAAGTAGACCCCAATCTGATTGGAATGTTCTGCAGGTAGATCTGAGAACAGCTGGCAAAACGGAGAAGGCTCCATTGGCTTCAGTTTGTGGATGAATACAAAAAGACATGGACATGAAAGTGTTGCAAAAAAATCAGAGGGTGCTGAGGCAGTCTAACCCTCAAGGAAATAAAATATGCTTAAAAACAAAGCTTTCGGAAGGACAGAGATCATCCTGGACAAAAACCTGCTGGGAACAGAAGGTAGTTGAAATGGACCTAACCCCAAACTCTATTAGTCATCTGACCTACATAAATTCCTACTCTTACTGGTATACCACACCATTCCTGGCGTCCCCAGGAATTAGTAGCAGTTCAGATATAGTATCCATCATTCCTGAAATGCCTGATTATATCCTTTCCCCAATGCACAGTCACCTTGGTAAATGGGCACAGGTCCCTTTAGGGGAAAGGTATGACTTAAGAATATGGATACTTCTGATGCACAATTGGGAATTTTCTCAAAGGGACTAGCTCTCCTTTTCATTCAAGAGACTCTGGGGCTGAAACTGGCTCAAGTCTTGGAATTGGTAGACAGGGCATGACTCTTCATTTTGGTGATTCAAATCAAACTTCTGTTCAACAGATTTACAAGCTTTTCTTCCTAAATAGGCTACTTAGCTACTTCAGTCCTAGGGGACCATGACAATTAGACATTGCCAAAGATCAAACCTTCCAGTTACTTTGGCTGTGCTGCCATTAAAATAACCATGCACATCTCGGCTCTGCTAGTTCAGTGATGCTACATGACCCCTACCTCTCTGGGATCCTTTTATTCCCATTGAATCCTGGGAACCTGTTTTGAGGTCAGCACTTCCCATTGTCATTTCTGGTGCACAGAGAATAACTTCAAGGATGCCCATGATCACTTCACCAACATATTTCCCAAGGATTTGATGAAGTGAGTGTCTTCTGGACTCTCCAGTGAGCATAGCAGGTAGGTGAGCAAGTCTTACCTAATAAATCTACTCCAGCATTACAATCTCCAAAAACTTTTGGACAATTCCATATACAATATACCAAGAAAGTTCTTGCAGCTCAACTTCATTCAGTGGCAGCCACTTTTGAGTCCAAGTTCCAGTCAACCAACCAAGAAAACTGACAGAGCTGCTACTAGCCATTGAAGCCAACAATTAAATATAGTCTCTGCTTAGTGCTTCCATATCAATAGATTCAGCCCAATCCAACATTACATTCTTTTACCCTGATCAAACATCCATTCTCACACAGAGTCCTCAGGTTTCTCTCAATATAAATTGCAGAATTTTGCGTTACTTTTGATGTGTATGGTGTCTCCTCTTAGGTCACACTTTGTAGTTTAACTGTGGGGCCTGCTGGGACTTGAGTCTGAATATAGGCCTACAAGCAATGAGAGGTGGTAAGTGAGAACTTGAAGAAGATCAGTTCCCTGCAAGACAGCTACCTCAGATGAGGCCGTAACAGGTTCTTCAGACAAAGGAAATCTAACCTCAGACGGGAGGAAGGCCTTCTTATTGAAGGTTCAGCAGAGAGTTGGGGTTCACGGTCCTCAGCTTCGTTGGAAACTGCCCATGTTTCCCCATTCCAATTTTCAGGGTCCCACTCTTTCACAATCAGTGACCTAACTTTAACATAACAGATCCTGTAATACTATGAATTCAATTTCCTTTTTAATTCAGCCACCCACAGGATTAAACTTCAGGTATGTTTTAGAAACGACCTTGTGGTCAGGAGACAAGGGTTTCATTTAGGGTAGTTGCAGAAGCTTTCTTGTTCTTTACCCACACTTTGAGATGGGAATTTAAGGCCCTGAGCTCATCATTTTCTTTCTTCAAATTCTTCAGTGCACTTTGAAGCAACCAATCAATCGTTATATTCCAATTTTCATTAAAATATGGCAGCAGCTACTTAGTCACCCAAAGTCTTGCATTCTATAGGCATTTAATTGCAGGTGATTTCAGGTGATAAGTCACAATTTTGCCACTGCAATCCATGGACTACCAGTGTCCCCTTTATGATAGGCAACATTAATTCATTTTAATCTAATCAGATTGGAGATAAAAATTGTAGATTACCATATTCAAGATTCTGTTACCCTGGAACCACTTCTGATACCAATAACTACATTTATGAGGTTAAATGAGGGAAGTAGAACTACTATGAGTTGTGAGATAAGATACTTATAATAATTAAAACTTACACAATTGTGGGAGGATCTGGGAGGTGAAGTTCTAGGACAGAAGTTGGAGAATCAGAGAAGGTGTCACTGACCAGTCAACCTGGGAAGAGAAGCATGCCCAACTGC
The DNA here is from genome assembly GCF_020826845.1 of Diceros bicornis minor. Classification (NCBI taxonomy): domain Eukaryota; kingdom Metazoa; phylum Chordata; class Mammalia; order Perissodactyla; family Rhinocerotidae; genus Diceros; species Diceros bicornis. The sequence goes on from NC_080766.1 coordinate 18,187,559, forward strand.
TGAAGTGGGACTCTGAGGAGAAGGCCCATAGGGAAATCTGGGAGAAGGTGTGCCCTGTATGGCTACCACTTCTACCATGATGATGGGCCTAGGGCAACTGCTGGTGAACAGAGTTAGCAGTCAAAGAGCTGAGGGTGGAGTGGAGGAGAGCAGGTACAAGCTAGAACCTGTGGGCACCTCTGCATGTGTCAGTCACCACATCTAACTAAGGGCCTTTAGAGAACAAAGGCTAATTCTTCTACTTTCCTCATCTTGCAATTCTTTTGGCCAATCATACGGAAAAAGAGATTGTAAGAAATGGACTTACAACTTTAACAGTTGACACAGTTCAGGCTATCGCAGTTCAGGCTATGATGAAGGCGTAGAAGAAAAGCATAGCCACAAAGCAAAAAAATAATAATTTAAAAAATTATACATATATATCATACAAAAATGCCTGAGAATACAATTAAAAAATGGACTTGGGCAGGGGATTTACAAAAAAATCTATCCAAATGACTGAAAAACGTGGAAAAGTGCTCAATCTCATTAGTAATCAGGAAAATGCAAATTAAAACCACAATGAGATACCACCAAAAGTCCACAAGATTGGTAAAAAAAAATTGGCACTACCAAAAAAAAAAATTAATGCTTGGCACTACCAATTAATATTGGTAATGATGTATATGTAGCATTAGGAACACTCAATTACACTCGTGGATGTGTATATTAGTACAACCACCTTGGAAAAGTATTTAGCATTATCTTAAAACATCTGAAGTTATGAGTACTTATTCAGCAATTCATGAGTATTTTTACTAAAGATATGTGGGTACATCGGTTTCAGCTTACACATAAAAAAATGTTCTTAAAAGCATTTATACCAGCAAAGACTAGGATTACTAAAATCAGGATAATGATAACTTCTAAAAGGGAGGGAAGAAGTATGATTGGAAAGGGACACCTAGGAGGTCTCTGGACTTGATTCCAATTTCATATGATTTGATATGTTTTAATTTTCTATATGTATGTAAGTTTGCAACTGGAGTTGTAAGTCTGCAGCTTGGAGCAGAATTGTCCTCTAGCGATATAAATTTGAGAATCATCAGCTCTGAGATGCAGTTCGAGTCAAGGGAATTCATGATATGTATACAATGACGTAGAGAGGAGAGAGGAGGGCCTAGGACTGAGTTCTGAAAAGCATTAAAAGGTGCTACGTTGGAGCAAAAACCAGAAAAGGAAGTAGAGAAGAATGTCAAATGAAATAGGAAAGTCTGGTGTCTCTTAGTCCAAGACAGCAGAATATTTCTGAAAGGAGAAAGTGGTCACCTACAATAAGTGCTTCTGAGTAAAATGAGGACAGCAGAAGAAGTTATCTTGACGAGTCATTTCAGTGGAGTGGTGTAGACAGAAGGCATGTTGGAGTGGCTTCAAGAATTCAGCGGGGAGTTATATTTCCAGGAACATGGCTAGAAAACACTCCCATTAACAAGATACTTACAATGTTGGATAAAATATTAAAAGTTCGAACGCATCCCTTAGGCTGGGAAAGAAGTGAAGAATACTCTCAGTGGCCAAGAATCAAGAAAGCCTGAATTCATTTTGATCAACTATGCCAAAAGGAAAACTAAATTACTTTTCTAGTCTCCTCACAGAAAATATTAAAAAACTGTTAACATATGAAGGGATGCAGCCAAAAATATCAGAAAAACTATTATTGAGATGACTGGATTTAATTATATTTGTTGGTATTTGTCATATTTTTATAACTTTTGCTATTTCTTTTCCTATTCTAAGTAAGTATTAACTTTCCTGCATAATTTTACATTTTTCACTTAAAAGTTCCTCCGCCCACTGTAAACTGGGTCTTTGGGCCCATAAAACTTAATCCAGGCCAGTAGGCAGAAGAAAGAACATAAAGCGCAGCACCCAGGCGAAAAGAAAAAGCATCAGGAAAGAGGGAGAAAACCTTCTCCCCAAGGAAGACAGTGAAAAAACGTCTTTTTTATCCTTTCCTCTGGATGGAGGAAGAAATTCACAACCACAAGCTGCTAACCTGGGGATGTGGGTTTGAGGCAGGAATTGACGTTGCATACATGGTCTGAAATATCTCAAGACGAGATCTTTTTCATTTCAAGGGGCTCCAGGTTGGTAGTGACAGCAGGAATCTGGCAGTAGCAAATTCACATCCTTTGTGGGTCAAGCAACTTACACCCAGAAAGATTAAAAATAAAAAAAGTCCCTGAGGAACATAGTTTTTAAATTGATTTTATATAAGCGATGACCAAGAGATAAACATAAACATTTTCAGAAATTGGCATAAAGACTGCCTTCAGATGTTGATACTGGAACACAATTTTTCCTCCGTTTTGATGGCAGTTATACATAGGAAAAGAAGAATTTTAGAAAGGTAAAAGGATTGAAATAGCATGATAGATAAGATCACATTTATCAGGTTGATAAATCTTCAAATAAACGTGGCCTTAAAATATCTTTAGAATCTGTCTCTAATCCCATGTTGAGGTGGACACAGAGAGGAGCCACCCAGATCTCCTTTCTAGGGGGCACTTGTTGCAGGCAGGTCTTTCAGGGTCTGCCTCAGTGTAGAGGGCTGCTTCACTCAGGGGCATGCCCTTCTTGGGGTCACCCACATCTGGGGTCCCATGGATGCACGGAGTAAAGGTCAGGCCATTTTGGCCCAAAGCAGTGCCGTATATGCTGCAGAGTTCTCCACTGGATTAGCCAAGGCTTTGATCCACACCAACTCTGCCTCAGTGTGGGCTTCCGGGAAAACTCAATCTGTACGACACATTTATCCAATTAGATTTGATTAGGTTTCTCAAGTAAGTTGATGCAAAAATAGAGCCAAATTCATCTTATAAGTAATTATCTCTCAGTATAAGTTAATAAATTAGCGTTTGGGTTAATAAATAAGTCTATTATCAGTTTCAATGACACAAACTAGTTCATCTAGGTATGATCATCCTGGTTAATAGTGAGTACCCAAAATAGCAAAGAAAAATGGTTGAACTAGAGGCTCCCCTAACGTGAAAATTTACTAATAATTTTGTCAAATGTCTCTATGCCTTCACCAGTGTGGGTATATTGGACCTTCTTTTGATCACTTTATTGATAATTTTAAAAATGCTTGTAGTTGAAGAAGGAATCGTTACACTGAAATAACTTGATTGTTGTCTTCTAAATTCCCAGTAGGTGGTGTCATAATACTGTGTGTAGGGAAGACATAAAGTGGAAAAAGAAGAAAACACTAATCTACTTGCTCAAATGTATGTATTTTCATTTTAAAAGCTTCTTTACTTTTTCTTCCAAGATGACACTATTATAAATGCCTTAATTCTCTATAATATGTTTCTTTGATTCACATTTTTACAAGAAAGTGTATACTAAGTGATAGCATTTTATTCCTTTATTCTCTAGAGTTATACAAAACTACATGATCAGTCAAAGAATAAGATGACCAAAACGTTTCCAAAAAAATTTCCCAGGATCTTTCTTTTGCTCTCATATCTTAGACATGTGAAAACAGAAACTGTTCTTGTCCTGGAAATCAAACAGGAGTGTAGGACCTGTCATTAGAACCATTATTTTGCACTCAAAATGTTTTCTACTTTTAGCTACTCTTTGGAACTATCTATATGATAAATGATTGACGTTGATGGAAACCCAGCTATTTCTGGTTGAATTGAATGTAGTCTTAATTTTCCTACCTCACATGTCAGTAATCCTTATATTTGCTTTGGCAATACAATACATACACTAAGATAGTTGTAGCTCAGAGGATAGTATGGCCTCTGTGTAAGGATGACTCTCAACATTCCATGTAACATTCCATGTATTTAGTGTCTCCCCAGCTAGATTATATACCCTTTGAGGATAAGGCCCATGGATTAGTGTTGTTTTGTTTCTCGTAACCACCACAATGCATATTTTACTATGCAAAATTATATAGTAGATATTTGGTAAATGCATGTTGAATAAATGTGCTACTATTTAAGTTTAAATAATTAGCCTCTCCTTGAAGTCTTCCTACACCCTGGAGATTAGATGTCTACAGTGTGAGATCTATTATTTTGGTAATTTAATGCCTGTGATACTTCAGTAGTCAGGAATCTGAAGATGTGTGCTCTCCATGGGGTTAGTCTTTAATGGAATGCTGTAGATTCTCTGGAAAAAGTTATAAATATTTCACTTATTTTTTAAAAGTCTGCTAAAGAAGTTAAAGCAATTTTAACTTTCTATTGTTTTCTGAAAATTAAGATGAGATAGTTTTAAGTTAAAAAAAGATCATTTAAAAAAAATACTGAGACATCTCATTACATTCAAGGAAATGTTGAAGACCCAGGCCTTTGAAAGGAAAGAAAGTATGGCAATCTCAGGGACTTAGCAATAAGCATCCATTGACATTCCCCTGGGAAAGTTGTGTCTTCACTTTAGCATTGAGTGTAGTGGTTTGAAGAACCATTTCCTGAAGGCTCTGTAGGAGCTCTCTGGGTTTGACCCTAAATTGTAGTGGCCTCCAGTGTATAGAAATAATGATATTTCTGAGAGCCAAGACCCATTACTCCAGGTGTTATGGGCTGAATTATGTGCCCTTAAAATTCATATGTTGAAGTCCTAACCCTGAGGTACCTCGGAATGTGACTGTATTTGTGGATAGGGTCATTAAAGAAGTATTTAAGTTAAAATGAGGTGATTAAGTGATTAGGTCCCCAATTCAATATGACTGGTGACCTTATAAGAAGAGGAAATTTGTACACAAACATGTAGAGATGGAAGACTATGTGAACACACAGGGAGAAGATGGCCATTTACAATCCAAGGAGAGAGGCCTCAGAAGAAACTAATCCTGTCAATACCTTGATCTTGGGCTTCTAGCCTACAGAATTATGAGAAAATAAATTTCCATTATTTTAAGCCATTCAGTCTGTGGTACTTTGTTATGGTAGGCCTAGCAAACTGACATACCAGCCAACACTTAGATGATCATTTTGGTCTCTTCCTTTGGTGGAAATGTTCTCAAATCTTTTCTTGCTTAAAAATGAAAATAAAACTTTGTAGAATGCAAATCTGGGCACAACACACAGAGGTCAGTAGGTCTGATTCTAATCAAGGTGGTCTCTACCAGCATGAGAAGTTCAGCATTCCTTTCTTTGAATTCTATAAACCTGGTAGGAAGTGATTCTTCCTTGAGGTTAAAAAAAAAAATTCCCCCCAAATAGATTCAGAAACCCAACGTCAAGAACTAAAATTCTGAGGGGAGTTTTTATTTCTGGGAATGGTACAATCAGTTGGTTCAGAATAATCTTTCCTGTTTAAAGAAGAAAAAAAAAGCTGTACAAAATAAAGGATATATATCTATATGAAGGCATTGGAGAGCTATCTAAGGAATGAGGATTGAGGCTTTGTGCAGATTTGAATCCAGGAAAGAATGGAAGGCAAGGTAGATGAGCCCAGAATTAGGGTCTGCTTTTCTCTTCAATGCTTTTACCAGTTCCTATAGAGGCAGCACAGCTGTGGGGAAGCTGAGCAGCACTTTAGGCTGACTTGTGGTGCTGAAGGGATGGGTTGGGGGGATTGGAGTTCAGTACCCATATATGAGGAGAGACCTTGGAAGAAACATTGTGCTGTCACCTTGAAGGGTTACACTCTAAGAACAAGAGTAAATCTATTGTATTATTAATTTCATGTCCTTTAGATAAATACCCAGTAGTGGGATAGCTAGATCGTATGGTATTCCTAATTTTAATTTTTTGAGAAATCTCCATACTGTTTTCCATAGTGGCTGCACCAATTTGCATTCCCACCAGCAGTATACAAGTGTTCCCTTTTCTCCACATCCTCTCCCACATTTGTTATTTTTTGTCTTGTTAATTATATTGTAGCATTATTCACAGTAGCAAGACATGGAAGCAACCCAAGTGTCCATCAATTGATGAATGGATAAAGAAGATGTGGTATATATATGCAATGGAATACTACTTGGCCATAAAAAAGACAAAATTGTGCCATTTGCAGCAACATGGATGCACCCTGAAGGTATCATATTAAGCGAAATAAGCCAGACAGAGAAAGATGAACAATGTGTGATTTCACTCATGTGGAAGATAAACAAACACATGGTTACCAAAGGGGAAGGGGATGTGGGGGAGAGCGAAAGTGATAAAGGGGCACATATGTATGGTGACAGATAAAAACTAGGCTATTGGGGGTGAGCATGATGCAGTCTATACAGAAAGTGATATATAATAATATACACCTGAAATTACACAATGGTATAAACCAATATGACGTCAATAAAATAATGTAAAAAAAAGAACAAGAGAAAACAAAAATAGGCCCTCAAAGGGACTAAAGCCCAGGTTTGAATCATTTCAATGACTGATGAGATTAATGTGAAGTGGGGTTGCTAGCACCCATAGTTGAGCTGCCTGCCAGAAATAAAAGTAAATCCTCTGTGGGTAAAGATGCATCATCCAGAGCTTGATATGGTCTCTTCAAACTTTACATATAATATTCTGCCCTCAAGCAAACCAAATCAGACAGCAAACAAATACAACAAAAACTAGCATAAGAGAAGACTTCACTTTGAATTTAAATGACAAGGAAAAAGTCATTAGAAAAAGATACATGGGAGATCCAGATCATGGAATGATCACACAAGGACTTTAAAATATGTGTGATAAATAGATTCAAGGAATTAAATAGCAAATAGAAAATTTCAAATGGAAGTTAGAGTTGTAAGAAAGAATGAAGAGCAAAACAAACAGTAAATGTATGGCAGAAGAAGCACTTCTGGAATGGTGGAGTAGAGACCTCTGAAAATATATTCCTCCATAAAAACTATGAGAACATTAGAAAAAATGATCAGAATTCTGGAAATTAATCAAAGGATTGTGGCAATCTGACAAGTGTTTATTCATGAAAAACAACAATCTTGATAAGAAAAGTGAGCTCTGTGGCATTTTAACTTGCGCTATTCCCATCTTCTCCCCCAGCTCCATGATAGCCTTGAAAACTGGCAACTTAATAACCCCTGAAGGGGCCAGGATGGGTTTGGTACTCTCCAAAAAGCACCATCCCCGTATAATTGTTACTACTTCACCCATCTGGCAGCTTCTTGGAAAAGCCCACTTCAAATGGCTTATCTTGATTTGAACTGACTCAGGAGTTGCTCAGTGGGAAAGGTCCTACACCCAGAGCATTTGTGAAAAACAATCAGAGGCAATTATGTAACATCCAGGTAGCCGACTGAGTTGGCAATACCAGTTGGGACAAACAAGAGGCTGGCCCAAAAACATAAAAGAAAAATTTGGAGCATGAGATATCCGTATGGGGTTCTAAAAAGCCCTGACATATTCCTGGGAATCTAGAAGGTCACACACGTGGGCAGGGCTGTGGTGTGCCCAGGCCAGGAAAGACCAAAGAAGTTCTTAATCTCTCACAGAAAGGAAACCAAGCAGAACATGGTGGTCTTGCTAAATTGAGAAGGCAAAGATTAGAGTACACAGAGGCTGAGATGGCTGGAATTTGTGGCAGCAAATACTTGAGAAAAGGTGGCCATTTTGAATCTGTTCAGAGGAGAGACGTGGATTTTATTTTCTTTCTCTGGCTCTTTCCCTTCTAGGGTCTTTTCTCACTTCAGTGGTATTTTTCTGGCATCAGTTTTCTGGCTCCCCCAGCCAGAAACAGTATGATTTTCCACAAGTGCCTCCTACTACCACTGGGTGGTCTCAAAGACTGCAATCAACTTTAGGCTAAAAGTCAAAGAAATAGGTGCTTACTTCATACGGCTCCACTACCTTCCGTTGAGGGTGTATTCCACATGTAAACCTGTCTGCTTCAGTTCACTGTCCAGTGCCTTTTTGTATTAGTCCCAGTTTTTTTTTTTTTTCCAAAGATTTTATTTATTTATTTTTTTACCCCCAAAGCCCCAGTAGATAGTTGTATGTCATAGCTGCACATCCTTCTAGTTGCTGTATGTGGGACGCGGCCTCAGCATGGCCGGAGAAGCGGTGCATTGGTGCGCGCCCGGGATCTGAACCCGGGCCGCCAGCAGCGGAGCGCGCGCACTTAACCACTAAGCCACGGGGCCGGCCCTGTATTAGTCCAAGTTTTACAGTTTCTTCTTGGGAGGTGAGTCCTCTGATGTGACATTATTCCACCATTAATGGAAACCTTCAAAATTAAATGGAAACCTTCTGATTGGTTAATCTCCAGAGTTCTGAAAAAGTTGATACTGATAGACACTTAATTTGTAAGCAAGTAACATCTGTTGTATACACCCTATTTACTCTGAGTCCAAAGCCACTGGTAGGGTTGACATTAATTTGAACCAATAGAATGTAAGACATATAAAATATGCCCGGGTCCCAGGTTAGCATAAAGTGCCTAGCCTGCCACCCAACAGACAAGAACAACACTGTACACCCTGCCTCTCTCCAGAGTACATTGATCTTGCTGCAAACAGTTATGTGAGGCTATTACAACCACCTAGAGCTGCTTGGGTAGAGAATACTTGTGAACAATGGATCAGCTGCAAATAAACAACAGCCAAAGGAAATAGAATGTCTGGCCAAATAATAGGAATGAGGTAATACATCTCTTCCCGGTCTATCAGCTGTCATAGCTTGTTTGCTTAATTGATTGATTGTTTAATTATCTTGGTGAATGACAATTAATGTATTTTGTAGAAATAAGTAATTTTCTTGGTTATTTCTTTTAATTGACATCCTCAGCCAGGTCTTCGCTGTAACCTGAGGTAGAATCTAAATTCAGAATGTACACTCAAATTTAATAATTGGCGGTTGGCTCAAATATAACAGCCTTGCAGCTCATATGCTCTAGCTACCCAGTAGTTTAGTTCTATTCTTTTTTTTTTAACTTTCAAAAGTAAATACTTTCATTAATAACTTATACATACAAATTATTTTGTTTATAGAAAAATTTACAATTTTATTTGTTCAATATTTCTTATGTTCCAGCTGTCATCCTGTATCAATTTTCCTTGTATTGTAGTATGTCTGAAGTTCCTTTAGTTAAGGTGATAAACATTCAAAGGTTTTGATTTCTATAATTCCTTTACTTCACCCTTGTTCCGGTAATAGAGTTTGGCTGGATATGCAATTCTTGGTGGTTATGTATTTTCTCTCAACACTTTAAGGTCTTTCCGCTGTCTTCTGGCTTCCCTTGTTACTGTTGAAAATTCTGTCATTAATCTAACTATCATCAGACAATCTATCATGCCTGTGTAGGTGGTCTATCTTTCTTCTGATATTTTTAAGATCTTCTTTATGTGTTTGGTGTTTGCATTTTCACTACAAAAAACGTGTATGTTTCTTTGTATTTTTCCTGTTTGAGATATATTGGCTGATACCTTTCTTTCACAGTCATTGAGGGACTCAGGTTCTTCCTTTCTGTTTCTCAATGATTCACTTTTCATAGTCTTAATCCAGCCAGCAGAAGGGAAAAGAGACTGTTGTGGAGGCACACTAGCTTCTTAATAAGTTGGCCCAAAATGACATACGTCAGTCACTTCCACCCACTTTCATTGAACGAACGCTAGTCATGTGGCTGCATCTAGATGCCAGTGGGGCAGATGCTTCATAATCTTTCTTTTTCTTTCCAGGCAAAGAACATATTTACCCTCTCACGAAGGGAAATAGCCCAAAGTCATTCAGCTATCATATCCAGACAAAGGTCAAAGCTCTTTGGGTGATGCTCAGTGTAATAGGCTGAATAACGGCCAACCACAGATATTAAGTCTAATCCCTGGAACCTACAAATGTTACCATGTAAAGAAAAAAGGTGTTTGCATATGTGATTAAATTAAGGATCTTGCCATTGGAGAGTATCCTGGATTATCTGAAGGAGGTTTAGATGAAATCACAAGTGTACTTATAAGAGAGAGGCAGAAGGAAATTTGAGACAGACAGAGGAGAGGACAGAAAAGGAGACAGCCATGTAAAGATAGATGCGGAGATTGGAGTCAATGGTCACAGCAAGGGAATACCAGCAACCACCAATAGCTGAAAGAGGCAAGGAATGGATTCTGTCGTGGAGCCTTCAGAGGTAGCGTAGCCTTGCCAACACCTTGATTTCAGCTCAGGGAAACTGATGTTGTACTTCTGGCCTCCAGAAATGTGAGAGAATAAATTTCTGTTGTTTGAAGCCACCAATTTTGTGATAATTTGTTACAGTAGCCACAGGAAACTAATATATTCAGACAGCAAGTCCTCATGATCATTTGAGCATGTTTTTTGAGTGGCTCCTTAAGACAACGAAAGAAATTAAGTAGTCACCAGACCTCCTTTTTTCTTCTTGGAGAAGGGAGAACATTTTAGGCATGGATGCCACACTACCATGTCTGATATTTTTGGTTTGGTGGGATAAATGTTGATGGTAGTTCCCCATGAGAAATGCATGTGGGAACATGCAAAGGGGGCCTGTCTCTACAGTGTTTTTTGGAGTTGCCATGTTCCTCTTTTGACGTATAGATAGCCCACAAGAGACTAAGTTTATCAGACTTTAAACTATTACAGTCAATTATTGTTTGAGTGTATTTCAGCTCTCACTTACCTGCTAGCTGTGGTGCTTAAGGAATGAGAGACTTGACCTCAATGGTCCATGTAGCAGAAAAAGTTTTTTGACCTTCCAGTATCCTTTCACCCTACTTTAGCTAATATCATCCTGATTTCCATTGAGTTAATTAATTCTCTCAATTTGTGTCATTTTGGTGAGACTGAAATCACAATGATTTCTCTTCTAAGCAAGGAATGTGCATATAACTAAGCTAGAGAAACTGGGCTTGCCCTCTGAGGACTCTGACTTTTTGAGTAAAGAGACTTAAGGACAGAAGAGTGTTCAGAGCTCATTAATTCTTCCAGTTACCCTTGACAGAATGATCAATGGTATGCCTGCTGCATGGAACTCCAGAGAAGCTCTTGTTCCAAGTCTTCCCCAAGCCTGACTCTCCAGACTTCCTGCCAATTTTGTAAGCTGCCCAATAACATTAAAATAAATTTCATACTTGCTTAAGTTGGACATCATAAGTTTCTGCTGCTTGCAACTAAATAACCTTAAATCTACAGGAAGTAATAAAACTAAGTTCTGACATCTTTAGGGTATTCTGCACTTGGAGGAAAGGAAAGGAGGGCACCATTAATGGGAAAGTTACAAAAGGAAATGTTAACCTACATTTTTATTTGGCTAAGGGCAAAAGTGGTCCTTAATATCTCTAAATATTATCTCAGTTCCTTTGATCTATGTGCCTTAAAATGTCTACATTAGTGATCGGGAGCAGCTTTCCATTCTGGTAAGTTCAGAGGTGTTTTAAATTATGTAATCTAACATGTATACAAATCTACTTCTTTTTAAAAGTACATAGTTGATCTCATTTCGTTTGGCATTTTTACTGATCGATACCTGCATGCGTATTTCAACAGCATTTCCGCTAAAGGAAATTTCCTTTCCAACAGCAGAGATAAACAAATTAGTTTGATAATACTTATTTATTAGATGGTATATTTATGTTGGCAATAAGTGAGTACTTTAAAAATAATGTCTACTTAAAGAAAAGTTGTGGGATCATATTTTCTTGAGAAAGTGTTTAAGATTTCCTACATTATTATATCATGATTTTTTTAAAAAATAACTTTGTACTTGTATTGACAGTTAGTATTGAATTTAAAACTGTTTGAAGGTATTATCATTCAGGATCCAATCAGGAGATTGAAATCACATCACAATTTTAACAAAGAAAATTTAGTATAAAGAATTAATAACTATAACCAATCTAGATCACCACCAACAGAAAAAACTCTAAAGAATAATGGAAGAACGGATATGGGGAGAAGCCATTACCTCTAGGCCTGAGGCAGAGCACCAAAAAAAGGAACAAATCTTGAAGAGGTACTTCTCCCCTCCAATGGAGAAGGTGTGGCCATGGCCATGTCCCATTGGATGGTGAAGCTCTCTGAGGTACATTGCCAGCTGAAATTGCTAAGAAGCCACCTTCTGGGTACCTGGAAGACTGTCCATAGGGAAATCTTGCTTCATGGAATTTGCTGGGAAGCTGCCCTCTGAAGTGCCAGAGGAAGTTGCCCATGGGGAGGTACCATTCATCAGAATTCACTGGTGGGGAGGGCCACCACTGGGTGTCCCATGCACTGCTGGATATTGTGCATCACAGGAGCAAGCAGAGAAAAACACACTGGAACAAAGCCTCTTTTTCCTGCAGTGTATTTTAGAGCCATCTGCTGACAACACGTAACATTGTGCCATCTGAGAAAAGAGAAATGTTTACAGGGTCCAGCTCCAGTATCACAAGCAGGGCAGTGGAAGGTGGATTTGGAGATGAGAGGTAATCAGCTGGTAACTGGCACAAGGTAAGTGAGATTACTTTCTCTTTTCTAAGTGAAAGCAAGGGATTTTGCAAGACTTGGAATCCATTGATTCATCCAATAAGAGAAATCCGTCCTTGAGTAGAATCTTACATAGGGCTTCATATAGGTGTTTAAACTACAAAAACACAAAAATAATTCGTGTTTAGTTTTTGAAATATTCCTTTGAAATATTTAGGTACATTTGTGCAGTGAAAGTACTGGAATTCTCAGTTTTAGCCTGTGAAAATGCTCTGTTGGAAAATAATTTTCTTATAAAAGAGACAGCTTGCCCCCAAACGGTCCATTTCCTAAGGGGAAAATCTGTTGTTTCTTAAAAATTGAGTTGAGATTGTATCTGCGTGGTTGGGGCCAAGCTGATTTTATGTACTGCTGAATCATCTAAGACATGGAATTGTACTCCATCCAATGTGATTGGATGGGAATAAACAGGCCATGGGCTGAGGTCGCATGTACAACACGTTGTAAACTGTAAAGTAGTATGTAAAAGCTGTTCCAGAAGGATTTCTGTTTTGACTCTGCTTTTTCTAGTGTCATTTAACTGCCGTAAAATTTTTCCAGTTCTACTTGCAGAAATAATTCTGGAAAGCTGTTGATGTGACATGGCAGAACACAACAGGTGGGCCAGTTTGCAATCTACTCTTTATAACTCTTTGACTATTGGCGTTTACTATAAAATAACAGATTCTAGATATCCTCTGTAGGAAAACTAACTCCTTCCCAAGTGGGTCTGAACAGTATTAGAACTTCAGATAGCAGCTACCCCCCAGGCATTTCTCCAGAAATCCTGGCATTTCATGCCACCTTTGTAATGTTCTGAAGCATTATTGTTCAGAGTTTGTTTTGCGGTGGCTGCAGAACCAATCAGAGAAGAACTAAATTGGAGCAAGGATTTGCTATTTCCCAGGATATTACACAGAAATACTACCGAATCCTAAAAGTCAGAAAGAATGTTTTATACAGTTGAGCTTCTTTTTGTGCTAAGATCTCTAGAGTTTACCTTCTAATATAAGGATTAACCATATCTCAAAGTTAATTTATAAAGGTTTAAGAGTTTCCAAATATCATTACCATGTTTTCCAATCACGCACAATCAATTGTAATTTAAGCAGAAAGGAAAATACAGCATGGGTGAAGCGAAAGTGTTTGAATCTCATATTTCCCACTAAACTGTATAGCTGAAAGGGTAGATGTTTCGGATACTAGAGAGTGGAGCCTGGGCTGTTTAGCACATACTGTTTTTGTAAAATTTCTATAATAGTGCTGTTATCTAATTAAGTAGATTCTCCTCCTCCTTAAATTAATTCCCTCAAACTCCTCATCTCTTAATTACTATAAATACTGGTTTCATTTTGCTTGCAAGTAATTTTCTGCTTCCTACATTTTTGTGGTTTACTAATTTGGAAAGAATTATAATTATTGGTACTCTACCTCGGATAACTCTGCAATACTACACAGCACAGGGTAGAAAAGTTCCATTTTCTGTGTTTTGGGCAATTTTCAAGAACTCTATTCACAACACAGTCAGATGGTTTTATTTGTTTTATAAGACAAGGAAGGTTCCTTACAATTATGGTAACATGTTAGAACAGCTGCATAAGAGAAGAACTTCATTCCTTCCTTCCTTCCTTCTTTTATTTTATATTCAAATTGAGTACCCTCTCTTTTTTCCCCTAACAGGACTCGTCCTGCATATTCACAAATCTCCAAATAAAACCAATATAAGTGGAAAGTGATAAACTTATCTTTTTACATTTGTTTAAATAGAAAAGTTAGTCATCCACGATTTTTTTCTCTTGAGATTAAACACCAGGTGAAAGGTATCATGTTAAGACAAATGACTGTGCAGTTGAAGATATCCAATGGTTCTGAAACCCTAGCAGGATCTGCCAACTCTTGCTTTTAAGAGTGAGGAGGTTTACAAGAACTTTTATAGTCTTATCTCAGAGGAAAAAAGTTCTATAAAAAGCCTTGTATTGCTTCTGAATCATGACATTATCTCATAAATAAAGACTCAATAAAATTTGACTATAAAAAGAGAGAGAAGAAACAGTATTTTCAGTGAAATGGTATCTTAAAGACTATCAAATCTGGTAAAATAATTTGGGGCTTGTTTTTCAGGGAACTAGATACTGAGACCTCTTGAAGGAAGGAAAGTAGTTCAGAGTAAATGGGAAATTAATTATTTAACTTAAAGTTTGATGGGCCGCGTGTCTTTTGTGATACGTACGTATCAACTTGACTAGAACATGGGGTGCCCAGACATTTGGCTAAACATTACTTCTGGGTGTGTCTGTGAGAATGGTTCTGGATGATGTTAGCATTTGAATCGGTGGACTCAGTAAAGCTGATTACCCTCCCCAATGTGGATGAGCATCATCCAATGCATTGAATACAACAAAATAGGCAGAGGAAGGGAGAATTTGCCCCTTCTGCCTGACTGCTGAGCTGGGCCATTGGTTTTCTCCTGCCCTTGGACTGGGACTTATACCACAGATTCCCTGGATTCTCAGGCCTTCGGACTCCGAACTACACCATCAGCTTTCCTGGGTCTCCAGCTTGCAGAGAGCAGATTGTGGGACTTCTCAGCCTCCATAATCTTGTGAGCTAATTCATCATAATAAATCAATCTCTCTCTCTCTCAACGCATATACAGATACATAGATATAGACATATAGATATGTATAAATATAAATATATAGATATAGATAGATAGATGGATATATATAGATTTATAGTATCTCCTATAAGTTTTGTTTCTCTGGAGAACCCTAATACATCTTCACTAGGTTCCATTCTCACAAATAATCTTCATAATTGTGTTTGACTATATTTGAATAATTCTAATTTATAAGCAATTAGGTATGCAGGCGCTTGTAAGTGATTATGAGGTGTATGTGCAGGAGTTGGGAGGGATGGTGAAAGAAGACATGGAATTAAATATTTGTGGACAAATGAACCCCAATCCATAACTCAGTTGGCAATGGTTTGATAATAATTTGCATAGATGGAGTAAAACGTGGATACTTTATTACCTGATTCTTAATTTTTTAAATCTAATTCCAGTCTCATTTTGTAAAAAACCATCACTGTTTGCTGTCATTAATTTCTTTATGGTTCTTGGTGCTAAATGACCATTTTCATAAATACATTTCATTAAATGTGAATTATAATTCGTTAGATGTATTTTTTTATATAATTTTATTTATTTATTTATTTATTTATTTATTTATTTATTTATTTTTCCCTCAAAGCCCCAGTAGATAGTTGTATGTCATAGTTTCACTTCCTTCTAGTTGCTGTATGTGGGACGTGGCCTCAGCATGGCTGGAGAAGCAGTGCATCGGTGCACGCCTGGGGATGCGAACCCGGCCGCCAGCAGCAGAGCGCACGCACTTAACTGCTAAGCCACGGGGCCGGCCCCATTAGATGTATTTTAATGGAGCTGCCCACTTCACTGAGAAACTAATGGTTACAGTAAATCTGCCAAATAAGAATGATATTAAATTCCTTGTCAGATAATTCCAACATCTGTGCCATCTTGATATTGGCATCTATTGATTGTTTTTTCTCATTCATGTTGAGATTTTGCTGGTTCTAGGTATGATGAGTGATTTGTGATTGTATCCTGGACATTTTGAGTACAATCATGTGTCACTTAATGACAGGGATATATTCTAAGAAATGCATTGTTAGGTGGTTTTGTTGTTGTGCAAACATCATAGAGTGTGTTTACACAAACCTAGATGGTATAGCCTACTATACACCTAGGCTCTATGGTACTAATCTTATGGGACCAGTGTTGCATATGAGTCCGTCGTTCACCCAAACATTGTTATGTGGCACATGACTGTATTATGCTATGAAACTGGGTCTTATTTAAATCTTTTTTTTTAGCAGGCCCCCTCTGAAACTGGCAAACGATCTGGGAGCACCTCTTCATTACTGCTAGGAGAGGGTAGAAATCCAGGTTTCCTACCAGGCCTCTGTTGACACCGCGATGTAGGGGTGGGTTGTTGAGGGATACATCATTACTTCTGGGTGGAGGTGAGAATTCAAGCCACCCACTAGAACTTCACTGATACCTCCTTGGCTAGAATGCCTCCTTATTGCTTCCTACATGGCCTTCACTGACATGTAGGGCAAGGGTACGAGTGGCCTCATTACCTCTGGGCAGTGGTAAGAGTTCTGACTGTCTACTAGGCCTTGTCTGACACCACTGAAGCATGGAGGGGGAGGTGTGCTTTATTACCACAACGTGGGGGCAGAAGTTCAGATTCCTCATGTGGTATCCACTGATGCCTGCAGATACGGTGAGATTCATTAATGCTGGATGGATTTGGACTTCTCAGCTCCTTATTCAGCCTTCTCTGACACCACACCAGCAGATGTGTGGTGTGGAGGGGAACTTCTACACCTGGGTCAGGATGGAAGGCTAGACTTCCCACTGAGCCTTTGCTGACCTGGGTGGTGGGGTGGGCATGAGGCAGTAGTTTTTTCTGTGGTGTTTGTTTGGAATTGAGTTGTTATTGTCTAGGCTGCCCTTTCCCTGGTCCTTTGGGTAGAGAAAAATCACCTTTTGTTGAGGCTTTTCTGTGTGCATTAGCATTTCCTGCTTGCTGGCTTCTTCAGCTCCAAATCTGGAATATATGAGGCAGAAAGAAAACCCAGGGATCTCACCATGGTGTCATTCCTTGGGTCCATAGTCCTTAGCTAGTCTGTCTTCTCCCCACCATTCAGACGCCTTCTTTTGTTTGTTTTCTATTTAGAGTCCAGGATGTTTAGCTGTACTTGGTGGGAGAAATAGGGAAATGTGCCTCTCCTCCATCTTCCCAAAACGGAGAATGATTTTTTAGTGATCAGTAGTAAAGGTATTAAAGAAAAAAAAGGCTTAAGCTACATGGGAGTGAGAAGGAAGGAAGTTACTAAGAAAGCCAAAAAAGTGGGAGAGGGGAGACAGGGATTAATTTGACTGAATATGGTGAGACAGCACATCGGCTGTTGTAACCAGCATGTTCCCACAACAGTATTTCCCAACCAAGGCCATACTGTCCGCAAATATGCAGACTTACCGCTATGCCCTCCCCCAGGACGAGGGGATGTGAATGCTCAAATCTTTGGGGAGAAACTGGCTGAAGCAATAGTGGTGGCTTCTTGGACCTTTCTCCAGGATTCTTGCCTAAGTGCTAGGCAGATCTGGCACCAGTGTGCCTGCCTGCTTGCTTGGTTATGTGATAAACAAGTGTCGTTTGTTTATTTTCTCTTTTCTCTGCCCATGTGCAAACTTGACTTCTCTCATTATGGTTTCAGATAAAAGCAATGCAAAGCTTGGTGTTGCCAGAAAGTCCATTTAAGACAGAACTTCGTGGTTTTACCAGACTTGTGAGCCTTCAGATTTTATTTTAACCCACAGCCCATAACCTCAAAATATCCAACCCATGCAAATCAAGTTGTTTTTGAAAGAAGTAAGTTCTCCAGAAATCTAAAAATCCCCTATCCTTCAGTTCTCCAATGTTCCCTCATTGAAGTCACAATTTTCATATTTGTTACATGAGAATTATATCTAATTTTCATTTCTCTCTCTCTCAGCTTAGCCAGGT
The DNA here is from genome assembly GCF_020826845.1 of Diceros bicornis minor. Classification (NCBI taxonomy): domain Eukaryota; kingdom Metazoa; phylum Chordata; class Mammalia; order Perissodactyla; family Rhinocerotidae; genus Diceros; species Diceros bicornis. Next base: position 18,205,557 of record NC_080766.1, read on the forward strand.
GGGGTGAGGCTTTGTACAACATGGATTGACGTTTAAAACCAAGACAGAATCACGACTGAGAAACTGGAAAAAAAATTATTTTAGGAAACTTAACACCCAACATACCACCTGGGACCAAAGTTGGAATTTATTCTGCATATTTAATCAGGAAACTATAGTTTATCCAAGCATGTGTCAAGTATAGTTTGAATATGTGCCCCTTTTCAGTTTGAGGAATGAGGTAGGCCCTGGAAGAATTTGAGGCAGTTGGCAATTTTCTTAAATATCTGAGTCCTGTGTATGTCCTAGGAAATGTACCTTAAGTCAAGAACTGGACTTGAGCAGCCCATGGCACTAACTGCTTTCTAGAAGCAATGCAAGGGGAACTGCACTCATCTTTTCACATATCAGCACACCTAGATGTTTCCAAGGGCACACAAGCAACTTCATAAAAACATCTGTGGAGAATTATAGAACCTCGCCTTGGTCTCTGTCTTGTTCTACTATCTCAGCATGGGTCATGCTTGAAGGAGGGGGTTTATGTCCATTGGGTACTTGCATCTTGGGAGAAAAATAGAGATTGTTGGTCACTCATTACAAGTATTTGTACTTCTGGAGATTTCAATATCTGGAACAGTGGCTGGCATATGTAGTAGGTATTCAATAAACATTTGTGTATTGACCAAATTCCTTACTATCAAAAAATATTAATCATTTTCAAGTAACAAAGTTCCCACAATTCTGGGTAGGACTCAAGCTAATTACTGAGATCCTAAAAGATAATGCAGGTCCTAGTCATGTGGTCCATTTGACGGAGGACTGCAAATGGTGTGGGGTAATATTTGGAACTATTTGCAGAGATTCCCCCACCTTTGCTTTTCTTCGTACTCTTTGCTCCTCTCTCAATTAATTGGGGGGGGAGATTATTTATTTATTTTCTTACTTATTTCCAAAATATTCAATTAATGATATTTTAATCTCTTCAACATGGTTAAAAAAAAGGAGTATTTGATGAGTAACACAAGACTTTCTGCCTGCCCAACAAAATAATAAAGATTCCTGGAGCTGGGGGAGAGAGAGAGCAAGACGGAGAAGCAATGAGTGGATAAATAATGAGAGTCCTTTAGAAAAGAGGGACGACCTCTCTCTTGGATGAACTCAGGGGGTCATTCAGACACTCCAGATAGGTTTGGGGGATTGGAGTACAAATGATGCCTGTATTCCTTTCCCCAAGTACGCCCCATGGAGACATCACTGTTACAGAATAGAACCCACTGTTTAACATACCTAATCAGATGGGTCTGTGTATTAGTGAGGATGCACTAGCCTGTGGTAAGAAACAGACTTAATCTAGTAATGGCTAGACAAAAACAGAAGTTTATTTCTTGATCGATACCAGTCGTCGTGGGTGTTCCAGATGATGGATCTCCACTCTATCTTTCAGGAAGCAAGGTCCTTTCCAGCTTGTACAGCTTGTATCTTTGCAGACTCTAGGGCCTCATTTGTCTGTGTCATGACAACAGAGAGGGAAAGAACATAGAGGAGCAGGTGTGGAAGTTTTGTGGGCCAGGCTGAGAGTGGCCCATATTATTTCTGCTCATTCCCATTGGTTAAAACTCAGTTACATGGCCACACCTCCCAGCAAGGGAGGATGGAATATTGGCCCAGGGAAAAGTCAAAATAGATTTAGGTGGAGAAACATCTCTGCTCAACTTAGGATAACGTGTTCTTTCTTCACAACCCAGGTTGGTACCTGAAAAGTACAAATATCTGCTGAAACTAAGAGGAGCAGGGAAGTAATGAGAGATCATAGGGAGCTTCTCATCCTGTAAGTCTGTGTGAATTGTGCGAGGAGGAGCAGCAGAAAGATCCTATATACTCTAAAAAGTCCTGGGAAGTTGCCTAGAAAGAGCATACATGAAGGAGCATTTTGGATGGGAGGGACGAATGACTTAGCTGTGACTTGTTTGGACAGAAATCCATGGACTAAAATGAATTATGAATTTCTCAGCTGATTTCAGGAGATGCCAGCATGTACACATTATAACACAAGGGCCAAATGCTCAGTAACTCCTATCCACCCCAGCATTTGAAACACAGTGATAAGACAAATGAATATTTAATGGATATTAAATTTTTTTGATCTGACTCCTTGGAAGCTTGTTATAGAAAATAAACTGAGTAACAAAAATAAAATTGCATTTTGTGCACACCTGAATTTTTATCCTGCGTTTCGTACCATAGTTAATCGTTTAAATCATATTGCAAAAGAAATTAAGAATCTGTTAAATCTTCTTTGGATATACTAGTCTTTCAAATGCCTTCATTGGCTTCTGAAAAACTTAACTGACATAAATACTCTGAAAATTATATGAAGTAGTCATATACCTTAAAGTACACTTTTTATTGCATAATGGTTTAGCGTATAGGTGATCATATTCTACTCAAGTTCAATTCCTAGGCCTACTATGGAATAGCTTTGTGACTTTGGGCAGGTTACAATACCTTTCCGTGCTCATGTTTTCTCATCTGTAAAATGGCAATATTGAAGTACCTAAATCTTAGGATCATTGTGAGAATTGAATGCGGTCAGATGTTAATGACAACACAATGCCTAGCGGAGAGTATATATCCCGTAAATGTTACTTAACGATTATTTGTGCTTCTGGAGATTTATATGTGCTCTAGCCAGTGCCTGGAATGCTTTCCTTACCACCTCCCACTCCCACCTCAGGCTTCCTTTCTGCTGAAATTATTCCTATTCATCCACTCTCACGAACCCATACCATATATCACCTTCTTTTCAAAATGACAACCATTCCCTCATGTCTGTTGATTAAACACTTTCTACCTATTTTATTGGGAATAATGATGTTGATGAAATAAGAATGGCAACTATTTTTGTTTGGGTCCCTGATTTTCAACTATGTTATCATGAATCTTCAAACTCCCCAATACTCTTTCAAATTATGTTTTATTGTTTGCATTTGATGGATAAGAAAACTGAAACTCTGAAAGGGTAAGTAACTTAACCAGCATTATATTGCTAATAAGCAATGAATCTAGAATACAAATCTAGTTTATTTGGTTTCTATTTATCACACAACTTTGCTATTATTTCTTACCTTATATCTCCTTCACTAAATCATGATCCCCTTGATATTAGGAGGAGTATTGTTCATCTTTGAATCCCTAATGTCTTAAGTCAAGAAAGATTAAATAACCATGAAATTGATTATATAGCATCTATTATCTTAAAGAATTTTATGTCCGTTACATATGTGCATGTGTGTGCATGTTTGTATATGTGAATGCTGGTGGAGAACGTATACCGACCTGTTATCAGTAGACTGGTATTTAGTTCCTACTGGATCATATTAGTTATATGATTGTTAGTTATATTAAAAACAAAACCTTTAATTTTTTCATGTCTCATTTTCTCCATCTGTAAAATAGGATTCGGGAATTGCCAAAGGATAAGACCACTACTCAATATCTGCAATTTAAGTGCCAAAATTACAGCATAAGCAAGGGAGAGCTCTGATGGTTAGGCATAATCTTGTAGAGCAAAGCAGATTAATAGTCTTTAGGGAGACTTTGTTTTGGGTTGTGCTGGTTATAAAGGTAGGAGTGGGTTGAAGTCAATCTTAGAAACATGTTTTGTGTTGCTAATAGAAGCAGAAGTAGGGTGGTGGCATTCCTGGAGCCTGTTTTGTCTTGGTTGCAAAGGTATGTTCACTGAAGCTAATTGTCCCCAAACAAGTAGACAGATTGAAAACCAATTCTGGTGTTATCATTGCTATAGAACTGTCATTGATGGATTAGACAGGTTTAAAACCAGTTCTGGTGGTTATATGTTCCCAGGACTATAGAATAATCAGTATTTCCTCTGGAGTCTGGGGCCTTTTTATTCTCAAAACCTCTTTTTGTCCTTCCTAAGCCAAAGCTGCAGAAAAAAATACTGGGCACCAACAGAGGCCAACAGATCCTCACCATTGTTGTTGATCTGCTTTATTTTTTTAAGATTTTATTTTTTATTTATTTATTTTTTAATTGTTTTCCCCCAAAGCCCCAGTAAATAGTTGTATGTCATAGTTGCACAGCCTTCTAGTTGCTGTATGTGGGACGCGGCCTCAGCATGGCCAGACAAGCGGTGCGTCGGTGCGCGCCCAGGATCCGAACCTGGGCCGCCAGCAGCGGAGCGCACGCACTTAACCGCTAAGCCACGGGGCCGGCCCCTTGATCTGCTTTAAAGGTGGGGCATAACTACATTTGAGACTCTGGAAACAGATGATAAAACAATTATAACGAAAAGTTCAATAAGAGGGGGCTGGAAGTCACTTTGGAACCAAGATAAGTTTTTCCAACTCTGACCAAGAAAACAAGTCTCAATGACTTCCTATATCTACCTTATTCAAGGTACTGTTTTGTTTTTTTAAATAAACTTTATTTGATGAATAATCTACATACAGTGAATTGCACCTATATTAAGTGTACAGTTTTACGAATTTTGACAAACATATATACCCATGCAGACACCATTCCAATCAAGATATAGAACATTTTCATCATCTAAAAAAGCTCCCTCCTGTCCCTTTGTAGTTAATTTCTCCCTATTCACCCCCAGCCCCAGACAATCACTGATCTGCCTTCTGCCACTATGGATTAGTTTTACCTGTTCTAGAATTACATCTGAATGAGATCATACAATATATACACTTTTGTATTTACATTCTTTTGAAAGCATAATATTTTTGAGATTCATCTCTGTCGTGCATATCAGTAATCTAATTCTTTGAATTTCTGAATGATATTTCACTGTATGCATATACTATCATTATTTCTTTATCCATGCAACAGTTGGTGAACATTTGGATTGTTTCAAGCTGTTATTTTAAATAAAACTGTTATAAACTTTCATTTACAAGTCTTTTTCGGACATCTGTTTTTTATTTATTACTGGGTAACATGGTAAGTATGTGTTTTTCTTTATAAGAAATTGTCAAACAATTCACCAAAATTGTGCGATTTTATACTTTTACCAGCAATGTTTGAGAATTTTCATTGTTCTACTTCCTTGTCAACACTTGGTATGGTCTGCATTTTAAATTTTACCTGTTTTTTAGGGTGTATAGTGATATCATATTGTAGTTTCAATTTGTATTTCTATGATGATTAATCATGTTTAGCATCTTTTTATCTGTTTATTCAGCCACTTATATGTCTTTATTTATGAAATGTTTATTCAAATTCTTTTTAAAATATTGTATTTTATTTTATTATTGAGTTGGAAGAGTTCCTTATATATTCAGGATACATATGCTGTGCTAGATATGTAAATTGCAGATAGTTTCTCCTAGACTGTGGTTTGCATTTTCATTTTGATAATAGTGTCTTTCTGAGAGCAAATGCTTTTACATTTGATAAGGCCTTTTTCTATTTATATCTATGATCATTTTAAGTTAATTTTTCTGCATAATGTGAGGTGAGCATTGAGAATAGTTTGTCCTAAACTGATACCTAATTGGTTCAGCATTGTTTGTTGAAAAAAACTATCCTTTCCCTATTGAATTACCTTGGTATCTTTCTTGAAAATAAATTGATTACATATATGTGGATCTAGTTGTAGACTTTCTAATCGATTACAATGATCTATTTGTCTTTTCTTACAATACAACACTGTCTTAATTACTGTAGCTTTCTAGTAGGTCCTGAAATCAGATAGTTTAAAAGTCTTTCAAATTGGTCCTTCTTTAAAAAATTGTTTTGGCTATTCTATGTCCTTTATATTTTAATACAAATTTTAGAATCTTTTCAGTTTCTACCTCCCTCTCCAAGTCATCTTGGATTTTATTTAGGATTATGTTGGATCTATCTATCAATTTGAGGAGAATTGACATTTTAACAAGATTTATTCTTCCTACCCACAAATATAGTCTATCTCTCCATTCATTTAGGACTTCTTTGATTTCTCATATCAGTGTTCTGCAGTTTTCAATGTTTGGGTTTTGCTCATATGTTGTTAAATTATTCCCAAAGTGCTTTTTTTGTGTGTGATAAATACATCATAATACATTGTTCTTTAATTTAATATGACAGATGATTTTTTTCCTGAAACTAAAATGCTGCTTATGAGAGGATAATTCTGACTCCTATAGTATATTAAAAAATATTTAGCATGTCTCTATTTCCAGGTACTGCCTGATAACTAAATTCTCCCAGGCCTTTCTCTTTTTCCAGGAAACTATTCATATACTATACTTCACACAGTATAACTTGATATCATTTGGCTTTTACTTGGTGTGAGCACGTCAACTAAGCGTTATGTTGGTTTCTGTTTTCTCATTAGCCTGTGAAAGGAAGGCGGTATCATTAGAGCTTACACGTGAGAAATGCAGGCACTGAGGCAAGAAGTCAGTATCAGTGCTCGTGCAATTAATTAATGATTTTTAGATTATTATCAATATGATAAAACAATTTTTAAAATATTCGAAAGAACTCACGGGGCCTCTGTTGTGGAAAATCTGGCTTAGATTGCACTGGTGTCAATAGCAGAACAATACAGAGCATCATTTCAAAAGATAGTGATCCATATGGGATGGTTAGTCCTCCCTTGCACTGATCTGATTCTGAAATATACTAGTTGCTTGGTAAATCATCTGCTGACCCCTATTTAGCTTGTGTGATTTGTATTATGAAAATCACTCATACAGAAGAAATAATGCCACTTTATAACATTCTTTTTACCACACGTTCTCAGCATTTTGCCATAAAATTTCCTTGAACTAAGTGAATTTGAACCTCTGTCCTGTCATTTACTTAGGAAAATTGCTTATGTGTCTCTGTTTCCTCATTTGTAGAAAAGAAATAATAAAACCTGACTCCTAAGATTGTTGTAAGGAATAAATAAGAAAGCACTTGAAAGTTCCTATAACATAGAAGATGCTAGAAGTATTAGTTTCCTTCCTTTTTTGACACCAGTGGGTAAGGAGTAGAAAAAAATACTTAGAAGCTAATTTTGGTTAAGCAATAGAAAAGATGCTTTAGATAATTTTGGTTAGATGTAATCATGATTTTGTCTCTACAGATCCATGAATGGAAGAATTTTAAAGTTTCATGTGTATTTTTAAAAATTATTTTGAAGTCTTTATTAATTCGATGGTATAAAAGGAAAATCTCACCGATATAAGCCCTGTTTTGGATATCCCACACTTAGATATTGTTTCAAACACTTTCCAAGGTTAACTTACTAAACTTGCATGAATAGACTTCTGAAGACTTTTCCTCCTTTCGTATAGAGTTAACATCGATTGGGAGTCAGTGCTTCAGAGCTGTATGGATCATGTAGTGTAAGGTAGAACAGCAATCACTTAACCATGGCATAAATTCAATTATAATTGTGTTTTATATTATAAGGTGTAATTAGGCAAAAATTAGGTTATGATTTCAGTTTATATAATTACTTTGGTAAAAGATATATTATAATGTTTAAGTACAGTGATTGTTTTTTTCTGGGTTTTTGCATTCTGATTCCCTGTTATAGTTTCTACTTCCCATAAGCGGTTTTCTGTCCCCCTCCCTCGTTTTAAAGTCACGGGACACACTTTTTCATGCAATTTTTGCATAATTTCATTTTCTATGGAAGAGCAAATAGCTCAGCAAGGAAAAGAGAACTACAATATCAACCTTTATTTTCAGGTACTGTGGGCAAAACTAAGAGACACTTCCCTTTCAGCTCTGTTTTGACTTCAAGTCACTTGAACTCTTCCTGAAAACAATTTTCTGTCAATATACCCGTATAATCTGAACACCATCCAAATTGAAAATATCAAATCCTAGTGTATTTAGGAGAATAAAAGTCCGTAAGTAGTTAGGAGAATAAAACAAGATGATGTTTCTGTATTATTATTAATATCCAGAAGGATGGCCAATAAGTATATGATATTTTGTAGTCTTCGATCAAGAAAAGAGGTGGATAAGTTGAAAGTCTTTGTCTTGCATTTGTAAGCTTCCTCAGATATTATTCTTAGCTCCTACTGACCTTGAGTTTTGTTTGTTGGAATTGCCACATAAGGATAATGTGCACATACAACGATGTGTGTTTTAAGCTGCTGATTTGCTAGAGTCATTAAAAATCCTTGCATTTGAAAAATGACAAAGGAAATTACCTAATTGTAGCTAATAGGTATTTTCTGGTTAAAAGTAATTGCTACATTTTGTTAGTGACATCTTTTTAAAAATCTTCTCTTTATTTAACATGGTTTTAACACATTACTGCAAACTAAATACCAGAAACACAGCATAAAATATATTCTGTTTGTCTTTCCTGAAATTCCTACCATATCTGAGTAAACTTTTTCTCTCTTTCTAAAATCGTTTGACAGAACACAATCCACTGGGGTCTGATTCATTTCAATGTATTATCACAACCTTGTTTTTAGAGGTTATTTGATATCCAAGAACTAGTGTTCTTAAGAAGCTCTTTTGTTTTTTGGTAATCTATTTTCCTATTGAGTAAAACCTTAAAACTCCTTTGACTCAAGGACATTTACTGTAAGACTGAAAAATTATTTGGTTCCTATTCAAATCTAGAAAAATGAATTATGAAGTCAGACCTTATTCTGTTATTTGGTAATTATAATAATATATCAAATTAATTCACCCTATATTTAGATTTTGAAATACTTTTGGAAGTGTTCCTTTTTTTAAAAGTCTGCACATTTACTTTTTCTGTTGTGGTTATGGCCATTTTGTGATAAAGAAATGAAAGTGTCGACTTGTTTGTGCTCATGTAGTCCTGATTAGTGGAAAAGTGTGTCCAGGTCCTCTATTCTCAGCTCACCTCTTTCCACAAGACTTCACTGCCCAGTCCGACCTTCATTCATTTTTGTTGCATGGCCTCTTTTTCATGTCCCTGAGTAAGAAAGGGTAACTCAACGCTCTGTGTTTTTGCAGCTGAGGGAAGAGAAGTCAAGGGGTCACCAGGGTCGAGATGAGAGCGGAACTCTTAAGCGCTTTGCTCACTAGGCTGCAGCTCAGCCCTTCCCGTTCTGCTGCCTTTGAAAACACACTTCTTGAGAGTAACTCCTTCCATTCCAAGTGTTCAAAGGTGGACAAGTCTTGGGGAGTTTAATAAACATGAAAGGATTATCAACTTCATGTAAGCAGTTTGCAAAGGGTAGTAAGAGAAAAGAGTGTGCACTAATGTGTCTCTTATGGGTGTTCAGGGTGTGATGACAGATAATGAAATGATCACAAGTAATTAATCAATATCTATGCAGACGAGGGAGATTACTAACGGATAAGTGGGTGATTATTTGTTACCCTATTTTCCATTGTCTGAACTATTGATAAGAATGGTTTCTTCATAAATACAATGGGAGAACTTGTTAAAATTCCTCCACAATCACTTTCAACCCAAAAACTGTATTGTTAGGAAAGTGTTTTTATCCAAGTAATAAAAATAAGAACATGTTGATGGAACTGACTATTTAGAAGGATCATTACAAAAACATACAAAAGAAATGTGTGTTATTCTGAAACTAAAGCTCACGCAAAATATAAAATGAGAATCATCAAAGTAAAAAAATGTTATCTCAACCAAATGAGTCACTTCACATAACCTTTTCTGTTGGATTTTAGGACTGAGAGTATCTCATGTTTGGGTGGCAATTTAGAAAACAGCACTCTTGTCCCAAGAGATTTCTTTTCTAGAAATATACCATTAATATGTTCACCTAATAGAATGCCTGCTGATAAGATTAGAATATACCATATCATTGTTGTAATTAATAAAATTATGTTTTATAAACATACTAGCAAATCTCAATAACTGAACACTCATGTACGATATCCTATGCAATTGAAATCTTATAACTTTGAACTTATGGATACTGTTTAACAAAATTCTGGCAAAAAGTATTCCTTTTATGAAGAACATCTTTATATACATTCATAGTACTTTGCAATTTATTTTTTTCCATATGTAATATTTTATTTACTGAATTATCAGAATATAAGTGCTGTGCAAGACAGAAGTTTATGAAATTCACTGCACACTGCAAGGTAAATCTCACTTCTCTCCCTCTCCACTCCTCCGTCCATATATTTTTGTCCAAATCATTCCAATAAAAAGCCTTCAGGCTAAACTGAAGTTAAAGGAGGAAGGTAGAAAGGGTAGAGCCGACAAACAGCCTCTGTCTTAGCATCATTGAACTTCACGCATCACACTTCATTTAGATAAATGCCCCAAAGTGCAATTGCTAGGTTGTATGGTAGTTACATATTTAGTTTCATAAGAAACAGCCAAATTATTTTAAAGAGTGGCTGTAGCATTTTACATTCCCGCCAGCAATGCATGAGTGATCATTTCCCTGAATCTTCATCAGCACTTGATGTTGTCAGTATTTTTTATTTTAGCCAATCTGATAGGTAAGAAGTGATATCTCATTTTGGTTTTAATTTGCATTTCCCTAATTGCTAATGATGTTGAATAAGTTTTCATGTGCTTATTTGCTGTCTATATACGTTCTTCAGTGAAATGTCTGTCCATTTTCTAATTGGATTGTTTGTTTTATTACTATTGAGTTTGAGAGTTGTTTATGTATTCTAGGTATTAATCTTTTGTTAGACATGTGTTTTACAAATATTTCACCCAATCCATAGCTTGTTTTTTCATCCTCTTAGGAGAGTTTTTTAACACAAAATAATTTTAATTTAGATGTGGTCCAATTTATCAGTTTTTATATTTATGTGCCATACTTTTGGTATCAAGTCTAAGAACTACAAAGTCCTAGATCCTGAAGATTTTCTCCTAGGTTTTTTTAAAAAATTTTATAATTTTACATTTAAGTTTGTGACCTATTCTGACAATTTTTGTATGAGCTGTGAGGTTCAAGTTGAGATTCAAATTTTTAATTATAGACGTCCAGTTGCTCTAGCACCATTTGTTAAAAAGTTTTCCTCCATTGAATTGTTTTTGCACCTTTGCAAAGAATTACTTGGCAGAATCATATTCTATTATACTGGTATATCACATTTATTTATCCATTCATCAGTTGATGGACATTTGAGTTGTTTCACATTTTGTTTCTTCAAATAATACTGCAATGAACATTTGTGTATAAGTATTTGTGTGGACATGTGTTTTAAGTTCTCTTGGACATATACTTAGTGTAATTACTAGGTTTATGGTAACTTTATGTTTAACATTTTGCAGAAATGCCAAACAATTTTCCAAGTGGCTGCATCATTGTACATTCTGACCAGAAATGTATGAGGGTCCCAATTTCTCCACATATTCACCAATACTTACTATTATCTGTCTTTTTCATTATAGCTATCCTGGTGGATGTGAAGTAGCATCTCATTACGGTTTTTATTTGCATATCCCTAATGGTTTATTACGTTGACCATCTTTTCATGTGCTTGTTGGTCATTTGTGTATCTTCTTCGGAGAAATGTCTATTCAGACCCTTTGCCCATTTTTTACTTGAGTTATTTGCCTTTTTATTATTGAGTTATAACAGCTTTTATATATTTTGGATACAATTCCCTTATCATATATATGATTTATAAATATTTTCTCCCATTCTGTGGGCTATCTTTTTGCTTTCTTGATGATACAGTTTTTATCACAAAAATTTTTAATTTTGATAAAGTCCAATTTTTCTAATATTTCTTCTGTCTCTTGTGCTTTCATGGCATATCTCTGAAGACTTTTGCCTATTCTAAAGTCATGAAGATTTACTCCTATATTTTTGTCTAAGAGTTTATAGTTTTAGCTCTTACTTTAGGTCTAGGTTCATTTTGAGTTAATTTTTATGTATGGTGTAAACAAGGGTTCCAACTTTATTTTTTTGCATGTGGATATCCAGTTATTTCAGAACTATTTGTTGAAAAGACTTTTCTTTCTCCATTGAATGGTCTTGGCACCCTTGTGGAAAATCAATGGACCATAAATGTAAGGGTTTATTTCTGGGGTCTCAATTCTGCTCCATTGATCTATATGTCTATTCTTAAGCCAGTATCACACTGTCTTCACTATAGTTTTGTAGTCAGTATTAAAATCAGTAAGTGTGATTCCTCCAACTTTGTTCTCCTTTTTCAAGATTGTTTTGGATATTCTGGAATCCTTTCAGTTCTACATGAATTTTATGATCAGCTTGTCAAATTCCAAAAAAGAAAAAACAACTAGGATGTTGATAGGGATTGGGTTGAATCTGTAGATGAATTTTCAGAGTATTGCCACCCTAACAATACTAAACTTGTGCTAAGTGATTTTTGATAAATGTGCCAACGTAATCCAACTGGGAAAGTCTGGCCTTCTCAATAAATTTTGCTAGACCATAGATCTAAATGCCATGGCTAAAACTATGACACCCCTAGAATAAAACATAAGAGGAAAGCTTCATGACCTCATGTTAAGTAAAAATTTCCTAGATATAGCATCAAAAACATAATTCACAATGAAGAAAATTTGATAACTTGGACTTGAACAAAATTAAACTTTAAGTGAAATCATTAAGAAATTGAAAAGACAAGCACATGGGGAGTACTACTGTAGATACTTTCTCTAGTGGATGCTTCTTTCTCGTTTAGTATCTCTGAGTCAAAAAGAGGGCTGGTTCCTTTGTATTGCCTGATGTTTAACTCTCTCATTATTCTGTGTTTTAGTCACTGACATACATCAAGTGATCCTCCACCTGTATATTCTTGGTTGACTCTTTCTTGCCTATCCGTTCCCTTAAAACAGATTAGTTTAATATTAATGTTTTAGCAATGTTCAACACAGCTGTATTTCAGCCCCTCATATGCTGTTATCTTCCCATTTTTGTAACGATGAGTATGGTTTGAATTGGAAATGTGATCCATGTGTTCAGATAGGATTAAAAAGGTCAATTTTCAGAGATGACTTTTATGCTTCGGATTGTAACTATAGTCTTTCTCCAAATACCTGTCACTATAGTCACTACCCAAGTGTCCATCATAATTGGAATATGCCTCCTGTGTACATATTTAGGCTTTGCTTAAAAATACAGCTCAATAAATTTTCTTATGGCTACAGAACATTCTGTTCTGTTGGCAACAGTGATTTTCCACCTATTATGTACTGTTTATTACTGAATTTCAGTGAATCTCTACACATGTTTTTTCCTCTCTAGTTTCACTTACTCATTTTTATTCTCACTACTACACATGATATTTATCATACTGCCAACATTTTTATATGTCCAGCTCTATAGTTTTAACTTATTTTCTGATGAAAGACTCTTTACTATAGTAGACTAAAAATGATAATGTCCAAGCATACTGAATAAGGTTACAGAGGAAGGGGCTTCGGTATGACATTTTTCTTTTCAATAGGCAATACAAAATAAAATTTATACAAAAATTGTGTGTCTTTCATTGTATTCTTATTTTCTCATGATTTAAAGTAAATATTTGAAATAATTTTGTAAAATATTATCTGATTTTCACTGTCATTTCATGTTTTTAATTTTGGACATTCTTTCTTAAAAGGCTAAACTTACATGGCAGGAGGGTGCCATAGCCATGTCTTAGGCCAAAGGTAAGATTCAAAATGATGCCTCCTGGATATAGTTTATTTGCTATAACTAGGATGATCATGATAATGATTTTTATGATGATGATAATGATAATGTTGATGATGATGGCGACTTTTGCTGTGGGGAAGTGTGGGCATGTTGTTCTTAAATGCCATCCTGGAAACTCTGTTTCAGAATTACAGTGGCAAGAACAATATTCTGGAAACTTATCTATAAAATAGATAACAATCACCAGGATAATGAAATGTATGATATATACTGTAAGTTTATTGTTTCAAATGGCAACATTTTCGGTGTGCCTTTATATCTCTCTCTATTTAATAAAATTAGCTAAATTAAATTTTCATCAGATACTTTTCTTAAATCAATAGACAATTCAATCTTACTGGGCCTGATATGAAGTCATTCCATCTCAGAGTGTACCCCATCATAAAGAGAAGAGAGGAGCAAATTTAGAAATTTTCAGTTTATGATGCCATGCTGGTAAATGATAACTCTACCTCCCCATTCCACCACCCACCACCCCGCCTGGGGTCTGAGGGTTGTTGGAGATTATTTCTGTTGCCAGTACTGTCATCCAACCACCTTATTGTTACTTCTCTCCTAAGACATATATTGAGTTGTGAATGATACAAAAACTTCAACATTTTCTCACCAAAGAGAAAATATAAATTATAATTAAAACCCTCAAGATATGGCATTTCTTGCATATAATCCTTGCATGTAACAAGTAGTTGAATATTTCAAACCCTTTTTAATACTCACTCATTAAAATACATTAATTGTTTTGGGCTAAGCTCAAAAAGGTCATAGATTAAATTTAATGTAAATGGAGATAGATTGTAGTGGAGTATATTATAAAATTCTGTGTTTTTTTTAAGGAATAACTGAATAGAACTATAGATTTTTCTACTCTGCCTTTAAAAAGTATGACTTTTAGTTAAAACAATTATTCTCAACTCATCTCATCCCCTCCTCTATTGGCGAGCATGCTGGGCAGTGGAGCTAGTGCTAGGATTTGGGGGCCAGAACTAAAGAGCCTGAGTCTTGCATTTATTCACAGTCAATGATGTTGACACTATTGATGCCTTGTAAGACAGGCTAGATTAACAAAATAAGTTGAGAGTGAAAAAAATATTAACCAATGCCGTGGATAATTATTACAGAAAAATCTTTGCATTTGACAACAAAAAAATACTACATATTTTCTTGTATTTTGATCATGAATACTTACTTATTCCTCTACCATGTTGGTTTGATGTATAACTTGAGTTCCGTAAAATACATATTTATTTCTTTAACAGTCTGTTGCTATGAGAAGGGCTTAAACTAACAAATTACCTCAGATGGTGAGGCTTGAAAACATTAACTTCCTTAAACCACAGATATACAGTGTACAAAAAATCTTGAACAATCACAATATTTTTATAACTTTAATACTTTGTCTTATTGCAAAAATAAATATTCATTGTAGAACACTTAGAAAATAAAATTAAGCAAAAAAAATCCCTAAAATTGCTCATAAACCCACTACCCAGAGATAATCACTGTTAACCGTGTCTTCTATATCATTGAAGTTTAAAAATATGCACCCAAATTTCTCTAAGAAAACTGCAATTGTTGTATATATGTTATTATATCCTATTTTAAAAAAAAACTTTGATTAAATTCAAGTATTTCTGGACCTCTTTGCCATTGGGTAGAGATGTGGATAAGGTAATCGCTCCCATTTTTCTGGCTTTTGGCTTCACCTTCTTTCTAGACCCTGAAGTCTTGCTCAAATTACAACAAAGTCATGTCTGAGAATCTTCTGGTGGTTACTCCCTTTGTTCCCAAGATGCTCTTTGGCATTCCTTGCCATGCAGTCCCTGGTATCACCATGTCCTACTGGTACTACATATCCCACCAGACTGTTGCAAATATTACTATGCCCACCAGGATTTTCCGTTGCTCCATTGGGCATTGTCACTGATGTCATGGGGTCTTGCAGGGCAAATTATGCAGGAAATTCAATGGCACAGTGGAAAATCCTGCCTTTGCCCTCTTTACGTGATGGTCTGTTAGAGGGATACTAAAAGAATGCTGCTATACCCCAGTGTTGCAAGAGGAAAATCGTAAACAATCCAGAGTAAACACCTTGGATAAAATGCAACCATTTAAACTGATACTTATCACGACCATGTTTCTGTATGCTGATAAATGGCCAAATCATGTGTATCATGTACCTTGTGAAGTTGGAGGCACCCGCTGCTCCGAACGTGCTCCAGGCCCTGACTCAATACAACAGAAGAGAGTGAACAGAGCACACCATGTGATGTGAAGAGAGTGACTCTATGCGAAGACAAGAAAACCACACAAGAGGATTTGCCTCAAGCCAATTCTTCCCTCTGAAATCTCCACCTGTTCTCCCACACTGCGACCCGGATGATTCTGTCTTGTTCTTGACCTTTTTCACACCTCCTTTTCCTTGGGGGTGCAATGAGAATATTAGGGGGAAGCAGAGCGTCCTCTACAATGTGCCTCAGTTAATGTAGACCTTAAACCTTACCTGAAAAAGGCTCAGGTTGTACTTTGGAGGTCAGGTTAAATAATGTTTTGTTCTCAAGTGTGCTTTCCACGGATCTCTGTGAAAACCTTTATACAGTTACTCACATTTTTCCTTCCAGGACACCAGGTTCCTGATGATAATAATTATTGTGTCGCTGTTTAGAAATACATTTCCCAGGCTTTTCCCCGATATTGGTGCATAGTAGGTCTGGGTGGGTGTTAAGGAGCATCCAGGAGACACAGATCATCAGGCAAGTTTGGGAAACATTGTTGTCACAATTCTTGTTACCTTTCCTTTATTTGTAGATCTCACTTTACAGCTCTGGCTGGACTTTAGAATCACCCGTATCTCGCTCCCAGAAATTCTAGTTTAATTGGTCTGAAGTAGGCCCTGGGCAGAGGATATTTTTAAAAACTCTTCAGGTAATTCTAATACTCAGTTTTAACAACCATTACCTTAGGAAATGCAAATATCAGATGCTTTCGTAGTCATACCAATTGTTCTACTGTGACTATCCTTTGGAGCATCTAATATAAAGTTTTCAGACTGAGATTGCCTTTAAAATTGAAATTTGCCAGGAAAAGTTGAAGTTCTTTTAAAAAATGATTTTTCATAGTTTTTTTGAAATAAATTACTGTTTCCTTCATTTCTCATGTCTAAACATGCTGAGTTTCAGACTAACTTTGTTTATCTGCTATGCCTCCAGCTTTAAAGAAAAATTGGTCATGTTTGCTTGCTGTGTTTTTAAGTATGAAACTATGTGATTAGATCCATTTTAGGATTTGGGGGATGAAAACATGTCTGAAATAGCTGCTATTTAGTTTGCAGCAAGAGGCATAACTTAAAACATGCAAACCCACAATGAGGTGATTTGAGGACTGATTTTTTCCACTTGCTGTTGTTGGGACCAAGTCAAAATTTGCCAGTCTTTGAATGAGCCCGAAGGGTGTATTTGCTCTGGCATTGCTAGCCAAACTAAGTCTACCACTTTGGGCAAGAAGCTCACTACATTTATTCTTACTGGTTGACAGTTTTATTTGTGGTCCCTATTTAAAATGGAGAAATTGAGCCCAACCCTTAAAACTTTGGCTTTGGCAAAACTGCTTTGGACAAGATACAGAAGGCTAAAGAAGGAGAGGCTGAAATTTTTCCTTCATAAACCTTTCCTTTGTAGAGTTGGCAAACTATAACCTACTAAATGGTGGGCGAGTTCAAGCACGTTGTCCAATGCCAGCATGAGCTAGAATTTCTTTACCAGTGAGCACACTAGCTCCTTGTCACTGACACTGTCAGTACCTTTCAGCCACATATCCCAGAAGAACCTCCTGAAACTTTTGAAATTTTATAAATACCAATTTTTGGCTTTGGCTTATGTGTGGGGAGCCATATGTGGCTTCATAGGTGTTTGATAGCTCTTTGCAAACTTTTTTCTTCTAGGTACAACTTAGAATAATGAGTCAGCAATTAGAAAATGTTAAAGAATAACCTCAAAGTGAACAACTTTTTGTAACGAGAAAGAAAAAGTCTTTTCTAATTTTTACAGTTTTTATCCTTGTATTCCTGGTATATGAATACTAAGGTCAAAATGGTTTAAAAAAAAAAAGATAAGAGAAAAAATGTCACTCGTGTATTGAAGCGTTTCTCAGAAAGTAGACTGACAGCCAATAGAAATGACACTGGAGAAGTAATAAATATTGCATTCAATTAAGTATTATTTTTATGTCTTTATTGAAACATAAAGGGACAGTTGGGGAAAGGTTTTTATGAGTAAACTGTTCTGTTTTTTCAAGAATTCAAAAGATGTTCATTTTTGGTAGCATCCTATATATGCAAGGTTGACCCTCATTTCACCAAAACCTATCTAGCAATGCTTCCCATATTTCCAGACTAGTCCTAGAAGAATGCTGGGCATACCAGACACATGACAATTTTGAAGTCCATTTTCTGGTCTTAGCAAAGTGACCTGTGGATCTGTCAGTAAGTCTTCCACTTTTATGGACATCAACTGAGTTGTGCCAAACTACACCCTACAAATAACTGTTGAAAATATGTGGTATTGATAAGATTCATTCAATGCTCTACAAAAAAGTTTTATTTACTAGGAGCCAGGCACTGTTCTGAGTGCTAAGGATAACTCAGTGAACAGAGCAGACAGAAGTCACTTTCTTGTGTAGATTATATTTCATTAGCGAAAGAGAGAGGCAACACCTAACAGATATAATAAATGAATAATATAGTAGATTAGAAATTGCTAAGTATTATGGGGTAGAACTTGTGCAGGGATAAGGGCAATTAGAGGTGATGGAGGTGATGGTAGTTTGCAATGTTCAATAGAATGATCAGGGTAAGAGTCTTTTTTCTTTTTTTTTATGAGGAAGATTAGCCCTGAGCTAACATCCGTTGCCAATCCTCCTCTTTTTCCTGAGGAAGATTGGTCCTGAGCTAACAGCTGTGCCCATTTCCCTCTATTTTATATGTGGGACTCCTGCCACAGCATGGCTTGATAAGCAGTGCATAGGTCTACGCCCAGGATCTGAACCTGTGAACCCCAGGTTGCTGAAGTGGAGTTCACGAACTTAACCTCTACGCCACTGGGTCAGCCATAGGGTAAGAGTCTTTTAAAGAGCAAAATGTGGGAAAGACTTGAAGAAGGTGAGTGAGACAGCCATCTGGATATCTGGGGGAGGAAAGTTCCAGACAGAGGGAAAAGCCACCTGGAGTGTGGAACTGCAAGTTCTAAGTTTCAAAGATATGAAAGGAAACCAAGGGATTAAAAGCAGCTGGTGTCATGTCTGGCTGGATCTTAGGGGGCAAGTGAAAAATTATGGGCCATAGGTAGATGATTGAACACTGTGTACACCATGTTAAGGTATTTAGACTTTGTTCTGCGAGGGTCAGCCGATCATCCACACAAGGAGTCCAGAGGCAGGGATCTTTTGTATCTGCCGCAGACCTCTGGATGTAGGAGACGCCCAATAGACGTCTAACGAGTGAAGACAGGCTTGGTTAGAAAAAACTTCTAAGAGCAAAGCAATGGAGGAACTATAAGAAATATAAATTCCTAACTGTGTATATAAAAAAGAATATTAATGTTAACCTTAACCAGAGGTGTCTTTTCCCTAAGAAATTATTTTTCACAAAAAATTTTATGAGTGAATTGTACGTCTGTAAGTGGTTTCCTATTGCTGCCATAACAAATTACCATAAAGTCAATGTCTTAAAACAACACAATTTTATGACCTCACCGTTCTACAGGTCATATGTCCAGAATAGCTTAATAGGTTTCTTTGCTCTGAGTCTCATAAACCTGAATCAAGTTGTCAGTGACCTGGACTCTTATCTGGATCCTCTGGGGAAGAATCCATTTCTAAGATCTTGCAGGTTGTTAGCAGAATCCAGTTCCTTGTGATTGTAAGACCAAAGTCTCATTTCCTTGCTGGCTGTGAGCTGGGATTTGCCCTTAGCTCCTAGAGACCTTTCTGAGGTCCTTGCACGTGGACCCCTACATCTCAGAGCCAGCAACATGCGCAGTTGAATCCTTCTCTTGCTTGGAATCTAACTTCCTCTTTCTGCTACATCTCTGTTCTTCCTCCTCTAATGCATCTCTATAACTGATTCTTCTATCTTTCTCTTCATAGGATTATGTTGAGCTCACTCAGATAATTCAGAATAAGCTCCCTATTTTAAGGTCAACTGATTCGTAATCTTAACCACATCTACTAACAGTGACTAGATTAGTGTTTGAATAACCAGGGGAAGGGAATCTTGTGGGGGAGGGAATCTTTGGAATTATGCCTACCACAATGTCACTTCTTGGGCTAGTTCATGCCCAAATATCGATGGTCTTTCTAGAGTAAGACAGAGCGGAAAAACCTCTCCTCCACAGGTTTAGGTGGTAGCACAAACCCTATTCTCTGGGGAAGAACTGACATAGGGGAAATGACTCAGATACAGATGCTGATGGTAAAAGGGTGATGAACTGGAGGGCTCAATTTTTGAGGAGTGTTGCAGTCTAATTTTAATTGCAGAAAAAAATTATTTTCCAGTCAGATTGGTAGTGAGTAAACCAGAAAGCAGCAAATACTGAGAGCCAAGTGGACAGGTGGTCATTGTTTGTAGAGCTGACCTGTCTATAAGCCTAGGGCCCTCATACTGGTTAGGGTTCAGGACAGGGCTTCATTCCCTAGGTAGTAGGAGGCTATAGGGGTGGGCATGGGGTATTAGGCAGGGAACAGGTTAAAACCATATTATAGGGCCAGTTACAGAATGAGAAGACAGAGAAAGCAGAGGTGTAATAATGGCAATTTACGGACAAAAAATCAGCTGTGTACAGCTGTTGATGGCACTGATTTCTGGCTCTTACCTGAAATAAGTCATTTTCCCAAAAAAGCCTGACAATTCCTCAATGGTGCTACATGAATATGAATGTCTAGTCTAAATTCTTCTATCTCTAGGAAATATCCCATTTCTCCCTTAGTAAATGCAGTGACATACATACTTAATTTAATATATATCAGGGTTGATATCTTCCTATGTTTCAGAGATGGAAGAGGGCAACATCCTTCAACCAGCTTTTGTCATATTGACTTTAAAGCGTTATTTTTTGCCTATTGTTTTACTTTTACCGTGCATTATCAAGAATTTTAGGAGACAAAATATGAATGCAAACAGACATTTACAGAGTTAGACTAAAAAGTTTTTTTTCCCCTCTTAGCTCTAAGTACTTTAAAACATTTGTTTTTGGTCTGGAAAAAAGAGGATGTCTCTTGGTAACCTAGAAGGATTCCTGGATCTGGGAAGAGAATCTTACTTGGTCCTTTGGGGACAACATCATTGATAAACCAACAGAAGCAAAGTGAAGATTTTCAGAGTGTCTGTTTTTAGGGTTCTTTCTTGGGGCACTTTTCCTGGACTCTTTGCTTGTTTGTCTTGTGGCCAGACTTTCATGCCAGATATCCACTCATTAGATGTGTGTGTGCGTGGTGGGGGCAGGGGACAGAGAGGGGAAAAGGCGGTAATTACTAAGTAGTATTACTCTGTTTTTAGTCAACTCACACCTCTATAATGAGCATGTTTCTGCCTCACATTTTTCCTCCTGCTAGCTGACCTGGCCAAACTTAATCTAGCAGATGATTGAGTGTGGCATTAGCCAACACTGTACTGCTTCCAGCTTCCTGTCATGGGCCTCCTCTCCTAGGTTTGTTACAATTCAAGTTTGGTTCTCCTTCAGCTGGCTCACTGCCCCAAATATTGCCTCAATTGTGATATGGACAGGCCATAAAGTGAGTTAAGTCTCAGAAACATCAGAAATCCTTCCCTTTATCCCTTCACTGATCGTCTCTGTAAGCTACTTAACGATCTGTATTTGAATCCATATATTTGTACCAGGCAAAGGGAAAGCAAATGCCTTAATTGGTGTCGACTAATCTTTCAGATCATCATATAGACACGAAATACTGTGTATTTTACTATAGATTATTGAAATTTTTGCTAAGGCAAATGTAAATCAATGTAATAGTGATTATAATTAGTGTAGCAGGTAGTTGAAGTAGAAGAAAAACAATAGAAAAGGACCATGATCAAATTTTAACAGTACATGGGGAAATAAGAAGGGGCTATTGTCTCAATATGTTGCTAGCATTACCCAGGGATCCAGGTCCTCCCTGGCAGCCAAGCAAGGCTGCCTTATTGAATAACATCTGGGTTCATAACCCAATGAGTGGGCAGTAGGTACTAAGTAGGCTAAAGTTAGAGGTTCATTCTCCCATAATTGGCCATAGATTATATCCTTATTCCCAAAATTGAGTTTCAGTTTTATTCTATTGGTAAAAGGCTATGTATTGATGGTTAAGCACAATCTACCCCAAATTCTGGGGAAATTACTAGATGCCTCTTATTAAGAGTGGACTAGTAACATAATTTTCATATTCAGAGGATGGTGGGGGATAGTGGACCTGAAAGGGTGAGGAAGAGGGGTGCAGCCCGCCCTCTGCAAGTTTTCTGATAGGGTCACCGTCTTCTAGTTTGGAGGGCCAGAATGTATATAACTGTTTATGTAAACTAAACTAAATTCACAGGTGTCTAAGGCATAGATTGGAATGCCATTTTTTTGTTTGTTTTTGAGATAAATGTTAGTTCTGTACAAACCAGATACGATGTTGGCAGGCTATCATGTTCTTTACCTATAGGCACCTGCAGCCAAATCATAACTGGAAGTTTGCTTAGTAAGTATAGAGTCAGAATAAGGGATTTATCCTGGGCAAGAGAACTTTAAAGACTCCTCCCTCCTGTAGACAAGGCGTTGCTAATGTGGCCCTAATGTTCTATCTGAAGGGCAAGACTCTGCTAAAGACTCTGGGCCAGGCTCAATATCTCTTACCCAACTCTTTTAAAAATATATTCTATTTTGACTAATTCTTTTGTTGGTAACTTTAAAATTATGTTATTAATATTGTTTATTCTCAACTCAAATTTGGTCATAGAATTCATCTCTTGATTAGAACATTGGTGTTTGGTGAATTCCTGTCAACCATTTATAAATTTTGCTTAGTTTGATCAGTTAACATGTAGCCAACTGTAGTCATTGTATGTTGATTAAATTGGACTAATTCTGAGTGGTGAGATGCATCACTGTCACCCCTATGCTTAAGGCTACAAGCAAATGAAAGGTCCTTAACTTAAAAGACTTCATTTAGCTTCTCTGTGACCATGCTCTTCACCTTTAGAGCTGTGTAGATATCGAAGAAGAATCTTACCTCCTATCCGTCACCTAATTGCTCCCAGCAGTAATAATATTAGGCAAAGAAGCCTCTATTTTTCCAGAGTTTTAGCATATTTAAAAAAAACTCCGTAATCAGTTATAGAAAGCTATTAAACAAAGGATTTTATTATATAACTTATTTATTCACTATTTTCTAGTACTGTTATTTAGCTGCCTAGAAAATTATTTTTCCATTAGATATAATAGCTCCCAAAGAAATGGAATATATTTCCGGATGGAGTCAGAAAGAATGAAGTCACCAGAGAATGAAAGAGATTTAACTAAATGGAAGTAGTTATGAGATTGTAAGACACGAAATTTCCCATTTAATTTTTTTCCATATGATTCCTGTCACTTCATATAATGACTATTTTTTTCTTATAATGACTATTTTTTTCTTATAATGAATTTTTCAAGTTGTGCTGGAAAAGGATAGGCTAGCATCCTATTTCTTATTTCTTAATACAGTTGCTTCATCTGGTGGCTGTCATGCTGAGATCTCCTGGTGAAGGTGGGAGGGGTGGTTACTTGTGTGGTCTCTGTTGATTCCCCAACAATCGGAGTTAGTGCCTTTCTGGCATTTGTGACACTCATGCTAATCTTATGACAGCATCTCTTTCTCCCCTTTTATTCTTTAGGAGTAAAAAATTAGAGTTATTCTGTATGGTGCTTATAATTCAATCTCATAACTCCTACTAAGAGGTACTTCTACTTTCTACCAGAAATTATAGAAATTTTATTTTATGCACAGCTATAAATCCATTAATACATTTCCATTTGGTTAAATATAAGAAATAACTGCTGTCCATATTCCAAATATGGAATAGATTGCCTTGGTAGATGGTCACTAGAAGCATTGGAACTCAGGCTAGGCAATTTCTTTGATGAAATCAATGAACATTTCCTTAATCAAAACTTTCCACTCTATCATGTTCCTTTGGTTTTCATCGTGTTGGAAAAATTTTGGGGGCCAGCCGGGTGGCACAAGTGGTTAAGCGCATGCGCTCTGCTGCAGTGGCCCAGGGTTGGCCAGTTCGATCCCTGGCGCACACCGACGCACTGCTTTGCAAGCCATGCTGTGGTGGCGTCCCATATAAAATGGAGGAAGATGAGCATGGTTGTTAGCCCAGGGCCAATCTTCCTCAGCAAAAAAAGAGGAGGATTGGCAAATGTTAGCATAGGGCTGATCTCCTCACAAAACAAAAAAAGAAGAAAAGAAAAATTTTGCCACATTTTATAGATTTCATGAAATTATTACACAATACACTGAAGAAATGAAATGTGAAAACATTGGCAGTCATTCATAAAGAACAATATATTAACTTTCCATTTTTTCTTCAGTTCTATAAGTTTTTAGCATTTAAGTTTTTTCATAATGAGTAATTTGTAGCCCCTGACTGGTAAACACACTGACTTCTTCAACGTCCATTTCTCTCTTCTTCCTTGCGACTAGAACCCCGCTTTGTGGAGGATGCCAATGTTCCCTGCTCCATGTCATAAAATATTATTGGTCTGAGCCACACACCTGGCACTTGTGTCTCCCTTTGCCATATACTGGATTTTAGGGCTCTAGTGTGCCTAAGAGAGACCACGTGACCAAATTTCAGCAAATAAGATGTAAGGAAAATCCACTGATGGATTTGGGGAAAGATTTTGCTGAAAGTGAGAGGCATATCTGATGCTGCTTTCCTTTTCCCTTTTATTGTCTTGAATGTAAGCATGACTATTGGACCTGCAGCAGCCTTTTTTTGCAGCAGGAGGCTACATGCATGAGGAAAAACATCTCACCCTACCAAGGATGGGAGAACAAAGAGTGGAAAGAGCCTCTGTCCTTGATGTTATCCTAGAGCAGCCAGCCTAAATCCAGTATTGATCTACCTGCGGACTTCTTGGTGATTCTCTATTTAAACTACTGTGTTCTGGGACACTTTTTTCCCCCTAGCATATTGCATTCCTAATTGATGAACTAAACTAGCCAATTGAGGCTTCAAAATGGATTATTTACAGGGTATTATTATTATTAGTTTTTACTTTGACTCAGAATGTAGACAAAGCTGTTGACCAAGTTATCAAGGAACTTGGTGAGTCTTTATACAGTCAATTATTTTGTGAAGAGATTGAAACAATAACAAGAAACAAAGTTGTTTATATTTACATACATAGTTACCATTTGCAGTGCTCTTCATTCTTTTGGGTAGATAAATTTTCATCTGTTATTATTTTTCATCTACTGGAAGGACTTCTTTAATACATCTTATACTATAGGTCTGCTGGTGATAAATTTTTTCAGCATGTGTACATCTGAAAAAGTCTTTATTTTGACTTTGTTTTGAAAGATAGTCTCACTGGTTATAGACTTCTAGGCTGTTTTATCTTTCAGGACCTTAAAGATACTGGTCCACTGTTTTTTCGACTTCCATTGATTCTGCTGTAAATCTACTGTCATCTTTAACTTTATTCCTCTGTATGTAATGTCTTTTTTTTTTTTTTTTTTTTAACTCTGGCTTGCTTTAAGTTCTCTTTATTGCTAGTTTTCAGGAGTTTCATTATGCTATACTGTGGTATACTTTTCTTTTTGTTTCTTGTTTTTGGAGTGCATTGAGCTTGTTGGATCTGCAGGTTTATAGTTTTCATCAAATTTAGAAAATCTTTGGCCATTATTTCCTCAAATATTTTTTCTGTCCCCCTCTTCCCATATGCACATATATTAGGCTGCTTGAACTTGTCCTAGAGCTCACTGATGCTGGTGCAACTCTCTGATCATCTATGAAGGGCTCATTTTTCATGGAATCAGTTAAGACTTTCTTGAATCCACTGCTCTCCTCTAGCCCCATCAAAGTGTATGATTTTTAATGTTATCTGGGGTTTTTCTTGTTATGACAATTGGAGAAAAGTTCTTCCATATCCTTCAACATTCAACTGAAGGTGAAAGTTCATTGGTCCATATTAATGTTGCCTTTTAATACCACTCAAAGAACAATAGCAGGTGGATGTTAGAAGGTAATTGTCTTCCCTACTTCTGGTAATTTCTCATATTTAGGCAGGTTCATTATCACAACATTCCTATACCTCTGTGTATCCTTCCTCATTCTCTCACAGAAGAGGAAGAATGGCATACTCTGGGGAATTTGAAAGAAGAACCTAGGGAGCCACGTCAAGACTCTTCCTTTTTCCTTTTAGGATCAACTCTCATTCTCCCCAAAATTCTATATAACTTGTGAGCCCAACAATGTCTGTGACTGCGTAAACCTGTCTAATTCTTGGGTTCAGGATCTTATTCAGCATTCCTGAATACAACGACTGCTTAATCCAGTATCAGCGCGCTCAGTTACAAAAGTGATGTTTTGGTCTTCATGGACTGACTCTTTTGCTTTTTGTTTAATTGGTTTAGAACTTAAGCAGCTAAGAGGTATGTTAGTTACTGGCCTTTCCTGAAATCCCAATTAATCATTATGCATTAACAATACCTAAACATAAAGATCTTATGTGAAGTACAAGAATATAAACTAATTAGTCATTTTCAATATATATGGAATCATATTTCAATGTAATAATTTATTTTGTGGTCTTTAAATTGTCATTGAATAATTTTTGGATGAAAGTACATAGATACAGTCAAAGTGAATTAATGAAAAAAACACTTAGTTTACTTGATGCATTTAATAAACTAAGTTCCCAAGGTATAAGGTCAAAATTGTGTTAATAGGTGTTTGGGTTATCTATTACTGCATAACAAATCATTGCAATGCATAGTGGCTTAAAGCAGCAGCCACTTTTATTAGCTCTCACAATTCTTTAGGTTGACTGCACTCAATTATGTGGTTCTTCTGCTTCACAATAGATCTGCAGCCTCTGAGGCTTGACAAGGGCTGGAATGTCCAAGATGGCTTCTTCATATGGCTGGCAATTGTTGTTGACTATTGGCTGGTAGCTCAGCTGAGGTTGCTGACAAGTGTCTCCATTCTTCTCTATGTGGTCACTCCATGTAGCCTGAGCTTCTCATAGCAGGTGACAAATTAAAACTGTCATTCCTCTTAAAGACTCAAGTGGAAGTCCCAGAATGTCACTTCTGCATCATTTCATTGGTCAAAGCTAGTTCCAAGACCAGTCCAGATTCAAGGAGACAGGAAATCAGATTCACTTCTTGATGTGAAGACTAACATGTGCATATAGAGTGGGAAAATTTGTTGGGGCCATTCTTGGAGATCAGCTTACTTGAGTAGGATAAAGTTTAATATCTCATATAGATTATTTGAAGGAAATTAATTCTCACAGAGTGAGAGATGCTTTCCTTTAGATACTTTAGACGATTCAAGCTGCATCCTGAAGTGGAATACCTCATATCCCCAACCAACAGACAATGAGGCCAAGGCTTCTCCATCTTCACTGCATACAAGCAGACACCTGATGGAAAACAAAAACCTTTGAAAGTGGATGACGGAGTCTGTAAAATGTATAAGATACACAAGGGGAACAGGGATTTAGTTATTGTTTCAGGATATGATTGGGCCTTCAGGAGAATGTGTGGTACACGCTGGCAGGTATCTGCATCAGGTTGTTTTTGCTACTCTTGTTTCCATTCTTGGACTCTGTACAGCTTTGAATGAAGAACAGCTTAATCTGTCATTGGGATCTAAGGTCAACTCTCTTTGGGTAAATGTGGATGAGCAGAGGAGGTATAAAGGACATGTAAAGGAGAAGTATCTTCTTTCCTTCCTGGTCAGCTATCATTATCATCATCATCAAACACCCACATTGTGAGTATGGTGAGGAGTATATGCCAATGGTTTGCAGAATCACAAGATCAATCCCTTTTACTGTTTCCTCTTCAAGTCTTACAGACTTCTTGTATGGGGATAGGATACAGCCCTAGATTACCTGGATTACAGTGGCTTTTATAATTATAGAATGTTTATAGAGAAAATGGTAAACTCAGGGGAGAGCCAGGCTTTAATTAGGGTAAGAAGGGAGAGTTTATGCAAACTGTTTAAACATGTAGGAGTGTTTGATTTTAGAAGTGAAGGGCAAAGAACGGCAGTTGTAAGTGAATGTGTCTATGATGATGGGTGAGGCAGAGATAGGATATGATGGATTTGGGGCAGTGGGTTAGGGTAAAAAGGAGTAGATGTAGTTGAAGAAAGTCGTATTCCATTGTATAATGCAGGCCTCAGGGATACAAATTATATCTGGGTTGACCCTGTTATGCTACAACATAATTTTATTTTTTTAATTAATTTATTTATTTGTGAGGAAGATCAGCCCTGAGCTAACATCCATGCTAATCCTCCTCTTTTTGCTGAGGAAGACCGGCTCTGAGCTAACATCTATTGCCAATCCTCCTCCTTTTTTTTTTCCCCGAAGCCCCAGTAGATAGTTGTATGTCATAGTTGCACATCCTTCTAGTTGCTGTATGTGGGACGCGGCCTCAGGATGGCTGGAGAAGCAGTGCGTCGGTGCGCGTCCGGGATGTGAACCCGGGCTGCCAGTAGCGGAGCACGCGCACTTAACCGCTAAGCCACAGGGCCGGCCCCAACTACAACATAATTTTAACGTTAAATATTTTGCTTAACACCTTTCACATTGTCAAGTAAGTGGTGACATGTACAATAATTTGACAGACAACAGCAGGAAAGGGGTGTCTTTAGTATAGTATTTCAATAGGTTTAAAGTTGGTGCAACTGATTTAAATTTCTGCTTTTGAGAGTTTTTAGTTTTTTAAAAATTTAGGTCACTGTGCTATAGGGGTTTATTTTTATTCAATTTTGGATTTATATTTTTACTCACTTTGGGATTTTTATTTACTCAAAATGACTTCATTCATTGGAGAAATAAGATGTAACGAATAATTAAAATTTCAAAGATTTCAGAAGATTTGATTGGCAAGAACACATTCCAGCTCTAAAAAATTCTATTATTCCCTAGCTGACCCGGTAAATATTAGCATCGTTTAGATTTCTTTGATGGATAACTCCCCCCCAAATGTTTTAAATATCTCTCCATATATATGTTGACAAAAACAATGTAACTTTTAATCATTATTTTTTCATGCTAATCTTTATAATCAATTATTGTCCTTTTTTTTGGATATAGAAAATATGAGAATTTAGCTGAATCTAGTCTATCATATATGCATGCTCTGAACATCCTTCTTGTTTAAATTCTTTATTTGAACTTAGTTGAACTTCCTATTTTCCTTCAATTAATGACAGAATGTCTGACTGCGTGATTGGTGAGCAACATAGATAGTTAACTGAAGCAAGGGCTGAAGCAACCTTCACTTAGGCTACTTTTTCAGAATCAGAAAATTATGATCTTTACTGTTTTAGTCAATGTCCTTTGACATTTTATCAGCATTCAAGCATATTATTATTTTAGCAAAAGTAATTGCTTCAATCACCTAATCAACCTCACTAGCTTCTAATTAAAGGAAGTGTAAATTATCATCCTGCAAAGTGTTAGGAGCTGCTCTGGAAAGAAAATGAGAAGTCAAGTCTCTTTCTGAAAGTGGAAGCAGCGATTGACTTCTCTCTTCCTTGTCTCCTAGGGTCACTGTGATTCTAGTCCTTCAGAGGGCCAGATTTCTGGATAGATGATAGCCATATCACCTAATAAGCCAAAAGCTGGTTTCTATGGAACCAGTTTAATCACTTGATAGCTTCAATTAAAAATGGAATAGTCATAGGAATCATTAGATAATACTTTGAAAATCAATATTTTTAGAGAGTTACATCTTCATGTTCACATTTGGAATGGTAACCTGAATGTAATCTTTCATTGCGTATTTTAACCTGTAAAGTCCTCTATCTTTGTTAGCTTTTTTCAAATGAAAACAGGGTCAAACTACAGATAGTCTCCAATTTTACTAAATATAAGCATCTTGAAAAACCAGCATCCTTAATGTTGCATGAAGGAGTATGTCTAAATAAAGATAAAAACCCACACAATTATTTTCTTTTTTGCCATGTGCAATCTCAGAGGCAAAGTTTAAGAAAGGCACCTCAAGACACAAAATTTCAATTTAAAGAGATTTATTCATCCTCAAATTCCAGATTTCTCCCCTGACCCCCCACCCCATCCACATGGTTTCTCATTTAGTTTTGGGTTAGCTCAACCAAGTGAACTCTGCAATCTGCATGAAAGGAAGCGTCAGCCTTGGGTGCGGTGCCAACAGAATGCTCCTGAGAGGTTCTGGCCTTAAGCACCTTCTCTTAAAATGCAAGGGGCTTTCACTAGTCTCTCTTGTAGGTGGAGATGTTGTACTTCAGCCGTATGTACTGTTTTGGAAGGTGCATTGCCCTTCTAGGTGTCTTATCAACAGCTTACAGGGAAAGTTATTCTCCAATATGTTCAAGGTCCCTTCCCCAATTAATTCTCCAGAGGCTGGGATCTGAACAAATCACTCTATTTCTGGAAACTGGAAAACTGTTATTTGAAGAGAAAAACTGAGAAACATCTTCAGAATTCCCATCTCCTAGCAGATTCCAATCATACTCTCATCTTTTCTATAAACATAAATGCTATCCATTGAGATAATATTTTTGTTTATTCTCTGATATTGGCATCAATTCATTTTAATAACAATAATAATAGCAACAATTATTATTAATAATCAGCATTATAAAAACTATCAGTCACCTCTATAACTATAATTATTGTCTAAATAATAAATTTGATTATTTAATGTCATCCAACACATTGCTAAATTGTTTCTATATAATTTTATCCCACATGCTAAATCTTATGAGACGATGTCACTTCTGGAATAGAAAAATATTTTATTAATATATTTAAATTTTTTAAATTAATAAGCTTTTTCTGAGAGATTCTGATTCTATGGGGGAAAGGAATGATCATGTGATCACTGAATTCTATTGCTAGAAACAAACAAATCATTTAGTCCAAAAGGCCCTTTATTACAAATGAAGGAAATCAGGTGACTGACTCCTCATTTATCAATGAAACTATTAACAGGAAATGCAATTTTGAAAGAAAGCACAAACTGAATACACAAAACTCTTTCTGAGGAGCCTTCACAAATAATTGAATGCTAAATATTTGTATTCACTAAAATTTGGTTAAGATTGAAAGGGTAAATTTTATGATTTTCTCAGGAGAATTTTTAATAAAGTAATTAGGGCCATAATCACCCACAAATGACTTTGTACAGAGTGGGTCCGTAGACACAGCCTTTTACATAGTTACTGTGTTTAGAAAAGTGGATTTGCTGTAAAGTAGAAGGAAGAACACAGGATAGAATTAGGACATTTGGCTTCTGGTTCTGCATTTATCTCTCTTTGTGCAATGGAAATGATTAAAGAGCAAAAGTATGTGCGTGGCTGCAGGGGTTACAGGGGACATCTCTGTCCCTTCTGCACAATTTTGATGTGCACCTGAAACTACTCTAGAAAATAAAGTGTATATAAAAAAAAAAGATCAGCGGTTGCCAAGGGTGCGGGAGGGTGGGAGGGATGAATAGGCAGAGCACAGAGGATTTTTAGGGCAGTGAAAATATTCTGTATGATACTATAATTGTGGATACATATCATTGCACATTTGTCAAAACCTATAGAATGTACCACACCAAGAGTGAACCCTAATGTGACCATAGACTTTGGATGATAATTATGTGTCAATGTAGGTTCATCAGTTCTAACAAATGTACCACTCTGGTGCAGAATTTTGATAGTAGAGCAGGCTGTGCGTATGTGGGGCAGGGAGTATATGGGAAATCTACAAATATTTCTGTATCTTCTGCTCAATTTTGTTGTAAGCCACTCTAAAAAATAAAGTATTTTTTCAAAAAAGGAGAAAAAGTAGGAAAGAACTGATACTAAGTTCTAAGGAGGACATGGAAACTTTATTAAAAAGAGGTTTCCATCACATGATAGTTTTCTAATTCTAATTTCTTTCTTCTAATGAAGAAAGGATGAGAACTTTTCTATGAGTAGAATTTAGATTAAATATGAACCCAAATATTTAGTTGAACTTTGGGGTATAATACCAAAACATGTTATATGTTACGCTTTGCAGCATATATATTTAAAATAATTTAGATGTTTAAAATGGTTTGGGAGAGGACTGTGGAAGTCAGCTTGAGAAAATAAAAGGATTGATCTTTTTAGGTCCCATCCTTCTCTATAGCTCTGTAATTTCTGTGATTGTGATAGTGCTCTCTTCTTAAATAAGGATTTACAATAAAAAATGATTTATTTTAAAGTCATTATTCATTTATTTAGTCCTCCTTTAATGAAATATTTATTGAATAATGGAATACTCAAGGACTTCTCAGATTCTGAGGGGCAAAAAGAGGTTATGGCTCAGTCTTTGCCTTTAATATCTTATCATTGTCGTCAGAGCAAGTCAAGTACACAATTAAAATACAGTCTAAGAAGTGCTGTAATATGGGAACAGTACTATAATGGAGATTTTGAAGAAAGAGATGTAAGCCTGACAGGGGTAAGGGAAAAATGTTTCCTCTTTCTGAATAGCCAGGGATATTTATGACTTTGGACTGATAAATGCATAGAACTCATTCATGCATACCTGAGCTCATGTGTGTTTCCCTTATTAATGTGCAAACTCCTTAAGGAAGGAAACCTGTCTTCTTTTTCTATAGTATCTAGCACAGTGCTTTGCACAGAATAGACACATACATGAAATAATGATACAGATAAATTGCTTTCCCGTTACACTTGATATATGGAAGATGCTCAATAACAATTTGGTTTCTTTTCACTTGAGAATTGGTGTATAAACTGCAGCGTGCATAGATTTCAGGTCTTTGGATGATTTTATTTTTTTGTTTCGTTTTGTTTATTTCTAAAAAGAGTAAATCATGAGGAACTTCTTGGATTGCTGAGGATTAAAACCTGCTTCTTTGGTTTTAATAATATAGATAAGGTAGTGAGATTTGTTCATGACTGAATATAAAAGTAGATTGTTTTTTAACTTACATAAAATTCAAATTGCAACCATGAGGAAATTTTTGGATGTGCTGCTGATGAAACTATGATTATTTTGTTTTAATAGTAATAATGAGATGAGATTTGTTTGTGACTGAATCTAAAATAAATTGTTTTTAACTTACATGAAATTCAAATTGCATAAGCCTTGGCAGAATAATAATGGTATAAAATAGAGTGTCTGAACTTGCAACCTGTCCTTTAATCTGACTTGTGTACCTTTATTAACATGACCTTATCCACTAAAATGACCTATATAAACACATCCATCTGTCAAAACTCAATGACCATGCTTTTCATTTTTGAAAGTTGCCTAAAACACTATCTTCTCTAGACAATCACCCTGGAAGTAAATATTCCCTTCTCTGAACTACCACCACTCCCTGGTTCTTTCGTCCTTGAATTACTCATCATACTCTGCTTTTTTGCATAGTTATATGTACATCTTGGTGTCTAGTCTAGATTGTAAATTCTTTTCAAGGCTAAGAACGTATCCTATTCACGTCATATCTCCAGTGTTGCCCATCTCAGGGCATGTAATAGGTCTTCACTAAAGTTATGAAATAAATAAATGGTGAGATATTGGGGGATTTCTTTAGGTAAAATTCTGTATATTGCGAGTAGTTAAATATTAAATTGAAGATGCTAAGGCAGTTTAAAATTTTTTTCCAGACTTTTGCTTTAGGAATCATGTTTCTCTAACCTAGGTTAATTCTTATCATCATACTTTCAGGCCTTAAGATTAAAGGTTCAAGTTGACAGTCTGAGCTGACTTCATATGAAAAGTTTCTACTGATGAGAGCCAGATAATGATCTTTCTTGTCTCCTGCTTCACAGACAAATAACTGACTCTGTGTTGGTAGTGATCTGTTCTAGATGATCTGCTCAGTTAATACGAAGGAGAGTGGGTTCCAGGTAGCATGCCAGGACTTGGTATTTATAAAGAAACAGACCTTTACAGTAGCTGGCAATTTTTGTCATTAATGTTTATATTTCAGCACATATGAGTACATTAAATAATAATAATAGTGATAACAATAATAATAATTTTAATCCAGAGAGGTAAATGTGCTTCACTCTTTTTTTCTGCCATTTCCAATTGGCTGTAAAGGTTATCCAATAACTTTCTCTTTTAAAATACTATCTTTTCTGGTCCTAAGTATTCCATTTCATTCTTTTTTAGATTTTTCCCTTTCTCTGCTGTGATTTCCTCAAGTCATTCATTATGTCCATATTTTTCCTCAAGTCCTTGTACATATTTATAATAGAAGTTTAAAATTCTTGTCTGCTAATTCCAACATCTGTGTTATTGGGGTGCAGGGTTGGTCTATTGTCTGTTTTTTTCTCCTGAGAGACTCTGGGTTCTGTAATCTTCTCAAGAGTGCTGATTTTTGTTCTAGCAGCAGTTAATTAATTTGGCTGGATTTAAATTCCAAAATCTTATCTCCCCTGAAATGGCCAGCTCCTGAAACTGCTCAGTTCTTTTAGTATTCCCAGCTGTTGCCTTTGACATAAAACCTTGAAGTTCCTCTTCGAGGAGGTCATCCAGGGGATGTGACCTCCGGTTGACCCGTAAGCCAGACTCAGGCAATTGGAGGCTCCGCACCCCATCCCCTTTCTTTGGAATGTGTGTTCTGCCCACTTTTCCTGCACTAGAAGCCACCTCAAGGACTCAGCTTTGAGAGACTAATGTGTTATTGACATCATCTGGACTGAGACCATATGTGACTGAACCCCATTAAGGTCTCTATATATACTCTTAAGATTCTGGCAGGCAAGAGCAGTGATCTCCTCGTCTCTTGGTCGCCCAAGACGAGCCTCTTAAGTAAGTTTCCTTGTTTATTAAAACTCCCACCTACCAACCTGGAGTGGTCTGCCTCTTTCTTCTCTCTCTCCTTGCCCTCCTTGTATGTGGCACGGTTTTCAGATTTTACCCTGGGATCACCTGAGGTTGTGAACCAATAGTTCCCCATATCCCACCCTGGACATACCCAGGGATCAGCCAAGAATTTTGGTGGAGTTTTTATGCAGTGTGAGGATCTCTCCTACTGGGTCCTTTTTCTTTGATTTTTCCCCTCTCAATTTTTAGCCAATTAGCTTCCCAAACTTCATTCTCTGACTTTTGAAGCCAGCAAGTCTGAGCCTTTGCTTGAGTTTTGGCACCTTCCCCCTTCCTCATGAGTGGCCTGGTGAACTGTCCTCAGCAGAAAGCTATGTCAACAAGGATTTTACCTGGTGCAGCTCCTTTCTTTCATGAAGGAGTCAAATGCTCTCCAGTTCCTTCCTGCTCTTGTTCACTCTCCAGATTCTCCTCAGTCACTTTTTATATTTGTTCAGAATTTTGAATCGTTACCTGTAGATAGGTCCAATATAAGTGACTCCATCATTCTTGTAGAATAAATTTAATTATGAAGGTTCATATTATGTTGTATCCTTGAAAAGGAAATGTGAAATAGAGAGAGTAAAATAGCTTAAACTCTCTGAGAGCCGCTTTAGTATTAGAGGAGATATAAAATTAACCCAGCGGAAATACTCTGCTTTCTCTGAAGAAAATTTAATTTTATTGTGATTGGTATATAAATTGAAATTTAATTATTTGTTTGATCAGTTTTATAAACATGTAACAAATAATTGACTTTTATTAAAGATCAGAAAGAAAGAAGCAATAAATAAAGCTAATAAGCATTTACTGAATGCATACTGGTCCTTAAAAAAAATCACATTTCAGTTCATAAAGAGAATGCAGAAATGTTCCTCATCTTTTCAGGTCCTCTTCATCATTCAGTTAAGAAAACAATTAACCTGAGATTTTGGAAAGATGGAGGCGGTAGCCTAAATTTCAGTTCTCCCTGAATCTTCCCACTAATGAAGGGGAAGAAAACCAACAGGAAAGTGTGGCAATCTGAAAACAGCAGTCAAAGCTGGAGGGATTTCTTGGGATCTAATGTCCTGGTTAGTGCCTGGGGACCACTGTGAGGTCTGGACTCCAAGAACTCTTGATACTAAAAAAATGGAAGCTCTCTTCCAGGTCAAAGCCTTGAACTAGGAGAAAATTCTCAGAATAGAATCCAGACTGAATAGGACAATGTGAACAAGTTCAAAGGAAAATGTTGATCCAGGACTCAGGAGTTGACAAACTTTTTCTGGAAAGGGCCAGATAGTAAATTTGCAAGCTTTATTGGGGGCCACATGCATTCTCTGTCACAGAGTCTTTCTTCATTCTTTCCTCCCTCCCTCCCTTCTTTCTTTTCTTTTTCTTTTTCTACAATGTTTTAAAAATGTGAAAAACATTCTTAGTTTGAGGGCAGTACAAAAACAGGCCGGAGGTCCATATTTGGTCCGTAGGTAATAGTTTGTCTGTCTTGACCTAGGTTAAAATGAGAAAGAGAAGCAAAGGAAGCCCATCTCAGAAAGTAAGATTCCCTATTATTTTAATCACTTTGCAAAAACTACAAAAGAGGGAGCTCTAGAGCCATGAAGTTGGAAAAGATAGCAGGGCTCATCCCTTCTTTCAAAAAGGACCCGAAAACTCATTTTACTTAAAATTAAGCAATAGAAAAAGGTAGGCTGAATCTCATACCAATTTAATATAGGAAAAAGGAGAGTACGGAGTACCAGAATATCCCTACAGATAAGGAAAATGTTCAAGACACATGACCTCAAAGAGATGAAAACTGTAACCTATCTCAAAACAAAATACTTTAGGACTATAGTAGAGAATACGAATAAGTGACATAAAATAGAATGATGAAAATGGAGAAATACACTATTCTGAAGAGAACTGTTAGCAAAGTGTTTTTGAATATATATCTGTAAACTGTAGAATGCTGATTTCAACTGTCTAATAATGTGAGCATAAGAAAGTAACCCTTCCTTTCTAGTCTCTTACATCTTAGGGAGGATCTCTGGTTTTATAAAAGATATAATTGAATACTGTCTTAACTCTCTGTTCCTTCTCTTACCAGGACTTTGTCTAAGAGAGAATCTCCTTGTCTTCTTTGAAGCCATCCAATGATTGAAGTATGTATTAAAATGGTAGGAATTTATTTTGTGAGAAATTTTACTGAATAGGGCATGATAAAAATAGTATTTATAATTTCAGAAGTTAGAATAAATTAATCCTGTTTTTAATAAGCAAATTATATGGGTGAGATGGATGGTTATTTCTTACTCCATTGTTGTTTTGATCAAATCTCAGGGGGTGATTAAATCTACTGAAATTTATCATTTATCTGAAAGATGACCTTTTCTAAACTGCCTAGTGCACTTAATCCATTATACGAATGTACACCGTTCCGGGAGGAGAGGATTTCCATTTTTCTAATATTACCCTTCTTGCAATCAATGCTGTTCTCAAGAGGATTTTTGTTTCATGGACTAGATGTTTTTTGTAAATTCTCAACATGACCTAATATAAAAATCAATGCATCTTTAGGTAAGTTCATTTCTATTATTAGATCTCACTGTAGCTTCATGCTAACGTGTTTTGAAATATAAGCAGCACCCTACCACAGGGCATGGCTTTTTCCTGGTAATGCATTAAATTTCATTATGGAAAAAACCATTATAATAACAATAAAATCCACTACAGGTTTTAAAAAAGGTCTCTCAGCTGCAGCCGATTGCCGACAATGTTTGTGCTTTAATGTACTCATTACAATATTAGTCTTAATTAAGTTAAAAAGTGCTTTTGTCCAGGTTATGTCTCTCTATTCATGGTCTTCTGCCATGACAATGGAACACAGGTGCTCTGGCTCAGCAAGAACCAAAGGAAGCACTTTCTGTGACACTCGGGTGAGGAGGGGTAAACAGCTTCTCTGGAAGCACACAGCAAAGGAGGAAAGCAACGCAGTGTACACAGTGTTGCTTACATGATAAATTAGCATGAGCAATTTATTTTATGGGGAAAAGAAATGATGATTAATTCTCTATTTTGCATATTTATGAAGGAACCTACCCAAATTAAAGAAAAGGTGACAACAGAAGTCCTGGAGCATTTGAAGTCTGTTTTATTTTAGTCCGATTCTGACGGAGGAGGTGATTAATTAGCCTGCAATTTGGTTTTTCTAGCCATAATAATTAGAACATTCCAGCACAAGGAAAGAATTTAGACAATCTTTGAAGTGGTTGTAGAAAGATTTGCCGTAGACTATAATTTTTCTAGAATCTAGAGTACACAGAACACTTCAGTGACTACGTTTTCTATTGATCTTATTCTCCCATCAGAGGACAACTTTTTGTAATTCTTACGTGTATTTGAAGCTGTGTGGCTTTCTATTGATCACCCATGTTTCTCATTATCTGTTAAAAAATCTCACTTTCATATTCTAGACATCTTAATTATGCACTTAATTGAAATAGTCATGTTATGTTTTTCAAGTTCAGCATAGGACGGACAGAGATACTTTTGTAGCAAAACCATTATTATACAAATTAAGGAGAGGCGTGAGTCAGCAAGTTTGCGGGAATTCTTTGGACCTGAGCACGGTGCTAGTCAGAGTGGGTTCTCACAGTGAGTTGGAAAGTGGTGTAGAGGCAGTTATGGGACACAATAGAGAAAACCAGTCTTCAAAGCTTTCATGGTAAAATTTCAATACTTAGTTTGAAGTCCTTCCAGAACATCAGACATGCTCAGAAGAACGGCTTGTAAAAATAGTCTTTAAAGACAAGTAAGTAATTCTTGGGTTGTCCACTAATTTGGATAATAAATGCTCCTATGTCTTTTGATTAGAACTGATTACAGTTTTACGCCACTGTTGAAAATATAGTATATTTTTCTCATTGATTAGTGTCCTGTCGTTAAAGTCTTGTAACCTCATCTTGAATCTTAAAAGCATAGGTAGACAAAATGTGCCTGAAATTTCCATTGCTGAATGCAATGAGTAGCTTTTTAACATCTCACGTTCTGTGGTTTAAGGGAAAAGCATTGTGCAAATCATAACCCTAATGTTACTCACTCCGGGGAGATGTGGTACAATATTTTTTATCCTCCAACATGGCTGTGTAAAATAAGGAGGAAAATCTCCATGGCTATCTCAGGAGGATGGTCAGTCTCCTTGTGAGGAAGTGGAGTGGAAGCGGAGAGAAGCTCTTCCAATATCTTCAAGAGTCCTTTGGTTTAAGGCTTCCTTCTCCGAGAAGTCGGGGAGATTACAATGACTGTCCCTTCTTGTAGTCTTCCCCAGCCTGGCATCACGATAAGCTAGCTAATTTTCCATTATGACACAATTCTTCTTGATCTTCATGAACAAATAAATGAGAAATAGAAAAGATTATTGAAATCTGTTACAAATCTATACAGCATGAAATTTGAGGACTCTAGCCTGTCCAACGAGAGACCTAGATACTACAAGACCTTCAGTAGCTAGGTATGTGAGGGGACGTTATTTTCAGTGGAAAGAAGATAGGAGTAGGCATCAGGAGCCTGATGATTTTAATCCTAAATCTGCCAATTGACAGTGACATGACTTTGGGATAGACCCTCAAAATTTCTGGGTCTTCAGTACATAAAGAGTCAAACAAGGCAATTTCTCAGGTGACTTTCCCTTATAAGATTCCGTGAGTGGTTTTTATTCATTATATTGTTACAAGATTTGTATATTTTAGTTTACAAGAAAAGATCACATTTTTATTTTATGCAATTCACCTAAGGAAATTTATAAAGAGATGAAGACTCAGGCTAAAACAATTCTAGAGAGTTAGGCCATTTTTCTCCATGTCTCTTCTTGGACTCTATACAAGTATTTAAGAGATTAAGGAGAGAAGACCAAGAAGAAAATCAGTGTTGTTCAGTTACACATCTTTTAGCGTCAAAGAATTATTTAACATTTTGAAAGTATTTTCTACCAGGATTCTTGACCGGTCTTGGAATGTTATTAAATTCATCATTTTTCTGGAAAAAGAATGACTTTTATGCTAATCAATGTTCTTTGTTCAAGTCCTGGACAAAACTCTTAGCTCTTCAGTAACAGGCTTTTCTAATTCTGTTTTGTAATTGCAGTAAGGCGTCTCCGAGGATTTATCCCTACTAATGCACGCCAGCAGTATGTGGCCTCTTCTTGAACTCGTCAGAATTGTGACTTTTCTTTGAACTCTTGGCTGCTTGGTGCTACTGACCTTGCTGCTCGTTTATAACTCGGGTGCCATTTATCACTCCCAGACTTACAGATATTGTGGTAGAAAGAGACTGTGCAATCATTCATGCCGTTGCCTCTTTCTCGTGGTGCCTTCCAGCTTCCTGCCTTACAAGATAACTGATAGGGAGAGATTAGTGACAAAGCTGTAATTCTATTGAGGGATTGTGATGTAACTGTATCATAAACCATGAAGTGAGACTCAAGAGGTTTGAGATCACGAATGCTGAGATTAAGTTACAGCACCACAGTCGATCTCTGTCAATATGTGTCTTGTGATGGTTTGTAATCTGCCTGTAAAATATTAGCTACCTGTAGAAAATACCTTTTTTCAAGTATTGACTTTATTATATAGCTTCTGCAATTTTAGAGCTCAAAAGAAATATTGATTTTTATTTCTATAAATACATACAGACATTTTAGAGACCATTAAGAAAACTTGCTCTTTGATTTGGTGATACATTTTTTTTTAATTGAGGTATAATTGACATATTCTATTAGTTTCGGGATTACACGGTAATGATTTGATATTTGTGGTAATACATGTTTTAACTCTGTGAAACTTTTTGTAGGTTTCTCATATACCACTTGAAATATTTAGGTTTTAATACTTTGAAATTGAACTTTTTATGCACATGTGAAATTTTAAAAGATAATTTATTGAAGCGAAAATCACATAATAAAATTAACCATTTTAAAGTAAACAATTCAATGGCATTTAGTACATTCATAATATTGTGCAGTTACCACCACCATCTAGTTCCAAAATACTTCCATTACCCAAGATAAAATCTTGTATCCATTCAATGGTTTCTCCTCACTCTCCCAGCCTCCTAGCCCCACGTGTGAAATTTTCAAAGTGACAATTAATTAATTGACTTGATACATTATTTATTTAACATTTAGAAGGAATTAAAGCCATTATTTTTGAGTTATCCATATCATTTCAGTTAACTTGTGCCTTTAGCAGCATTATCT
Organism: Diceros bicornis minor; assembly: GCF_020826845.1. Classification (NCBI taxonomy): domain Eukaryota; kingdom Metazoa; phylum Chordata; class Mammalia; order Perissodactyla; family Rhinocerotidae; genus Diceros; species Diceros bicornis. The sequence goes on from NC_080766.1 coordinate 18,246,485, forward strand.
AAGCATTTTCTAAATGATATCCATATCGTTTCATTTTGAGGGAAGGAGGTTGTCCACATAACACCAGTCTGTGGGGGTATTAATGGACGTTATTTATTAATTTGCCAAAGAAACTGGTTAAGCTAGTACACACAGATTTACTTCTTGCAGGATTTTCGGAAACCTTTTGGATGTTAGTAAACTCTGCTTCTCTTTACTCTAGAGCCATGGTATATATAGCATTTCCTGAATTATTTGCCTCATTTTTCCTGGAACATCCGGAGTCTACCGTTGAGACCCACTCTTTGTCAAACAATAATCTAGGCCTAATGATGACAGGGTGGGAAGATTGTCTCAAGAAATAGGAGATTTTTTACTAAAGGAATTTTTAAAAATATAAATTTACTTTTAAAGCTTATACTGCCATCATACTCTTAGTTAGAAAGAGCAAAGGGCTGAGATTCAGGATTTCTTCTAGTAAATAAAAATAGCAGTTAAGATTTTTGAAGCATTTTTATACATTATCTGTATTTTAATCAGTAACCTATCAATAGGTATTATTGTCCTAATTTTATAGACGGATAAACTGAGGTGCATGGATAAATTATTTACCTTTAGCCATGTCAAAATATCTTCCTTTGGGATTAAGTGATTTGCGCAGTATCTCACAGTTGTAAATGGTGGAGTGATGATTTGAATTCAGATGCCTGAGCTTACACATCCCGCAATCTTTCTTTTTCCTCTGCAGAATCATTGTGTAAGCATGTGCTTGGACTCTCTGGACCTTAGTTTTCATATTTATAAAAATGAAGAAACTGAATGACCGCTAAGATTTGTTCTACCTTCAAAATTCTGTTGCTTAAATCCTGTACTATTTCCTAGCCTATCTAAAGGCTTTAGTTAAAAAATATATACATATATCCCTATATTTGGAATCCCAAAATCCCAATAAAAATGTTAGAATACATTCCCAAATAAATGAACAATTATGACAGCTGACCTTTATACAAACCTTCCAGAACTCAGAATGAGTTATACAATCAGGGGAGGAACTCTGCTCTGCTTTTATAAATATAGTTAAGACCAATGTGAATACATGACTTGCCTTAAAGACTAGGGTGTCTTAGCCATAGATTGAGCTTGCAAAGCGGGAATGTGTGTGTTTCCCTTCACCTGGCCATTCTTGTTCATCAAATAAAGGAGTCACTTCTGGAGCCTAGGTCTGTATCCAGGTGGGAGGAGAAAGAATGTCAAAATAGATCCACCACATTTAAATCAGTTTGTTTATTATTTCATTAGAAGAAAAGATTAGAGTGAATAGATTTAGTCAAACCTCAAATGACCAAATGGATTTTATTTTTTTCCGCACCTTTAAAATATTTTTTGCCTGTTTACAAAGACGGGTGTTTCTCCCCCTTTTTCTAAACACTTACATCTCAAAAAAATTTCTCAAATTTCCCTTCCCTCTGATTATGATAAACCTTCTTAAAAATCACTGTATCATATGCATATTACCACTTATGAGGAAGATTTCATAAGCTTTATTTTTTGTGGTTTGTATTTACTATTATGGTACAACAAAATACATTTTGTTTGCTTTGTAAAATTTCAAATAAATCTCACATTAAATATAGTTTTCAAGCTACATACCTCTTTTTCTCCCACCTTTCAACCTGATAGTCCAGTGTCTTCCCTCAGCTTTGTTCTATATTACAAATCACCAGTTGAATGAACCTCTTTCCAGGATAGAAAGTAAATTTCTGTTCTCACTTCATTTTCACAAGAAAGACTCTTCTCTATATTTAGATGAGGAAACTGAAAACAGAAAGTCTGCACAGAGGAGAGCTATTTGGTAAGTCAGGTTGTGGTAGATTAACTGGATCACAATAGAAGTGGGAGTAAATGCTCAGAAGATTTAATTCTTTCAGCATTTACAGGTACTACAAAACAACAGTTCTCAGACATTTTTTTGAAGACAAGTGGGCTTTAACTTCACGTTTGACTTTTATGGTTATTAAGAGAGTTATCTTTGAAAAAAAAATGGAAGCTGCATAACTTTTCCCAAAGTCCGCTGCTAATCTTTTGATACTTAGTCATTTGCTTTTGAGTCAATTGTCTTTTCTTCAGTTGTTAACTAGAGTAAACCCGCTAAATTTTCCTTGTCAGTTTCTGTGCACATAGTAAAAGCAGTCCTCCAAAATCACTTTCATGGACTTCATGAAATCTCACATCTTTTGCAAAATTCATAATTTCACTTAGCAATCAATTTCCACTGTCAGATTTTTGTGACTCCTGACAAGGAACTGATAGACAGGTTTTATTAAGTGGTTGGTATGATGGGTAAAAACGGAAGTTAGCATCAGATGGGAGCGAAAGTTTTGAGTAGAGTCTAATTTTTAAGTCATAATTTTATGATGCATTTATTCATGTTGTGTGGCTTGATGACAGTGATGGGTCAAAAAATAAACATCTAGATGTCACAGACACCTTTTAAACCACATATCTTTCTGGAAAAATAACTTTTGTTTATGTAATATAGTTTATTCTTCATATTTGCATATTTTATTCCTAATAAAATTGCTTCTCTTCTTGGATATGTCACCACCACCCAGATTAAGCATTTGATTTCATTTGTGAGCCCACTCAGATATATCCCTCACCCAACCCCAAAGAGAGAGACACCAGGAGAATGCAGTTAGGGTCACTAATAACTAGCCCTTGAATATATCCTAGGATTCACAGCTTACTGACCACAGAATATGTCAAACACTTCACATAAGTAGTCCTGGACACTGATGTTCCTTCTGTGGACAGGCAGCGCTACAGCTCAGCAACACCTGGAGGTCTATAAAACCCTTTTAGGGACATGTGGCTGGTTCTCGCATAGTGAATGGATCTATGCAATGACTCATAAAATCTGAGTGATTTATCCAAAGCAAACCCTAGGATATTGCCCCCTCTGGTCTTTTCTACGTGGTGGAGGCATAAAACAGGCTATCCTTGCTTTTCACAAGAGGATGTTCATGGAAATTGTCATAACTTATTTCATTGTCAAAAAGATTGATTTTTCCCGTGGGAACAATTGTAGTGGGGGTAGGTGTTGTGTTTCTGACCAAGGACCCAACATAAAATTAATCAGAGCAAAGCATACAACTATAAAATTCTACAATAATTTAAACTAGCAAAAGCTTGCTCAAAATCACAGAGTAGGGAAAAATATACTGAACATATCAGTTATATAAATAAAACTTTAATTATAGGTTTGACTAAAAACATATAGCTAGTTGTGATAAACACTTACTAAATGACTGTTTTATTTGCTTTCCTAAAAATTAGAAAGTATTCTTTAATATGATTTATTTTTTTCAGCTGGCTTTAAAAGCTGTCCAGGGAAATTTGAATCAATGTCTTATTTTTCTTTCCACACTTTTTTCTATAGCAAGCAGATGTGTTTTGCAAAAATAATCTACAGTTTCTTTTATTTTGCCAAGCCCAGCATATCATTAAATATTGAGTGAGACTTCCAAGGGTGTGAAAATTGAATAAGGGTAGTGGTGAAGTTTACCAAAAGTAGGTAGTTGACGGATAGTGAGGGCCTCATACAAGAATATGCAGGAAAAGTGCCTTGAAGCAAATTTTTGTGCTTCTTAGTGGCAACAGTGTCACCTTTGTTTATGGCATGTTCAGGTCACCACTGCGCTCTCTGGAGACGGGTTGATTTAAGAGGGCCACCAGGATAATGCCTCCCTGTAGGCCTTGGCATTTCTACCCCCACCCTCCTTGCAGTTGAGGCACCAGCTCAGCTAAATACCTTGGCACCAGCTCAGTATTTACTCCCTTCCCATCTTGGGGTGGACTACAGACGGTTCTCTGTGACTGACCCTCATAAGCCAGACACATCCTGCTCATCTCTCCTGGCCTCTCTTTGCCATACCTTCTCTAAAGCTTAAGTATACTCCTTGTCCAGCCCAAGGACCTCACTTATTCACTTATTCATACTCATTCTTTAGAATGAGTATGTGCACAATAAATGAAATAGGGAGTATGAGTTAGCTTCAGAGGTCATTTTGCATGTTGAACCACTGAAGTATGGAAAGACAAGTGTGAATTAGAAGACTGGTGTGAAGCGTAGAACACTAGACTAGGGTTCAGAAAAGTTGTGCTACTGATGGTTCTGCCGCTGATTTGTTGTATGTCTTTCGGAAAATGTTTAACCCTACTGCGTTTCATTTTCCTTTTCTGTAACGTGGACCAACTTTAACATTCACAATTGTTTGTTTATAGATGGGATTTGCCTTTGTTCCCTCATGGCATATCTCAACTAGCATATGTCAAACATACAGACTGGATTAAGTATGTATGAATATTAATTTAGACATTCTAGTCTTAACTACCTTATGGAATTCTTTGTCTTGTTTATATCAGTTGTGTTTGTCAGGGTTTTCCAGAGAAACAGAACCAATGGTATATATGTATATCTTTAAAACCTCTATGCCTAGCAGAGGACTTGATACCCAATAGTAGAAATTGCTTGATAAAGGATTATAGGATGCATAAATGTCTGACAGAGCATGGGGCTGGTCAGGAGAGATCCTCTCAAGGTGATTCTGAGAGTCCTCTGCTTTCATTAGTAAAATGACTAATGAAAGGCATTTAGATGAAAGTCATTACATGATAGCAACTCATCATTTTGGAATTTTTAGAAAATATTGATTCAGTATTAAGGATAATCATGTCCTCCAATGAAAGCATAGCTTTATTTGTCTTAGAGAAGACATTTTTAAGAGTGTTTGATTTCAGTTGTGATTAAAAACATAAAATTCTATCTCAAAAGTAATGATAACTATTTTGAATATGAAAAGAAATTTCTATCAGAAAAAGCTTTACATCACAACTTTCTTTTGAGTTTGAGTGCAAATTCTAAATGAACGCTAGTAAGATCTTCTTTCAACTTAAGAATAGATTTAGATGTGGTTAGTATTATAATTGATTTTTCTACTTTTTGAATAAATCTGCATATATTTTGCAATTAGAGTGAGTCAGTACTTTTAGTTATGGAAAGTTAAAAAACAAAACATGAAGTAAAGAGAACTCTGATACTTGTTTCAATGAAGGTGAGATATTTTTATTTTCAAAGAGGAGAAAACTCATACTGTGAATAAATTTCGTTTATTCTGTATGCATAACAAATAAGTTTTAGGAAAGGAATGATGATAAACTCAAACATGTTTGAACCTCATTCGTTTAACAGAATGATGATATTTTGTACTGCAATGACTAGTGAAGTATGAATTCATATTGTAGTTGCACAAATGGACTAAATACCTAAATTTTCTTGCCAGTTCCTTAAGATTAGACATGTAAATCAAACAAAATTTCTTTAAAATTTGTTCTTATTATACAAAGTTATGTCTTTCTCTTTATTTTCTTTAAATATTATTATTTAGAGCGTGCAGTGAAAAATGATATTCAGTGATATGTATTTCCTAGTTTGTTTCTTTTAAAAAAATTATTGAAATAAAATATAAAAATGGGGAATTCAGCAATATCTATTTCTGGAAATCTTTGGAATAGGTTCTCAGTTATCTGGGTAGACTTAGATATGTTTCTGTCATTTTAAATGAGACTTCTAATTTCCTAACAGTCCAGTAGAGGATATGATGACTTGTGAATTCCTCCAAAAGAAAACATCATAGAGCAGAAAAAAATCTGCTGCTTGAGTACTTGGATTTCACGAGTGGGGAATAATGAAAATCTAAAAATCTCCTTAGTGCAGTCTCTATGGAAAACAGTAAGGAGATTCCTCAAAAAATTAAAAATAGAAATACCCTATGATCTAGCTATCCCACTACTGGGAATGTATCCAACGAACCTGAAATCAACAATCCAAAGAGGCTTATGCACTCCAATGTTCATTGCAGCATTATTCACTATAGCCCAGAAGCAGAAGATCAACCCAAGTGTCCCTCGACTGGTGATTGGATCAAGAAGATGTGGTATATATATACAATGGAATACTACTCAGCCATAAAAAAAGACAAAATCGTCCTATTTGCAACAACATGGATGGGCCTGGAGGGTATTATGTTAAGTGAAATAAGCCAGAAAGAGAAAGACAAACACTGTATGATGTCACTCATATGTGGAATATAAACCAGCACATGGACAGAGAAAACTGTAGTGTGGTTACCAGGGGCAGTGGGGGTAGGAGGTGGGCACAAGGGGTGAAGGGAGACATGTATATGGTGATGGACAAACAAAAAGGTACAACCAAAAATTACACAATGTTATAAACTATTGAAACATCAGTTAAAAAAAAAAAAAAAGGAGCTGGCCCAGTGGCGCAAGCAGTTAAGTGCACGCGCTCCGCTGCAGCGGTCCAGGGTTCGCCAGTTCGGATCCCAGGCATGCACCAATGCACTGCTTGGCAAGCCATGCTGTGGCAGCGTCCCATATAAAGTAGAGGAAGATGGGCACGGATGTTAGCCCCGGGCCAGTCTTCCTCAGCAAAAAAAGAGGAGGATTGGCAGATGTTAGCACAGGGCTGATCTCCTCACAAAAAAAAAAAAAAAAGCTCCTTAGTAACCCACTATAGAGATATTTCCCTCCAGTTTATGCTCTTCAGCTAGATGTTTAAAAAAATAAAAGAAACATTATCCTTCTCCCAGCCCCAAAAGCATTATTTTATACAAGTCTCACTCACTCAACAGTAAATATTTATTGATAGCCTAACAATAAGAGTGCCAGACACCACGGTATATTATAGCGAGGGTATGAAGAAACAGATAAAAACACACCTTGTCCTAATTGGGAAGAAAATATTATGATAAATGATAATATTATAATCAAGAATATGGTGCTGTAGGAGCAAAGAGGGGGACAATAAATTAACTTGGCTTGAGTGGATCAGAAAGGGAGTCATCAAGCCAACTGAGCACATGTTCATGTTAGAGTCACAGAACTCTAGAACTTGAAGGGGATTTAGAGATTATCAATCTACAGGTTAGGTAAAAATTTTAAAGTAAGAGATTAAAGTGTCCAGTACAAAGTTGAAACTTTTCATTGATTTGTTCAACAAATAAATATCGAGTACCAACTATGTGCCCAGCATAGTTCTAGGCGCTGGGATTAACACTGCTAAAGAAGAACAAGCTGACTGGACCAAGGTGACAGACAGTCTCCTGAACTAATCCTCCTCCCACGCACACACCAAATGTACAGCTACACATGGAATAATTACGTGAAAGAAATCCAGAAGCTAGCTGAGTGATTCCCACACATTAGGCGAATGAGAAAATACCCATGTCAAAAAGGGTAGAAAACACTGAGACACATTCTCACCATGAACCCCACCCCTGGCACAGTGCCTATAAGAGGCTAACTTCAGCTTTAAGGATACACATAGACTGAAAGTGAAGGGATAGAAAAAAATATTCCATGTAAATGGAAACCAAAACACAGGGATAGCTATATTTATATCAGACAAAACAGACTTTAGGCCAAAGAATGTAACAAGAGACAAAGAAGGCCATTATATAATGATAAAGGAATCAATTCATCAAGAAGGTACAACATTAGTAAATACTTATACACCCCAAATAGGAGCGCCTAAATATATAAAGCAAATATTAATATTATTGAAGGGAGAAATAGACAGCAATACAATGATAGCAGGGGACTTCAATACCCCACTTTCAACAATGGATAGATCATCCAGATCATTCAGACAGAAAAATCAATAAAGAAACATTGAACTTAAACTACACATTAGACCAGATGGACTTAACAGATATTTATAGAACATTCCATCCAACAGCAGCAGAATACACATTCTTCTCAAGTGCACATGGGAATCTATCTTCAGGCTAGATCATATGTTAGTCCACAAAGGATAGATCATATGTTAGTCCATATGTTATCCTCATGAGTCTCTATCTTCAGGATAGATCATATGTTAGTCCACAAAACAAGTCTCAGTAGATTTAAAACTGAAATCATCTCAAGTATCTTTCTTGACCACAACAGTACAAAACTAGAAATCTGTTACAAGAAGAAAACTGGAAAATTCACTAATAAATGTAGGTTTAAAACATGCTCCTGAACAATCAATGGGTCAAAGAAGAAATAAAAAGTTATCTTGAGAGAAAAAAAATGGAAACACAACATACCAAAACTTATGGGATGCAGCAAAAGCAGTTCTAAGAGGGACGTTTATAGCCATAAATGCCTTCATTAAGGAAAAAAAAAAAAAGATCTTAAATAAACAACTAACTTTACACCTCAAGTAACTAGAAAAAGAAGAACAAACTAAGTCCAAAGTTAGTAGAAGGAGGGAAAAAACAAAGATCAGAGTGGAAATAATAGAGACTAAAAAGACAATAGAAAAGATCAATAAAAATAAGAGCTGGATTTTTGAAAAGATAAACGAAATAGACAAATCTTGTAAGTGGAATCTTAAAAAAAAGTCGAATTCATAGAAACAGAGTAGAAAAGTGGTTGTCAAGGGCTAGGGGGTGGGGAAACGAGGGGGAGTTGGGTTAAAGGGTACAAACTTTCAGTTATAAGATGAATAAGTTACAAGGATCTAATGTATAACATGGTGGCTATAGTTGATAACATTGTATTGTATAATTGAAATTTGCTAAGAGAGTAGAACTTAAATATTTGTACCAAAAAAAGGTAAAAAGCTAAATATGTGAGGTGATGGATGTATTAATTAATTCGGTGGTGGGAATCCTTTCAAAGTGCACATTGTGCACTTTAAATATCTTACAACTTGTCATTTATACCTCAATAAAGCTGGAAAAAATAATTAGAACTTAAAAAAAGACAAAAAACAAAACAAAAAATTCCTTCCCTCATGGAGTTTACATTCTAGTGGAAATGAGAGTCACACAATTAAACCAACAGTACATCAGATGATGATAAGTTATGCTATATATCAGCTACACAGGAAAGGGGTATAGAGATTATGAGAGATATTATGATTTTAAATAACTCGGCAGGATAAGATCATTGAGCAAGACCTGAAGGAACTGAGAGAGAAGCCATTGGAGATACCTAAGTGTACTGGGGGGAGTATTGCAAAAGCATTTCCAGCAAATGGAAGAGCCCAATATAAAGACCATGACATGACATGATTTCTGTAGTTTCTAAGAAAAGCATGGAGGCCGGTGTGGCGGGAGCAGCATGCATGGTGGGAAAGCACAGGAAAAGAGTTTAGAGAGAAAATGGGGAGTTAAATCACATAGGATCTTATAAACAATTGTAAATCCTTTGAATTCTGCCCTTAGTGAAATGAAATATAGAATTGTTTTGGATAAAGAAAAGGCAAAATATGATATGTATTTTAAAATGCTTTCTCTGGCTTCTACGTGGATGTAGACAGTAAGGGAAGAAATGAGATTCATTTAGAAAGCTGTTGCAATGCCACAGGTGAAAGGTGATGTAACTTGGACCAGGGAGGAAGCAGTGGAGGTGGTGGGATGTGGTTGAACTGTGGATATATTTATAAACGTAAGATCAATAGAGCTTGCTGAAAGAAGGAATGTGAGGAATAAAAGCAGGAGTAGTCCTAGATGATTCCAGGTTTTTGGCATGAAGAGCTAGAAAGATGATGAAGATGAGATGGAAGGCCAGTATACAGAGCAAGTCTGGGATAATAATGAGTTTGTGTTAATACACATTAAGTTTGGAATGCCTAATAGATATTCAACTGAGACATCATGTAGGCTGTTGGGTATAAGAACACTGCGGAGGAGAGAAGAGCTGGAGATTTAAATTAGTTGGTTCTCAATACATAGATGATATTTAAAGCTCTAAGAGAGATTGAGAACCAGAAAGGGAATGAGCACAGAAAGGAGAGGAGGTCCAATGACTGAGCACGGAGGATTTGGTTAGAGCTTGGGGCTCGGTTAGAAAGGAGAGGCCAGCAAAGGGAATTGAGAAGGAATAGCTCCTGGGGAAGCGTTATCCAGAAGGGAGTGCAGAAAGTGTGTCATGAAGGGAGGCATGATCTAACTACTGCCAAGTGCACCAAGTGCTGCAGAAGCATCAAGTGAAGTGAAGCCTGAGGACTGGCCATTTAATTCAGGATCACACCAATTATGGGTGACTTTGAAACAAACAGTTTCAATGAAGTCCTAGTAGTGAGGAAAGCCAAAATGGAGTAAGTTCCAGAGAGAATGAGAAGAGAAATTGGAAATAGCTTGTATAAACCATTTTTTTGAGGAGTTTTGCTATCAAGAAAAACAAAGAAATGAAGTGGGGGTGGGAAGGGGTTGTGTGATTAGGAGAGGTTTTTATTTTTAATAATTTTGTGGGACAAAAGATAGTTTCTATTCAGAGGAAAATTCAGAATATTCAGAGGAAAAATTACTGATGCAGGAATGAGGATAATTACTCTTGGTATATCTTTGATATGGTCATAACTTTCTTCCATCAGAATGGAAGGATGTAATTTTTGAGTTTCTTGACTGAATCAATTTTGAGTCTTTTGACTGAATTTTGAGTCTCTTAGCTACTGTTTTTTATTTGCTTTTTTTTTTTTTTCGGTGAGGAAGATTCGCCCTGAGGAAGCATCCATTGGCAATCTTCCTGTTTTTTTGCTTGAGGAAGATTGTCTCCGAGCTAATCTGCGGGATTAATCTGAGGCATCTGCGGGATGCCTCCGCAGCATGGCTGATGAGGGGAGTAGGTCTGCACCCAGGACCTGAATCCGTGAACCCCAGGCCGCCAAAGCGGAGTGTGCAGAAATTTAACCACTCAGCCGTGGGGCCGGCCCCTCTTAGCTGCTTTTTGATTAGAGGAAAAACTAAAGCAGCAGTTCTCAGTCTTGTCTGCCCAGTAGAGTCACCTGCAGACTTGAAAACAGTCAATGCCCAAACCCCATCCAGGGCAGATAAACGATACTCTCTGATCCATTCCGTAGTTTTTGACAGCTCCTTAGGGGATTCAAACCTACAATTAGCCTTGAGAACTACAGAAGTAGAGTAACTAGAAAATAATGAATAATGAAGATAATAAAGTACACTAGGGCATAGACTTTTTTACTAAGTCTCAGTGTAATAGAAGAAGAGGCAAGACCACTGCTTCACTGAAATATTTTCAATGTAGCATGTCCTGATTTATTTAATTTCAAAAGATAATCTAACAAACATTTGTTTTCATTGGGATAGATCTCAAGATGATATTTGCTGAATCTTTGCAGATGAGAAGAGGGAATTTCTGAAAAAGTAACAGGCAAGTATGAAGTCAAATCTCCTGAACAGAATATTTTGCAGTGGGGAAATTAAATGGAAAGATTTTAGAATGATTGGGGGAAAAAGGAGAAACAGATTCAACTTATAAATGGGCTCACCTATGGGAAAGTTTTTTCTAACTCTAAACAATTATGAAAATATAATGGCACTATAAGTTGGTTGAGGATTAGCTACATTGCTTTGGGGGATCTGATTTACAAAGTGTTTCTACCATATTTTGTTATGTACCCATTTTTTCTTGTTGTTAGTGTCCTCCAGTCAGTTCCAACTCCTAGGACCCCGTGTACAGCAGCAGGGAACCCCGCCGGTCTTTTTGCACCACCCTCTCACCTTCCAACACCATATCAGACAATGCTCTGCTGTATTCATAGGGTTTTCATGGCCAATTTTTTCAGAAGTGGGTGGCCAGGTCCTTCTTCCTAGTCTGTGTTAGTCTAGAAGCTCCACTGCAACATGTCCACCATGAGTGATCCTGCTGGTATTTGAAATCCCAGTGGCATAGCTTTCAGCATCACAGCAACATGCAGCCGCCACAGTATGACAACCGACGGACAGGTGATGTGGTTCCCTGACGGGAAGCGAACCCGGGCTGTGGTAAAAATCCCTTTTACAGCATCGTAAAACCTAGACTCAAACACAAAGTTGGTCTTCCAACTCTGAAGTCTATGCTCTTTACACAGTTGGCTAATCTTATGAACTGAGTGCCAGTTGAGGACATAGGAATTTATCAATTATACTGAAAGCACTCGAGGCCTCAGAGTTATTGAATGAGATGTATAGTTATTCTTGACTCAAAGTTCATGAATCATAAAAAATTCTCCATATTACACAAAAATTAATATGCCATAATTTAAAAAATCACAAGGGTACCCTGGTTTTCATCTGGCCTGTAGTTTCGATGTAGTTTATGTATTTAATGAATGTAATGGTTAATCTGTGAAATTTTGAGTTTTCTTGTATCTGGGAGGAAAATATTTAAGATTATATTCACTTTTCAAACCCTAAAGATCAACCCTGACAATTTTCTGTAATTTTTCTTCGTCTTCTGGCTGATGATCTTTTCTTCTCTTCAGCCATACCCATTTCCAAAGTGCCTTGACTTCTTTTCTCTATGGTGTTCAGCTGTTCTTTTCTTTCCCCTCTCTCCACCCTATTTCCTTTTACTTCTTCGTTTGCTCTTTCTCCATTTTCTTGGAGACAATATTTTGTCCCTATTTATTTTCTATTGTGCGTCGGTCCATGATATAGGACTGAGTTGCAAAATCAACTAACTGAGACTCAAACGCATCTTTTAAAAGGAAATAGAAGAGAATATAAAATACCAGAGTGTATAGCATGTAGTAAGGGTAGGCATTGTTTTATGAAATTTTTTTCCATTTTATAATTTCACATTTATAAATATATAAGGTTTACATATATATAACTATACATAACACATATATGCATGTATATAGATAGACAGATACATACATACACATAGATGTACATACATATACTTGGCCATGATGTAAAATGTACTTTTTGTAAAATGTACATGCCTACACGTAAAATGTAGTCACAGTAAAAAGTTAAAAGCCACTGGAGTAATGAGTGCTAAGGACTTGATAAAATTGTGTGGAATTATTTTGAGTAGCAAATTTTAAAAACTCAAGCGAGCATGGTCCACAAGCTAGAGATTATGACTATTTTCCTTATGGTGATTATTTGTTTTAAAATTTTTGTGGTAGCAGAATTTGGCCTTGTTAACACATTTTCTATAATGTTCATTTATATTAAGCATATTCAGGTTGGAATGGGTTCAGTTCTCAGAACAATCTGGCCCTCAGGAAAGGGGTGAAATGAGAGGAGATTTTTTATGTTCATACCTAAGAGCCCGGCAGCTGTCTCCTGTGGGGGTTGCCTTCCCTCCTTGACCGTATACTTTCACACACAAGATGTATTTTAAAGGCCGTTTTCCTCATGAAAAAGTTCCTTACCAATAATTCATGTTCCAACTTACTACTAATAAATATTTAACATGAAAAGCCAGGTGCGGTTTTGTATTAATAAAACGAGAGTGTTGTCCACTCTTGTTTTGGAATTACACGTTTCACTCTTTTTTCTTTACCTTTCTTTTCCAGTAAGTATTATTTATCTTCTTATTTTGTATTTAAGAAATCCACTTCAGTAACTTTGTCTGAATTAAAGTGGGTAAAAACTCTATGTGCCAAATAATTACTTGATTATTTTTAAAGCTGGCTTAGAGATTAATCAAGAAGTTACTGAGAACTTACTGTCTGGGTAGCAGAATAACAGTATGATATAATTCCTACAATGTAAATTTACAATCTGGGATGAAATCATTTTCTGCAAAATAACCATTAGAGGACTAAGAAGTACAAGACAATATTGAGAATAGATATTTATGAATATGTGTCCCTCATTAGCCCTGCTCCACCATTCCCAGTTGCCACCAAGCTTATAAATTCCTTGAACATGTGTTGGCAATGAATAAACATAGTTCATTATTATACTGGGGTCCTCAAGATATTTTGTTGGGAAGGTGGACTTCCTGTGCTCTTGAGACTCAATAAGCATCAGCAGAAACCACATAGAAACACAGAATGCGAGAGTGTGAAGGACCTCAGAGATCCCATTTGAGGAATTTGGACACTGTGACAAATGGCCCAGAGGTTCGGGGCCTTATCCACAGCCCTGGACTCAGTGGAAGAGAGATCATCAAACCCAGGGCTTCTGTATCTGTTTGAGTGCTTCTTCTAGTCATAGTTGTTTCAGATCTCTTGAAATACACCAAAATAGGCTGTGTTCATGTACCCCCAAGATAAGGCCACAACCAGACATGGCCAGCCGCAAACACAAGTCAACCATGTAGTCATATATCCAATTGCGAAATTTCATACAAATGTACGCGTTCCACATAATCTATCTAAATGTTTCAGTTATATACAATTAGAGAAATGTTATGTGCCAGGAAGGTGAACTGTATTTTTGCTCCGATTTGGTGAACTCTCAGACACATCACCACATCCCTCTAAGAGTGTGTATATGCACTAGCCCTTGCTACCTTCACCTCTCTGTGTTCAGAAAAGACAAAGAAAAAGAAAATGAGTCATTTCACTTCATTGCAAGATGATGCTTATTGGGTTGTTGTACTTAAAATAGAACCTCCATTTTGATGAGTCTCTAATCATGACAACCTTGTATCACGTGACGCTCTTTAAATTTGTGCAGGACCATGTTATACCAAATTAAATTTTAAACTGGTACAGTACCTTTTAAAAGTATATTTGGTTCATATATCATCTCCTACCTATTTTAGTTGCTGTGTTCTCACTCTGTCTTGATTTCAGAGAACCCAGATATATTTGTATGATTCACTAAATCTCCAATAATCTGCACTTTGAGTGAACACATCCATCACAGCAGATGCCCTTTCAAAATTGTATTGACTTGCAACTATCTGTACCAAGCTTTGTTTGTAAATCATTACTAACGTTTTTAATAAGTTTTAATTTTTTATGAACTGTTTTTAGTGGCCATCTAGGATTTCAAATAATGCAGAGAGAACAAATGAGTTATGATGTGATTCTCAGGGCTAAGAAATAAAACAGATGCTTTTCAAGGTTCTGTCTATGGTGTAATCTCAAGCCAAATCCAAAGAGCTGGAACCTTTTCAAAATGTTTCTGAAATTATGTACTCACATCATGTGCTGTTCTTCTCCTATCATGGCACTCATCAGACTCGACTGAACTGGCTTGATAATTGTCAGTCTTTCGTAAGAGCCCTTACAATCTGTGACCTCAGACCAGGTCCACGTTTTCATCGCTCTGTCATTTGCACCTAGCATAGTACCAAGCACATTACAGGCATAAAGCAAATTTTGTTGAATTAATGAGGGGTACTTTGACTAGTGGTAAGATTTCACCTATTTCATTTCTGTATTGGTTGGAACATAATGTGATTTGAGTAATACCATATTTAGTAATTGAACACAATAATACTTTGTGTGCATTTTTTTCAGACATTTCTTAAATTATCTAAAAGGCTCTGAAAATATCTAGAGTGTCCAAAGGACAGAGCTAGCTCAACTGTAAGGTGGATTGCTCAACAGAAAGCCTGCATATGTAAGAGCTTCTCAGACCCTTTGTGATACCAGTGGGACATGCACTTCAGAATATATGCAAAATCTATTCCATATATTCTATTTAAATTTATTTGTCTAAAAATAAAAATATATTTCACTACTATTTAACGTAAGATTGATAGTAGAACATGCATGTAATTTGCAAATAAGTATAATACATTGGGGGAATGCTCCATTTTTTATGACAAATACAAGTACGTGATTGTAAACATTTTGAATATTACTGTACAAGACCACCATCGATAGATATCCAGAATACAGAGATGATGTGAAATACTAAATTGTGATGCATTAACATGTTTCCTCTTCATTGACATAAATGCAGATGATGTAAACCATACATTTTAAATCTGCATATATTTTAAGCTAACTTTTAGAGATTACATTGTAGGAAAATTCTGGAAACTGTAAGAAATGACAGATACCCAGAGAAACCAAATAGAATTGAGGAACCTACAACACAGGTGAAGTAGAGAGCCAATAAAAAAGTGAGGTTTCTCAACAAAACTCTAAACTCACCAAATCAGCACTGACAAGAGCTTGACTAGACTGCGAGGTTGTTAGTGGGACAATTTATTGGAAAACTGCTAAATGGAGCCAGAGAGACCAACTGGAGTGTGGAGATGAGTGGTTATCAACAGCAACAGTGGAAGCTAGAAGACAGAAGAATATTATCTTCAAATAGTGAGGGAAAATAATTGTTAATCTAGAATTGTATTCCACTGAACCTCTCAAGAAAAAGGACAAACTAATGATTTTTGCAGACAAATAAAATGGAGGGCATTTCACACCAGCAGACCCGCACTAAAGATGAACTGATTTTAAAGGAAGGTCTGAGATGCAAGAAGGAGAGGTGAGCCATAAAATAGAAAATATCTGTGCAACTTTATGCAAACATTTGCCATATGATATAATTACAGCGTTTTCTAATTGATGGGGTAAAAATCAAGAGAAATTAGTACGGAACAACGAGAGACTATAAATGGAGAAATGACTGGTTAGCATGAAAACATTCTGAGTTCCTTTGTTTAGGAGCAGTATAAAAATTTTAATTAACTTTAGTATTTAAGTGAAAGATACACATTACCTTTTATAAGAAAACAGCTAATAGAATAAAAACAGAATGTTTACACATCAAAACATGGAGAGAAAAAACTTGGATCTTAAACGAAGTGATTTAACTATTTAGTTAAACATGCAAAACTGTAATTCTGACAGTAGAGGGCAGGGTGTCCCTGATACTGTGTTGATAATTTCTTGAAACTGCAAAACATATGTAATGTTATCCCTGAAATGGTATGTTTCATGTGTGGAGCTTATCTTATCTATATATCTTGTTTATGCTCTCTGTGCATCCAAAGCTTTCTGCCCCCAAAATCACAATAAGTAACAATTCACATTAACTGATAGGTTTCTTTAGAACAAGACTGTATAGAGAGGCAAAAGAATATTTGAGAATGAGCGAGCCCATACTGTGGAAGGAGAACCACATTTATTTTATTTTCTCTTATTGTATGGGTGTTTAATTATTAAAGGCATAGACCTGAGTTTGAGTCTTGCTTTACCACTTTCTAGATCAGGGGCTGGCAAATCACAGCCAGTGGACCAGTGCCCCCTCCCCCCACTCCCCACCATGCCATTTGGGTAACACAGCCATGTTCACTCATTTCAGTATTGTCTATGAACCATGCAGCAGGGTTGAGCAGTTGTGACCGAGACCTATGACCAGCAAGTCCAATGTTCACTCTCTGGCCCTTAAAGAAAAAGTTGGCTGATCCCTATTCTAGATGCATGATCTTGGACAAGCTACCTAAGTTTCTGGGTCTCACTTTTCTAATTATAGAACGTGAATAATAGTCTCTACCAAGTTGGGTTTATGTGAGAATTAAATGAATTACTCTGTATAAAAACTTAGCATAGTGATAGGATGGAGAAGAAGTACATCTCAAAGACCAATGAAACCATAATCATATCCAGAAAATATAAAATAGCTTATATTTCCTCCTCACTAAGGACCTGGTAAAAACTCTTGTGAGAGAATCTACCTCTGGTTATGTTAGGTCAAGGATCGGGATTCATTTTGCGAAGTTTCGTTTCTGCCAGTCTCTTTTCTGTGTCCTGTGTAATTCTAGCCGCCTGCAAGCCTGTTCTGACTGTCCCTTCTCGTAGCCAACCCTTCTTTATTATTTGTGGAAAAGTTTCCGTGTCTACATCTGGAATTGCTCAAAGGTCACTGTAAGTACTGGGTCTTTGTTAATGCTTTGTTCCCCTCCAGAATGCTTCCCAAAATGCCTGCAGCCGGGGACTTCTAGCTCGTTCTAGGAGCCTTTTCTTTCTGTTTTCAAGGACTCACAGTTTTGCTCTTACTGGTTTCTCTTGATGGAGAAGAGAAAGGTTTTATCCTGCTTGCGGTTAGGCATGAAGACTTTTCATGAGTTAAAACAAGTTCTTTGTTGGGCAAAAGTATTTCATTATGTTTAAACATTCTGGACTAGAGCACATTTGAGGTTTCAGTGCTGTAATTATATGTCTAACATCAGGTGAACTACGAAATATGTAAAGACTTCTTTCTTCACTTTTGTGATTTTCAATATTTTCTTAACATATTGTTTTTCAGATTGCAAGTAAAATATGCACCCATTCTAGAAAATTTAACAAATATAGAAGAGCATAAATGAAATTTTAAAAATTTGCTCTAATCCTTTCCCTCAGTTATGGCACTTGCTGTCATATATATATATTCCTCTCTCTATATATATATTATAATTTATATGGTAACATATCACATCAATGGTATGCTTTATTATATCTTGTATCTTGTTTTACTTGATACAGCCCTATGTATAGTTTGCCATGTCATTAATTTTTGCAACATATTATTTTAGTCTGTGGAAATACCATAATTTATTTAAACATACTCTTATTGGACACTTAGGGAGAGAGAGTAAATTGTTACAACTTTTCTAGAGGGTTATTTATTAATATAATTCAAAATATTAAATTTAGATACTCTTCAACATGGAAAATTGCATTTCTGGGAATTTACCCTAAGGGAAATAATAGGGCAAACTCACTCAAATATGTGTACTGAAATGTTCATGTTAGAGTGTATAATAATGAAAATAATTTTGCAGCCTAAATACCCATCAGTAGAAGATTGCATAAATAATTACGGTGCATACTTCCAGTGAAATGCAATGTGGTTAAAAGCGAAGGAGCTCATTTTTATTTATGTACATTAAAATTGTTTATGTTGTTTTAGGTAAAATAGAGCAAATTAAAAAATAGTCTGTTTAACAGGTCCTAGTTTGGTAAACACACGCATATATAAATATAAAAATCTGGGAGAATATACTTCACAATACCAACTGTAGTTATCTCTAAGTACTGGCATCACGGGTGATTATTTCTTTTTAATTTTTTCTTTGTGACATTTGACAGTGATCCATAGTTACTTGTGTGATCAGGGAAGAAAAAAAGATAATTTCAAAAAGGAAAAAAAAGGATTTATTAGGTATGAGACTTTATATATCTGTCTCAGTTTATTTACAATAATTGAAAGTATTGGAAACAAATTTTATTTCTTAGTGGAATCTTCTTTTTTTTTTTTACTACCCGCAAAACTTTGTAATTATTCTACTTACAGTTCAAAGGTCCTAGGGAAACATTTTTATGCAAGAATTGTTGGACCCACAGACAGATGGGGACTTTAGGACCACTCATATGGGATTAACAGTCCTAAGGCTAGAAGTACATGCTTCTAGCTATCATTTAATATGATTTCTCCAGAAAGCTGCTCAATCCATGGGATAAAGGAAGGTGATAAAGAGGAGATTGAGTACAAGACCTCATATTGCCAATGTTAAGAAATCCTAGAACCAAGAGAGAGGTTGTACAACTTTTCCCATTTCTTATCTTCTTGTTCTCTAGGTAAATTATGGGACTAGGAAAGTGCATGTATATTATTAAAACCTTTATTATGGCCACCCAGAAGTATTGTCTCATTCCTGATTCATCTATAAATAGTTTTTGGACTAATTAGAGTTTTAAAATACAAATCAAACACCACACATCCTTAATAAGAATTCCTAATTCTAATTCTATGGTTTTATATATAAACACAAACATATGTGTCTGTATAGACACACAAACATATTTATGCATTTGACCTTCAGAAAATTTGTGAAGTTTGTGTCAATATGCTCTCCCTCCCTCTACTCATGTATCATGGTATTTAATTCATGTCATAGGGAAAAATAGAATTTCATTGTTTTCCTTTGCATTTCTTTGATTACTGGTATGGTTAAACATTGCTTTCTTCTTTTTTTTAACCAGTTTATTTTAAAATTTTTGTTACAATTCTTTGCCCTTGTATTTATTATAGCAGAAGTTGGCAAACTATGGGCTGCAGATCAATTCAGCCTGCTATCTATTTTTATAAATAAAGTTTTATTGAGACACAACCAGGCCCGTTCATTTGTGTAGCATATTGTCTATGGTTTTTTCTTGCTACAACAGGAGAGATGAGTCATTGTGACAGAGATTGTATGGCCATCAAAGTCTAAAATATCTACTCTGATTCTCTACAGAAAGAGTTTATGGTTGCTACTCGTGTTTTAGAGGGCTGGTTTTTGAAAAACGTTTTTATCAATTTGAATGAGCTATTTATGTATTAAGGACTTTGACTCTTGTTTGAAATATTTCTTGCAAATATTTTATTTGAAGTACTTTCCTTGCCTGATCAGGCCCTGATGGTTTCCATCTCTAAGAGATTCCTATTTTCTTCTTCTTTCAAACCTCTGAGCCTGGGGTGCTGGAATGATGGATATAGTGTCCGTTAACTTAGAAGGGCTGCCACCATCCTTTTAGCATGAATCATGGATGGGCCAATTTATTATCTGGGTCATCACTTTATCACCAAAATGCTTACAACCCTCGTTCTTGACCTAGATGTTAAGGAATACCCATTTCTGAGAATCATTTAGGATGCTTCTCTTTGAATTAAACCTTGATATCCCAGCTGTGATAAAGCTTTGAAGCTGTAAGGCAATGCCTTATATGGACTCCTACCTTATCTTTATTAAAAATGGTACCTTCTGTTTTATAACACTTTAAATATTTCCTGAATGTTTTTATGCATCTTCACTTGCCTTTCCCCTTTTTACTCAGCTTTTTTCCTCCTTTTTTCCTGCTCCACTTCTTACTATTTCCTGCTACTGACTTTGCTTTGTTCAATAATCTGTTTTCCATGTGGTATCATCAGTTCTAAGGGAGTTTTTCTTTTTTAATTAAAAGCCAATTAGATTGTTACATAGCTTTCATTTATACCTTATTGGTCACTAGGTATTTTCATAATTGAAGAAACGGATCAAACTCCTGCTTCCCATTTGTACTTATGATACGATTCAATACTTTGTTTGACAAATGTTTCTCCAACGTGGTGATCAAATAATGTCACTGTGGTTTATCTATGTTTCCATGTTTATCTGAACATTAAAAATACAGGGAGATAGAAATGACTAGTCCCCACAATATTCAGTTTTTTTCTCCTTCCTAGGCACACATAAAGATTTTCTAGTCTCCCTTACCATCAGGGCAGGGCCGTGTGTCTAACTGTGGACACTGGCTGTGAGAGAAAGTGACATGTGTCACCTCAAGTCTGAGGCATTTAAGTATGATTGTAAGTTCCTCTTGACCTGGCAATCTTAGGAACCATAGATTGAGATGGCAAGGTTGAAGACAGTGGGGCCAATAGCCTAGTTCCCTGAGTGACAATATGGAGGAGAGTTCCCTTGTAACTTGAACACTTCATGTGAACAAGAAATTAATCTGTAATGATAAGCCACTTAGATTCTGTAGTTAATTTGTTACTGCAGTATAACCTCATCTGTTCTCACCAACACAGAAATTAGTTTTAGAAATGGGAGCTCTACTATAATGAAATACTTGACATGTACTTGAAAGACAGTGGAAGGCAGTGAGAAAATTGATCCTGGAGGAGATCAGGAAGAAAAAAGAAAATGTATGTTATGTAGGAGTAAAACATTTGGTGAAACTATTGCATGTTAGAACTTGGAAGGCAGATCATATGCCTAGGTAACTGTTAGTTCCTGAGTAAGAGGTAGAAAACAGACCCACAGTAGTGTAGGCCAACTGCCGTTGGCTATGCTTGGCAAGGTATTGCAAAAATAAAGATGAATTTGGGAAAGAATTGACTGGTTCACAAGCAGAAATGAGAAGAAATAGAGAGGATCTAGAAATGTAGATGCCTACACTATTGGAAAAGCCAACTGCTTCTAGACCCAAATGGTAAACAAAGAAATCTTACAGAGGCTTTAAGTAAAAGACATTCAACAGAACTTTTCAGCCGACAGTAGTTAAGGCAGACAAAGTTTGAAAAGTGAGGTCTTCCCACCTGTTATTACAGATAAGCTTCACGTAGTCACCATCAAACTGAGCGAAAAAGACAGGGAATTGAGAAAACAAAGAGCTGCTGGAGATTTGAGAGCTAGGTACTGAAAAGTGTGGGTGTGGTTACTGGCATGCAGAACTGACTGGAAATAAAGAAGAAGCCTCTTAAGTACTTGAGAGAGATGTACTGCCAAAGAAACCACAAGCCTGGACCAAAGGGGCCTTTGACAGTACAAAGCTGGAAATGGCCTTTGTGCACACAGCCTTACTTGAGCAAGGAGCCTGAGGAAGCTGTGCAGCCCTGAGGAGACTTATTTGCAAGAAATATAGTCAAAGAAGAGAATGGGGAAAAAAAGAACCTGTCATAGGGTGGAGACTGAAGCCACACACAGGTAGGGAGCCGTCACTGTGTGTGCTCAGGAGGACTTCAGGATTATATAGGCGGCTGATTCTGTCCCATTCGTCTCCTTTCTAAAAGTGAGTGTATATTGTAATTATCCTGACCCTGTCACACCTTTGTTTACTGAGTGTGTGTGTGTGTGTGTGTGTAGGGGCAGGTAATTTGGCTTTTAGATTCATAGGTCTGGAGACCAAGAGAAGCCACATCTGGGTTTGGTTAAGGACCATTGAACTTCACCTAGATACGCTGGACTTTGCAATTCAGGCTCCAACTGGATGGGCTTCGGGCTGTCTCCATGTGACCTGATGAGTATGTGTTATGTGTGGGAAGAAGAAGGAATTGAATATTTAGTGACTAGATGGTGATAGAGATTACTAATCTCCACCATAATTGATTCTTTTCCCTTTGCTTCAAACTCGCCTAACATCCCTTGAAATTCTGTTGGGGACATAACTTGCCAATGAACTGTGAACAGAAATGAAGTGCTCCCCTTAAGAGCAGCTATGAGTTCTCCAAGCTCTCTCTTCCTTTGCCATGGCAAACGCTGAGGTGTCACAAGACGCAGCATCACAAGATCATGAGGTCTTCACCAGCCCAGCTCTCTAAAACTCCACACAGGGAAGGAACCTCTGTTAACCCAAGTCAGACATATATTATGTGCAAGAAGAGAACTTTCGTTGTGCTAAACCATTGAGATTTGGAGTTAATTTTTTTGTAATCAATTTTATAAAAAGTTTTCTATTTTGAAAAGCTCAATTAGGATTTTTTGCAGTAAACGTTGGTGTAGACCACTTAAATAAGAAAGCAAAATCTGCTCAGAATAAAGACTGTTTAATATAGGTTCAAGCTAGGAAAAAGCTGAAAGTTTCTGTGCAGCAAATTCTGATCCCCTAAAACTGTATTTCATGCCCCCAACAATTGTTCCTAAATCATGAGAGGTAAATTATCTGATTCTAAACACAACCTGTTTTTAACATTTTAACCACCAGAAAAGACTGATTAAAACTGTATGTATTTTCTTTTTAGTACAAGGTACTGGGTTTCATCTATAATTATGGACAAGTAGAAAGCTACCTGATTTAATTAGGCTGGTCTCATTTTCTAAGTTAATTTATTTTTACTTAAGGACATCACAGTAACTTGTTAAATATTTTATAAGAATCTGAACAAACAACAGTGTTTGCATTAAGTAAATAAAACATTCACTTATTAAAAACGTTCCAAGGACATAAATCTGCAGTTAACACCAACATGAATTATGTGCAGTTTTGATGTGTGATGATGAGTCAAGAACCTCTATCCTATATATAGCTACATCAGAATGTTTATTTGTTTGCTTAATTATTGTTACAAACTTTAATGAAGAATGGGGTTTCACAGGAAAGCTAAATGAGAGTGCTAAAAATGGATAGTGTTCACTGAAGGAGAACTTGGGAAACTGAAACTTAGTTTTATAGGAACAAAGAAAAATTCGAGATAAAACTGAACTGTGCTTCTTAGGAAATACACACACACACACATTTTTGTTTACATAAATCATCATTTCTAACGGTGTTGTATATAACAATGTGAAGACTGTCAAATTTACATACTTGCAAAGTAAAATTCACACATGAAATTGCCTGAATAATAGACATTCCCCAAGCTTTTCAGTTTAATTTGCTAATGTTGAGTGTTATTTTCTTGTTTAAACCCAGCTCCTTCTTTAGAGTAGTCTATCTTTCATCTCTCTCTCAAGTAGACTCAGATCTTATACTTGACCTGCCCACAAATATAAGACAGATGGAAATAAATAACCCACTAGAAAATCCACTTGATATGAGTACTGCATTTTACATCTTAGAGGACTGGAAATGGGTCTTACTTTGACGTCAATGAAGGACTACATGACACTTAGAGAAAATAAATCTTTTTTTTTCCATTCAGCTCGAGCGCTCTGGCCTTCAAACTCTACGCAAATAGCTAATTCATTGATACTTTATTTGCAAGGTTGATGCTTCGTTTCTAGGAAAAGAATGTTTACTACAATCGGATAATATGGTTCTTTTCTGGTCAGAGAGGCCTTTTAAAGTGTACTTTATGTGGGAAAAAGAAAAGTGATTATCATTCATTTCTAGGAGTACGTTTGTATTGCTGGTTTTCAATCTGTATTCATAAATGGCTTTATAAGCTCAATATCCATGCTAACAATGATTATTGTAACAGACCAACAATATTATTTTTTATTCCATGAATTACATTAATTACAAGTCATTTGTATGTATTTCCCAGTGAGATGGAATGATTCTTTCCTTTTCATGGCATCCCACAAATTCTCAATGTAATACTATTTCATTAAGAATAAATCTTTTTTTGAGATGATTTAAATGAATTTCTTTGCTAGAGTAATAATTAAGGCTTAGTGATCCACAGTCTTTAAGTATTGAAAACAAATGCAAAATATATTGGAATTTGGGACAAATATTCCTCCAACATTTTTTACCCTAAAATTTGAAACTAAAACAACTGATAACAACAATTAGTGCGCCTACTAAAGAAACACTCCGTGGAGCTAAATTTAGCTTACCTAATTTCTCTGCATCTTTACATGTTTAACGAGGAACATCTCTATATTTTTAAAATACTCGAGATAGTTTCACTTTGAGGGCTGTTTTATCTATGCTCCAAAACCCAAATAGAGCCTGTTAACTGATGAATCCTAATATTGGAAGCATAAATACAAATTAAAACATCTCTGTCTCTGTCTCTCACAACGAAATCTTCCCGTTTAACTAACAAAAATAAGCAAAAGCAACATGTTTATTTTAATTTAGAAACACTATCAAAATTAAAACAAGTGAACCAAATGCCGCTGTGACGTGGACTACAGGCAATTTCAGAAACAGTTAATGGAAAAAATGACCTGGTTTAATAGATTACTTGAGATGTTCAGAATATGTCACTTATGAATTTGTATGTATTTACATAAGTGAGAAATGCTAAAATTGAAGTAGCTAAAAGATGTTTTCTTACCTCAAAACTCTACACCTGTAACTTCAACTCCCCCACAGTTGTCCTTTCTGCCCTTGGATACTGATGTGAGCTAATTGTTCACACTACTGAAACATTTTGAAAAATGTATTTTAGATTGCTTTAGGAATTCAATTTATAATAACTTTTTTAGATGCTCAAAACTAAGTGCAGGACTGTGGTAAATCTTTAAAAGACAGCGGAGTTTTCATAAAAATAAAGAACCAGGAAATAATAAATGGAAAGAAAACATTAAAGACAGTTCAATCACTTAGTTTAAGGAAGAGAAGTTTATGTTGCCAGATGTTGCTGAAGGGCGTTGAGGAGATTTAGGTTGAACATTGAAGAAATCTTTCTGGTTGTGAAATGGATTATGAGCGGAGCGCTCTTTCTCTTTTGTGGTGGGGCTGTTAGTGGAGGCAGAGGTGATGTTAGCGTAATAACGTCTGTCGAGAGCTTGCTGTGTACTACGAGCTGTGCTAAATGCTTTACAAGAATTCACATTTAATTCAGTCCTTACCACAATTCTGAAGTTCATTTCATCCTCAAGTTACTGATGAGGAAACTGAGTCTTAGAGAAGTTCACGTGTCCGAGATCACAACACTAGAGGGTTATGGAGCTGAGATCAGAGTAGCCAAGCCAGGAAAAGTTACTTAAATTCTCTGGATCTTAGATTTTTCTATGTAGAATGAAGACAATAAGACCCATCTCTTATGATGTTTCTAGTAGAAAATGAAGTAACACATGTGAAAGCACCTAACACATATTCAATGAATATTATTCATCCTCCTTAACTAACTATTAGCATATTGCTCAAACTCCATCATTTATGACATTGCATTTACATTATGTGTATATCCTATTACTAAACTATGAGCTCTGGGAGGAGTTGGCTGGAACGGTGTTTTATTCCTTTTATGTTTCCTTACCTTGCACCTAGTACATAGGAAACATGCAATGAATGTTTGCTGCCTCTATGAAAACTTAATGGGAGCTAGGGCAAGGAGCACATTCATCTACTGTTGGTTGGAAGGCTGTTGGAACATAGTTCGGATTTTAAAATATGCTTGCTCTTTGACTCAACAATTTCATTTCTAAAAATGTATCCCAAGATACGTTTGTGTACTAAGATGTATTTTCAATTATAGTCATCAAGATATTGTCTTCAATAGGGAAAAATTGGAAACATTCTAATTGTCAGTTTAAAAATTGTGCAACAGGCATACAATAGCATAGTGTGTACTCATTAAAAGCGATGTACAAATGCACTTATTAGTGGTGAAAGAGTCTCATGACATATTTGTTGACAAATGTAAAAAGCTGGTTGTGCAACTGTATGATCCTCTTTCTGTAATACACACATACAGCAGGCCCAAAATGGAGTCACTTATGCTGAGCTCACATCACCAAACCAAGGCTTAACTTAATTACAGTTTGTAATTAGTTTAATTAGTTTGTCTCTCCTAGAAATGAAATCTTAAACCACCAGTCAATCAGGAATTGCCTGATCAGCACTAGTTAGGTAATCTGCCTGACAGACCTCTGCCATCCCCTAAAGGAAAGTAACTTTGCAATAACCAACTCGCTTTTTTGCCAACATAATTTCCTTGTTCCTGCTCCCTTCTGTCTATAAAAGTCTTGCATTTTGTACAGCTCCTTGGAGCTCCCTTCTATCTGCTAGATTGGACACTGCCCAATTCAAATCAATTTTTGCTCAAATAAAGTCTTAAAATTTTTAATATTCCTTTATCTTTTAACAACCTATATGTATGCACACATACATATTATAAAAGTATATAAATCAAAAAATTAACAAGAGTTAAATCTGGGTAAAGGATAACATTTAGGCTATCATTATTTCCCCATACTTTTCTTTATTCCTATGAATTATTTTTTAGAATGCACATTTTTTTTTTGTATTTGAGAAAACAATAAACTGTTTTAAGAAGCGAATGGCATCATTATCAATAACTGGGTTTTTGACATAGGACCTCAGCAGCAGACAGTGTTTCGGGTTTTTAAAATCTTGAGCAAATCATATCTTAAAAGAGTCGCTCAGTATTATGGAATGATGAAAAACAATGCCTTTTAGGCTAGTGGCCTCTTTTTTGTTTCTTTGTAAATAACTAAGCACAGGAACTTTCAGTAGTTTCTCAGTTTGCTTCTTTTCTACCTTTCGTGCTTACACAAGGTCAGAGATACACAACTTTGAATCGCTGAGATAGAGGATTTGTTTGTGTGGTTTAATGATGGAGAAAGCCACGGGATATGTTTGAAAACCTCTCTGTTTGATAAAAATGACAGAAGTCCAAGACACTTCATTCTGATTTTTTAAAGATATGAGTACACCTTAATATTAAATGGACAGATTTATTTCTGACTATTTCGGAGAAATATCGACAATGGAACACTCTGTTCTAATTGCGTTGGCTGTAAGCCCGTTGTAGGAAGGAGCTGCATAGTAAAAAGTAAGAAAAATCTCCATCGGTGTTTCATGTTCCATCGGTGGGGAGAGTGGAGCCCTTGACAACTGTTATTTGTCATGGTGGACAGAATGAGATACAGAAAGACAGATGCAAGTATGGAGTCAGTAAATGTGGAAAAGTGTGTATATGATGTATGAGTGTACGACTAAATGTGATTCCAGAGATCAAAAGCGAGATCAGAATATGGGATTTTAGGAAAACTACCTTCTTGGGATAGCTGTTGAATAATTTTTAAACATTCATTTTTAATTTATAGGAGTTTTAAAGGATCGCAAATGGGTCTCCAGTAGCAAAAGTTTTGGGCAAAATTGAAATTAATTGCCCTGGCCCTTGTCCTTAAAGGGAATTTCTTTCCTAGCTTATTACTGCTTATTATGATCTTTGCAGTTGAGAATTCCAAAATGAAGTGAAGCAACTAGAACACAGAGTAACTGAATATGGCTTGGAGGAATTTTGCAACATGGTGGTTATCATCTACATAATTCCATTTTTCTTGTCAAAGACTGTAATTGCAGTTTTTGTAAAACTTTTTTTCTCATGAAGAAACTTTCTATATAAGGAATAAAAAACTTAGTTTTGGGTATTAGACCTGTGGGATTCAATCCTGGAGACTGCCGGGTCTCTTTTATTACGTGAAATAAACGGGATGTAGCCTACAGTAGGGTCTGTGATTATTCAGCTTCTCCAAAAGTAGCTCTTGACTTTGATTTTGCAAAATACATTAATATTAATTTTGTTGCTTGAACATTTGCTTTTCATATAACAGAATCCACAAGCTTGGTTAAGGCCAACATGTGCTGTTTATTATGCAGGTTTATCTGTTCCTGATGATATAGCACATAAATCAAATCTAAATTAAGCCAACACCACTTCTCCCCTATGCCGTGATATTTGGGGATGAGGTTGTTGGCCAAGGAATCATGAGGAAGAATAAAATACTTAAGCTTGTTGAACATGACGCGATATATTTAGAATCCTTTTTGAGACATTCTCATTGCTCTCAGTAGAAACACCATTACCAATCAGGAACTCTAAACATTTCCGTTATAAGTACTCCCGTTTATGGAGTTATTTTGCTTAGCTTTTGAATCTTTCTGGTAGTTGCATATAAGTTTACAAGCAACATGGAATTTAAAAAATTAAATTGACTTAGACTAAGGGTTCTTTGTTTGGTTTTAAGACACTGGGATACGAAGACACTCATTAATAAAATACATGTTTAAAAGCTTTGG
The DNA here is from genome assembly GCF_020826845.1 of Diceros bicornis minor. Lineage (NCBI taxonomy): Eukaryota > Metazoa > Chordata > Mammalia > Perissodactyla > Rhinocerotidae > Diceros > Diceros bicornis. The sequence continues at coordinate 18,275,409 of NC_080766.1, forward strand.
GGCCATTTTTATTCTCTTTGTCTTCAGTGGAATAAAATTTTGGTTACAACAACATTCAGATAGATGTTGGGGCATTTCTTATGTGAAAATGGTTGATTAACTTCAGAATTGAAGGAGTATGGGGAGACATCTTTGTTAGTGGTTTCTTAAATTGTCTTTATAACCAAACAATGTATTTTTATATTGAGCTGTTCTGAAGTGAACATTTTGTGACAATTTCTCATGCTTCCATAGTTTTTATTCAACATGGAAATATTTATCGAGCTCATAAATGCAATATACTGTTCTTGAAGACCATAGGCCTAATTTCAACGCTCTCAAACTCCAATCTGAAAGACAGACATATTGGCACAACCAACTTGTCAGATAGACCAATGTATTTAAAGCTTAGTTCAAATATTACCTTCTCCAGACAGCTTTCCTTTATTCTTTTTGTTTACTTGTTCACTTGTTTGCTATTTTTTTCCTGAGCTGAAAATTCTCTTCCCTCCCTGTCAACTGTTATGGCAGTTTTTATCTTTAAAGTTTTGTTGCAAGGGACAAATTCATTCAAGTTACCTAAAAGTAAAAGTGAGATTCTAATAGAAATCCTTACTGCCTGGAAATGGAACCTCCTCAGGCATAGATCAGGCATTCTGGCTCCTTCTCCAGCTTGCACAATGGGCACAATGGTTTCCCTACTTGGCGTTTCTGTTCCTCTTTTCTCTGACTAGCACGGCCTTGGTGACCGGTTGCTCAGCTTCTCTGCATCCTCTCTTCCTGCCCCTACTGCTGGGTTTCTGTTTCTAATTCCCAATATAAGACGGGTTGCTTTCCTTTCCAAGGCAGCTCCCCTGCAGGAGTCACGGAAAGCCTGTGGACCGCTTCATTACAGTTGTTCTGTAGCTTTCATCATCGCTGGCACTCGGGTCAGCATCTCTAATTAGAGAAGTAAGACCATAATGTGTATTTGGTTACTCAGTGAATGCCTAATAAGTGGAAGGTGAATATTTTGTTTACATACAGACAATTATATTTGTTTATATTTCGTGTGTACATACTAAAAAGAGTGCCCAGGATCTCTGTTTCTGCTAAAGATTGTCAGAAAACTGGAGAAAAAGAGCATAATGATTAGTCAAAGTTGGTTTAATTGGGGCAAAAATGCTGTCTACTATTCTTTGAAACAGAAATAAAAATATTTCTGCCTGAATCATTGGCAAGATACTTAATATATCAGAAGGCTTTATGTTATTAAAAAGTGGAGAATAGACTCAGTGAATTCCATTAAGTCCTTATCATATCTGATTTTTCTGTATCTGACAGTGTTGACCACTCTTCTCTTCTTCACCCTTTCTTTTTCCTTGGCTTCTAAACATCACTCTGCCCTGTCTCTTCCTCCCTCTCTATTTCTCCACAGACTCCTCTGTTGGTTTCTCTTTTTCTGCCTACTCTCCAAGTATTTATGTCATTCAGGCTATTGTTCTTGGACATGTTCTCAATTATACAACCATCTTTACCAACATCATTCTTTCTCATGGAATCACCAATCAGCCGTAATCCTGAAATCTGTATTTCCATCCCCAACTCCTATACTAAGTTCCAACTTGCAGGACATTTCCAGCTGGCTACTTACAGGCGTATACAATCCTGCCTTGCCAAATGGAACTCTTTGTCTCCAGCCCTCACCCCTGACACTACTTCTGGTCTTTGTATTTCTTATGTCAATAAGCAGTTCTAAGTTTCTGACCTAGCCACTAAGCCAGAAAGAGTGAATGATTCTCTACTTCTCTCTCTTAACTCCCAGGGTGAATCAGTCATCATCTACTTACTGCTATCATAGTTTAAAACTTCCTCATATCTCACGTTACTTTTTTCCCCTGATTTGAGGGTCATTCTTCTCTATTCTACCATCCTTATTGTTTCCAGAGTGGGTTTACTGGAATATAAATGTCATGCTACTTCTCTACTTAAAAATCTTCAATGACTTCCCAAAGCCTACAGAATCAAACTCCCACTCATTTCATATGGCATCAAAGATTGTCAGGGATCAGATTCCTCCTCTCTCCTTTGTTCTTATCATTCTCTTTCACGTATTCCTTCCTTCATCTGTGCCTGATGTAAACATACATAAAGTAAGAAAATCGGGTTTCTACAGAGGATTAAATGAAATATAGTATTTCAATATTCCAATGAAGACTGCAAATTAAAATTTCCACTTAAAAAATTTGTATTAATCACCTATAAACTATGCTGAATTTTTGACTCGTATAAAACACATAGGAATAGTTTTATGAAAGATTGCCATAATATCTGGCTTACCGATGGAAGGGGCAACATATACTTTTAGTTTGGAATTGGTTAAATGACAAAGAAAACATACTTGTGCCGTGATCTATGAAATAGATAAGAGATGTAAACTGTGTAACTTGAATCATAGGATCAGATCTTAACAATTTACATGTATTCATATTAACTAAGAATTGACTTTTTTTTATGTTCCTTATTAAAAGAAAAAAGGCATCATATGTTTAAAAAACTAAATGGAATCCAACATTTCAGTGCTGTTTCTGCTGATTTCAGAGGCTATTTGGGAACCTAATATACTAATTGGCATGACCTGTAAGAATCGGTAGAAAAAATTGGGTTGGGTGAGAAAAATAGTTGTGTTCTTAAGTATGTAGGGTTTTAAATTAGGTAGTTTGTGGGAAAGGTCAGAAACTGAATTTAAACTATTTACAAATGCCTTTGTTCTATTTCTACTGTTTAGCAAAATGTGATTTTTCTCTTCTATCATATAAGTCCCATATAACTAGCTATCTAGAACGATTATTAAAATTTAACAAATTAATTTTAAGATTATTTTTCATATTCAATGTCTTGTTAGTTACATAATTGATAAACTTTAACCGATTAGTGTTCTTCTAAAGTAAACATTTCATAGCAAACAAAAAATTCCTCCTTGGAACATATAAAACAATCACTAAAATTGTTGCGGTGAGAAAAGGTCAATATTTCAATCTTATTTCAGCTGGCATAAAAATGAATTGGCCAGATTTTCATTTAGAAATAGTATAATTTATCAAGTTAACTATGTAAAAACCTTTAAAAAAATTAAACTAAAGATGTTCTGTCTATCTGACAAAATATGTCTATAAAGGTCTATCTGATAAAAAATGAATTATTGTAAGACTCAATATAATCAAAACATAAAGCAGAAATAGAAACAGTGTGCTCTTTTCTCTTGTTTGCTTGTTTTATTTTTTTTCATTTTACATATCTCCTTTGTCCATCAAGATGTATATTTTAAGTCTGGTTGCTCTTAGCTATTTTCATTTCCTGGAAGATTTTTAGTTTTTTTGTGTGTATTTCTGAATTATAAAGAGTTTTATTATTTTTCTGTCACTCTTCCGTGTTTTTTTCCCATAAATAAAATTATGTTCAGGGTAATAAAGTGCAAACAACTCTTGATAATACATTGCCTTGGGAGGAAATATTGCTCTAGGTGATTTTAAAATTTGGCCCAATCCATTTCAAAGGCCTAAACGGAAAATGCAGGCAGAAATATAGAGGATATATATGCACGTCAGTAACGTACAACTATATTATGGTCTTGTACTATGTGTATTAGTTTCCTATTGTTTCCATAACAAATTACGACAACCCAGTCTGATTCAAATGTTCTTAACTACTTATGTGACACTGTTGGAAAGGCCAAGGACTAGGATGGATTAGTTTGTCACAATAACTATAGTTATCTGCAATTGCAGAGCGTCAAGATCAATGCCATATATAAAAAATACCTGTCCAGGACAGCCACATGCAAAAGAATGAAAGTGGACCATGTGTTATCGCCATTCACAAAAATTAACTCAAAATGGATCAAAGACCTGAAGGTGAGACCTGAAACTATAAAACTCATAGAAGAAAATATAGGCAACACACTATTTGACATTGGTTTTAAAGGAATCTTTTCAGATGACATGCCTACCCAGACTAGGGAAACTAAAGAAAAAATAAACAAGTGGGACTTTATCAGATTAAAGAGCTTTTATAAGACAAATGAAACCAGAATCAAGATGAACAAACAACCAACCAGCTGGGAGAGAATATTTGCAAAACATACATCTGACAAGGGGTTGATCTCCATAATATATAAAGAACTCACACAATTGAACAACAAAAAAACAAACAACCCGATCAAAAAATGGGCAGAGGAAATGAACAGACACTTCTCCAAGGAAGATATACAGATGGCCAATAGGCACATGAAAAGATGCTCAACATCACTAATCATCAGGGAAATGCAAATCAAAACAACACTAAGATACCACCTCATGCCCGTTAGAATGGCTATAATCACCAAGACAAAAAACAACAAATGTTGGAGAGGATGTGGAGAAACAGGAACCCTCATACACAGCTGGTGGGAATGCAAATTGGTGCAGCCTCTATGGAAAACGGTATGGAGATTCCTCAAAGAATTAAAAATAGAGATGCCCTATGATCCAGCCATCCCACTACTGGGAATCTATCCAACACACCTGAAATCAACAATCCAAAGAGGCTTATGCACCCCTATGTTCATTGCAGCATTATTCACCATAGCCAAGAAGTGGAAGCAACCTAAGTGTCCCTCGACTGACGATTGGATTAAGAAAATGTGGTATATATATACAATGGAATACTACTCAGCCATAAAAAAAGACAAAATCGTCCCATTTGCAACAACATGGATGGGCCTGGAGCATATTATGTTAAGTGAAATAAGCCAGAAAGAGAAAGACAAACACTGTATGATCTCACTCATATGTGGAATATAAACCAACACATGGACAGAGAAAACTGGACTGTGGTTACCCGGGCAGTGGGGGTGGGGGGTGGGCACAAGGGGTGAAGGGAGTCATATATGGGGTGATGGACAAACAAAAATGTACAACCCAAAATTTCACAATGTTAGAAACCATTAAAACATCAATAAAAAAAAAAAAAAAAAAAAAAAAACCTGTCCAGTTAAGAAGTAGGAGCTGTCAGTGTCTGGTCTGGGGACTAAAGGGGAAACCAGTGGAGAAGAACTGACTACAAAGATAACATGATGGCATGGTTAATTTCATTCTAGCCTAGAGCCTAATATTTGTGGTTAACTGTTTCTAGAACTATCTAAAAGCACTTGACAACTCTTCTCAGAATGAGACAAAGATCCTGGGAAGAGTTACTTACCTCTTCACATACATAGAGCTTAATTTAAGCAAGCCAAGGAATGAATGAGATGTCCCTATAAGATCCAATGTTTAGTGAGCCACCATTCAACAGGGAGTCAACAAATTATGGAAGTTTGATGCTAGAAGAGATCTTGGAAGACCGTCTTCTCCGTCATCCTAAATATGTGCAGAACATGTAGACCAGGGAAGAAAAAAAGACTTGCTCAGGGTCCAACTATGCATTGTAATGGGCATACAATAGCAGAGCTAAAGCTCTACTCTTCCCCACCCTCTATGTCCTCAAAAGTTCCTAACTTGTTGACTGTGACTGTGATTATGGACTCTATACACTGTTTATATATAATTGTATTCAACAAGTTATGAAGCATATATAAAGAATTTTTATGTCATTCTCACTATATAGCTTTATAATTCTTAACTGGCGTAGCTAAAGGCTAACTTTACCATCCCTCTGACCCTTTCTCTGCTACTAATTTGTGTAATTTGTTCTGGGCTGAATGAGTGCTTTGGCTTCAAGACCAAGTTAGTGATGACAAAAGTTTCTCAGTCTACTTACGCACTCCCTCAAAGTAGAGTGTGAAGCACCAATTCTTTATCAACTAGTAGCAGTGATGTTTTGCTTATGTGTTCAATGAATATTGTGGCTCTTTTCTACTGAGGTTCTCTGCCTTTCTACCCATAATTCACTATGTCTATACTCATGTTCTCTCTGGTTGCTTCAGTCTCATGGTGGGTTTAGTGTTCCAGGTCCTATGGGTCACTTTCTAATTGCAAAAGAAATCAAAAACATCCCTCTCTCACTTAAAAGTGTGACGTTACTTTTCATGTATTGTCTTTAAAATGTCTTCTAAAAGAAGAGCGGAGGGGGTGTTATCATGTAATCGCTTTATGTCCAATATCCTGGAGTCTGTATGTGCTCAATGTAGAGAAATATGAAATTCAGAAAAATAAGCTGTTTAAAGAAAACTGTAGTCCTTCTCCCTAAACATATTTTACTTTGCATATTTTAACATATTTCCTTTCAAAGTGTTTGATTTAACTGTGATCTTATTACTTTCATGTGTTTCTATTTTGTCTTTCAACTTTGCAACACAAGTATCCATTCCTTACTTTTCTAATGTTATCTACATATTACTCCACAAAGTAAACTTTTCATAACTTATATGATCATTTTCCTCAAGAGTTGGAAATACTGTTTGCCCGAATTTTACTTCCGTAACCATCTTTGTGCATTGAGTAGCCCTCATCCCCATATTTAGGGTAATTCCTTAGCAGATATTGTCAGAATCTATGTGGTAGGCTGCAAAATTGGCCACAATTCTCCACATCTGCTGCACCCAGTCCCCTTTGCAGCATCATTTTCTAGCTTCTCCTATCAAGAAGAGAATCACACTACTTAGGATTTACCCAAAAGAGTTGGAAATTTATGTCCCCTTTTTTTTTCAATATTAATGTTAAATTTTTTTATGGGCTCTATGCAGAGAAGTCATTATTATTTTTTTTAATTTTATTTATTTATTTTTTCCTCCAAAGCCCCAGTAGATAGTTGTATGTCATAGCTGCACATCCTTCTAGTTGCAGTATGTGGGACGCGGCCTCAGCATGGCCAGACAAGCGGTGCTTCGGTGGGCGGGGATCTGAACCCAGGCCGCCAGCTGCGGAGCCAGTGCACTTAACCACTAAGCCACGGGGCCGGCCCTTTATGTCCCCTTAAAAACAGCATGTGAATGTTTATAGCAGCTTTATTCATAATTGATAAAAATTGAAAACAGCCAAGATGTCCTTCAGTAGGTGAATGGATAAATAAGTGGTGCATCCAGACAATGGAATATTATTCAGCAATCAAAAGAGAGGAGCTATCAAGCCACCAAAAGATGTGGAGAATCCTGAAAGCCTATTACTGAGTGAAAGAAGACAATTTGAAAAGGCTTCATGCTGTATGATTCCAACTATGTGACATTCAGGAAAAGACAAATCTGTAGAGACAGTAAAAATTCAGTGGTTGCCAGAGAGAATGAGAGGGGAAGGATGAACAGGTGGACACAGAGGATTTTTAGGGCACTGAAACTAGTTTCTACGATAGTGGAATGATGAATACATATAATTATGCATTTGTCAAAACCCACAGAAGTGTATGACACAAGAGAGAGCCCTAATGTAAACTAAGGACTTTAGTTAATAACAATGAATGTATCAATATTGTTTCATAAATTGTAACTAGCAGACCACACCAGTGCGAGATGGTAATAATAGAGAGAAAGGAGTGGGGGGATATGGGAACTCTCCGTACTCTCTGCTCAATTTTTCTGTAAACCTAACACTGCTCTAAAAATAAAGAGTCTATTAGTAATACCAACTGGTAAAAAAAAAAAAAAAAAAAAAGAAAAAGAAATGATACTGCTCTGCCCGGGTTGTTGAAACCAGCTCATCGACGTGATCTCGTGACGATATTCTCATAACATCAACACCTGACACAAGTGCTCTTGTTGCATCTTCCGAAAGGTTTTGCGGAGAAGAATCTCCTCCTGTGTCGTCCGTTGGTATTGGGCTAGTGGTCAGTGGTGCCCCCGCTGGCTTTTGTGCAGGTTTCTCTTGTTCAGTTGCTCCAGGAGGTGCAGGTTCCGAAGACGCCGTCCTTGATGCTGGAGCGGTGGGCGCAGGTGCAGAAGGCGGAGCCAAAGCAGGGACAGAGGTGGGGCTTGAGCCACAGTTGCTGCTGTGGGGGAGCCAACTGTGGCAGTGGTGGCAGGATTTGATCTCTGGGCTGTAGCTGGGGCTGGTGTCATCACCGCTGTGGGACTTGTCCCTGTAACTATTGCAAACTTTTTCTCTTCATAATTAAAATCTTTGAGGGCAGTATCATCCTTAAGGGCTTTGTCTGCAAAAATTAATTTTTGCCCCAATACCTAAAATGCATCATTCACCTTCAATGCTTTTACTACACATCTGCAGCCAACGTCAAAATTTCTAGTAACTTGAGCTAAGCTGCATTCTGACAGTGTGTTCGACCCACACAATGGAGTATTATTTAGTGCTAAAAAGAAAGGAGCTACTAAATTCCGAAAAGACATGGAAGAACCAGATGAAAACTATGGACCATCTCTCCAGAAAGATGCCCTTGCACATTTGACACACCCACTGAAGTCCATCAACAGGCCTGAAGTTATGAATGCTGATCGACAGTTTAGAGCAGTGCTTCTCAACCCCTTTCCACCACATGGCGTCCGTAGAGTTGGTGATATTTTTACAGCACAGTGGGATAAGTTAAGGTGGGTTTGGGGGCAACTGTATAGGGCTTAGTGAAAACGTTTATTTTCTTTATATCATTGTCATAACAAATAAAATAAATATATTAAAAATGATGTGACATATTGATTTTTTATAAGCTTCCAAATAAGATCTTCTCAAAAATTAAAAAAAGACATGGAGGAAATTTAACTGCATATTCCTAAGTGAGACAAGCTAATCTGAAAAGACTACACATGTATGATTCCAACAATGGGACATTCCGGAAAAGACAAACTATAGAGACAGTTTCCTCGTGGCTGTCAGCTGGGGGCCGCCCTGAACTTCTAGAGGCCTCTCTCTGGTCCTTGCGCTCACTGCCTGCATCTCAGAGACGGGAAAGTCAGGACGACTCCTTCTCGTTCTGGAATCTCCCTGACTGTCCATCTGCTGCATCTCTCCTCTGCTTCCAGCCTGGGAAAGTTCTCTACTTCTAAGGGCTCACGTGAGTAGATGGGGTCCACCTAGATAATCTGGGGAAATCTCGTAAAGTTCATAACCTTCATTACATCTGCAGTCTCTTTTGGCGTGTATTACCACATATACACAGGTGTCAGGGATTAGGACACGGCCATCTTGAGGGCAGTGTGGAGGGCAGTATTCTGCCTCACACAAGCAATCTGCATTAAATTAGCAACAAGGCATGTTGGTTGCATAGCCGAGCACAAGCCCCTATATCCTGGGAGGTTCTCAGTTGCCTGAAATATGATTCTTGAACGAAAAAAACAGGTTTGGTGTCTCAATAAGGAAAACTGAATTATACAAAAACCTTAACAGAGTTAGTCAAAAGTAGGTAAACTTTATATAGATGATGTCTTCATTTTATTGTCCTACCAGAAAGCTTTAGTTTGTAGAAATCACCAAGATACCCGATTGTACTTTTTGTAGTTCCACAAGTTACCTCTAAGTCAGTAGACCACTATAATCTATTCGTCATCTTGGAAAGATGTTTTTGAAATGCGAAGTGAGTTTATCTTCTCAATCTAGTTTTGAAAAAAGTGCTGTATATGGTGCACAGAGTCAGGGAAATAGATAATGCTGGAGATAAGTCACTTGGAGGAAAGTTTATACAAAGAAGACTATTTACAAAGGTGTGAGTGTAGGAGAATTGCAATGCATAAGGTGTGGTGTGGAAGACAGAATAATGGCCCTCAAAGATGTCCACCTTTTAAAACCCAGAGCCTCTGAGTATGTTACTTTACGTGGACTTTGCAGGTGTGATTAAGGTGAGGCTCTTGGGATGTGGAGAGTTTCCTGGGGTATCCATGTGGCCCAAATGTAATGACAAGGGACCTCGTAAGTGAAAGAGGGAGGCAGCAGGGACATAGAGGGAGGTGTGGGGCAGGAAGCAGAGATCAGAGAGGAGGGAAGGTGCTGGGTGGCTGGACTCGAAGATGCAGGAAGGGCCCACAAGTCAAGGAATGTACGTGGCGTCCAGATGCTGGAAAGTCCAAAGGAGACTCCAGAAGGAACCAGCCCTGCTGACACCGTGAATTTAGCCTAGTGAGTCTGATTTGGGACTTTTGTCCTCCAGAATTGTAAGATAGTAAAATGTGTGTTTTCAAGCCCCCAAGGCTGTGGAAGTTTCTTCGAGCAGCAATGAAAACCAATAGGCAATAATATGGGGTCATTACAGTCCGGTTGTCATCACCCACAGGCCTCAAGGAACCAGGAGAAGAGGTAAGGGAACCCCGAGGAAGAGAGCCACGCAGAGTCAGCCCTTAACAGGAGCTGGGCTCCAGCCGCAGACAGAGCCAGTGCAAGGCCACCTCGTCAGGAAGGAGCCAGGAGGGTCAGTGCTCACACTCCTCCCTCCCTCCAGTCTCCTCCTGGGCTTCCCCATTGGTGCCTCCAAAGGGAGCTGGAGGGACACGAATCTGTTTGTGGCCGACACCCTGCAGATCAGCAGCAGACAGCAGGTGGAGAAGGACAGAGAGGGGACATGAGACGACAGACTGATGACGTCTTAGACCAGGGGGTCATGAGCTGTGCGAAGTGAGGGACCCAAGTGCTGGGTCAGAGGAGGGCACAGGTGCTTTCAACACAGTCTGGAGTTGATGGTGCACAGCCGCGGTTCCCATCTCGGCTGTGCATCAGAATCATGAGAGGAATGTGGCAAAAATGCAGATGTCCAGGCCCCACCCCAGAGCACCTGAATCAGAGCCTGGCAGGGAGGGGCCCAGAAGGAAGAGTTTTCCACTGCCCTGTCTTCCTCCTTGTGTTGTCTTTCTAGGAGCCCTGCTCTGGGCGTAGCAACTTCATGTCTTTACATTATAGCTTGAGACTCAATGTCTTACTTCCCCACAAAATGTGCCTGTATCAGAGTCAAACCTAGGAATCACTGTCTATAATTCACAAGATGATTTCAGTCCCCGAAGTTTACATTAGTTGGACTCTTGTGAAAAGATTTCCAAGAACAGTCCCTTCTGGTTCCATGAGAAGTTGGAAAGGCCTTGACTTTAATCCGACATATTCAGTGTTATGTGACCCCACATATCATTCAGTTCTTGTTGGGACCTTCTCAAAACAGAGATGGCTCATATTTGTTCTGCAAGAAGGGATGTGGAATCATCTTAACCAAAAATGTCATGTCCCCACTCTGATTAAATTGGCAAAATAGTGGTGAAGAAACTTCAACTGTCCAAGGCTGCATTTAGATTTAGATGGAAATCACATTGTCTGTGTTTCTCATGAGCTTTTTCTCATGAGCTTATATGTTTGAAAAATGTTGCACTTCTATTTGGAAAGTTTGAATCCAAGCAAGTCATTAATTTTGTGACCATCTAATTTCTTGTCATGACTGGAGCCGTTTTATGAGTGCAAAGGGGAGCTATCCATAGTACGTCAGGCACAAACCAGGCAGCCCCTGAGCTGTCCAGGCTGCACTGGGGTGTGTGCTCACCCTCGCCGTCCGTGACCCAGAGCCAGGAGACAGGGGGCTGAGGGCCGGGGTCGGCTGGACCTTCATCACACACATGTCCAACCTGGCTTCGTTCTGGCCACGCCCAGGTCATGGGTTAAAGAGTCTGCTCTGGCTGCTGAGAGGAGGTCGATGGGAGGAAGCATGGTGACGTGGGTCCAGTAGGCAGGACGGTCACCAGAGTGACAGTCACCCAGGAGAGAGAGAGTGGTGGCAGAGATGGAGTGAAGAGAACAGTGGGAGTTTGAAGGAACAATCTCTAGAGCGCCTGATGCACTGGATGCAGAGGGTGAGGAACGAGGGCGGGTCAGGAGGGTCCCCAGGGGTCTGGGCTGAGCAAGCTAGGGGGCGTGGGGCCATCGACTGACTAGGGCATTCTGGAGCTAAAGTGGGTCCCCCACGGCCGGACTCCCCAAGAGCGACCCCAAGTCTGTGGTTCATCATGCTCCTCTGAAACAGGACGCGTACTTGGGACGGGATCCAGCCATGGTAGACAGGAGCGTTCGAGAGGATAATTGGGAGCAGGTCGCCTGCACAAGTGACACATCAGCTCTGCCAGGCTGTCTGTACCTTCGTGTCTGTGCCTGGGTGGACCTTGGCCAGAAAGACCCCTGGCCCCTTTATCTTTCCCACGCTTTTGCCCGTAATCATCTCAAGACCCTTGCTATTCTCTGTCCAGTCCCAGCGTGGACGTCACCTGGGAGCAGTGCGGGGATTCATGCCCTCACAAGACGTGATGAATTAGAATCTGCTTTGTAACAAGATCTCCAAGTGATTCATATGCCCCTCAGAGTCTGTAAAGCACTGTAGATAACTCCTACTTACCCTTCAGTATACAGCTCAGGGGCCACCTCCTCCAGGGAGCCCCCCTTGACCACACCTCACCCCCCAGCCTCCTGCAGGGACAATTAGAGAGCTAGACACAGTGCCAGCAATGAGTGCATGCACCACCTTCATGAGCACTTCTAGTCGGTGAGTCTTTCTCTTCCACTGGCCGCGCACTCTGCTGGAGTCAACTTAGCATTCGTCTTGGTGTCTTCACAAGTGGCATCGTTATCGGCTCAACTCAGGGAGTGAATGCGTGACCCTGGGGAACCCTCCCGCTGCCCTGGAGCCCCTCCTGGACCTGCCCTTGGAGTCCCTGTGGTGGGAGCTCCTGAGAGGTCAGACCGTCTGATCCCCAGAGCCTTCGGGGATGGTAGGAGCCACGTGGAAGTCCCAGTGGACACGCCTACTCCACGCTCCACTCCTTAGAAAACCAGGCTTTTCGCTGGGCGGACTACACCTGCGCCCTGCTGACCCTTGTTCGGGTTCCCCTGCAGAGACTTTCCTAAGACTGACTTAATGTAGTGCAGACAGTACACAGGTTATCAGAGAAGTTCTGAGTCGTTCGTCATTCCTCTTTTCTGACCCCCCAACAGCCCAAACGCAGCCCCCATATGTCCTCCTCCTCCATCTCCCTGACAGCCACCCCAGTGCTCCATGCAGATCCCTGTGAGACCCCTCATCAAAATCCTGCCTCCTACCCCCACCCCACATTCCACTCGCCACATAGGGAGATTGTGTAGACTACACACTACACTGTGTCCCCAGCCACCCACCCTCTCCCCTCCAGATCTACACCGTCCCCTGGTGTCACTACACTGCACTAGAGAGACCTCTGTGCAGTGGGCCCTGTTCACTGCCCCCCTCCCCCTCCCCGTCATCTTAGTCCCATTTCCCCTGCCCCAGAAGCCCACCTCTCAGGCCTCTCCACCTCCTGTTCTCTCTGCCTGGAACATTCTGCCCCTGACCTGCCAGGCTAACTCCTCTTACCTTTCATCTCAGCATGAATGTCACCTACTGGGTGTTACCCGTCATCCCGCCTTACCCCTCCCCCCATTGGAACTGTCTGTAGAGCACGTATATTTCCATGCTTGGTCTCCTTTTCTTTATTACCTGACCTCGCCCCTCACCAGGATGTAAGCTCTGGGGTCCACAGTCCTCATCGGGCTGTGTTGTCCATCGCTGCTTCCCAGACACCTGGGGCAGTGCCCAAGACCTCGCAGAAGCTCCACGTGTGCTATGTGAATGGATGTCGATGAAGGCAAAGAAACCCACACACTGTGGATCAGAATCAAGTGTGCTGGTCCTTCTCCAGATGCTTCTGGGCCCTTTCCCGGCCTGCTCTGTGCCCAGGGCTGACTCCCCTGCCTGCACTAGCCAGGCCTCTGGGGGGCTGCCTCATGGTCCAGCAGGGAATGGGAGGCCAGGAGGACAGCGGGTGGGGGCAGTTTTCCCTGTTCCCATGACAGCCCCTCCTGGGCCCAGAGGACACCACCTCCCGCTCCTCCCTCCAGCCCAGGGCTGGGAACAACTTCCCTCTTGCTGGCACCTGGGAGCCCCCCATCCTTGGTCCGTCCCTTCTCCCCGTCTCAGCTCCAGAAACTGCTGCATCTCCGTCTCTTCATCTGCACCATTTGGGTGCAGTGTTTCTAGTTGGAATTTTGTCAGATACATCAGACGTCTCCTTTTCTGTGTATATATTTAGGATTCTTTTGTGTACATACCGGTGGATTTGCATGATCTTTTTCTTTAATCTATTTAAAATAATTTTTCAAAATTGAATCTCTTAATTTTCCATTTTCCTTAAGTACTGAAATAACAAAGTGTTCTATATCTGCACTGTGCTTCGTGTGTGTGTGTGCATGTGGTTGCCACCAAGGGAAAACTTTTATCTTGACTGCATAAAATGGAGAAATCTTGCAACAACAAACACTATCTTAAACAATACAACATACGTTAACAAAAAGCTACAAAACAAAATCAATGACTGCAAATTATCCTCTAAATTAATCTATGAATTTAGGAGTAAATACAAATATCATGAAGTATGGGTGGTGGTGTGTTGAAGTTTTTTTTCTCTTTTTTGCCCCCACTGGTTTTTAATACCAATCTAATTTATCCAGGCAAAGAGTAAGTTACTTGACAGATTTCTAATAGCAGCTCAGAGCACACAGAAATGGTCTTGATTGTTTTCTACATCTCTATGTGCAACTTCAGTGATAGCTTTAGTAATAGTGACCTGTCATTTTATCTGAATACAATCCTTATACTGTCTTATTCTAGAGGGTCCAAGGACATAGAAAGCAATTATTGATAAGAATTGCATTAAATGAAACTTTATCTGAAAAAACATCTTACAAATTCGAGTGGTTTATCTACTTGAATCAGAATAATCAATTAAGTCATAGTAGCTAAACTAAAAAGACAAAAATCCAAATTTCTTTGCAAAGAGCGCACAGGTGCAGAGGCTCTGCCGCGGGTGGGGCCTGAGGCCCAGCTGCTGTGGAGGCTGAGTCACACCTGCAGGGGAGCCCCGGTCCCCGCGGCCTCGGGGCAGGACCCTCCTCCTTCCTGGGGGGGCCAGCTGGCCCAGGGGATCCCCCACACTTCCGGGCCTCTGGGGGCTGCGGGGGGAGCAGCTGGAGCCACAGGGCCTCCCGGGAGAGGCCCTTTGAACCTGGCCTCGTACACGGCCAGCCTCTGCCGGTTGTGCTCATTTTCTCTTCTGAGCTCCTTGAGCTTTCTCTCAGCCAGCACGGCCGCCCCCCAGCTTTCTTCCGCTCTCTTCTTCTGGAAGAGCTTCTCCTTGTGATGGTAGGAAGTGCATCTCGCCACTTCGTTGGCCACGTCTTCAGCCATCTTCTTGTAGAGGTTGCGAAGCTGACACGTGGAGTTCAGGTCTCTACACACGCTGAGGAGTTGCTTGTCCAGCTCTGAGCAGAGCCTTTCCTCCGCGAACAGTTTTCTGTGAAGTTGCATGATGTGATCGTCCTGTAGATCAGGCAGAACTTGAAGTTTCTTCTTCAGCTGCTGAATCTCACTTTCAAGCTTTGAGTTTTCGTGCTGTAAAGAGGCTGCCTCAGTTTGGAGAGAGAGTATTTGTCCAAGAAGCTCTTCGTCCATTTGCTTGTCTTCCCACGATTGTCCGGCTCTTTCCGGATGTTCCTCTTCGGGACTTTGAAGGGGCACACCGAGGTCAGCATCATCGCTGACGCCCTTCCGATCAACCTCTGAGCCATGGACGGGGTGCTCGCCCTTTCCTGCTTCCCTCTTTGGCTGGACTTCACCATTCCTGTCATCCACTTGGTCGCCAAGGAGGTCAGGCGGAGGGATGGTCTGCAGCAGGTCTGCAACCACTGATAGGGTTTGGCTGACTTTATCTTTCAGGATCTGCTGCATTCGTGTGTTCGACTGCTCCAGCCTTTCCTTCTCCTTCTCCTTTTCCTGTGCTCTGTCCTTCCATCTCGACACATCTTGGCAGAGCATGAGTGGACTTGCTGGAGAATGAGTGTTTCCGTTCAAATCATTCGTTGTGGTCTTCTGGAGTTGTTCTCCATCCTTCTCTGATGCTTTTAAGATGGGTTTTGCATCAGTTGCTTGGGAAATTTTAAGAGGCTGGCTCTTCCGTGCCTTTTCCAGAAAGTCAACAGTGTCCTGAAGTGAGAATCTGCTCAGGTTTGTATTTATTGCTGACAAGCACAAGGTTTGTAACAGGAGAGGACTGGCCTCCCCCCCAGGCACCTCAAGGGCTTCAGCGTCTTGGCTCACGGGTCCAATATTCTCACCACGTTTTCCACCGACTTCATCGTGGGCAGAACACCTTTCATCTAGTGCCGTCCCACTTCTTAAAGTCTGTCCTCTCTTTACTATCAAAACCACCAGCACCGCCACCACAGTACGTACCAGGATCTCCCAGGGAAATGCAGGGAGAGCTGGCACTTGTCTCAGGCTTTCAGAAATCACCAGCAGAGCACCCCACAGGTGCTCCAGGATCAGCTGGAAAGTGGATCCGACGGCAGGCAGCAGGCCCTCCATGGCTGGGGAGGGCTCTGCAGCTCTGCCTCCGAGTGCCAGTGTCCTGTGGGCCACAACTGACCGCTCAGAACCCTGAGGGTTGTCCTATCTCAAGAGTAAACAGGTGCCCGGCAACCAGGCTGATCAGTTGGTTGGGGGAGGGGAGGCCAGCCAGGTTCTAGGAAACAGACCCCTAACTGAACTCTGAAAGTAGGAAGTGATCTCGCTTCTCCAGGCACTGAGGGAGGTGGAAAGGGCTGATGGCAGCCTATTGCTCTAGGCCCACCTGGCCCTACAGCACGTCTAGGGGGTCAAGGCAGGGCCCGGCGATGTCCCTTTCTGTGCACGGGAGCAAGTCAGGGCAGAGTGGTGGGGGCCATCCCTGGGTGAGGCCCCTTCTCCTGTTTTAAAGTTTCCTTCTCTGCAGGGATGCCTGGGACTGCCCACAAGGCTCCCAGGATCTTCCTCCTCTGAGGCTCCCTCTCTCCTTGTGTTTGGTCACTGGGGACAAGCAAGGGCCTAGGGCTGAAGGGTGTCCCTAAAGGTATTAAGTAAGAGACCGTGATTCCAATCCTGACAAGTCAAGAGTCATCAATAGGGACTGGCGTTCTTAACATGTCATGGATTTGGGTGGAGCCAGCATGTCCCTGTTCAATCCAGGTGTTCCTGTGTGGGAGTGACTCTCTTGGGGTGACACAGTGACCTGGGCTCCTTCCCTCGTGTGGCCCTGCCATCTTCAGCACAGGCTTCCCAAGGTGGCCGTGGGGAGGGTCCTTCCACCACGTCATCTCCAGAAGTGGGCCTGTGGGGAAGGCGCGGGTCCTCTTCAGGCTCTCTTGCCACCCTTTATTTCAAGAAACCACATTGCTGTCCTCGAGTCTCTGGCAGGCCCAGGCTCAGACCTTCTAGTCCATCCCTGGGATTCTGCGATGAGTGGCTGTTCCCTAGTCTCTTTAGCCAAAGGGAGATGAGAGAATAGTCATCTGAGTCGTATTTGCGGGTGTTGAAGGGTGCCAGGGCTCAAGAGCCCCATGGGACACAGAGTTGGCTTGGGGGCAGTGGCTCCTCCAACGGGAAGTCAGACTCCTTTCAGGGCAGCTGGACCCAACTCCACAACTTCAAGTCATTGGTCTTTAACAAGGAAAAAATGGGTTAAAGAAATGATAATATTCTCCCAAATAACAAGCCAGTCCTAAAGAGAGTCAAATAGACTTCAAACTACTGCTCATAAAGACGTCCAGAATATGTTATTGCGTCAAATAGTAAGATACAAAGTAACACGTATGAAGAGGATTCCAGAAAAAGTTCTGGAAGAATAACCCCTCCCCAAGCCCCTCTATTGGGAAGATGGAGAAAGGGGTGTTTATGTTTTTTGGGGGCAACCAGCACTTTGGGTGATTATCAGAGAGCTGTATTCCTTTCCCAATGCTGTAGTAGCAAATTAATGTTATGCATAGTTTAACGATGCAGATATGTTCTGAGAAATGTGTTGTTAGGCGATTTTGTTGTTGTGCAAACATCATAGAGTGTAGTCACACAAACCTAGATAGTATAGCCTACTACACACCTGGGCTTTATGGTATAGCCTATTGCTCCTGAGCTACAAACCTGTGCAGCACGTTACTGTACTGAATACTGTAGGGAATTGTAACACAATGGTAAGTATTTGAGTATTTAAACATACCTAAACACAGAAAAGGTACAGTAAAAATATAGTATAAAAGAGAAAAAACGGTGCATCTGTATAAGGCACTGACCATGATTGGAGCTTGCAGGACTGGAAGTTTCTCTGGGTGAGTCAGTAAGTGAGAGGTGAGTGAATATGAAGGCCTGGGACATTACTGGACACTACTGTAGACTTTATAAACACTGCACACTTAGGCAACAATAAATGTGTTAAAAAAACTTTCTTCAATAATAAATTAATCTTAGGTTATTGTTACTTTTTTACTTTATAAACTTTTTTTTTTGAGGAAGATTGGCCCTGGGCTAACATCCATGCCCATCTTCCTCCACTTTATATGGGACACCGCCACAGCATGGCTTTACAAGCCGTGCATCAGTGCGCACCCAGGATCCGAACCTGCAAACCCTGGGCTGCCAAAGCAGAGTGCGTGCACTTAACTGCTACGCCACTGGGCCAGACCCTACTTTATAAATTTTTAATTTTTTTAACTTTTTGCCTCTTTCATAATAACAGCTTAAAACACAAATACATTCTACAGCTGTACAAAAATATTTTCTTTCTTTGTATTGTTACTCTATAAGCTTTTTTCTATTTAAAAAAAGTTTTTTACTACAAACTTTAAAAAAACTTTTTTTTTTTTTGCTGAGGAAGATTCACCCTGAGCTAACATCTGTTGCCAATCTTCCTTTTTTTGTATGTGAGCTGCCGCCACAGCCTGGCCACAGACAGATGAGTGAACCAAACCCGGGCCACCAAAGCAGAGTGTGCTGAACTTAACTACTAGGCCACTGGCGCTGGCCCTAAAAAAACTTTTTTATTAAAAATTGAGACACAGAGGATTGCTGGGAAGATGGCGGCATTGCAGGACTTTGAACTCACCTCCTCCCACAGACAAAACAAATCTACAACTACCTGTGGAACAATTACCTTTGAGAGAGAACTGGAAACTGGATAAAAAGAACCCACATAACAAGGACAACACTTACAGAAGTGGAAGCAGAAATAACCTTCTCCTGAGGAAAAAACCACATTCTGACCATGGTGCTTCATGGCTGGGAGCAATCCTAAGGTACCAAGCTTTTTCTGGAGGAGTGGGGGATCTGAGTGGGAGATCTATGCCACTGTGGGCAGTCTTTGAATTCAGCACAATTGAGATAAGTGCCATGATACTTCGCTTTGTTAGCTATTAAAACCCATAGGGAATGCCCCCAGAAAAGATATCAAACCTCAGAGACAGAAAAGCCTCCTCTTAAAGGGTCCATGCACAAATTCACCCATTCCAAAACCCAACATAAAATCACCAGAAAGAAAGATGCATAGTCCTTTGGTAAAAGACACTCACTTGATAGGCTCTGAGTGCATCTCAGAGAGGAAAGAGGCAGCCTGACCACCTCCCCAGGGACTGAGACACTGATGGCAGCTATTATTATGAGCGAGTACAGGCCTGCTGACACAAATGCTGGCAGATGCCATTGGATGTCTTCCTCTGGCCTATTAGCACGGGGGTTTGCACTACCCACTAGAGCACACATTTTTTTTTTTTAATAATATCACTCACTAGTTATTTAAAGATTTTTTATTTTTTTTTTAATTTATTTTTTCCCCCCAAAGCCCCAGTAGATAGTTGTATGTCATAGCTGCACATCCTTCTAGTTGCTGTATGTGGGACGCGGCCTCAGCATGGCCAGAGAAGCGAGGCATCCGAACCTGGGCCGCCAGCAGCGGAGCGTGCGCATTTAACGGCTAAGCCACGGGGCCGGCTCTAGAGCACACATTTAATCCAGCTCAGCCACGGCAGGCAGCCCACCCTAGGGACTGGCCCCACCCACCAGCAAGTCCATGGAGAACTTGTGGCCCCACATAGGCAGGGTGTGTGGGACCTCTGCAGTGGGGTGAGTGGGTCTGCCTTGGCAGAGCAGGGCATGTGTGCAGGGCAGGACTGTGTTGGCAGAGTGTGTGAGCCCATGGGCAGTGGGGTGTTTCAGCTATAGCAGACTTGTGCTGCTGGCCATCTCATACAGCCACACAAGGGATTTGCCGCACCTTCCAATGCCTGAAATGATTGTGTGCTGCCATGCCTTGGGCCAGCCCCACCCAGCTGTGTTCCCAAGAGAGGAGGCTGACAACGGCCTTGCAGGCTGGAGGCCTACAGCAATTGTGAGCCCCTGAGCCTAGCAATCAGGCATTCTGGGGGCCTGACTCACTTAACAGCAAAACAGCAGCAAGTGTGTACTATTAGACTTCAGCTGTGCTGGGGCTCACCTCACCTGATAAAGTGACTAAAGTGACTGTAGTAGCCACACGCAGCTGAGCCTTACAACTAGCCAGCCCAGGGGCCAACCTGGCCTTCCTGTGCACCACAACAGAAAGACACATGTAACCCACAAAGGGGACTCTCCTGGAACATTTGGAACTGGTGATGAGAGGGCAGCACATTACTGGGCCCCATAACGCATCTCTTATGTAAGGCCACATCACCACGATTGGGAGACACAACTGATCTACCTAATACATAGATCTAAGCAAAGAGAAGTAGGCAAAATGAGGAGACAAAGGAATATGTTCTAAATAAGGGAACAGGACAAATCCTCAGAAAAAGAACTAAAAAATATAGACATAAATGATCTACCTGATAAAAATTACAAAGTAGTAGTTATAAGGATACTCACGGATCTTGGGAGAATAGATGAACCCAGTGAGAACATCAACAAAGAATTGGAAAATATAAAACAGAACCAATCAGAACTGGAGAATACAGTAATAGAAATGAAAAAGTCACTAGAGGGAATCAATAGCAGAGTAGATGACACAGAAGAATGGATCAGTGAGCTGGATGAAAGAGTACAGGAAATCACCCAAACTGAATAGAAAAAAGAATTAAAAAGAGTGAGGACAGTCTAAGGAACCTCTGGAACAACATCAAGTGTACTAATACCTGTAGAATAGGTGTTCCAGAAGGAGAAGAGAGAAACAAAGGGGCGGAGAACCTATTTGAAGAAATAATAACTTAAAACTTCCTTAACCAGGAGAAGGAAACAAACTTCCAGGTACAGGAAGCACAGAGAACACCAAACAAGATGAACCCAAAAAGGTCCACACCAAGACACATTATAATCAAAGTGTCAGGAATTAAAGATAAAGAGAGAACCCTAAAAGCTGCAAGAGAGAGACAACAAGTTACATACAAAGGAAACCGCATAATGTTATCAGCTGACTTCTCAGCAGAAACTTTACACACTAGAAGGGAGTGGCATGATATATTCAAAGTGCTGAAAGGAAAAAACCTACCACCAAGAATACACTACCCCGCAACGTTATCATTCAGAATGGAAGGGGAGATTAAAAGTTTTCCAGACAAGCAAAAACTAAAGGAGTTTATCACCAATAAACAGGCCTTATAAGAAATGTTAAAGAACTTATTTAAGTAGAAAAGAACACAAATAGGAGTAAGAAAACTACCAACGAAAAAGATCGCTGGTAAAGGCAAATATACAGTAAAGTTAGCAGATCAATCACCTATAAAACTAATATGAAGGTTAAAAGACAAAAGTACTAAAAATATCTATCTCCATGATAAGAGGTTAAGGGATACACATACACAAAAAAGGAGTTAAATATGATATCAAAAACATAAAATGTGGGAGGAGGTGAGTAAAAGTGTAGGACTTTTAGTAAGAGGTCAAATTTAAGAAACCATCAACTTAATATAGACTACTATTTACAGGTTATTATATACGAACTTCTTGGTAATCACAAACCAGAAATCTATAATAAATACACACGAAATTAAGAGACAGGAACCCAAACATAACACTAAAGAAAGCCATGAAACCACAAGGGAAGAAAGTAAAAGAAGAAGAAAGAGACAGAGAAGACCTACTAAAACACCCAGAAAAAAGGAACAAAATGGCAACAAGTACATACTTATCAATAGCTACTTTAAATGTCAATGGACTAAATGCTCTAATAAAAAGGCATAGGGTGGCTGAATGGATAAAAAACCAAGATGCATATATATGCTGCACACAAGAGACACACTTCAGACCTAAAGGCACTCACAAACTGAAAGTGAAGGAATGGTAAAAGGTACTACATTCAAATGTCAATGAAAAGAAAGCTGGGGTAGCAATATTCATACCAGACAAAATAGACTTTAACACAAAAACTGTAACAAGAGACAAAGAAGGGCACTACATAATGATAAATGGAACAATCCAACAAGAGGACATAACACTGGTAAACATCTATGCACCCAACATAGGAGCATCTAAATATATAAAGCAATTATTAACAGACATAAAAGGAGAAATAGACAGTAACACAATAATAGTAGGGGACTTTAACACTCCATTTACATCAATGGGTAGATCATCCAAACGGAAAATCAATAAGGAAACATTGGCCTTAAATAACACATTAGACAAGATGGTCTTAGTAGATATATTCCGAACATTCCATCCAAGAACCACAGAATACACATTTTTTTTCAAATGGACATGGAACAGTCTCCAGGATAGATCACATATTAGGCCACAAAATAAGTCTCAATAAATTTAAGAAGATTGAAATAATACCAAACATTTTTTCTGACCAGAGTGGTATGAAACTAGAAATCAACTACAAGAAGAAAACTGGAAAAGCCACAAATATTTGCAGATTAAACAAAATGCTAGTCAATGAAGAAATCAAAGGAAAAATTAAAAAAATACCTGGATACAAATGAAAATAAAAATATGACATGCCAAAATTTATGGAATACAGCAAAGGTGGTACTAAGAGGGAAGTTTATAGCAATGCAGGCCTACTTCAACCAACAAGAAAAATATCAAATAAACAATCTAATTGTGCACCTAAAGTAACTAGAAAAAGAAGAACAAACAAACCCAAAATTAGCAGAAGGAAGGAAATAAAAATCATAACAGAAATAAGTGAAATAGAGACTAAAAAAATGATACAAAAAAATCAATGAAACTAACAGCTGGTTCTTTGAAAAGATAAACAAAATTGACAGACCTTTAGCTAGACTCACCAAGAAAAAAACAGAGAACACTCAAATAAATAAAATCAGAAATTAAAGGGGAGAAATTACAACAGACACTTCAGAAATCCAAAAGATTATAAGAGAATACTACAAAAAGCTATATGCCAACCAACTGGATAATCTAGAAGAAATGGATAAATTCTTAGAATCATATAACCTTTCAAAACTGAATCAAAAAGAAATAGAGAATTTGAATAGATCAATCACCAGTAAGGAGATCAAAACAGTAATCAAAAACCTCCCCAAAAATAAAAGTCCGGGACCAGACAGCTTCCCTGGTGAATTCTACCATTCAAAGAAGATGTAATACCTATCCTTTCAAACTTTTCCAAAAAACTGAAGAGGAGGAGAAGCTTCCTAACTCATTCTATGAAGCCAACATTGCCCTGATATCAAAACCAGACAAGGACAACACAAAAAAAGAAAATTACAGACCAATATCATTGCTAAACATTGATGGAAAAATCCTCAACAAAATACTAGCAAAATGAGTACAACAATACACTAAAAAGATCATACACCATGATCAAGTGGGATTTATTCCAGAGATGCAGGGATGGTTCAACATCTGTAAATCAATCAACATGATACACCACATCAACAAAGTGAAAAATAAAAATCACACGATCATCTCAATAGCTGCAGAGAAAGCATTTGACAAGATACAGCATCCATTTATGATAAAAACTCTCAATAAAATGAGTAGACAAGAAAAGTGCCTCAACATAATAAAGGCCATATGTGAAAAGTGCACAGCTAATATCATACTCAGCCATGAAAAACTGAAAGCTATCCCTTTAAAAACAGGAACCAGATCAGGAAGCACACTCTCACCACTCCTATTGAACATAGTATTGGAAGTCCAAGCCAGAGCATTCAGGCCATAAAAGAAATAAAAGGGATCCAAATCAGAAAAGAAGAAGTAAAACTGTCATTATTTGCAGGTGACATGATTTTATGTATAGAAAACCCTAAAGAATCCACCAAAAAACTATTAGAAATAATAAGTGAATACAATAAAGTTGCAGAATTCAAAATCAATACACAAAAATTAGCTGCATTTCTATACACTAACAATGATATAGCAAAAAGAGAAATAAGAATACAGTCCCATTTACAATCACAGCAAAAAGAATAAAATATCTAGGAATAAATTTAACAAAAGAGGTGAAAGACTTGTACACTGAAAACTATAAAACGTTGAAACAAATTGAAAAAGACACAAAAAAATGGAAAGATATTCTGTGCTCTTGGATTGGAAGAATTAACATAGTTAAAATGTCCATATTTCCTAAAGCAATCTACAGATTCGATGCAATTTCTATCAAAGTTCCAACAATATTTTTCACAGAAATAGAACAAAGAATCCTAAAATTTATATAGAACAACAAAAACCCTGCATAGCCAAAGGAATCTTGACAAAAAAGAACAAAGCTGGAGGTATCACACTCCCTGATTTTGAAATATACTACAAAGCTATGGTAATCAAAACAGCATGGCACAAAAACAGATGCACAGATGAATGGAACAGAATCATGAACCTGGAAATAAACCCACACATCTATGGACAGCTAATTTTTGCAAGAGAGCCAAGAACATACAAGGGAGAAAGGAAAGTCTCTTCAATAAATGGTGCTGGACAAACTGGACAGCCGCATGCAAAGGAGTGAAAGTAGACCATTATCTTATACCATACACAAAAAGTAACTCAAAATGAATTAAAGACTTGAATGTAAGATCTGAAATTATAAAACTCTTAGAAGAAAATATAAGCACTACACTCTTTGCCATTGGTCTTAGCAGTATCTTTTCGAATGCTATGTCTACTCAGGCAAGGGAAACAAAAGAAAAAATAAACAAATGGGACTACATCAGATTAAAAAACTGCTGCACAGCAAATGAAACCATCGGCAAAATGAAAAGACAACATAACAATTGAGAGAAGATATTTGCAAACCATATATCTGATAAGGGATTCATATCCAAAATATATAAAGAACTCGTACATCTCAACAACAAAGAAACAAACAACCCAATTAAAAAATAGGCAAAGATCTGAACAGACATTTTTCCAAAGAAGATATACAGATGGCCAACAGGCACATGCAAAGATGTTCAACATCACCTATTATTAGGGAAATGCAAACCAAAACTACAATGAGATATCACCTCACGCCCATCAGAATGGCAATAATTAACAAGACAAGAAATAACAAGTGTTGGAGAGGATGTGGAGAGAAGGGAACTCTCATACACTGCTGGTGGGAATGTAAACTTGTTAACCACTGTGGAAAACAGTAAGGAGATTCCTCAAAAAATTAAGACTAGAACTACTTATGATCCAGCTATCCCACTTGTGGGTATTTATCCAAAGTACACAAAAACATGAATGCATAGAGAATATACACTCCTAGGTTCATTGCAGCATTACTCACAATACTCAAGACTTGGAGACAACCTAAGTGCTCATCAATGGATGAATGGATAATGCAGATGTGGTATACATACACAATGAAATACTACTCAGCTATAAAAAAGATGAAATCTTGCCATTTGTGACAACATGGATGGACCTTGAGGGTATTATGCTAAGTGAAATAAGTTAGAAGATGAAAGTCAAATACCTTATGATCTCACTCGTAAGTAGAAAATAAAAACAACAATAACAATAGCAAACAAACACATAGATACAGAGAATAGATTGGTGGTTACCAAAGAGGAAGTGGGGAGGGAGGATGGCGAAAGGGGTGACTTGGCACATGTGTATGGTGATGGATTGTAATTAGTCTTTGGGTGGTGAATATGACATAGTCTACACAGAAATTGAAATATAATTATGTATAGCTGACATTTATATAATGTTATAAACCAAAGTTATCTCAATAAAAAAAATTTAATTCAAAATTGATCATAGACCTAAATGTAATGGTTAAAACTGCAAAAATTTTAGAAGAAAAAAATATCCTCAATGGTAGAAAAAAAAAGAACTTGTGACTTGCTTGGATCAGTAAAATGCAGCAAGTAGTGACAATTGTACCAGTTCCAAGCCTAGGTCTGAAGCGGCCTTGCAGCTTCTGTTCTAATTCTTGGAATCCTCTAGCTGCCTGAAACCAGCTGCTGATGGATGAGAGGCACCTAACCCATTTGCCTCTGTTGCTCTAGCCAATTGCCAGCCAGCTGCGGAAGAAGGGCGGCCTCCCTGAAGGGCAGCTGGGGCAGATGTAAAAATGAGCCTAAACGACCAGAACTACCCAGTTAAAAGAATAATAAATGGTTGTCACTTTACATAACTAAGTTTTTGGGGTGGTATTTCACCACAAAACTAATGTATACAATCTATTTGTCCAAAAAGAACGAACATTTTTAAGCCTTGTAATTCATGTTGAAAAGTTGTTTTCCAAAACCTTTGTAACGATTTGCTACTCTCTCCAGCCAGTGTTATCATTATTGTAACTATTTGCTAGTTGGATAAAAGGTAATTAGTGTTTTTAATATTAAGTGCAACATTTTAAAAGCTATTTTTCCTCATTCTGATGATATAGTCACTATTTTAGATGTCATTTCATTGAAACAAATCATATTTCAGAGTGAATTTTTTCCCAAGTGATTTTCTTGGAATTGAGATAATATTTGTCAGGTTTATTTCCTCTTAAAGTGTGCAGAAATGCAGCACAGATATTGATTTTCACTTTACTAGATAATAGTTTTTAAAAGCCTCTTAAAATATAACCCTCTTCCCCCTCAATGTTTATAATTCAGCAACTATAACATGAAAGTTAAGTTGGTTGTATTGAAGTTTCTACTGGCCTCATTTGGCTGCGTTAGATGTGGAGCTCAGCGACAACTCTAATTTGTTAAGTCAGGTGGCCATTCTTGGCTCAGAATAGAAAGCAAGAAGGTAAGATACTTACACTCAAATTAGAAAATTTGCTTCTGGATCAAGCAGATGTGCAGAAAATGCGGACAAAGTGTTGGCCATTATGCTTGTGAGACCCTGAAGCATTGTCATCACTCAATGCTTTCTCATTGCTTCCAGAATGAAAGCACAAATGACATCATTTATGTTGTTTTGGCTGTAGGTGACAGAAAACCCACTCAAGCAGCACTAAATTCTGAGACTCATTGGTTGGCTGATGTTTAGCCAATTCATACCAAGATAGCTAGACTAGTTTTTTAAAACTCGAAATACATTTTCATTAGTTGCCAGAAAGTGTAATAGTAATGGCAATAAGTGGTAAAATTAATTAACAAATAGAAATTAGCTATAAAACTTGTACCTGCTCTCTTTGACCACAGAGCTCAGTGGTGTGCAAGAATGAAATTTATTTATCTTATGATTTTGTAGGATTTAGATGATCTCATCCAAGCTCAGCTGATCTCAGCTGTGTTTGTTCACGTGGCTGCTGTCAGCTAGGTGTCTTTTGTGATCTTGCCTGGCCTCGCTCACATCTCTTGGGGATGGCCCTGGCTTTGATAACTGGAGTGACTCAGCTCTGTTCCACACACATGTCATCCTCTAGAAGGTTAGCCTGGGTACGTTCTGATGGTGAGGACAGATGAGCAAGCACACGCCCATTCACACAGATGTTTTCAAGCCTCTACTTGCATCACTCTTATGAATATCACATTTGCCCAAACAAGTCGCTTGGTGGAGCCCAGAGACAGAGCGGGATGGCACTGCAAAGTTACATGGCAAAAGCAAACAATACGGAGAGTGGTGAAGCAGTGAGGCCATGGACAAAATCAAACTACAAAAAACTCATTACTCCAAGTTAGTTGTCGTTAAGATGTCAAAATATCTGTTGACAAATAGTCCTCTTCTTGTAGTGAGATCCAAAACGTTCGCAGTTCCACCTACCAGGTGGACCTGTGTCATGGTAGGCGGCATGTGCGTTCTCTAAAAAGTGTTCCATGTTTTAGGAGAATCAGCATTTTGTCATTGTCCTCTAATTAATTAATCACTATTGCTTTGAAATACACATATCCTTTACTATAGGAATCTATCGGGATAGTGAGAGTTTGGATAGCGACACCTGTGTTATAAACATGAGTCTTCAGACTCGACGGGACACAGCAAAGATTTTATGAAATAAAATAATAAACTGCCTCCTGGAACATCTTCTGATGCTGGGCAAAATTAGAAAAGCCCAGAATGTATTTTGATAGTGTGCAAGAATTAATACAAAATAAACAAATCATTTTTATTTCTTGAATGAAAAACAACTTGATTATTGCAGCAAAGTTTATAAGTATAGTCACGCACCACATGACGATGTTTTGGTCAACAACAGCATATACAATAGTGGTCACATAAGATTATAATGGAGCTGAAAATTTCCTATGGCCTGGTGATGTCATAGCCATCATAATGTCACACCTGGGTGTGAATAACGATGACATTGAGGAGCTCCTGGAGGTGGTTCCTCAAGAATTGACTAATGAGGAGTTGTTGGAACTAGAACAAGAACGCATAGCTGAAGAAGAGGCAAGAGAAAAAGGAAACTGCAGGAGAAGAAAAAGAAGAACCCCTAAGAAAATTCACAGTGAAGGGATTAGCAGAAGCTTTTGCAGACTTCAACAAGCTCCTTAAGAAGTCTGAAAACACGGGCCCCAACACTGAAAGATTTTCATTAATAGAAAGGAATGTTCATGGTGCATTATCTGCTTACAAGCAAATCTGTGATGAAAAAAAGAAACAAACCAAGCAAACCACCATGGACATATTTCTGAAAACAGTGACACCTTCTCAAGAAGAGCTTCTGACAGGCCCTTCAGGAGGTATTCCAGAAGAAGTCAGTGTTATCAAAGGAGATGACAGCATCATGTGTGTTGTTGGCCCTGAAGACCTTCCAGTGGGACAAGATGTGGAGGCAGAAGACAGTGATATTGATGATCCTGACCCTGTGTAGACCTAGGCTACTCTGTGTGTCTGTGTCTTAGTTTTTAACAAAATTTAAAAAGTAAAAAAAATAAAATTTTTAAAAATAGAGAAAAGCTTACAGAATAAGGATATAAAGAAAGAAAATATTTTTGTACAGCTGTACAACGTGTTTATGTTTTAAGCTGTGTTATCACAAAAGAGTTTAAAAAGTTAACAAAACTTAAAAAGTTTATAAAGTGAAAAAGTTACAGTAAGCTAAGGTTAATTTATTATTGAAGAAGAAAATTTTTTTTTATAAATTTAGTGTAGCCTAAGTGTATGGTGTTTATAAAGTCTACACTAGTGTCCAGTAATGTCCTAGGCCTTCACATTCACTCACCACTCACTCACTGACTCACCCAGAGCAACTTCCAGCCCTGCAAGATCCATTCATGGTAAGTGCCCTACAGAGGTGCACCATTTTTTATCTTTTATAATATATTTTTACTGTACCTTTTTTATGTTTAGATACACAAATACTTACCATTGTGTTACAATGGCCTACAGTACTCAGTACAGTAACATGCTGTAGAGATTTGTAGCCTAGGAGCAATAGGCTGTACCATAGAGCCTAAGTGCGTAGTAGACTATACCCTCTACGTTTGTGTAAGTACACTCTATGATGTTTGCATGTTTACAAAATCACCTAACAATACATTTCTCAGAACATATCCCTGTCGTTAAATGACACGACTGTAGCTTAGAATTGCTTTTGAGCACTGAAAATATGCTAAAATTTTTTGTCAATAAAAGTTGAAAGTGCTAAACACATGTATTTCATCAGAATGTTAATCATGTGCCATTAAAACTTGTGGTTCAAATAAAGAAAATTTGCAACCATTAAAGGGGGAGAATCATCAATCAGTCATCAGTTTAGTTTCACATAATATCACATCAATAGTCATCATGTAACAGAACATTTGCAATAATATAAACTTCCAAAAATATTTTTCAAAGAACATCAATAAATAAAAAACATTTAGAAAGCACCATCAGAACTTTAACTATTTCCTATTAGAAATAGTCAAACATTTCTAGAAATAAAATACTAATATAATTTCACAAAAATAATACTAATGTGTGCATATTTTTGTAATCTAGATTTATGGCTCCACTTGTAGGGAAACATATAATTACTTTTGCAAACATTTTGCCACTTTTTGGAAAAATCTGCGCCAGACTGTAGAATTTCAATTATCATTGATGAAGCTTCAATTATATCACATAAAAGTGATTAACAATTAAAATGTAAAATTCAAGACTGAAGATAATTTTATGGTTTTCCTTGATCATGGAACTGGAATGAATATCATCCAAAATAACATATCAATCTTTATAGTTGGTGCTCAAGAAAAATAACTTACATGAGAAATATCTGCATGAAAATCTTATGATACATTTTCACATTGTTGTGTCAATGTAATATGAAGGAGAAAGTCTGGAGTTTAAGCCAAATTTTATAAAAATTTCTGGATGTTTTAATTTGGCACTACATTATCACATTCAATTATTTCTGGATAAGGCAACAGAATATGTAAATAACACATCATTAAGTTCCTTTCTTGAACTTTATCGTCATTTATTAGATAAACATTAGAAAAATAAATGACTTACTAACTTGTTGGGAATTGACATAATGAAAATTGGAAGAGTATTTGTACCTTCATTGGCAGACTATCCCACTAGAGCAGCCAATGTGATTTGGAAATTTTAAGTGTTGAATGTTCACTATAATAGAAATTGCGAAATGGGAATAATTATGAACTTGGAAAGTACACTTTTTTTTCAGAGACTCAGGTTTGAATAACAGCTTTCACTATTTCAGTCTTACATGAAAAAAATTGTTTTGTTAAATCTGGCAGATTAATTTAATGCATGATAAAAATGATTAAATCTATAAACTAAATAAAGAAAGCTAGGAAAGAGAACAAGATACAGAAATAAAGGCATCTGATATAACATTTGAAGCAAAATAATTCCAATGAAAAGACTATTACATTCACTGATAAATTACATAAAATTGATATCACAAGTGAAATAGTTAATAAACTTCAAGTTCTTTCAATATATTGAGTCTTGACTTTTCAAACAATATTAGGTTTATTTATGGATTAAAGATTAATAAAAATCAATAAAATTAGGCTAAATAATTAAATATATTCCAGTGAATAATTTTCATGAATTAGTAATAAATATTTAATATATAAAAACCACGGTATATTATAAGCTAGACATATTTTGAATATAATTTTTGTTAGCAGAAACAGAGAGAGGATTCAATATAATGAATTATATTTCTCTATTTAGATTACATCACATAATAACCAACAATTTTGTGGGGAATATTTTTGGAGAAGTTGGTACACTTTCTTACTTAAAATCATGACTCAGAGGCATCATTTAGCTAGAAGCAGCCGTATCAAAGAAAAGATCATCACAACACTTTCTAAAAATCAAGAAACAATTTGGAAGTTATTATAATGATTTTATGAGTGATACAGGTTTTGAACTATATTTATGTTACAACGTATATCACTTAAGCAGCTTCATAATATATACATACTTATAAATGAATAATTTGTATGTTGGTTTATATATACATATATATTGTAGCATACAGATTGTTTTGTATTTTGAATATCATTCTGCTTATTGGCTCCTGTACCTGGAAGTCTAGAGACAGGAATTTGGGGCAGGTTTAAGCCAGTGTCTCCACCTGTTTCTGTCTTTGCTTCTGCTCTCATCTGAACATTGTCCTTCAGCAGTAGAGTTCCCAATTGGTGGCAAACTGGTTCAAGCAAACCCATGTGGTCATCCTGGCGTCATGACAACCAGAGAAAGAGTATCTTCCAGTCGTCCTCTCTTGAGAACAAGAAAAGTTCATCCCCACGAGTTCTCAGGAAACTCTTCCATCCTGCATCTTGTTCAAGACTGCGTCACATGCATGTTCTAAAGGTGGTCTCTGTGTCCGGGAGATGTCATATGCAGACTGGCATAGGCTGAATTCCTGAACCAGCCCTGGCTCAGCTGATGGCATGCCCCCAGGCCTGACAGGTCCAGCCCCGCACAATGGGTGTTCCAACGAATAGGGAGTTGGGAACAGCCACCTGTCCTATACAATGCAAACAACGTAGGTTAGCATGGAGCACCTTTACCTATCTGTGGCCAGCTACCAGCCCGAATTTCTAGCTGCATGCCCTGATGCATTTCTCTGGGCACGTTAAACACTGAATCACTCTGACCCAAGTATAGTTCCCTGAACCAACAAGGCAGAATAAAGTTTCTAAATCCTTTTTCCTAAGTCACCTCAATCTGGAATAACGTTTTCCACTTCCAATCCACCAAAATCCAAACGGCCTCTCTTGTCATGAAGTTGATTTCCTTTGTGATCTGAGACTGTATGACTTAAAATGACAAGATGGACACTTTAATTACACAAAGTTAAATAACTTATCATCCCTTGCCCTTGGAAAAAATGGAAGGTCACTTAAATCTGCAAGCAAGATATTAAATGCTTGGTTTAGTAACATAAATTGAGTTGAGTTTTAATTTCAATTGTTTCCTTGAGTAAGTAGAACAATGGTTTTCCTGAGAGGGAAGTCGAGATTGTACTAACTGCCTGATGAGGGTTACTAAAGGTGGGACACCTAGAACTTTGAGAAGTATGCTGTGAACTATTGAGGTTTCTTTGGAGTTTCACTTGGTTGTGCTCCTGGTGGAGGGTTTGTCAAGGAAAGGACTGTGTCCACTCTTGGAATGAATTAGTTAGGAGAGGGTAGGGGGTTGTTCCTAGGTATAGTGCAGTCAATGCTGCTATCTGGTACTCAGTTATTCATGGCAAATTTTTGAATGAATGCCTTCTTAAATATATGTAAAATTTTTATCCTTTCTCTCTTTCTATATACAAAACATTGAATATGGTGTTCCGCTTCCTCTTTCCCCACATAATTGGCCAAAACCACATTGCCTCTGATTCTTTAATCTTGGGTGAAGTTCAGCCCTCCAATCCAAGTCCAGGTATTGTGAGGTATTGAGAGGTATTGAAGGTATTGAAGGTATTGAGAGACAAGAGTCAAGTTTTAAGGGACTAGATGTAGGGCTGGCCAGAGCCTTGGAGGCCTTCCCTCTGTTAACCATCTTCTCTACTACCCAGTTTTCCAGCAGTTAACTGGTTAATAAGTTAAGATGTAAATCTAAAAGACCTCCTGTGGAAATAAAACAGTGGAAATCGGGGGTTCTAAAATTTGTATTAGCAAGGAGTCTAAAACTCCTTGGTTTACATTGTCTTTGTTAAATAATCCAACAGCATTAAACAGCTCTAGAGAATGTTTGCCCAGGGGAAGTCTATATCCTTGGCAAGCTATAAAATGTTGAGTATAAATGAAAATCACCCCTAATTCAAGCATATGCATCTCTACTATCTTATTTCCTTCCAGACTTTTTCCAAATTTATCCTTATTTTATTTATTTATTTTTTTGTTGTTGAGGAAGATTGGCCTGAGCTAACATCTCTGCCCATCTTTCTCTACTTTGTATGTGGGTCGCCGCTACAGTGTGGCTGACGAGTGGTGTATGTCCACACCGGAGATCTGAACCTGCGAACCCAGGTGACCAAAGCAGAGTGCGCCAAACTTAACCACTATGCCAGGGGGCCAGCCCCTAAATTTATACTTTTAAAATGTATTTAACAGAATACTAAAATTATTTATCTCAAGTTTTCTCTACATATGTCATAAAATTTTCTTCTTGGTTGCTATGATCTTCATAAAGATTATTAAACGTAACCAATTTTTCAAGGAATACCCTTTAGTTTCCTACTGCCTTAATAATCTTGCAAGAAACAAATTAATTCTTTACGATTTTTTCTCCTTTTGAATGTATTTCCTTAGACCAAATTTCCAAAAATAGAATTACTGAATAAAAAACACTCTGAAATGTTTATGGCTCATTATATGAAACGCCAAACTTCTTTCAAAAAAGAGTTTTAAACAATTTACATCTCATAATACAGTATGTATATTAGTTTTGTTATTCTCTAAAATTATGTATTAAATTTAACTAAAATGTATTTATTTTTTACTGTCCCACTTCCAGACTCACAGCAGCTCATAAGCTCTTAGAGAAATAGGACTATGTATTTCTTGCTCAACTTTTAGTTTTCTGTAGCACTAGGACAATGCCTAACACACACTAGTAAATGGTAAATATTTGCTGCATTGATTTGAATTAATAATTGAAATCTTTTTCACGGGTTATGGGAAATGCCAAATTCCTTCATGTTTGGGGGAATTGCTTCATTATGATTTTAGCTTTTTTTTTTAATTAACTGAGGTTTATGTTCCCTATTCTTAGTATATTTTTTAAAAACTGAAATGCTTCATGTTTTTCTGTGTCATCCTTGCAAGAGCACACGTTTACCTTCTCCAGTTTGTGCCAATTTTAAAATATTTCCTGCCAATTTAATTTTTATTTTATTTATTTATTTATTTAATTTTCCTTTAATGTCATTTTACTAATATAGTAAGCAATTATATCACTGAGTTTACAGTTTGCATTTGAGATACAATTGAGGCTAAACATTTTAATCTTTTTTTACTAAAATAGTATTTTTTATTTTGTGAATTGTTTGCTCATGATTTTGCCCATTCGTAGCCTAATTTGTAAAACAATAATTATCCTTAAATTATAATCTGTTCCAGTTACATTTGCTCTAGATTTTTAAAAATCTTTTGGGATTTTTGTTTATGGTTATGATTCAGAAATTTCAAAATTTTATATAGCTTCAATTGTTTTTTGAGGAGGAAATACCTTTTTTCTTAGATAGCTCACAAGTTACTGACTGCCCCTTCCCTTCACCACTCCATTATGGCCTAAATGTCCAGTTTTATTTTACTTGAGGCATTATAGATATTAATGTTATATAATACATTTAGATGTATTCAGAGATGGGCTATTATTTTTTGTGATAATCAGAATTGATTTTTTCCCAGGCTTGAAAACTATTATCTAAGCATATCTTAATTAAAACCATTTTCTTTTATTTTGATGTATGGGTTAGTTTTTAGTTTTCCCAACTTTTCAATATTATGTAATGTGTGGATTTTTGTGTCATACCGTTTGATTGATTGATTACTATATATTTTAATATCTGATAAATCTAGTTCCCTCACTATTTTTCTTTTGAGACTATTCGGAAGTACTCCTTACTAATTAATAGTCCAAATAAAATTTGTCATCTAAATGCTGTGGTCCGAGAAAGAGCTTATGATTCTGTTGAGTTTTTATTAAACATTCATATTGCTTTCAAAAAGGACCCGTGTTACACAGAATGCCTCTTCCCATCCAGGAACATATGTCTTTCCATTTAGTCAAATATAATTTTATTCCAATAAAGCTTTCTAGTTTTTGTAAAGATTGTCATATGTATTTCTCATTCAGATTTTTAAACTACAATTATAATTTTAGTTAATATTGTGATGAGACTTTTTTTTTTTTTACTATCCTCCTCAGTTATTCAGGAAGTCTGTTGAGTATTATGTTGTTATCTTGTTTCATTCTTATACTTAATTATAAATATTAGTTTGATTTCTTGATAGTGATGTGTCTCTTCCTTTCTTGTAGGTGTGTACATTTCCTTTCAGTATACGGTGCCAGTGCTTCAGAATAGGTATTCTTTATCATGACAAATAATCAGATTTTATTTCCGTTTTCATTTCTTTTTATTTGTAAGTGTTGAATTTGAACAAATGTCTTTTTGAAGGTATTTATTGAGATTATTATATTTTTGCACATACTTCTTAAATTCTGGATTAAGTGACATCCCTCTGTTGAACAACCATAGAATTTCTGAGCTAAATTTTCTAGATCATGATAAATTATTCTACCATTCCACTCAATCCCATATACTGCTTTTTTTTTCTAATTTGAAAAGAAGCAGAAGGAAAAAAAGCTGCAATGAGAGTTAGAACCTTGACTCAAACATTTAATGGCTTAGGCAATCTATTTATATCCAAGAGTTTGCCACAATGCTTATGGGAAGCTCTATCTGTAAGGCTTGCTGACTTCCGGCATTTACTGAAGGGTAATTAGAAAGGGATGCCCAATCTTCCCTATGGGCTGGTCAGTTTTCCCAACATTCTCCCCCCTGAGATAGTTGTCAGAGTATTGATGGAGTTTGGAGGGGTGTTCTCATGATTCAGCATGCAGACTTTCACTTATTCCTTCTTTGACGATATAGCATCTCATCCTTGTTGTTAGCTGTTTCTCTGCTTTACGATGGCTTCTCCAGAAATCAACACTTGAGCTGCAGTGAGGGATGGTTAATCACAGCCTCAAAAAGGGCATCTATGGTTCTAATACTTCTGTTTCAGACTTTCTACCAATCTGCCTGTTTTATGGGTTACCCCTATGTCCCCATTCCCCTTCCTCTGGAGATGGTGGGTCCCTTCAGTTCCTGAGCCTTTCTAGAGTTTCGTGACATGAATTGGTTTATTTATCCTGGCTTCTCTCCAAGAAGTCACTTAGCTTTCTGCTACTATTATTCCATTTATATGTCTCCAAAATTTTATTGACTTCACTAGAGTGCTTTTATTTCCTTTATCATTTTATTTGTCCTTGTGGGTTAATGCCTTTATTTTTTTAAACTATGTAAGTGCCATTTTAGTCAGGTTTGGGGAGGGAATAGAGAAATGCACCTGTCTGCCATGTTTTTAAGGAAGTCTCTGTCATGGCGTATTCTTACACTGTGTGTGGTAGAAGAGCCAGTTAATTCTCTGGCATCAGGGAATTTACCCATTGTTAAGAAGACTTCAGATTTACCAGCTATGTGGTTTTAAAGGAGTAGGCCCTTATTGACCCAAGCTAAACATCATCATTGATGGAGAGGAGGGTGAAGGATCTTCCAGATCTTTGCTTTATTTTTCCATATGGAGAGATTTCAGGTGGAGGCACATTCCCTGCTCCTCACTCAGTCTTCCTATGGAAAAAGAATGACAGCTGATGATGAGTTGGAAGAAGAAATCTAGTGTTCTGAACTCAACCCTTTTGTCTCTTGTTAGATTTTTTCCCCCACTGCAAGGCAGCATATCATATGCTTAGTGGTACACACTTTCCTTAATGAGGGTCTCCAGAGACCTATGCTTGAATTGTGAGCAAACCTGTTGGGCTACAATCTAAGTCATGTTCTCTGTATAGTCTGTCAGTAAAAGGACTGACATTTTGCTCTCCATATGTCTGTCCTCTATGTTACACTTTTTTTCATTTGTTTCTGAACTTGGGAAGAAAAAGAAGAGCTGTTATCAATTATATCGACTCTTACCCCCTCTTACTCTTGAAACAAACAAAACCCATGCAACCAGTTTAACCCTATCCCCCATGCAGCGATGTTTGGTTTAGTGATGAACATGGAGGCTGGCCCTAAGCCATTAGTGTATAGCACTCCTTTGACTATGGTGGCTATTCACGGTTGGGCAGCATCTAAGCTTCTATAGAGTGAAGACCATGAATTTCATTTGATATTTTTAGTCAAGAGATATTAACTCTTCCTCTGGTTGGTTTTATGAGAAGACGTCATACTGGGACCAACTGCACCTATTTTGCACCCATGACAGAGCCAGATGGCACATAAAGGAGGAATTCAGATCAAGGAACTGAGACGGAACCCAGATGGAATTCCACCTGAGGTTCACACTACTTCTAGACTTTTGATTTATGTGGGCTAATAAATTCTTTTTTATGTTTAAGTCCTTTGAGATGGTTTCTCACCATTAAAAGTATTATTGCACTGTTGAATTTGCTTTTCTAAGATTTCTGTAGAAGTTTCACACTTGTGAAAATGTGAGTTCCCAAACAGTGTTTTATAGAACACTAGCGTAATGCCCAGTGTGCTTGAGCAGAAGCACTGCTCTTGGGATCTGATTGACTCTTAAATTCACTAGTTAAATTCACTAGGCAAAATATGTTTCACGCAGGACTAAGTTTACCTAGCTTTAAGACAGAATATGTGGCTGGCCACATTGCATGAATGGCAACAACAAACCAGAGGTCTTGGGATTCCTAGGTATTCCTAGGAATGAATATGGGATATGTTTCTGATATACTTACTTCATTGCTGAGATGAATGTGGTCACAAGAGATGAGATAAGGTGAGTATGAACCACTTCACTTCAGGGAAGCCATTCGACCTGTGGGTCCTTTCAGCTTTCATACCTTGAAGATGTACATGATGTCTTCCTCAGATGTACATGACCGGCCCCATTCACCAGTGCAGCAGAATCTCATTACTGTTACTTGTTAGTCAACAAACAGTCTCAACAATGAGGTGCAAGTGTATGGTCTGGAAAATAAAAACGTCGGATGAATTCTCATTAATCTTGTGTCTAGTATGCTCCTATGATACCTTGAGTTAATGTGCAAGGAGGATTTTAATAAAGGTCAAATCCTCAGCTGTCCCCGAGGCTAGAAGATAAATCATAGACCTGTTTTTAACTTTCTCCTTCAAATTAGTATTTCTATATGTAATACATCTAGAAAAAAATTTTAGGTCCATTTCCCCTTTAGATTCAAATAACCTTAGGGTAAGGGCAAGCAATCTACATACTTGTATTAGTATAATCCTTTTAGCGATGGTAAAGTTATAGAATGAGATCCATCTCCTCTCCACTCTCCTTCAGGGGTTAATTTTTCAGTGGTCGATATAGTGTCAGAACAATGTACATGAGTCAGTGTGTGTGTGTGTGTGTGTGTGTGTGTGTGTGTGTGTGAGAGAGAGAGAGAGAGACAGAGACAGAGACAGAGACAGAGACAGAGAGAGAGGTGGAAAAAGAAAGAAAGAGACTTAAATTCTTATTTTAAAATAATTTCCTCACAGAAGGAGCTTTCGTAAACACCAGCCTAAATTTTTATTAATGCAACTTGTTTATTCCCAAAAGCCTTAAGTGCTTGGTGGTCATGGATTCACAGATCTCCAATTATAGCAAGTGTAATTGACTAAGGGCTCCAGCTTCTGCAAAATCTATTGCATGTTTATGATGAGGCCACACTTCCTAAGAGCTGCTCCCAGCCAGTGACTGAGCAGGACAGGGATACAAAGTCAGTCTCTTTCCTGGGAAACGGGGGACTCCTCTAATGGCCATTTGGCTCCAGGACTCCATTCTTTCATTTTACTGCTGCTTTCTCTTTCGTAGCTTACTGTAGAAATTGCAAAGAACTTCTTCTTTGAAAGTTGATGATGTACTTGGGCAGAGTTTGGGGAAAAATCTCTTTGAAATCCTTTTAAATTAACTCTCTTGAAATACAGGGTTTATTTTGTTTGTAATCTGTATTTTTATGTTTTAGTTGGGGAAGGTGGTCACAAGGAGACAGAAAATAGCCAAAGTAATTCCCTGTCCTGGGTTTTTGCCACAGGACATATTTTATACATCATCTCTCAGTAGGTATATTGATTTGTGAGCAATGTTAGTTCTTGGTATGGTTAAAGTAACTATTTTCTTGCCGGTTATGTCAGATTAATGAATGTTTCTGAGATTTAAATATTGTTGCCTCAGAGTCTTACAAGTATTTTCCTCTGAAGTGGGTCTGGGAGTAGAAATAACCTGCCTTATCTTCTAGCTAACCCAGGCACAATGGGAGCACAATCTTTTGCCACAGATCTGTGTTTATATGTCATCTATCCATGGAAGGTGCAAAGTCTTTTGATATTATTGTTGTTGTTCTATGAATGGCTATTTTTATAGATTTAAGTAACATGTCTAAACTTGTATTTAGCAACTTATCAACTTCAGAAATAAATAGTCTTAATTTTCTCTATGGAATTTTAGACTATAAGCACACTTATATTTCCTCTTATCTGCCCCTCCCTCCCTCAACATCTCAAATTTTGTTGATATACTCTGAGAGTTGAGCCACAGTTTATCTAACTAAAATTATCATTTTCACATTAACTTTTGTAATATATGGTGTATCATTTTAATGTTAGCATTATAACCATTTTTACATGATTATTACTTTTAAAAAATGAATTCAACACTTGGTTGCCACTGTAAATATTTATTTTTACTTATTTATTTATTTTATCATATGGTGAGGTAGAAATAAAACATAAAATATAAGTCCTATCTATTGAGAGGTATCTGTGATAAGTAGACGATAAAGGGAGCAGAGCTATGGGGCAGGCACTAGGTAATTGGGAAGATGGTTACTTCCACTCTTCTATAAATCATGGAGTTCTCTAACGAGGGCATCTCAAAGGTCCTCTGAGCCTAGAGAATTATCCTTTCCATTAAGTCGACGTTACTCGCAAGTTAAAAAACTACAGACATCCCAGGAAATTATCTCCTGCTGCAAATCACCTGTGGGACAACCACCAATGTCTTTAGATTTTGAAGATCAAATTCCTTGGCAGTAAGCTGGAGCTACATTCTGCAGACATAGTTGCAACAAATTTATTTTCTTTCCCACCTCTCTCCAGTGACCCCATTCCCACCATTTGATGCTACTGAATTAAGTTTTTCTCAATTTATATATCAAACAACAGAGTTTACACTAAAGATGTGATTTAATTTCCCTAGACTCTGGCCTTAAAATCCAAACTAACAATTCCATATAGGAAATTATGATAGATAGTTTTTATATCAACTTCTAAAATTATTGGTTCTGTGTTTGGATTCATTCTTAGATTTCTTCAGAGTTTTTTTTTCCCCCCATAGAAAGGAAACACTGAAGATATATAGTTCCTAATTTCCTTTATATTTCAATCTTTCTGTTGCTTTCTTAAGTAAATGTCAACTGGGATGAGAACAGAATTCTGGAATCATGTTCTCTCTGTCAATTATCTCTAGCTATTATTCCATCTTCTAGAATCCAGCATTGTACATGGGGGAGTCTGGCCTCTGCTTAATTTTTATCCTTAGTGAGTGTCTTTTTGTTCTGCCAAGTTTCCAGAAAGGAGTATGGGTGAATGTAGACTTCTGGTGAGTGAAACTGACGAGCAGAAGCTTGTAGAATCCTTAATTTATTCTTAAAATTTAATAATTTACTAGATTCTTTAGACTTTGTATTTTGTCGATTTTACCTACTACTCCTGAATGTTTTTGATCTGAAGATTCACATTTCCACTCTAGTTTCATCTATTATGTATTTGACTATTTTTTTTGGCTCCGTTTGTTATATTCTTTTTTTCAAATACAGTAATGGTAGTTTGTGTCACTATTTTATGCCTTCCATATTCATATCTTCTCATAGATCATTTTTGTTTTTTTATTTTTGTTCCCCTCTGTGTTGTAGAAGATTTGGTTCAATGGATCAGATTTTCTGCAATATGGATTCTGCACTTTTTATACTTCAATGGCCATTTTCAGTTCTGATACAGTTTTTTTTTACTTCCTTAAATTATTTTCTTATTAAGTATAGCATAAGTACAGTAAAGTTCTCAAATCTTATGTGTAGAGTTAGATGGATTTTATAAAGTATAAACCTGTAGAACCACCGCCTAAAGATAGACCATAGTTTGATCTCTATCACTATAGATTAGTTTTGCCTATTATGAACTTCACATAAAAAGAATCATACAGTATGTACTCTTTTGTGTCTGGCTACTTTTGCTTAATATAATGTTCATGAGATTTTTGAATATAGCAATAATTTGTTTATCCTCAATGATACCTAGTATTTTTGTATGAATTTATGTGTCCATTCTATTATTGATAGGCATTTGTGTTGTTTCCAGCTTGGGTCCATTAAAAACAAATCTATGCACATTCTTGAGATGTCTTGCTGCACATATGTGTGCCTTTCTAGAGATGAAATTACTAGGTCATAGGTTATATAGATATATAGCTTTGGTAGATAGTGTCAAACAGCTTTTCACAGCAACTATAGCACTTTATTTCCCCATCAACAATGTATAAGAGTTCTATTTGGTTTACATCCTCACCAGTGATCTTTCTCAAGGTAGCCGTTCTTTAGGCGTGTAATAATAGCTTATTGCAGTTTTATTTTTTTCCCCAGTGAATGATGATTTTTCACATATTTCATATATTTATTCACCATTTGGATATAGTCTTTTGTGAAGTGCCTGTTCAAGCCTTCTTCCCCCCTTTTTAATTGGACTGTTTTTTTCTTATTGGTTTGAATGAGTTCTTTATCCTTAAATTCTTCTTTCTAGCTTTCTCTTTTTTTGAGATACTTTGTTATCTCTTTTTCTTTATCTTATTTATATACGACTCTTAAAATATTTAACTGCATTGAAAGATCAAAGCAATCACTATTTAAAATTCCTTCTGCTTTTCGGGATGCATCTTCACAGGCAAGGTCTTCATCTTGGTGCATATAAACAGTGTGCCTCCCACTGTAGCCATGCTATGGACTGAATGTATGTGTCCTCCACTCTCCCCGCCCCCAAATTCATATGTTGAATCCTAATGCCCAATGGGATGGTGTTTAGAAGTGAGGCCTTTGGGAGGTGTTTAGGTCAAGATGGTGGAGCCCTCAAGAATGGGATTAGTGTCCTATAAAAGAGACACCAGAGAGATCCCTTGTCCTTCCGCCATGTGAGTTTACAGCTAGAATGCATCATTTATGAACTAGGAAGTGGGCTCTTACCAGACACTGAATCTGCTGGTGCCTTGATCTTGGACTTCCCAGCCTCCAGAAATGTGAGAAATAAATTTCTATTATTTACAACCTGCTCAGTCTATGATATTCTGTTATAGCAGCCAGAACAGACTAAGATAAGCCAT
Source organism: Diceros bicornis minor (assembly GCF_020826845.1). NCBI lineage: Eukaryota > Metazoa > Chordata > Mammalia > Perissodactyla > Rhinocerotidae > Diceros > Diceros bicornis. The sequence continues at coordinate 18,318,035 of NC_080766.1, forward strand.
GTAACCAAAAGTGTAACTAATTTACCCTAATTCTGCCTCACAGTTCAAAAGAGTATGTACCACCCACCCCCTCTGTTTCCCCTTTTCAAGTAATAGTGAGTAGCATGATCAGAAAAACACCCTATTTGTTATGTGTTATGTGTTATAACCTTAAGGTTTATAAATGGCAGAGGAATTGAGTACAATCTTATTCACATATGTTTTACACATTTTTCTGCAGTGACTGCAAGGAAGGGTGACTTTAGGTACCTGTGCATAGTGCCAGTGTCCATGTCTTGGTTACCTCCCCTGTTTCAGAATGGTCAAGGGAGCTGCAGTATTTGCCTTGAGTGGTTGACAAGAGGGAAGGTTCCAGTGGCTGGTCTTGAATTCAAGATCAGAATGCAGCAGTAGAGACTGGATCCTGTACTCCACAGGATCCTTAGAAACAATCTCGCTCACAGAAATTTTTCATTCACTTTGCCTGTAGGCCCCACTTCTTCCAGTGATAGGTTCTAATGTGCTGAGATGGATGTTGATATAAGATTCTTTCTTTTGTGGACTCAGTACACAGTTCTCCTTTCCTACAACAGCCAAATCCACCTCACAGTTAGATAACTTTTCCTTTGAAACTTCAAAACACAAATGGACTTATTATATCCCTCACCAGGAAACTATTTGCCCTGAAATTATTTTTTGGATGAGTAGCTCTCATCATTTATTCTTAGGGACAAAAGGCCTTGTTAAACCCCCTTCCCTCAGACACACAAGTCTAAGTTTGGCCACTCCTGGGGATTCAGGGTGCCATCTCCCTGAAGAGTGGCTGCCTTCCACAGTGTTTTTTCAGGGATCTGGGTTGATGAGGAAGTTCAGAGGGAAAAAACAGCATTTAATTCTGGGAGACCACTTGGTAGGGCATGCTAGTTATTTACTTCTTTTGCAAAATTTTTGTGTAAATCCTACTGTTTTTCCGTGTGCATTCTCTGGTTGGGACCTGGTCTATACAGGATTATTTGGTTCTACCTGTCCCCAAAATAATGTTAGGCAACCTTCTTGATGACTGTCCCTGTTTATTCTTCCAAGATCATTGGAGAATCCTTCTTAATCATTTCATAGCTGGTGGGACCTTGGGAGCAAGTACAGCCATAAATAGCTACAGTTGAAGAAACTGGTCTTTGAAAACTGTTCCTATATGTCCACAGAAATTATTTGCACTCAGATGTCTCTGAGTTTGGGGGAGGGAGAGCTATTTCATTGGTGGGTGACTTTCTAGATTCCAATTCTTTTGACCACACTGGGGAGAAAACTCCTAAAGCTTAAGGACTATCTTTTTTTTCCTTTTGACTCCATATATTTGTCCCCACGTGTTTTGCTGCTCTTTGTCTACAAGTATAAAATTTCTCCAAGTTGGTTCTTATTTCTAGTGATTTCAGACTTCAGCTTGCCCCCAGATCTTGCCTTTCAGGTAAGCATGGCTCATTCACAATCATGGGACAGATCCACCCTCCCGCTGGAGATCTGGGCTGGAGAATGGGCACACTCCTCATGCGCCCTGCCTTCAGAAGACTGTTGGTCTGCGATGGGGAAAGAGGGGCCTGTCTCTCCTATGCCCTGCGTGACATCTCCTTCTCTTGTTTTGTCCAAGCTGGTGGGTATTAGTGAGCTTCATTGAAACTTTCTCCACTTATTTACCATAAAATTAAAATACTTTCTTGAGGAAAGGGGTTGCATTTCAGCTTCCACTATTTTTTTTTTCAGTTTAATGCAAATTGTGCTGTATCTGAAAAAATTCCCTTTAACTTGGTAGCATGTGGTTTTAATACTTCCAGTATTAGAGGGATTTCCCTCGCTCTTTTAGCTTCTATTTGGCCTTTTCAGTTAATTTTAGGCATAAGGTTGTTCGTCAGCCAGTTCTTAAGTTTCTATTTTTCCCAGAATTCCCTTTCCTGAGTGGCCTAGACAACTTTCTGAAACTTTTGTAGCTTGAGATGTCTGGATGATGGCTTATCTCAAATATTTCATCGGTGTTCTTATTTTTTGGTGTCCTTTTTGACACAGTTTGTTTTGCTTTAATTACTATCTTGCAGTTACTACTAATTGTCAAAATAAATGAGAGAGGAATGAGAAAGGAGAAATAAATGAGAAAAAAATACCTTCGATATCACTTCACTCCCATACTCTATGGGCAAGATGATATTTCAGGGTTACCTCTTCCCTGGCACACAGATTCTGCCTAATCCCCCCTCTGCTGGTCTGAGATTATTTCTTGCATACTTAATCCCTCCTGTGGTCTCATTATTGCTGCAAATTCTTTTAGAATAAGTGTTTTATAATCTGAAGTATTAGAGAAGTGTCAACCAAACTGCTCCTGGCAAAGAAAATGAAGTACATTTGATGTTAAATACTCTTTTGAAATCTTTTTACCCTTTCTTGATTACATGCTCTATTTTGTGGAAATCAATATAAGGTATAGGCAAAATCAGTGACTTTTTTGCTGTGTTGAAAATCGTTGTCTTTTTTGAATACAATATCATATAATTCTGTAGATTTAGGAAAGATTAAATATAATAACACCACAGCATTTATATTTTTATATAATTATTTTCTAATTCTTTATGAACACTAAAGAATTGGGGTTGGGGAAATTTCCTTAAAATGTGTCAAACCTTTCTCCTATCTTTGTGCTGTTTTTGTTGTTGCCTTTGTTTTTGTTTTGGGTAACCTTTCAAAAAGTATCAACCAACCTCCTTTTGGCAAAAAAATGGACTCTATATCTCTCTTAAATTATGGTGTTTTATTATTTGACTTTTTTCAAAAGACAACCTTATTTTAACACTGTGTAAGTTAATATTACCAGAGAGCTTTCCTTTTTAACAGTTTCAGAGAGCTTATTTTAGGGCTGCATTAATTCCCATAACATACTTGTCAACGAAGTAGTGGGAACAGCCCTTCACCATGAGATAGTCACCATTACGGGGCTCATTTCTGAGAGACCACATCTCACCCACAGCCTAAAAGGGCTTAGCGCCAATGGCCTCATCTCCCTGTCCCACAGCAGATTATCTGGGGGTGAGCACTTAATGTCAATATGACTCATAAAATTTCCTCTCCAAGGAATTTGGAATCAGAGAAAGACTAAGTCCATTAATTGTAGGAGATGGGACTAGAAGTATGCAGATTTTCCTTCATCTCAGGGTAGCTGTGATACGGTGCATATAAAAACATAAGTGAGCAGAAAAGCTGGTTTGTGGAAAGAAATGGAAGCAAATGCGGTGGAGATAAGAAACTATGTAGCCCCAGAGTTGCTGTCTGATAAATTCCTATATTTTTCAATATTTTTTCATGTTTTCTGCAATTGTTCCTATATTTTCTGCAGTTGTGTTCTCTGTATCCTTCTATCTCTTTGAAAATCTAATTTGAGTAGGATTTTTTCTTCCCAAACCGAATGGCTTCTGACAAAGACAACCTTAAACTAAGAATAAGAAATCATGTTTTCTAGTCCCAGCTCTGTCGTAAATTTCCTATGGTCTTACCATGAAGAATTAGGTTTTTCTTCTCTCTCCTCCCATGGTATTATTCATAACCCTGCTACATTACTTTCTCTAAACACTGTAATTATTTATTTTACTATCTCTCTCCTTCACAAAAGAGGGTAATTTTGTTCCTCTCTTCTTGGTGTCCTCAGCACCTAGGATTGTGGTTGGCACACAATACGTGCATGTCAACTTTTTGTTAATCAATAGACTAACCACCAACTATGTGAAATACAAGTCATTTTGCAATTCTTGAATGTACTTTGCTCAGAAAGAATCTGAATAGAGAATTCCTAAAGTTTCAATTACTTCTAAAGTTTTACCATTGAGCTCTAGGTTCTTTTTGTTGACCTGGACATCTGTTGAGTTTTCCTTTCCTGTCTTTAGTGTTGTTTTCTTGAGCAAGTGCTTTCTTATTTATTAGGAAACAAAGTATTTTCAACATTTTGGATAGTCTTTCCTTGTGTTTCTCTTTCACACATGTTCACATAGGTGATTGCTGTTGTTAGTACCCTCCAGTCCATTCTGACTCCTAGTGACCCAGCGTACAGCAGGGCGGAGCCCTTCCAGGTCTTTCTGTGCCATCCTCTCACCTTCGGCACTGTATCAGACAATGCTCCGCTGCTATTCGTAGGGTTTTCACGGCCAATCTTTTCAGAAGCAGGTGACCAGGTCCTTCTTCCTAGTCTGTCCGGAAGCTCTGCTGAAATCTGCCACCATGAGTGACCCTGCTTGTATTTGGAATACTGGTGGCATAGCTTTCAGCATCACAGGAACAGGCAGTCACCACAGTACAACAATCAACAGACGGGTGATGTGGTTCCCTGACTGCGGAACGAACCCAGACCACAATGAGAGTGCCAAATCTTAACCACTAGACCACCAGGGTAGGCTGATGTTATCACTAGAGGTGGTTTAAATAAATGATCTAGAGTTGCTTCCTTTAAAAAAAAAAACTATTTTATGGATGATGAGTATACGAGATAGAGAGAAAATATAAAAACCCTCATGTACTCATCCCCCAGTTTCCATAATTACCAACACATGGCTAATTTGACCTTCTCTACTCCTCTCAATCCTCGCACTCTGCTAGATTATTTAAAATAAGTAAATCTTAGATATTATATCAAGTTATCTGTGAATATTTTAGTACGCAACTCTAAGATTTAAGGATTCAGTGCTTTCTTTTAAAAAGTCAAATTAGTTCATAATAATTTAAATGTTAGCAAATGAATTTCTAATACTTAGACTTGAGCTACTGTGCTTAGCGATTTCCAAATATAAAAACTAAAATTTGATTGATTTTAGGAAAATGGCAATGAGTTGTAGCAAAAAGGCAATTAAAGTATATCAAATATCTTTTTATTATCCTCTTAGTCACTTCTAAGCTTTTAGTCTCTTTTTTCTGCACTTGGCTAAGATCACAGGAGAGCTGCAACTCCTTTCCATTGCTATACATTCCTTTCTAGTGATATGTGACAATTCCCCAAAAGTTACGTCAAATTTAAACTGTGTAGCAAAACTTATTCCAACATAATAATATGGATTGATGTTTCATTGGCCATGGTCCTTAAGTATTACTCTGGAAAGTCTTGTCCAGCTGTTTCCAATTATTTTCATTTCATATGTCATGTTTAATAGCTGGGAGGAGAATATTGCTAATGTTTTTTTCTTGGAAAGTAATCTGTCAACCTGGTGAAAATTATAAAGTTTGACCAGATGAGCAGGGATCCTTCCATTAACATCCTAAGCATATTAATTCACTTAGCAAAAGCATAACAAGATTAAGTAACCGATGAGAATTTCCAGTAAGAATGGGGATATGTAGCACAGAGAAGGGGATTAATAACACATCCATGTGATGTATTCATAAAATGTTAGAAAAAATAAATTTAGACGTTAGGTAGTGATGATTGAATTCTAATGATGTATCTTGGGACTGAAGATAGACGCAGTGTCCAGGTGTTAACATAATATTTCATGGTGTAATATTCTGTATCAAGCCTGTGTTTGTGACACTGGAATGACAGGAGATCTTTCTCCGTGAGTGAGTATAAAATAAGCTTTCCATTTCTCTGATGGTTGTCACTGACAGGATTTTCAAAAGTTGCTTTATGACCTTGGAACTGGATGAACATGTCCCAGAATGCTTTTTATTAATAAGAGTTTGAAGACATCTTCCTCCATTGTGCAAATAACACCATTTTTAATCACAGGTGCAAAATAGTTATAGAATCAAAGGCAGAGATTGTAATGGTGTAACAATCTTAGAATGTGTAACATCAGACAAGTTTTGATGTTTCCCTGCCCTTAGTTGTTAAAGTACTTCTTTCTCTAGCATTGAATCTGCCCGATACTTTTTTCTCTATTTCTCACCTAATAATTTATTTCCTACCCTTTTTAATTTATTCCTCTTTTCACTTTTATACAGCATTTATGCTGTGACATCAACTTAAAAGTGCCATAAATTACTTTTAATTTCTCTATATTTTTATTTACCATAATTTTAATAGCTTGTGAGCACAGACTCTAAGTCAAATTGAAACTTACACGTTAGAGTTCAGTACAGGTTAGCTTAATTTATCTCTTGTGATATATGGATGGATCTCCAGTGCAGACAGTGGTCATGTTCCTATCTTTCTTTTTGTGAGGAAGATCAGTGCTGAGCTAACATCTGATGCCAATCCTCCTCTTTTTTTTTTCTGAGGAAGCTTGGCCCTGAGCTAACATCTGTGCCCATCTTCCTCCACTTCATATGGGACGCCACCCGGGAATGGCTCGACAAGCAGTGCGTAGGTGCGCGCCCCCCGGGGATCCGAACCGGCAAACCCGGGCTGCTGGAGAGGAGTGCACGCACTTAATGCTTGCGCCACTGGGCCGGCCCCCGTGTTCCTATCTTTTAAGTTCCATCTGTAGCAACAGATATTCCCCCAGATTTTTTTCACTGCACACCTTAAAAACATAATATATTTTTGGATTATTAGATCTCCTATTGTAAAGAAGTATGAAATAGAAAATTTTTGTTGAAATGGGAAAGAGGCAGATCTTAAATATCAGAAGGGAAGATGTCATGGTGCTTTCCCATCCTTAGGTATCAAAAATGGATGTTTATTAACAAATAAAAAGTGGAGCGTTTATTAATATGTAATATGAATTGGGTAAATAAAATATTTTTTCTTTCTACTAAAGTAGAATTTCCACTTCTGAATCTAGGGAAAAATAGGTAAAGGAGAAAAACTGAAGGACAAAGTAATTCATTGCAGCATTTTTGTGATAGCAAGAAATGAGAACCACCCAAATGTTACATGTGAATGGTTATGTAATGGTTAAGTAAATTTTGGGACACGCATTTAGTATGCCATTAGTTACTCATTTAAAATGACAGAAAAGGGCTGGCCCCGTGGCTTAGCGGTTAAGTGCCCGCACTCCGCTGCTGGCGGCCGGGATTCGGATCCTGGGCCCGCACCGACGCACGGCTTCTCCGGCCATGCTGAGGCCGTGTCCCTCATACAGCAACTAGAAGGATGTGCAGCTATGACATCCAACTATCTACTGGGGCTTTGGGGGAAAAAAATAAATAAATAAAATCTTTAAAATGACAGAAAAATTATGTAAATTCTATGAAAAATGTTAAATATAATATAATTACTATTATGTAAAAAATGAGATCTATGCAAAGCAAAATTAAAATGTTTAGGAAAAATTTTAAAGTATTTACACTAGCTGTGTTTGGTAATAAAATTATGGATAGTCTATTTCTTCCGCTTTCTCTCTGTTTCTCAGTTTTCTGTTACACAAATGCAACACCATCTCATAAACTCTATTTTGGAGAAGGTTGCACAATTTAACGTAAATTAGTGCCATGCTGTGAGCTTAATTCAATTTATGTGACCTAAAACAGCAGCCTGCCGTCAGAAGGAAAATGTAATTATTTTGAGACATGTGATATAGCAAACATAGTAAATGTTAGTGAGAGAATCTAGGTGGGGAGGACACACTTATTCATTGTAAAATTTAACTTTTTTATGATACAACCTTGGGGGTAAAACGACAAAAATATGCTCTGAGTTTTGGGTAATCAATTTACAAATAAGCTTTCAGAGCATTGTTTCTTTGTAAGTTGAAGGCTGTCAGTATATCCTCCATTATCATTCATTTTACAATTCTGTTTTCTCTGGCATAATCTATGTAGATGCAGAATAGTCAAATATTATGGGTTATGCAAGTCAATCTGTAACGTAATGGTTTTGTTCTTGTACTTTTGGTCATCTTAACTCTAAGTTTCCATCAATGGGTTAATTGTGATATTTTATTACATTTTCTCCTAAATATTATCTTCTGTATAATTTGCCTTTAAACTTTTATTCATATGTATATGTAATATTTGAAGAATTTATTTACAGAGAAGCAAAAGTACATCTTTCACAAACACTATTACTATATGTATTCACATCTTTAAATATATTATGTGTAATGAACATTATTAAGAAGATGGCAACCAGCTGTTCTCTCTCTCCTGGGATGCTAGAATGACTAGAAATGGGATAAATATATAGCAGAAAGGATTCCATTATGTACTTGTGTCTAATATGGGGGCAATACCTATTTCAGTGAAGTAAAGTGTGTGTGTGTAAAAAACTGAATATAGAAACTATATTCAATTATATATATAACTGAATATTGAAATAATTGCTTGAGAAATTCTATCTGGGAAAGCATGTGTACTAAGTTGACACATTCAAATATAGAATTTTTCTTTTTATGAGCTCATAAATTGAGTGTAAAAGGCTAGAGACAGTATATATTCATCTTGCTGCTAAGTAAAAGGAAAATAATACATATCATTCTTAGTGTGCTTTTTCTTTTTAAATTTTTAAATCAGAGCTTTGTTTTTAAGCACACAGATTAAAAAGATGAGTTAGGCTGGTCCTTATCAAGAAGACAAAAGACCTATAAAAAGACCCTTAAAAGACATTTTCTAAACTGGCCTCGTTCTTTGGTCAATATTTGGTGCTACCCTTTAGAAAAATTCTTTGAAGTTATAAATTTGTTAGGATTTTGCTTTGCTCCCTATTGTGATAAGGAAATGAACCAATGATATAAGTTTGTATTTCATCTTCCTAAATCCAACTTTACCTAGAGACTTCCTTTTGGTTCCCTATTTACAAGCACATTAGCTGTTATTATGAAAAAATCCTTCTACTTATGAAAAATATTTTATATACACAGAGCCAATGACATAAATTTTTAAAAAGATGAAAGTTTAGGGGCCCACCTGGTGGTGTAGTGGTTAAGTTCGTGCACTCTGCTTTGGTAGCTCAGGGTCTAGGGGTTTGGATCCTGGGCAGAGACCTACACACTGCTCATCAACCATGCTGTGGCGGTGTCCCACATACAAAATAGAGGAAGATCATCACAGATATTATCTCAGCAACAATCTTCCTCAAGCAAAAAGAGGAAGATTGGCAACAGATGTTAGCCCAGGCCAATCTTCCTCACCAAAAAAAAAAAAAAAAGGTGAAGTTTAACACTAATCTATATAATGCAAAAATATGTTTGTATTAGTTAGCATTAAATCTGGCTATGAGTAACAGAAAACTCCAAATAATCATAGCTTAACCAAGACAAGAATATAGTTCTCTCTCACATTCAAGAAGTCTAGAGGTCAGTTCAGGCTTGTTTTGGTGTTCCAAAAAAGAACCAAATTCCTGCTATCTTGTTGTTTCATTATATATAGCTTCCATTGTCAAGATTAAATCTTTGATCTAACATGGCTGCTGGAGTTCCAGCCATTGTATCTGCATTCCAGCCATCAGGATGGAAGAAGGCAACAGGGCATAACACTTTCCTTTAGACACCCTTCCTGAAATTTTCACAGATCGTTTCATCTTATATCTCATTATCCAAACTTAGCCACATAGTCACACCTAATTACAAAGGAGACTGGGAAATGTTATCTTGATTCCGTCTGGCCATGGACCAAACTAAAAATCAGGATTACCTTATTGTGGTAGACAGAATAATACCCCCAATCCCCAAAGATATTCATGTCTGAATTCCTACAACCTGTAAATATGCCACTTCACATGGCAAAAGAGACTTTGCTGAAGTGATTAAAAATCTCTAGAAAGGAAGGTTATCCTGGGTTATCCAGGTGGGCCCAACTTGATCACAAGGGTCCTTATAAAAGCGACACAAGAAGTCCAAAGAAGTAGATGGATGATGGAAGCACGAGTGGGAGTGAAGTGTGTGAAGATGGAGGAAGCAGTGAAGACTCAAAGAATGCAGGTGGACTCTAGAAGCTGAACAAGACAAGGAAATGACATCTCCCATGGAGCCTCCAGAAGGAACCAGCCCTACTAACACTTTAAGCCCCGTAAAGTTCATTTCAACTTCTAACCTACAGAACAGTAAGAGAACAAATTTGTGTTTTTTAAGCCACAAAGTTTGTGGTAAATTTTGTGTATGTGTGTAAGGAAGATCAGCCGTGAGCTTACACCTGCCAATCCTCCTCTTTTTGCTGAGGAAGACTGGCCCTGGGCTAACATCCGTGCCCATCTTCCTCCACTTTTCATGGGACGCTGCCACAGCATGGCTTGACAAGCAGTGCCTCGGTGCGCGTCCGGGGTCGAACCCCGGGCTGCCGCAGCAGGGCACGCACGCTTAACCGCCATGCCACCGGGCAGGCCCCTGTGGTAAATTTTTACAGCAGCAAATGGAAACTCCTTCACTTACTAAAGAAAAGAGGGGAAGGAGTATTTGGCCCATTAGCAGTCTGCCATACATTTTCAGTGATGTGTCCCTATTTTTGGCCCCTGGATCTATCTGAATTGTTTCTATATTTGGATTCAGCAGTCCTGTGTCATTTGTAAAGGAGTAAATACTCTAATCTGGTAGCCTGAGTACTTAGGTTCAGTTTAAGCACTTGGTAATTAATTCAGGATAGCAATTAAACAGCCCCTAGTGCTCTGGGTGGAAGCCTCTCTCAGTGCTTTGTTTAGTGTTTGCGTTCGCATTCCTCAATCCCAGCACGGGCCAATCTAATAGTGAGACCTAGAGCCCCGCCCAGTGAGAGAGCTGTGGCCATAGACAGTCAAAAAGCTTGGGTCTGGTGGAAGAGGGACCAGGGAGCTGGGCTGGAGTTTGAGCCCCGGGTCTTTCTCTTGGTGGCTGGTGGTCTGCTTCCCAGGCCTCTCCTGCTTTCTGTCTGAGCGCACCCTCCACTCCCATGCCCACCTCCAGGTTGATGGTTTCTGTCTGGTCATCTCACCTCAAAGGATAATCTTTGGCCCAATTCTACTATGTTGGTTCAGGTGAGAATCATCCGCTCTCCCTAACATTGGTGGGAGGTTCTCAATGCAAGCGTCAGCTTTGCGTCATTTTTCTGACCTACATCTACCTGAGAAGAATTCATGGAAGGGAGTAGTTCATCTCTCCTTTTTAATTCTTAAAAGGATTGGAAAATTTTCTCAGCTTTTTTTCACACTTTCCCACCACCATGGTATATTATCTTCAAAATTCTGAATCATATACATAGAAAAAGATTTTATTCTATAGGCTGTTTAGATTAGGGTATTGATTACCAGAAGACTGAGGGAAATGACAGACATCAAGGACATATTTTGGGCTGAACACTAAGGTAGATATTTTAACATTTTACTTCATTTAATCATCAGAACAACGTTGTAAAATAGAGTTGATTTTCTCTGTTTCATAGATGAGTAAATTTAACCTCAGAGCAGGGAAGCCAGGATCGAAACCTGTGGTTCCTTCCCATGTCTGTGCTTCTCCCATTATATTACTTTACTTTTTATTTTATTTTATTTCCAACTAAGAAATATTCGTCGCTAATTATTTTAGGGAGAAATAAATGTGGAGAAGTACTTTAATCTCTATAACTCCATATTGAAGGGGGATACTGCAAATTGTAACACTTCTTAAATATTAGCTGAGGAAGTGTCTACATGATCTTAACCATCTAGAAGAATGGGAGAAAAACAAGTGAATAAGCCGAATGTTTCCAAATACCTGTAGATTTGTCATCGTCTAGCTAAGTGATACATATGCTTGGTGTCATTTTTTTTTTTAACGTTTTACTTTGTTATGTTTGTTGTTAAAAATACAATTAAGAAAGGAAAGGTCTTCATTCCCTTCTCCAATTTCCCTTATCAAGAAGTAGCCACTCGATACATTGGTGGGTATCCTCCCAGATATCAAAAATTATGCTTATAAATACAGCATGCACACACACAACTGGAATTTCACTTATAGTTCTGTGGTCTGCTTTTGATCTCCACTTAAGTGTATTTGGTTGATATTTTTCTATACAGATAACTACCTCATTTCCTTTTAATGTTTGAAGAGTGTTATCTGGTTGCGATGTGTCATTTAGACAGAGCTCAAGTTGGTGTAATCTTGTAAATATTGTGAAGAAATCATCAATGTGCTCAAAATCTTGTCCTATTTCACAGAAAACATTAAGATGAGTGAAAATATAGAAGTGCAGGGGCCGGCCCCATAGCTTAGCAGTTGAGTGCTCACACTCCTCTACTGGCTGCCCGGGTTCGGATCCTGGGCACACACCGACGCACTGCTTCTCCGGCCATGCTGAGGCGGCTTCCCACATACTAAGAAGGATGTGCAACTATGACATACAACTATCTACTGGGGCTTTGGGGAGAAAATGGGAAAAAAAGGGAGGAGGATTGGCAATAGACGTTAGCTCAGGACCAGTCTTCCTCAGCAAAAAGAGGAGGATTGGCATGGATGTTAGCTCAGGGCTGATCATCCTCACAAAAAAAAATATATATATATAGAAGTGCATACAATTTATTTTATGTTTCATCTCCATATTCACTTATGAATTGCAATGCTACTAAAGATGGTATTACATTTCATGGTTTTTTTGGCGCTTTTTTTATTGGCTAGTATTAAGATTATATAAGTAAGGATTGTGTTTTATTAAATGTAATAAATTGTGACTTTAAAAAGTTAAAAGATTTTGTTTTCTCATCTTACAGGAAGCTACTCATGACCCAGCTACTGGACATCTGTCAGAAATATGAACTAGGGCAGTGGGTACAAGGAGTCATCTTCTAAGCTCAAAAGGGCCTACTCTAATTCTCAGGAGAAGGTCAAAGCAGGCTACTTCTGTAGGGTGAAATAAGGGTATTCAACTTATGAGGCAACAGGGCGTAGAAGGGAGAGAAGAATCTTCATCAACCCATGTCAAGGCAGGGCTCAACCAATATTATTTCTGAAGTATAAGAAAATAGAGCAGGGTGCCGGCCTTATGGCCGAGTGGTTCAAGTTCCACCCGTTCCACTTCAGCGGCCTGGGTTGGCGAGTTCGGATCCTGGGTGCGCACCTACTCCATTCCTCACCCATGCTGTGGTGGCATCCTACATAAAAAAGAAAGAAAGATTGCACAGGTGTTAGCTCAGGGCTAATCTTCCTCAAGCAAAAAAAAAAAGAGGAATATTACCAATGGATGTTAGCTCAGGGAGAATCTTCCTCACCAAAAAAAAAAAAAAAAAACAGAAAATAGGGCAATGGCAGGAGGATTTCTGAGATGATTGCCCTCATCCTCTTTACCGGTTGAGTCATGCTGCTTGAGGCTGGCTTGTTGCTTCTCTATATCTAGAGTAGAGCTGTCGTGCTGGGATCTCCCTTCACCTACTCTCAGAGGTTTCCTCACCTCTCTTTCATATTGGGTTCCTTGACTGGCATCTCATATTACCTTCTTTTTGGTTTTCTCTTTCATTTTGATGAAGCTTACCTTTCACTACTTTTTTAAAAAGTTTCTGCTGGTGTGTAATACATATACGGTAGACTGCTGAAATCTTAAGTGTACGTCTTGATAAATTTTCACACATGTGCACTCCCAGATTCAGATATAAAACATTTCCTGAAGCCAGAAATTTCTGGGTGTCCCTTTTTAGTTAATATCCTTCTCTGCCCAAAGTGAACAGCATTCTGACCTCTATCACTATAGTTGAGTTGTACTTGTGCTTGAATTTCACGTGAATGGAACCATACAGTACGTATATTTTTGTGACTGACTTCTTCGACTCAGCATTTTATCTGTGTTGTTGAACATGGGAGTAGTTCATGTATTTTTATTGCTGTGTAGTACAATTATTTTGTCCATTCTACTATTTATGAACATTTGGGTTATTTCCAAAATATTCTCATACATGTCTTCTGGTAGACATACAGTTCTATTTCACTTAAGTATATACGTTGAGGTAGAGTTATTGGATCATTGCTTATATACGGGTTTAGATTTAGTAAATCTTTGACAATTTCCCAAAGTAAATATACTTATTTACACCCCAACCAGCAAAGTACAATAGTCTTGATTGGTCTACATTTTTGAAAACACTTGGTATTGTCAGTCTTCTTAACTTTAGCTATTCTGATGGATGTATACAGTCATGCATCACTTAACAATGGGGATACATTCTGAGAAATATGTCAGGCAATTTTGCCATTATGTGAACATCACTGAGTGTACTTACACAAGCCTAGATGGTATAGCCTACTACACACCTACAGTACTAATCTTATGGGACCACAATTGTATATGCTGTTTGTCATTGACCAAAACATGGCTCTAGTATTATGTGGTGCACGGCTGGAGTATATCTACATTAGTATACATAATGAGATAGTTTTAATTTTCATATCCTTGATGAGAAATTATGCTGAACAATTTTCATATGTTTATTGGACACGTGTATCCTCTTCTGTGAATTGCCTATTCTATTCTATTTCTCATTTTTAATTGGGTTGCTTGTATTTTTTCTTTATTTATTTGGAGGAATTCTTTATATATTTCAAATGTGACTTCCTTGTATCTATTGCATGTAAGTTTTCCAATTTACTGGCATAATGCTATATCTGATATCCTCATTATAACTTTTAAATGCTTTTATTATCTGTAGCTATGTTTCCTTTTTCAACGCTGATGGTGGTATTGTGTTGTTTCTCTTTCTTCATGGTCAGTGTTGCTAGGGTTTTATCAATTTTAAAATATTTTCAAGGAGTCAACTTTTTTCTTTATTGAGTTCCTCAATTTCATGACTGCATTTTTTCTTTCTTTCTTTCTTTTCTTTCTTCTATTATTTTTCCACTTTCTTTGGGATTAATTTGTTTTCCTTTTTTTAGCTTCTTTGATTGAAAGCTTAAATCCTTCTGAGAAAGGTGTATTAAAATTACCAACTATGATTTTGCATTCATCCATTTCTTCTTTTAATTCTGTCCATTTTTCTATAAATATTACAAGTTGTGATATTAGATTAACAAATTTGGAATTGTTATATCTCCTTATTGAACTGACCTATTTATTATTCTGAAATGTCCCATTTGTCTCCCTTGAATTCTATTTTATCTGATACCATTATAGTCACATCAGTTTTGGGTTGTTTTTTTTTAAATTGAGTGTTTCAGGGTCTTTCTCATTCTTTTACTTTCAATTTGTCTCTGTCCTTATATTTAAAGTTTGTCTCTTATAAGCAGTATGTGGGTCAACCAAGTTTTATGTCTAATCTGGAAATTTTTCAGTTAAATATTTAGTGCGTTTACATTTAATGCAGTCATTAATACAACTGGTTTTTAATCAACAATCTTGCAGTTGTCTTCTAGTTGTTCCATTTGTTTACTATTCCTGCTTTTGCCTTTCTTGGGATTAATCATGATTTTTTGTTTCATTTATCTTTTAACTAGCTTTTTAGTTACACATTCTTGTATTAATGTTTTAGAGGTTATCTGACACATCACAATATCATCTCTGAATTATTACAGTCTACATCAATTTAGTACTTTTACCATTTACTCCGTGAAAGGAAGAATCTCATCACAGTTTACTTCTATTTAGGCCTTCCTACTTTTTGTGCTACTGTTGCCATATATTTCACTTCACAAATGTTTTAAATCCCACAAGGCATTAATATTGTTGGTGTTTTTAACAGCCAATTATCTTTTATAATTATTCACATATTACTCTTACTAATACTTTATTAGTGATTATTTTCCTTCCATCTGAAGAACTCCATTTCATATTTCTACTTGTACATATCTGCTAGTGTCAGAGTTTTTTGTATATCTATAATAGTGTTTAATTTGCCTTCATTTTTTTGAGGGATATATTCACCAGATATAGAATTCTAGTTTGGCAGTTTTTTCCCTTTTTCTTTCAGCACTTTAAATACGCCTTCCATTGTCTTCTGATCTTCATTATTTCAATTGAAAAATCAGCTATAATTCTTATTGGTGCTGCAGTGAAAGTGTTTTCTCTTTGTTTTTGTTTTTTAATGGTTAGACTATGATGTACCTGTGTGTATTGTTTCTGCTTAGTTTTTGTACAGTTTTTTGAATTTATGAGTTGATTTCTGTCATCAATTTGGAAAATACTTGGCTGGAATGCCTTCAAATAATGCTTCTGCCTCATTCTCATTCATCTCAAATTCTGGAACTCCTATTATACTTATCTTAGGTGCTTTCAGTGTCTCCGATGCCCCTTGTTCTCTTCATCTTTTGTGTCCTTGAGACCTGTCTGCCAGTTCACTGATCTTCTGGTTGATTGTTTCTAATATTTTATTAAACACAAATTTGTTCTCTATTTCAGTTCTTGTGTTTTTCTCAGTTCTAGAATTTCCATTTTAATCCCTTTTTAATGGATGCCTTTTCTTTGGTGAAATTCTCCAAGTTTTCCTCTAATTTCTTGAAAATATCAATTGTACTTATTTTAGAGCACCTATCTGTTAATTCTACACCAGAATCAACTGTGGGTCTGTTTCTATTTTCTGTTTCTTTTCTCTTGTTTCTCTGTAAATTTGTCCTATATTTTTAAAAACATGCCTCGTAATATTTTTATCGGATGCAGGACACTTTGGGTGAAAAATAGAACAGTTGATCACCATGGTCTGGTCCAAGTTTAGTTTTAGGGTTTATTATGGTTGTTGTACTTTATTTTTACCCTTAATCCTAGAGAAAAGCCCTTAGTTCTAGGTCATGACTCATAACCCTAGGATGAGATCATAACCCCAAGGGAGTGAACCTTCGGAAGGCTAAACAGAAAGCTCAGAAAATCCTATATCTTAGTGGAGTTTGAACTTCCAACTTTGTCTTACCAATATCACTCATTGGCTGAAATATCTGTTTATATTTTCGGTTTCCCATCTGCTATTTTCCTCTGGGTTTCTTGAATCCTCACCTTGCACAGGTACATGCACAGCCTAGATGTCAGTCAATGACTTGAGGGGCAATTGCACATGGATTTTTGAAGCTCTTTTATCTCTTGTTTTCTCCTCAATGTGATCATACTCCTCAAATTTCAGCCACTCTATCAACTCCAACCTTAAATTATATCTGCTTAGCCAGTAAGACTGTTGTTTTCTGCTTGGGCTCTAATCTCCTGCACCACACATTGAGAAATACACTTAGACAGAAAGCTGTGGTGAATATGGAGGCCCCCTCGTATACGCTTCTCTTTTCTTGAGGATCAGAGCACCTCACTTCCTACATATATTGGTTGTACTCTGATGCTTTCAACAGTGAGTTTTTACATTCTGTTCAACTATAATTGTTTGCCGGAGGAGCATTTGTTCAGTGTCAACTATTCCATCCATGGCCAAAACTAGAAGTTCCTGTCCCAAATGTTTAGAAACTCTGCACTAACGTGCTATGGTGTGAATACATATTCACTCATTTTGCTGGGAACTTACAGAGCTTTTTCTGGTGACTCATATTCTCTAGTTCCAGAATATTTTCTTGAATTATGTCATTGATGATTTTCTTTCTTTTTTTTTATTTTATTTCTCTTTCCAGGGACTCCTATTGTTTGAATTTTGCACTTCCTGAAACTCTTTTTCAACTTTCTCATAGTTTCTCTTTTGTTGTACATTTATTTGTCTTCTTATTACTTTGTGAAAACTCCTTTTTAGTTTTCCATTTTTATTATGGTGAACTTAACTTAATTTTAGTAGTTTTTTGGGCTATCTAGATGTTCTTTTTGTAGCATCTTGTTACTGTCTCATGGATGTAATAGTTTTTCATATTTTTCTGATGACATTAATGACAGATCTCTAAAAAGTTTGATTGCTCTGGCATAGTCTTGTTTCTTCCATTTGCCTCTTTTCTTGTTACTTATTTTATTTTCTATCTTCCATGCTATATTGTCAATGTCCTGTATATTTGATTTTCTGCTTAAGATTAAGAGATATGGACTACAAAGCTGCCAGAAACTCTGAGTGCATGAATAAGTCTTATTAACTTTGAGTTTTACTATATAAGTGTAATACGGCTGGTGTGATTGTATTTGGTGCAATTGTTATATGTATTACTTAGGCTATGCTATCTGCTATACCTAGTAGAGCCAAAGTGTTTAATTACTGGAATACACATAGAAAATTATTTCTCGCTCATATAACAGTATTGAACAGATAATTATATTGGAATGCATCCCTTCTAAGTACAATCCTTTAGTGGCCTAGACCAACAGAGACTTTGCTTCTCCAATATGTGATGTTCAAGGTCACTCTGGAGGTCATCCACATTTCCAGCAACTCAAAAGGGAAAGGAACATGGAGGAAAGCATATGAAAATGTTTTATGGATCTGCCAGGCCCAGAAGAGATGCACATCAACTCCACTCATACCCCATCACCATCATTTTGCATATACATTTATAGGGTGAGGAGAAATACAGGCTCTTGTGGGACAATAACTTCCCAGAGACAGATCTACACTATGGAAGCAGATAATTTTTGTTACATAGCTAGCCATCACTTCTACACTGTATGTTTATTTTATTTCATTTTTCTTGCAAGTCAGATTGCTCAGAGAAGAAGATATAGAAGCTAGCATTTGGAGACCCAACCTAGTTAGGGAAGAAAATAGCATAAGAAGAGTCTCAGTATCTAGAATGCATACATTGACGTAAAGCTCCTCTTTAGGGTATGGGAACCCCATCCTCAATTGTGTCAACTCTATTTTACCTTCTTTAGATAATAAGCCTTCAGTCTTCTGCTATAGTAAGGGGTAGCATTTGCCCACAAACATGGAGTAAGGGAAGAGATTTAGGGACTTAACCTCTTTGTAACATAATATAACCATTTTCATTTTTTGTTTTTTTTTTTTTGCTGAGGAAGATTCACCCTAAACTAACATCTGTTGCCAATCTTCCTCTTTTTGCTTGAGGAAGCTTGGCCCTGAACTAACAACTGAGGCCAGTATTCCTCTATTTTGTATGTGGGTCGCCACCACAGCATGGCCGCTGACAAGTGGCGTAGGTCCATGCCCAGGAACCAAACCTGGGCTGCTGAAGCAGATTGCACCAAACTTAACCTCTAGGCTACCAGGCCAGCCCCCCATTTTCTTAATTCTACCCTTCTAGCCCCATTTTCCAAAGTATCTGGTGCTTATGATTCTTGAAACTTTCTTAGGATGACTTTTGGCTTTATCTACTGCTGGTTTAGGATCTAGTTTTCTTAGGTCTAGTAGGTCAGTCACCAATTACCCACCTTTCAAAATTTAGTTCCACTTCATAAAATTTTGTTTTGTTTCCAGATTTCAAAATTTTGTTTCGTTTTCCTGTTTTGTTCTCTCTGCTATCCCCATAAAGAAAAAAAAGAATACTTTTCTGTAGTGTTAGTAAGATGTTGAAATCAAATCTGCCATTTTAACCAGAAGTCCATGGGCATAATATTTTAAAAATAATAAACAAGTACATTTTTATCTCTGAAAATAATATTTGCCATGTTCTTCTATAGCCATTCTGCTATTTGGCCTCAGTGAAAGAAGGATTTGTGGGTGCCACTTCATGAAGGAAGAGGATATGTTGTAAAAGAAAATCTCTATCATGTAGGAACAAAAAAAAACTAACCCTTCTGACCTAGGTGAGTTTGGGAAGAAGGAGACAAATGGAAGAAGAAGCAAGTGAGAGGATGTATGTATTTGCCTTTGCTCTCCTTCCTCCAGGCTGAAGACCCAAGAGAGGTGTTTATTAAATATACCACTAGATAAATTTGGTGATGCCATTTGTGGGGAGGGGAGGAGAGACTTCCCCCTGCTGCAGAGATCGACTGGACATGAATTGAGAAATTGTAATCTCCTTTGAATGCTCAGTTTCATGCCAGAACAGCATGGAGGAGGTTAGCAATCCTTGAGTAAGGTGTCAAAAAACGAATGGCTGGAGGTATTTTACCAATTGTGACCACATAGTTTATAGAAGACATAAAATGTCTAGACGTTTTATCCACCTGCCCTGGTGGATAAATGCAGTGAGGTTGAGAGGGTTGATTTTCCAACAGCCTGAAGCCTGAAGCAGGCATTCAGAGGCTACATAGCATGAGGATATTGTGACCAGGGAGAAGTGGTGAGATGCATGGACTTCAGCTTTGGGAGCCAACACAATGCTCCAACAGGCCCAGTAGGATCAGCTACCCTACCTCAGTGAACCCTACACGGGCGTTCAGAGACCAGACAAGGCATAAATTCAAAGCAGAGACCATCAAGGACACAGTTACCCATTTCTCAAAACAACAAGATCACTAAGTCCATTTCTTGCTCATCATTTTCGAGAAGCGGAGGATTAAACTTAAAACCTGCAGCATTTATTGGTTTCCTATCACTATTGCAACAAATTACCACAAACTTAATGGCTTTAAACCACCC
Source organism: Diceros bicornis minor (assembly GCF_020826845.1). Classification (NCBI taxonomy): domain Eukaryota; kingdom Metazoa; phylum Chordata; class Mammalia; order Perissodactyla; family Rhinocerotidae; genus Diceros; species Diceros bicornis. The sequence goes on from NC_080766.1 coordinate 18,338,223, forward strand.
AAATATATCATTTTATAGTTCTTGAGTTTGGAAGTCCAAAGTGGGTATCTCCAGGCTAAAATCAAGGTGTTGGCAGAGCTATGTTTCCTTCCAAAGATTCTAGGGGACAATCCGTTTCCTTTCCTTTTCCAGCTTCTAGATGCTGCCTACCTTCCTTGCTCATGGCCCTCTTCCTCCACCTTAAAAATCAACAACATGGCATCTCTCTGACCATTCTTCTATAGTCACATCTCTCTCTAAGTCTCTTCTGCTTCTCTCTTTCACTTTTAAGGACCTTTGTGATCACTTTGAGCCTATACAGATAATCTAGGAAAATCTCCCTATCTTAAGATCAGCTGATTAGCAACCTTAAGTCCATCAGCAACTTTCATTCCTCTTTGCCATGTAAGGTAACATATTCACAGGTTCTGGGGATTAGGATGTGGGAATTTTTAGAGAGCCATTATTTTCTCTACCACAGAGGGAGTAACTCAAAAGAGACTATTGGAACCATAAAAGAATGAGATCAATTAATTGGAAAATTTAATTTCCCCTCCCCACTCCCAACTACTCAATGGGATGGGCATATGAAGAAATTAGATCACTTTTTAAATGGAGAAGCCATGTTTCCTTTGCAGTGTGTTCTATAGTGTGAATAAATTTTTTACTTCGCTGCATGAAGTTTATGAGATGCAATCTGATAACTTTTTTATTAATCACAGATTTAACAACCACTGCCTAATATAATCCTGGATTTATCTCATGGCTCAAGTAGAACATTTCTTTCTTACTCATCTTGGATGTTAAAAACAGTTTTTACTTAGATGAAAATCATTACTCAAAGACAGTGAGATAGTTCTGGATGCTTGTTGACAATTCTCAGATGAAAGGTTTTCATTTTTCTTTCCAAATTTTCTGCTATTACTTGTATATAGAAGGATAAATAATATTAATTATAGAGCACCCTATTAGTTGCTAAAACCTGTGGCTATTTTTTTTTTTAATAGAACATTTCTCTTTAGGTGATTATTCTGCTTGAAGTTTTTCTTTTCCATTGGGTATTTAGATGTCATGATTTATTATGTTTTTCTCATGAAGTGCACCTTAAATAAACAATCCTAATTAAAATAACTGGGAACTTAGCAAGAAAAACTAGTTTTAAAAACTGAGGTAGTAAGTGTTTAATTCCACAGAGGATGCACTCCTAATCTTTTTGAGGTCAATATAAATGAAATCTATCATAACTCTGCTCTAAAAAGTATCTTTTGGAAACAGATTTGTGCACTGGATGATCCAAAAGTGGCACCTTTAAAAATCCTCTGTTTCTTGTATCCTGTAAAGACGATCACTATTGAAATGAGTGCACCAAACTTAACCACTATGCTACCAGGGCTGGCCCGACACTCAACTTTCAAGCAGTAGGTTTGTGGGCACAAAAGCAGCCAGACATTCAGAGCTATTCTGATGGTTAACTGCATCTTGTTTTGTCATCTGGATGCCTGTCATTGTGTAGACAAAGACACAAACGGTGGTTTCTTGACTTTGATTACACTATGAGTATTTTCCACATTTATTAAAATGGCTTAATTTTTTTTTAAGAATGAGTCACATCAGAAGACTATGACAAGTTGCTTTTTAATTTATTATTTTTGCATCTTTCTCCAACTTGGCTCTCCATGTAAAATGCATTGTATTATTTATAAGGTTAACATGATTGGCCGCTGTTTCACATTCTTACAGCCAATTTGTGCTGACTTGACTCTTTTGGTGAGATCATTGTGATTACAAGTCTAAGGTTATGCTTTTGATCTTTATAAAGAAGTTTGCTTACTTCCATCCTGGGAACACAGATTGCACTCATATCCTCCATACAGTTGTCTTATAAATGCATGTCTTTGATCTTACGGGAGGAGACCATAAATTCCTTATCTTTAGTAAAACTCAACCAATTAAGAATATCCTGACAGAAGGTCAGAACTGTATTTTTAATAAAAGATGGCAGTGTGACTGGTGGAAATACACTAACTAGTGACTAATATTCTTTGGATGTCATGTCTAAAATTAATGGTTTCAATTTCTGAGATATAGCTTAGGTCTAAGTTCTCCCCTAAAATGATTCCAAATAAGATTTTATTGCAAAATTATTTGGGTTTGAGTAGTATATTAAAATCTCACAATTGCATTTTGTATTTGGGATGTGAGAAAAATAATAAAGCCTAATACTAAAATACTGTAAAAAATGCAATGTTGTTTTTAAATATATCTAATAACTCAAACTATGACAGAATGTTATAGTAGGAAGTAGAAGCCTAACTTGCCTGGCTTAATGAATTGTAGTACTTAAAGAAGGCATCTTTTATTTTTAGTGTTCTTTGTTTACAAATCCCTATTTATTTAAGGAGGTCAGATATGGACCATTCACTAATCTTGTTAATAAAATTAATATATTCCTCAAAATCCTTTGTATAACAGTGAATTTCTAAGGGCATTCTATGTGTTAGTAGAATCCAAATGAATATGATATCATGAGAGTTTGTCCTCTGTTTTGATTTTTACTTAACAAAATGGATAACTAGCAATCAATTATTACCTCTTTGATTTTCATAAGCTTTTTATGCAATGTCAGATCCAAGACCTGGGATGACTAGGTAGAAGAGTTGCACATTCTTACCAAAAAAAAATACAGCCATGATTGTAGATATGTGTGTTTATATGTGTGTGTGTGAGACAGAGACAGAGAGAGAGAGAAAGAGAGAGAAAGGAGAAAGGTGAGATCTACGTATCTTAATTTGATTACCAATAAAATTTTTCTGATTTACTTGAAGATTTAGAAAAATTAGCCTTTGATAGGAAAACCATCAACAAGGTGAGACAAGTAGCTTCTCAGGTTTTTCTTCAATCATCTAGAGAAGAATCATCTTACATTATATATAAAGTAACTAATTTACATCTTTGATTTCAGGTGTTTTGATTTCAATGTGTGTAGCAGTTCAGGAATATAAATGTAGTATTTTCTTATATTAGTTGTGTTTTTCATAATTGAGCCTTGTGATCTCTTACTGATCTAGTTAAGAATTTGCTTTACCCATCCCTCCTATGAAAACTTGATTTTTGGAAAGTATGGATAGAAGAGATGTGCTTTAAAAAAAAAAATGCTTATAAAATGAAAAATCAACTTGAATGCATTTTATGTTACAAATCTTGCAAATACTAATAAAAAAGAGAACTGTAAAATATAAATTGATAAAAATAACATTACTGGCATTCTTTCTCTCTAGTATGGGTGAATTATGTGTTACATACATGTATCCATATGGATATAGATGAGTTACTGTTTGTCCTAATGTGCCTACTGTAATGATGAACTCCATTCCTGGTTAGAGATCATGAGCTAAAAATAAAAATATACCAATAAATATAGGGAAACATTGGTGAAATTCTACCTTAGGAAATAATCAATGCTTAAAGCTTAGCATTCTGATTTGGAAAAAGAAATGTATAAATTATAAAAAACGAGAAAATACAGAGCAGCTGAGAACATCCTATTTTTATGATATTCTAAGTAGCCATAAAACAAAATGCAATTTTATTTACCCGCAAAGACCCAAGCCAGAAATCTCCATTTCAAAATGCTTATTTCTTTACAGTGTGGCTGAATGGCCATGAACAATGCAAATCGGTATTACTTTTTAAGTTCATTATACTTACACATTTTTTGTAGGTTGCCCACCCAAATCCTTTATTATACAAGGAGGTAAACCCCAAATGAAACCCCCAAACATCTTCTCTTACTGGTCATCATATGCTGCCATTGTCCCTCCAGAAATTAATATACTCTGTATGCTGAATCCTGCTTTTTCATCTCCTGCTGCAGAATCAGTGGTCATAACAGCTATTCTGCTCATGAATATGTAAATACAACATGCGTAAAATAAAAAAAAATTTAGCGGCGATTTCCACCGCAGATCGTACCCAACTCTGTTTAACTAATACACCAAAAGCAAAAGATTTAATTTTTCAAGCATTTTGAGTCAAGGAATGCTATAAATATGTAACATAGAAATACTAAATGAAACATAGGCAGATGCTTATGGTAGTCGGACTCCTAATACATCGGCATATATGCCTGGCTATGGTGATGCATGGAGATTCATTTATTACTTCGCTCTGATGCCTAGTGTGCGGGGAAAATGCTTTAGGTCCTCAATTACCTTTTATTTGTTGACCAGGTTCCACTCTCATAGCTTACCCCAATAAATGACTAAAACAATATTTAAATTATGCATGCATGCACATATGTATACATGAATACACACACACACACACAATTTTTCTTTTGAAGGGGAGAAATGACGACTATATCCGCTGAAGTTTCTGGAGGAAACATTAAGCTCTGGGAAGGAAATAACTGGGAGATTTTGTTATTGAAATAAGCAAGCACGTTCATGCATATTTTTACGGCATGCATGCCTATGCGCCACTCTGTGCAAACAGCGCTATTGCAGCTCGTGCGCGGCAATTAGGTTGATGTAATTACGGTGAAATAAAGACAGCCTCACTGATAATTTCACAGTGAATATTAAAGACATGTGTGCCTTCCAGTGTACAATAAATGAACCTGAACTGCTGTCAGGGGCTAGGAGGACAGTGTGGCCAATGCACCTATTGTGTCCCTGCTGCAGAAAGGAGCCTGCCGATTGGCCACTGTCTGCAGCACATAACACTGGCTGGTTATAAAGGACTTGTCTAGGGGAGAGCCTGTAGGTACTCCATTGTCTGGTAAAGTTCATATGACTGCATTCTTTTTTGCAAGGGGGGTGGAGGGAGAGCCGGGAAGGAGGGGGTGTCAGCTCAACTGTAAAAGCTGCACAGATTTTTTTCTTTCTCTCTCTCTGCCTCTCCATAGATGGTTTCTGTTTCATGCCCTGTCTCATTTCGCATAGCTAAAAAAGAATGCTAATTAAGATCCCTTGTCTTAACCTGAAAATAATGACTCGGATATAATTAGAAATCTGGTGAGAGTTTAAGCTTCTGGTAGGGGACCAAAAACATCAGTTAACGGTGCTTAGGAGGGAAATGAAGAATTATTTTTCTGTAATCAAGGTAAACATGGGCAAGGGGGGGGGGGTCCCTCTATCTTTTTAACCAATTTTAACCAATGGTGTTCTACTGCAGATGAGAGGATACTGTATTTCAAAAACTATTTTAGCCATCAAATTGAAAGGACACAAATCAGTAGCAATAGAAGCCTTCTTAATCCTCCTTAGGATGCAATTCAGATGAAAGAACTGCTTTTTTTTTATTTTTTCTTTTTGTATGTGTGTGTTATAGATGGATCTGAGAACGCTGTCTGGGCTTGGTGCCAAGCGCTGGTATTTCACAGCAGCGACCGCCTCACAGACGAGCTGTGGGAAGCAGGAGGGGACACTCTCTCTTAGGGTGCCACTACTATGGAGACACAGCTGGGCTGAACAAGATTTGCTTCAAACGACAACAAGAGAGACAGAAAGTATCTGGTTCAACCGCTGCCCAAGCAGGCAGGCACCAGAAGAGCTAGCAGCCAATCCGGCCATGCTCGAAGCCAGCTCTGCAGCTCAGCCAATCAGTGACATCACTGGTGAGAAACTCATTTACATCATGCAGTAATGAACTTTGTTTAACATAGCCTCCCCCTTTCCTGTTACCCCCCTCCCCATATTAGACCCTTCCATTAATTATTCTGCTGGCATAATTTAAACCGCTATGCAAAAATGTCGCTACGTTCTCTCTGATAGCTTTTACCTTTTTTCTCCCTCCATTGGTGTCTGCTGTCACTGAAAGTGATTCTGGGTACAATTCTATTTTGCTTTCACCTGGCAAAATTATCTTCTCTTTCTTCAAAAAATCTTAGAAAAAATGAAATCTTTGTTTATTTTGTCTGACCCCACTCCCCTCTTGTGAATAGCATGCTTTCTCCAAGTTGGGATTCAGAATTGCACAAGGTAATAGAGAATAAGTGGGTGGATTGCCATGGAAGTTGCAATTTTTCCAAGCAATCTGCATCTTAGAGCTTCCTTTAATGTTTCCAGATTTTATGCTGCAGTGGCCATTTTACATACAGTTTTATCCAAAAAGTGCTTATGTGCATCTGTCACGCAGAAGAAAGTTCACTCTTGTTATATTTCATTCTTCACTGCTCTCAGCCAACATGTCATTTCATTAATGAATAGAACTGAGGTCATTTCTGGACAAATCTCTCTCTTCCCATCTCAGCACAATGCACCTGATTTGCATCCATTTACTAGAAAAAGCGAATACAAGAACCAGCTTGAAAAGAAGTTAAGGGACCAGCTTACATATTATTTTAAAATATATCTCAGCAGTTATTTTTCAGAATGCGTAATATTTAACATCTGCCTTAGTGTTTCTATAAAAATGCCTGATCTCCATTCCCAATGGAATACTTTAGCAAATTTATCGGTTTGTTATATAACCAAAACAGACCAAATGAAATAATATTCACGAATGAGTTCATTTATCAGCAGAAAACCTTTGGGAACACAATTTTGTCTCGTACGTTTGTGTTTAGTTTGTCAGAGATAAACTCATTTGTTCTATAGATAACTTTAAAAGCCTGGAACATGTGGCATGTGAAGATTTTCAGGTTGCTTTGGAGAATCCCAGAGTGGAAACTGGGTCGCACTTAAATGCAATTTCTCTTAAGACATATCTTTATTGCGTATTGGCGTTAAAGGGATACAGTTTCTAGCAGAGAAGGTAAAGTTTCATTGTCTTTTTTGGTAAAGAATATTTTGAATATAATTATTGAAAGACATAGAATTTTAAAAATATCGACAAGCGTTTCATAACAGGGCATGATTCGTTTAAGAAGCTTAAAGAGTACAATGATAGACATAGACACTTTTTAAAGCATATGAAGGATTTAGACGCTAAACCATGGCCCTTTTAATTCATGAGGCATTCCATCATCCCATCATCAGTATTCAGGCAGCGACTGTCCTGAATCAGTCATGAGCTCCCCTGCTGCAGATCCTGTAATTTGAATCATGTGTAATAATATATTATCCTACTGGGGGCCTTCTTTCAGTAGGAGAATGGTTTATACATTCTGCTATAAGAGAACTTTTGGCTCCTGGCCGACTCGCAGCCATTACTCACAGAGGCAATCAGGATCGTCCTCCTTAAGGAATAACATCTGTACGACCTCCTGAGCCAAAAATCTGCAACCTCCCCCACATTCTGAATTATGATTTCTTGGAATTGGGAACACTTGACAAAACTGAAGCAAAAAAATGGAAGGTTGAAAGGGATGGATCACAATTTTATTGAGCGCAAGCCCCATTCGTTTGAAATGATGGAGAATGGTGAGGGAAGGGGGCCCAAAATAGACCTAGATGCGCTCCTTTGATTTTTAGACACAAGCTGAAAGGTACTGTGTTTTATGAAGATGTGGCTGCCTCTGTGTTTTTCTCTGGACATCCTAACGAGGTCCTGTGAAGGGTGTGGCAAGATGGAGGGATAAATGGAGGGAGGGGATGGTTGCGAAAGCAGAGAAACCGTGTCTGGCCTCTGGAAGGAAACAATGTGATATATCAGCAACCATTTGACCCTGGAGTTAAAAGTTCAAGGAATGGCTCTGATTGTTTCTCTTGTTCTGACCTTGATCAGATCATGTAATTTCATGTTTTGCCTTATCTATGAAAATGAAATACACTGCCAGCACAGAGACATTCTCTCTGTGTGGAATACCCTCCCACCCCTCCTTTTATTTAACATTCGAAATCCGTCTTTGCTCCAAGGACCAGGTTAAGCGCTCTCTCTTCTGTGAAATCTTTGCCAGTTGTCATGGCTGGCATCTCTCACTTCTCCATCATTTTCTTTGTGCCTCCGTTATTGCATACGTGGCACTCAACATTGCTGTAGGCCATGTGTGTGCATATTTTTGCCACTAGACTGAAAGCCTCTTGGGGACAGAGACCATGTTGAATTCACCCTCCACCCTCAGCTCTAAGAATAAGGAATTATGCTCCAAGGTTTTAAATCAAAGATCTAATTAATGAGTTAAAAGGACATTGTAAATTGTAGAGGAGGGTTAGCGAATTCCAGAGATGATTATTGTTGTCGTCAACTATTACCACTGGGTACCAGTTGGTGACAGTTTTGCCTTATCCATCTTATGCTTTTCATTTCACTGGCCCTTCATTATAAAGCTCAGAATAAATGGTTGCTGCATTATTTTTCTTAAATAACCAATTGTAGGGAATTGTAAATCCTTTTATTTATCAAATATGGAATTTAGACAACTTAATATGGTGTCTTAAAACTTAAAAATAAGTGAAATTGTTGTAGATTAATTGCAAAGCAGCCATGATAAGCAAATTACAATATCAAGCTCTACTGTTAATGATATGGAAGAATTAATTACTTGGAAGAGGTAAGCAATTAATGTTGGATGTTGAAATGCTCTATAAAGCATAACAAATCAGGAAATATGGAATTCTAAGGCTTATTCTTAGTGTTATAATTGCGATATGTATTTTTAATCTGTAAACTAGTACAATAACCTTTTAAGAGTGTATTTCTAGATGTTTTTGATATAATCTGATAACATAATGCCTGTAAACATCTACTGAAGTTTATACTCTTGGCTACTGTACTACTGCTAAGTGGAGATTAATTTCTTTGCAGACAATGATATTATTGTTGATATGTTTGCAAGTTGTGTCCAGATTTTAAAAATTCTATTTCTGTTTGCCCAGTACATGTTATAAGAAGAGAATGAAATAACTAGAAAATATATACATCTTTACTTTTTATATCTGTGAAATAAAAATCTTAGCACTGGAAATCAGCTAAAGTCCATGTTTTGTAATCGTCTTAGAGAGGACAAGTATCTTGCCCAAAGTATGTTCTATGAAGTTCCTGGGACATCTGAGACTGGTATCCAGAATTCAGAAAGACTGGTTCAATATTCATTCCATTCCACCAAATAACCTGTACTTTAAAATCAGCCAGATAGGATTATACAATTTTATAGTGCTAACGTAAGTTACATTCACTTATGTGATCCATCACTGTGACCACGTAGGAGTCTTAATTTATGGTTGAAAACAAAGAGATTGGAGCTTATTGAGGTGTATTTTTTCCCCATTACCCTACAAGAACACAATCAGCTACTAATAAATCATCATCTATATTAGTATTATTTTAAATAATTTTGGTTTTGAGCAAGAAAAAATGGAAACCTGATATCTGGGTTCACTTGGTAGTGGCTTTGAATTCAATTAATACGAATGTCATGTCTTAAATTACAGGATTGGTTAAATAGATTTGGGTGGGGCCAGTTTGAACTCTTTTTGTTAGCCAATGAATTGCGCTGTTATTACTGGCCTTTTTTTTTTTCCTGGTGAAGTCTCAGGTTATCTTGATGACAGTATTTCCTTCTGGCCCAGTATTTAAAAAACAGAATTCTGAACCTTATAAATACTGAGAGATGAATTGTGACCACTTAGGGAACAAATGTTTCTCAAAGACAGTAAAAAATAGTAGGAGTCTGTCCAACTTCTTTTGTTCAGAAAATGATATTTAAGAGCTCAGAGAGTAATTGAGTAAATATGCAACATCTTAATTAAAGAAAAATATTACTTTACATCATGGCTTGCAACATAGTAACTGAAAGCCATTTGCATCTGAATAATATTATCTTTTCTAAACTTATTAAAGTATGATAAATAAGATAAAAGTAATGAAACATTTCCCTTTATGTTGGCAGTTTTTATCTTATAATCATATGATTCTTATTCCAAAATTAACTCTTGGATTACGAAAGTGGGGGTAAAATTGGGACCTATGCTTATGCAATAAAGCTGTGAGGTTTGTGATTGTAAGATGGCAAAGGAATAGATGAATCTGACCTAAGGAGTTTGAATATTCTAGCTTTTTTCTACTTAATCCTTAAAACATGCTCAATATCAAGAGCAATATCAAGTCGGCTTAGGAGCTTAGTGAGTAACTTCATGACGTTGATGATAACGTGTTACTGTTAATGAACAATGTCACTGCTCTGTAACTGGTTGCTGGCACAAGAACAGGAACAAAAGGTTATGGATTAATGGCTGATATTCTCTGGGGATGAGTTATATGCCACATGCTACACTACGCACTATGCAGGGATTATTTCATTTAATTCTCAAATCAATCCTTTGGTATTAGTATCTTCATTTCACAGATGAGCAAAATGAGTTCAGAAAGGTTAAGCAACTTGTCAAAATCACATGACTAAAAAGCAACAGAACTGGGATCTCAATCAAAGATTCTGCCTTGAGAGCTCATAGTCTTAATCATTGTGCTCAAACTGAATAATCAGTACTTGTGAGTTTGCTGTTTGGCTGTAAGAATGGAATGTTTTTTCATATATTACATCCATAAATAGTTTATCTGGTTCATTTTTTTAGATGTGCACATATATTTTTACCTTAGTATTTTATAAATCAGTTTGAAAGCTATTGACCCAGCTATAATATCTAGATCCATATTTTCCTTATATTTTTCTATTTATGCAACAATTCAGAGCACTTAAGGTAGGGCATACAAAAGTAATTTTGAAAGAGTAAAGTGCTAGATGAATGTAAGGTCGCGATATTATTAAAATGCCTTTTAAGTCTGAATTACTAAAAATGGTTATTAGACTAAATGTATCCATTTCCTCTTTCCTCTAGATATATTACTTATTAAATATGTCACCTGTTTTATGAGAAAAATTAATGCTTATTGATTTGGCAATTGCAGACTGTCACTTAACAGTCTCACTAGAGCCTGACTATCCAGACATTTAAGGTATCTTAGCTTTCTCTGTCCTTGTTATACGTCTCGCGTCTACAACCCTCTATAGCCCATGGGATGCTAAAAGAGAAGACTCTTGCAGCTCTTTACTAATAAATCCTATACGTAAGGCTAAATTTTCTAGTTTTTACCTAGTGGTCAGGGCTAAGGGACATAGTCAACAAGTTGTTGAATTTAACAGAATCAGTTTAATTTTGCGAAGGCAAAGGATAAAACAGAATATGGATAGTTTCTTCCCTTTCCGGATGAATCATTGTCCACTTTCTTCCTCAATTTCCTTACTACTTCTTTCTCAAACATGTCATGCACTTACCATATGCTAGAAACTGTGAGACAATAAGCCTAGCCTCTTGAACTCTGGTTCAACATTGTTATTGATGTTGATAATGGAAATACTACATGTCGATATAAATTAGTAACTAATTACAGTTAGAGTGTTTAGTCTTGTATTATTTATGGTCCCATCTCCTCAAAAGACCTAGAAAGCAATAATTTTCAGCCCTATGATTCTCATTTGAGTTTACTCCACTTTATCTGTGGTTCTTCTATAATCTTGACACCTGGAACTCAAGAGAATGCCTTGGAATGCAGGCAGAAGCAGGACTTTCTCTGTGCTCTGAAGACACTGGGCCCATTGATGTGCTCTACAAGCTCATTAGCGGTTTTCAGTCACATTGTGATTTTGCCTGTGCCCTGCATTATCCTCCTCTACAGTTAGAACTTGATAATTATTTTTTTTCCTCCCAAGATTCCTTTACTTTCATGTTACTAATAATTTTTTATTTGTGGGCAAGAATCAAGGTCCATGTAGGAGTTTCTCTCACTGCTTTCTGAAGTTCCTGAGAAAGTACATCACTAGTAAAGTATTTAAGATGTTTATTTTCAGAATGTTTATATTCACACAATTAAAACCAGAGCTAACAATAAGGAAAACTATGTCAATTACTACTTATGATGACTTAACTCCACGGGGCATGATAGAGGGGTTAGGAGCACAGGAATCTCTGGCCCACTGCCTGATTTTGAATCTAGACGCCATCACTGACTAGATACATGACCTTGGACAGGTATGTAACTTCTCTGTGCCTTGGTTTTCTCATCTGTACAATAGTACCTGCCTTATAAGATTGTGAGGATTCTGTGCCTTTTTGCAAAGGATGGTAGTACAAAGATAGATAAATTCACGGTTGTGGGAGTATGAGAGAGAGTGTGTGTGTGTGTGTGTGTGTGTGTGTGTATTTAAATAAATAAATATTAATATGGTGTAATTCGGTGCTATAACAGAGATGTGTTCATGTGCGTGTAAATACTTTTGTTTATTGATTCCACTGCACCTTTTCAATCAGCTTTTTCTATTTGAACAAGTTAGCAAACTGTTGTTACGATATAATTACCAGGTGTATCTCGTCAAATATTGGTTTCATTTTAAAAGTTTTTGAAAAGACTGTACAATCTTTTAATGATATCAATATAATTTTACAATTACTGGCAACTAACAGTATTTAATTTGTTGATTCTACTTTTTCCTCCCTTACTGGGCGAGTGTGTCAGAAAAAAACAAATGTCCTAAGACATATGCAAAAATGCATGAAACCACTTACTTTGATTTTTTCAGAGTTCTATAGTAGAGCTAATATTTCAGACCATGATACTCTAGAATGACCTAGGTCATTCTAATGATGTAATTCTGTACAGAATCATTAGAATTCTGTACAGAAACTTAACCCACGGTCCAAGTGTCTAATGCCCATGAATCAGGTAATTGAAGCACATAAGACTTTCCAGTAGAAACCGTATGCTCAGGAAGAAAAAAATAGATTCTCATCAGAAGACCTGGGTTAGAACCCCACGTAACTTCTTTAAGCCTCACTTTTCTTATTATAAAATAGGGATAGTTATTAATAATAATGACCAAGAAAGACAACTGTGTGGGTTAAATAAGAGGACCTGTGGAATAATGGTAAATTTGCTCTCTCTGTTGGCTTTGCAAAGCCTGTTCAAGTATGTGTGTCAATGTCAATAAGAGCAATATGATTTCAATAAAACGCCAACCTCAAAGGAGACAACCTCTAGTATTATGTGTTCTGCAGAACAGAGAATAAGATTGCTTTTATTTACATTTCAAATCAAAACCCCCATTAATTTGACTGATTTGAGAGGACTGTGAATGCCAGTTAATTAAATCAGATTGTTATCTTAATCTGGGAACGAGGAGACCAAAGATGGTTGCATTTTAAAAGGAGGTGCGAGGGCCGGCCCCGTGGCTTAGCGGTTAAGTGCGTGCGCTCTGCTGCTGGCGGCCCGGGTTCAGATCCCGGGCGCGCACCGACACACCGCTTCTCCGGCCATGCTGAGGCCGCGTCCCACATACAGCAACTAGAAGGAAGTGCAACTATGACATACAACTATCTACTGGGGCTTTGGGGAGAGAAAAAAAAAAGGATGGAGGATTGGCAATAGATGTTAGCTCAGAGCCGGTCTTCCTCAGCAAAAAGAGGAGGATTAGCACACATGTTAGCTCAGGGCTGATCTTCCTCACAAGAGAAATAAATAAATAAAAGGAGGTGCGAGAACGGCTCTCTCTTTCTCCAGAGGACCTACCATATTTGAGAAGAGAATCAGAAAAGGTTTCCAATCATTGAGGCAGAGGGAAGTTCAAAGGCATACAGACTTTTCGGTGCAACTAATTGCCAGGAGTATCATTAGGGCAAGGAGATAATATGCTATACAAAGTATCATATTTGAGCTCTCATGTGTCACTTTTATGATGTTTTATAATTTTATCTCATCTATTAAGGTTTGTTACTACTTCCTTCAAGCTCTATCCATAGCTTTTCATGGTGTCAATAAGGAGGATGGTGATTAAATGAACTTTGTCATGCTATTTTGTAGGTGTAGATGTTGGTTAAACTGTGTGTATAAGAAAAGCAAAGAAATTACACATTCTGTTTTGGATATCTTATAGTACCATTGTCTTTTAATAATCCCTGCTCCCCCTTTTCGTTTTAAACAGCAATTAGTTAATACCCCATTAAACATCACCAAAAATGGTGTTGAATGTCAGTGTTATTGTGCATTAGGATCTATTTAGCTTTTCAGTTCTTAAAAGCTATTCATTTTGGGGGCTGGCCTGGTGGCATAGTGGTTAAGTTTGCACGCTGTGCTTTGGCGTCCCAGGGTTCGCAGGTTTGGATCCTGGGTGCGGACATACACCACTCATCAAGCCATGCTGTGGCAGTGACCCGCATACAAAATAGGGAAGACTAGCAGAGATGTTAGCTCAGGGACAATTTTCCTCAAGCAAAAAGAGGAGGATTGGCAACAGATGTTAGCTCAGGACCAATCTTCCTCACACACACACACACAAAAAAAGCTATTCATTTTGCAATAGAGTTAAACTTTGCCATTACCATGATAGCCCTGATGGTCTCAGAGTCTTTAAAAATTTCATTAAATTTAATTATTTTTTACCTTTGTTATTTAATATTGGATTTTCTGGAATTGACTGGGTATTTGCCAGTGTAGAAACATATCCTTTCACTAGATATAGACTTCAGCACGGAGGCTGTTAAAGAGACTGTACACCCTGTTGCCCCAGGGACACTTCTATTTAATGCCTGATATCCCAGTAATTATTGAAGATGCCCTCTTTCACTTTCCATAGTGACTCACTTTAGATTAGAAATCATGTGGCCATTCTATAGTATGAAGTTAATTCCTGAATTTTTTTGTAAAATTATATTTTCAACAACAGATATTCTGATCTTTTGTCTTCAAGAGGTTATTTGTATGTTGCAGATCATGCACACTGAGTTTTGGTTTTGAAAGTATGGTTGCAATGGTGATAGATAATTATGTTGATGTGTTAGACATGCAATGAGTAATTGCTGAATTAAACTCTCTTGTTTGAACATCAGATTTCATTAGTACTCTGGTCTACACTAATAGCAGGAAGGACTCCAGGATGTTAATTCACTCAACAAATATTGGTTAAGCACTATCTGTGTGCCAATCACTGCTATAAGCATTGAAAGACGCAGCAGTAAAGCAAATAGACTAAGTCAATGCTCTCAGGAAGCTTTTGTTCTAGAGATCCTTTAGAGGGTAATAATATATATTTATTAATTTATACTAATAAAATTTTGCTCTCTTGTACAAATTGCTCTGCCAAAAGGAAGGCTTCATTTAAAACCCAGCTGTTCTCAATAAGACTACTCCATGATGTAGGCTAACTTTATACCATGAATTCCTACTGGGTATATTCTTCTCCTTTGTTTTTTTTTTGTGTGAGGAAGATCTGCCCTGTGCTAACATCTGCCAATCCTCCTCTTTTTGCTGAGGAAGACGCCCTGGGCTAACATCCATGCCCATCTTCCTCCACTTTATATGGGATGCCGCCACAGCATGGCTTGCCAAGCGGTGCGTCTGTGCGCGCCTGGGATCCGAACTGGCGCACCCCAGACCGCCGCAGCAGAGCGCGCGCACTTAACTGCTTGCGCCACTGGGCCGGCCCCGGGTATAGTCTTCTTTCTCTTCGCTCAATAGCTTACGTAACATCTAAGACCCTCCTAGAGTTGATGGTGCCAGAGGCCCATGATTCTTTTGTTATGATTTAATCAAGAAGAAACTCAGAAAATCAAATTCCTAGTAGTCTTGATATCTTCCTGTGTTCTAGCCAACAGGTAAATGTACATGGAAAACTTATTACTTCATTTAACTTTGAAAATTTTTATTTTTCCTCACTGGGAAGGACAGGTTATTGTCATTTTCTACAACATAACCAACATATATAATTCATCTTTTAAAGTGCATCCTGGAGCTTTTCAAATGATTTCTCTTTGGAGAAAGCACCTTTTCTTGTTATTTGGCTCTTCATAAAGCCCATGAATATTTTAAAATTTTAATGACTTATGTTATGGGCTTAAAAGAAATAATCAGCAATTTGTATACCAAAGCATACTTATTCAAAATGAGAACAATCATTATCATAAAATCAGAACCATTTAGTGTTTGAAATAGACTTAAGATGATCTAGTTTAATTCCCTTGTTTTTCAAATGGGCACAGGAAGCATGGAAAAGGAACGGTATTTGACATGCCTAAGTTCACAGAGTAGTTTGTGGCAGACTCAGAAAAAGAACCAAGATTTTTTTTATTTTGCTTTTTAAAAAGAACTCTGATGATAAAAGTAGTATTTTCTCTATTATAAACTTGAAAATTTCAAGAAGGATATGAAAAAAAATTAAAATATCTAGTTAACTTACTCTATATAAGTTACCGTGGTTACACAAACTCTGTTTAAAACTATATACATCTTTGGAATAATATTGAAGTTTCACTTTATAAACGATTTTATATCTTGCTTTTAAACACTAAAAGAAACATAATATTGTCTGATATTATAAGAGGGATGTATGTTTGGATTGAAAATAAAGGAGCTTATATAGAAAAACACCTGGATTTTTGAGTTATAAATTTTATTGAGGTGATATAGGATAATGTAAAAGTAAAGAGGGATACCTCAATGTCATTTGATAAAAATATTTGTTTTGTAGTAAATTCAAGTGAAATATATCAAAGTGACAATGCTATTATAGATGTGGACACCCTGCTATACTCCTGGGGAGTGGTATCTCTTCTCTCCACATGCATTCTGGATTATATTTTCTCTTAAATGCTCAAGGAACTTGCTCCACTAATGATGCTTCTTTCTCCTGTACCATCATCTCCCTTTCAACCACCTCTTTCTTCTCAGCCTTCAAAAATGCCCGACTTTCACCCATCATAAACAGACAGACAAACAAACAAAACAATAGCATCCACCTCCCATAAAAACAGACAAGCAAACAAACAAAACAGTGACATCCACCTCCCATACACTTGCTTCCTCTTACCTCTCACTCTTCTGTGCTATTGCTGGACAGGAGGTCAGGAGAGCTGGAGAAACAAGCTAACTTGAGACAACTTCTCTGTGTCCTAGCAGAATTGAACGTTTTATGTTTTAGAAAACATGAAATGATTTTTTAAAAAATGATAGTTTTGGGCACCAGCCCCGTGGTCTACTGGTTAAGTTTGGTGTGCTCTACTTTGGCGGCCCAGCTTCCGTGTCCGGCTGTGGACCTACACCACTCGTCAGCAGCCAAGCTGTGGCAGCGACCCACGTACAAAATAGAGGAAGGTTGGCACAGATGTTAGCTCAGGGCAAATCTTCCTCAGCCAAAAAAAGATAGTTTTGTTAAGTGATTTATGATATCTCTTTCACCTCTAAAATTAAATGAATCTAAGGGGGAAGAAAGGAAATATCCTTCACAAGCCACTTTTTCATTATTATTTTTAGAGAGCTCTTGACTAACTCTAAATGTGTATTTGACATAGTATAACTACAACTTGCAGCCATGATCTCATTTCTACTGATTTATTTTGAGATTCTGTTTCCATTCAGGTTTCTAATTGTGCAAGGGAGATAGTAGAGTCAAGTTATTTTAAATAAAGATCAAAAAAATAATCTATTTTTAAATGAAATAAGCTCTTTGTGTTATTTAAAAAAGAGCACTGGCCTTACAGTCTATTAAACTTGGTTACCTCAAAATTATTTGAATGAGAATAGGAATCAGAGGATCTCAGTTCTACTGCTAGCTGTGCCACTATCCATTTATGTGACTTTGGGAAGCCAATGGTTATTGGTATACCCATTTATATAATGATGGGCATGACACCAGATGAAGTCTTTCAACATTTTTTTTCCCTTTTAGAAGTGGAATCCTTTCTTCAAATGACATGGAGTCAGAAGCCCAAAATATAGAACAGATAAAACTGCCACAGCTTTGGTGGGATTAGGGTGGGACCTCAGAGCCCTACCCTCTCACCCCTCTCACACTTCAGGTGGTGTCCCAGGTGCCTGGTGACAGCCTCAGAGCTCCATTAGACTGAAGCCGCTGGCATCGATACTCGCTTAAGTTCACTAGAATTTGAAATTAGACCATCATTGTGTTTTCATCAACAGCTAAATATAAATTAATTCTCCACTAGGTGGCAGTAGATCAAATCTTTGTTCTAATAGTTTCAACCGACAATTTCAGTCCAATATTTAAGCACATATTTGGATTACTTATGAAACTTTCAGAAGAATTCCATTTTCTCATATTTTACACTTTAAAATTCTTTTTCAATTTCAATTTATTCTCACTTGGTGGCCTGTGTTTGAGCCATTGTAGAATTATTGGTTAGTCCAAACAATCTCTGTGATGCCTGGTAAGAAATATTACTTGGTCTGGTCATGGGAATTATTTAAAAATCGAATAATATTTGAATAAATATACTTACATGAGCATCTAAATTTATTAGTAATACACTCTGGATTTTACAGCTTACTAGAAGTCTAATCTTTAACCCAAACGTGATGTGACCTGGTCACTCATGTTTCCCAACCCATGCCACCTACCCTCCTCCGCAGCACTGAAATTCCCTGGATAATGGTAGTCTGCACTGTGTTGTGTATTAACGTTACACGGAGGAGATGCTTTCAGGTTATATTAGGTGATGGGTGTTCATGACAAGGATAACCAGGGAACGGAGGTAGCTCAGGAAGCTGCTCAGGTGCTTCCAAGGTCGAATGTCTAGCAGCTAAAGGAGGGCCAGAACAATAACTCCTTCCTTCAGGATTCAGCAGGTTTTCCAGGACTAACAGTTCTGGTAACTTCATGCCAACATGGAACCCCCCAGAAGTTGCCCTCTGCTCCTCTTTTTTGGCGTCGCTTATTTATACTCCCCAGGAGAGAAGAACCGGTTGAGTCAATTACTTGTAGTCTTACATGGATCACTCTTTCCGGACAGTCTCTGACTTTGTTTCCTTAACGCTGTTTGGATCCTACTGGAGGCAGCTTATACATAGAAGGGTCAAGGTAAAAGATCAAAGTTTTTGCCTGTTTTCCAGGTGAAATTAATAATAGCTCCCCATTTTACTCTCAGAATTTTCCCAATTAGGATGATAAATTACATGATTACCTGCATACATAGCCATCTCTGCCTTGAGCACTAATTCCTGCTCCTCAGGCCAGGGTCATGTGACACAAGATTTAGCTAACTCAGAAAGAACTGCCTGAGGCTACTTTCTTCGGCAGGAGCTATTGGGCACAGGCATTTAGAGCTGTACGGACTGCCAATTATGTAGTCCTTAGAATCAAAGAAAAGAGAATTTAAAGAAGAAAGCTAACTTTAAATTCAAGTTTCTACCTCATTAGTTCAATTTTATCCGCTAGATACTGTCTTTTTTTAATGCATTGTGGAAAAGAGAATATGATTTTCATTAATAAGGATATTGTAAAGCTAGAAAAGAATTTAAGTGGCTTGCCTGTATTACATTATAAATACCAGAAAAAATTCCAAAATTAGAGCTCTGAAGATAGCTAGTTCACAATCTCTTATGCATAAGTGGTAGATTGAGTCTTTTAATTATCACTCAATAATAATTCACATCATCACTAAATGTATGGGAAGCAGTTATCTTTCCATCTAAGTCATTACTCCAAATTCTCTTAAATAATCATATCTTTAGATCTTTAAATACTCTTTTCCCCACATTAGTCCTCTCTCATTTTAGTTGAATATGGTTAATATAACAAACCATAGATTGCAAAACATTTTTTTGCCCTCAGAACAGGTTTATAATGAATAAATATTAAGTGACTGTTTGAAATGTTTCACCCAAAGAGACTGAGTGCTACTGTCTTTTAAAACATAAGGAGGTTTTTTTTTCCGAGAAAGGGCTGTGATGAGCTTTTTCCCTATCTCCACGTAGAACACTCGAAAGAGAGATTAACGTATAACTTGAGGAATTTTGTTTAGAATAATTTCATGAATCCTTGTTTCTGTGCTCTCAGAGTGGGCTCCTAAAGACATTTGTGCACAGCTTTTTCTCTGCAAATCACTTATGTCACTTATGGTATTTTGGACATTGTCATGCTGAGTTAGAGGGCAGTGAACATAACAGCATTACAAATGTTACCCTTTCACTTTGAGTAGACAAAGTATAGAAATAGCCACTTGGTTGAAAATCTCCTATGTCTTTCTGAAAGATACACTTCTGTTCACTAAATCCCATTTCACTTTCTTCCTCTTGAGTACAAAGGAAGAGTAGATTTTTTAACTATGACTAGTTCTGGCCAATGAATGTGATCAGAAGTCATCAGAGTCATTTCCTCGAAGAGCCTTGAGGAGCTGGTGTGCCCACTCTCCTTGTTCTTCCAGCCACAGTGGTGGTAGAACCATGTATGGAGATGGCAGAGCCCCAAGGTGGAAACAACCTAGATTCCCAAGACTCTGCTTACTAAGGAGCTATACTGAAGTGAATTAGAGTGAAGCGAAGTATTCAGAGTACTAAGTGAAGAAGAAATACTCTTATGTCATAAGTCACTGAAACTTCAGGGTTCACTTGCTACCATAGTGTAACCTGGCCCTTCTTGACTAACATAGGAACTATATGAAGTTTAGTTTTGTAATTTAATTTTATTTTTCTGACTTAGCTTAGTCCTTGCCACAACTGAGATTCTTTTAAGCAAATATTGAGTGAGTTGGGTCGTTACTTCAAAGTACAAAAGACATAAAATTACACTATCATAAAATAATTTTTAATTTGACTAAAATGTGGACAACTATCCAGAACCTATAGGATTATTTTAGCAACCAAATATAATCTGTAAGAAGAATCCTTATAAGAAGAGAAGGAAGATTCTGTAATATTTTATATAGTGTTTGTAATATAATCTTTATCTTAGTTTGTGGTTTAAAAGATCAATTTATAATTTTATAGTTCTCAGTTTTTACTTGTAAAGCATTAGTGTTGTGGAACTAGAAAAACAATTTAAGTTTCTATCACACATAAACTCGTTCAACATAAGAACATATAAGTGTTCATCTTACAGATGTGGCAACTGCATCCTGGTTTACTTGGACCCAGTTTATACACGTTGTCTGGTAATTCATAATAGTGTCCCCTTTCAGTCAAAGATTGTGTTGAATTGAGTGATGCATTGTATTATACGTCCACCAGGCGAAACTGATCAGTGATAGTTTGGAAAACATGTATCTGGTGCAGCGAAATTTCCTCTCTCAGTTCTGTGGAATATATCACTGCATGAAAATAACATTACATGGGGATGTTAGATGCCAAGTCCAGCCCACAAAAGATTTTTAAATCCATAACTGAGCTAAACCATAGAGATTAGTAAATTAAAAATAAAAATTTATAGAGTTTCGTGGATGGGTTCAGGCTCCTAATCACCATGTGTGTAAAACATTGCATCAAATGAAAAATGCGGTCTAGTTTCCAATAACTAGCTTAGCAAGGAGCTTTAGAACATAGCTACTTTTTCATTTGGGCATAAAGAGTGGTTTTTAAATGCAGCTCTTATTATTAGCAGTATTAATATTTTATTTTTTATTATGGAAAATTTTGAACATACCAAAACTAAGTAATCATATATTAAACTACCACATCGCTATCACTCGAGTCCAAACAACCATCAACCAGTGGCCAGTTCTATCCTGTCCATACCCCCATCAAATGTTTTCCTCCTATATTATTCTGGAGTAAATCCAGACATCATATTTTCTTATCCTTACACATTTCAGCATTTATCTCCATACGATAAGTACTCTTTGATAAATGTAGTTTTATGTGGTTTTCATATAATAGTATACATTTAACAAGTATTTGTCAAAATAGGTCTGGGTTGAAGTTTAACATGTTGGCATTTAGCCACATTAAATGGATGCTATCTCTTAGACTAACAGTCTCCCCATTTCACCTTTATCAGAACAAATTACCTTTAAACATTCCAAAAGTAAACTTTAAATTTCCCTTTAGACAATTTAGAAGTATAAGTACACACTCCAATCCAGAGATCAAGGAGCTGTGAAGATGTGTCCTGCAGCTGTCTGCCTTTGAAGTTTTCTGCTCTGACACTTCAGATAACAGTGTAACTCAGGTTTCCAGGGAACCGAGCAGTCTGCTCTTCAAAGAAGAGGTGCATACCTTAGGTTGACAGGTTCACTTCAAGAAAGGTAATCCTAATAAATGGAACCTATGGAGCAAATGTTAGAGGACTAAAAAATGCGTTTTATTGGCCTGTTTATTGAGACTTGGGAGCAGCAACATGTTATAAATGAATCTTATTTTCTCTGTATTAAATCATTCCTGTATAATCTTTTAATATACTTAGCAGTATTTGTAGGAAAGGAAAATTACTCCCTTTCTGTTTCATACTTCGGAATATAATTAAATCCTATCTCTGATTTGTTTAAAAAAAGAAAGCCAAACCACGTTTTTTCTTTATTTATCAAATATGTAATTGAAAGAAAAAAGAAGAGAATTAATTTATTTGGTACAGATTATATTTTTAGCAAAATTAGAGAAATTGGGAAGGTTGCAACAGATGGTTTATATAGTGTATCAATTTCCTTGAATTCATGTATAGTTTTTCTTTATATGTAAGTGATATAAAATGATTAAGAAGCTAGAACTAGTGTTGCTTATGAAGTAGCATTAAAAATAGAGTTTATTTTAATTGGATTACTAGTCTTCTTTTTTTTGCCTCTTGTATCAATGGCATGTAGGTGACATTTAATTTAATTTAAGCATTTGATTTAGATTCCAGTGCAGATGTAAGCAGCATATTAAAGGAACTAGCCCTGTTTCTACCATTTAATAGCCATATAACCAAGGTCAAACTTTGGCTCTGTAATTATGTAATGATAGTAATAACATTTCACCTCTAAAGGTACTATAAGAATTAAGTAGGATCATCTATGTACAGAGATTTTCTTTTATCTATTTTTGTATTTATTTATATTTTGTTTGAGATGTTTTTAAAATCTATTTTTGTATTTATATACAATGAAATACTCAAATTTTAGGTGTACGTTTCATTGTTTTGACAAATCCATACTGCCGTGTAAACAACACCATAATCGTGACAGAAAACATCTCCACCACCTCTAAAATTTCCCTCCTGTCCCTTTGTGATCAGTCCCCTCCACTCACCTTCAGCTTCTGTCAAGCACTGATTTGCATTCTATCGGTACAATTGTGCATTTTCTGGAATTTTGTATATATGGAATCATACAGTATGTAGTAATTTGTGTCTGGCTTTTTTTTTTAACTCAACATAATGCTTTTGAGATTTCATCTACATCGTTGAGAGTATCAACAGTTCATTCCCATTTATTGCTGAATAGCATTCTGTGTTAAGTGAATATACCATCGCTTGATGGACATTTGGATTGTTTCCAGTTTGGCTCAGTTAGAAATAAAGCTTCTGTGAATATTCAGGTACAAGTCTTTACATGGACATAGTTTTTATTTATCATAGGTAAATGCCTAGAAACGGGAGTGCTGGGTTGTGTGGTAAATCCGTGATCATCTTTTTAAGTAACTTCCAAAGTGTTTTTTCTTTAAAGTGGCTATACCATTTGCAGTCCTTTCCACAATGTGTGTACCAATTTCTCCACATCCTCAGTCATGTTTTAAAATTTTATCGTCAGTCATTTTTTTTAAATTTTAGCCCTTGTAGTATGTGTGTAGTGTTGTCTCATTGTGGTTTTAATTTGCATTTCCCTAAGGACTAATATTTTTAGCACTGTCCATTGGTCTCTCCTCTTTGGTGATGTGTCTGTTACAATCTTTTCCCATTTTTATTGCATCTTTTCTTCTTCCTATTGAGCTTTAGGAATTCTTTGAATATATATAATATAAATCATTTGTCATGTATATGTTTGCAAATGTTGCTACCTGTCTGTGGCTTGTCTTTTTAACTCCTTAAGTGTTTTTTGAAGAAGAAAATCTTTTCATATTGGTGAAGTCCAATTAGACAATTTCAATATAAAATTTGTATCAAGTTTGTATTTTTTGTGTTCCGTCTAAAAATTCTTTGCCTAATCCAATATCACCAAAACTTTCAAGTATATTTTCTTCTAAAAGTTGTATAATTTTAGCTGTTATATTTAGTGAACCATTTCAAGTTAATTTTGTGTATGATGTTAAATCAAGGTCAAGCTTCATTTTTTTGCATAACTATGTCTATTTATTCCGGTGCCATTTGTTGAAGACTATCTTTTCCCTGTTGAATAACTTCGGCACCTTTGTCAAAAATCCATCGATCATATCTATGGACTCCCTACTTTCTGTTGAATTGACCTATATGTCAATTTTTACACCAATACTGCAACATTTTGATAATTGTAGCTTTATAGTAATTTTTTAAATGAAGTAGTATTATAGATGTTCCAATGTCATCCTTTTTTAAAATTGAGGCTATTCTAGGTTCTATGCCTTGCCATTTAACTTTGGAATCATTTTGTCAATTTCTACATAAATTCCTGCTGAGATTTTCATTGCGATTTCATAAAGCTATAGGTATAGAGAGAGAAAATTGAAACCTTTACAGTGTTATGTATTTTGATTCATGAACATAGCATCCCTTTCCATCTGTTTTTAGTTGTCTTTTAATTCCACCCAACAATATTTTGGAGATTTCAAGACACAGGTCCAGCATGCATTTTGATAAATATAGTATGCCTGTATGTTTCATGTTTGTTGATGCTACTGTAAAAGCCATTTTAATTTCAATATTTCAATTGTTACCAGTATATAGAAATATATAACTGATTTTTATATATTTACCTTGGATCCTCTGCCTTTACTAAACTGACTTCTTAGTTCCAGTAGCATTTTTTGTAGATTTCTTTGGATTTTCTACATAAATGATCATGTCATCGGTAAATAAAGACAGTGTCATTTTTTTCTTTCCAGTATGTACAGAATTTATTTATTTATTGTATTGTTTTTGCTTTATTGCACTACGATTTTATTCAATGTATGTACAAAGCTGTGAGAACAAACATCTTTGCCTTGCTCCTGATCTTCTAGGAAATCAGTCTTTTGCAAGAATGATATTAGCTGCAAGGTTTTGGTGAATATTTTTATCAGGTTGACAACAGGGTAACTTTCATTCGTAGTTTGCAGGTAATTTTTATTATGACTGGATTTTGACTTTATCAAATGCTTTATTCTGCATCTGTTGAGATAAGCATATGATTTTTCTTTAATATGGTAATATGGTGGATTATATTGATGACCAAACATTAAACCATTGTTAACAGTACTGGGATAATGCGCTATTATTTTTTTATGCATTGTTGGGTGGTGTGTGCTAATATTTTGCTTGGGGTTTTTACATCCATGTTCAGGAGGCTTATTGGTCTGTTCTATGTATATATGTATGTATTTATTCATTTATTTAAATATTATCTTTGCTTGGTTTTCATATCAGGGAATTTGGGCCTCAGAAAGTGAGTTGGAAAGTATTCTCTCCTCTCCTGTTTTCTGGAAACATTTGTGTAAAACTGGTATTGTTTCTTCCTTAGCTGCTGGTAGAGTTCATCAATGAAGTCACCTAGGCAAGCAGCTTCCTGAGAAGGATTTTAATTATGACTTCAATTTCTTTAATAGTTATAAGGCTTTCCAGTCATCTATTCCTTGTTGAGGGAGCCTTGGTAGTTTGTGTTGTTCAAGACGTTAGTCCATTTCATCAAGATATCAATAAGCATGTAGTTTGTTCATAATATTCCCTTCTCATCATTTTAATGTCTGTAGGACCTATGTATATGTCCATTTTTTCATTATTGATATTGGTTATTTATGTGTTTTCTCTTGTTTCCTGATCAGTGTGGTTAATGCTTTATTAATTTTTTTTGCTCTGTTCAAAGAGCCGGATTTTGGTTTCATCGATTTCCTATATGTTTTTCTCTCTTTTTCTTGATTTTTAAACTCTCTTTTGTTATTCCTATGATTTTTATTTTATTATTTATTACCTTTATTATTCCTATTATTATTCCTTCTGCTTACTTTGGGTTTAATTTGTCTTTCAAATTTTTGTTTCTTACAGTAGAAGCTTAGATCATTGATTTTATATCTTCCTTAACGTTATGCATTTTCCTTTAAGTACTGCTTTAGCTGCATCCCACAAATTTCTACATGTTATGTTTTTGCTTAAAATGGTATCCAATTTCTTCTTTTATGTATGGTTTATTTAGAGATGTGTTATTTAATATCTGCATATTTGAGGATTTCTCAAATATTATTCATTTCTAAATTAATTCCATTGTTGTCAGAGAACTTCATATGATTTCAGTTTTCTTAAGTTTATTGAGACTGCTCAGTCTGTTGTTCAGGTCTTTTATACTCTTACTGATTTTCTGCCTGCCTATTTTTGTCAGTTACTGAGAGAGATGTATTTATATCTCCACTTGTAATTTTGGATCTGTTTATTTCTCCTTTCATTTCTATCTATTTTTCTTCATGTTTTTTAAAGTTCTATTATTAGTCTATCCATATTTAGGCTTGTTTATATATGCTGATGAATTGATTGCTTTATCTTATAAATTCTTTAAATTATATTCTTTGTTATAATCTCCATTTTGTCTATGATTATAGCCACTCAAGCTTCTTTAAAAAATTTGTTTGCTTGGTATATTTAATTAATCCTTTTGTTTTTAAAACAGATATGTCTTTATACTTGAAGTTGGTTTCTTTTAGACAATATCATAGCTGGTTCTTGCTTTTTGATTCAATCTGATGATCTCTGCTTTTTCATTACTTTGAAGTATTCAGACAATTTAAACAATATAATTTTAGTATAGTTAGGTTTGGATCTATGATGGTGCTTTTTTTTTTTCCTGGCTTGACCTATCTGTTCTTTGTGGGCCCCCTCACCCCACCCCTGCTGGCCTTTTTTTTTCCTTTTCTTCTTCTTTCTTTTGGGTTAATTGAGTAATTTTTTAGAACAATTTTTATTTCCACTATTGGTTTTTACTTCTTTCTTTTATTTTTTACTGGTTTCTCTAGGGTTTATAATTTACAGCTTTACCTTGCAATAATGCACTTCCAAATAATATTATACCACTTTAGGTGCATAATAAGAACCTTAAAACAGTATACTTCTATTTCCCAGTTCCATCCTTTGTCCTATTTGTGCTGAATGTTTTATTTCTCCATAGGCTACAAATACCACAATGTCTATGTATATTTGTGTGTATAAGGAAGATTGGCCATGAGGTAACATCCATTGCCAATATCTTCCTCTTTTTGCTGAGGAAGATCGGTCCTGAGCCAACATCTGTGTCCATCTTCCTCCACTTTTATATGTGGGATGCCTGGCACAACATGGCTTGCTAAGTGGTGCATAGGTCTGTGCCCACGATCCAAACTTGTGAACCCCGGGCCACCAAAGCAGGGCACACGCACTTAACCACTACACCACTGGGCTGGCCCTCATAATATATTTTTAAAGCATTAAATTACTTTTTAGTCAAAAAATGTTTATGTTTACCCACCTGATTGTCATTCCCCATGCTCTATTCCTTTGTGCAGATACAGACTTTTTTCTGGTATGATTTTCCTTCTGCCTAAAGGTCATCCTTTGAGATTTCTTATAGGGTAGTTATGCTGGTGATTAATTACTTAATGGTGGTTGCTTTTCTGAAAAAAGTCTTACTTTTACCTCAGTTTTGAAGATATTTTCTCTGAGTAAACAATTATCGATTAGCAGTTTCTTTTTCTCATTCAGTACTTGAAACAGTTCTCTCCATTGTGTTTGGCTTAAGTAATTTTTGAGAAGTCTGTTGTAATTCTTATCTTTGTTCCTTAGTATGTAACGTATCTTTTTTTCTGTGACTGCTTTTAAGGTTTTGACTTTTTCAGTGATGTTCAGCAATTTGATTTGGTTATGCTAATTCTGTTTTCTTTACTTTTATTCTGCTTGAGATTTGTTGAGCTTTTTGAATCCGTGGTTTGATAAATTTTATCAAATTCAGCAAAGTTCTGGCCTTCATTTCTTCAAAAAGTATTTTCTGCTCCTTCTACCTCCTCGCCTTCTGAGACACCAATGACATGTAAGGTAGACGATATATTTTCTCACAGACCGCTTCTTTGCTCATTTATTTTATTTTATTTTTTTAAGTTTTTTTCCTCTCTGGGCTTCATTTTTATAGTTCCTATTGCTATGTTTTTAATTTCACTGACTTTTTTCCTTCTGCAATGTATAATCTGCTGTTAATTCCATTCATATATAGTATTTTCCATCTCTAGGAGTCCCATTCATGTGTTGTTTTATATCTTCCATTTCTCTTATTATAATATTTATAATTT
Organism: Diceros bicornis minor; assembly: GCF_020826845.1. Lineage (NCBI taxonomy): Eukaryota > Metazoa > Chordata > Mammalia > Perissodactyla > Rhinocerotidae > Diceros > Diceros bicornis. The sequence goes on from NC_080766.1 coordinate 18,366,246, forward strand.
CCTTTCCTTTATTTTCTTGAACATATGGAATATATTTATAGAGCTATTATAAAGTACTTTTTAATAGCTCCAAAAATCCTACCATTTATGAGTCTGTTTCTATTCTTCTTTATATGGTCATATTTTTCTGCTTTTTTTTACACACTTGGCAATTTTTTATTGGATCCTGTATTAGTCTGCTCAGGCTGCCATAACAAAATACCATAGACTGGGTGGCTTAAACAACAGAAATGTATTTTCTCACAATTCTGGAGTCTGGAATCTCAGTTCAAGGTCCAGCAGGGTCTGCTTCTGGTGAGGGCTCTCTTCCTGGCTTGCAGATGGCTGCCTCCTTGCTGTGTGTCCACATGACATCTTTGTGTGTGTGCAGAGAGAGAGAGCACGTGATTTCAAGTCTCCTCCTACTTTTACAAACTAATCCTATTGGATCAAGGCCCCACTTTTATGACTTCATTTAACCTTAATTACCTTCATAAAGGCCCCATCTCCAAATATAGTCACATTAGATGTTGGGGCTTCAATATATGAACGGGGGGTAGACATAATTCAGTGCATAGCAGATGTTAAATATTATTCTTTTTATGTTGTTTGTGGCTTGATTTTGTTGCAGTCTTTTAAATAGTGTAGCTTTTTGTTCTGGCATAGAATTAAGTTACTTAGAAGCAGATGGATCCTACCTAGGTATGCTTTTAAGCTGTGTTAGATACTTTCTTCTTGGACCAGTATGTATCACTACTAATGTGGTATTCTTCCGAGGATTCTACCCAGTGTCATGTGTATCATGAGGAATTTCACTCTAGCTGGTGGAAACACAATTTATTCCCAGCCCTCTGTGAGCTCTAGAAATTATTCCGCCTACTCCTCTGTGTGCTTCTCTTTCTAGCCTCTGGTAGTTTCCTCTTAGGCGTGCATATCAGTACTTAGCCAAAGACTCACGGGGAATCCCTCTGCACATCTCCAGATCTCCCCGTGTGTGTAACTCTTTGCTCAAATTCTAGCCTCTCTGGCCTCTCCAAATTTCAATCCCTGACTCAACTCAGAGAGACTGCCAGGCTTCCTTTGGGTTTATCCTTCCTGCTCTGTGGCCTGGAAACCACCTCCAAGCAGTAAACTGCAGCAATCTTAGGGCTCACCTTGAATGTTTCCTTTCTTTTATGTATCACAATCCTGCATTATCTCTTATTTAGTATATTTAAAAAAACTGTTGTATCATGTATTTTGCCTCGTTTTCTAGTTGTTTAATTTGGGAAGGCAAATTCAGTTCCTATTATGTGGGTCAGAAACAAAAGTCCTATAAAAGACTTTTATACACTGTAGACTCCTGCACTATAACCCATATTATACTCTGTGAGTGATGCCTTCTAACTGACACATCCTCATAACTGGTGTCTCTGCTTCCATGGTTCTCCCCTCCAACCTGTTATCCATATAACTGTAAAAATGGTCTTTCTAAGGTGAATATTCGGTCATGTCTCCACCCTGCTTAAAACCTTTCTATGACTCCCTCAAGGTGAAGTCCAAGGTCATTAGAAATGTTTGTGTATCTTTATGGCTTGGCCCTTTCATTACTTGTTGACCTCATCTCATGCCCTACTCCCCGTTGGACTTGATTCGCCAGCCGTCACAAGGTACCTCAGGCTTACTCTCTCCTCCCTGACTTTGCACATGCACATTTCCATCTATAAAAAAGGAGAAATAAAAGGACCTACTTCATAGGATTTTTGTGAGAATTAATTGTCTTAATACATGTAAAGTAGTTAGAATACAGCTTGGCACATAGTACTCAATAAATGTTAGCTATTATTATTATTATTAATCAAAGAGTACAAACTGTGTACACTTTGGAAATACCAGTTCGTAAGATATATTATTTATAATTTACAACATACTTTGAAGTCAGTTATTCTTAGGTTGCCCCAAATCATCCATAGTGAATTTAAAAAAAATTATTTAAAAGTGATAGGAACAATTATCTCTGAAAGAGTCTATATTTTTTCAAATTCAAATATACTTAGTACAATAATTTCCTTTTTCTTTTCAAATCATTTAGCTCTTTAGACATCAGTATTTCTCTGACGGATTTTAGAAGATCTGGTGGAAACAATTTGGTAAAATTCTCTTTTGACTGTTATTGTATTTGCTCTATTATCAAGGAAGTAAAGAATGATAGCCACATACACATACTTAATGTTTATTTAATGTTTTAATATTGATTAAATTCTTATACACATGCTATTTTACTTCTTCATAACTACCTTATTTTACATATGAGTGCGACATTTCTAAAATCATTAAAAATGGTTGTTTTAAAATAAGACTTCGCATGAGTATATTTGCATTTTGATACTCATTACTGTTGTCTTCTCAGGAGGAATAGAGTGATATTTCCATCTTTCCCACCTCATTTTAGGTGGGTGGTCAGCTCTCCATCTCCTCACTCCCAAAAAGAAGTAGAAAGCATTTTTATGCTCCAGCACAGGAAAAAAAAAGGAATTGCTGGATAGAATAGGCCACCTGGGCAAAAACTCCAAACAGATTTTGATTTTGAATTTCTTAACTCTTGAAGGAGAATTAAGCTATCCTGCTACAGAATGGGAACAAGTGAATCTTCCAGAAGTGAAGTATGGAAGTCCCATTGCTGAGATGGGGAACAGAAATTTCTCCAGGCTGGTGGAGAAGAAAGGTTTTAGGTTCTTGGAAGCAATGTGTATTTGCTCAAATAAGGTATCACAAAGACGGTAGAACCCATTATGGAGTTAACACCATGGATACCTGTCTTGGATGGCCTTCAAGGCTGAGATTGGCAAAACGTGAGTGACAGTGGATCCAGGTTGAGCTCTGGCAGCAGAGACTGCTATAATCTGAGAACCATAGGCTTTTCTATCTCCTGGACCATATAGTCCTGAGATTCTTGTATGATCTTGTACAATCTCAGGAAGATTGGGGAAAGCCCCAGAAGTGGATCAATATTGGACTTTGCATAAACTCAGCTATTGTGGTTTTGATTTGAGGTTAATTTTGTTTTAAAAAAAATAATTTCAAATATGTTACTTATTATTCTGCTGTCATAGAACAATTCATACCTAGTAAACCTATCTGAATATTTTTTAAAAGGCAGGCATATTTTCTAGCTTCCTTCCTCATCACAGATTCTTGATAAATATTCGTGAATGAACAAATGTTATATTCTAGTTTAATAGTAATAATAACACTATAATACTACTAATCATAACTAACATTTGCTGAGTGTTTACTATATACCAAACTCTACACTATGTGTCTATGAATGAATCTCTTTTAGTTCTCACAACAAACTATGTTGGAGGAGTGATTTTTATTCCCATTTTAAAGGTGAGGAAACTAAGGCTTAGAAACGTGTAATTTGCCCAAGGTCACACAACTAATTAGAGGATTAATGTAGACAGCTTGTCTCCAGAATCCACAGTCTTAATAACTAATCAAGAGTGGCTTATTTTAGCTACTCATGAACAAATCAATTTAGTAACCTTATTGGCTACAATACCTGGCACACATTGTTTGGTTCTGTAATATGATTGAAATTTTTTTCTTGGAGCAGATCGCTTTTGATTAGAATTGTTACAGTAACAGCATGATCAGTATTTTTCCAGTCATAACCTCTCCTATCTCAAATTCTGAAATCCTTGAATAGTTTTAGAGACAAAGAATCAGTTTATAATTTTTAGGCCCAATTCTTGGAAAGATCTCTCCCTCTAATGCCCCTCTTCCTCCCAATTAGTAAGGTCTGGGTCCTTGCCTCTTCTTGGATTCTCTTTTCAAAGGCAATAGAAAAGGAGATAGCTCTGGGTTTTGTCCAGTATTTTCTTGAGCCTTGATACTACTATCTGTAGTGAGGACATCGACAACTGTGAGAATAGCAGTGGTTATTCATATTGTCATTGTTTCTCTCTAACCCTCTTGGAAGCAACATTTTTCACTGTGTGGGTTTATCCGTGATGGAGAGAGCTATGGCAAAAACTATGGTTGCCACTATCTTTAATGGAATGGAAGGATCAATGTTTTCCATTGTGATGCAAAACAGACAATTTCCAACAGAGTTGAAAAGGATTCCCTTGCTGTGCTTATCCCATAGCTGGTGAGTAATATTACACCTCCACAACCAGAGAGTGTTTACTGTGGATGATCTTGATTATGGTCCAATGAGACCGTAAAGAAAGTTGGGAAGTATGATGATACTTGAGATTTGTCATTTTTCTTCCTTTTTTTACTTTCTTTACTTTACTTTACTATACTTTCTTACTTTTTTTACTTTTGTCTTTCTGCTTTCCTCCCTCCTTTCCTTCCTGAGGGATGGGGAGGTGGGGATGGGGCAGTGTATGTGTCTCTGTTTCAGTGTGTGTGCATCTCTTAGCAAAGTCCTTTCCTCTCAACCTCCCTAATGTATCTGGGATTCATCCCCTTCCCTCCACCTCTATGGTCTCCACTAACTTATATCATTTCAGCCTAAATAATCACCTCTCCATTGGTATTTCTACTTCTGCTCATGTTCCTCTGTAATCCGTTCTCCATACAACATCCAAAGGATGTTTTTAGAAATGGAAATATGATCATGATATTGCCTCCTGCTTAAAAACATTTGGTTTCTGCCTAAAATTCATAATATGTCTAATCTTCATGATTTTGCTCCTGCAAACATATCTAGCCACATTCACTTACTAGATCAGTAGGTTTATGTTTTTTGATCACAGTAAGATATACATTTTGAGTCATCATTCAGTACATATGCACACACATAAACACACACACATATGTGCCTAAAAAAAGTTTTTTTTACAAAAAATATTTACCTTTCTACACACACACGTAGGCACACACTCATATACATGTGTGTCGTATGTGTATTGTGTGTGAATATTTAATATCTATTTCCCCTCACTACATGGGGCCAGGGAATATGTTTATTCTACCTGTGTATTGCCTTGTTTCCTAGAACAAGTGCCCGGTACAGAATAGGTACTCAGGGTATATTTGTTGAGAGAATATATATTAATCTTTCTAACTTATTAGGAAACAATTATCTCCAAAATACTACCCAGTGATGCTGATTTGGTGTATAAACTCAGATATTTAGATAAAATAATTGCTAAATAGAAATTATCTAAGAAAACCATGCAATTAAATTTCTTTCTTTCTCTGATGTCTTTATGAATCAAGAATGTTTGTTTTGAGTTTTGAAGTTTGATTTGGTGAAGGTCTTTGTCAAAATATATCTTAGCAATCTCACTGTTAATCGCCCTTGGAATTTGTATGACAAAGTCCATTAATTACTTTTACTCTTTCTATTGTATTTTTTAAAAACTTCATTTTGAGTTACATTTAATATATAAAGAATCCTTTTTTCCAGGTTTTTAGTATGATATTTTAAATAGAAGCTATAAGTTAAAGCAACATCTGTAAAAGCATGTAATAGAAAAGTTTCTTTCCGTAGTTCACAGTTAAATAGTTTTCTAGAGCCAGCTCTGATGGCCTAGTGGGTCAAGTTCGGCCCACTCCACTTCAGTGGCCCAGTTCGGTTCCTGCGAACGGAACCACACCACTCATCTGTCAGCAGCCACGCTGTGGCAGCGGCTCACATGGAAGAACTAGAAGGACCTACAACTAGAATATACAGCTATGTACTGGGGCTTTGGGGAGGAGGGAAGAAAAAGAGAGAAAGGAAGATGGACAACAAATGTTAGCTCAGGGAGAATCTTTCCCAGCCAAAAAGAAAAAAAGAAAAGAAAAAGAAAGAAAATAAAGTAAAAGTAAAGAAAAATAAGCTTAGAAAATATTTCCCGTTTCTATTTATAGATGCTGTCATTTTATGTGTTAACTATAAGTAATTCACACTTGTGACAATTTTCCTTTAAAAATCTGTAATAGTAGCTATTTCAGGGACAGTTTCACATATTAGACATTTTAATGTATACTATAAGATATAGGGAAACAAGCTACCTTTTAAAAATATTTGTGCGTTGCTTTGTTTAAAGTAGAATCACATTTATTCTGCCTCTAGGCAAGAGATATATTTTTATTTACTAGACAAGATTCATCACTGTAAAATCTGTTAAGCAGTAATTGAGTGTCTAAAAGCTTTAGGTGTTAATAGAGGATGTTTGGAAGTCTGAAGAAATGGGACTGTGGGCTGGACAGGTAGGAGTTATTAAATTTGAGGACGTCCTGGGGTCAGCTTTAAGGTAGATTCATCACGATGGTTGATAAAACCATCTAGTATTTGTTATTGGTGAGTGATTGCATGGGTAAACTTCCCTCCTAGGATATTTGAGCTGGCTGTTGAGCCTGTTAGCTCTCAGTGTTGGCTATAATTTATATTAGCCTCAAGCCAAATGGTTTCACGTATTAACTATTTGGTGGCTCTTTATGGTCCAGCTTTAGACCAGAACTTGAATGAAGGCAGAGTGCCATACTCTAATCTTTAGAGACGCCAGCACATATCAGGTGTGGAGATTGGTTTCCTCAAGTCATGTGTTATTTGTGTTTCTTGGTATCGGCTGTGGTTATTGTCTCTTCTAAAGTCATTTCAGAGAAAAATAGGGCTATTTCTCAGTGCTTTTTATAATTACAGACTCAAAAAACAATAGTGGTTGGGATCCAGTCCTTGCATTTTGCTATTCAATCCTTGAACACATAAATGACATGAATGTTGGGTCCTTCTTACAATCATTTATTAGTTAAGAATCAACTGAATTACAATGAAGAAATTTTAAAATAACTATGAAAATTTGAAGGAATTCTTGAAGAAAAGGTTGTTTTTCTGTGTAAAAAATTGTCTGCATAGGGTCTGGCCCTGTGGCCTAATGGTTAAGTTCGACCTGGTCTGCTTTGATGGCCTGGGTTCAGTCCCTAGGCACGGACATACACCACTCGTCAGCGTCCGTGCTGTAGCAGTGACCCACATACAAAATAGAGAAAGATTGGCAACAGATGTTAGCTCAGGGCAAATCTTCCTCAGGGAAAAAAAAAAGTTATCTATTTAAATTGAAAGAATTTATTGCATGCTTTTCTATTTTTGCCCAGCCTTTAAATTTCTATTTCACAATGAAATGGCTTTAATTTTTATTTCTCAGGAAGGTATAGGAATAATATTTTTTTCGGTCACATTCCTTATATTTGTGACCCTCTTCTGGGTTAGACTTATATTGTTAGTGCTATCCTTGGAACCATCTAGAAGTTTTGACCATCACTGTGGCTAGGCAATTCATAATTTTAAGGAAAAAGGAGTCAAAATCTCAAGTATTGCTACTTGAAGTCATACTAAACTTATTCTCTGCAGCCTGTGGCTACACTAAGTGGTATTGGGCAGTTTTTGGCAAATGTCATTGTATAGACATCCGTGTTTTTAGTATGTCTACCACTGCACCTTCTTGCCTCGGAGGTCCCTCCTTCTACTCCTCTCCATTCATATTGGCATTTTGGTAAAGTATAATCCCAGCCACCATACGGCCTCTATTAATACAGTGGTGAGCGTTCATCAGTGGTGAACGTCTTACCCAATTGTCATCCTTCCCCTCAATTTTGAAATTGGGATTGAGAGCCAATTCAGTTTTTCTGAGTGCTTGGGTTGAGACATGTAAAATTCAGAAGCTATCAAAAGCTATAGTTTCTTATAGATGGACAGGAGACAGAAAAGTCAGTCTGAAGCAAAAAGGAACAGAGAGCAAATGAGTAGAAAGGAGAAGAAATGAGCAATATTAAAAGTGCAGGAAGAGAGAATGAGTCCCTGGTTGTGAGTGGATAATCTAGCAAATAAGACGGTCTTGAACTGGGCAGCAGTAGATGTGATTTCCTGCTGGTAATGACCGTGATCTTGTCAGTTTACTAATCTTGGTGGCTAACACATTATGTCAGTGATGATGTGGTTCTGGGGCTAGTTGCTACACAGGAAGCTTCCCAGTTGAATCCAGGCAGCTTCCTATTGTAGAAGCATGGTAGTGGCTTTAGGAATTCTTCCTGAAAGTTCAACCTAGAGTGTTTTTTTCAGCCCTCCCAGTGGTTCTATAAGCAATTTAGGGCCTTGTAATAAATCTTTTGGCTCAATATGCAAAGTGTGGATTCTGTTCTCTGCAACTGAATCATAACAAATACAATAAGTAAAGCATTTAGAATACTGCTTGCCACATAGTAAGGACTCAAAACATGTTAGGTGATATTATAATAATTATATTCATTATTCATATGTGTTTGAGAGTCATTGGTAAACAAACAGACAAAAACCATGCCCTCATGGGACTTACATACTAGCAGAATGAGACAGACCATAAACAACAAAAAGAAAAAAGTGAGTACATTTTATACCACATTAGAAGGTGATAAGAGCTACAAGAGAAGAATTGGAGGGGGTGTTTATAGTATTTAATAGGGTGATCAGGGTAGGTGACATTTGAGCAAAGACTTGAAAGAAGTGTCTGGTTTTTATTTAAATATTGTTTCACTCTACAAAATTAAAGATAAAACTAATTTCTCTTTAATATTTTACTTATAATGAGCCTATATAACATTTAAAGAAAATCCTATCTTGCTATTATCCTTATCAAGTCATTCATCTTCTTCAGATGATAACTGACATACAGGCTTTAATACAAGTCTTTTCCTCAAATTGACTTGCACAGATTATCAAGTGGTAGGACTTTCCTTTCTTATATCTCATTTAGATCTAGAGTGATTAAAGAGTGGGCTGATACTGAACAAGGAGTTACTTATAGGCCATTAGGTTAGACTTGTAGAAGTAACATTTTAAATTTTGGTGAGCATAACTGTAATAAAAGAAGAGAATTTCCCACAGGGTAAGGGTTTCACACAATTATGAGTTGCAAAGAAAACCTCAGAAATCATAAATTTCAACAATCCTCCAAATGCATGAATCTCTTCCATAACAGCAAGGATCATTCCAATTTGCCCAAACGTCCCAAATTGAACAAATGTTTCATTTGTGATTTAGAAAGGCCTATGAACATGGAGTTTTTACCTTCCTTGTTCTGGCCACTCTGTCTTTATTTGTTTAGCTTAAGTTTTCACTAGATATTTTTGCCCTTTCATCACGCATCACATGATTGACCAATATAGAACTTGAAATCCACTAAAAACTCTGTCATTCATGTTCACTCTACTGTGCTTTTCTATTCCCTTGCAGTTTTGCTTTTCAAATTCTATAGGTGAATTTTACAATTTTTCCTGTTAAATTTCATCTTGGTAGATTTGAATCATTGTTCTGACTATTGAATGTAAGTGGGCCCTGACCCTTTTGTCAAATTTTTATGTCTCCCTCATCACCCTCTTTAAGCTCTCCTTCATTCCTACTTCATGGGACTAATGAATCCTTAAATGTATCAAAACAGAAGATGAAGTCTGGCAGTATGCTACTAGAAAAGTCTCACTGACTTCCCATTGGTCCCACACTCGTGGGAATGATCATCTTGCCATTTACACATTTACTGGTTTAAAAAGCAGTGTGCCCACTGAGTTAATGAACTGCTTTGTGGTTTACTTGTGTGTATTATCTATAGCTTTTTGGTTTTTGTTTTGATCTTTAAAGGAAAATCATATCATGGAGCTTGAAATGCCACTATTAGGACTAAATAAGGTAAGTTAGTAAAATGCCTGGCATAGAGTAAGTATTCTGTGAATTTTTCTCATCATTTCTTTCTCTGCCTGTTTTCTTATTAAGCTGACACTGCCCAATCTTGTCCACAAGAATATAATGATTAAATATCTTTCTGAAATTTAGATTGTAATGACTATAATATTTCCCTATCAAACTGAGTTTTGGAACGCAAAATTTTAATGTGGTAATCCTATGCTTGACATCAAGCATAATGCTGATACACAGAAGCAGAGGATGCAGGATGTTCTAGGGGTAGACTTTGTCCCTGAGGTCAGACAGAGCTGAGTTCGAATCTTGTTTCTATTCCTCTGCACAAGTTACTGAACTTCTCTCAGCCTGAATTTCCATACCGATATCGGGGTTGATAATAGTTTTCTACTTCAAAGACATAAGCACAATGCTTGGCGTAGAGTGAGAATTAAAATTGCTTTCAATTTCTTTATCCTATGACATATTGGTGAATAATCATTATGAAATGAATGAATGAATTTCCCTTCTTGAATAACATAAAACCTAAGATGACATAATAGCTTTATCCCAAAATTCATGTTTCTTTTATTCCGCCAGCTAAAATGTGGTCAAAATTGGGTCACAGGCAAAAATTTAGGCCATCATTTCCTCCACCTTCTTTAGTCATTCTCGTTCCACAATGTGGTGCCATGTGCTCTCACCAATTGTTTTCATTAAATTCTCAGTTTAGAAAAGCAGCAAAATCGACACATCGCCTTCTTTCTCTTGATTTTGTTTTCTCATTTCACAGCTCAGTGACTTCTGAGACAAAGGTCAGGGTAGAACTGTAAATTTTTTATTACATATGTTCTTAATCTTTGAGATTTTCAATGTTATAGTATGAGGAAAAACATTTTAAATATATTGTCCTTTTCCTTTCAAAACTTACTTACTTTCTCATTGTATACTAGGTGATTATCAACCGAAAAAGTGTTGTAAAGCACCTAATCTCAGAGCCTTGTTTATTTCCTGTTTTATTATTTTTGACTTTTCTTGGAAAATTAATACATGAACAATTAGCCATATAATGAAAATAAATCTCCCTCTTTCTATAGACCCTTCACCTAACAAAATGAAATAAAAATTTATCAGTACTGGAAAAATGTAGTAGGAACTCAGCATGTCAATCTAAAATACTTGGCAAGACAAGGTCAGATATACATAGTATTGGTTTTCTGATCAAATTCCTACAAACATATGCTTAAGAACCCCTTTTGATGATGCTCTATTCCTGCATAAAGCACTTTGTATCCTGAATACTTTATTTTTTATTCTACATTTATAAAATAGTATCTCATTTTGTTTGTTTGTTTTTAAATAGAACTCAAGCAAATAGTTTGCCTTGATTCTTATAGAACTGGAAACAAAAAAAAGCAGGAATCACACTGAAGAGAGATTGGCTGAGATATATCTATCCATTTAATTGAAGAGAAGCTACAGTCAGGTTGTTGAACAAAACAGCTTTAGAAAGCACAATGTCATGATAAACCATAATGGATATCTCATTCTAGATATCATCTTTGAAAAATATTTTTTCCAAAAGTCTAGGGAATTAACTAATTCTCCATTCGTATTTTGATGAGTAAAATATGGAATTATCTCTCTTTTTTTTTTTTTAAAGATTTTATTTATTTATTTTCTCCCCCCAAAGCCCCAGTAGATAGTTGTATGTCATAGCTGCACATCCTTCTAGTTGCTGTATGTGGGACTCGGCCTCAGGATGGACGGAGAAGTGGTGCCTTGGTGCGCGCCCGGGATCCGAACCCCGGGCCACCAGCATCGGGGCGCGTGCACTTAACCACCAAGCCATGAGGCCAGCCCATGGAATTATATCTCTTAATTATGATTACAAACTGGGAGACTCCTTGCTTGATTTACTGGTTATAAGAACAAAGTCCTTGGGGCCAGCCCAGTGGCGTAGTGGTTAAGTTCGTGCTCTCTGCTTTGGCAGCCCGGGGTTCTTGGTTTCGGATCCCGGGCACAGACCTACACATCGCTCATCAAGCCATGCTGTGGCGGCATCCCACATACAAAATAGAGCAAGATTGGCACAGATGTTAGCTCAGGACCACTCTTCCTCAAGCAAAAAGAGGAACATTGGCAACGGGTGTTATCTCAGGGCCAATCTTCCTCACCAAAAATAAAAAAACAAAAAAATCCGAAGTCCTTCAGAAGGACTCTTCTGAAGTTATCCTCTTCAAACAACAGGAAAGAGGGAAAAGCAAGGAATATATGGTATTCAGGCAAAATCTGGACTCATTCCTATTTGATTTGAAAGTCAAGCCAAAACCTTTCCAACAACTCAGTGAATATTTTTATGGCCAATTTTTTTCTGACTTTTTAATTTTTTATCTTAACCAGAAGGGGATTTGATTTTAATCTAAAGAAAACTTAAAACCACAAAGTGAATGTAGACAAAATTTATGAGAGTTTGTGTATTTTCTACAACTTTTTATTTCTTCTTTCATCTACATTTTAAATTAACTTAATTAAATATGTCTCATTCCTTCAGTCATTTATTCAACAAATATTTATTAAGGACCCACGATGTGCCAGGCACTTTTGTAGGCAGTGGGGATACAAATAAGGAAAACTCTTTGTCCTCAGTAGAGCATAATGAGTCAGATGCTGATGAGTGCTTTGGAGAAAAATCCAAGCAGGAAAGAGAGAAAGGGGACAGGGATGAGGGGCTATTTCAAACAGGGTGGTTTGGAAAGACTTGAGTAGAGACTTAACAGAGATGAGAGTCTTGTAGCTCTCAGGAGGAAGGCTTTGCAGGCACAGGGAATAGCAAGGACAGGATCTAACACCAAAGGGTGCTTGGCAAGTTTAAGTAACAGCCAGGAGGCCGGCATGGTGACAGAGAAGAGCCACTGGAAATGGGCTCAAGACAATAGGCAGGGTCCCATCTCAGAGGATACTGTAGGCCATTGTTAGCACATTGGCTTTTTTTTTTTTTTTTTTGGTGAGGAAGATTGGACTTGAGCTAACTTCTGTCAATCTTCCTCTTTTTGCTGAGGAAGATTAGCCCTGAGCTAACATCTGTGCCCATCTTCCTCAATTTTGCATATGGGATGCCACCACAGCACGGCTAGATGAGCAGTGCGTAGGTCCACACCCAGGATCTGAACCTGCGAAACCCAGGCCGCTAAAGCGGAACGCACGAACTTAACCACTACACCACTGGGCCAGCCCAGCACATTGGCTTTTATTCTGAAAGTTTTGAGGAGTGACATTATCTGACTCATATTTTAGAAGAATCACTCTGGCTGTTGTGTTGAATATAGACTACAGTGGCAGAGGTGAGAGTAAAATTAGGAAGACGTATGTGTGGTTGGTATATATATGTGGTTGATCCTCATTATTTGCAGGTTTTACATTTGTGAATTTGCCTACTTGGTAAAATTTATTTGTAACCACAAAATCATCCACAGACGTGAGCGTGTTCAGAGCGGCGAAAAATTTGAGAGGCATGACGTGCACGTTCCTGTCCGAGATCAAGCAAGGGAAATCCTTGCTTTCTTGTTTTGGCTCTCATACAGTAAAAAAGTGGGTTTTTTTGTGGTCTATTCAGTGCCACATTTTTGCACTTTTGTGTTTTTTGTTAGTGATTTTATTGTTTAAAATTGTCCCCATGCATAGTGCTGAAGGGCTGCCCAGTGTTCCTAAGCACAAGAAGGCTGTGATGTGCATCATAGAGGAAAGAATGTTAGATCAGCTTCATTCAGGCATGAAATTATAGCTCTGTTGGTTGTAAGTTCAGTATTAATGAATCGATAGTATGGTACATCCAGAAAAAGGAAGAAGAAATTCACCATTCTATATATGAGGCTGCTCTGGAAAGTGCTAAAGTAACATAGTGCGTGATGAAGCTATGGAAAAGATGAAAAAGCAACTAAATTGGTGGATTTGTGAGATGACGACCAATAGAAAAAAGCCTAGTGGACAGCATTGTTGTGAGGCTAAAGGCCACAGAAATTCACAGTTACATTACCCAGGGTCAGGAAAATGTTAAACCCCTCTCCGCTAGCACTGGCTGGCTCACACACTTCAAAAGACAGTGTGGTGTGATTAAACTTGCAGGCAAGGCAAATTCTGCAGATCAGGAGGCTTGGGAATTTAAAAAACACCTGCTAAATGTTATACAGGAAAAGGATTATGTGGAAGAGTAGGTTCTGGATGCTGATGAGACAGGCTTGTTTTACAATTAAGACATTGACAAACAAACCTAGATAACACAAATGTCATCCCAAGCCTCTGGCTCTATGTCATTCAAAGACCATGCAATTAACTATTTGTAAGAAATATATGTTAAATACAATGTCTTTACACAAAACACACTTAAAACCTAGTATGTATTGACCATATAGTTGACAAAAATGTGACCAGAGGCTGGCAGGAACATAACTGTGTATTTCCCCTAGGAGCAATGCTTTCATATTCGCCAATTCAGTGTTTACGGTGACTTTTTAGGATGTAACTACCACCAATAATGAGAATCAACTCTGTGTATGTATGTGTATGTGTGTATTTTATTTTTATATATATATATATATATATATATATATATATATATATATATTTGTGTGTGTGCTAAGGACTGAATCGTGTCCCCTCAAAATTCATATGTTCAAACTCTAACCCCCAGTACTGCAGAGTGTGACAGTATTTGCAGATAGGAATTTTAAAGAGATAATTAAGTTAAAATAAGGCCATTAGGGTGGGCCCTAATCTGATCTGGCTGGTGTCCTAAAATAGGACACAGGAAAATAATATCAGGGAGGCCTGTGCACAGAAGAATGGCCATGTGTGAAGAGGCAGCAAAAGGCTGGCTATCTGCAAGCCAAGGAGAGAGGCCTTAGAAGACCCAACCCTGCCAGCACCTTGATCCTAGACTTCCAGCCTCCAGAATCGTGAGAAAAATTTCTGTTGTTTAATGCACTGTAGGGGAGGAAGACAATTCCTCTACTAGAGCCTCCTGGCTGGTCTACAAATTAAATTGACGTCAGACAGAGTAACAGGAGAAAATCAAACAAAGCTTTATAACATGTATACATGGGAGAAACCCAGGAAAACTGAGCAACTGGCCAGAATGGCTGAAGTTGCCACCTTAAATACCATCTTCAGTTAAAGACAAAGGATGATGTTGGCGATGGGGGAAGTCAGTTATGGGAGATTGCCAGAAAAAGCACAGTAAACAAGAGTAAGGTTATTACGCAGATTTAAGTCCCTGCCTTCCACACTGATAAGAGTTTCTGCAGATAAGGTCGTCCCTCTCTTCCTGGTACAGAGAGGGAGACACTTTTACAAATCGAGATTTCCCTTAAAATGTAAATGTCTCTTACAAAGGGTAACTTCTACTTGGTTTTCAGAGCTTCTCCTGTCTGCAGTTTCTTAAAAGTAACCAGCCCAAAATAATCCTCATGCCAAAGAGACACATTTTGAGGAGGCAAATTCTGCTCCCCTACACCACCCAGTCTGTCATATTTTGTTATGGCAGCCCTAGCTAACTAGTACAATATTTATCAGGCAAATTACATTAGTAGCTTGAAACAGGTGTGTGTTCCATGGTGGTAGCTTGGATTCTGTGAGACATCGTTGAATTGGGGGTGTATTCTGAAGGCAGAGCTGTGATGAATTGCCAGAGAATTGGATATGGCTTATGAGAGAAAGACAGTTGTTTGCATTCATGGGTAAATATTCCCCTATTTTGCTCTCCCTTACTATTCCATGTTGTATCATTTGTTGAAGAAAAAACTAAAATCTTGTAATGTGAGGGAAAAGAGACCATCCTAGTTATATCATTGAAATATTTCCAGTGCAATCAGTAAAAGGATGATACTGTTTGGAAAATATTGTCACCGATTAGTGCCGTGGGGAACTCAAGGGTGAGTTTGGAAGCGTGTAACTTTTTCCAAGTTGTTTTTTTTATGTTAAGGAGACACAACCAGCAACCACCCTGAAGCTAACCAAGCCTCCCTAGAAGAGCTACACCCATGACTTTGCCTTATTTTTAATGTGGAGATCTCTTCAAGAGGAGATTGTCTCATTAACATAATCTGCAGTGTACCTGCCTCTCTCTTTTGAATATTCATTCCCCAACCGAAATATAAGTTCCTTCTTCCCTTTGTTCAGGGATGCAATGACTTTGGAAATGATTCCTCATGGCCTTAGAGGAATTTGTTTAACTCATCAGGAGGCGAGACCACTTGGTTCAGTATCAATATGATAATGCTCTTTGTGATAATGCAGAATGTGAATGTCCACCTCCGATTTTTAAATGTTTGATCAGGGAAATTTAGTTCTGAAGAGTTAAAAATAGTTAAAAGGAAAAAAATGATTTCTTACTTCTTTATTAATATTGTGTTCCATGGTTCTCTATTAAGAAGAAATCAAATCTAATTGCCCAAACTGTAATTAAACTCAGGAATGAGTGAGTACATATTAAGTTTTAAGACTTAATGATATATTTACTGTATTCATGACTAAAATTACTTGAAAGCAATTTGGTTATTGGATATTAAGTCTGTTTTAGGGAACAAAAGAATTCAAAATAAATATGCAGAGACTTTCTTTTCTAAATTCTAGATAAAGGCTTATTGTTTTTAAGGTCTAAAAAAAATCAATGATAAATATATATTTACAAAATGTACTGTGAAAAGTAATTTCTGCCCAATTTAGTTCTGCCATTAAAGAGTTCAATTTCATTATTTGGATTTGCATTTTGAAGTAATAAAAATATATTTTTGTTAGTATCTTGGGGTGATTTTCAGGAGAAAGATGATTTCATCTATTTATTCAATTCACACTGTTTTTTATTTTTTATTCATTTATTTTTTTTATTGTGGTAATATTGGTTTATAATATATAAATTTCAGATGTACATCATTATATTTCAATTTCTGTGTAGAGTGTATCATATTCGCCACCAAAGACTAATTACAATCCGTCACCACCTACATGTGCCTAATCACCCCTTTTGCCCTCCTCCCTCCCCCCTTCCCCTCTGGTAACCACCAATCCAATCTCTGTCTCTATGTGAATGTACACTATTTGTTTTTAAATGCAATCTACGTGTTTCACTTTAACAAGGAACCAAATATATTCTTAACTCTGCCTTTGTTCTCTTATCTCCAATTACCATTGTGACTCTTTTTTATATTAAGAGGATTATGTTGCTACAATATAAGATGATTTTCATAATAATTGCCAATATTCTAAAGCTGTATTCTTTTCCCTATGTTCATATCCCTTTTTTGTTTCATCGTATTTCATTTATTTTATAGTGAGGAAAAAATATCTATTGGAATAAACTAAGTCTCTAAGCCCAGAGTTACCTTGGCTAATTAAATGGAACAACATTTTTAGCTGCAGAATGATTGTTTCCTAACAGATTCTTCTTTCTCAGTTACTTTTGACATAAGTTGTCAAGTACCTATTAGAGCTCAGCTGTCAAAATTGAAAACAAAAACTGGTGTGGAAAGAAACCAAAGAAGAAAGAGAGTGTAAAACAATTCCAGTCGCTTTCTTACCTTACCTTCTAAAAGAAACTAGGATATTGCTTTACATTGCTATGCAATACCCTTTAAGAAGAAAATTGACCAGCCATTTTGGACTTAGCCTTTCAGCAGCAAGCATTGGGATACAGTTTCTCACTAAGTTGAAGAATGCTAGAATGGAGTCGGCAATTGAAAGGATGCCTGTTTGTCTATTTAAACGAAACTTGTAAGACTGTGAGGAAGGCTCTCACAATAGAATTACTAGCGTTTATGAGCTGTGGGATGAGAGAGGGAGAAGTGGGAAAATATTGGTAGGTATTCCTGTCCTGGGAGATTCAAAACTTGAGTCAGCATCAAGACCCTGATTATTTGTGGAATCGGAAGTAGTTCAAGAAAGCGTCCGTGATTTATCCAGAGAGGGAAGGAATTGCTGGGAAGGAATCTACCTCTAAGTCTTAGATCAAGGATTTTCAGGAAAGTGGCAGCATTTTCCCAGCAAGTTCCAAATCCTGGAATATTTATTTGACATTCAATGAAATTGATTAAAATGCCTTATCCATGTTATTTCGAGAAAAAAGAGCTACTTAATTCCATATAGCTAAATGTTATTTAGAATAAATACATATTTTTATATTTTTAGTCTTTTATCTGAATTTACACATTATCTATTTTTTACTCTTAGAGCTAGCCTTATTGATTGCTTCTCCTTGTTCTTTGGCCCTAGACTATCTTTCATTTCTACTCTAAAAGCAACTTGTTCTGGGGGCCAGCCCGGTGTCGTAGCTATTAAGTTCACGCACTCTGCTTCGGTGGCCCCAGGACCGCAAGTTTGGATCCTGGGCACAGGCCCAAGCACCGCTTGTCAAGCCATGCTGTGGTGGCGTCCTATATAAGGTAGAGGAAGATGGGCACAGATGTTAGCCCAGGGCCAATCTTCCTCAGCAAAAAGAGGAAGATTGGCAACAGATGTTAGCTCAGGGCTAATCTTCCTCACAAAAAAAATAAATAAATAAAAATAAAAGCAACTTGTTCTGAAGGTTAGACTCATTATATGTTGAGTTTCTATTCATTTCTTTTCTAAGCCTTATATGTTTGATTTGCAACATTTTACAGATTACTTTCATATATATTATTTCTTTTGAACCTGACTGATTTCATCCTGTGAAAAGATAGGATATTATTATCTTTAATCTCTAGAGAAAGAGACTGAAGTTCAAAGAGAACCTGTGACTTGCTTTTGGGCACACTGCTGATGAGAGTGGGATGGGTGGAGGTAGGACTTACCCAGTTCTTTTGACTTTCAAGTGTTTCACTCTTTCTACTAACATCATATTACCTTTGAAGGCAATTGAAACTTAGATATTCTGCAACAAGGAATTCTCTTAAGATTATAAGTTGTGAATATGGCCATGAATATTATAATTCTTAATAAATGATACTATGCACATTAAAGTAGGCATATGTGAAAGTGTTTTATGAATTATATCTCTACAAACAACATAATAATGTTATTTAGTTTAGCAAAATAACATTCATGTAATTATATATAATTTGGAAATACTTGTTTTCAAAATTATTTTACGCCAGCATTTCTTTTTTTTCTTATAAAATATGATTTTAGCTTTTATCAAAATAATAAATTTCACATACTTTTAAAAAGGCATATTATTTTACAAGGCTTCTGTATTAAGTAATATCAATATCCTATCAAAGTAGGATATTGATCTTACTGCTTTAACAGAGACCAAATGGACAATGGCTTAAATAAGACAGAAGCTTTATGTCTCTTTCATGGAAAAGTCTGAGATGAGAATCTGTTGTGGTTGTAGGGGCAGAGGGAGCAGGGAAGGGAGCTGCAGGGAGGGGAGGGAAAAAGAAGCTATCCCCCTTGAGGTCATCCAGAGTCTTGTTTCTTTTATATTTTTACTTTACCATCCTCTTGAGTGTTTCCCTTGTCTGCGTAGTCAAAACTGGCTCACCACTGTATCTACACTCTGGCACAAGGGAAAGGAAGAAGAAGTTGAAGACAAAAAGCTTTCTTTCAAGGCTGTGTCCTTTTCTGCTTACATTTCACACCATCTCTGCTTACATCCAGGAGGCTGTTTCTTATTTACACGGCTTCTCTTAGATGTCATGAACTCAGCTAAATCTTTGGGGATTCTGTTACTAAATGAAAATGAAAGAATGGATATTGGTTGACAAAACACCATTCTCTCATAACCTGATCACGCATCTACCCATGACCCATGTTGTTTATTTTTTGGCACATTTAAAACATACTTTTCCTCTCCCCACATAAGATGATCCAAAGTCTTTTTGAATTACTTGATCCAGTTCAAACAAAATGTATAGTTCTCTCCATTGGGTCAGATAAAGCTAATTGAGGTCTGGCAACTTATAAACTAAAGGAAGAGTTATTAATCATCCCTTTCCTGACTCTACATGCAAACTCTTGTACAGTAGGGCAGGATACCACAATAAAACTTCCTTTTACAAGAAAGTCAACAATATTGTACAAATAAAGTCACTGGTTCATTAGAGTTATTAAATCCTGCTAAGCAAGAATTGCTAGATCTTCCTAAATTGGTCATCACTATTCTGCTTTCTAGGGGTGAAATATTTTTTTCTATTGTCCTCCAAGGCTCCTGGATTTTCCATCTGGGAAGTTGTTTTTGTTTTTTGTCCATTATTCCCCATGGCCACATCTTAGGTGAGGGTTGGCATGTATGCCCTTCTTTGGAAAAACACAGATTTCACAGTCCATTTCCTACTCCTATAGATTTGGAGACCTGGAGGTTGCTTTGACAGTTAAACAGTCACAGCTTTTTGTAAATCTCCCTTGTGGTTCCTTTGAAAAGACAATTTACATAAAAATGTAATAGTCTTAGTCCATTCTATGTGCAGGTAAGCACAAGCAGAGATTTTATCTCACCATAGATATTAAGCTTGAAATCTCCTGTTCACTTACTAGTCTTGTGCAGGCCTTAAACCACAGATGACATTACAGCTAACCAGAAAAAGTAAGATAAATTACAAAAATAATTTGTAAAGGTATAATAGAACAATAAGGACTACATATGAGAGAGAGTGGAACCCTCACCAGCTGCTTTTAACTCCCTAAGGGCACTGGCCAATTCTGAATGGGGACAGAGAATCAGCTCAGTCCAAGCAGTGGGCTTCTACCAGGGAAAAGGAAATCTATGAGGCTTTTAGTCGTCATGGAAAGCCAGAGTGACAAACTATAAACTTGAGAGAATTCTAACACATGGCTGAGTTCTGGGACTACTCAAGAGGCTGAGGAGCTAGGTCAAAAGACAGAGTAAAATTTCTTGAAGACTTGTGGAGATTAAGAAAAAATTACCAAAGAGAGAGGATGATTTGTTCAAATACACAGTTAATCTCCCCCTGAATAGCAGTGTCAGGATTTGAAGGTCAAGTGGCTAAAGAACTGACCTTGGAACCTGTGAGAGCAGAGCTTGATCTCCCAAGTCTTTCAGGGAAGAAGGGAGAATATTTGCCAGACTATCTGTCAAAAACCCAGGGAGGCCATGCCTGAGGAGCAGGAGTCAACCAAGACGTAAACTGAGTCTTACCAAAACTTTAAACCAATCCTGAGTTAGATTTCTAATTAGTTCATATCATCAGTCCCTCATTAAACATGTCTAACAAAGAAAAGGGGGGAAACCCTTTCTGATGGAAGATATCATTTGGAACCTCTGTGGTTCCTTTAGCATAATTTCCAACATATAATAAAAATTACTAGACATATGAAGAGGCAGGAAAATGTGACTGATAATGAAGAGAAAAAATAGATAATCCAAGTAGATACCCGGATAATCTAGATATGGGCAGTAACTTTAAATTTATTATAATTAAAATGTTAATGAAAACTGAGGAAAAGGTAGAAATAAAATGCGAGGATATAGAATTTCAATATACAACTGCTATCTATGAGAAGATTCAAATGGACATTCTAGAGCTGAAAAAGCAAATTAAAATATCAATGTCTGAAATTAAAATATCAATGAATGGTTTTAACAGCAGATCGGAAAAAATGAGAGAACAGTAAACTAGAAAACAAGTCAATAGAAAACACCCAAACAAAAGCATGGAGAGAAAAATAATTTAAAAATAAAATCAAATAAGCGCATACGAGATTTGAGATGTGTGTAACACATTCAAAAGATCAGCTTCATGAACGCTACTGTGAAGCCATCTGAAACAACGAAGAGACAACAACCTTTTTCATTGATCTTTCCTGACCAGAACACATTGGAATGTGACTGAAAGAGACTTGAGCGGCCCCTCTTATCTCCTGCTGTTTGAGATACAAGAACTGGTTAGCTTTTGCAAATTAAGTGAGGCCCAAATTAAGTTATCTTCAGTCAACATAAATTGAAGGTAACAGACTGAAAGAGACACTTTTTTAGCAAAGCTGTGTTCTCTTCAATCTCTTCTTTCAAATGTAGTAACTCTTACTAAGTTTATTTCTCTTAGGCATCTTTTAAAGCAACAAGGAGCAGCCAACAAGCATCACCATTTTGACTTTTTCTAATGACTCTCCCTAGAGCTGCACTCTCCAATGAAGTAGCCACTATGTGTGGTTGCTTAACTGTAAATTAATGAAAATTAAACAAAATTTAATATTCGCTACGTCACTTGCAGTAGCCACATTTCAAGGGCTTAGTAGACACACATGGTTAATTGCTATTGCATTGAACAGCCGAGATATAGAAATTTTCCACCATTTTCTAGATCTATATGAAAGTACTATTAGACAGCACTGCTCTAAAGCTATAGACTCAATAATCACAATTTGCCTTCTAACTTTAGCAAATGGGTTACCATAAAAAGAGTCACCAGCTTTTCAACTGGCAATATTTGCTACGTTAAGAGCTTGAATTTAGAGTAATTGGCCAAGGATACATCATTTTTGTTGAGCGTTAACTGTCAGAATCTATCATTTCTTGAATACCAGTGGTTCAAGAGAAAAATTCTTAGTTTATTTTTTTCCTGGTGGTATAAGCAAGGTTGCCACTTTTCTCAAAGCCCAGTAAGGATTTGAGTTTTGTCATGGTGGGGTAGGGGACATGTCTCACCATTCAGCATGTAACATTTTCTTTAATCCCTCTGTTTCAGATGGTACCCAGGCATCTACTGTGTGTGGTGTCTCCAGGTCTAGTGTCTTTCTAGTTATCCTTGCTGTAGAGCAAGCCTCCATTCTTTTGGGGAAATTAGTGGGAGTTCATCACTTGATTGTGTGGAGACGTAAGGGACGCCTGGGAATCTAACTGCTTCTCACACAGACTTTCCACCAGTTCTGCTATCTTTGGTCTCACTTACTCTCCATCTTCATTCAGGGTTCATGGTGTCTCATGTTTTTGAGCCTTTTCTTGGTATATAGTGCACTTGATATATATTGCATATCTTTGGCTTTCAGATTATTTAGATTTCAGGTTTCTCCTATTTATTGCCTTTCAGCACTTGCCCATCTTCTTTCCAGCTTCATTTTTTTATTGAAATCTCCTATCTGCTACTTTCTTCTCGCCGGTTGGTCCTTTGTTCTCCTAGGCAATGCTGCCCCTCTTTTCAACCCTTTCATAGACATTGTAATGGAATTTTTAAAGGAAGAGGAGGTAAATAAACATGTTCACTACTCCAGGTTTAACCAGGAATCCTGCATTTCTTTATAACTGAGCTGTGAATAATAAGTAGGTGAAAACTTTTTATCAGTGGGAACTGACATGTACTGTGTATTTAATATGTGCCAGGAACTTATATCCTTTAAAAATATGAATAATTCTATGCCATAGTTGGTTTTATATGTATGAGAAAACCAAAGTTACAATAGATCACGTCCTGGAGGTCCCAGCACTTAATAAGTGACAATCTTAGCAATTAAACGATGTTTGATTTTGTCCTGCTCCCTGATATAATGCAGTGGTTAAAGGCACTGTTTATCAAGGCCTCCTGCTCAGGTTTGAATCCAATATATATGCAGTGCAGTAGCTGTGTAACCTCCTACTTAATTTCCTTATATCTCACTTTCCCTGTGTGTAAAATGTTGATAATAGTAGTACCTAATCTCATAGAGTTGTTGAAAGGATTAAATACATTAGTGTATGTAAATGGTTTTGAACAGTGTCTGGCATACACTAAGTCATTGCTAATTGTATTATTTTACTGCCCTATCTATCTCAAGGAAGAAAAGACATCACTTCCTCTTATGGATGGTCCTTTAAATCTAGGAAGTGAGAGATCGAAAGTCTGGTGTCTATTTGTACTTTTCTTTTCTCGTTGTCTTTCTAGAACATTCTATGACTAAGAATTGAACACAGAAGAACTGTTAACTGAGTGAGCTAATAAAAGAGAAACACGCTGATTTATTTTACTTTTAAGGGGGAAATAGACCATATAACCTCTGAAGATGGCTATAATGCCATGATTTTTAAAAAATCCTCTAGATTAATGTTGGTGGTTTTCCATACTATATCCATTCTATTCCCTCCTACTTCAAAAACCCTTCTAATTTTTGTATCCTCTAAATTTGATTTAATATTCCTAGAAAATATTCTCCCTATAACAAAGTTGCTTTAGAATCCTAGTTTTCAAAATGTTGGTGCACGGGACGCAAGAAGTAGTTGTGGGAACTTGAAAACTATCCTGAAACAACCTCCTCGCTTGCTTGGCTTTTATATTTCTAACTAAATCCAAAACCACTCCAAGTCTGAGTGCCATCAGCCTTTGGCAAAACTTAGCTTCTTGGTTCTATGCAAGAGTGAATCATTTTTTAAACACTCTGACAACCAGGATATAAATCTTTTAGTTTATATAGGTGACCTCATGAATATTCTTTTTCACTTTTTGTGTATTAGAGTGATAAAGATATTAAAGGTGTTGAATATTAAAACTTTTTCTAATTATTGAAACTGGAGGGAGAGAGAGGCTGCAGATCCATGCTCTGTACATGTGTTTGAAAGTTAATGAGGAAAAGACATGAGAAAATACTTTATAGGCTTTGCTGAAACCAAAGCATTTGGAGCACAGTTTAATACATTTTGCCAAATCCCAAATACAGCTGGGTTCTCTCACAGTTCTTTTAATTGGAAGCAGATTTCTGTGCTAATTTTGTAATGTGAAGAGAGCTCTAACAGTACTTCTTTCCTAAAAGTAGGGTATTATATTTGCACTGACCCCTTCTAATATCAAAAATTCCTTAGCAAACTTTTTGTTATAATTCAAATAATACCTGACTTATAAATTTCCAATATTTTCCAGTAGAATTATTACCTTGTTGTAGAGTTTTATTAATAGATTTTAATTAATAATTAAATATGTAAAAAATAAAATTTACAATAAAAATTTAAAACAATCAATTCTGTGTTTGGAAACTATAAAAGTAGAATTTAGCTAAAGAATTAAAAATATAGAAATGCGTATGTTAGAAAGTAAAAGTCCACATTCTGTTTTAGTTCATACAAAATGAGAGAAAAGTTTACTTCTTTCGTAAGTTTGCAAAGTTTACTAAATTTTTAACACTTTGATATGGTAATTTAGAGAAAAGGGTGGATTATATTGAAATAAATATTTGTACATATGCAATATTTATTTATATATAGTATATATATAATATATATTTGAAAAATTTATATATATATTCCATTTGAAACTGCTAGTTTCTGAGTCACTAAATGTGCAATTTAATATTAATATAATGAATATACAATTCTTCAAAATGTATCTGTTTCTAATACCTACATGCCCACTTTAAAGCTCTGTATATGTTGTCCTTAATAAAAACTAATAATACTATTAATAATCTAAAACAACCTCATTACAAAGTTTTATAAACAAAGCATTAAAATGTTTTTTTAAAAGAGTAATTTTGAGGCATTATTTCAGATTGCCTTATGATGGCCATCAGGTATTACAGAACAGGATGCGGCATCTAGTTTTTAAATACAGCTCTTCTTTTAATAAGAATATAAGCAGTTTGGTAAAAGATAAAATTATTTTTGAAATAGTTCTACATTCATTTAACAGTTTTTAAGTTGCAACTATTAAGTACTTTTATAGCAATAAATACTTTTATAGCAATAATCTATAATAGATAGCATCATCATGATTTTCCAAACTTTCTACCTTTTGAAAATAACAGAATTGATTTATGTTGATAGTGTTATTATAAGTTGGAGTATTTACCTAATTTTAACAGCACAGTGGAAAAACTCTTTTAGGAAATTGAGCATAATGGAAATACAGGCATTTGATAAGGAGATTCTATAAAGACTGTTTTCATTAAGAAACAAACAAAAAAATCCCCCAAAGTATTAATTTAAGCATTAAAAATTGTCCCAGCGATGTATTTTGAGAAGATGGTTCTTCTCTATTATCATGCAGGGCAGCTAAATAAAGGGTCTATGAGTATATCCTGCTCCCGGGATCTTTATTCTTTTCTGTTGATCTTTGTATTGTTCCCTGTGCTAATTGATAGCAGTGTCTTAATGTTAATATATTTTTTGGTACATTTTAATATCAGTTGAGCAATCCCTCCAATGTTTTATTTTCCTACAAGAGTGCTTAGCTGTTTGTGGCCATTTCCATTTTAGAATCAGCTCTATAGTTAAAAATTCTGTTGTGCTGTTGGTTGGTAATACATTGAATCTATAGATCAATTTGTGAAGAATTGACATATTTATAACATGAGTCTTCTAAGCCATGAATGTGGTATATCTCTCCATTTATGTAGGTTAGTTTTAATTTTTCTCAATAAAGTTTTATCGTTTGCTCCATAGAATTATTGAATATATTCTCTTAGGTTTATTCCTTATTGCCTAATATTTTTGATACTATGGTAAATTGTACCTTATGAAAATATTTTTTTAATGGCTGATATTTAAAAACAAAAGATTTTGGTATACTGATTTTGTAGAGAATGACCTTGCTAAACTCTTAATAAGTCCATCAATTTCTTGATTATTTCCATTTTCTATGTGAAAAATTATATCATCTACAAATGTTGACAGATGTCAATACTGACATGTTGAATATGAATGGTGATAATGGCTAACTTTGTTTTGTGCTTAGTGTTATAGATTTAGCATTAAGTATGATCTTTATGGAAATTTTTATTTTGTGGGTATCCTACAGTAGATTGAAGAATGTGACCTTTTGTTTATAATTTGTTAAAAGTTGATATTTTAAATCATGAAGGGATGTTGAATTTTAATAGACTTTTTTCTATATTATATAAGCTAATAATGCAATATTTCGTTTAAAATGTTAATGTGGCAAATTTTATTGATTGATTTTCCAGTGTAAACCTGCACTCTATACCTGGAATATACAGGATAGACCTAACTTGGTCATGATATATTTTGCACATTTTACATAGCTGGTTTTGGTTTGCAGAAGTTTTGTTTTGAATTTTTGCATCTATATTCATCAATGAGAGCAACCTAAATTTTATTTGCACATTTTCTTTTTCTGGTATTATATCAAGGTATTCTAGGCTCACAAAATGAGATATAGAATGTATTCTTTTTGTCTAATCTCTAGCAGAATTTGTTTAATATTGGAAATATTTATTCCTTAAATATTTGTTAGAACTCGCTGATGAGGACAAAAAGTTCTGGATTATTCTTTGAGCTATTGCTGCCATGCATTTTTAACATTTTAATTCTATATAACTATCTACATGTGTTTTGTGTGTATATATATATGATGTTTATTGACTATTGAAATAAGATACACATACAGAAAAACACATCATTAATGTACGGATCAGTGAATTGTCACAAAATGAACATACTCATTTAACCATCACTCATATAAAAAAAACAAAAAACAGAATAGCCGTACCCCAGAAGCTCTCCTTGGGTTCCCATCAGTCGTTACCTCTGACTTCACCCTCATTTCTAAAGGTAACCTGAGTTCTAATACCAAACGTTAATTTTGCCTGTTTTTCAAGTTTCTTTTGTGCCTGGCTTATTTCATTCAATATTATGTTTGTGAGATTCATCAATGTTCCTCTGTAGCAAGAATTAGTTCATTTTCATGCCTGTTAGGTTCTACAGTATATTGTCAGTTGTATTATTCATGCGTATTTTAGTTTATGTCTATTTAAAATAATGTTGTTATAAACATTCTTATAGAAGCTTCTTGTTCCACATATGCATATAGTTTTTCTGGGTATTTACCTAGGAGTAGGGGTGGAAATACTGTTCATAGCAATCTTCCTCTTTATTAGATAACACCCAACAATTTGTGTATGAGATTTCCTGTTGCTTCACATCGTAGCCAACATGTTGTATTAGTGGGTGTAGTAACTCATTGAGTTTTTAATTAAAATTTTTTTCATTATTAGTGCAGCTGAGTATCTTTTAGTATGTTTAGTAGCAATTTGGATATCCTATTTGTAAAATGCCTGTTCAAGTCTCTTCCCCTTTTTACAAAATTAGGTTGCCTGACTTTTCCTTATGGATTTGCATTTCATTTTATGTTCCAAATATGAGCCCTTGTTAGTTATATGAATTACAAACTCATATACCTCCCTCTTGCAAGCTTGCCTTTTCACTTTCTTAAGCATGTCTTCTGGCAAATATAACTTCTTAATTTTAGTGTAATCAAGTTAGTCAAACTTAGATTAATGGTTAGTGCTTTTCTCATACTATTTAAGAAGCTTTTTCTTACTCTGTGGTCTTGTCGATGTCCTCCTATATCTTTTAGAATCTTCATTTTTTTATTTTGTCTTTTAAATTTATGTGTATAATTAGTTTGAAATCGATTGTTCTATATGGTATGAGGAAGGACTATTTTAATTCCATTTATTTTTATAAACGACATAAATCACCTTTATTATTGTTTTATAGGGTCAGTATTTAATTAGATTTACCCCCATTTCCATTCTTTTCCTTGTGCTTTCTTTTTCCTTGCCTCTCTGAGCTTCCATTTGAGATTATTTTCCTTATGACTGAAGTATATCATCCAGAATTTCATTTAGTATAGGTCAGTTGCTTGTAAAGTCTTAGTTTTTGTTTGAAAAACACTTTTTTCATTTTCATTTTTAAAAGATTTTTTTTTGTTAGATATAACATCCTCAGTTGAAATTTCTTTTATTTCAGTACATTGAAGAAACCATTCTAATATTTTTGGGAGTCCAGTTAAGAATCTTAGTTGGCCGTTAATCCTTGGAAAGTAATTTATCTTTCTGTCTCTCTCTCTGTCAGATTTCATCTTTGTGGTTTTCTGAGTTTCACTACAATGTATGTGCTTTTTATTCTGCTTGGGTTTCATTACATTTTTAAATTTGTGGGCTGATATCTTTTCAATTCTGGAAAATTCTCAGCCACGAGCTCTTCAAATATTGCTTATACCCCATTCTCTTTCTCTCTTTTTGAGATTCCAATTAAATACATGTTAGATTTTCTTACTTTATCCTTAAGTATTCTCCCATAATTTAATCTTTTTGTCTCTCTGTGCTTTGTTCTGGATGGTTTCTTCTTATCTGTCTTCCAGTTCACAACAGTTCACAAATAGTTTCTTCAGCTGGGTCTCATTTGCTCTTAAATCCACTAAGTTTTTGGTTATTATACTTTTCAGTTCTGTACATTCTATTTGGCTCTTTTTCAAATACATTTTATCACTTGAAAATACTCTTGCATTTTTATAGCTTGGCTTTGATCTTCTTGAAAGTTCTAAGCATAGTTATTTTACAATTAGAGTCTGGTAATTCCAATACGTAAAGTCTGTATGGGTCTATTTCTGTTAGGTTGTGTAAATGGTGTCTTTCTTTGGGTACCTAGTTATCTTTGACTGTGCACTAGACATCATATTTGAAAAAACATTGTAGAAAAGTTTCAAAGCCCAGCATAATGTTTTCCCCTACACAGAGAATTTTGGTTTTCTTTTGCTACATGTCTAGAGGTGCTAGAAATCCTAGATTCCCTAAATCAGTTTTAAGACTTAACATTTTATGGGCTCTTGATAATGCACAGCTGAGCTGTAAGTATGTACAATGGCTGGTTTATTTCTGGTTCACCTGTACCTCTAGGGAGCAGTCTTTGGGAGTTTTAATCTGATGTAGGGAGTGCTTCTAAGCCCAATTTAGGCCAACCTTTTAGGGCCTTGAACTCCAGGTTTTGTATTTTGATCCCTACAAGTCTGCTAGACTGGAGATTAGTATCTCAGCTCTTTCTTTTCATTTAATAAGTATCTCCAGTACAAAAAGAGCCTTGAGGGCTGGGTTTGGTTTTATGAGTTCCCATGCTCTCCTGGATCTCAGCCCAGTAATTCCTCATGAATTTATAGGTTATTTGACACATTAAAGAAAGTTTCTTTTTAATATTTTATCTAGTTATTTTTACTTGCTCTTGACTAAAAGGCAGGTCTGAATTATCTAGGCCATCTTCAGCAGAAGCAGAGAGGTTCATGATAATCTCTAGTTTCAGTGTGATTTCACATCTACCGAAATGGTCATTGGAATAAGGAGGATGGAGTACATTACCATTTCCTTAGTCCCCATACACATTAGGGATAGGCCTAGTCCCGCTGATGATAATGAATTCAGAAAAGACATTAACTTATGAAATCTATTCACTTAAGATCAAATGAAGCTATTGAAAAAGTCAGTATTCTGCACACATATAAAAGAGTGAATTTTATGTTTTATGTTATTGTTTCCAGTAAAATATTTAGAAATTTTTTTTCTCTTTCTCCTGCACAATGCTTACCATAAAGGCAGAGAACTTTTTTTAAGCAAATGCAATTTGGTTTGTCAAGTACATCATTGGAGAGACTGTTTAGCAATTTTAAATTTATGTAAGGCATTAGAAATTGGAAAGTAACTGGTAAAAATCTGTTTGGCCATAAGGTGCACACAGTGGTAACTGGCTAAAGGCAATATTTTAAATTACAAAAAATTAAATTACTAAATACTAACTCACTAGTATAAGAAAGTGATCAGATATGTTATTAAATTATTTGGATTGTCAGCAGTTTAAAATTACAAACAAAAGTAATAATTACATAGTATGTCCTCAGATAACCAGAAAGTTCAATTAAGTACAATACCAAATTATTGACAATAAATTTTACTGTATGTCTCAATCATATTTCTTTGTTCCTTCTTCTCTGTCAAAATGTAGGTTATCTCAGTGCCTGAAAGGAAATTTTACTTTTGGTTTTTTGTAGTCCTGTTCTATTTTATGTCTATTTGTTTTTTAACACTCTACAATTTTAAAAGTGGCCTGATAGGAGCTGAGGTTCATGGAATGAAAAATGGTCCTCGGACCTATTCAGTATTGTAACACCAAATCTTTTAAGTCACTTTTACATATGACGTTTGTATTCTATTCAGCAAATGGCCATGCTACTTACTATTCTGCCTGTTGAAACATTGAATATTCACATAAGACATGCATTTCTCAGAGAAATAACAAATTTTATATTATTTTATATGAAATAAGACACATCAAAATACTTGTACTCTTATATATCAAAGCTGAAGTCACTTTTTCTCTATCAGTTCGTTGTATAGCTTCAAATACAAAGAGGAATACTAATTCATGAGCTAGTAATTTGGAAGCAATCATCTTTTCTATTCCTTATCTTCCAGGTATTTGCTGATGTCTGCTTTGTGCTTTCACAATAACTTCCATTTGCATTATTCTTTACATGACTACGTTGGAGAAAAGAGCATGTTAAGAGTTGGAATTATTACTCTCATTTTGTAGTAAGAAAACTTCAGCACGAGAAGTTGAGTGTCACGTGACTGTTCAGCTTCAGATCTGAGGCTTTCCCCAACCCCCAGGACTTCTAGATTTTTTTCCCCCTAACTTTTACCAATTTATATCCACCCCGCTGCATTACATTCGCCATCTCAGCTCTTATGGAAGATTTATACAAATTATGCATTGACATTTTGGGGAGATTCCCTGAAATTTCTGTTTAATGAGTGGTATAAATGTAGCATATGAGATAAGTTTAATGTCTTAGGTTAATTCTTTATCATCAATTACTTCCTATGAATTGATGCAGCATTTTCTGCCTTTCATAATGATCATAGTATAACTCTGTAGGTAATGAGGTTGCATTTGTAATTTACCCATTCACAAAACTCCTGGGAGAATATTTTATATCTAGTTCACATAGCATAGCAACATTTTAAATTTGATTTCAGAGTGCTCTAACCAAATCTTCAAGAACTGTAACTTGAGGTGAAACCTACTAGCAGTAAGTCCTTCACGTAGCCCAAGGACTTGTTTGGTTTTGATTAGTTTTACTAGACTTCGTTTGGTTTCAATTAAACCTTGAGACAGGCCAGTAACTTTAATGAAAAATGTGCGTTTCTCAAGTTAGAAAATAATTCTTTTGTGTGGAAGAGTGTAATGTTTTCTTTACTGGAACTGAAATATCTACTCAAAGACAATTTCAGAAGATTTCATAATCGGGATGCATAGAGTGAGATATTTGTATATTGAACTGTCTCATGTTATGATTTTGAATATTTATTCTCATATTCTTAGTTGACAAAATGAAAATCTGTCTATATGCTTCCAAAGCAATAATGAGAAATATTTAATTATATAAATGTAACAACCTTTTATATTTAACTGCATATTGTGGAAAGCAATTTGATTTTAAAATAAGCAGCTATTCTAGAGTTCAGGAGATATTTTGATTCATTTGCTTTATAAGAGATTTTATTTCAATATTACATGATCATAGATTGTGTCTAAATGAGACCATGTACTTAAGCTGTAAGTCTTTTATTACCTAGAAAATAATCTGCCAGTATAATATCTCTGTGTATTAGTTAAAAATAATGCATATTATTCATTTGAGAAAGGAGAAGGAGCAGCATATCAAGCAGTGCACTGTGAGGCTGTGACTATATTATTTGCCTTAAAAAAGAGAAATATGATCCTTAGTCCTTAGAGAAAAACCTCAAGTGTAAGTTCTTTTATGTTTTCCAAGTATTTATTTCATCCTCAGCAAAGTCCTTTGGCCTCCTAAAATTTTATTTTGAAAAATTCTATCATGGGTAATGAAGATAAATACAAAACAAACTCAAAAGTAGTGCTATTGGTGATAGAAAATGTAAATTTCTCTTTGTTTAGATTCATGATTCCCTGGCATCAGATCATATTGATTTTTTCCTAGAGGTGTCACCAAATACCCCATCATCTGTTTAAGGTTATGCCAAAAATATTGCAATTATAAATATAGGACACGTACAAAAATTAGGCATAAGAAGTTAAGGACATTGTCATAATGTTATTTTATATTCTCAGCATCAAATGGAGAAATTAATTAATATTCTGCTCAGAAATAATGTCTGCAGAATTTAGAATTGGCAGATAAATTTTTTCAAAAGTGTAGGGGAATTTAACATTTACCTCCCTGAAGCCAAGAACAGGTCACCTCTTAAGTAAATGTGTTCTGATTCTGTGATTCTAACACAGCAAATATTTCATATTTGCAAGTTTTTAAAAAAATTAAACTCTTGAAGGATTACATTCCAAGAATTAAATATCAACAGCCTCGTCAAACATTTTTGTTGAGGGTTGTTTATTAATACCTTATGTGGTGACATAAATTAAAATTAGTGACATCTGGCATGCATGTGAATAAAGTCTTTACAAATTTCATTATATTTAAATAAATAGAGTGGGATAAAAGAGCACTGACTTTGTACTCAGACTGCCCAGATTTTGGTTTAGGTTCTGCCATGAATTTACGCTGTGTCTTTTCTGGGCTTTACTTTTCTCAAATGGAAAGAACTAGAGGCTCTCAATGGTTCTTTCTACCTTGAACATTCTATTAGCTTAGCTTATTTTGGCTAGCCTAGAATTATACATACTTTATATTTCCAGTATGATGCCATGCCAATTTTGTAATTATTTTTGACTTTGTAACTTTTAAATTCATCTTGAAGGAGCTAAAACTAATTATGCTGGTAAACATGTTTATTCAATATTTTACAACTACTTTTAAATTAATAGATACTTTTTTCTTTATAGACCAAGAACTGCCTACTAATCCATTAAAGTGTGTTGAGGAGCTTCTGTTTTATTTTCCAGATACTGGTCAAAACCTCAAGGTCCTAGGGATAAGAAATTTAGGATGAATAAGATATGGGCTTTAACATTATATTCAGTTTTGTTAGACAGAAAGACAACAAGCAAATAAACAAAATGCAGTGAAATAAAAGGTTTATCAGTTCAAGTTTTCATTAGCAGCAAATCCCAATTTTATTGATATGGAATTAATCTCAAATTAGCAAAAGTAAGGTGATACTTCTTTCAATGCATAAAAAATGGGAACAATTTTTTTAAACAATGAATGTGTATTATAGATTTCAGCATGTTCATTAGAAGATAGATTGATATAATTATTTCTTTTCCTATGTAAATAAACATAAACTTGAACATGAAAAGCTCCTTTTGTATTCAATTTTCTTGTCTTGAAAGAAAAGAAACAAGAAGGTAGTGACCAACATTTTTACTAGAGTGTCAGAGGTGCATCTCAGAAACTACTTGCGTGCTGTCTTTAAGAGTTGCAATGATCATCAAGATAAAGAAAACGCACTAGTGAGTAACTGTGGGAAATGGAAGGTGTTGATGGCATTCACCACAGGTATGCACTTGACCACTTATTTTCCTGACTGGATTAATGAAAGGATGCAGAAGCTGGGTTTTCTAAAGGCAGAAAGATCCTCCCAACATATCAGTGTAGTGAAAGGAAGAGCAACTGTACACTATCTTCCTGTCCTCTCTTATTCTTGGTTGTAGTTATATAAAAAGCTTTACTCTTAAAAAAAAAATTTAAAGGTTTAGCCAAGTCATAGGATCAACTCAGGATTTCGTTATAACCCAGATTTTGAATAACCACATTTTCTTAAAATGTCCAGTAGACTGAATTGCTTCTCTGGCTTCTAACACCAACCACTGAAGCCAACAATGCTTGAGTGGAAGCAGGCAGCCACCAAAACACAATGGGATTTATTCCTTCATCCTGATTTTAAAGAAAGGATCTTAAAAATCAAACATCTTAGCCTAGAAAGCTTCACAAACATTTTTCAAATACCTCTGAGGCATCTCCATACTTTGTAGCTCAACATATTGGCTCAACAAGCCACTCAGACCTGGGGATTTTTTTATGTCATAGTATAGGCTGTCCTATGCTGATTAGTATTTCCCTGGGAGTCATAGTAAACTGTGGGGTTTGGAGACTTCTAGACTGTGTCCCAGATTGAATTCCTGAGATTCTCTCGAAGCATGTGGCCTTCATTTTGCAAGAGAAAGAACAGAGAGGTTTGGAGAGAATTGACTAAGGTCACAAAGTACGTTTAGGGCCGTATTGCAAATGTACTTCTCTGAGACCCTGTAGATTCATATTCCCCAGCTGTATTTCCCCACAACCCATGAGATTAACTATGGGACCATTAAAATTGACCATTATAAGATGCCAAATTGACTCTGTTCCTGTCTAGTAGGTTTTGTTCACTTAAACATGATGTAATTCTGTGATGCAATGGATGATACAGCATTCAAGGTCTGACTTTCAACCCAGAGATTTATCTATCAGACTATAGTGTCTTATAGTATATATAGTGTGTCTGTTTTCAACTGGCGAAAAAAATCCCACCTCCCTCTTTAGTTTTAAGACGATTGTGAAAACTTTATGATAGACCCCAAAGCTATTTTCAGACCACTTGAATTTAGAAACTGAATGCATTTGTAACTAGTCGATAGTTTCTTGTCTTTGGTATCCAAGGCAGACATGACTATAGTCACAATGGTCAAGCATCAGAAGGTAAAATATAATACAAGTACATAAATATTAATGAGGATTCAATGAGTAGATGTCTGGAAGGTGCTTAGCACAGAGCCTAGCACAGAATTAATAATATACATATATTTGTTAAGTAAAACAAATAAAATGATGATGATGAATCATGGACTCCGAGCGTTGGGATCTAGTTGACTTCCTATCCAATTTTCCTCTTGTAGAGCCCCAGAGATGTGGTATCCAGTTTCTATTTGACCATTTTTGGGGCTAGGGAATATGGCTGTGTATTACGTGGTGATATATTTTTACTGAGGACCCACCATTATCTCAATTAAAGATGAGAAAACAGGCACAGAGGGGTTAAGTGGTTTACCCAGGGTTACAGAGCAAGTAAGGCCCTCCACTGTCTGCCTAGGGAGTTCATAGTCTTGTCAATATTATTGTCCCTATTAGTAGGAGTAGGAGTGGCAGTAACATGTGATTGAGTACAGTAATCCACAAGTTCCACTCAGTTTTCCATAGGGTGGGAATCATTTGAGCCAAGACCATGGGCTAAGGCAATTCCACTCTCACCGAGGAGCATTTTTTATCCAACTATTGATTCAACTATTTAATAATCTGTGATACAGTTTTGTCATGGAGTCACATACATCTTTTCTCTGACCTTTTTGAAGCTTTTTTCCTAATGGATAAGGTATGTGTCTCAACAAGCTTCTTAAAGGCAAGGCCTGGCACAGAGTGACTGTTGGTTGCATAAACACTAAAAGAAGGCAAGTAACGGTGAGCTCTCTTTTAGCATAAATTGGACTTCAGTAGATATTCAAATATGTGAAAGCTTCTATTGCTACTATATTTTGCCTCGGTGACATTTTGGTTTTTTGCATTAGGAAAGCACCATATATCTTAGTTCCATCACGGTGGCCTATAATTTGCTCATACATTTATATCACTTACGTTCTGACCACTTACTAGAAATCTTTCTGCCTTACTCTTTTTCATAGGTGAATCCTAATTCCAATCTCTCCATCTACATTACTTCTGTAAAATCTAATTTTTGCTTTGTTTTTATTATGCTGATTAAAGTGTACCTTGCCACCATTGTATTCTAGACATAATCCCACCTATAGTCTCAGAGATATTCGTTATATTCTATATTTGCCTTATGTTAAAAATTAAGGGCTATATTTTTTTTAAATAACCATATTCTGTTCATTGCTATTCTTAGCAACTGAAGCCATGTCACTCTTGCCTGTTTTAAAATAAACCACATGATTAGTTTCCTGGGACTGAAAAATCTCCTCTTCTCCTAGGTATATTTTTCCAACCCCAACAGCATTATGATTTTCCTCTGTAAACTTTCCAATTCTTTATCTCCTGAGGGTAACATAATGGGATAATTATGTAGAAAAATGGAAGGTGTGTTGACTTTTGGTTTGAAGTCCAGCTTGACCACTTTATACCCATGTGATACTGAACAAAATATTTAATCTTCCTGAACCTCATTTTCCTTTGGTGTGAAAGGAGAATAATGTGCAATATAGGATAGGGATCAAGAGCACAGACTCTGAAGCCATGCTGCCTAGTTTGAAGCTTGGCTCTGCCATTTATTGTGTTACCTTTGGCCAAGTGCTTAACTGTTGGTGGCTCAGTTTCTGCAGTGGAAAAATGGGGAGATCATAGTATCTGCTTCATTTGGTGATTGTGAGGTGTACACACACATACATATATTTGCTTTATCTATCAGATTTCAATGGAGATGCAAAATAAAGCTTAATGTATTGGCACTCTGTAAGTGGTAGTGGTGACTATTATTTGTGTATATGTCATGGTACTTTGACTGTAGTTCAGGGGTCTATAAACTTTGTCTGTAAAAGGTCAGATAGTAAATATTTTAAGCTTTCTGAACACCTACTCAACCCTGCCATTGTATAGCAAAGGCAACTGTAGATAACATGTAAATAAATGAGCATGGCTTTGTTCCAATAAAACTTTATTAAAAACAGGCTTCAGGCTGGCTTTGGCCCACAAATCATACTTTGCTGACCCCTGCTTTAACTGATGGTTAACATGCAAATTTGATGCCACCAGGCAGTTGGGCATTTTCTTCCCAAATTACACATACTCAATCTTTATTGCTCTGTATTTGTGCTTCGTTTCTCTTCAGTGGTCTGAAACATTTCTGTTTTCAGTTGTTTTGCAAACAAGCTTTCCTACCTGTGTAGAACTCAGAGAAGAACTCAATTTTACAGTGTTAATTTGGACTTATTAAATGGAATTTAAAATAATGTTTTAAAATCAAATCTGCTCATAATAAGAAGCGCTTCTCTATTTTATCATGATCTCTGTTGAGCTTGTAATCTTATGATTCCAGAAAAGTGTTTGAATTCTGGTTCTTTTCTCCAGGGTCTTGGGCTTCTTCTTCATAATGCTCTGTCTTAAGCATAGGGCATATACTAAGAACAACG
The DNA here is from genome assembly GCF_020826845.1 of Diceros bicornis minor. Classification (NCBI taxonomy): domain Eukaryota; kingdom Metazoa; phylum Chordata; class Mammalia; order Perissodactyla; family Rhinocerotidae; genus Diceros; species Diceros bicornis. The sequence goes on from NC_080766.1 coordinate 18,403,652, forward strand.
GTCAATGTGCTGGGTCTTAATTTATTCCTCTCATTGGAATCTTCATGTTGACATTAATTTATTACTGCCCAAATATTGGCTTTGACCTAGATCTAGACCATATTTTCTAAGAATAAACCTCTAGCCTTCTTCAGTTTATAGCGTGTAGAATTTCAGTTGGTGAAACTGAGGACAAGCTTGCACTCCAAAATAAAAGCATCTTAAGATTGGCATATATCGTTGTAGTGGGCATGTTAATCTGCCACCAACTACAGGGAGCATGATTGATCAAGAGACTCAGCTGCTGTGCCTTAAAATCCATCACTGCTTTTGCATCAGGCTTTCCCTAGGCTGCTCGTAGCCAATGACTGAGTGGACACCAAGGTAGGCCATTTTCTGGGAAATCTGTGGCTCATCTTTCAGGTAACTTTGGCTCAAGGACTCCCCAACAAACCTTGCCAAACTCTTAGAACTGCACTGTTGTATAAGATGCTTCCAACCAAATTACCTCCCTTCCCTCTCTGCCTTATCCAGAGTCAGACCTACATCATGTATGATGGCTTTTCCCACTGCACTTATCTTCGTCACCATTTCCCTCACAGACATTGCCCCTAATAAATCACTTGAACTGCTAATTTTGACTTGGAGACTGCTTCTAGGTAATCTAGCAAATGGCAAGCCTAAATTAGAAATATTTTGCTATCATCTTTTGGAATAAGCAATATTTTTTAAAAGGGGTGGAGATGGAACACTGTTCAAGAATCCAGAAAATACATAAGCTTGGAAAAATTACCTTTGTCTTTGGGGAAGCAAGATAGAATAAGAAGCATATTGTAAAGGAAAAGTGAAGGTTTCATTGAGACTTTGGTTCTAAGAAGATTCATGCAAGAAATTGCAGGGTTAGCCCCTTGTAAACACTTGTACGAATTGAAGGATTTCCCCCTCCTTTCTTCATGGGAACTGATCAAGATTCAATCGTTTAAAAATCATTGATTAACATTTGTGGAAATTCTACTATTCACTAGGCACTGTGGACACTGTAGAATTGAATGGAAATATCCTATTGGCGTCACTTTCCAGTTCACCAATCATGTCCGTTTAGCACAAGGAATGGCAGACTTACGTTGTATTTCCCAAATCACTCTGTCATTTTTTCCTTAGGAAATTTATTTATTTTGACAGATCTTCTAGATGGGGAAATTATGTTGATTTTTACCCAATAGCTTTGCATTTTTGGAGAAAAATCCTTTTTACTGTGCCTGAAGTAAAAAACTTAGTAGTTGTAGCAACACGTAAAAGAGTTTATGACCTAAATAAGTGAAGATACAATGTACAAAATTATATGTTCGTTATGGTTACCATAATGTTAACATATGTATTTGTGTGCATGTATACAAAATGGAAAGGAAGTTAACGATAATAATAAATGATATTTATTTTATATTGGTGGAACTAAGTGATTTTCTTATTTCCTAATTTTTGAAGTTTTGTCTTATATTAACCATTATACTTTAAATAGTAAACACTAAAATCTAATAAAAACTTAAATATTGGGTGACAATACCCTAAAATTATGCATAGTAATACGTATAAATAAGAGTTTTAAATTATTTTGAAGGTAGTATTTTTTAAATTTAGCCAATAAAATATTTGACTCTTGTGGATTATTATTTAGTGATTAGGTAATTAAGAAATACTAGTTGACATATATATATATATATATATACATATATATATGTGTGTGTATGTATGTATATAACTTATGTGTCATTCCTGGATAAGTAAGATACTAACTTTCCCCATTTTTTGGAAAACTCTGAGGTCTCAGTAATTTTAATTATTCTATAACAAATTTTATTGAAAAACTTAAATTTTAAATATACTCAATTCCACTCTAATCATTTCTTATTCTGACATTTGCCTTTGGGACAAGATCCCCAAATTAGGTCTTGCTCTAAAAAAGGTTAATAAACTTGGATTATAAATTGAATCTACAGTTTCTCTTGGCTAATATTTTAGTGTAAAAATAACCAAAAGACATATTTCATGGTGTTTCACACTTCATAAAACACTTTCATTATATTATCTCATTTTATCCTCCCAAGATTGTTGGACTACGTGGTGGAGTTATTTCCATTTTACCAGATGAGTACACGCAATTAATGTGCAATAGAACCAAGATTTAATCTTGATGTGACTCCAGGTAAATCAAAATCAATGGCAATCAAAATGTAAATGAAACATTAATATAAGAATGTGTAGTAGAAATAAACACACTGGAGGGAATAAAATTTAACTCGGAGCTGTAATCGTTAACTTGTGCAATCTTGAGGGCCTTGTAGTAATTAAGTGATTCACAGTTTTTTATATTGAATTTTTAAAAGGTTAAAGAATATTACAACAGTAAGGAAAGTATAAAAATAGAAACCTTAGCCATAATTCCACCAGTCCAGAACAAACAAGATCATTTTTATGTATTCATTCTTGTCTTTTTCCTTTAAGCAGTTATGACTGTATGAAAGGCTTAGTACTTTTAATGGTAAGACCTCACGTATTTGGAGAGAATGGGAGTGGAGTGAGGTGCGTAGATCCCAAAGTGTAAAGGAACAATGCCTTTTGTCTTTTGGCTGAGATATTTTCAGGGAGTGGTTCTCTCCTCTCCCTTCTCATTCTCTTCCATAGAGTCCTCAAAGCTAGGATAATTTGCATAACCTCTCCCTCTTTTCTCTTTTCTTTATTGATCTTTTTTTGTTCCTGTTTCCTAAGCCACTACTACAAAACTTTATTATATCTCACAATTTTTTGGACTTGGACTTTGGGCTAGGTTGATTCTTGTACTCCATGTGGAATTGACTGGGGTCACTTGATGCCATTCAGCTAGTGGCTGATCTGGTCTGAAGATTTTCAAGGCAACTGCACTCATGCCCCTGACACCTTGGTGAGAACAGCCGGAAGGCTGGGCTCAGCAGGGTACCTTTCCCTATCAAAGTAGTTTAGCATTGCTCCCAGTCGTCTCTCCACCAGAGTAATTGGACTTCATTATTATTTTTGTGTGTGTGTGAGGAAGATTAGCCCTGAGCTAACATCCGATGCAAATCCTCCTCTTTTTGCTGAGGAAGATTGGCCCTGGGCTAACATCTGTGCCCATCTTCCTCTACTTTATATGGGACGCTGCCACAGCATGGGCTGGCAAGCGGTGCATCGGTCGGCACCAGGATCCGAATCTGCGAACCCCGGGCCACTGAAGCAAAGCATGTGAACTTAACCGCTATGCCACCAGGCCAGCCCCTGGACTTCATTCTTGGAGGTTCAGGCTTGAAGAGGTCAAAGCCAAAGCTGCCAGCACTTTGCAGCCTGGGCCTGGACCTGGCATAGTGTCTCTTCTGCTATATACTCTATTGGTCAAAGCAGGCACAAATTTAAAGGGAGAGGAAATGAACCCATCACTCAGTGGGAAGAATATCAAAGAATTTGCTGCCATCTTTAGCCTTTCACATTCCTCAACCTCTGACCTTTTAATAATGCTGGGGTATCTTAGAGCTCAATTGTTAGGGATTTTCTTTTCAATATGCCTATTCTTTTTATGAACTCATCTAGTTTCTTGGCTTTAAATATGGTTTTAAATACCATCTGTTATCTCATGACTTCCAAATAATGCATTTCCATGTTGGACTCCAAAACTCAAGATCCTCAATATCCAACTTTATATCCAATATATCCAATATACTTTCTCATCTTCTGCACTCAGATCTCTAATAGACACCTCAAACTTACAGTATACACAATCAAACTCCTTATTTTCATCCTCAGAAATATCCCTCCTGTAATTTTCCTCTTCCTTTCAGTTCTTTAGTCCAAAATCCTTGAGGTCATACTTGACAGTTCACCTTCTCTCACATTCTACATCCAATTCAACAGAAAATTCTCTTGGGACTGTGTTCAACCTATATCCAGATTCTGGCGACTTTGCACAACCTTCACCACACATCTTAGTTCACGTGACTGGAATCACTTACCTGAGATATTGCAGCAGCCTGCTAGCTGGTCTCTGCTCTTCTTCCTTTATTTTTTAGAGTCTATTTACAAAATGGTTGCCAGGATGCTACTTCACAAATGTGAATCTGCTCTTCTCATTCCTCTTTTCAAATGTTCCAATAGCTTCCCATCTCAGAGTAAAAGTCAAAGGTTCACAGTGGCCTCTAAGGTCCCACACACCCTGTCCTGCACAACACCCCTGACTTTCTCTCTTGCCATTCACCCCTCGCTCACCATTTGAAGCTAAACAGTTATCCCTTATTTTCCTCAAACAGGCCAAGCAAATTCCCACATCATGACCTGGAAGGCTGTCCTCCCTCATTTTATTCAGGTCTCTGCTTAGGTGTCAACTCATCGGTGAGGCCATCCCTGACCTCCCTGTATGACAACACAACAGCAACACCTCCCATTCCAGGCCTCCCTAACTCCCTTAATTTCTCACCATCTTATTTTCCTCCATCTGTTGTTACCTTGCTGATTTTTATTGATCCCTCCCTATCAGAACACGAACTTCATGAAGGGAGGATTTTGTAAGGATTAGGGGTTAGGTTAAAATTATTATCTCCAGGGCCTTTGACCAAAAGAAAGAATCAAATTATGTTATGTTTTAATATGTACTTTCTCAGTTATTTATTTTGTAGTATGTACTATGATATTTTTGCTTATTCACAAGATTGGTTAAATTTAGAACACTTTTTTTTACAGTTTCAAGGATTTGATTAGGACTGATCAGGAAGCATTTCAGCATACTAATTAAGAGTACCTGGGCATCATAAGACTGGGTTAGAATGCCACCTTGCCACTTACTAGCTATATGACCCAGGGCAAATGACCTATCCTCTCTCTAGAAGCATTAGTTCCCCTGTCTGAAAAATGGGGAAAGCAAGAAAACTTATTACCCAAGGATGCTATGAACATGAGATGAAGTAACACAAACAGAACACTTACCCTGCTGTCTTGACCACAGCAGGCATAAGATATCATAATTAGGGAGGAAACAATATATTTCAACATTTAATCTTATGCAATAACTTAGACATTTTTCAATTTAAGAGATGATAAAGTATAAAGTTAAAATTTATACCAGTTTCAGATCATTTATTAGTAAAATTATCCTATGTATTCTCTGGTTATTATCCTAATGAGTGAGTTTTGTTTCATTTTCATATTTTCTAATTGGATCCTGCTGTCTTATAGAATGGCTGTATAGTTTAGTGTATCATGTTTAAGCCATTTTATTCAACTTTTAAAATAACTTACTTAGTGTCTTTGGTTTTTTTAGAACATACTTCTGTCATCAGGATATTATGAAATTGTGTCTTTTCCCCCTCAAATATTTGTATCTTTTTTTGTGGTCATTGCCTGCACAATTGATTAAAACAAGTTATTTATATTTAAATGTATTTTTTCACGTTATTTCTTATTTAGAAGTGTATTTGGAATTGTCAATGAAAAAAGCCGACTGATTATTTTAGTAAATGAAAGGTAAACATCACTCTGTAATTTATAAATATGTTAAAAATATTGGCTAGGTTTGAGAATATTTTATTGTTTATTTCTTGATAGGTAATGTTATCTAATTTTTCTAAATTATATTTTATTTGCATAGTATGAAAACTTTCTTTTTCTTTTCAAGTTATTTTAAATGGGAAAAGGTCAATTGCAAATAGAATAGAAAATCACATGCCCATTTTAGAGTGCATTTTAAATTGTACTAAAAGAATGACAGGACACTGCAATAAATATGATGTGTGAAATTTCATAAGGAATATGGTATAAATACTAGCTTTTATTAGTCAGCGGAGCCAGGCCACCATCTGGCTATAAGAACGCTAGGAGTATTACATATCTTTAAGATAAATGAAGATCTTAAAGAAATATTTCCCCATAGTTATTAGAACAGCTTTAGATTTCCTCAAATATTGGTTTACATTTAGATGTTCTGATATTTCTTGTTTACTTTTGTTCTTTGAAAGCAGACAAAGTCAAGAATATGATACTCTTTTCTCCGCAAAGCTGTCTCTTGTGTGTCACCTTCTTCCCCTTGAAAATATTCTTTGTCAGGCTGACAGCGATGACAACAGCACTCCTGGACACTGTGGAAAACCACAACACTTGAGTGCTTTGTTGTGGTTTTTCTTGAGTTCTGAGTGATACTGTGAAAGCTGGTAAGATGGGTTTTGTTTTCATTCTTCAAGTAAAGTACTTAGTATGTGGTTATGCCCAGCAGAGTGCCTGGCACTTAGTGGGTAAACCAAATAAACCTGGATTTAAAGTCTGACTTCACTTGCTGCTAACTGTGCAACTCTGGGAAATTTGCTGAGTATCTCATGGCCTCAGTTTTCTTGTGCATAAAATGGAGATGATACCTGCCTCCTGGAATTATAGTGTGGAATAAATGAGATGTTAAGTGCTTAGCACACAGCCAGAGCCCAATAAGCTCTCAAAAATTGTACATTGTTGTTTTTACTATTTTTTTCCTTCTTCTCCTTCACTATTGTCTTTTACTCTTTTTCTTTTTTTAGAGATATTCACTGTGTAAAGAAAACTCTGCACATAAATTGAATAAATGTGTCATTTCTAAATGTCCTGTGACTATCCCACTATGTCTAGTTGGTACCTCAACTATAGTTGTTCAGTAAATGATTTACCTTAGTTTTGGAAAATTTCGTAAGAGATTAAAATCTCTTAATGTTAGTAATAGTGAAAATCTTATACTTGAAGAGAAAACTATTAGAAAAAAACATTGTGTTACACTTTTCAAGAAATACACAGGTAATCAAGATAGTGCCATAGGTCATTTCCAAATTCAGTTCTCCTCACAAGAAGACCAACTACCAACTGTCCACAGAGAAGACACCACTATGAAAACCCCAGAACCCAGGGGTGAGGCTGAAGCACCCCCCTGGACAACAGACACTGAGAAGGACCACATTAGAAGAGCAAAGGAGCAGTTCCACTTGGACTGCATCACCCCGCCCCAAGGCCAGCACAGCATCAAACAGAGGGCCCCCCCGGGCCTATAGTTCTGCAAGCGGGAAAAAGAGAGCCCGAGGTGAACATCCAGCACCCCAGTATTGCAGAATGCTTCCTGGGAGGCTCACTCAGGTCTTACCTCATAGGAACCACTAGAGGAACCTGTGAAGCACGACCAATGGGGACCAGATAGAGATAGAGTAGTGGGGGCAGGGTTTGCCGCAAGCAGTGCTCAGACCTTGGCCGACTGGGTTCTGTCTGCAGTGGCACCTGAGCAGAGACCCCAGCCAGCCAATCTGCTCACCTGCAGAGCTGCGCTGCTGGCCCCATCTGGCCAAAGAGCTCAGTTGGGAGTTATTCTTGATTTGGATCCCCAGTCAATGGGCCACATGGGCCATGGAGCATATCCTATGGCTCACCTGAGCAGGGGACCACAACACACAATTGCTTATGGGATACAGCAAAAGCAGTTGTAAGAGGAAAGTTTACAGTTACAAACACATACATCAAGAAAAAAGATCTCAAATAAACAAGCTAACATTACACCTCAAGGAACTAGAAAAAGAAAAACAAATTAATTTTTTGCTAACAAAATTAGCAAAAGGAAGGAAATAATAAAGATTAGAACAGAAATAAATGAAATAGAAAACAGAAAAACAATATAAAAGATTAATAAAATTAAGGGTTGTTTCTTTGAAAAGATAAGCAAAATTGACAAGTCTTTAGCTGGACTAACCACGAAAAAAAGATAGAGGACTCAAATAAATAAAATTATAAATGAAAGAGGAGACATTACAATAGATATCACAGAAATAAAAAGGATCACAAGAGACTACTATGAACAATTATATGCCAACAAATTCAACAACCAAAAGAAATGCATAAATTCCTAGAAATATACAACCTACCAAGACAGAATCATGAATAAATAGAAACTCTGAACAGACCAGACCAATAATGAGTAAGGAGATTGAATTGGTAATCAAAAATCTCCCAAAAAAGAAAACCCGAGTACCAGATGGTTTCACTGGTGAATTTTACCAAACATTTAAAGAAGTATTAATGCCAGTCTTTCTCAAACTCTTCCAAAAAATTGAAGAGGAAGGAGCACTCCCAAACTCATTTTATGAGGCCAGCATTACCCTGATATGCAAACCAGAAAAGAACATTACAAGAAAAGAAAACTACAGGAGAATATCCCTGATGAATATAGACACAAAAATTCTCAACAAAATATTAGCAAACTGAATTCAACAGTATATTAAAAAGATCATATACCATGATCGAGTTGGTTTTATTCAAGGGATGCAAAGATGGTTCAATATCCACAATTCAATCAATGTGATACACCACATTAACAAAATGAAAGATAAAAATCATATGATTATCTCAATAGATGCAGAAAAAGCATTTGACAAAATTCAATATCCATTTATGATAAAAACTCAACAAATTGGGTACAATAAAGGCTGTATGTGACAAGCCCACAGCTAACATCATACTCAATGGTGAAAGGTTGAGAGCTTTTTCTCTAAGATCAGGAACAAGACAAGTGTGCCCTCTCTTACCACTCCTATCAATGTACTACTGGAAGTCCTAGCCACAGCAATCAGGCAAGAAAAATAAATAAAAGGCAACTAAAGTGGAAAGGAAGTAAAATTGTCTCTGTTTACAGATGACATGATCTTATATATAGAAAACCCTAAAGACTCCACCAAAAAACTATTACAACTAATCAACCAATTCAGTAAAATTGAAGGATACAAAATCAACATACAAAAATCAGTTGCATTCTATACAGTAACAACAAACTATCTGAAAGAGAAATAAAGAAAACAATCCCATTCACTATAGCATCAAAAACAATAAAATACTTAGTAATAAATTTAACCAAGAAGGTGAAAGACCTGTACACTGAAAACTATAAGACATTAATGAAAGACATTGAAGAAGACACAAATAAATGGAAAGACATCCTATGTTCATTGACTGAAAAAATTAATCTTGTTAAAATGTCCATATGACCCAAAGCCATCTATAGATTCAACACAATCCCTATTAAAATTTCAATAGCATTTTTCACAGATATAATACAAACTATCTTAAAATTTGTATGGGACTACAGAAGACCCTGAATAGCCAAAGCAGTCTTGAGAAAGAAGAACAAAGTAGAAGGCATCACATTCCCTGATTTCAAATTATACTGCAAAACTATAGTAATCCAAATAGTATGCAGCTGGCATAAAAACCAACACAGCCCAATGGAACAGAATTGAGAGCCCAGAACTAAACCCATGCATATACAATCAACTAATATTTGACAAAGGAGCCAAGAATACTTAATAGGGAAAAGATAGTCTCTTCAACAACTTGTGCTGGGAAAACTGGATATCCACACGTAAAACAATGAAACTGGATGCATTAAACTCTTCATCATGTTTAAAAACAACAACAACAAAAAGAATGAAACTGGACCCTTATCTTACACTATGCCCCAAAATTAACTCAAAATGGATTAAAGACTTAAATGTAAGAGCTGAAACAGTAAAAATCCTAGAAGAAAACATAGGGAAAAATCTCCTTGACATTGGTCTTGGCACTGATTTTTTAGATATGACACCAAAAACACAAGCAACAAAAGCAGAAATGAATAAGTGAAACTACACTATAAATATGTTGATTTTTTACGAGTAGCCCAAAATTTAGAGTGTTCAGAGGAGAACTAAAACAAACAATTAGAAAAAAAATAGTAACAGAGGGTCTATGTCCCAATGTATTTAACTAATTGATTCAACATGGAAAAAATAGAGAGTACTTAATAAAATATGTGCGTATTAAAAGTACTTGGATTTATAAATTACTTATTTTCTATTGAGAGATGATAGAGACGTTATGAATTAAATTAGAACACAGAGATGTGGTGTGACATAAGGAAGATATTCCTGATCATGATGTTTTTGGGTCACTACAATATGGAATGCATAATCGAAACGTTGTGTTTTGCTTTAGGTTCTTTTTTTTTTTTTTTTATGTCTTTTTTTTTCTGATCCAGGAGCCAATGAAGCATCACAGCTGCATTTGGCTGCATGTCTCTTTGATCTTTTTTTTACCCCCCGAAGCCCCAGTAGATAGTCACAGCTGCACATCCTTCTAGTTGCTGTATGTGGGACGCGGCCTCAGCATGGCCGGAGAAGCGGTGCGTGGGTGCGCGCCTGGGATCCGAACCCGGGCAGCCAGCAGCACAGCGCGCACACTTAACCGCTAAGCCACGGGGCCGGCCCTTGCTTTAGGTTCTAAAAGCAACATCTCTGAGAAATTTTATCACTCTTTTGCTTTCAGAAAGTGAGTAAATTAAACCAAGGCTTGCTACCAATGACTCACAGCTCCTTGTTCCTGGGGTTATCCACCTGTCCCTGCTAATTCCCCACATCCATGTCTGCTTCTGGGCCTTTCCTTTGGATTTCTGTATTCTGGGGTCTTTCCTCCTTAAGAAAAGCATCGTTCCATTTACTTCCTGGGGCTATCACAGACATCTCTTTACCAGAGAGATGATGGAAGATATTTCAGTGACCTTTGCCAGACCAGGGATTACACAGTGCACCTGAAAACTCAAGGCTTTGAAGAATGTTATTCTGTGTTTTTCTGTGGTAATGAGAAATAGTACTATCTAAACTAGAATGAATTGTCAACTCGCAAATCATAATCAGAGTTTATGGATTAGTACAATTGGCTTATTCTCTAGGAAAAAAATATATACTCACTTCTGAAGTTGAATATAAGTCTTCCATTGGTTCTCTTAAAGTTCATATTGTTTATTCACAATTTTGATATTGGTACTTGGATTTTTCTTATCTTGTCTTAAAATAGAAAATAGATTTGTCCTCTTAAAATATTTTAATCTTGACATCAAAATTTAAAGCACATATACAAATTATTTTTTTAGTGAAAAGTACAATTATTTTTACTCAGATGTATTTAGTACCTAAGTATCTTTTGTAAAGAACCCTCAGATTTCAAAAGACAACTTTAGAAAATCACATTATGTCTCCTTAAATACACAATTGTGAGAATACGGTGGTCACTTGGAGGATTCATGCTAAGATTTAATACCCGTAGCATACATTTTAGGAAATTTTAAGCAGAAATGTTGCAAAAGAAATAGTCTTTCTGTAAAAAAAAAAAAAAAAGAAGCTTTTATAATTACTTAGTCCAAATAGGGAAGAAGGCCTCAGTTTGAATTCATGGCATATTGCTATAATACGCTATTAGCCTAATCCTTCATTTTCTTGTCAATTAAAGACTTATCTTTATTCACTGATTCACTTATCAGTAATTCGCTGGGTATTTTAAAGCTGGTTGTTAAAAATCCCTTTGTTTATGGCAATAAGGCACCATTCATTTTGTGAACTTTATAAAACCAACCTCTGCCAATTTTGCTCTTTGAGAATAGCTCTAAAGATGTGTTCCCACAGTAATTACTTATTCCAGAGATGTTCATTAAAGAATGAAGTAAGAGGCAAGTGTTGGAAACAATTGTATCCCACCAAAGCCAGCTCTACTGAGTACCTTCCCAGCATCTACAGTACTTAACGTACATTAAAAAAAAAAAAATCTTTGGAAAATATCATACAAAATTTGTACTTGTGAGTGCTATTGCCTACAGTGGTATGAAAGATGTAGGGTATTACTTTTACATATTTTTGTTTCAATGAGAGATTCAGCAAAAGGTTGGGGGAAGGTTGGGATGCTTTTGAATGTGAGTTCAGCTGTCCATCATCTACCTGCTGTGAATAGTATGGGTCATGCTAGTGTCTCTGCTCTCTACCGCCTGCTTGCTCACAGTGACCAGGGGTGAAGAGAAAGGAGCCGGGTAAACCTCAGTGAAGCCAGCCAAATCTTAACAGAGAAAAACAATAATAAAAAAGATGGCTTTGGAGTTGTATATTTCAGTTAGAATTGATTTGTTAATGCAGGAGAGTAGTATGAAGAGTTTCAGTGTTTTATTTGCTTGTTACCAGAACCTGAGGTGCTAGAATGTGTTTGGGTATCACACTTATCCTAGATGACAGTAAACGTCTCACTGAGCCTTAATGGGCAAAGGAAGGGAGAAAATTCCAGGCAAGAGAGCGAGGGAGAGATTTTGTGTATCGGCTTGTCAGTGACACATCTGACTGATAAACCCCTTCCATGAACGAAGGTTTATTTATTTCTATTACATAAGAAAATACAACAGTCCAAGGAAGGAAATCAGAGAACACGGGATTGGGTGTATTTCCTAAACTTCTAGGAGCTAAACAAAGTGGATACCAATCATTTGTAATGAGCACATTCTTTGTTTGAAGGCTAATGACACAGCCAAATTAGTTTTCTAAGTGCTTGGAAACAGTTTTCAGTTTTTTGGCCTCCAGACTTGAGTACTTTCGGCCGCACTATTTTTTTCCTTTTCGTTAACTCATCAATCATCAAGATTTCAAATATAAATGTAGCTTAGTTTCATCAAAATGAATGCGTTTGGTGTCTTGTGGTTTAAAGGAATTATTTTACTCTAAAATGTCAAGGTCCTGCCTGATGTGTAGAGTGATGATCCTGGGGGTGCTAAGGCGAAATGCTGCAAGGTATAGTGGGGCTTTTCTGGAGCATACCTCAAGAAGGTGAGATCCTTGTATTGAGCTATCTAGGGATATTTACTCAGGGTTCAGGCTGCTGACGTTTGAACTCCGTTGAGAGATTACAGAATCTCTCTAGGCCTCAATTTCTTCATCTGTCAAATGGGAATGCTAATAATATTTATTTCAACTATTTTCATTTTCTTAAAAGTAGATTAAATGAGATTCCCTATGAACAACTCTAAGATCATGGCCTGACATAAGTGCTCAAAAAATGTCAGCTATTATTATTATATACATAATTAGTATTGTTATGACTAGAGCACCTTTTCCTTTTTAAAAAATTATACTTATATCCTAATTACAAAATAATTCATATACCTATTACCAAAAATTTCAAAAGGTAAGATAGAAAATAAGTATCCAGTGTAAATACAACTATCCAAATGTGCCCATTATTAACATAACTCTCATGTGCCTTTATTAAAAGGAAATCCCATTCTATATAACGGATCTTAACCTGTTTTTTTTGCACTGTCAGTTCGTAGACATCCTTCCATCAATAAATACAGATGTACCACTTAATTTTTAGCGTTTGCATCACATTTCATTGTAGTCCATAATTTAAGCAACCATCCCTGGCATCTTAAATGCTCTTTGTGATGTAGATGGTAAGAAATGCCTTTAATCAGCACGTTCTCATTAACTGCCTCTGCCTGCTTTGCTGTTTGATAAAATTGACTGGAACCGACTTAACGCTTAGGTCTGGATCTCAGCTCTGCCACCTACTGGCTGTATGACCTCAGGCAGGTTACATAACCTCACTGTAGCTCATGTATTTTTTTTTCTTCATTTGTAAAATGGTGATAATAAGAGTATCTACCTCACAGGGTTGTTGAGCACAATCAGTTGGTTAAAATGTGTAAAGCTTTTGAGACTAGTTTTTGGTATATAGTTAGTACTTGATAAGTATTAGCTTGAGGCCCTATAAAATCCTGGACTTTCTCCCAAATCATCAAAGAAAAAGTGCATTACTTCTTTGAATTAGGTAAATTTTATTTGCAAACTTTACAACATTTCACTAAGATATATATGTTTGCTTTGGGATGTTTATATGTGAAAATATGTATTATCCTGCAAACCCCAATTCCCAAACCATGTTGGTTAGAGGAGAGTTTAATAAAGTTATTTCTGGGCACACTGTTCACTGGATAATTTTGAAACAATCACCATTGGACATTAGTAACTAGGTTAATATTTTGCAACTTTTATTTTCTTAACATATCTAAGGAATAGGGGACACTCTTGTCAATGACTCAGGCTTACTACACATGTTCATGGGTGCAGGGCTGAGACAGGAAGCTATCTCCCCTTTTTAAGAATCGAATCTAGGGGAGCGGTAAAATCTAAAGGGATTCTGAAAAATTGTCCTCCCTCAGGTGTTGTGACATGTTATTTCTGCAATAACCATCCCGTCTTAAAGGTCTATATGTGGCATCCATATTAGGTAATTCTGGAACAAGGTTACCTCAATAAGAGCTTCCCAACTTGGTAAGGCCCACAGATAGGGTATAAGTGCTCTGACATTGACCCAACTTCCTCTGCCTCCCAGCGGCCAACCAGGGCAGGGCAGCTAGAGCCCTTTGGCCAGGCCATCAGCAGCTTCACTGACTCCCCCAGAGGGTCCTAAATGAATTTAACTGTCTTTAAATGCCTTGACATGAAATCGCTGGAAAGCACCCTCTTAAGTGCCACTTTTTACTGGCTCTGCTTGCTAAAACAACAAGCTACAGACATATGAGGAAGGATGTTCATGTGAATTTTCCTTGTTAGACTGATTCATTTGCACCCTTGCGATACCATAATACAGGTTTCTAGCATGTAAACCAGGGTTTCTAAAAATTAGAGACTCACGGACCCCTGGAATATATCTAATGACCCAGTTTGAGAAACATTGTTCTAAAAGTTAATACTATATGATCGTTAGTGCTCACTAATGATTGTAAACACAAATATAAATTCTTGCAAATGAAAACATACAGAAAACCCTGATTGTAACCTGGCCACTGGGATAAGAAAATGCAAATATTAACATGGCTCTAGGAGATGATCAAAATGACAACAACAAAATTAAATAATTCCTACAGAGATGTGAAATCCTCTAAGAACGTAACTATAGACTACAGGATAACATCATTCTAAAGCCGTGGTTCTCAAAATGTGGTCCCCAGAGCAGCAGATCAGCATCATCTGGAAACTTACAGAAAAGCAAATTCTTGAGACCCACATCAAATTTATTGAAAGTGGATCTGAGGATGGGACTCAGTCATTTGTGTTTTAACAGCTCTTCAGGTAATGCTGATGTGCGTGAGTTTGAGAACCATGATTAATGAGGCTGACTTCTTTTCCATTCCTTCCATACCAAATGAATGCTGTCCTTCATTTACCTTAGGAAACAATACCCCCATTTGTGTGAGGCTGCTGCTATTTCAACTCTTTTTAAAGAATTTGTCTCAGATCCAGTTTGTAACTAAGGAGAAATTCAGTTTCATTATTTGATAGTCAAATCTCATTAAGCAATTGCTCAGAGTATCTGTATGAGTCGCAGATTTGACTTTGCCCTGCAATGGGGACAAAAATCTGAAAGCTTTTCGCGTTTAGAGTGACTAGCCTTCAAGGAGATGCAGTCACAAAGTTTTATTGAAAGCTTAATATTTATTAAATAGCCCTTGATAGACTGCTTTTGGAACTTGCAGGACATTCTCCACCATAATATTATTTAGCCTCTAACTCTCCCTACTTGACCTTTGGTCAGAAAAATTAACCTGATGACTACTTCATTTATTTGATTTTCCTACCTCCTGAGTCAGAGTTAGAGTTAGCTTTGGAAGGAGACTTGGAGTCAAGTGCTTGCTGGAGTAAAACCATTTTTACTGGGAGAACTCAAGGCCAAAACTTTATCTACCCACTTCATTGCCCCAGCTGACTTGGCTACTGATTTCTCTGCTGCTATGAAATCCTTTTCCAAACACCTAATTCATACATGGTTCTCAAGCCTCATCTTGTCCCAGAGCAATTATGGTGGCTGAGCTGCCTGAGGTGAGAAAAGGAGAAAAGGAACAAGAGACCATAAATGCTAGCGGTCAGTCCTACTCGTTCCTACCATGTCACCCATCACCAGCATTCTGTTCTGAGTGTTAAACAGCCGACTTCACGTGAATCCAGCTTCATCCCAGAGTTCCCAATCTAGGTTTTGTGACAAAATGTCCACGATGACCCTCATGCTTGCAAAAGGAATACACTGTGGAGGAATAATCTAGGTTTTCCTCTGAACCTTAAATGGACCTCACATCTGTTTCCTGAAGTTCTCTCCAGTGCCCTTGTAGCCTGAGGCTTCTTCCATAGTCCAAGTGAGGAAGGCAGGAAAGTGGGGAACGTCCTGATCAGTGGAAGAAGAGGGACACTCAGTGTAAGGTCTAGCAGATAGAGCACTCGCCAGGGATGTGGTGGACAGAGCCAGGCTCATTAAGCAAAAAGAAGAACATAAAACTCAATCCATTGCCACATCCCGGGGTAAACCACTCATGAGATTTTAATGAACAAACCTGCCGCTATGTATCACTTTGTATGTACCTTTACTATTTTATATGAAGTAGATCATGTCTATGTTTCTGTTTAACCTACTTTTTTTTTTTTACTTAAAAATTTATCGTAAACATCCTTTTTAGGTCACGAACATTTCTATTATAATATCATTTTCTAAGATTTTGTAGTATTCTCTTGTCGTTCAAGATAATTTATTAAAACCACCCTCTATTGTTTAAAATATTTATTGTTTTTATTTTTTTGGACCAGACCCTTTTTAATGCTATCCCATGAGTACTTAGAATCAAATCTTCAAATATCAGCATGATCAATCACATTATTTCATTTGTAAATTTTAATTTTTTTTACAATAACAATATATTTAAATTGTTCAAAGTCAAAACTATATAAAAATATCCAAAGTTCTTCTCCCACTATGTTTATTGGTTTATTTCATATACTTCCAACATTTTGCGATACAAATATAAGCAAATATGAATATATATTTTCTCACTCTTTTTCTTTTTACAGAGGTAGCAAATTATAAACACTTCTGTATTTTAAAAGAAATGGTGTACTATATCTTCGAGCTCCCTCCACATTAGTACAGAGATTGTATCTATATATAATTTTCATAATTTATTATACATAATTTTTCTTTGGCATAGATTGTTCATTGTGGGGAGGAAACTAGTCCTCTATTGCTGAACATTTGGGGTACTTCCATTCTTTTGCTACCACATTGTCACAATGAATAATCATCTACATGTAATTTCATTCATGTATAGAACTATATGCTCAGATTCATGTGGACAAGGTACAACCCATTTTGTTTTTTTTTTCCTGTAGCATTAATACTACTCTGATAGCTTCTAATTCTGACTAAACTCCTTTCAGAATCCAAGCATATTAATTGTTTTTCTTTCGTTTCTAAAGTATAATAATGTAGACATTATTTTCAGGAAGAAATATAACAATCTGAGCATCTCAAATGCCATTTCTCATCCTATACCTCTGAAAAAATATATCTCAGTTGACTCCAGAGAATTCCAGTTTGCTCTTTGAAAAAAGTTAATATGTAGGACAATTTAATTGTCAAAAATAAACATCGGATTTTTCTTCCATGATCTTCCACAGGAAGCAAGGGAGAATTAGTGTAATTTAAATGTAAGCATGCTTCTAAAAATTAGATTTGCTACCCTATGTATCTGCAGTCTTACTAAATATCTTATTCCATATTATATCTTTAAAGGGATTTATAAAAAATTAAATATTCTAATCTGATTTTACCCAATTTTTTTTTTTGGTGAGGAAGATTAGCCCTGAGCTAGTGTCTGATGCCAATCCTCCTCTTTTTGCTGAGGAAGATTGGCCCTGGGCTAGCATCCATGCCCATCTTCCTCTACTTTATATGGGACACCGCCACAGCATGGCTTGCCAAGTGGTGCATCGGTGTGCCCCCGGGGATCCTAACCTGCGAGCCCCAGGCCACCTAAGCAGAGCGCACACACTTAACTGCTCCGCTACCGGGCCAGCCCCTACCCAATATTTTTTAATATCTACTTTTTTCTCTGATTTTAATTATGAGCATGTCAGTTACTTTATGATAGTATCAAATAACCTTTAGTCTTGTTTATTTTCAATGAAATTTTTCAAGTTGCTTAAAAGATTAACATAACTTAGCACTAATCTGTATTCTAGGACAGTGATTGTCAACTTTAGAACCTTTCACAGTAGGGTCACCTAGGGAGCTTTTAAAAACCCAAATAACAAGGCCACCACAGACCAATAAAATATAAATACTTGGTGGTAGGACCTAGGTCATAGTATTTTTTAAATCTCCCCAGGTAATTTCAATGCGTAGCCAAGTTTGAGAATCACTGTTCTAGGGGAAAAAATAATTGCAGGATTTTTGTCCATTGTTTTCCCAATTAGAATTTATTTTAATATGCTTTTCGGGAAGTATCCATTTTGTTAAATTTTGCATTGAAAATGAAAAACTAAAATAAGAATTCTTCGTTTTTGTATTTGAAATGAAAGGAGTAAATTCTCAACCAAAGAAATTGCATTTTGTGCAAAATTTTGTCTACATCTTGGTATGTTGAGGAGAGAAGTTTATAACTTTCTTCAGATTTTCAATGTGGTCCTTCTGGAGTAGTGAAGAAATCGGCTGTGGGCAGAAATACGTGTAGCTATTGGTTTGCAGCCTGACCTTTATTCCACGCAAAGGCAAAGTGCCCCTCTCTGAGGTGTTTCTGACATAAGGCTGAGTTGTGCATAAATTTCTCTGAGTAATGATTCTCCACTCAAATGTATTAAAGCTATAAAAATCGTGTGCCCAGTTTTTATTAAGCAAACTAGCCACACGCGTAAGTGGGCAAGTTAGTTGTGATTCAAAAACAATCTCAGAATGTGGATAAAGCTGGCAAGTTTTTCTCAATACTGATTGAATAGCTCATAACTATTCCTGGGTGAACTGAAAAAGAAAATGTAGATAGCTTGGAAAAGTTCATCCAGCTGTGGAAGGTATTTTGGTGGGCAAAAACTCTCCTCCGTCTTAAGTAAAGAAGAAATGGGGACTTTCCAGCAAAGAGAGAAGGTAGTGTCTTGAGAACTTGGGGCTAATTTGTCCCTAAATATCATTTTTTATATGTATACTTCTGAGAAGTTTTGTACTGGAAACTTTATAATATTTTAATTTGAAAACACATGACACAATGGCTAATGGGAACAGAAAGATAATTTTATAAGAAGTTTTTGGGGAGAATAAAGGCTGGATATCTGATTCTAGATTTTATTTTCCTGTGCTTTTCCTACTACTAAGTAAGATAGTAAATAAGAAATAATCATTGGATTAATTTACTATCTATGATGTTTTATTATATATTATAATAAAAAGTGTTTTATTTTGTTTTTTAATTTTCTTAGTTTCTTCTCCTAAATCCTACAGGCCATTCATTTTCCCATCTTTGTGAACTGGTTAGTTTACCAGAAAGATTATGTCTAAAAGTCTAAAAGTTTGTGTATTACCCTTTTGAAGCTACTGCTTCCTCAAACACTCTCTAGAGTAAGTTTGTACTTTCATTACAAAAGAAATTACATTTGCAAGGCAAACGTATTGCCTGTTCTGACAGCTCTTTCATTTAGAGGATGTAATGTTTCTGACTTTTGGTTGAAGCCTCAAACTGATACCGTTACAGGACAACACGTACTGTTACTTTTAATGAATTACATTTGGTAACTGGGTTCTCTTTTTACAGACTTCTTGAAGCATGCTTTCACCTTTCAAATATTTTGGCCTGCCATTTATCCAATGATTTCACCCTTTTTGTTTGCCTTGACAGGGTAATTTCATCAAAGTTTTCCCACATGGCCAAAATCTGTATTAGCTATTTGATGTGCAGTAAATTTAAAAGCCAGTAGTATTCCTCCCACTTATATATACAAAAAACAGATGTAGCGATTACACTGTAATGTTCCTGGCTAAAGCAAATTTAGATGTAAGTATATAACCTTTATATGTATTGGAGCAAAGTATGTCATTCTTTCTCATTTCACTTGAATGGATGTTTAATAAAATTGCTACTTATCAAAAGAGAAACTCCAGGGGAAGACTAAATAAATGTGGTGATATTTTAAAAGTTAATGAATGAGGTGCCTTGATCTATGGCTCCATTATACCCTCTTCATTTGCTCCACAGAGCTCTTAAAACACAAGATGTGATGTAAAGGGTAGGTAAGCTAATTTAAACATTGCTTTAAAAAGTAGACAGTGAAACACTTATTATGTTTACCAAGAGGCTGAGTAGAAAGTCTTTAATCCTAAAAGACATTATGAGACAAAATGTAACCTGCAAATGAATTTCTTTTTTAACATAATAAGTATTAAAATTGAACTGTTTCATGTGAGTAAG
Source organism: Diceros bicornis minor (assembly GCF_020826845.1). NCBI lineage: Eukaryota > Metazoa > Chordata > Mammalia > Perissodactyla > Rhinocerotidae > Diceros > Diceros bicornis. Next base: position 18,423,747 of record NC_080766.1, read on the forward strand.
GCTATAAAAATTGTCTGGTAAAACATAATACAGTAAAATATTTTTTTTAATTTACTTGAACCATTACTTACATGGTACTACCAATATTTCTATTTAACAGAGATTTTTATGTTATATCTTCATGAGCGTAATTTTATAATCAGTATAGATCATGCTTTTAGTGCCAACTTATTTCACAGTGGTGATTCTGAGAGTTCTTCAATTTAGTTTGGAAGTCTGGACAACTGATTTTAACAAAACTACGAAAATACCCCAGACTTAGGGCTCTTTGTTCAGAAATAACAAAAGCCAATTTGAGCTAGCTTAAACCAAAAATATATTTATTAAACAACTGCTGGATTGTCTCATGCAATCTAATAGCAAGAAAGTGGCTTGATCTTTAGCAGAGACTGGAACTGGATCCTTAATGCCTGCTGAAATATTTTCTCTGTCTTCCATCTCTGCTTCTCCCTGTGTATCTGTCTCATCATTTTTCCCGTGCCAGACTGCTGATTCCAATCCTCAGAGAAAGTGGAAGAGGGTCATTCCACAGTCACGAGTTTACAGCTGCTTTCAAAGACCTGAACTAAGCTAAAAGAACATTTCTTAACCCCAATTCTAAATTCCCGGGAGAAGGAATTTGACTGAGCCAGCCTGGGTCAAGTGTCCAGCTGTGTCAAGTCAGCTATAATTAGGAGAGAGAGTGTCACTGAGTTCCCAAAAGACCCACCCCTGTAGACAGAGAAGACAGTTCTAAGAGAAGAGGAACCTACAAAACATCCCAGGAAATGTTTATTACAACCCTGTTAGATAAGTAATAAGTGCAAATTTAATTTAATTTCTCCATCGTGTCGAGTAGATTTGGTACCAGAGAAAACTGCAGTTTTTAAAATATAAAATATGCTGGTATTTGCTCATTGAAAAACCTTCTCTTGTACTATATTAACTACTTCATTATATCAGAAAATCCTTAAACTCTTACACTGATATTCTGTAACTTGATCAATTGCTATTTATTTATTTATTTTGAGTATGCTTATGGACCATTAGAGAAGTGGAAAAGTAGATTTTGGATTTGGATTATCAGGTAAAACTTGTCCTAATTCCAATATCAATAAAGTAATTTTTAAATGGCATAAAATAAACTGTATAATGTATGGTATGCAAATACCATTTTTTCAGGTAAAATGTTTTTCAGAATATGAGTACTTAAAAGGTGAATTAGAGACGATCAAGTCCAAAACACCCTAGTAGATGTAAATAAATAAAGTGAGGCTCAGAAGGCTGAGTGTCTTATTTCAAGTTACAAAAACTATTTAGTGAAAACTTGTGATAAGGAGCCACATCTTTTGATTCTCAACCTTATGTTAGCTGCTTGCCCTATATATTAAAAACAAATAAATCTGTCATGCTGTCACCAATGAGATGCTCCTTTGAGGAAAGAGAATCTTGGAGGCTTTAAGAATTATCAATGTAATGTTTACCCTCATGTAAAATTTAAACAATCTCTGGTTTACTAATTCAGAAAGCTTCTGGTAAATACTGAATTTGAGAAAGATATATGGAAGTACATTTGGTATATGCTTATCAGAATTTGGGCAGGCTTCTCATGGAGTCCATGTTTTCAGCTCATTCACAGCTCTAGATTAATTAAGAAAATTTCGAGTACTATGCAGAAATGACTTCACAGAGCACCCAAAATAGCTTTATAAATAAAGCTCATCCAGATGACTATTTTTTATGGAAAACTGATATTTTAAAACTTACTTTTCCAGTTAAATTATTAAAAGATTAGTCCATTTCTTTCCAGGAATAATTATACTTTTGGTATGATTTACTTATTTGTAGTTGCCTTTAACTTGGATTTTGAAGTTTTCCACTATAGTGAGTTAATAAAAAGAATGAATGCTGAAATATTTTTGCTCAAATTAGTAAAAAATGTTTTCCTGTTCATGCTTTTTATTTTAAGCATAAGTGATTTGTGATAATGGCAATGGTTTCCAGTAACCCATTGGCACGTAAGGGATGGTATTAACACGTTGTGGTGATCTGTAAACTTTTTCTGTAACACCAGTGCTGCTTAGAAAAGTGATTTTGTCACTGAAGGCCTTGAGTAGAATTAGTTCATTTGTACATTTATTTTTAACATCTCAAATTATCTGCATAAGAACATTTAAGCGTACTCATATACAGGTAAGAGGCTGCATGTTAGAGGAAAAAACATGAGATTAAATCATACAATATCTAGCTCTTTCCTACTACATTTCTATGTGCCACTTAAACTACTTTATTTTCCTAAGCATTATCTATAAAACATAGAGGTTAAGGTTAAATGATATCTAAGGTCCTCTCTAGCTCTAACAGCTTATGTTTCTATGATAAACTTTAATTATATATATACACATAAATTCCAATTTATTGGATGAAGGTAAAAACTAAGGTCCCATTTTTTGAAAATTCAAAATAAATAACTATGTATGCCATTGCCTCCTATTGTAAGCTATCTCTTAGATATCTTTCCCTTTTCCTTAGATATTGTCCCTCTTGTGGAATTTCAAAAACTCAAGAAAAAGATTTCACAAACCAAGGTTTAGTACTGAGTTCTAGCATCCTTGAAACTGTGATGTAGTAGCTGCTCTGTCAATGTTATTTTCACTTCCTTCCCATACTCATATTCATGTTAATATTCTAACCGTCAAGCAAGCAGTTTAGAAGATTTGAAATTAAAAAGAAGAGAAAAGAGGAACATGAAACACTATTTTTAGCTATGAGGAAGGCCCGTATTTTTAAGGAGAAAATAAAGAGCTGACTCTCAACTTTTAGGGCAGAGATGATTTCCCTCTGCCCCCCCAGGAAACTCCTGCCCTTAAGATTTGTTTTTTATGAATGAGTGCATGAGAAAGAAACTAACGCCAACTGTATGGCATTTTCAAGTTAAGTAAGACAAGAATGCAGTATTGGAACGACCACTCAGGGTTTAGGAGATGGGAGTTGCAGATGTGGGGCCAAATACCAAGTTTCCAGTGATCTTCATTAAATCTCTTTACCTCCCTCTCTTTTCTTTCAATATCTGTAAATTGAGGAGTCTGAGCTAAATTCACTCTAAGCTCACTTTTAACTGTAAACATATTGCTTTCAGGACTTATATCCATTATGTACCTGTAAACAGATTTTTTTCTGCATGTAGTTACTAAGTCTTTAATCCCCAAAGTAGTTTTTCAATACCTTTACCCATTATTATTTGGAATATGCTCAGAAGATGCAAATGATTCAAATATTTTTAAGGACATATTTCAAATGCTAATAACTTAAATATTTGCTTAAGCAAACTACAGAAAGAAATGTGAACTTTCAGGTACTTTCCCTTTCCTGTGTTATTTTCCATCCTTTGTAAAGCATTATTAGCAAGTCTTACTTTTAAGATTAATGCCCAAGTTAGTAAACGTCTACCTGTGGATAATTACTAAAAGAGGAACATTGGACCTGAAAACAAAACAAACAAAACCATAAAACCAATACAAACGAAATGAGAAAACTCTTCATAAAAAAAACGAGTTGGAGTAATAACTCATAATAAGTGAAAAGGCAAACATAGGAATTATTTTCACAAGGATAATACATAAGCCAAGATTTTGCTCTTTTACAATCTCAAACTGTAACATGTACTCATGCAAAAAGATAGTCCTGAACGTCCTAGAGGCACAAAAGAGGGTGGACCTACTTAGTTTATTTCTAAATCGTCAGCTCTTTTTGTTCTATTCTTTCAGTAAAATAAACTGTTTTGCTGAATAAGAGGGTTAAGAAAAGCCCTGAGTGAGTCACTCCAATTTGTTTCCACATTCTGAACAGTCAATAAAGGAATTTATTGCCTCATTAGGCATTTTGAGTAGATTTCTGGAAACCTGGGTGACGTAAGACAGAAAAGTAACCTAGTAAGATGTTTTAAAAGTGGTTGCAGCTGAACTTGTTTTTGAAATTGTAAGTTGCCTGTTAGACTGGAATGACATAGCGATTTGTTTCAAGAAACGGTGCCAGGCGGTGGGCTGGTTTCAAGGAGGAAACTGTGTCTATTTTCAGCAAGTACCAAAAAATACTGTAAATACTTGTACTAAAAATACTGTAAGATGATAAAGGCAAGAAGATTAGAAGGCGGTGGTCTCAGTAATGAGATCTAGAGTAAGCTGCTTATAAGTGAAAACAATGGAAGTTGGGTGGTTGAGGCTGTGGACGGTAAGCATATAGCCAGCAATGCATACATACAATGTTGCACTTGACTTCTGCTCTTCTACACCCTTGCCCATTGTTCAGCAGATATTTAGCTCTAAGTTCAAATGTAGTACTTCAAGTCGGACCTCCCTCAGACCAAGGCATCTGTAACCACTCTCCCTCTGGTTGTGGGCTTCACAGATTCATTACTAGTCAAGTGAGTGGGCTTCACAGATTCATTACTAGTCAAGTGAGGGTAGGTGCTTTCCCCTCACTTTAACTTGTAATAATCTTTCAGAGTGAGAGGGAACTTTTCTTCAACTTCTTTAAAAATGACTGCAAATTAAAATGGCGGTAGCTAAAGTATTTTTTTTTTTAACAAAAGAATATTGAACTCACTTCAAAATGTAAACAACTCAGGAGGCGAAAACTCGTAGAACAAATGATTTATTAATAAGTAGGACACAAGGACTTGCTTGCCTAAACTAATCTTCTTTTTGTACATTTAGCAGATAAACACATTAATCATGATCAGTCTGCACTATATCAAAAGAGAATTTGATAAATTAATCCCAACCAGCCATAAAACAGGAAGTTTCAGGGAATTTTCCAGATAAAAGGAGTGAAAATATTTGTTTCTCATAATGAAAAAACTGTGTGTGTGTAGTACATAATACGTAATATATACTACATACACACATATATGTACACATGTGTGCATACATATATATACTATATATGTGACATCCTATAAAGAGATCTGAGTTTTCATAAGTTGGGACAATAATGGAATAAAAGAGAAAACAAAGATTTAATCTGAACTCGCTTCTTTTGTTGTTAGTTAAAGATTGATTTCTCAGTACTGCTTATGTACTCACCATAAGAGATTCCAACCTTAGGAGAGATTTTGGGATGTAAAAAGAAGGAAATATTTTCTCCATCATCAAGTCTTTCACTTCTTCCAACTGACCAACAACTTGCTACCAGTATTCAATACCAGTATTGAATACTTAAAGAATAATAGTTGAAAGAGAAAAAAATATTTGAAGACAAGATACTGAGGGGGAGACATTGGGAAAGGAGGCCTGAGTTCTTGTCTCAGTTTTGCAAATCTCTCTGGACACAGTTTCCTCATCTGTAAAACATGAAATTTGTACTGGATGACTTCAAATTGTCCTTGAAGTTTTAAGAATCTATAAATCTAACTTGGTGGTCTGGAGCAGATTAAAATCCACTTAAAACTTGAAGGAAGGAATTAAAAGCTGCAAAATGGTGCTGTTCCTCATTAGTCCCTTTCTAATTAACATTATAAAAGTTCCAGATCTGAGACCCTGCCAAATGTAAAGCCTTGCTATTTTACATATATATTCTTCTACATCCAATTATTTCTCTTTAAGAGAATATAAGATCAGTTATTTTTTAATGATTATTTGTTGACTATGATGTTCATTGAGGTTCTCATGGGTAGTTCAATTCAACAAATGTTTAATTAATGGCTACTATGTGTTGGGCAGTGAGCAAGGTGTTAGAAAATACCACCACCACCACCACCAAGACCTCTCCCCACAAAACAACAAAATAACAAGCGATCCTTGGTTTAGGGAGCTTAAAGTATGTCTGGTACATAACAGTTATTCAGCAAATATTTGTTCAATGACTGAATGAATGTACTGAAGGAGACAATTAGAGTATAATATTATAAATATGCATGGAGAAATAGATACATATTTAGATATAATACATGTATAGCTATGCAAAGGAGTAGGAAAGTCTTTGCTTAGAGGAGTCATGGAAATATTTAGAGAGTAGTTGACATTCGAGCTGAGTAGTCGTTCCAACAACAAAAGCACATTCAAAAGCACATTTTAAACAGAGTTGCCATGCCAGTTTATGGAATGTTTGGGATTGTTCAACATATGTATTGTGAGGAATAGTCACAGATTACAGGTATCGAAGATGGAAAGGTGGCTGGGGGAAAATTGCCAAGACTTTTTTTTAATACCAGGCTGAGTAGTTTAAACTTCATACTAGGAATAGTTATAGTAGTACTATAAATAAAGGGAAGCGTTTTGTTCATAAGGACAGGAATGAGATGATCAAGTTTGTCTCTGTGTCTTCTGATCCTTCAAGTGTGCCCAGAGGGTCTGCATTAAACATTTTAAGAGTTTCTCCGACTTTTTCACCCAAGCTCTAGCAACCAAATGAAGTCAGTGTTTAGCTTCTAACATAATTTACTTTCTGTAAGAAATTTATGATGTTTAAACCACAGCATTGAACACATTGAGTAGGCCTTTTCAAATGATACGTCCCCCTTCAACTTGCTGGAGATTCTGATATGTCTTCTGTCTTCCCCATCCTCTCCTCCTCCCATTTGTTTAGACTTGCAAATATACCTGTGGACCCAGGTGGTGCTCTACCCTAACACAAACCCTAAATGAATAGAATTATAATCAATTTTATAAACAAAAACAAAAATAATAATATTGAGAACCAGGAAACATCAACAGCGTGAGCTCTGGATCCAAACAGCGGAGGTTTTGCCACTGACTAGCTGTGACTTTGACCAAGTTACTTAAACTGTCTGCAGCTAGGTTTTGGAAGATAATGTTACTTTCTCTTTTAGGGTTGTTTTGAGGATTGAAAGAGTTAATACAGAATATTGTTGTTGATGTTGTTGTTATAGCACAGTAGAGGAGGTCGGTACAATCTGTGTTCCTCCCCTATGATGCCTTCTTTCTGCCCCCATTAGTGATGCTATTTCTTTCTAGAATGCTTTTGGTCCTCAACGTCCTCTACAAAGAACACACATTCTTCTCTTTGCTGATATCTATATTTCGATAAGATTCAATATATGAACTTGAAAACACATTCAAATCTCCTCATGTTAAATCACCACTTCTTGTTCTAACCAAATGACAGGATTTTTATTCTATTTTCTTGTTTTCTCTTCTTAAAATGGTAACTTTTCTCTCTGTATCTACTTGCTGCTCATGCATTCACTCAAGGACTTTTTCCTGGGTGCCTCTTCTATGTTTAGCAGTCCAAAGACTATCAAGTCATTCCCTTATCTCAACACACTCCCCAATTCGAAAAAAAAAATCTCATTTTTATTAATGCTACTTTATAGACCTTATTTTTATAAGATTTTATTAATCTTTATGGATCTTCAGATTATGTAAAGATTTACACTTCCTTTTTAACTTGTGAAGACCAGATTGGGGTTGAGCTTAATTAGAGAGATTTCTTAGAACATCAAGTCCTAGACTGGTCTGAGAGGCCTGAAAACAACCTGGCCCTCTACTCAGTAGAATAAGCTGTTTGGGAAGCCACCGTCTCTTCTGCTACAGCAGCTCCCTCCATCACCAAGCTTGACGGTGGTTTCTTTTCAGATCTATCTTGATTATGCATAAAATAAATCTTAATAATGCCTTAGAAAGGAAATCGCTGCAAAATGCAAGCTATTCTTGATATTAGACTAGATTTAAAAATGATCCAGGATTTTAAAATCAAAGAAAACGACAGAAACAAAAAATCTGTGATTGCTTTATTATTGATCTTAGGGACTTGCCAAGGTCAATTGAAATGGAAATATTATGTGTAATATTAATATCATTTAAAATAATGACTTTTTTATTAAGAGACTCTTTGTTTTCATCATTTTATGGAAGTAGCTTTTTCCCCCTCCTTCAATAAAACTAAGCGATCTAGGGCATCTTGCAATAATGCAAGAAAGCGGGGTTAATATCACCAGTCAGATGGTCTTTATACATTGTGGTTGTTCATTTGAACTGAGCTTTCATTATCCTTTAATTTTATTCAGTGAAAGTAAATTTTGTTTATCTGAGGTTTTCAAACACAGATAGCGTTCCAGGATTGGGTAGACCCTAAGGCACTTTGGCCTTATATTGTTCTGGATACCAAAATTCATTTTTTTTTCAGGCTAGTTAAATCATCATCTGAAACAGAGATTCAAGACTACCAAATGGGCTTTGGGGTGATAATAGATGTGTCATACACCAAAAACAGAAAGACTCCGTTGCCTTAAATAGGGTGAAATTGTGAGAGGAGAGGCAAATAAATAAAATAACAAGTCTAGAGGCCCTTTTCACACTGCATCACTTTCCATCTAGAAAATTGTTGCAGGTAAATACAATCAGTTCTTACCGAATAGTAAGTATAATATATGCAATTTATTGTTATTACAAAGAGTTTTTATTGTATCTGAAGAATTCCAGAGAGGGCCATTAAAAATCCATTATAGTGTTTTTAGTTAGTGATCTGCTCTGCTTCCCAAACCATGGTCATTTTATGCAGTATTAGACCTACAATATGCATTTCTCTTTCATGCCTCATTCAAATTCTGCATGCTTACAAATAATTACTTGAGAGGATTTTTGTTGCCTTGTGGGCCATTTCGTAAAAGCACGATATAATTTATTTGAGCAAAATATAGTAATGGTCTTTAGGAAAAGTTCTCTTATGTAAAAGCTCAATTTAAACTTGAATGAAGGGTAAGTTTCTATTTGCAATGATGGAAAGAAACTTACATTTCCAATAGGAAAGGCTTCATAGTTGGAGTATTAATAATTGAATTTGATAACAACATCACCACTTACCTCCAGAAAAGTGGGTTCTCTTTGCCCTGCTCAGAAGTTTCATTGGCTTCCCAAGATGTCCCCACTCTTCCACTTAGAATTCACGGTCTCAGCCTCAACTCATTTTCACTTCTTTTATATATAATTACTTCTTCTTTCACATAAGCCCTTCTTCCACCCAGATTCATCTTTCCAATTCCACCACATAATTTTTTTTCATTTTTACTTATACTTTCGTGTAAACACCTTTTACTGTCTCCAAACACCTTTTTTACTGGTCCAATTTTTCTCCCGTTCTAAACTTTCATTAAAATCCTCCATTCTCTGTAAAAGCTGCCTGAATGTGGGAGTCTTTTTCTTTCAAATAAGATTATACATCTGCCGTCTTAAACTGATGCATCTGTGCGTAGAGCACAAAGGGAGTGTACACCTGTTGAATGACCATAGTTTTCCACGGATTTTGCTAGGTGTTCTACATTATATGTGTAATTTAATTCACATAGCAGCCAGGGAATAAGGAACTATTGTGCGTGGTGTACAGGTGAAGAAACTAGGGCTCAGTCCATTTAAGTAACTTCTCCAAATTTTCTCTGGTAGAAAGCAACAGAGCATAGATTCAAACCTTCCTCTTTTTGCATCAAAACCTGTGTTTTTTGCATTCAGGTGTCTTTCCCTATACATGTGTCTATGTCATTTTCTCATCTTTCTGACAGCAGGGACTCTATAATGAGAATTTTTGTCTTTTAGATAGTTGTCACGTAGCTGACCACATAATGGGCCACAATTTTGCATTTAAGTCCTTGTGTAACTCAAATGCAATGTTGCCCTTTACAATGTTTTTCGGTTTTTACTCATTTAAAATGATGTATATATTCATAATTAGAAATGGTTTATTTTTTTCCTATAGTCAAAAAAGTAAAGAAAATATTCATATGAATACTTTAATATTCATATGAAGGCACTTTCAGAAAATTTTGCTATATTTTCAAGTTGGTCATGAACATAAAAGAGTTTATGTTTCCCAAGGTTCATTTTTATTTAATGTATTTTATTCTGTGCATGGTTTATAATATTTCTTAGTTTATACAGCTTTGTGTTCTCCTAAAGGCTAAGATTCATTTTTCTCAGACCATTTGAATCTTAATTGGGGAAAAAAGATATCTTCAAAAAAGTACATGGACTTTGAACTAAACTTAGACATGCTTAAGAGAGTCAACATTTAATACATTTACCTTGAATTTGGGATCATTTAAAAACAATTCAGATTAAAAAAATTTAAATGCAATAACATATCTGAAGATAATTTCCAGACCTAGCCTATTCTTGTGTAGAGGGAGCAAATTAAAAGGAAGTCTTTACTGAACGCATAAACATCTAGGTAACTTGTAGAATTACTGACAAGCAACTCAGAAGCTGCTCCATAAATACTGTCCATCTATTGTTTATCATTTTATTCTAAGCCAAACTCCTAATAACTGAAAAAAAAGCTTTAGATGATTGGATAATATTTCTTCCCAAGGTCAGTATAAATCTGTTTCTAAAGTGCATTATCAGACAAGCAGGAGCCTTCCAATATTACTTATGCTAAATGGAAAAATTTATGCTGGTTCTTTTGTCAACCATTACATGTTAATTGTGTAAGATTAAGGTGAGAGCCATAGGAAATTAAAACAAAATACAGAAGGCCTGGTTCTTGGTCTAATGGGATTTGCACTGTAACAAATGAGACAAGGCATTGGCTTAAACAGAGATACACGTACACATAACATCTCAAGATAGCTTAAGATAACTGCCGGGAATGGCACAGATGAGTTCAGCGGAGACTGCCGTGGTCTACGACAGTTGGGGAAATTGTTACTAAGGTGGTGCAATTTGAGAGCAGTCCTCAAAGAGGGGCAGCGTTTTGTTAGGTGGAAAGCAGGTGACACAACAATTTGGGTTGGAACAAAATTGAAAAATCAAGGGGCTCGCCTGGTGGCATAGTGGTTAAGTTCGTGTGCTCCACTTGGGCTGCCCAGGGGTTGTGGGTTTGGATCCCAGGTGTGGACCTACACACTGCTCATCAAGCCATGCTGTGGTGGCATCCCACATACAAAATAGAGGAAGATTGGCACAGATGTTAGCTCAGGTCCAATCTTCCTCAAGTAACAAGAGGAAGATTGGCAACAGATGTTAGCTAAGGGCCAATCTTCCTCACCAAAAGAAAAAAGAAAAAGAAAAATTGACAAATCAAGTTGCAGAGGTGGCTTAGGCAAAATATGTTTGAAGGAAACATTAGAATGACTAAAATGGAAGCTTTGTTCAAATAACAACGTCATGTTTTATTTTTCTCTATCTTTTCCTTACTTTGCATCTATCAGTTGACCCCTGTTTTTAACTAGTCTAGACTACCATGTTTTAATATCTCTGCATTTTATCAGTTGTAAGATGTAAGCTTTGAATTCTTGGATGCAAATGACCCATTCCCTTGAGAGTCTGACCACTCAACAGGATCCACTGATCTTAGCTGCTAGATGGTTGATCACTTTGCTGACTATGAAACATCATCCTAGCAAGCCGTGTCCTAAGAGCATCAAAACCTTCAGCTTCTTGAGAAGCTAAACTAGGAGTGTTACGGTTCACTTCTACACATTCTCCAGCTGTGCCTGAACAGCTTGATTTCTCATCTATTTCATGGTGAAACAGAAATATTCTCAGAAATTCTTTTTTCCTTGGAGCCACCAAGATTTTGGCCTGCCTTTTTATTGGTCATTTCCTGAGAATATTGGAGTATTTGACCATCCTACATCACTTTTCTGAGAACCAGCACATCCCAAAAATGGTCTGAGTCCTCTCCTTTGATTATCAATAAGGATCACCGTTAGAGGAGTCAAAGAAGAGACCAGATTGAAACAGGAATTTGTCAGGTTCCCTGTTGCATGTTTTTAATTCACGCACTCACATGGCTACATCCAACAGAGGTGACCTGAATTTTCTCCTTTGATGTCGCATACCATGAATTCCCATAGCAGGTCAGGAACAAAGAGGGCATTTTAAAGCTTTTTTCTAACACTGCCTGAGCAGATACTGACTGATTGTGTCCCAGGAACATGCTCTTGATTTTAGAATCATAAACATCAGTGGGACCGCGATGCTCATAGAGTGATATAGTGGCTTTGATTTCTCTTGGGTGGTCAAAACACAGCATGTGTGATATTTTTAGAAACTATGGTTCACAAAGCACATAGTTCTAGAGCATTTTGTTTTCATTATGTTCATGTCAATGGAAACCATTGTGCTTCCTGATGTCTTACTGAGATGGCCTTTTTGGTAATTTTAGGCCACTTTCCCAAGGATACTGCATGCTGCCTGACCCTTATTCCCCAGGAAATAAGTAGGACTTGGGCTGACCTGTTGTGGATAACGTACTTTCTCTAAGAATGGCAGAAGGAAAAACATCAGACTAGGATGCTCTCCAGAAATAATAATGGAGAATCTCATCCTGTTTTGTAAACTCTTCATACTTTGCTTTTTGTGTGTTTGGTGGGAATATTATTTTTAAAGGGCCATTATACTGTTTGAAAAATATTATTTTGTATTAAATTTGTTTTAGAGTTAAGGAAGATAAATAAGACCTTATTATTAACAAGTTTATAAAATCGGCATTAGTATACGTATAGGAAGTTTTTGAATGAATGCTAATTCGGAATTTACAAGTCAACATTTCCTCTTTCCAGCAGTTTTATTTACACTGCTCTTGGTGAGATGAAGATGGGAGTGAATAACAATACCCGCCCAGTGCTTCACTTGAAGAACATTCAGGATTCTGGAAACCAGGTAAAAATAATACTTTAGGAAGGCATATTCCCTTTATTAAAAAAAACTATCAAGTTTGATCTATAATTTCCTTCAAGAAGCTGTATTTACTATCAAATTCAATTTATAATTTGTTTACAAACAATACATTATATCTAACATTTCGTCTCTCTATGAAGAGCAGAATGTTTTACTAAAGCGTACATTCATGCATTAATTCATTAATTTAATAAAGTTATATCAGTAATATAATCTACTTTTGTGGAAATATTTTAAAGGAAAAAGAGGACATATGCCTATTTGGTTTGACTCGTTATAATTCTAAGCAAAGGAAAGAGGATTAGGTTAAATAAGTGTAATGTTTCTTTGAAAAAATAACTTTTATTTTTACTAAATAAATATATGCACACATATTTAAAATGCAAATCAAAGATTAATCATCTAAATAAATAACCCTTTGGCACCACTGCAGGAAGGCAACCACTTTCAACTTCTTTAATTTTTATTTTACTTTTGTGTTTTTAAATAATGTCCACACAGCTAGCTCATGATTCCTCAACTTAGATTTTGATTGGCTTTTATTTCTACAAATGAAGGTTTAAACTTCCTTAAAATCTCAGAATTCTTTATTCTTACATTATAGTTATATCACCACTTTAGTTTAAATCCGTCTCTGGTTGTTTACTTACTAAGACTGTACAAATAGTGTTTACTGCTGAGCCTGGTGATATAATTATATTCCCTTTATTGTAAAATTTTTATTTTTCCTTCAATTACTAAGTGCCTCATTTATTTATATAGTTTTTTGCCCAGCTCTTCCTCCTCCTCCACCTCTGTCTCCCTTCCTTGTTCCCTTCCTCCCTTCTTTTCTTTCCTTTTTTTTTTTGCTAAGTCTTCCCCAAAGCTTCAAAATCTTTATAAAATGCTTCTCTATTAAATTTTCTACACAGGCAAGTTGGTCAGATAATCTAGCAACTTTTTATATTTTTTTCCTTATTATTTTCCCTTGTAGAAATCCTTCCTGGAGCCTCTCTTCCAGTTTTATTTTGTCTGGTTGCTCTCTAAAGCATCCTATATAAAGACGTCATTCAGGGTTTCTTTGGGTGTCATCCTGGAAATTCATTTTTCCATTTTATGATGTTGTAGCCTCTCCTTTCTAGAAATTATATCCTCCTTTTACTTGGTGTTCTCTCTCTTTTTGCTGGAGCTCATGTTCTGGCAATGTTTTGAGAAAGGTTCTACAGGTGATAAATTACAAACTTGCACGTTGAGAAGTGTCTTTATTCTACCTGATACTTGATTGAATCTTTGCCTAGAAACAGAATTATAGATTTAAAATAATTTTCACTCAGAATTTTGGAAGTATTTTTACATTACCTTCCAGCTTCCAATATTGTTAAGACCAACATCATTTTGATTTTGATCATTTTGTCTATCACTTAATTTTCTCACTAATAAGCTTTTGAGATATCCTCTTTATTTATGGTGTCATAGACTTCATCAGAATATGTCTTAGTGTGGGTCTTTCTTCATCCTGTGTCTTGGGGCACTCAATCAATCCTTTCAACCTGATGATGTCGATTATGAGAAATTTCCTTATATTATATTCTTAATAATTTCTTTACTAAAATTTTCTCTAGTTTCCATTTCTTGAACTACTCTTTGTGGAGTGAATTATCTTCATTTGGATTATCTCCATTGACCATCTACTTTTAAAAAGTCTTTACTTCTCTCTATTTATGTATTTGTCTTCTTCAGTTTAGTCTTCATTATCTTTTAACACTTTTATTAAATTTTTATTTTTAGTGCTCATATGTTAAATTCATAATTATCCTTCTTGTTATCTATTTTTTTCTCTCTCCCTCTCTTTTTTATTGTGTCCTGCCTTGCTTCACCAAGGCAGTATCTTCTCTCATATTTGGGGACATTATTATCATTTCTTTGAAGTTTTATTCTGCTCACTGCATATTCTCTATTTCTCTGAGTTCCTTCATTCCTTTCACTTATTTTGTTTTCTGTTTTTTCCTTGATGGATTCCCGATGATGATCCTTGACTTTCCAATCATATTTTTAAAGAGACACTAAAAACCTGATTAGAATTTCTGTGCACAGGAGTGATGCTTGTCAGCAGATAGGCTTCACTTTTGATCCATTGGGTTGGCAGTTGGCTTTTTTGGTGGGCATGACACATTAACAAAAATAACAAGGTTATTTTTCTCTGTGGGAGTTGTTTACTCAAGAGAAGAATTCTTAATCTTCTGTTTGGGGATATAAACACCCTGGGGCTTAACTAGGGAAGGCAGGTGTACATAGTACATAGTTCTCTGTGTATGTAGACTTTCACAACCTTTCAGTTGTTGGTACCATGTCCCTTTGCTGCCTTTTGTGTTATAGATTGGAGTCATTCTGGTTCAGTTTCTCCAGATACCATTTCTTTCCTTTAGGGTGAGAAGGGTTAGTTCCTTGGCTTCTTTACAGTAGATGTGTGGTCATAGATAGGTGTCTAACTGCTCCTCTTATAGTCTTTCAAACAATCTCTCTATTTTCAACTCTTGGCCTCAACCCCACCTTTGACAATACCTAGATGTTCCAATATCTGAGCCTTTCTTGGATGTTACCATGTGGCTATGTTTGTTTATTTTTAATTAGTATCTGCTATTTACCTTTAGTTGGTCTTTCTTCTACTCTGCTAAGTCAAATGCCACTATTTCACCCACTTTCTGCGTTTATATATTGTGGTTTAGAGTTGTAAAAGTCTTCTAGTTTTAGAAAGTATTTGGGTTTGTGTGGTAGGCTGATAATGGCTCCCAAAAATATGTCCACCTCCTCATTCCCAGAACCAGTGAATGTTACTTTATTTGGAAAACGGATCTTTACAGATGTAATTAAGTTAAGGATTTTGCAATGAAGAGATTATCCTGGATTATCCAGGTGGGCCCTAAGTGTCCTTAGAAGAGAGAGACAAAGGGAGATTTGACCCACACAGAGGAGATGGTGATATGAGGATGGAGGCAGAGATTGAAGTGATGTGGCCACAAGCCAGAGAATGCTGAGAAATGCAGGAGCCACCAGAAGCTAGAAGCAGCAAGAAATGGATTCTTCTACAGAGCCTTCAGAGAGAGCATGGGCCTGACAAAAAGCTTGATTTCAACCCAGTGAAATTGATGTTGAACTTCTGGCCTCCGGAACTATAAGAGAATAAGTTTCTGTTGTTTTAAGCCACCAAGTTTACAGGAATTTGTTATGGCAGCCACAGCAAATGAACACAGTTTGTATTAGAGTTAGTTTCTTTTTCTCCTTCATGCTTTGTGATGATTTTTGTAAGGAGGAAGAGGTAGAAAGACATTTATTTCACCTTCTTGAAACTGAAATCCTTTAATTCTTTGATTTAGGATAGTTTTCTTATAATTTTTTCCCTGCCATAAGGAGCATGCCCACTTGCAGAAGTATCGGTACTTGCCCAGATACGGAATTTCAACAGTGTCTTCATTTATTCCTCTTCTCTTCTTATTACACAGTGTCTCCTGTCAAATAGGTCTTACTTCTTTCCCTCCTCCTTTTCTTTCATTTTTCAATAATCAGTCACTTACCTACTTAGTGTTAGGCATTGTGATAAACTTTGGGAATCTAGAAACCAATAAAGCAGTTTTACTGCCCTCCATGAGCTCACCATCTATTGGTATAAAAGAGGAACAAAAATAACATTTGATTGGTGCAAGACATAAAACCAAAAACAGAAATAAAAATCAACAACTAAAATATGATAAGTGCTAAATTAGATGTAGGAGTAAAAAGCTGTGGTTTCACAGAACATACAGTGAATAGCTCTGTTTGACAGAGACTGAGAGGATTTGTTAAGTGATACTTGAGCAGGGTCTGAGGGGATGAATTGAAGTTTTATGAAGAACTAAATAGGGGAAAGGCATCTTATGGAAAGGAACTGCCACTGCAGAAGGCACACACATGTTAAAGAGCATGGATTGCTTGGGCATGGCAAGAGCACAGATTAAGAATGGGGGAGGGGAAGGTCATGAGATTATAAAGGTTGGAGTCAGATTATAATGAACATTTTTTTTGCTGTGTTATGGAGTTTAGATTTTTATTATTTTGGAAATGGGGAAAAATGGGCTTTGAGCAGGAAATTGGCATGGTCAATTAGGAAGAAAACTCTGGCAGCATTCTGCTTATCCCACTAATGAAGAGAAGCTGCGAGATCAGTTAGGGGTCTCTTGTAAGAGACCATGTGAGCGCTAGATGACAATGACCTGAGTCACAGCAGAGGTCATGGGACAAAGGTAAGAGAATGGAATGAAGCGATAATTATGAAACGAGATTGGCAGAGTGATGGAATTTCTAGTTTTAAGTAGAAGTGGTAAGTGCAATGCTAGCAGTCACAGGATGCAATTGGACGCTGGGCGACAGGATCCATTTGGGTCTGGGCAAGGGCAGAGGAGATGACACCCAAGCGGAGTCTTAAAAGAGAGAAGAAACAAATTATTTGAAAAAGAGGAGCAAGGAAACAGATTGTGGCAGCAAGGCTCTCCAAAAGCACGAGATGATCTGAGAAAATGCGTGGATGTGAGAAACAGATTGGCTGCTGGATCAGTTCTAAGTGGCGTGCAATTGCTGGTGTAGAAAGGCTCGTGGGAGGTGAGGTAGGAAGGAACCAGTCTGGTTAACCTCTGGTTGACTTGCCTCATCCTTTCTTTCCGTAAGTGTTCATTCTTACATTTATACCAATCTTTATGTTTGGAACAATTTTTCGTCTACTGCTTGCACTTTCTTCCTTTTAAAATATACTCAGAGCTTCTATCTGTAAGGACAGCCATCCTAATTTCATGTTCTTGGGAGAAATTTGTATGGATTTGTACTCATTAAAAAATTATATCGAACTGTTTTATCCATTTATAATACACTGTTTATTCACTCAACACATATTTAGCCAGGAAAAAGGAACAGCCAAGACCCTGTCGATGGCTTCCATTGGAATTCGAGCACACTAACATGTTCTCTGGTTTGACAAGTGTTACAGGAAAAGACAGCGCCTCATAGCAGGTCTTCATAGTTCTCTGCACTTACAAGTATCCTGCGACATTTGACTGTTTCTTCTTGAGCTTTGTTTTTTGAAAGGAAAGGGAGCAAGAAAAGAATAAACTTTGTAATATGTAATTTGTATAATGTATCCCAAAGTGCTTTAGCTCAGATATTTACATAACTTTTTGAGCACACACCACAGTTAGAATCAATTTCCTCTCCTTAAAAGCTTCAAAGTTAATTAATTTAGCTAAGAATTGGGGACAGAATGACAAACATGGCAACAATTCCCCAATCTAATTAAATAGCAGTTAGCATCTGAAAAACAGCTCTTTATTGAAAATTTTAGAACTAGAATCACAGAACTTTATCTGCCTTTGCATTCAATAGCCCATCATACCCTCTTCTAATTGGAAGGTTAGGTCTGATTATTGGAATATAGGCTCAAATTGCTCAGGAAAGTAGTAGGTTGCCTAAGATTAACTCTTTAGGATTATCTAACTCAATAGCCTAAATTTTAATAACAACTTGGGTAACCAGAGTTTTGGGTACAGTATAACAAGGGTTTTAGAGCCAGTGGTTTCAGAGTATTAACTTAAATTTGGCACCCCTGATCTGGCAGGCTTGCCTGCCTTGGCAATATCCCCTGACCCAGAATTGCCCCTTGATGGTGCCAAATATCCTAATCTAAAGCCTGATGATAGTTGTAGAGAGGTGAATGTAATTTTCATGGGTACTATACTTTATTTTTGTAAGAGTTTCCAGATACAGTATATCACACATATTAGAATTAGTGTCTTGGTACCATAGGGATTTTGGGCACCAAAATCTCCAAGAAGGAAAAGGAGGAACCAAGGATGGCTACAGGGAAAGATAATTTTGGGTAGGCTGGCCTTTCCACACTCCTCAAACTGTAGCCTGTAGCGTGTTTTTCACTACCTGCTCATGAAAGCCCTGCTTTATCTCAGAGACATTCCTCTGTAAGTGCCAAATAGTCTCAACTCTTGTTCTTGCCTGAACACTGCCACCCTATGTGATGCTTAATGTACTAGAGCACATTTGCTTAATGCCTCTAATTTCTCTTCCTTGATTGAACTTGTTACCAGTCTATCTTCTTAGGTCTGTGTCTGGGGCCCAGGCATATTTGGCTACCAACACCTTGAGCATGACTTGACTGGATGTAATCTGTTACAGTGAGTGAGGGCTCATGGGGACTTTTCAGTACCCCATGTGTGATCAGTTTAGCCCTGGCCTCGCAGAATATCCTCCTCTGAGGAGATCAACACTTGCCCCTTATACAGCTTCCCGTGGGATCAGACTTCAGCTTTTACCTCTCACTTGGCAAGACACATGACCCATCCCAATTTGTCCCAGTTTGTGACTTTTCCTCACTCTCCTGTAATTTGTCAATTTATTTTCTTCGATCTGATTCAAATACATATTTTCCAACCAATCTAGCTTTCTCGATCCCATCTGCCATCCTTTCCAGTCCAATTAGACTATTTTCTGCTTTCTATTCTAAAGTCTCTACTTATATCCATATAGCAACACATGTCAGAACCGTTTACACACATGCATTTCATATCTCCTCTTCAGGACCTATGTTTTCTCTTTCTTCCTAGCTCCCATTCTAATCATTTATTTACTTTTCCAGATTATGCGAGTTCATCTCTCTCTTCCTTTTGCTCTTTGTTTCTCTCTCCCTTTTTTTCTTTGTATTTCTAATCCCCATATTTTACTTCCTTTACTTTTCTTATTGTTTTTTGTTTTAACAAGATCTTTAAACGACAGCACCCAGACTATATTCTTTTTGTGTGTGTGTGTGTGAGGAAGATCAGCCCTGAGCTAACATCCATGCCAATCCTCCTCTTTTTGCTGAGGAAGACTGGCCCTGGGCTAACATCCGTGCCCATCTTCCTCCACTTTATATGGGATGCCGCCACAGCATGGCCTGACAAGCGTTGCATTGGTGTGCGCCAGGGATCCGAACCTGTGAACCCCAGGCCGCCACAGCAGAGCACGCGCACTTAACCGCTACGCCATATGGGGCCGGCCCCCAGACTATATTCTTTACATATGTATTAAAACAACAAAAGTTGTTGAACTGTGTACTTTGGGCCAACCTGGACTCTTGTTCCTCAGCATGACATTTTCCTTTTATATTCTAATACTTTGCTCAGCTTTCATTTTTCATTAATAACCCATTTGTGTAGAGTTCTCTGTTTTCTTGCCTTTCTTTCTTTCCTTCCTTCTTTTTTTAAGCAACCTCATTCAACTCGCTCCTTGCTCACCCGTGTTGCCACATTCATCCTAAACTACAGTGAGATACTTTCTTGCTTTCCTGCTGCTGCTCCGATCCTTTGGGACCCATACAGACAGGGAGGGTCTCAGACATGAGTTATTTCAGACACGAGTCTGGGAAGATCTAATTAAGGGTCAAGTAGTAGATGCTGTGGGAGGGCATTTGTCACTGAGTGAAAGAGATGACTCTTGCCATACGCTCTCAAAGGAGGAAACAAAGGCTATATACACACATGAACATGGTGTTACATATACTTTTAAATTCTTCCTATAGGTCTAAGTAACAGGGTAGACTCAGTGAAATGAAAGGGAAGGGGAAAATTTCAATTAATTATAAAAGAAGAATCATTCAAATATTGATCGACTAGATTTGAGAGAGTAAATAGTCCAAAATAAGTCAAAAGCTTCAAGGTTTGTGATGAGGGGAATGCTGGAATAATACACCTAAGCCGGTCATGCCTGCCTCTCCTTTTGCTTAATGAATATTTTTATTTTATAAAAGAAATACAGTTAAGTTATAAATAATTTAGAAAGAAAATAAAAATAATCCATGATTCTGCCATACAGAGATGACAATGGCTACCAACCTTTTGATACATGATCCTTTTACTATGTTCAAAGGCACCCATTTTACAAAACTGGAATCATATATTATCTGGAGTTTGTTTTATTCTTGCTTTTGCTTCCCTAAAATTCATATCTCTTAACTCTTCAAAATAAAGATTTATATGTCTATATAATACTATATCATAAGAATTGATAAGCTCATTTTCAGTTTTGTAGGCAATTATAAACAACTTCATATAAAAATGTTGGTCTTTCACTGATGACTTATGAAAGAGTCTTTGACTTTCTTACACAAGATTCTTTGGTATAGTTTATTTTTGATATAATATTACTGAAAATCATGCCCACCTCAGAGCCTTTTGACTGGTCGCTGTCCCTCTGGAAGTTTCTCCTACACATTATCATGTTGGATTCCTACATTGTGCTCAGATTATTGCTCAAATGTTATCACACCGGAGAGACATTTCCCTGAGCACCTATATAAAATGACATCTCCACCACCTCCAAAATCATTCATTATCCCCTTATCCTGCATTATTTTTCATCTTAGCATTCAATAGTACCTAATGTTATGTTTGTGTATTTGCTTATTCTCTCTCTCCACCTCCTAGAATGTAAACTAAATGACAGCAGAAATTCTATTTTGTTAAACACTTTATCCCCAGTGCCTCAAACAGAGTCTGGCACATAATAAGTGATCAACAAATATTTGTTCAATGAATAGATAAATAAAAAGAATAAAGATGTAAGAATTTTGGCACACACAAACTAGTTGCTTTCCAGAAAGCTTGCTCCAATTTATATACTCATAAGACAGAATAACCCACTTTAAATATTAATTTTAAAATTGTCAAATACTAGGAAAAGTTTATACTATAGTCTCAGTGTTTCTCTAGTTTTCATTTCTTTTATTTCTTCTTTGAATTATCTTTTCCTCTTTATATTTTTCATTAAGGTGTTTATCCCTTTAAAATAATGTACAAGAGCTTATGTGCATTGTGTGTTAAATTTTTTCACATTATTCTAGACATTTTCCCTCTCTCATAGCATGCTTTCAATATTCCTTACGTTTTATGACATCGTCGATAAAAAACGCTTAGAGCCCAATATTTTAGGATTCCTTCCAGCGATCTCATCTACACTGTTTCTATAGACTTCAAACTTGTCTCCCTATTTTTTTAGATTTGTCAGCCGTATCACTAGTACAATTTTTCAGAGTGTCATTTCTTATCCCTAGTTCATTTTTTTCCTTTATCCGCTATACTCTCTTCTCCTTTTAAATGTGTGTATTTCCATTTTATTTTATTGTTTTTATTTTAGGCCATTTTCTCCTTCCTGTCTTGTATTAAATGGGTTATGTCTTCATGAATTCTATTTAAAATGCCTGTTGTCACCTATTTTAATAGACGATATATTCAGTTATTGTTCTTCTTTTAATAATGTTCTTTTCCCATTTTCTCTGTTATATTTTCCTATAGGCCCCCATTTTATATTTGTTTTCTATTTGCTCAACACTAAATTAGCCTAGGTGTATCCACTGTCATGGATGACACCTGGTGTTTTCTTACCATCCACTTCTTGCTGGTTTAAACCCATTATGTTTAAATCCTCTTCCTGTCGTTCCAGCTGGGTGACAGGTTGGTGCAGACCTCCCAGCTAGAGACTAGGAAGCATACACGGAGTCTATGGCTCTCTAAAGTAAAGCAGTCTCCTCTGTCCCAAATCTTGTTTCATAAGCATGAAAAGCCACAATTCCTATGTGCCTCTCTCTACCATCTTCCTACCTCTGCTGCCACCTACATTGCTTTAACTAAATTTGGAGGCATAGAATGTGCCACGTGCCAGTCGCTTCTCTCCCTTCCTGTTTTCAGGTATCAGTACAAAAATAGGAAGAGATGGTGCTGTGAGGATACTACTCTGTGTATCCCAAGAAGCATTGGGTATCTACGGAGACCCAATGAAATCATGGCAATCCAGGTTTTTGGTGGAACAGGTCCATGAATCTGAAGGCAGTTAATAAAGAAGTGTTGAAATATTTTCTTGACTTTCAAATGAGTAGGGCTACTCTGAAAACATCTAGAAAAAACATTACCTATTGTTTTTTCTTAGTCCAATATCATTAGCTTTAGAAGAATGATAAAGAAATTGCTTCTAGGGCCGGCCCGTGGCTTAGCGGTTAAGTGCGCGCGCTCCACTACTGGCGGCCTGGGTTCGGATCCCGGGCGCGCACTGACGCACTGCTTCTCCGGCCATGCTGAGGCCACGTCCCACATACAGCAACCAGAAGGATGTGCAACTACGACATACAACTATCTACTTGGGCTTGGGGGGGTGGGGGGGGGGAGGAGGAGGATTGGTAATAGATGTTAGCTCAGGGCCGGTCTTCCTCAGCAAAAAGAAAAGGATTAGCATGGATGTTAGCTCAGGGCTGATCTTCCTCACAGAAAAAAAAAAAAGAAATTGCCTCTATTAATTGCAGTTTTTAGGATTGTTGTAAGCTGTGTTTTTCTGTGTAGATGTTTTAACAGAAAGTTGGCTGAAATCAACCTATGATGGCAGACTGCTAATCAGATGTCTAGTAAAACTAGAAGTTTGATAGTAATATTTTCAAGCCTTTCATTTTAGCTCTTCTCTTGCTCCATCCAAAAGAGATTACCTTTCAAAGCATTGCAGATGAGTAGGAAAAATGTACAGATGTAGAATAGAATTAGTGTGAGAAATGTCAGGGCCACATAATAAGTGACTAATATTTGCTGTTATTATGTAATGCTTAGAAATTATGTCTTTATATCTTCATATAGAAATATTGTCTCCTATCATTTTTAATGACTTTTTAATTATTGAAACATAATTTCAAATTATTTTCCTATTTATTATGTAGTCAAGCAGCATTTCTAAATAAAGTGATAGGCTTTTGGTGGTAAAATTACGTGAGCTATTGAGATCCTTTTCAAATTAGATGAATTTCGCAAAAATTATCTGCAATGTTTGATTTGATCTCCATGATATCTAGTGTAGTAAACGTTTTCCCCATAAAATGAAGATGGAAACTGAGTGGGGTAAAGTTGACAAACTATTTTCAGTAGCATTCTGGTAGCGATCTTTTCAATGTAAGATACCACACTTTTGCAAAGGGGATTATTTTCATAACCTGTGTGTAATTCAGAAATGTTTGTGGTTGTTTTAGTCAACTGGCTATAAAAAAATACCTTATAGACTATGAAATCACCAAAGCTCTTTGAAATGCTGGTGTATGTTTTATGTTTATGTAGGTTATTAGTGACTTTTCTGCTCTTATCAAAAAGTCATTCGTTCTGTGCATGCAGAAACTCTGTCGCAATAGAGGCCAGATCCTTGAGGTGTATGACTGTAGACATCTAATGGATAAGACTGGTGGCCTTGTTGAGTCTTAGGAGTTAGTTGTTAGTCTTGAATGAAGGAAACAAAAAAATAAAAACTTGTTCTTCATAACAGATGAAAATGGAACACAGAATGACAGGGTGGTGTTGAATCATAGAATTTCTAAAGACTAGGTATCTCTCAAGGAGTAATTAGAATTCTTGATTTCTACATATCCATTGGCTAAAAAGCCCAAAGTGCTTTTGAATAATGCCTATTTTCAATATATAAAACAGCTATGACTGAATCACTAAAAGATGCCAAGTCATTATTATTATTATTATTATTATTATTTAACTTATAGTATTTTTAAAACTTATTTTAGAGGCAATAAATTTAGAGTCAATCTCCTCTTCCAAACCTATCAATGACTCCTACTATATATTGGAGAAAGTGGAAACCCCCAATTTCTGCCCTAACCCCCTCCTATAACTGATTTTAACACTCTTATTACTACAGTTTTCAAAATTGATCCTATCCACCAGATAGTATTACTAGTCCTGTTTCTCTCATTTGTCTTATTCATTCTTGAATTTTTGGTTTGTTTGCTTTATCTAAGTCAGACAGTACCCAATTTGAAGACAATTCAGTTGGCCAAGTCAGCTAATGAGATAGAAATGCTAAATTCAGCATCCATATGGAATATTGCGTTTCCTGTAGACTGCTGCACCAGATCATGCTTTGTGGCACTACCAGATAAATAAGGTGGGAAAATGTGGGTGTGGCAAATCCATTGCTGAGGGATGGCTATTTTGGGGGTGAAGATTGTCTAATACAATCACTATAAAAGCATATGCTCCTTAATTGGATTGTAGTATTGAAAAGGATGAGTTTGTTTTGAAATAAAATCGCCTGATATTTCTGTCATTAACTTACTGATAATGATGGTGGCTATTATTTTTGAAGTGTTTTCAAGGGATATACAAACTTAATGTATGAAGTTTAAACAAACCTATAGTTTTAAAAGATTGCTTCTGTTTAGTGTTTTGCTTATTTTCTGTTATTTTGAACTGTCATTTTTATATATATATTAAAGAGAGAAAGCATTTGTCTAAACTAGAGAACAAAATGAAATTCTAATTAAAGTATCTAGGAGAATAAGAGAAATCATGACATTAAGATATATGTAATCTTGAAAGAGTTTAAAAAAGTTATCCCTACCCCCAAAGGTGGTATGATTTTTATTTCCTTAAGCATAGGGAACTTTGTTTACAGTAGTTTAACTTTGCAGTTAGATATAATGTCAGCATCTTGAAAAAACTAAAAACCTAGGAACCCAAATGGTGAAGTGATATCTATATCTATATGGTAGATTAGTTATTTTGTCATTTCTATATTCCCAGCTTGAAATTTAATATAAAAGGAATACTTCACTGCTTTGTTCTAAATCCTGTTTGATCCAACATGGAAAAGATATATTGTTTTGGGTTTCTTAATAGAAAAAGATATCTTTGACTGAATTAAATAGTTGCTTCTGCAAAAAAGAAACTTGGAATTCACCTTTGGTCTGTTTCATATCTTTAGCATATTTTCTATTAAAGATATTTCTAGATTTCAGTGTCTGCTTGGTTTTGGTTATCTAAGCTGTAATAAGCAGCCTTGGGACCCCTGAAGGCACACCCCACACACTTATGCTGTGTGACCTAAGGTCACAAGTAATGGCTGCAAGCTAATTGATTGAGAAAGGCTTGTCTGGCGGGGCCTCTTTGCTGTCCTCCCTTAACATTCCTAAGTTCTGTGAAAGAGGCACTGGCAGCTCAGCCTAGCAAGGAAGGAAAAAAGAGAGGAAGTTTCTCTGCGTTCTGATTACACTCTGAATTCCCTTGTACTGAGCTTCCTTCTCTCCACCCACTTCTCACCAAGAACTCCTTAACTTGAAGGTGAACAACTTAAAGCCTGATCCCAGAGAGTTACCCGAAAAGTGATTTGAGGCTTTATTGAACTGAAAGAACAAATTACCTACTTCAGGCGGTGGGCAGCGTGTGGAAATTGTATTAGAACTTCAGCAAAGTGCACAGCCGCATAATACAGAAGCCAGGACTCAGATTGACAGGCAAATAAGCCAGCTCGTGGAGGGGCCTCTGGGTGGCAGCTCTGGGCTATTGGGTGTTGGACAACTATAGGCAAAACTGAAATGGAAAAGGGGCAGAAAATAGCACACTTAACGCTACGCAACCGTGGCTTTCGCATGGTGAGTGCAGATTTAAGATATTATTTAAAATATACTTTCTCTGTTGTAAAACAAGAAATCTGTTGGGTTTTGAGGGAGATTAGAGCACGAGCATTTCTTACAAGTTCTTAGGTGATTTGGTTTTGTTTCTGCTTGATTTCACATTAAACTTGGCAATGCTAACAGAGAAATACAATATTTGCATTGTCTGGCGTGTCCTTTTCCTTAAAATTATCCTTTTGTTTCAATCCCTCTTCTCTTCAACCTGAATAAATATTGTTTTAGGCAAATCATGTGTGGAATAGATAATGAAGGGACAACGGTGTGACAGAATATTTGTAAACATTTCATTTAGTCCAACTTTGTGTCACTGCTCGACGGCTTCATGTTTTGCCACCTTATCTCAGGAATATACAGCAGAGTCTGTATGAAAAGGGCTTTGTGTTAGAATTCCTGCGAGTTAAAGGGTCAGGGCCAGAGCGTTATCTGACTGCCAGCAAGACTCACTGGGGTGTCCTCTTATTTTTAGCCTAAAATAGGAAAAAAAGCGCATCTTTACATATTAAAAAGTAAGTGTTTTGATTCCAACAATTGCCTTCTTATAGTTTATGTGTGTTATTCCTGGCAGAGGACTGTGTAAACTTCTTTTGAGCAGCACCGTGCAAACTTCTTTTGTTTCTTTTTGTCTTGTTAGCTCACATTTCACTTTAGAAACTTTGAACACAGTTTTTTTTTAATTATCTTGAAACAATACTGAGAAGTTTTTATTTCAGTGCAAATACCTTGGAAGTTAGTAGGCTTGCTTTTTCTGGACAAAAAATACCTCTGAGAGTAAATTGTGCTTAATTCTTAGTTTAGCCATACTTATAATCCTATTTGAAATGTGCTTCTTGTTAAAAAGAAAAAAAAATCAGAGCCTACAGGGAGTATTCCTAAAAATGCTATAGAAGAGATTCTTCTACAAAAACTGCAAATTCAGTATTACAATTTTAATAAGCAGCAAAATATTATTGTTGTTGTTGACTTTGTTTAAAAAGCAATTTTATTAACAAGGTGACTGCATTAGATGTTACTAAATGAATGAAATGAAAAATGTGTCTTCCACACCGATAATTTGATAAAATACAGAGGTTTGCGTGGTTATTATATTTCACATTCATTTAAACTTTTCAAAGAGAAGCTCTGTAATACCAATTTTGGACCATCATTTCAAAAATAAAATTTACTAAAGTAAGCTCCTTATATTTTGAGACTTATAGCTTCTGTTTGCTAAAGTAAATTAATAAACAGAAAAAATATATTGGAGTAATTGTGAAGCTATAAAACTTTACAACAGAAGGAGGAAAGCTTTTAAGCAAGAAGGAATGTGTTTTCTCTTATAGTGCAATTTTGGAGCATTACTTAGCTCTTCTTTTCCAAAGATTTATGGAAAACTATCAACTGTTGCAGACCTAAGTAACAGTCTTGACTTGAATACAAAAACCATGTTTAAGAAAGACAATTATCATCTAACTATTCCTATGATTTGATACAAGCTTCTTTCAACAATTGCAAAATGTGACTGACAAATTCTTTTCTAAGAGAACTAGTTCATTATGTTTGTCACCTGTTACATTCATTCTTTTTTTGCCCACATACAGTCCCTAGCTGTTTATTAGTGCTGCAGGAAAATGAAATGAAAACCTTTTTTTTTTTTTGAGAGAGAGAGAGAAAATGTTGAAGTTTTCATTGGCATGAACCTGCTGAGATTTTTAAAATTATATTCTCATCAAAATCTCCCAAAGTGTTTTTAATAAGGTCTTTTGTTATGATCTTGATATGAATAGTCAACAAAGGAGATGTCAATTGTTTGGGTTTTTCTTTTAATATGTAAAGTTAAGGTGTGGCTGAGGATTTATGAAAGGCTTTGCCAAGAGATCAGTCTTTTGAAAATTTCTCCCCTTGGTATCCTGATTGTAAAAAAATATTTACCCCTTACCTATTCCTTCTAAACCAATCCAGAGACCAGAAATTAAAGGGAACTTCATTATTTTCTTCGGATATAAGTCTGACCACAACTCAGGAAGCTACTATGCTATGGAAAGGGGCTACAAAAGAATGGGGCTCCCTCTGATGGAAGTACATAAATTGTGATAAACAAAAGATAAAAAGATCTACTGCTTAATTTTCCTAACATTTAATCTTAAACTACTGTCTTCAGTCTTTTCTGTTCAGATTTACTTATTGATTGGTTACTGAGGTGAAGGTATCTTTTAAAAACTAAAATCAACTCCAGCATCATTTTAAAACCATGGCTTTAAAGAAGGTATATATATGTATTTTCTTATATAAGGCTAATTTTCCACAGAAGTTTAATTTAGGTATTATATTAATAGGAAACAGTAGAAATATGTTCACAAATTAATATATGGTTATCTCTTTTATTTATATATGAAACATATTGGTGATTCATTGTCCTTCCACTATATTACTATATTGTACCAGATTGGAGTGTGTGTGTGTGTGTGTATGTGTTTGTGTTTGCACTTGTGAGCTCACAGAGAGAGTGATAGAGTGGCCTGGACATATGCTAGGGTTATGACACTCTTTAGGTTACTTCCTTAATTCTCATGGTCACTAAATTTCAGTTTTTTTCTGTACCCTTATAGTGGTAGACATCTGTTGCAGTGAATGTATGCCTTCTCCATTGAGGATGGTTATCAGAATGGCTGTATTCTTTTTACAATTACATTCATCAATTGGTTTTTAAAGATGATTTATTCTATCAAAATATAGGGCAGAATCTGTCGGATTAGTTTCTATTGTCTCTGACCAATTATGAGTCCTCGAAATGCTGTCCTAGACAGTGGCAGTACGGTTTGTATTACTCTTCTTACAGGGAAGCATAGCGGTTGTTCATCTTTCTAGATACTTGGATCTTAGGACTCACATCTTTCTTAAATGATGGAAAACTCTAGAATTTTCTTTTCAAATATTGCTTCTTTTAAGAGCTCTAATCTCTTTTTCTGGACCACCCTGGTAGATGTGTGTTGAAGTTCCACAATATATCATACATATTTCTTAAATTCTCTTTCATACAGTTTTATATATCTTTCTGTCCTGTATTTTTTGGTGAATGACTCAGAGATATCTTCCAATTTACTAATTCTTGTTTTAACTATGTCCATTCCAGAATATTTTTTGCCTATATATTTTTTTCCTGGGAATTCTAATTGGTTCCTTTCTCATAGCTGTTTTTATTGTTTCATCTCTACTTATTTTCTTGTAAATTGTATTGATGTTACTTCCTACTTTGTCCCTTCAAGGATACTAACAAGCTTATTTTGAAATTCTGAAATTGATCTATTATTTTGTTACCTGGAATGACTTCATTGAATGAAGTCTTTTTATATGATTTCATGTCTTGGAATTTTGGTTTTCAGGCTCAAGTTGAGTGAGAGAGATTTTAAAAAATTCTCTCTCTCTGCTAGCTGCACTCCAGTCCTGTGGTCGTAGAGTTGGCTCTGCATGCTCTCCACCCCCGGCTCAGAATCTCTGCTAATAGGGATATCATAGATTTAGTCACCAAGTCAAAAATCAGTTTGTTTCAGGTGCTGCCTGCAAGATTACGGTGGCTGCCTCTGGCTCGCCTATGTAAGCAGCTCTATATAAATCATGGCTCCAGGAGGGTAGTCAGTCATTCAGCTTCCTGTTGTCTTACACTCAGGTTTCCATCAATAAATGTAGCACAGATTTTCACTCATCGCAGGGCAAGTGTGGCACCCCAGCTGCCTCACAGATATAGAGAAATGCTTGCCTCTCATTCCAGCTGGTGCAGCTCACTTTCTGTTTCTATTCTATCTCTTGTCGGCAGAAGTATTTACCTTGTTTTTGACATCACTTTTACCTGATCTCATTTAATATTTTATCTGTTATTGTTATATGTTGGAAGCAAAGGCAAGGGTCTTAAACCTATTCTTACAATGCCGTTTTGACAACTTTCCCAAACCATGGGCTTTGGAATCAGAAAACATGAGGGTTCAAATGCTGACTCACTTATTAACTGCATTACCTTAGGCAAAGTCCTTAATTTCTTAAAAATCTCATTTCTTCTTATCAAAAATACTGATAGCAATGCTTATCTCGTAAGGCTGTTCCAAGCATTGAATGAGATAATGATGGAAAGAAGTCAGCCCTGTGCTTAACCATGTTAAATGTGCAAACTCTAGAGGGGAAAGCAACCAAAACCAAAACAAAACCAGATGCTACCAATTATGTAGTGAATAAATGGCAACAGAAGTGCAAAATAGACTTTGTTTCTTGTATTCTCAGTGAATGCGACGTTATTATTTTTGATAGCTAAAGCAAATTTCTAACGATGAATGTCAAGTGTACTAGTTTTCATGTCTAACAGGTAGGTAAGTGTTCTGCACACTAATCATAGACCTTAGTAAGTGTAAGTGAATGTATTTCAGAGAATTTCAGTAAAATAAGAAGCATTTTGCAAAATGACCTTTTCTTTGTAGTTATTCTAAATCCTTGTAGCTTAAGCACAGTACTAGAGTGGTGAAGATAAGTGGCACGAGAACATGTTTTTGGCTTGTTCTTTTTGCTTGATTAACAGTTATATATAATATTATATATATAACAGTTATATATAATAAATATATATATTTATATAATATCTATATAATATTATGTATTACAGTTTCACTCCAGAATGGGTTCCTGTAATAGTGAAAAAAGGAAAGAGGGGGGTCTTTTGTAAGAGCCTTAGATGGCCTTGTTTTGTAGCTTTGTAGCTAATTTCTAATATTAGTATCTTTTCAATCTTAGTATCTTTTCATAAAATCTGTTTTAACGGACCAGGATTCAAATGCACAGTATGGGCAGAGTGTGTTTGGCTGGGTGGAAAATGAGTTTCTGAAAATCAAAAGGTTTTAAAAGATGAAGGAAGACAAGGATGAAGATGAAGCAGCAACAGCAACTTGGAATTAGTCTTAGAGTCTGAAAACAGAGAAAATAGAGACAAGTTTCTAAGAAGCTATTGTCAGTATGTCCTCAAGTAGAAAATTTATGAAATAAACATTTTGTTTTCCTTTCACACCGTTGGTTTCCCTCCACCATGTTATCTCTCTCTCTGATTTCTATTTGTAGGAACATCATCTGCTCCATTCCTAAATATCCATGAGCTTCAGTACTCCTTCCTGGGCTGCCTTTTCTTTGACCATCTCTCTCCTTTGTTCTTCTCATCCATCACCATGACTTCAGATACTATTATTAGCCAATATCTAGCCCATTTCTCTCTCTCAAACTTTAAACCAGAATATCCAGTTAGCCACAGGCACTTCATGTTAATGTCCAAACTGAATCATCATTTCCCTGCCAGAAATCTTTTTGATCTCAGTCTGTCATCTACCTGGTTGCCCAAAACAGAACCAGGACATGAAACTTTGCCTTCTTTGTACTTCTCTCTTCCCACACATTTAAGCTTTATGGAATACTGATTTTATTTCTAAGCATTTCTATTTCTTTTTTGTTTGTTTGTTTGGTTTTTTTTGTGAGGAAGATCAGCCCTGAGCTAACATCCGTGCTAATCCTCCTCTTTTTGCTGAGGAAGACCGGCTCTGAGCTAACATCCATTGCCAATCCTCCTCCTTCCCCCGCCCCCAAAAGCCCCAGTAGATAGTTGCATGTCATAGCTGCACATCCTTCTAGTTGCTGTACGCGGGACGCGGCCTCAGCATGGCCGGAGAAGCGATGCATGGGTGTGCACCCGGGATCCGAACCCGGGCCGCCAGCAGCGGAGCACGTGCACTTAACCGCTAAGCCACAAGGTGGCCCCGGCATTTCTATTTCTAATCATTCCTCTGATCACATCTACACATTTCCTACCATCTGACTGACATTGTGAGCCACTTCAGAGTTGTATCACTCAAGAACAATGAAGCTGGAGAACATACCCAAAACTCCTCTTTGACATTCATTGAGGGTTACCCCTGTGGCCATTAATTCTAGAATTCTAGCCCACCTCGTGGCAACCCAAGCATGTTCTTGGCTAGAGAACACCATCAGGCAGAAAGTGGCAGGTGTTTGCAGTAAAATTCCCTCAATGTGTAAGGGCAATATGAGTGCCAAGGGTATGTGAGTAGAACACCAAGAGTGTCTAAACTGTACATTTAAGAGGCACTTAAGTTGTTTCCAGGTGTTTGCTATTTCAAACAATGCTGCAAAGAACATCATTGTATATGTCCCCTTGTGAACACGTGTTGAATTTTTCTTGGGGTATATATCCAAAAGGGGAATTGCTGTGTTGTGAGATATGTGTGGTCTCAATGTCACGACTCTCCAAGTTACTCTCCTGAATAGTAAAATCACTCTCTGAAGGTGCCGTACAAATTTCTGCTTCTACCAGCAGTTATTAGACTACTCTTTTGCCCACATCTTTTCCAGCCTTTATTATTGCCCAATGTTTTTTAACTTTGGGATATCTGTTGAGTAAAATAGTATGTTACAATTTTTGACATTGAATTTTTTTTATTCCTAATGAACCCAGAAAGATTTCTAATGAATGTCTGAAACTAGGTGTGAACGGAGACCTTAGCTATATAGAGACTACAATGTGCTACTCATTTTTAATGTGAATACCTCTTTATTTATTAATGATTTAAATGTCCTCTTAAGTTAATTGCTTGCTTATATCTTTGCCAATTTCTTATTAGCTTGTTTATCTTTTTCTTATCAATTTTCTGGCATTCTTTATTCGTGATTTCTCATCCCCTCCACTCCTCACCATAGGTACCTTCTCAGAGTTTTTTCTTTTAATATAAAGCAAATAAAAACATAGAGTTTTATGCTGTCTCGTTATTTACAATATTTTTAACCATGCTTTTGTCATGTACTGTACGGTGGAGTTATTTCAAGATATGTAAGAAGCTGTGCTGCATCCTATGAGGGATGAAAATGTGAACACGATACACAGGCTACCCACTGAAAGCTTAGTCTCACATACAAATTGAGAGAGTTAGAAAGCACTATGGGAATTCAAAGACATGTTTGTTTTCCAACTGAAAAAATTATATTCTTCATAACTGTTGAGAATCATGCATCAGGAGATACAATTTATTCCTACACCACATTTTTTTTTTTGTTGTTACCCAGCATCTTAAATATCAAGTTTTCTATAGCTGACGAAAGTTTGCAAATTTGTAATTAAAGAAAATGTATGTTAAGGGCCTACTATATATCAGGCATTGTGACAGATATTAATGGGGATGTAAAGTGAACAAAGCAGATAATCCCTGATTTCATGGGAAATAGAGGCTGAGAGTTAAATAGCAATGAGGAAAGAGTAGATACAATATAAAAGGGCATCCTGGGAGATGCATACTTACTGACAGAGTGCCTGGGTTTCAGGCTGAAGCATGTTTGGGGAGTGGAGATAGCCAGGTAAAGGTGGGGAATGTTCCAGCAAAGGAAAGAGTATATGCAATATTATGAAGTCCTGGAGATGTAATGTACAGCATGATGACTATAGTTAACAATACTATATTATATATTTCAAAGTAGTTAAGAGAGTAGATCTTGGGGCCAGCCCCCGTGGCTTAGTGGTTAAGTGCGCAGGTTCGGATCCTGGGCGTGCACCGACGCACTGCTTGTCAGGCCATGCGGAGGCCGCGTCCCACATACAGCCACTAGAAGGATGTGCGACTATAACATACAACTATCTACTGGGGCTTTGGGGCAAAAAAAATAGGAGGAAGATTGGCAATAGATGTTAGCTCAGGGCCGGTCTTCCTCAGCAAATAGAGGCGGATTGGCATGGATGTTAGCTCAGGGTTGATCTTCCTCACAAAAAAAAAAAGGAGAGTAGATCTTAAAAGTTCTCATTACACACAAAAAATTGTAACTATGTGAGGTAATTGATGTTAAGTAAACTTATTGTGGTAATCATTTCACTATATATATATATATATATATATATATATATCATATCATTATGCTGGACACCTTAAACTCATACAATGTTATATGTCAATCATATCTCAATAAAACTGGAAAAAGGGAACAGTAGTTGCCCAGAAAAGAACCTTTGAGGAAATCAACATTTAAAGAGTAGAGAGAGGAAGAGAAGGAGTTCAAAAGGAGATAGAGAAAGAATGGTCAGAGAAATAGCAGGGAGAATCATGGAAGCCAAATGTGTCAAAGGCTTAGTAGCTATAAGCAAAAGATTCCAAAATAAAGTCCCTTGTATAAAACAGAAGTTTATTTCTCTCATATTACAAGCCAGCCTATCTATGCTAATGGGGCCATTTTCCTCCTCAGGGTTGTTCAGGAATCCAGGATCCTTCTGCCTTGTTGCCTTGGTTGGTCTGCAGGCATATCTGAGCTCACACGGGAAGAGAGAAAGAACAAAAGTTTAGGGACAACAGCCTGTCTTTAAATTGAAGACAACTTGAAAATTATATATGATATTCTACTCTATACTACTCATCTAAATTTAGCCACACAGCCACAATTGAATCCAAGAGAAGCTGGGAAAGGTAGTTTCTATATGGGAGGACATGTGATTAGGAAGAAGGGGAGAATGAATTTTGGAAGAACAACCACCAGTTGTCACACCAATTTTTTAAGTTTAAAAAAAATACTTAGTGATTCGATAGCTTTATATATCCATTTAACGTATTTATTGAGAGATTGCTGTGTTTGGTCATTATTTTATGTGAAGAGTATATAGATATTAAAAAAAAATTCTGCTACCAAGTAGCTTATTCTAGAAAGGGGAGATAGGTGCTAAACAAATTAGCAAATAAGTATGTGATATAATATTAGGAAATAGTAAGTACTAAGAAGAAAAATAAAGTAAAAGGATAGAGGTGCTATTTTTAGATAGACTAGTCAGGGAAGATCTTTTATGTTAAAAACTGAAAAGGATCCTTTGAAAGACAAAATAAATTGAGCTCCCTCTTTGGGGGAGAATTTGAAGTTGAGTTGCAAGGCTAGTATATTGGTTGAAATAGGACAAGGAGAGTTGCTAATTAGAAGTTCGGAGACGCAGAGTTAAGAGAGTTATCTTTTTAATGAGTTTGGGGAGAAAATTGACCATGATTATAGTCTAAAGAGAAAATGCACAAAGAGATGAGGTGGTTGCAGGTCCTGGTGCTGGAATGAGCATGTTGGTGGAGATAGTTCATATGTGATGACTCATTTTCTCTAAGTAAGAAGTCAGGAAAGCCACGGAGAGTGAGGGTAACGTGGGCTGTGTCAGGTTGATGAGAATTGTGAAGGTATGGAGTTGTTATGGAAAACTTCCAGCAAATATGAGAAGACCAAGTCTAGAAGATAAGAAGTATGTCATGGGATTGAATCTGTGCTGGGGTTTTTCTGGGTGTGGGTAGTGGAAGTGTCCACCTAGGTAAAGGAAGTGGTAATGAGAGTGGTTTGGCGATGAAACATGTCTTTTCCATATAGCAAAAGCAATGGCCCTTCAGAGAGAACTAACTAGAGAATCACATGCACAGTTCTAGATTATGCTTGAGTTTATAAAGTGACTGAGAAATGTGTTTCAGATTATATTTTTCACAACAGGTTGGGTTTTTTTAATTTAATAATCAAAATTCCAAATTTTTAACTTAGTTGACTTTCTTGTTTTTGTTCTGCGGAGTTGTTGTGTACCATTGTAAATTCACTGTCATAATTATTAAATTAGGAAGACAAGTCATAAAAATATTAAGAAATTAAGATCTTATGTGAATCCCTATTAAATTCTTTCATTTGGTTTTTCTTTAACATCTGCCAGTCCCTAGTGGACTTCCTGTTTTTACTTCATGTAATAACTATGGAAATGAACATTTCTGGGGGAGAAAACAACATGCAGTTTATAAGCTATTTATTGATATAGTTCATTTAGCATCATATGTGTCATCTTTTATGTTCCATTCATCCATAGATGTTACATCATAGAGCAGTCAGCCCTTCTTGGCATAGTATATTTTTCTTGCTAACTTTATTCTAAATTTTTTTCATTTTTTGTTCTTTATATCTGGATATTTGCATACTCCCACCTCCATCCCCATCTTTTTATTTGGAATGACATCAGATATAGAGAAACCACGGCCAGAGCTATCAGGATTTTTTGCCTTTCAAAAGAAATATCTTGACATCATGACATTTTCTATTCTTTCAATTCTTTTAGTTTTCGTCTTTTTATAAAACTGTTCACAGTTTCTGTTAATTTTCTGGTTCTCAGATTACTCTAAGATGTTCTTAATTCAGACATTTCGAGATGTTGTTGTTGTTTACTTGTTTCCAAGCAAGTCCATTCTCTCTATTTTTTCTACAGAATGTTATTCTTTATTATTTATTAGTTTGTCTTTCCTCTAAGGGCACAGAAGTGTCTTTATGATTTTCTTCTGGGTTTTCAGTTGCATTACCTTGTTTTGTCTGGCTTCTCTTACCTTTCTTTCTGGAAGATGTAGTCGATTTCTGCATTCACATCTCATAATTTGTTGCTCTGAAGTGAAATTCCTGTTTGCATTCAGATCTTTGCACAATCTTTCTTTCATTACTCTACTTGTATTGCTGCTTCTTGTTGCTTTAAAGTTCTCCTAAAAGATACACTGTCTCTCCCCTCAGCAGAAATTTCACTCCAATTTCTGTAAAATATCTCTCTCAACAAAGAAGAGGTAAACATTTGAATCTTGAAGCTCAATATGATATTCTTTGACATCAGTCTTTTCTGTGTTAAATTTCGATATCTTATATCCACTGATAATTGGCTTTCTTATTGTTCTATCTCCTCAATCAGTATTTTCTTGTCAGTCAGATGCAAATTAGTAAGATTAGATTTCACATGTTCTTGAAGGCAGGGTATCACAACACAATGTAGCAAGATTTGTACAATCAATATTCATTTGTACTATTTACGTGCTAGAAATTACATAGGGGAAAATGTCACAGGAATATGGCTCAAATCATCTAGGTTTAGAACACTTTAATCAACATTTAGAATTCTTTCCTCCTGTGGATAGAAACAATGATCAATGCTTACTAAATGTTATTAACCTTTTAATCACTGTTATACATTTAGCAAATCAATTTAATTATTCGTTGCATGATTAGAAATGACTAGTTGTAAACAGAAATTTAGAAAAGCAATATTGATGCTTGATACACAGACACACACACATAGATGGGTATATATAGATATATACACACATTACAGAATGCTATATTTCATATTTCATCTGCATAAATTACTGAAATACTTTGAATTAGATCAAGACAAAATGAATTCTGTGATTTGAAAATTCTAGGACACACCATTAAAAAGGGGAAACCAGAATGTGTACTCCTTAGAATTCTTATTTTAAAGATTATTAATGAATTATGTAACTTCAAAATGATATTAATCTTTTAGGAAAATTTGGGAGATTGGCTTTCTCTAATGCTTTTATAGCCAAGGGATTCAATATTTTAAATAGGCAAAATTTTGCATTCACCATAAATTTTGGAGCATCTAATCTTCCGCTTACTTGCTAGACACAAGGACGCAAAGCCAACTAAGACATGGTTGCCTCTAAGACAGTGTTGCCTCTGTCAAGAAGTTCTAGTATCATTTCAGACCTGGAAGTGGCCTACATTCTACCCACATTCTACTCTCCAGAACTCAGCCACATGGCCATACCATGCTCAAGTGAATCTGGGAAATGTGGTCTATCTGTGTCCCCAAGAAGAAGAGGCCTGACCACTTATTCAGATAACACAAAGTTCAGTATGTACAAAGTTCTGAGTCAGGTACTGTGGAGGGTACATCCATAACCAAGACATACTTTCTGTTCTCAAATTCTTAGATAGAGCTATACATAAGTAAATGGAATCCAAGGCCAGATGTATTAGGTTCTATAATAGAGGGATAAAGAACGTCTTACAAGAGAAAAACTTCCTGGAAGAGGCAATATTTGAGCAGAGCTTGAAGCACAGATAGGGGCTCACTACCAGGCAGAGATGGAGGGTCCTGTAGGAAAAGTGACATGAGGACAGGTAGCTAGCAAATGGCTAGATAGGTACAGAGATAAAGACGTCTGAAAGATATTTTGGAACCACCGCATAACAGACCTTAAATACCCTGTTTATAGTTCAGGAGCCATTTCAAAATCTACAGCATATGCTTGAGAAAGAACGCAGTGTTCAGAACACATTAGAATGGGAAGAAATTAGGGATGACAGTAGCAGGGAGCTACTTGAACTAAGGCAGTGGGAATGGAGATGAGAGAACAGTTAGGCAAAACATTTGAAAAAGTGGATTTGAAAAGACTTTGAGATTGTTTATTTTGGTGAATAATCCAAAGACTTTGTATTTCACTGACAGTCTTCTCGCTTGTTAATCCTTGGGAATTATTTGATGAGTTCCAAAGAGCACCTACAGTTGATCTCGTTAACTAAGGGACTGTTCAAGTCTGCCAAGGCAATAACTTTTTCTGGTTTTGAGCAATGGCACCTCTGGAAGCCTTGAACTTGAGAGAAGCACAACAGAGGTATCTTCTATTGTAGCCACAAATTACCATTTTTTGAAAAACAATTTCTGAAGAAGAAATAATACAAGATAAATCACCTCCCCCTCTTTAAGCTCTAACTTGGCAAATATATTCCTTTTATCTGTAAACGCCTTCCCTTGACCAAAATCCTCACTCGAATTTTCTTCTATACTTACTGTCAGGATATAGATATTTTTGAAATTATGCAGAATGGTAAATAACTTTAAAGGATTTGAAGGCTTCATGAGCCCTTTTAATTCTGTTAGACTTCACTAAAGGAAAGGGTAGGACTGGAGTGCTTCTCAAGTGACACGTGCAAGTCTCCTCTGTACATTCAAGAATATTCATTACTTAAAATGCTGTCTGAGAATGAGGGTTTTGAGGGCCACTTTTCCCCATTTTTGTGATGCAGGGGAAGTATTTAAATGTTTAAAGAGTAAAATAGCCTATTGAACTCCCATTAGACCTGCTAGCAACAATTTGCCAGATGTAAAACATCAAACAGTGTTGATGTAAAATATTTGAAGCCTGGTTTCCAGGTGTACTGCCCTAAGAATATTTTTCCATTAGCTACTGAAAATATTACTCCTCTAAGAAGATAGCCTAACCCAAGTTAAGGTCAAAACAAAAGACCTCATCAATTCCTGCAGAGAAGAGGTAACAAAATTTAGATGACAACCATAGGGTTATAATTAATATGTAACTTTTAGATTGATACTTAAAATTATTCCAAGTTCCAGAGAAATCGTCTTACTTCAATTAAGCATGTTATATGCTACGTTTAAATAAGTTGAGACTGCCAATTGGAAATACAGTACAGTAGCAGAATTCAAATGAAGGTGCATTAATTATAACAAAAATTTCATCTCCTAATATAGTTTTCAAATGGATTACAGTTACAATGGGTAGTATTTATGTGCTCTTGAAATGCTTTGATCTAAGGTATAGCTTTCCTTTTAATAATGGATACATTTTCAAAATATTAAAAAGAAAAGGACAGACATCCTAAAAGTGTCTGGGGTTACATTTGTTAGTTCCTGTTCATTGATGGTATTCACACAGCAGGGAGAACTTTGATAAAGTGAGGGGGAAAGGGACTGGTTAGTTATCAGAAGATGTGGATTTAGTTTAGGTTACTTTCTTATTGGCCACAAGACTTGTCTGAGTTCTTAGTTTACATCCATGATAGCCAACTCTATTCACTGCATAGAATTATTCATAATAACAAAATTATTATGTTTCAGCATTCAAAGAGAGAAATGGAAAATACTCCTGAGATCTCTCCAGTATTTTCCTACCACGCTGGCCTAACTCTACTGACTTCATCCCCATGGCCTGTGTTGTGTCTTTCTGATCACTCAGAGCCGTCTACAAAGGAGTCTTGGTACCCAGTCTACCAGTCTCGGTTTTCACCACCTGGGAGAATGATACAGTTTCTGCATGTCAGTAAAGTAAAATACTGGAACAGCAATAAGGATAAAGAAATAAAGAAATTGATTTTATACTATAATCAGTTGCTGCCACAGGATTTTTTTTTTCCACATTGCAATTCTTATTGTATCATACCATTCCACTTAAAATCATCCATTGATGTTTTACAGATCTCTTGGTATTTGATTTTGGTATTCCTTCAAAATTATCTCATGTATTAGAATCTGTGATTTGAGGATTAGACTGAAAATGTGTAATAATCGGGTGCTCTTCTTAAAGTTTATTTGCTGAATCCAAATAAAACCACAACTAGGAATACTTTTTATTTATTTATTTATTTTTTTATAAAGTAAAGATTAATTCCCACTGACTTTTTTTTTTTAATAATTTTATTTATTTTTCCCCCAAAGCCCCAGTAGATAGTTGTATGTCATAGCTGCACTTCCTTCTACTTGCTGTATGCAGGACACGGCCTCAGCATGGCCGGAGAAGCAGTGCGTCAGTGCGCCCCAGGGATCTGAACCCGGGCCACCAGCAGCGGAGCGCGCGCACTTAACCACTACGCCACGGGGCCAGCCCTCCACTGACTTTTAAATAGTATTCAATTGGAGGGAAAATTGTTTTGTTTGTTGATTTTTTTTCTTTTTTCTTTTTTTTTTGGTATTCCTCATCACCATTTCTCCTACTTTGTAAGATTGTACTACAGAAAGACTAAGTATTTAAAATACATAATTTATCATTTAAATAAAGCAGCAAATATGAAAAAAAACAGTAGAAAATAAGGAGTAAAAACAACCTCTGAAGCTAAGTTTGTGTGTATAATAACTGGGTAAGTCTTTTGGTGGAGTACATTGGGTAGTTACAGGGATTTGATATGTAAAAGAGTGAATTTCATATAGGCATGATTTGAAGAGGCTAACAGATTTATGATTAATATAAAACATTTCCCAATTAAGAATTATAGGCATACATTAGTGTAAGAATAATTAAACTTTATCAAGTGTCTCAAAAATCCTAAAGGATTTGGTGGGCCATTGGTGAAAATATTAGTTAGGATGAATGAATGTGTGTGAGTGTGTGTTTGCTTTGTTTGGTTTGTTTTCCTATCCTTTTATAACTCTTTTAAGTGGTGGGATGTATCTTCTGATTCTTTTCCAGAGGTAGGATTTTATTCACCCGCATTTTCTTTTCCCAAAAGGGAAACCTGTAGTGCCCTGATGTGTATAGAAAAGATTAAACATTTTCGGGACTCTTTCATAAAATTTTTCCCTTGCTTGTCAAAAGCAATAATATTGCTATCATTCAGAGATGGTTACAATAATGTTGACACTTCACAGATAAGAACAAGCTTATTATTCATGGGAAATTTACAAATGACTGTTGACTCCCCCAGCTTGCTAAAACAAAGCAAAATTAATGTTTGGTCCTACAGATCTAAGGTAACCTTCTCCAGCTTAATAAGCCTCAGGAAGAAGATGAACTGAATGGCAGGAAATACAATCTAGCAGTGAAATTTGTTCAGTTATGGAGGAAAGTTCCAACGGAAATGTTGGAAATACCGGCACTTTGGATAAGTAAAATCCAGCTGTACAAAGTGCTAAATGACATTCATTAAGGATTTAATGTTGCTCTAAAAAGGAATGCTTCCCATATAGCTCATAATTATTTAATGAGTAGACAACTGAGCTGAAACTTTGACATTTTACTGTCAGTTTTAAGTAAGTTGGGCAAATCGAGGTAGGGAAATTGGACATGTACAGTAAATGAAATTATTTTCTCCCGGGTGGGATTTGGCTGTTTAGGAATATATAGCAGGTTCTGGAATACCCATAGGCTTCTTGCTTCCATTAACACTGAGGACGTAGTAGTTGTTCAGCAAACACATGTTAGTTAAGTTGAATTGTAAATATGTATATAGCGCAATCTTAAATTATGTTAGGAAAAGGATATATTTGGTTTAGTGAAACACATTTAGTCATAGTACAAAGCCTTGTATCTGCTGACTTAAAATATATCTTTAAATAGGTAGAAATGCGGAAGAACACGGCAGGCTAGAAACGATGGGATGATAACTTAGATTTGATTATAGCAAGATTGAGCTAAGCAGCTGTTGAGATTGGATAATGATATGTGAGTTTCTCATCAGGCCTGTAACATGTTTCCACTAATACAGATTAAGAATGTCTGGATGAACTATAATTATCCCTGTGGCTTTTGCATAACA
Organism: Diceros bicornis minor; assembly: GCF_020826845.1. Taxonomy (NCBI): domain Eukaryota; kingdom Metazoa; phylum Chordata; class Mammalia; order Perissodactyla; family Rhinocerotidae; genus Diceros; species Diceros bicornis. The sequence goes on from NC_080766.1 coordinate 18,465,963, forward strand.
TAATTAGGTCTTGCTAATGCAAAGTACTTTTATTAACTGAAAAATGATTTTAAAAAGTTATAGAAATGGCCACAAGAACAATTCGACTAAGGACAGAAACATTGGCTACTCATAATAGCAATGTGAAAAAAATATCTCTTTTTGTTGCATGGAGTTTTCAGAGTTCAAAGCCTTGTTTACGTGACAGACACATGAAGGATGGTTTCAATTACGCTGACCTTCTTGCTGGAGCTTGTGCACCAGGTGTCCAGACCACAAAATGGAAAATGCAATCTTTGTCTGCTTTACGTAAATACAGTACTGAGATCAGCCTTTTAAGTGCCTGATTGCTATTTAATTACAGAGAATTTCTCTTTCAACTGAGCAACCCGACAACAGCAAAAAAACAATAAGGAAGGCATTTAGAGCTTCCTTATCTTTCCTATTACATGGGAAGAGTGTGATGTATCTGATAACTTTATATAACTAGGTTTATTAAATGGTGGTCATTATATGTTTCAAAAATACTACCTTAGAATATCTAATGAGAATGTTTATGTTGATCAATAAAAGCTAACTAAAACTATGAAGGCAAAGTATTCATATCCATTCTTAGGACACTTTGATATAAAGATTTTAAAGCAACTGTGATGTTGTAAAAAAGTGTTAAATCTGGAGTGAATAAATGGGAATTCAAATTCCAGCTCTGAAGTGTTGGGGCAGGCTATCTCGAGGCAAGAGTCTTAACCTCTCTGAGCCTCGATTTATCATCAGTAAAATGAGGCGGATAATTCCTACCCTGGTGGGCTGTTGAGAGAATTCAATGAGATAATATAGGTGAGCCATCATCTTAAGAATGCTTTTATTGAATCTGATTTTGAAAGGTAATTCACAAGAAATGTGGAAGGGTAAGTCTTCTCTCTTTCATCTCAAAGGAGCGAATATGAAATCGATTAAATGACATTTTTGAGGAAAGTACCACATTTGAAGTTCTCTTTTATTTATAAGATTGTGAATTTATCTTTAATTACAGAATAATTGTTTCCTCTTCTTTTTATCTCCTTTAAGTGAATTATTTAGCTATCTCTTCTCTAATGACATGATCTGAGAGCAGGTTAATATTGTTTAATATTTATATCATACTTCCAGAAGTATTTCCCAATAATTTTCTTTTCTTAAGCCCTTTTTTGAATATTTGGAAAAGTATTTTCTCTTTCATTCTCATATTTCACACCTAGTATTTTTGCCTTCATTTTGTTCATTACATTTGAATAATCTGGCACATGGGCCTGTTTTGCAGATGTGTATAGCAGTCCTAGACACTATAGTTCAATCCTCAATCAGTTCCTTGCCCTTCATTTCTGTAACTAAGGACTGGCTTAGGTATGTAGGTGATTAATAGGGCCCAGACATTATATTACTAGGTCTTTTTTTCCCTCTGTATTACTTAATATGAGGCAAATATGACCCTGCCTATTAGCAAACAGTCAGGACCCTCATATTCCCGTCTTTACCATCTAGCCCTCCTGCATCCTTATGGAAAATACATCCTTGAGATGTGGCTGAAAAATAGTGTGAGAACGAAATGGTAGCATAATTTTGGTCATTGAAACTTCCTACCATAACCCCCATCCCATTTTATTTCCTGTCAGAGGTCACAGTAGTGTAGATATAACACCAATATTTATTTTCCACCGTCCCACATTTATTTGGTACATTCCATGAGAAGGATAAGTAGGATGAGTTAAATAAAGTGATAAAAAGGAAAAGAAGACCCATATCCTACAAGTGAATTATTTTATTTTATAGTATGACAATAAATATAAAATATAGAAAGCAAGATATGAGAAAATGGCAAACATATTGCAAACTATTATCAGAAATGAAGAGCTAGCAGACTTTTCAGAAAATTCTACTTGTACTTAACCTATTAAGATTAAACATTTGTTTTGAAGTAAATTATTTTACCTTTTAAAAATTCATGCTGAATAGTAAATGAAAATGAATTTAATGTCACTTAAAAAGAGGTTTCATTTTTTTACCGATACTTGTATTAAAGTGTAGTCTTTTTTAATAAATTATCATCCTTAACCAAAGACCTATTGTTCTGCTAACCAATTGTCCTTACCTGTTGTGTAACTTAAGTTGGTAGGTATTAAAAAACCGAGATGATCAGAATTTAGTTGAGTTCATCAAAGACCTGTTGAAGAAGAAATTTTCAATATAGCTTTAAAACACATTTAATGAATAGCTCTTTGTTCTAGTGGGTTTTTTTGTGTGTGTGTGTGAGGAAGAGGGTCGGTGCCCATCTTCCTCTGCTTTATATGGGATGCCACCACAGCATGGCTTGATAAGTGGTGAGTGGTGCACTCCCCGGGATCTGAACTCGCAAACCCTGGGCCGCCAAAGCAGAGCACGCTCTTAACCACTACGCCGCCGGGCCAGCCCTTCTTTGTGTGGTGTTTTCATGCTTAATTATCACTGTTATTCCAATTTAGAGACTGGGAAACTGAGGCTAAGATCAAATGCCTTGCTCAAAGTCAGTTTTTCAAGTTCATTGCTCCTTGTAATTACACCCTGAGGGGAAGAGATTTCTAAGAAAAAGAAAACTTCCCATTCTTTTTCAAATCTGATACCTACCAGCAACTCTTATTCCCTTACAAGTTTTTCTCTGACATTGAAGAACTTACAATTACTGATATTCTTTCATTAGATTTATTCTTGAGAAATATTGCTTACAAATAAAGCTGAATTAATATTTCCAGAGGAACAATATGAAATAACTTATAGGCACATACATTCACTACATTTAGATCTGTCTCATTCTTTGGAACAGCAGCATGATAATCCATAGTATGGATATATCATAATATATTATAACACTGCCATACTATTGGAAGTTTACATCGTTCCTCTGCATTATTTCAATCACCCCTGTAATAAACACCACCGTATATGCCCTCTTTTGCAGAAGTGGAATTGCTAGTTAAAAGCTGAATTTTAAAATCATCTTCAACAATTTTCTTGACAGTTTATACTTCTACCCACAATGTTTGTAAGTCTCACTTAAGAGAAAATGCAAGACAGAACAATACATATTATTAATCATATGTAAAAAACCACATATGTAAATGTGTAAAGTAATGACTTGAATGACGTACAGATCTCCCTCGACTTACAATGGGGCTACACCCCAATAAAACTATCCTAAGCTGAAAATATTGGAAGTCAAAAATACATTTAATACACTTAACATATCGAACATCACAGCTTAGCCTAGCGTACCTTAAATGTGCTCAGAACACTTACTTTAGCCTGCAGTTGGGCAAAATCATCTAGCACAAAGCTTATTTTATAATAAAGTATTGAATATATCATGTAACATTGAATACTGTACTGAAAGTGAAGAACAGAATGGTTGTAAGTGTATCGGTTGTTTACCCTCAGGATCACGGGGCTGACTGGGAGCTGCTGCTGCCCAGCGTCGTGAGAGCAGATATGCCACATAGTGCTAGCCTGGAAAAGACCAAAATTCAAAATTCAAAGTACGGTTTCTACTGAATGCATATCACTATCGCTTTCATGCCATTGTAAAGTTGAAAAATCAAGTCAAACCATCGTGTGTTGGGGACCATCTCCCACACTAAACACTTACCTCTGGGGAGGGGAATAAAATTGGGGAGAAGAAGGAAGGAAACTTTTTTATAGCAAATATGTGTGTTTGACAATTTTTTATTCAATTTGACAGCTCCATATTCTTTTACAATGAAGATGAATTTATATACTGCTATGTATTTTAAAAATTAAGAGAGACTCAAATGTGATTAATATAGAGGTACAAAGTAAACTGTGAAAGCATCAAATCAAAATTTCATAGCTGTAATGTGATGGCATTCTTTGTTTTTGTTTTTGTTTTTTTTGAGGAAGAGTGGCCCTGAGCTAACATCTGTTGCCAATCTTCTTCTTTTTCTTTTTTCTCCCCAAAGCCCCAGTACATAGTTGTATATCCTAGTTGTAGGTCCTTCTAGTTCTTCTATGTGGGACGCTGCCTCAGCGTGGCTTGATGAGCGGTAAGTAGGTCAAGGCCCAGGATCCGAACAGGCAAACCCCGGGCTGCCTAAGCAGAGCACGTGAACTTAATTACTACATCACTGGGCTGGCCCCTGTGATGGCATTCTGATTCAGCTATGTCTGGATATATTTCATCGTCTGAGACTCCTCGTATGCACTAGCATGTGAACTTATTTTTGTAGGTAAAACAATAAAACCATCTCAGTTTCCAGAACAAACTATTTTCATCTGTACCACTGAATAGTGTAGTTCTGACTCAACCACATGAATAACTTTACATGTGTTTTTTAAAGTCCCTATTTGCTGAAGACCTTCAACAATTCACATGCTTTGCCTATGGTTAATTTTGGCAATAAGAAACAAGACAGCTGACAGAACTTTAAGCTGTATCTAGAAATAGTGCTGATTGAATTTAAGATGAATATGCAATTTATTTTGGTTGCTTTCCTTCTTCCTAAATTCTGAAGTTCAAAGTTTAACTTGGAATTGTTTTCTCAAGTTTAGTTATAGCCCAAGTTCATGAAATGGCTTATGTCTGTCAATAGTTGACCTAAGGATTGTCCCGCATTGACACTTTGTTCTTGTCATACTATGCTATTTATATAATATAGGTATGTTATTTTTCAGTGTTATTAAAATGAGATTAGAAAATCATGGGGAATTTTGACGATTATTTAGAAGTCTTAGGGATTTTTTTAGTAGGATTTTGGGATAAATCATTTATTCAGTAATTAATTCATTCTTCTTTATTCACTCTTGAATAGAATCAATCATTTAATGAACATCAGCCATGTCAGTAGGGTTATCAATACCAGTATAGTGAGGTTAGAGGTATGAAATCAATGGGTTCCATAAAATATTAGAATTGCTATGTGAGAACTTGGTACAAACAGGAATAAAATAACCAAGAAGAACCCCTTCTACCAGGACCATCAAGAAGTGTTTGTTTAAGCAGAGAAGCTCCAGCAGAATCTGCATGGACCGTGACAGGATTATTCATGGGCTTAGATGGGGACATATTTCTGACATGAAGCAGTTTGAGAGGAGGAAAAAAGCATGAAACAACATGTATAGTACATGCGACTGTTAGAGCATGTAGATAGGTTTTGCTGAGAGATGAGAATGAAGAAAAGGAGATGCAGCAGGAGTCAGATCTTGGAAACCATCAGAAGCCACGCTAAAGTCCATCGACTTTTTCCTTTAGACAGTGAAGACTTTTTAAGGGGTTTTCAGCAGGATGGCAACTGAGCTGTACATTTTAGAAAGAGCTCTTTGGCAGCAATGTAGAGGACAAATGGGGGAAGCACGATAAGAGGAATTAAAATGATCTATTCAGGTAATATTGAGACATGAAATAAGGCCAGAGTGTTGGGGATGGAGAGGAGAGGGATTGATGCAGGATATGTTAAGGAAGTAGTATTGACAAGACTGGGTCAGTGATCAAATTTGGAGGATGTGGAAAATGCAGTAGCATGGGTTGATTCTCACGTCTTGAGTTAATGGGTGGATGGTGATGCTGTTCACTGATAGGAATAGGAGGGGAGGTTTGGGAGTGAAGGAGTTCAGTGTTTGGCCATGTTTCATTTGAAACGTACACCAGGGTTGCCAGATGGAGATGCCAAGTAGCCAGTTGACTATGTAAGCCTGGAGGTCAGAATACAGGAGTAAATTAGAGATATAGATTTCTTGGTCATCAGCATTTAATAAATGGAATGTTAATATTACTCAAGACGAAACGTTGAGAAGACAAATAATAAAATTAGGAACAGCAATGTGCAGAAAAATAATATTTAAGAGAAGAAAGAGGCAGTGAAAAGAGCTCACCAAAATAATTCATGAGGTGTCGCAATTAGAAGTTTATTGGGGACCTTTGTGGTCCGTTTCAGTAATGTACTGGAATGGAAGTACCCACTCAGTGCCATAGTAGAATTAAAAATAAATAGAAGAGTTCAAATGAACAAGTTTATGTTCTTTTTTGAGGAGCTTAGCTGTGAACGGGAAGGGAAGACATTAACTAGAGACGTTCACAGGGTAGAAAGATGTATGGATTGTCCAAGTAAGAGACACATGAGCATTATTAATGATTTGTGTGAAAGAAGCTGGTAGAATGAGAGGTTGAGAATATAGAAGATATGCAAATTACTCATGAGGCACCTCAACAAAATGTAGCAGAAATGGAGAGCTGGCTATTATCTTTATTATCAAGCACGTTGTGGTTGATAAAGTAGAAATGATGGTATTTATCAGGACATCTTGTTTACTATGACCTATATAGCAAATATTTTTAAGTCTATATAGGCAGAATGGCCAAAACAGTAGTCTTCCCTCCCATTCTCCTTCTGCTCTACCATATACAAAAATGTCTCTCCACAGACACGCCCTTTTAATAAAAGGTACGAGGGTCTACCTCCTTGCTCAAGCCAAAAGCCTGAGTCATCCTCAATTTCCTTTTCCACAGTTCATTATCCAAACATCTCAACTACATCTGCTTCTGTCCATTTCCACTACTGCATGCTAGTTGAAAGTATCAGTATGTTATGCCAGGACTACAACAGCTGCCCTCTAACTTTTCTCCTCATCTATCTAGCGCCACTCCACCCCCACCCAGCCATCTATTCTCCACTTAGCAGCCAGAATAATGTCAGAAAAAGGTTAATCAAGTCATGTCATTCTCTGGCTTAAACTCTTCAATAACTCATAGTGGGCATGTGGTAAATGATGATTATTGTCATCATTATTAGAGTTTTCCTTCCCCTTTCTCTTTTAGTCGTCCCTTTCCCTTCCTTTAACTCTATAATAGAAAGCCATTATTAAAAGAAATTGATCGCCTTATATCAAACATATAGTAACTGGATAGATTTGTGGAAGATATAGTCAGCATCTATGTGGCTTGTTTCTGTCATAAACATTTGACCTCTAGTTAATGCCTTGTTTGAAATGAATAGGGGTAAAACATTATTTTATCACTTGCGTTCTCTTTGACCCAATTCCCAGAAATAAGTAAGATAATACTTAGAAAAGACAATCTTTGACATTTTTTCTAACCAGATGACAGATAATATCCATGCATGGACCATGTGTTTCAGGAACATAAATCAGAGTAATATTTTTAAGTAAAAACCAAAAAAGAATAAAAGGGGAATACTCTGATATTTGATATTTTGAAAAGTTCACATCTCACAACCAAGACTTTTGTAATGGCAGTGATTAGGAATAAGAGCATGACATAGGACAATAAGCTCTGAGGTTTTCCTTAGAAATGCACTATTAATTCTAGAAGTGGAAGGCACTTCAGAAAAATCTGTAGAGATCTCATCTACTGGACAAAATTTACTCCAAGGAAGGTAGGATGAACTTGGCCAAAGATAATGGTTATAAACCTTGGTGGTGCAATGGATTATGATTCTTAAATGTTATAATTCTGAAAAGATAATATCCTTATATTGTGAAATTGGTCACTAGAAGCAGAAGACACAGATTTCAAGTTCAGACATTTCTAGTGAATATATAAGTACACTATATATAATAATACATCATATATTATTGTAGCCTTACATATATGTTAGGACTTTATTTTTATATCTGCCATAAAACGTTCCTTATGTCCTAAGTGTATAAGAATAAAAGAAACTTTTCTTAGCTTAGTTATGAAGTTGTGGAAGACAAGAAACTAGTGATTAAGGGGCATTAACCAGTTTCAGTTCTATTGATAATCACGTATGTAACCATGGGCCAGGCTCTGGGCTTGTTACCTCTTCTTTAAAATTAAGGGAACGATTCTCCTCAGGCCTCCTCTGATGGGTCCATTTTACAGGTTGATTCTTTTTGATGAAGTGATTTGCTATTACAGTATATCGGATGTCATATGAAGGGAGTTTACAGGGAATCTGAAGGTTAACTGTGCTAAAACAGAAGCATTCCTAAGTGCTTGAGACAGTAGCCACATTCACAGAATTTGCATTGTCTTATCTCAAGGGACCCTAACCAATAATCACTTTATACTTAGTAACTACCCTGCATATCTCTCTGTTGTTTTAATTTTAGGCAGAACTTGGGTTCATGTTTAGTACATTATTTGGGGGTCTTTGTTTTCCATGTTTTAACAGCCATTTTTATAATGCAGAAAAATGTCCTCATTGCCTCATGTGCAAGTCATTTGAAAATAATTAATATTTCCAGTCATTAAGATAATGCAACTAAACAGGAAAGTAGTTACTTTTATTGGTAGAAGGAATGAAAAAGAATGCTTGAGAAATGTTCCTTAGTAGTCTAGAATTCCATCTTTTACGTTTAAACCACATCGTTCTATTTTGCAAATGCCTGCTATAAGCAGAACACTGAACTCAGTGCTCGACGTGAAACAGCAGTTAAGAAATGATTTGCAGAACTGATCTCAAGGTCTTTACTCTGCTCTTCCACATGGCATCTGTTTACTCATCTGCAATGTGGAACTTTTAATCTCTACAGCAAGTTTTTGAGCTTCACACTGAGCCCCAAAGTTGACACAAATTCAGATCAGTAAGCAAATAAAAGATTCCTTTTAAAACATGCAATCGAAAAAAAAATATTCGTTCCTTTCAATTTTGGAAAGATTTATCTTTGCACAAAATGTCTATCTACATGTCAAACATATTCAGATGTTTAGCCAAGTATTTTACTGGCCAATGTATCTCAAAGGTTAAAGAAAGAATATTCATTGGAAACCAGGCTTGGCTCATAATAGAACTGCATACTAAAATCTTGTTCTCTTGGTTATATTTGCATTCTATATCATTTATAGCCAGCCCTGGTGGTCTAGTGGTTAAGATTCAGCGCTCTCACTGCTGTGGTCTGGGTTCATTTCCTGGTCAGGGAACCATACCACCCACCTGTCTGTTTTCATACTGTGGCAGCCGCGTGTTGCTGAGGCTGAAAGCTATGCCACTGGTATTTCAAATACCAGCAAGGTCACCCATGGTGGACAGGTTTCAGAGAGCCTCCAGACTAGACAGACTAGGAAGAAGGACTGGCCACCCACTTCTGAAAAAATTGGCCATGAAAACCCTATGAATAGCAGCGGAGCACTGTCTGATACAGCACAGGAAGGTGAGAGGATGGCACAAAAAAAACAGGCAGGGTTCTGCTCTGCGGTACACAGGGTCGCTAGGAGTCAAATGGACTCGAGGATACCAACAACATATATGGAAACATATATTCAATAAATTTAATGAATCAAAATCACTAGGATTCAGCTTCATGAAGGCAGGTCCTCTATCTATTTTGTTCATTATCCAGTGACCCGTTCAGTGCCTGGCATATATCTGAGACTTAATAAATGTGTTTTAAAATAATACCATGGAAAGAGCATAAACTAAAGCCTTGAGACTTAGCCTCTGGTCATAGTACTGCCTCTAAACTAAGATCTTAGTCAAGCTATTTCTCCTTCATTAGGTCTCATTTTCCTTAAAAATAGGATTTTTTTCGATTGATGAGGGTGGTTCTGATTTTATAAAAGTACTTGGCAATTGTAGTATTATATTTGAACAACCTTGTAATCACTACCTTAAAATAAATTCATTTCCACAAGTGTTATAATTGCTAAACTCATCAATTATATCACCTAATATATGGACTTAAAAAATTCAGGATATAGATTTTTTCTTATCACATTGAAACATTATAATGCAATTTCCTCCCACGGACAGTTTACATGAAAAAATAGGAACATAGCGGTGCAGTCTCTTGACTTTGTTTAAGCGAAGTATCAAGTCTGAGTTCAGAATGAATTATTTCTTTTATCTGCAGTGTGGTTCCCGCAGGTCAGAGTTGAGGTTGAGGGCAGGCAGGCTGGAGCACCTGGCACTAAAGGTGGTGTATGAATAAATAAAAGGGCATACTACTTCCTGAGTTTAGACAATATTCATATTACATGAAAATTACACGTCTGAATATATCCTTGTGGAAATCTTGGACAGGTGTGAGTCAAAGATCATATAGAATTAATACATTATAAATGATGTATAAAGTATGTTTTATTGATCTTCCTCAATTTTTCACATCTTCAGGAATTTTACTGGGATAATTGTCCAAATGGAATTCCGAGTATTCTATCGAAATGGTAAGCAGAACTGCTTATTCTATCACTATACTGTATTTGTTCATTGGTAATTAATACAATTTTCTGAATATTGAAATGAGAAACGTGAATTATTGTTCTTCACTCTTATTTTAAGTCTTTCTTAGAAAAAGCAGAGTCACTAAAGAATTTATTGTTAATTTTTAAATTATACTGTAATGCAAATATATGGAATGTAAACTTGGAGCTATTTATCACTCTCCTCTAAAATCTAGAATCAAATGTCTGGAAATTAATTCATCTGCTACTAGCAAACATATATTGTAAACCATATGTAGGTAGGACTGTACATAGAAGTGTACATATAAAATTCTCTTTCCAGATAATTATGTTATTTACTTTCTCATAGTAAAATTATGAAAAAATATAATTTAAGGGCTTCAGTAAATATATTTTAAATGATATGGAACTCTGTACCTCATACAATTTGACACCTTGGTAAACCAGTCTAACCTTGGGGATCATCTTCATTAAGAGTTTGTTTTCTCAAGTTTTGAGATGCGAGAAATGAAGTCATTATTCTTCTGGTTTATAACCACTTCTCAGGAACTGAGGACTATCACCCTTGAAACTTGCTGCTCAAGTTTGTGACAATCATGGTGTCAGCCAGAAGGGTCCTAAGTCCCTTAACACTGTTGAATATGAGGGAGATGTCTAAAATACAGACAGTTCTACATCTGACCTCATGGCCCATCCAAAGGGCTACAAAATTGCGTTTATTATATTTTCTCATTTCGCATGATATTATGTTCACAATGGATGGATATTAAATGAATATAAATACAAATAAGAACGAAATAGCATATTACCACCTAAACATAACCAGTTAATCCTTTGTAAAAATTCATGAATATTTTCAGTATATGAGCCCACAGCCTATTGTAGGAATTCAAAAAATGACAGTGATGATGATGTAAAATTTAGGTTTATCTCATCCCCCAAATGTCTCTGCAGCCTTGGTTTGAATCCCTGCTCCACCACTTGCTCTCTGTGTGACCTTGGGCAAATCCTTTATTCTCTCTGGGCCTTCCTTTCCTCATTTGCAAAATGGAGCAACTAATCCACACCTTGCTGATCAGATTGTCTTGAGGATTAAATAAATTAATACGGGTTAAGTGCTTAGTACAGTGTCTAGCCCATAAGTGTTAGATCTTACAAAATTATCCATTATATTTTAATAGTTTTCTTTGTAAAGTTAGAAAAATAATATTAATTTGTGTATATTTTTGTATCCTGACACCTCATTTAGCTCTTTATTAGTTGTCATTGTTTTTTAGTCAGTTCTTTTGTGGTTCTCATATGATTGTCATTTAAGTATGATGTTGACTGTTTGTACAAGTTTTATTCTTTTTCATGTTAAGAAGTGATCCTATTCTTAATAAACTAGATTATCATAAATTTCTATTGATGTTTATAAATTTTGAAATATATAAATATTTTTTTGAGTCTCTTGAGAGGATGATTTGGTTTCCTCTGTTGACCAGTTGGCTTGCTGATTTTATGTTATCCTTGCATAGCTGGAAGCTTATTCTTTACTGCATACTTAGTTCAATTCCTTTTTATTTACTTGGAAATTTGGGAGAATGCTCCACAGTGAGGATGGTCTACAGTATTTTTCATTGCTTGCCGTATTTTTGGTACTATTAGAAGGTTATATTCACATTGGAATCTTTACCATATTCTCTGTGAATAATATAATATATACCCTATTATATATTATATATATAATTTTGAAAAAACTAGTAAAATAATCGGGCACAGAATCTATTTTGAAGGTGGTATTTGCAATTCTAAAAAATTGTTGCATCCATTTTTCTTTGAATTTTGTTGGAATTCTACTTATTGAGCTAATTTTCCATCTATTTTCTAAAGAGTTGCCTATTTTATTTAGTCTTTTACTTTATTAGGATGTAAATTATACATTACATTGTATATATGTATGTTATACATTATATATGTATATACATGTATATAATACACAATGTATATACAATGTATATAATATATTGTATATAATACATATAATAATACAATATACATGTATATACAATGTATATTATACATTATATATATATGTGGCTTGCAAAATTATTGCTGTATAAGTTTGATACACTACCATTTCTAATTTTCATATTTTTTTTTCTGTTTTTCATGATTATGTATGTCAACAGTTTGCAAATTTTATTGGTTCTTTCAAAAAGCCAAAACTGGAATTATTTGCTCTCTTGCTATTTTTCTTTTTTCTAATTTAGTAATTCTGCTGAGTATCTTTTCTAATTCTCCTTCCACTTTTTAAATTCTGAGATTTATTTGTATCAAAATGTCTCTAAATGTGTCTTGGGTTTTTTATAAGGTTTGAATATGATAGACTTTTTAAATGTTTTGGGAGTGTTTGGAAACAGTATGTAATTTATGTCATATACTAAGTGGAATATAGTTCTATCAACTTAACATAAGTAATCATGTTATTAAAGTTTCATGTTCTTCTCTTGGGTCTTCTGGACAGAGATGGGGCTGGCTGGTTTGTGCAAATTCTTATGAAGCCTAAGTGACCCATTTGGATTTATGCTCTAGGCATAAAGCTACCAAATATAAGCTGGTGAGTTATATGAGAAGACCTTAATTAGGAAGATGAGTCTTTGGGGAATGGGGAAGATCAACTACAGTAGGGGTAACACTAGGGCCAGAGATAAGAATTAAGAACCTATTTAGATCCCGCATTCCCACTTGCAGGAATCTGACCTTTAGAAATACCCTCCTGTCTTAGAAGGAAGTGTTTAGTGTTTTTGTTCTTTCCCAAGGCTATTCCCACTACCTTCCACTTTTCCTTCATCTAGGATATTTACTCCATCAGATTTTCCTTCTCAGTACTTTTGTGACCCTCTGAGACACTAACCTCTTAAATGTAAAATATAATGACTGCCATATCTGATGAGTACTATCGTTGCCCTTCGCTTTCTTTTTAACTACTTTACTGTAGCTTGTAAAAGTCAAGGTAAATTTATGCCAGAATTTGATATTCAGCACTTATTCAGCCATCCATCAAACACTTATTGAAAATCAACTACGTGTTAGGCACTGTGCTAAGAAGTAGAAAAAACTGTCTCCCTACCACAGCTAGAACCTTTAACCTCTATGCTAAAGAGATTTTAGTCTTCTGCTTGATCAAGCCAAGTTTCAATATCTCCAATTGGCATTAGTATATCTTTGGTTCGATAACGTAAAGATACCCAAAACTTTAATGAGCTCAGTCTTTATCTCTAAACTACACCTCCTGCCATTTCCTGTCCTGGCTGATGGTTGATAGTAATCACATTTGATTACTGTGTATTATGGTTTCTTTGTATTTAGACCATTTCCTGACACATGGTGGATATTCAACCAATATTTGCTGATTACTATTTTGAGAAGACTCCGGTTTATAGTAAGTAGGAGCTTGTGATCTCCTGGGTGGGTCAGACTGAGGAGATATTGTTTGGTTTGGTAACTTAGAGAAGCCTTTGCAGTTTTGTATTACCATAGAAATGGGAACCATATATGTGACTTAGAAATGACCTTGTCTAAGCTATGTTTTCTGGATGTTACATTAAGGCTTGAAGTATCAGGGACTTATTCAGAATTATAGTTAGAACTGTTCAATACCCTGAGATTGACTGCTTCCAAATGGGAGAGGCTAAAGTAAAAAATGGTTTGCATCCTGAGTGGGAGTTTAAGAGGTGTGATAAACTGTAACTATTACATGATACAGTTAGATTATCCTGATTTGATACAAAATGGTTGTATATATGAACGAACAAATAATTCACGTCCAATGCTATATCATTATGATTTTTTTCCCTGATGTTCATATTGAAGTATTTATAATTATTTAATTTTCAGTGGTGTTTTTTTGAAGTATATAATTAGATATTTGATTCTTAAACTCAAAGGGTGGGGCTGAGCTGGTTAGAAATAAGAGAGTCATGAGGATGTCATGGAAGATTTGAGATGGAGAGATTGACATCAGATTGAATGAAGTTAGCAGCTATTTCACACAACTTGGCTCAAATAGCAGTTGTGTCTCCTTGTCTTCATCATATGAAAAGCAGTCTATTATTTTTGTTTAGTTAAAAATTTTGCACCAAATATTAAGTCTTTGTAATTGGCCTTTCTAAATTTTAACTGCTTGGTTTTAGCTACTTATTTCCAAGCGTCAGGGTATGATATCTCTTAATAGTGTGATTTGTAGTATTCGACACACATTGTCAATGACACAGTCTTTGGACAGTTGATAGATTGCTTTGATCATTTCAATAATTAAGGAAATTAGATTGAATGAACTATGGATGCACTGATTTATGCACAATTGATGAAGAAAACATTATTCTCAATTGATTTAGTCACTACAAGACATTCTTCTCCTATATCTTGGGAAATAAAGAAAATCTTCAACTTTTTAATTCTATCAGCAAGGGCAGGGAATCAATTTTGCTTTGTAGCTTTGTTTATATTTTACAAATTTCTCTTGATTTTATAGTCTTATAAGTGTTATAAGCTCTAGAAATTTATATTTAGTTTTATGTTTAAACTTAGAAAAAATAATTTACGACCACACTGAAGGTCTGCAAACACTTTTTTCTTCTAAAAAGAGGTCCTACTGGTTCAAGGTTGAGACACATGACATGAGAGCTAATAGCTTAAAATGTCCCTAGTTTTCTAAATGTTGAGAGGGTCCCTATTGTAAAAGGATTGGTTTCAATTATATAGAATCATAAAACCATAATTTTATATATCTGGTAGTTTTTTTGAGAGCATCTAACCTAATGTCCACATCGTATAAATAGAGTGCCGCAAAGGCTGAGTGAATTATCAAGTTCATGAAGTTAGTCAGTGATAGATAGACCATAACTGCAATGATAAATATATACAAATAAGCATGACAAAGTCTTTCATAATAGCGTCAAATTAATTATGACAAGGGAACTGGGTCAAATCAGACTATATACAGGAAGAGTTGAAATAACTATCTCAATACTAAAAGTAAAATGAAATTTTGCTTGATGTAGGCTTTCTTGAATTTTTAAATAAATAAAATTCTGACAAGATACAGCATCCATTTATGATAAAAACTCTGAATAAAATGGGTATAGAAGGAAAGCACCTCAACATAATAAAGGCCGTATATGACAAACCCACAGCTAATATCATCCTCAATGGTGAAAAACTGAAAGCTATCCCTCTAAGAACAGGAACCAGACAAGGATGCCCATTTTCACCACTCCTATTTAACATAGTATTGGAAGTCCTAGCCAGAGCAATCAGGCAAGAAAAAGAAGTAAAAGGGATCCAAATTGGAAAGGAAGAAGTGAAATTGTCACTATTTGCAGATGACATGATTTTATATATAGAAAGCCCTAAAGAATCCACCAAAAAACTTTTAGAAGTAATAAACGAATATGGTAAAGTTGCAGGATACAAAATCAACATACAAAAATCGGTTGCATTTCTATACACTAACAACAAAGTAGCAGAAAGAGAAATTAAGAATACAATCCCAATCACAATTGCAACAAAAAGAATAAAATACCTAGGAATAAACTTAACCAAAGAGGTGAAAGATCTGTACACTGAAAACTATAAAACATTGCTGAAGGAAATTGAAGAAGACACAAAGAAATGGAAAGATATTCCATGCTCTTGGATTGGAAGAATTAACATAATTAAGATGTCTATACTTCCTAAAGCAATCTATACATTCAATGCAATCCCTATCAGAGTTCCAACAACATTTTTCACGGAGATAGAACAAAGAATCCTAAAATTTATATGGAACAACAAAAGACCCCGAATAGCTAAAGGAATCCTGAGATAAAAAGAACAAAGCTGGAGGTATCACACTCCCTGATTTCAAAATATACTAGAAAGCTATAGTAACCAAAACAGCATGGTACTGGCATGAAAACAGACACACAGATCAATGGAATAGAATCGAAGCCCAGAAATAAACCCACGCATCTATGGACAGCTAATCTTCAACAAAGGAGCCAAGAACATACAATGGAGAAAGAAAAGTCTCTTCAACAAATGGTGTTGGGAAAACTGGACAGCAACATGCAAAAGAATGAAAATAGACCGTTACCTTACACCATACACAAAAATTAACTCCAAATGGATTAAAGACTTGAATGTAAGACCTGAAACCATGAAACTTCTAGAAGAAAACATGGGCAGTATGCTCTTCGACATCTGCCTTAGCAACATATTTTCAAGCACCATGTCTGACTGGGCAAGAGAAACGATAGAAAAAATAAACAAATGGGACTACATCAAACTAAAAATCTTCTGCACAGCAAAGGAAACCATCAACAAAATGCAAAGACAACCTAACAATTGGGAGAAGATATTTGCAAACCATACATCTGATAAGGGCTTAATCTCAAAAATATATAAAGAACTCATGCATCTCAACAAAAAAAAACCTAACAACCCAATTAAAAAATGGGCAAAAGACCTGAACAGACATTTCTCCAAAGAAGATATACAGATGGCCAACAGGCACATGAAAAGATGTTCAGCATTATTAATTATCAGGGAAATGCAAATCAAAACTACAATGAGATATCACCTCACGCCAGTCAGAATGGCTATAATTAACAACACAGGAAACAACAAGTGTTGGAGAGGATGTGGAGAGAAGGGAACTCTCATACACTGCTGGTGGGAGTGCAAACTGGTGCAGCCACTATGGAAAACAGTATGGAGATTCCTCAAAAAATTAGGGATAGAACTACCATATGATCCAGCTATTCTACTGCTGGGTATTTATCCAAAGAACTTGAAAGCACCAATGCATGCACCCCTGTGTTCATTGCAGCGTTATTCACGATAGCCAAGACTTGGAAGCAACCTAAGTGCCCATCAAGGGACGAATGGATAAAGAAGATGTGGTATATATACACAATGGAATACTACTCAGCCATAAGAAATGATGAAATCCAGCCATTTGTGACCATGTGGATGGACATTGAGAGTATTATGAAAAGTGAAATAAGTCAGAGAGAGAGAAGGTCAAATACCGTGTGATCTCACTCATTAAGTAGTAGATAGTAACAACAAACAAACACACAGAGACAGAGATTGGATTGGTGGTTACCAGAGGGGAAGGGAGGAGGGAGGAGGGTGAAAGGGATAATTAGGCACGTGTGTGTGGTGATGGATTGTAATTAGTATTTGGGTGGTGAACGTAAGAACAAGATGTAATCCATGCAGAAGCAGAAGTATAATGATGTACACCTGAAATTTATACAATGTTATAAACCAATGTTACCACAATAAACCAAAAAATAATAATAATTTTAAAAATTCTGAAATAGCCTCTAATAAGTACTATTTTGTAGATAGGTAATTATAATTAACAGTAAAAATTAACATTGATTTATTTTCACTGCAATATACTTTGAATATTAAATACTGTTTTGAAATGCTGTTATTTTTACGGGATTCAAAGGAAAGTAAGATATTTTTATTAAAAAGAGTTTTTTAAAAGAAGTATTTTAAAGTTTTATTTCAGAGTAAAAGTTATTTCAGATGTTGAATATGATGATTTTGTCATATAATAATGTTGTAAAATATAAATGATTTTAAATAGAAATAGAAATATGTCATTCATCAGATTATACTTAATTGATTATGGCTAACTCTAATATAAAGATTTTTTTTCTCATTCCTGTTACTTCTTTCTCAAAACATAATGCCTGTTTGTGTATTTAGACGTATTTTAGTCTCCTTTGTATTTAGCGCGAATTATCTAAATGCTGGTCTCCCACTAATGCTGTTACGCTACCAGAGAAGGCTCATCCTTATGTAGCTCTTTCTCTCCCCCTAGCAACAATGTCTTTCAACTTTGGTTGCACCTTAGAAACATCTGAGAAGATTTTTTAAAAATCAGGAATAGCATTGAAACTTGACTGTGGTAATATTTTACATGTGTCTAGCTATGTCAAAACTACCAAATTGTGTACTTGAAATATGTGTAGTTTTAAAAAAAAGTAAAACATACCCTTACCATATGACTCACTAATCTACCTACTTGTGGGGGAGGGGAAATACTCAGGGCCCACTTGGAGAGATTCTGATTTAATAGGTTTTAGGTGGGGCTCAGGCACTGGTATTTATTAGACCTCCCCAGGTGATTCTAGTGTGAATCCTGCGCTGGGAACCTCTGCTCTAGCACTCATCAAACTGCTTTGTATACAATAAATTCTTGAAAATAGCTGTTATCATTGTTTAATTGAACACATTTCTTTTTTGTATTCACTCGTTCATTCACAAGTAATGAAGCTTGCGCACACTGAAAAGCCTAGACATGTATAAATTATGCCATAGGAATTCCAATAAAGCAAGTACTCTGCCAATAGTCATGCAAAATGTGGATATGCCACAGTTCTTTAGGCAAACGTCTTGACTAAGACACATCATACAAGCACATCTGTGTGATAAGTTATGGTCCATTTTGAACAAAGACTGACAAAAATTGACAAAGATTGATTGATTTAAAGTATAGAATTTAAGGCACAGCTTTCATCTTGTTAATGGTTAAAAGATCTATTTTTCTGGAAATTTTCCCTTACATGATATGTCACAGTTTACAAAACACTTTCGCATATATGGCATATGGTCATTGACTAACAGCTGTTTGTCTTTTGAACGTGGTCTTTAATGTTGACATCCTCAGATTTTCTTTATGTCGGATTCACTTCTTTAAACATCAGTTTATGAATGAAAATTTCTTGCAATTTTATTAGTTTTGCTTCTAGACTACAGTTGTTTTGCTAGTGTCACCATTTTTGTCTGTCTAACAATATTTGTGCAATGAATTTACCGTTTAATTTAATTTTCCTGTAATGAAAATTACTTGATAACTGAAAATACTAGAGTGCTGACATTGGTGGTTGGAATTTTAGGTCTCAAAAATGGAGAATAATTGAGATGAAGATGCCATCACAGTTTGTGTCTAAAAGGCAAAGTGTTGGCAAAAGAGATTTTATATTTATTTTAGTCCTTTGGGCATAACTTTTATAATTTCGACCTTTTGGAATTTATATGTTCTGAGTCAGAATATTCTAGGTTATGCTGCAGTAATAGTTCATCTCAGTTGTTGTTGGTTTATCTCAACAAAGGTTTACTTTTCACTCATGCTGTAGAACAAGGAGGCCTGTGCATGTTGTAGTTATTTGGAGCCCAGGCTGATGGAGGACCATCCTGACTGATGTAGCAGGGAAAGAGACACTGGTGAATGGCCCACTAACTCTTAAAGCATCACATCTGCTCATGTTTCATTGGCCAACACAGTCATATGGGCGCATCTAATTCAAAAGGGGTGAGAAGGTTCATCCCTACTATGTGCCTGGGAGGAAGGAGAATTGGAGTATTTGTAAACAAGTCCTAGTGAGTACCACAATCATCTTCTGCTGGATGAGATGCTTTTAGGAATGACTTATTTATGATCCTGGATGACAGTATATCTTTTCCTTTTCAACATAAGGCTGTATTGTAAGGAAAGTATTGCTCCTTCTTGGGTAGAGAAGCTGAGAATCAGAATATCTGGACAGTGTCACTGTACACTCACAGCTAGTGAGAGGGGAATCAGGTCTATTATATCTTCAAAGCATAATTGTTTCTCCACATATTTCATTGATATGAAATCTATGCTGTGTTCTGTTACTTGATGCTCTATGGTCCTTTTGCATAACTGCTACCTTATTTTTATAATCAAATAAAAAACCAATTTTTGATAAACATACATTCTTAGGTTGAAAAGTATAAATTTATAACTACTACTATCCATTTGTCTCCTATATTTTCTTTTAGACAATTTTTTAGCATCAAAAATTATTCTGGCCTTTAGTCCATCTTTAGATTTTCACTAGAAAATTATATTCAATTAAGTAGGAAAACAAAGCAAATCATTGTCACCAGGGTGCTACTGTTATATCACTGAGAATTAGTAAGATTTAATTTTGGTTGAAATCCCAGTGTTTCAACCAACAATATAAAGAAACAAGAAGAACCTCCTAATGGACAATTTCTAAAGGGACAAAAGGGAAATTTTTTCAGTATTCAAAGCTCAGCCAATGGGGAGACTTATTTAATGTAATTATACTGCATTGGAATATTGGCATTTATTTATTATTTAATTTCAATAGGAATAAATCAGAAGACGTAATGAATCAAGTATGATTTATAATTATATTTTTTGGTGTAAGGCTATGAGCATGGACTTAAAAAATTCAGAGATTATGTATAAAAGCCTTATAGAAGCAAACATTGTTGGACAGATTCATAATGCATCAGATTTTTCAAGTTCATTTTCTATAACTTTACAAAGAAGCTGTTAAATAAGGGATGAGTCAGCTTTTCCCTTAAGATGACCATTCTAACTTACATGAAAACAGTGTGGCTCAAAACTACAAATTGTGCTGCCAAACTTTTTCTTTTAAATGTTTGATGTTTTGGGAACATGTGGATTCCATTCTGTTTTCTTCATTAAAGAACTCCACTTTATAAAGTGCTTTCTTATGATAATTTAGTGTTTGAGAATCAAGGGAAAAACAGTTTTTCATCAATGTGAGATTGTAACAAGACATAATATTCATCATCTGGTGTACAAAAGCAGCCTATTGATACATGATTTTACTGCTAACATAGTAGAAGTATTAGAGGGTCCCCCCCTTTAGAAATATAACAACCATGATTTCTGAAATATAAAGTCCTAGCCATTTTGTGCACAGGAATCGGACTACATTACAACAGGGAAACTAAACCGTGATGAATGGCATAGCGCCATTTCCTCTTCGTTCTCCATGCGCCTGTGATTCTCATACCTCTATCCCTTTCTTGGACTTATCTCTGAAGTCTGTGGGAGATAACTTCCTCCCATTGCTAGCCAGCAGGGGGGCCCACGTTTCCTTGTTTTGGATCGCAGGGTATTTGTTCTACCCTGTTTACAGCCAGCAGGGGCCTTTTGTCTTCCTTACAGCTTGCCTTTTCAAATCAGCACAGAGGGAGATTCAAAATCAGGAATGATCTTAATTAAATGTTTTCTGTACAGAAACACCCATTCCACACCCTTGGTCTCTTGGAGATGTCCCTCCCCACCTTCTGCCTTGGTGAGACTGCAGACAACAGACCTTATCACAGAAGACAGGATAAATATTTATCACGGCACAAAAGATGTTTAGAGGACCTACATTTATTTATAATTCATTATTGTGAACATGTTTAATCACGTGAGGTGCTATCAAAACTCCTGGCTGAAATAGTTTCCTCTATAATATTTTCAAATAAAATTGTATCCCCCAAGAAAATTATAAAAATGCATTTAAACATCCAGAATAGATATTTAGAAAACATTTATTTTAGGGTTCAGGTGCCAAATAGTATCTTATGCTACAATAAGTTATTGTAATACCCATCTTTTAGAGGAACTCGTAAGTTTATTAGCCTTATGATGTTAACATTTACAGATATAATCCATTTTATACTTCTTAGTGGTGTACAAATGGTATGAGGAATAAATGAAAATATTACCAGATTTTAGTTGGCTTAATTAATAGAGAATTTTTATCTCACAATTAAAGTTACCCAATTCAAATGTAACCTCTACAATGCCATTTTTTGGGGAATAAGAGTACAGCTGAAAGTTTATATTTGCTTAGTTGTGAAAAAATTATATTCTTCTATTATGTAAAGAACATAGAAATGGTTAGGTAGATAGTTCCTAATTAGTAGATTATTCATAAATTTTAGTAAAATAGATTTTTTAAAAGTTATACGAGGCATTTGAAATATTTGGGTAGACACAAAAATTAGAATTTAGTGTTTAATCTTATTCTCTAAAAAACACATTTCAAGAAACAGTTAAGAGAAACTAAAGTTCTGAGATGGAAAATTTTATAATTATTAATTGTTTAAAGAAAAATTTTATTATCATAATGAAATGGAAATATCTATCACCATAAGAGAAATGTCATATTTAGATGAAATACAACTTTTATTTAGACATAAATTATCATTTTTAATTATAAAAACTCATAATTTTTATATTTTCACTTCCATGGATTGTTACTTATTGATTTAATAATCACAATTAAGAAGTAAAATACCATTTTGAAGTAGAATTTTACAACAAATATGTTGTATTTAACAAGGAAGTCATCTGTTGAAGAATTGTGAATATACTTGCATGATTTTTCTCCTATAGTTTTTGAACTTTTTTTAAGGTTAAGTACTTGTTTCTTTTTATAAAATAAAAATTAATAGAATAATAATTTGCTAAATCATTACGAACTTTTATGCTTGGATACAACAACTTTGCAAAATTCAGATTCTTTTAGTGACGTTCTAATTTTTTAAATACTGATTTAGTGTTTACACAGTGAATGATGAAAACTTCATGTACAGATATATGGTCCTGTGGTTTGGGGTTTGTTTTTTGTTCAAAAGGCATTGTTCTGTGTGAATTAGACATGCTTATTTTATATTCTTAGTCAATGTCTATAAAGCCTACTTTTGTTTAATTCTCTGCTCTCTGAGGTTTTCTCAGGGGGCAAAGAAATAAAAAGTCACTCCTTTAAAAGAGACGTTTTCTAAAAAGAATAAAACACCTTTTGAAATGTTAGTGAGGTACTGATATTTTAATGCCCTTTATGGTTTTTTCCAAATTAAAAGAAATTTTAATTAAAGAACACTGTGATTATTTTCTTTTTCCGATCTCAAAAGCAATTGAATTAAAATTAAATATACTTGAATCTACACTTTGTATTATTACAAAAGGAAAGAAATAGTTATTATTACTTCATTTGGAGATTTTTTTTTTTACGTAGCTTCTTATTTAGAAGAACTTGTTTCCAGCCATAAGTTGGTTATTCTATGTGCATATAATTTCTTGTATCTCTTACGGAAGTCCATGTATAATAGATAAAGCATCCAAGAACACAAACTTAATGAAAAACATGCTTTTGTTGAGATGGTTTCACTCCAGTAACCTCGGAAATGTTGGCAAGTAATTTGAGTTTCAGTGATAAGATGCTGCTCCTGGTGATAGTTCTGGCCATTTGATAGGCTGAGGTTTTCACAAGAACAACTCACTGTTTATAGATAGCATAGGTCTTAGGGGATGTCATCCCCTCCCCCACGTTTAGGTTCTATGTACTCATTAATAAACGGTTTATTTCTGTTTCGGTAGACAAACAATATATTTTTAAAATAACTTTAAACATGTAATCTTTTTTTAAAAGGCTCTATTGCAGCCTTCTAAATTGTGTCTTCAAATCCATTTGGTATTGCTGCATAACCAAAACTTGATTTTTCTTTTCCTGCTGGAAATTTGTAATTTTCTTAACACATCTTTTCTGCTCTGAGTAAAAGTAAGTAAAGGTCATTAAAACATGGTGTCTCAAAAATAAAACATTTCAAAAGTTTCAACTTTTTTTTTTTTCTCTTGTGAGGAAGATCAGCTCTGAGCTAACATCCATGCCAATCCTCCTCTTTTTGCTGAGGAAGACCAGCCCTGAGCTAACATCTTTTGCCAATCCTCCTCCTTTTTTCCCCCCACCTTTTTCTCCCCAAAGTCCCAGTTGATAGTTATATGTCATAGTTGCACATCCTTCTAGTTGCTGTATGTGGGACGCCGTCTCAGCATGACCAGACAAGCAGTGCATCAGTGCACGCCCAGGATCCGAACCCCGGGCCGCCAGTAGCGGAGCGCACGCATTTAACCACTAAGCCACAGGGCTGGCCCCAGAAAAGTTTCAACTTTTAAGTTCTCCAGTTACTTGTAAAAATTTCTATCTATAAACTTATTTTTTGTTACTGATAATTTTGTCGAAATAATTGATGGCTAAAATATATATTTAGTTAAACAGAGAAATTAGCTAAAAAGCTAAATGAGAATAGCCAAACAATAAGGACTGGTTTGGCTGGGTTCCATTGCCCAGCTAAGAATCTGAGCAGCCACTAGCTAGGTACATGAACTGTACACATGTCATTTAACCCTCTGGGGTCTCAGATTTAGCATCTGAAAATAAGAGAATTGGATAAAGAAAATAACAGTAGCATTTTCTAATTCCAGATTGACAAGCTGCAACATCAAGTCTTTGATTTCTTAATATTATTACAGAGGACTTCAAAACGTTATTACTAAGATTCGGTACAAGCGTATATACTAAACATTGATTCTTTGAATTTTTATTTTGAAAATAATTAAAAATAAACCCTGAAGGATAATTCACTATGTTAAACTCTGAATTTATAAAGGTTGATACTTTGAGTTTTAAGTAAATGAAACGTGAAAGTCCCCATCTTATTAATTCTATCACTAATTCTGGTGTAGGTTTAAATGCTGTGACAATCCAGGTCCAGATTAGGACAAAATTATTTCCGACCATATTCTGAGTGTTTCAGAAGAAGAAAAGATCATAGCAAAATTCATCTTATAGCAATCTTAAAAGGTTAAACTTTATTACTCTTTTAAGGATAAAATAATTTCACTATCAGGTTAAAAACAATTAATACTTTTACCTAGAAAGATGCATGTTAATTTGAATTAATAATAAAGAAACATGTTTCTGTTGTTTTTTTCTTTGCCATTCCTTTCCTGAAGATGTACCATCTTGTGCCAACTCTCAGAGCAAGGACACAATTAATGGTACAGATCTTCCTCGACTTAACGATGCGGTTATGTTCCAATAAACCCAACATAAGTTGAATTATTGTAAGTCGAAAATTCATTTAATACACCTAACCTACCGAACATCACAGCTTAGCCTAACCTACTTTAAACGTGCTCACAACACTTACATTAGCCTACAGTTGGGTAAAGTCATCTAACACAAAGCCTATTTTATAATGAAGTGTGGACTATCTCATGTAATTTATTGAATACTGTACTGAAAGTGAATAACAGAATGGCTGTATGGGTACAGAATGGTTGTAAGTGTATCAGTTGTTTATCCTCATGATCGTGTGGCTGACTGGGAGCTATGGCTCACTGCCGCTGCCCAACATCGTGAGAGAGTATTGTACCACATATTGCTACCCCAGGGAAAAGATCAAAATTTAAAATGCAAAGTATGGTTTCTGCTAAATGCTATTGCTTTTGCAACATCATAAAGTCAAAAACTTAAGTCAAAGAATCGTAAGTTGGGGACCATCTGTATATGTACTATATTGAGATACAATTTCAAGGCTGAATCAAGAACAATTGAATACCTATCAGGAAACTTCTTATTTTTTATTGTTGCTCAAGCTAGTTAGTGATGACGTGAGGTATAATTTAGTTAACACCATCAGCTATTTAGATATATATTGTCAATGTATTTTGTGGTAATATCATCTATCTCATATGGCATGATTTTCTGAGGGATTTCATAATATTAGGCTCTATGGAAACATCTCAAGAAAATACTACCTTTTACCACAAGATAAGGTTTTTACATCTATACTATGGGATGTAAAAATGGATAGGAAATATATGACAGAAAATATTTGTGATGGGGTAACTTTTTAAAATTTTTTAAATTCACACCAGAAGTTCTATATCTAATATTTATTATCTTTTGTCACTTGTGAACAACTAGAGTTGTTTTCTTGTTGGCACTTTTAAATATTATTCATCAATTTTCTATAACAATGTTTAATCTACCCATTATAGTTCCATTCTGTGGTGTTTTCAAAGACAAACAGTCCTTCCAATCATTTTAGAGTTTGTCTCTCTTCCAATTTTCTTTGATATTATATTTTAATATAAGACTTTAGTATAAATATTGATATCATCAAGTCAACACACAAGGTGCCTATTCATCTTTGTTTTTTCTATCACTTGATCTACTTAGATGAGAATTCTATAATCAAAAATGTCAATATATTGTCTGTATAACAACATCCTTCTACTGAAACATTTAGTCTAAAGCCATGCTCCACAAATCCAAGAGTAGAGTAGATTTATATCTCATCCTAATAGTAATTCTCAATGAATAATGTGTAACTGATCCAAGCGATGCATTGAATAGACAAAGATATACTTCTTGGAGAGTTCAGTCACTTGGCTATGCTGCCAGTCTTGACAGAAACTTGTTATAAATCTATGAATTCTTGTTAAAAAAAAAAAAAAAGGAAAGAGTACTGTTCTACTAATCTGGTAATTTAAAAAAATTAGTGTCATCATTTCTGATACAACTAAGATTAACCATTTTTTTCCATGATTTTCAAATAGCTTGCCATTTTTTTTATGTTTGCCAGTATCTATTTTACATGCTTTACACACAATTGTCACAAACTTTGTTTGTTTCTTCATCAATATTATATTCTTTTCAACGTTTACATGAACACTTGGAATGAAGCTTCTTTGCTTTGCTCTCTCTATTTAAGATGCTTTATCTCAAGCAAGCTCTACATTGCTAGTGATATTAAACTTCCTTAAGTGAAAAAATTCTCTTTCATTTTCCAGATATCTCATTTTACAGCATTCTTAGTATTCTTGCCTTCATACAAGCCAATTGAATTATATTGGATATAATTGTCTATTTTAAAAAAAAAGAGAAATATCACAAAGGACCTTGTCTCATTATGCCATCAGTATAAAATAGCTGAAAATATCTCAGATAAGATAATGCAGTAGACCCTTGCTTCCTTGGGACATTAGCATTAAAATTAAATATGGAAGAAATTAATTCTGAGTGTTTGATGTAAGTCCCAGGGTTTATACTGAGCATTTTAAGCCATTATTAGAAGTCAACTCTAAACTATAAATCATGAGATTTAGGATTCTAATGTGTCCACTATGGTAGAGGTTCTCAAACAAAAATGAGCACAAGAATCACCAGAACAAATTATTTAAAAAACGGAATCCTGAGTCCCACCCCCAGAAACTGAGATTTTTAAATAAATCTGAGTGTGTCTTTTAAAGTTACATTTCTTAGCAACCCCATGTGATTCTGATATAGGTAATCAAAAGACAATGTTTTTTAAAAAAATATTGTTTAGAGCATACATTTTTAGGCATGCATTTTTTCTTATCATTAAAAATCATACCTTTTATCCAGCTAAAATAAAAAAAAAATTAAAGAAACTCTAAACTCTCACAAAATCACATATTGTCTCGTAAGGAATAGCATCTTCAAAAACAGAGATTTAATGACTGCCATGTTCTTGAACCTGAGCACCAATCTTTCCGTGAGCAATTTTTGTCATTCTCTGTTACTATTTTAGAATGTGCTATTGTAGATTTTCTGAAGTGATTCAGATTTTAATCATGTTTTCCCGCTAGTACCATAAATAATAATAGAAGTGTCGCAGAAATTTTAGGTACTTCTAAAATCTAGACTATATCTTCCAGACTCCCACTTATATAAAAAAAATTTTTTTTCAGACAAATTGTCCCACTGTGTGATTCATACATTGTGATCGCAATAGCTAGAAGTAAACCACTATAGAACCATAATATTTTAGAGCTTAAAGATGCTTCGGTGGCAACCAGAACCATATGACAAGGATTCAGTGTCTGACAGCTGGACAGCAGCAACAAAAAACAATGATAAAAATTTTCATCTCTGGATAATAAAAGCTTTTTTCTTGGTAATAAAAGCTTGGGACGGAAAAGTCTTATGTTTAACAGATGCATACTGTGGTGCTTATGGGTAAAATGATATGATATATGGAGTTGCCTCTAAATGACCTGGCTAGGTAAGGGAAGTGCATGGGGTATAAATAAACAAACTGGTCATGAACTGACCCGGTTGAAACTGGTTGATGGGTACATGCAGACACATTTCACTACGCTATTTACTTCTATACGTGTTTGAAATCTTCCATAATAAAATGTTTTTCAAAAATAAAGAAAAAAAAAGATGTCTCAGAGAATGTTGGTCAACATGACCTCCATGGTCTGAATACAGGATGCACAGTATTGTCAATCCCGGAAACAGTCTTTCTTTTTTTGTAGGGTCTGTGAATGAAGAGTTGATGTCTTCACCAAGAGGTGGCACCTAAGGATTCTGGGGAAATAAGTGTATAGACCCTCATATATAGACCTGTGTATAAACAACTTTTGTATATACATAGCTTTTTGGAACTTATATAGCTATACATAAAAATAATCCTGTGTCAACAGTTTGGACTTTGTTTTCACATGTACATTTGGGACTTTTTCTTTTGGTTGATTAAAGTTGCATATGCTAAGTGTGTGAATGAAAACATATGAATATGCGAATTCTTTCTTTAGCAAAGTGCTAGGCACATATATTGTTCTAAAATATCACAAAAAGCAATACTGAATCATGTTTAAAAACAGTCCATGTGTTAGTTAGGAATTCATGTGCAAGTAGCAGAAGATCCTACTACAATGGCTTAAACAGAAGCGTTTTTAGTTGTCTCACATGACAAGAGGCTCTGAGATTAGGCCACAGGGCTAATATAGAGGCTCAAGAATGCCCTTAAGATTCCAGGCTCTTACCCTCTTTCTGCCCCATGATCCATACTAGGGGCTTTTACCTCATGCTTGCTCTTTCACGTTGTAGAAGATTGCTACACGTCTAGGCCCCGTAGTCTCATTGACTGTCCAGGAAAGAAGTAAAGAAAAAAATGAGCAAAATGCAAAACTATGCCCTTAAGTTTGGAAAAAGATGTCCACTTCTATCTACATCTGACTGGCCAGAACCTTGTCGCTTCGCCTGCTCTGGCTTTATGAGAAGCTGAAGAATTGAGTAATTGTACCTGGGTACATTAATGGCCTAAATTAAATCTGAAAGGAAAAAAGGAGGAATTTATATTGTGTAGACAACTGGAATTGTCTGCTACAGCTGGTGTTTGTTTAAAGGAAAAATGTATCCAAAAGTCTCGGAACAATTAACATAGACATAAAGATAGAATTCATCATTTGCTTGTTATGTAGAGCACTGACTATTTGGAAGTCTGTATTATCTAGAAGATACAGTCATGAGTCTTCATGGGGCCCCTCTCACCCATGCATGACTATAAAATGGGTGCTGGTGGCTAACTGTCATAAATGAGTCTAAACCAATAGGAAAAGTGAACACCTCCAGCTAATCTTGGGAGTGTAATGGTGGATGAAAGATAGTGACAAACCCACACAAACTGGTAGAGCTTTAATTATTGGCACTTCAGTGTGGTAGCAGTCAGTGGAAGATGATCACTGTGTAACTGACCTCTGGACCATTTTTGTTTGTTTAAATATCTGATTGACTTTGAGGAAGTCCTGATGTTGCCACTACTCCACATCTGAGTGACTCATGTTTTATTGCTTGTCCAACAGCAAATAAGTATTAAAATGCTGAAATAATGGGAACCCTCAACTACCTTTTCTCCTCACAACTCTAGTCACCATTGGGACCTTCAAATTTTAATTTTTTCTACAGTAGTCTGGGCTGAGTGGGAAGGACGCCGCAGGAAAAGGAAGTTGCAGTATTCACTGAGAGAGCTTTCTCTGGCAGCCTGGAGGGGTGGGGCAGGGGTGGGAGTGAACCCTCCCCCTGGCAGCCTGCTGAAATTCAAACTAATTCAGTTTGGAATTAGTTTGGAACTAATTCAGAATTAAAGTTGGTTATTACTTTTATACCATAGTTTTTAGTTACTTTATAGATTAAGATGTTTTTTGCACCTAATCCTAGAATGACACCTATCCTCTAGTATGTCCAGAATATACACTTTTTCTGAGAATAATTGACAAATCTCTCGGGAGAGAGTTTCCACTATAAAATGTAAAAGTCATTTTGCATGACATATAAATCAACATTATAAATGTATTACACAACAGTCTTAAAAACTTA
The DNA here is from genome assembly GCF_020826845.1 of Diceros bicornis minor. NCBI lineage: Eukaryota > Metazoa > Chordata > Mammalia > Perissodactyla > Rhinocerotidae > Diceros > Diceros bicornis. The sequence goes on from NC_080766.1 coordinate 18,495,951, forward strand.
AAGAAATATTAGTCATACTTCCATATATATAACATCTGTGTTTCTCGTATGTCCTAACCTTATTCTATAGAAAAGATAAACATTTAAAAAAAAAGAAAAAGAGTTCAAAAGAACATACAGTTGGGATATACACACAGGGTCTTAATGGAAAATGAACACAATAACTGTGGAAAATACAACAGATCGTTAAGAACATTTAAAAAGACCTCTCATCTGTGTTAAACATAGACTCCATTTCCTAGTTACATATTTACATTGAAAATGGAACAGAAGGTATTATTTTTCCATTGTTTGAGTAATTTTTTTTACTTAATTGATTTTTCTTTTGTCTTCGTTATCAGTTCGTCAGACAGCATGCAGTTTATTACTTGTATGGAGCTCAGATTTTCCAACATAAGAGTTGAACTTCTTTGCCATGATTTTATATCATCTTGTTTCAGACATATATATCCAAATATATGCATATAGATATATTTCCATCATTATGTTTCCTACAAAATGAAGCAATGTTTTATATAGTAGTTTTAGGTATTCTATAATTATCATTTGGACTAGAAATGGCACACATTTTCATTTGAACATATTTTTTAAATCATTTTTCAAATATATATTTGTGCTGATCCCAGGGTGCCCAGATTTTCTCCCATGGGGCTTATATAATATAACCAGGCTATACAAGAGCCATTTCATGGCACAACTGGATGGCTTTTATTATGTATTTCCATCGACGATTGGAAAAACATTTTTGAGGTTTAATTTTAAAACTCTCTTATCATTGTAGTAGGGCAATTCTAGCTATTTTTCTTCATCTGATTGTCATTAACTAATGCTAAGTCGTTTCCTAGAATAATAAGGGATCGTTGAGAGTTGCATTAACTCTTGAGTCTCTAGGCAACATCAGAACAGCCTGATGAATTAGGAGCAACTACTAAGAGTATTGGGGACCAAGTGGGGAATAGCAGTTTTGTCAAACTCCCATCAATCCTATGGTTTATTAAGAGTGCTGAAGATCTTACTGTCTGCCATGGTGTGTGTGGTAGAAATGTAATCTTGTCTTTAGTCTCTATGGGTCTTTTTAGGAAGTACAGAAAACTTTGGATTCTGTATTTCCCTCTGGAGGAATCCCACTAACTTCTGAAGAAATGGGATATGGGGTGAGGCAAAGATGCCCTCATTAGCTCTCTGATACACAGTGGCAGTTCTAATGTAGGAGTGATCATACATGTACAAGCTAATTCCATTCCACCCTTATAGAAGTCTGCCAACTCCATTATACATTTAGGAGCCTTAGAATAGCTTCAAGCAAATCTGACTTATTTATCTAATTCCTTGTGTATCGTAAAAAGAAAAATAAACCAATAAACCTCGAAGAGCTTGTCATTCCAAAATATATAGTATCAATATCTATGAAACTATACAGTTATCATCACAGTTGCTTTCATGTTTCTTTTCATTAATTTTTTCCTATGTCCCGATTTTACATAGTTGGATTCATAGTATACAAATAATTTTGCCATTTTTCATACAAGGGCTGTTAATCTTTATGAATTTCACTCCAATTTAGTCATTGGCTTCTACCTTTTTACTACATATGTGTAGTGTTTCTATGACTCTGATAATTATGTACAAGATGGAAGAAAGAAATGTGTATTTCTATAAACTTGTGTCAGATATTGAACCTAAAATGGAATCTTTACTTCAAAACAGTCAACACTTAGTCAACATTGTACCTCATGGAAAGTTGTGTGTTTTGAAGGTAGTGAAAGTTTTGGTATGCTGTAACATATGACTCATGATAAGACATTCTCATATTTGTATCATGTATATTATGTATATACATTTCATATACATATACGATACATATGTAATATACATACATGATACACATATACATACGTATATGGGTAGAATGGGTGAGTATATGGACAGAGAGAAAAATGGTTCATAATGCATTTCATATTGAAATCTACTAAGTAAAATAATACAAAACCATGATGCAATGATATGAAAGTAAAGAGAAGAGAAAATTTAAAAACTGAAAAACAAAAAGAAAATTTAAAAACCAGAAATAAAGCCCACTATGTGCTTCTGCATATTTATGAATAATACTCACTGTCATTATATGCCAATTAAAAATGAGATACACTATAAACATCAAGAATATTGTATACATTTTAACTTTTTAGAATACAGAGTTCCAACAGATAATAGATTGTACAAATTATGTTTTATAGAAGTTTAGTTATTAATGATCATTTTTAGGGTACCATCCAGAGAGATTCAACACTTTGCTATAGTTAATTTAAATTATGATTAAAATTATGAAGTATTGTCTCTGTGAAATTTGAAAGACTTGTACATGCTAGATTCACCATTGAAATCTATTAGAAACTCTGGTGCATTCGTAAGTCCAATGTGAATTGATATACTGGTTCAATTAAAAAACATGTTAATTCAATCCCTGTTCCATGCCACTGGGATTCATATTATAATATGTCATAATCTTTCTAATTAAATTAGGGTATATTCTTTTGCGATAAAACTTAACCTAAGTGCATTAGACTATTTCTGAGTCTCCAACAAAACTACACATTCCTTCATTTGACATAATTTAAAATAATATTGACAATGTCAATATTTGGAGCTAAATTCAAAGCATTCAAATTATACCTAAAATATAGAATTTCTACGTTACTTCTTAGTTTAAACATACTTTAATGTGACATTAGGATGAAAATGTAATCCAGACAATGCTTTGGGAGATCTGCTGCTTCTAAGTTTGTTTCCATTCTAATAGATCATTTGAAATTGATCATTACCAGCTTCCTTGAGACAGAAGATGCAATCACAGACTTCACAGATACTTAGTGATTTCCAAGGATCAAATAAAAAAATAATTTAAATTACTAGCTTGTCATTTGAATTATACCACTCCTTGGGAAGCACAGTATATCATGTAACTCTGAAGCATAACTTTCATTTGAATAGTACCTTATCATTGAATTTGGAAAACATTTTAACCACCTAGGCTAAAAAGAAGATGTTAGGTACCAATTTTTAGCTCTCTGGACTGCTTCGCATTGGGCAATATGTATTTGCAAGGGTAAAGAAAAGAAAAGAATTTTTGTTTCCTTATTCTCTTAAATTCTCATTAGAGAGCAATAGACTCTCTGGTAATTATTCTTTAACTGTCATCTCTGTTTTCTTGGAAAGGAAGTTGCCTGGACTGTAGCATCTGTAGCTGTAGGCCTTGTAGGACAGCTTTAGGGATGCATTCCACTAATATCCTGGTTCACTGTCAAGTTGAGAGACCTGATGGAGTTACCTGGCATCTTTGCAGAGATTTCAGTATTTATCACAGGCTTTTCCTGCAAGTTGCTATCACTCTAGTCTCCACACCAAAAATTTAGTGGTAAGAGCATCGGACATATCACTTATTATTAGCATTTCTTTTTGCTTTCTAGTGTATAAATTCATGAAAGATCACTTTGAAGAACTGATTCATTGAGGTTACATGTGTGTGCATATCTGTATAGCATGAAAGGTAATATTGCTTTATCTTACTAATTTTTATTAAACTTGGGAAATGATTGACATCTCTTTAATAATTTTGAGAGGTATCATGAATGCAAGCATGGCTTCTACAGCCATACAAACATGGCTTTTCCCCCACATTTTGTGTTGGTAGCCCTCTTTATAATTAAAAAATATGAATTTTTTTAAACCAAATCAATCTAAGCAGGAAAAAAAGACCTTTGATCTTTTATTGTGTGTTATTTTTCTTACTACTAGTGCAGAAGCAGTTTGTCAATTCTTCTATTTATTTTTATAAACATGGATAAATTACTTATTTTTTTAGAATTTCCTGTTTCTGTTCCTATTTTTAGTGCTACCATGTAAATTATTTCGTGTGTGACATTTGCCAGAATAGTTTCAATGAATAAGAGGTGTACAAGTATGTTTGCCATGTTACCTTTATTAAACAATTTCTTAAAAAAAATAATTTCTTATCAAATTGTACTTGATACCAAATCACCTCTATGCTTTCCTGCCACTGGAACACGTAAGTTAAGTGTACTTCAGTTTATATCTATCTAGGATGTTCCGAATGGCAATTAATGGCTTAAAAATGGAAAGTTTCGTGATTCAAGCTTAGGTTTTCACAAACATGCGGTACATCAACATAGCTATTAACACAACAGACACCTTGTCATAAATTAGTGCTCTTAAAATGTCAGATTGTTAATTTCATTGAAAGAAAGATTTCAGAAATAGCTCAAGAAAAGAAAGCTAGCCAATTACCTTGCGCTGCAAAGGTAACAGTTTATCCCTAGAATAAATGCAATTTGTTTCACTTTGTTTGGAGTTTGGTGGGGCATAGAATTCATTCATTATGTCCTATCCTGATCTTGGACTTAGATTTCCTTAAAGGCAGAAAGCTTCTAGAAGTATACTGGCTGCAACATTTGTTGTTTTGATTCCTTAAAAATGGTTCCATATGAATGATTGTGTGACCCTATCGTCTTAAATATTGGCATCCTCCTAAGATATATTTTTTAAAAGAAAAGAAACTATTTTAAAAAATCTTCTAGTTAGAGTACACAAAATTTTGTTGAATTAAGTAGCAAGTATTTATTTTAAATATTCTGCCACTTTCTTAGTTAAATTTAAGCATTGCCAAATATAACTTTGGCAAAAATTGTCAGGAAAGATGATATTAAATTTTGCAAATATTATTTGTTATGATGATTTGTGCTAGCATTTTGTAGTTTTTTAGGGAAAATATATAGGCGAAAACACAGGACAATTAACATTTGTTGCTGGATATTGCTTAGGAATGTGCTACTCCATTAAAATATCTTTGAGTTTCCCCTAAGTATCCTGTTGAAGTATGCTGGTAGATGATTTTTATTATACCATCTTATAGAAATTATAGAATACAAAACAGATATTGTCTCTCTTTTTTGTGTAGGGAATAGAGCAATAGAAATGCATATATGAATAAGAATATTAAATAATCCAGAATTAAGTGGAAAAATAAGTCTAGTTCAATCAAAACACCTGTATCGCTCATTGATAATGCCCAGGTATTGAATCGCTTCTCTCCAACTCACCTGTCTCTTGCTGCACATGAGCCTCTTTTCAGCGAGTTTCCCCATGGGAAAGGAAGCTCATCCATTCATTTAAATAAAGGCAGCAATTTTCATCTGGGGGGTGGGTTGTTTGGTTTGTAGTAGTAAAGGTATAGAGAATATCTGCTGTAGAGAACCACTCTTAATGATGGTAGTATATCATGTCTCTCAGGATTGTGGGATGGAAAAGATTGGGAAACAGTGAACTATGGTATTAGTCACTGGTAGTAGCTTGGAAAATTATCTTCTAGGATTTTTGTATTTAATAGGAAATTACTGAAAAGCAAATCTCGAACTCTAACCTAATGAACTAAACTAATAACAGAATTCCAGGCCCTATGGCTGCCTGAAGAAGGAAGGCATTTTGGGGGCTGACACTGCATTTTGGTCCTTGCCACTGAGATCAGAGCAGTTACGTAGTTGATCAAGTCATGAGATTCATAGGCCAACCTCTAGGCAAGACATGCATATAGTAGGCTTAAAAGCAACTCCCTACCTTTGCCTCTTGATATTTTCAATTCCTAATGTTGGTCCTGGGGAAGCAGAGGTTTTCATCATCCATGTTTTATGATTAGATACCAAAAATCTTTGTTTCTATCTGACCTCAGAGAATGCATTGCCTGCTAATAAACAGAGGCTGTCCAGTGGCAGTAATTTTGATCAAGTATTCTATCTACTCTTATTCTTGAACGGTTTAACAGTGTATGTGTGTGATAATTCTACCATATTGCTTACTATTTCTATTTTGTTTCCTGAGAGCACATATATTTATGTTTGTCTCTAGCTATACATATTTAAAACATTCTTTTTAATGCCTTCAGTACAAAGCCGTATTTGAATACATCAGTTCCAAGAGCCTGAATTATAGTAGCATTTGTAATAGCATTTTACGTCTCAGTTGATATTGATTTTTTAAAAATACTTTTGCCTCAGAAACATTCTTTTTAGATCACTTGACATTTTCTTTACATTGAAAACTGAAGACATTCAAAGTTGTTAGAAAAACATTTCCATTTAACTGGGTCTTCTTCAAGCAGCAATCGTGTTGCCTAAAAAAAGTTAATAGTTACCCAGATATTTTCACATTTCTAGTGCATGCAATAGGCTAATTTTATAAAAAGGGAAAGCCAAAACTACTTCTCTCTATGATTTGGCTTCATTTATTACAAGAGATTGCAAAGTAATTGAAGGAAAATGAAAACTAAATGAAATAATTAAATAAGCAATCTAATTTCTAGGTGTTAATTCAATTCTATTTCTAATCAATTTTCTGTATTTTAAACTTCATTTGCTTTCTATCTACTTCTTGCCTGCAGGCTTAGATGTCTCAAATTATGGGATGGATACATCCCTGAGTACTTAGCATGATGACACAAGGGAAAAATGCCACTCAGAGAGCTAGACTAATACATTTAACAGTTATGCCGTTATTTGGTGGTTTCAAACTCCAGATGGCCATGTCTAGTTGATTTGATTGTCTTTGTCTGTAAGTTAGAAATCTGTACTGTGAAATTGTATGACCAGAAAAGGATAAATCTTGATTGACTAAAGATGATTTTATTGCTTCTGAGATATTTTTAAGGGAAAGAGAGGGGTAGTGTACCAAAATGGAAACATTGAGCAAGGTAAGTGAAAACCTTTTTAATGTATCTTGGTCAGTAAATGAAACCAAATTGACAGATATAAAATATATTGACATTTATATTGATGCGGTTACCAAGTTTCCATGTCTTCTACCAACACATTTACTAAAAACAAAATTTAACTGAAGAATTCACTGAATTGGCATGTAAAAGCCTTTTCTATAAACCATGCAGTCAATTGTCAGTCCCTTCTTGAATGATTACTTATCTCTAAAGCTAACAGAGCTGCTCCTGAAGCTGAGTACGTTTTTTAAAGGCAGGAGAGATACCTAGAAGTCCATGGGAGGCTTATTCTTAGCATTATAACGAATATCCTCCAGCATAAGTGATCAGGATATTAAATTTATGGTAATTGATTTTAACAGTTTTTGTCAGAAAAGTATTTTCAAATACAGATAAATGACTTCTTAACCCACTACTCATCTTTGGCAAGTACTTATATTTGAATAAAAGTTAAAAGTTTTTTTCTTAATTTGCTTTTAAGATGTCATTTAAAAAAATAGACAAACCTCACAAGCCTGAATGGATTTCTTACCAGGAGACAAACCCTCCATAAAAATTCCACTTTAGCTGTTTACTTCTTTGAATTCACATGAAGTTAATATTTAAATTAATCTTGATCATCTTTTATTCCTCCTTTTGAAAAAATTATATATTTAGAAATTATTTATGAAAATTTCAACTGCTCGGTTCTAAATATTTCTGCTGGCGAAGGCTGTAGAGACTAGGGGACCATTTCAAGATAAACCCTAACAGATTTCCTAGATTCCTCCTTACTATAGATTGTTTTATAATAACACTAGCACTCACAATTGAGTGATATTAATGTGTTCACCTTTTCTCTCTTAATCCGACTGCATTAAAACGTAAATGGGATGGCAGTTCTACCTGTCATTTGCAATATACCTAATAGGTTGACTAATTCCTAAATAGTGGCCTGATTAACTGTACTAAATATTGGATATTAAAAGTCAAGCTTTTGTATGTGTGTGTGTGAATTCTCACTGTATCAACTTCTTATAACACCATCCAAAGACATAGTTCTTTGTACCTCTCCTGCCCTTGGAGTTTTGGTGCATTCCTTTACTTGTCTGTAGCTAAACACACACCCCTAAATTATATGATTGCACATGGTAGCAATCTGCCATCTCGATATCTTGAGGACAGATTAAGTGAGGCTGGATTTGTGGATTTTTCCTTCGGTCTTGTGAGAGACCCATGCCCTCTTTTATTTGGGAACCTATTCTACTCAACATGAACGGTTGTGCTCTCCCACCCCCATATGCTATTTCTGAGTGATCAGAATTCAGGGTTTCAGTTATTTATTGTATTATTATTCCAAGGACAGGTAAAATCCATGTTTCTCAATTATCTTGAAAACTTCCCAAACCCTTTACTTCTATGCAATATTTACATGATTATTTACTTTGAAAGGGCCTACTTTGTAATGATACTGTATCTGATAGTAAGCTTTTGCTCTTAATTGTGACAGTCTGAAAGCTTATTCTGAAAGCTGCTTCCAGAGAAATCTAATTATTCTTGGTTGGGAATGTTCTTCTGGTGATACCACTAGCCTCCTGGGTACTAAGCATGTCTGATGATGGGTGATTCATAAGCACAATGTGACATTTCCCAATGAGCTGTTTTGTCACAGGTTATCCATTTTGTCAGACGTGTTATTTCATCCTGAGCTTTAACGTGACTATCACGTTGCTGGGCAAGTAGCTGAAGAGTGTCGCATAGCTTGTCAAAACCATAACACCCCTTGAATCAGAATACATAATTTTCAAATCAGAGCCTGTGAAATTTAAATGAGGATCTCACCAAGGCACAGCTAATTTCTTCCTTCCTTCCTTAGTAATCTGGGGTCCAATGTATGAGCGTTAGACTGCCATAACAAGCCCTTGCAAATAAGTTCAATCAGTTGAAGGACATGGATTCTCACCAGGGCAGGTTCTGTTGCTTGTTCTTGTGTTAGGTTACTGCAGGATGAGTTTGAAGAAAGCAGTCTGTTCAGATGACAAATTGCGTGAATCAACTGTGACAAATGCAGGAAATTCTGCTTTTGATCGTACAATTCCCATGTTCATGCCCCCAGTCTTGCTTTCTTATCCTCCCACCTTGCAAGTTAGTACATCTATTAAAAGATGAATCTACAATTTCGTTATAATTATTTTGATACAGTAACTTAATTGCATGTGTTCTATAAATTCAGAGGAGTTGAAGATTAGAAACAAAATTCCAGCATTAATACAGCATAGGTCTGAAGGCCAGTCCTAAAAATAGCTCACTTACTTAACCAATTTTTAAATAAATGTTAGAAATTAAAATTAGAAATATCTAACATAGAGCTCCCTTAAATTAAATTATTTTGAAATTAGCTAGTAAAATGGCATTTGCAGAATTTAAATTAGTTGAGAGCATAATTTTAATACATTCCCTTGTTTAGTATTTGGAGTTTTCTTTTAAATTTATTTTCTTTTTATTTGTCTTGTTTGTTTTATTTGGCTTTTTTAAAGTGATTATATATATATTTATGTAGATAGATAGAGGTGTGTCTATGTGACAGTAAAATCAAGCCAATTAATGTTTGAATCAAAATAAAGAATGCAGAAAAAGAGAGACCACAAGGGAGAAAATAATGGTAAGCTTTGCTTCTATTTAAAATTTAAAACTAAAACTTAGCAACCAAGCATAATAGTTTAATAGAAATGACTAAATGTTAAAACCTAGAAAAGGTAAGTGCAAGCATGTTCACATTTAAAAATTAGAAAGTAAGAAGAAGCGAGATTGGCGCATATGAAACTGCTAATGTCTTTATATTTCACAGTAAAGAATCATACAGAAGCATATCCTTTAACATGTAGTTTTAAAAAAGATAATGACTTCACTTCTTAATATTTTTCATAATTTTTTTCTTAAAGGAAATTTAAAGAAATCTTATCTTTTCTGATAAAGAAATATTAGAAATTCGTCACTGTTTTGGTTGCATTTCAGTTTCATCCTTTTGTTACGCTCCATTGAAATTAAATTTAATATGTTAAAAAATAGCAGATAAAAAAGGATTCAGTATTTATAAAGATATCATTTACCATTCATCCATCCATCCATATATATACATAGAAAATATATGCATAGAAAGATGTCTGAAATGAAGTTCCCCTAATATCAATTCTAGTTATTTCTGCATGGCGATTTTGAGTGTTTCAAAAATTTTGCTGTACTTTTTATTTCTGGACAAATAATTTTTTTAGTTCTTTACAGTGAGCATGACTCCTAGTGAAAAAAACCAGTTCTTTAGAAAATACCAATAACAAATATGCTAAGATATTATTGGTGGTTAATTCTGGGTGGTACTAATGTGTATGATACAGATGGCTTGTTTACTTCTTTGTACATTTCAATATCTTTTTAATTTTAAAAAATATAAACTTTTTAAAAATTAATAGCCATAAGACATTGTAGAACCTACTATTGACAAAAAATCGTATTTCCAAGAAAAAAAGAATTGAACAAATTGTTTTCCTAATGTTCTGCCTGTTGTTCAGCAACCTCAATAATATTTCCATTCCTTTAAGGAACAGATTTTGAACCTTATAAAATGAGGTAGAATTTTCCATGAGGATGGAATTCATTAGAGCAATTATATGCATTCTAAGAAAACGTGGTGATTTTGGTCATGCTGTCTTGTGTTCAGCCTCAATTTCCTGTCAAATAATAAGGCTGAGTTTTAAGAATAATTTACAGATTTTTTTGTCCATAGATTTTTGACCATAAAAAGGGTATTCACATTAAAGTACTAAATAAGTTGCATTATAATTGCAACAGTTTTTAAACTTTTCTGAAACATGTATATATTTTTTTCGTTTTGAAAAGTAAATGTCATATAGCTTAGAATAAGTAAGTCCATATGACTTTATAAGCAAAGCCTCCAGAAGTTTCCAAATATATTGATGCTTGAGAAGGAAAGTAATTGTAGGTGTTATTTCTATCCCCTTTCTACAAAATATATTATCTCTCAACACGGTTTAATGTCAAAGATGAGGAGTAGAGTCAGTGTTCACAAACAAAAAATTAATCAACCTTATTGGCTCTGAAGTGAAATTTGGGAAGAAATAGAATGAGGTACATTTTAGGAATAGAAATGGTGAAGTAATTGAAGAATATTTTTAGAAATAACTATGTTCAGTGTTTGCATAGACTGCTCCCTTCTGAGCTTTGTTAACTGGTCCTAAATATATTAATGAACTGGTATATACCAAATTTAGAATCGACAGACTGTTACTTAATGAGAGTGGTAATTGCAGTATTATCTTTTTGTCCCCGTTCCTTACGCAGTTTCTGTCATGTGTAGGGTGCACTACATGTGAAATAAATGGTCGTTGAAGTCGTAATTGACTTAAATGCAGGAAAATGATTGATTCCAATGCAGGATTGCCTATTATTTTCAAATTGTAAGCAAGTCAAGAAGCTGGCCTGATCTTTATCCGCCATAGCTTAACTGGATAACTGAAAGACTGTTATAATAGTCTATTAAAATGTAATTCTGGGGCTGGCCCCATGGCCTACTGGTTAAGTTCGGCAAGCACTGCTTTGGTGGCCCGGGCTTGGTTCCCAGGCATGGACTGACACCACTTGTCAGCGGCCAGGCTGTGGTGGCGACCCACATACAAAATAGAGGAAGATTGGCACAGATGTTAGCTCAGGGAGAATCTTCCTCAAGCAAAAAGAGGAACGTTGGCAACAGATGTTAGCTCACGGTGAATCTTTCTCAGCAAAAAAAAAAAAAAGTAATTCTTTTAATTATGACCAATATTAAACATTATTAAATATTATTTATCTATATTCCATGTGTTTTATTAGCCGAGATGAGGTATATTTCTTGTTAGTCTCTTGGACACTCCATAGGTTACTTGAAACTAAGTCTTTATTATTACACTTCATAAAGTGAAAAAAGTTGATTAATTTTTCATTTTCCAATACCAATTCTCCTCCTTTTTGACAGTAGACTATGTTGATGAGATAGTCTATTATTTGGAAAGGATATTTGACTTGAAGTAGCAATTGGGGGTTTGAAGGTCTCCTCTGTCCATTTGTAGCTTTGCATCAAGGGTGAGGGGCCATCTGAGCTCTTGGGCTTGTTTCCATATTGTAAAATGGGGATGATATTATCTGCCTTTTGCAACTCGGAGGGGTTTTATGATAACTAGAAGAATTAATGAATGGATTATAAAAAATTATATCCCAGCATGAGGTGTTTTGACTATCAATAGATCTGGGTAAGTACTAATTTTTTCTAATTTCTGTGATTCCCTTTCACTAGTCAAATCTATTTCCCCTTTCCTTTCCCTCCTCCATTTGGTCTGGTTCTCACTTTAGAGGGTAACATCCTGTTTCTTTGCAGAGGTGCTCCCAATTGCACTCTCTTGGTCAATTACCACCCCACCCCAGGCCTAGGTCTATGGTATTTTCTCTGATAATTTAAAAAATATAGTTTTCACTGGGAGGACTCCATTCCCATGTATTTTTAAGTAAAATGAGTTCTACTGCTGCGTGCATTGGTTACTTTTAGATAAAAGTTCATAAGTTTGTGGGAGTCATTGAATGGGAACTAGTGAGTCAGCCCTGAAAGGAATTTTATGAATGGATAATGCAATTCTCTCCCTCTAATAAAAGCATTGTATGTCTCACATTTAATTTATATTGATTGCTTTCTGACACAGAAATAAACCAATCTTTATATTATGCAGGATTCCTGTAGTGGTAAAATCAAGAATATAAATCTTCCCTTGTGACTTCTGTTTCTGTGCTTTTCTTCAACCTGAAGTAACCCTAAGCAGGTTTTTAATTAAAGTAATGTGAGCCACTCAGGGTATCACCCCTTTTATGCATGATCAGGTTACCATAGCATATATTCCAGCTCTCTTGTAAACTTGAATTTTATGGATGGGTAATAAAATCCTTCTTTCCAAAGTTTGCAATTTTATTTCCACCTCAAAAAAAGTGGTGTAGTCTTTGACAGTGCTTATATAAAAATGTGCAAAGTGTGAGTAATTCACATATTTTTGATTAGGTTTGCAAATGTGGACTTTTAAAAGCCTCTTTTGATTTTTTAGCCTGTTTAGAAAATGAAGTAATGCTGTATGTTTCCTATGCAATTTACATTTGATAGGATTTTAATTTACCTAATTTGAAACTTATACTGAATTGTGGATTCCAGCAGAAATATTTTAGATTTTAATTAACGTTTCATTGTACAGAGCATTAAAACCCCTCAGTCTTTGGAAGGACGCCCCTAAGGATATCAGTGTACATTAATATTATCAAACGTTAGCCACCCATTATGTGTGTTACCATGTTTAAGCACAGGTAGTAATGCAGGATAGAGCTTAAGAGTATGGTGTTTGAAGACAGACCTACCTCTACCACTAAGTGGTGTTATGACCTTGAACAAAGTATTTAGTCTTTCTAAGCCTCAGTTTATTCATCTGTAAAAGTGAAAATATTTATATTACCACTTTTTAGGTTTTTGAGATTATAGATAATGCAATTAATGCAATCCCTAACTTTTCTTATGAATTATTCACTCATACCTCAAATTATTAAAAACCTTCCCTTTTGCTCAGTCCTAAATAGGAAGCCTCAAATATTTTAGAAGATGATCTATGGACTTGAGATTTGTGTAATGCACAGTAGACTAACCAAAGTTTTGTCTATGGTCTTACACTAAATGAGGATTCTTTAATCAAGCTTTGAATTAGGTAAATTTCGATGCCAGGTCTGCCCATATCCCAAATTGGTTCAAGAAATTCCTTGTATTTTCTTTGTGTTCTGTCTTAGGAGATTATTATTTTTTCTCTATGATGTTCTCTTACTATTCTGGTTGAGGGCTGTTGTCTGGTGTGCTAGGCTTTTAGATGGCCAGAAGTTTGCCTTTGTTCAGGATTGGCTGAAATAGCTATTCTTTCTTTCTTTTTATAATATATCCTTGGACAGCTCTGTTGAGTGAAAATTAGAAAATAAAGTTTGAAATAGCATTGATACCTTTAAATATTTTCTTCACACTACTTTAAAACACTATATATATATATATATATATATATATATATATATATATATATACTCACACTACTATTTATATATAAATACACATAAATATATATTTAAAATCTATAGTTATCTACTGTTATAATGAAACATGCCATATACATATGCAGTAGACACCTGCTGATTTTAAACAAGGAACTGAATTTAAGGAGCACTTTTTTTAAGAACTGATTTTTTTTGACAAAGCATGAGTCATTCTTATAACTCTCAGTGATACAGGGCTAAATTTGCCCATTTTTAAGTAGAGATGCTGAATGATGGAGAGGAGATATGAGCACTTGGCTTGAAGACAGACGATTTGCACTCTAGGCACAGATGGCATTCCTTCTTAACTTAGAACTATTATTTAAGTCTTTTATTCCACTTCTTCCTTTATGAGATAACTTTATGAGCCTAAACACTTCAACAGTGAGAGATTGGACACAAATATGTTTTTCATTTTGTTTGGCCTTATTTTTCTTCAAGTAAGTTGAGTTGTACTTAATTTACATGGAATACTGCAGTTTATATTATGTAAGTCTCATAATAACAAAGTTAAATTAAGAGTTAAACAAAATGCACCCTTCTCAAACTTTCTGGGACTGTGTCTCCCAAAAGGGCATTTTATCGTAGGATTCTATGTCGAATAACTTGTCCTCGGGGAGCTGAGTGGATTTGAGTGAAAATCTGTCAGGATGAGCTGGGGAAGATTTCTCACAGGATGTAATAACTGAGCTTGGAGAAGGAATTTTCCAGGTGAAGAAAGAAGAAATGACAGTAGAGCTACAAAGACTATAATGCAGTAGCTGGAACTAAAGATGAAAATTCTATCAGGTGGAAAGTTTTTACCTTCCAGTATTAGAAGACACACTTCGTACTTTCTTAAGCAACAGTAATAAAGACACCCACATAAAGTGGATCAAACAAGGTAGAAATTTACTTCTGTTTCACATAAATGTCTTGAGGAAGGTAAAGTGTCCAGAGCAGGTATGAGGCTCTGCTCCAAGAAGATATCCAAGGTCTCAGATTCCATCTGTCTTATTGTCCGCCGTTTTTCCAGGCTGCGTGTAGCTTCCTGAACTGTTTGTACGTGATGGAGGTAACAGAATATATGCAGAAAATAACCACTGAATTTTTTTTTTTTTTTTTTTTTTGCACAAATGCTATTTTGTAGATACTTTCAGTCTTTCCTAGGGAATTTATGGTTCTACAAACCTCTCAAAGATGCTACCCTTGATTATGGTTCGTCTGTAGTTTCCAACCCTTTGGTGTCAGGAAAATACCTTAAGTTTGTCACAGCACTTCTTCCAGATAGTAGGCTCTCAAACAAAGAAGTACTGAAGAAGGAAAAATTTTTTAAAAAGAAGGTAAGCAAGATATATTGAAGACTTTTATGCAGATTTGGAGTTATAATTTCTTTGACCTACAAGAGTTTAAGGATTTAGATAATCTTATGGGGAAGATTGTAATTGTAATTCAAAAAGAAGTTTCAAAAATGTGGCCACCAGGTGTTAGTCACTGTCTGCACTAAAATAAAAGGAATGAAACGGAAGGATTGTGTGACAGTTATTGTCCCAAAACATCCAGACTGGGAAGGTAATTTCTTCGTTTTAAAATCAGATATGAATTAATATTGCGGTGTATTTGGGCATTATGCACTAGATATTCTTTGGAAAAGCAATTGATAGGACCCTAACTGAATTTTTGGACTGTAATAGAGGTAATGTCAAAGTGCCAAAAACAATGAAATTAGCAAAAGCAAGGGCTGTTACTAATTTAATTTTTACTAAGGGAAACCAAGTGATTGAAAATTTAAGGAGAGATTGAACTATTTCAATCATCAGATTCACAATATTGAGGGAAAGCATAAGTATTTCCACTGAGGAGAAGGTAAATTAATTTGGGCTTTTTCAATAGTAGAAAAAAAAAAGGGATAGATTGTTGCCTTCAAATTATTACTGTTATTGTTGTTCTTGTTTTGAGTAAAATGACTGCTTACTTGTGCAGTCAGTAGATAACCAGTCAGGAGATTTAAGTCATTTTTGAACAAGGTAAGGGTAGAGTATGTCTATTTGCATATCTTCAAACAGAAAGGGATGTATTTTTATAGGTAGTAACATTGCCTGTTTGGGCATTTCATCCACGGGCATGAACCAAATAACGTTCTAAAATCTAGCCCAGTTTTTTTTTTTAATCTTATTTGAAAGTAAACTTTGCACCAGTTTTGGCAGTTATTTTTGTTGAATATCTTAAATTACGGACATTTGTTTAAAATATCAATGTGAATATGTAAGATAATAATGTGAGGATAAACGTATCTACCGTGTGAATGGCGTTCATAAACCCTGTATTATATACTTTACCTCTGTCAGCAGCAATCTGAGGGAGATTAATTGAGTCTCCTTTTTGCAGGTGAAGATTTTTAAAACCAGACATATTTAAAGAACTGATGCTTTCTCGATTCTAGTGCAGGAATTTGAACACACATCTATGAGACACCTAAGTCCCAAAGCTCTATTCTCCACTGTGTTACAAATTTGCAGAAGTCTGAGTGATGTGAGGAATATTTCTTTTAAATGATACTCTATGCACATATCCATATTATTATTTTATCATATAAGAAGGGTTGTTATAAAATTATTGAAAATAAGGCCTTTTGTTAATTCAATGATTTGTTTTTGATTATACTAATAAAATACTTTTTAAATGCTATTTAAGAGCCCTGCTACATGCTGGGGACATAGTTGCGAGCAAAACAATATGATTCTTGCCTTCATTGGTTGAATAGCTCTTTGGGGATCACTGAGGTTATGCACTACATGAACAGAACACCTAAAGCAACAAGCCAGTAGACAATGTATTTTTTTCGAATTATTTCTCAAATGTGAATTAAACATATCCTCAAAAATGCAGATCTGTAATGGTTCCAAGGAATGTGTATTCTCATAGAAAAACACATAGTGTATTTGCTTTAAGCCCCAAAGAATCAATCTTCTGGTAAAAAAAGGTTTCCTTGCATCCTTCCGCCCACGCGGAAGTCCCTGAGTATGTGCATGTATGCACACACAGCAGCAGGACACAAACATCCCCAGATAAACAACGTCGTATAAACCTAAATGTGAAAGGACAAAATTGTGCCTGTGCCTTTTAGACTTTCTGAAAGTTCAGTACTATTATTTAATTAGTTAACATGATTATATTCTATGTTTTATTTTCTTATACTTAGCAATTTTCAAATTATAATATCACTGTATTATTACTTATCATATGGCTTATTACAGTTATTACTGGAGATTTTTGTGTGTGTGTGAGGAAGATCGGCCCAGAGCTAACATCCGACGCCAATCCTCCTCTTTTTTTGCTGGGGTAGATTGGCCCTGGGCTAACATGCATGACCATCTTCCTCTACTTTATATGGGACGGAGCCACAGCATGGCTTGACAAGCGGTGTGTCGGTGTGTGCCTGGGATCCGAACCTGCGAACCCCGGGCCGCTGAAGCGGAGCACGGCGCACTTAACTGCTGCACCACTGGCCTGCGCCTACTGGAGATTTTTATGAATGTCCAAGAGCTATAGCTCTTTCATAAGATTTATGTGCCAATTTTTCTCTCCATTTTTTAAAAAATAGTGAAAAATTTGTATTTTTGTTGCAAAATGCCAACCTCTTAAATAAATGTAACTCATCATATGACAAGTGAAATAAATCTGCTAACGGTAATGTGTGGCTAATGTAGAAAACATTTTAGTGTTTAGTGTTTCTTTTATTACAAGAGAATCAGAGCATTTCATATATTTATAATTATCAATCTTGCCAGAAATATTTAACCTGACCATTATAATGTACCTTGTACCTTTATAGATGTGGTTCAAAATCACGTAAAAAAATCACTTTTCCAGTTAGGGTATGATTATTTAGTTGGCAAAGAAATCATGCATATAAAACAAACCAACACGTACATTTTAGAGAAGAAAAAACTTAATTCTCATTCCAAATGGGTAATTTCTCCACAGAGAAAAATGCTACAGAATGCAATAAATAGAATGGAATAAATTGGGCAAGATATAAATATTAGTTTTTCAGGTCAGACCATAAGCACAAAAGGAGATAGCAAAGCAAGATTTCAATTCAGGACTAAAATTCCCTTAAAAAATAATTGAAAATAAGACAAATTAAATTTGGTCTTCAATTTCTTCAGGAAATGCTACAATGTGATTTAAAATATTGCTGATGTGACTAATTTAAATCTATTCTTACATCTCATCTGAGGTAATAGCCCTCCTGGAAGATAGGAAGATAACAAATATTTTTTTTCGTCAGAAAGTGTATTATCATTATTCTAATTGGAATTATGATTATTTGATGAAACTCAATTAGTGCTTATTAATAATGAGCCCAATATAGAATACATTATAACTGGGCATCAAATTGCCTAATCTTCTTATGCTCCATCATGTACATGCTGGGAGATAAAGACAGGGAAAATATGATGATAGCTGAGCCTAGTGTTTCCAAAAAAATAGACTCTATTCCTTTTAGAGCTTATTGTATCTTGAGGCTTTAGGGAAAAGAATAATTTTATAATTTATTGCACATTGATGGTCATGGAGATCACTTCAGAAATCTTTTTTTTTTCTTATGGTGATCCCTGTGTTCTAGTTACAAAAGTTTAAGAAAATTTTTTGTGGAGATGTGCCACTCTCTGAGAGAGGCTACTATCTAGCGGTGAGGTATGAACTGTGTGTGACTCTAGGGTAATGAGATTGGTTATATGTCTTATGTGTTTTCCATTCAAACATGTTTTAAAATTTTGAAGTCTTACAGAATAAATACTCTGTTCGTGACACAGAATCACCCAGATGACACGTTGAACGTTGAAGCTGTCACCAACGTGGGATGATAATTTAGTGGGTACAGCTCCTTTGTCATTGGAGAATCATGTGCCTCAGAATCCAGATCCTTGAAAACTCATAACAAGAGTCTAATAATACATTAGTTATCAAGTGAAAATATCTGAAAATTGAGAGTTTATGCATAATTAACCATTTCAAAGACTTAGAATGAAACGAATCTACTGAGCAAAATGTAATATATAGAACAGATTAAATGAACACATACTACATGTCACGCATTGCTTGAAGTGCCTTACATTTAACCTTACAGCTTTCCTAGGGGTTAGGTATTTTCCTTTCTATTTTACAGATTTGTAAATAGAGTCCAGAAGGTAAGATCTAAAGTCACATAGCTGGTTGTTGATTGAACTGAAACATGAACCCAGGCAAGCCAACTTCAGAGTCTGTACACTTAACCTATAGCTATACTAATAAGTAAAGTGTGATTATCATAGATTTGAATTATATTCCAAAGGTCTTAAGTAAGAGAAGTGTGGAGTTAAAGTAACCACTTGAGTTCTTGACATCACTGCAATCACCATGTTCACCTGTTTTGGATAATATGACAAGCTGTGAACTCCATACACAGCTGTTTTTCTGGGAAGTACATTTTCAACTGCTTGCCCCCTTACTTCTGCTGTTTCAGTACAGTCGCCCTGAGTTTCCTCGTAGGTGCCAGAGCCTAACCATGAACACAGCCAGCTTGGCCAGGGCAGTCTATGCTCTATCCAGGGCAGGCCAGAACCAGCTCCTTGATCCTCTCATCCCTGAATAGAGAACTGTTCTAAAAAATTCTTATCACTTGAACTTCAGTGATTAGATTCTGGAATTTCATTGTGACGGAAGCCACTGTCAGTGTTTAACCTTGTGCTAGATCTTAGGGTCCAGTTGCTGTTGCATCCAACCCAATCTCATGGCATCCCACTGGAACACACTGCACAAAACTGTCAATTACTCAACTTGGAACTTCTCCCTGAAGTCTGGCATTGTCCCTCTGTGTTGGCTTTCTTTGTCTAGGCTCCTCCTGACCATGGTACTGATATCCCAATAGGCTTTCATACAGACTGGTGTGCTAAAGCACTATCACATAGCAAAACAACTTTTATAATAGAAATTCTTAACTTGATCCACTGTGTGGCTGCAGAAGGTCTCTGGAACCCCAGCATTGTGTGCTATATTCTATTCATGTCCATAAACACCTTTTTATTTTCTGAGAAAGATCTTGTGTTGATTTTTTTCTCAAAGGAGTCTATAATCCAAAAATATTTAGAACCATTGCTACTAACAGATGCAAAGCAAAAGAGAACAGTAATTTATTTTTTAGGCACTTGAATTATTAATTTTTCTAAAGAGTAATATGTTCTCAGAATTAATATTTCACATGTTCACTAGCCATATGTGGCTAGTGGCTACTATATTGGGCAGCATAAGTTTATAGCAATAAGTGATCTTTTAAACATACAAGTTTAAAATATAGTGGCAGAGAATATTCCAGCTGGTTTTTGCTGGTTTGTGAGAACCCAACGCTAAGGATTAGATTTGTAGTAGAGAAATATCTACTGAGAAGGTTTATTTAAAAATTATATTAAATGTCTGAGAATAAGAAATGCTGGTGCATTTGATCTCTATCAATGTTATACAGAATTTTTTTTTTTTAAGATCATGTATGGAATATGATTTTCAAGTGGCTTAATGGTTTACTCGTGGTGGTGAAATAACATTTTGTAGAAATACAGTAAATTGTATAATTGAATCCAGTAGGAATTTATAAGTTCTGGAAATGTGATAATATTCTACCGACCCTGAAATAAAGTATAACATACCACAGCTTTTCAAAAAATGCTGCAATCAGTAAATATAGTTATAAAGCCAGTAACAAAATATGCTAAATAATTGGTAAATATAGCTATAAAGACAAATACCAATATTATGTGTCATAATTAGTGGTTACAAAGAAGTAGGTAGTAATATATAATATATTTGAATGTACCTCCATTGAGTAAGCAAGATAAAACAAGGGTTTCAGTAAAAAATAATAAGTAACAAAATACAGTAAATTAGAATGTATCTCTGCCACAGTACGAGTAGAACAACAAGTATTTTACAAACAACTGTTAGAAAGCACAGGATAAAATAATAAATTGGAAGAAATACAAAATTTCCCTGAATATTCCTAAATAAGGAGCATCAGCAGAAAAAGAAGAAGGAATGAGTGCTAATCAAACTGATAGATCATTGGATATCCTTATGAAGGTTGCATTTGCTGAATCAAGTAGCTCTCAGCTCATCTTGTGTGTACAAATCTTTACGTTATTTTTTTTTTCCGGTGGTGACCTTCCAAGATGCTGTTCTACAAACCTCTCAGCAAGCACATTCCTGACGAGTACGACATTGAGCTTGAATCTTACATTGGGAAAATATCTCTATTGTGTTTGGAGTCATAGATTATGGTAGTAGAATTTTTGCATTTAAAATTTTTAGAGAAAAACGCCAATTCTAACTCCAATGAACTGTGTAGGCTACGGCTCTTCATATTTGTAAGAAACCTAAAACCACACTGTGATGTGTTCTCTGCTATGCTCTGCTGCCAGGGGATATCACCACTGCTATGGTCCTATTATTGAGATCCTTAAATGCAGGGTCATATTTGGGTGTTTTCTATAATGCAAATAAATGCTTCACATTAAAAGACATTTTGGGAAAGTTCTTGTAGAGACTAGTTGAAAGTATTATAATTAAAATTAAAGATTTCCTTGAACAAAAATATCATATGCTGAAAGAGAAAAGAAGATTTCAGTAGTTAATTTGTTGCTTCCTTCTTATGAAAGGGTCTTTGCCCTTCATTTTATAAAAATCCCACTATTTCTTAAGACTCATGGACTTAAGAAACCATGTAAAAGAAACCAAGAAATTTGTAAAATTATGCATGGGAATCATTATGCTCTAAATAGAGTGAAAGGATTTTTCTTTCAAGTGATTTTCCAATCTTACCAAATTCCCACACTTTTATGTCAAAGAAAATACCAGAAAACTATCATCATTACCACCACACACACACACACACACACACAGACACACAGACACACACACACACAGAAGGGTGGGAGAACTCGGGGAGAAAATGAATAAATGACCAAGATGTTGATATAGGAAAGCAAATTGAATTGATAATGCTCACCTCTGTGCTCCATCAGGTTTATGAAAAGTCCTTTGGGGTCCGGCACCATGAATTGGTATCCCATCTCTTCCTCTTACTTGCTGTGTGATATTTGATAAGTCATTTAACCAGTACAAGCCTCAGTTTTCACATCTTCCAAATATGGGGAAAATAATAGCTCTCTCACAATCTAAGGCAAAGATCTTATCATGTCTTATTTATCTTTTCCCAGAGGTAAATAATTTACCCAGCGCACAATATACATGTAAGAAAAAACAGTTAAAAAATTAAGTAAATATTTTGTGTCACACAACCAACAGTTCCCAGAATAATATGGATGCTCAAAATAATCAGCTGTGATTATTTTGGCAATGATGATAGTTATGTTCACACTTGTTAAATTATTCTTATTAAATTAGGTATCATTCAAACTACTCTTTCTATGAAATGGATGTATTCTTTTATTTCTTAAGTTCTACCTCAACTGGTTATCTCATATTTATGTTGTTGTATTTCACATATGCTATTCAGTTACACCATAAACTATTATATACAATACATGCATAACCCACATTTTAGCAAGTTTCATATTTCATGAAGATAATGAAACTTTGTTAATGTCATCTATAAACCATGCTTTTTTCTCCCATAATCTAAAAAGTTTGCCTTAGTTTTGGCCAAAGAATTTTTTTCCAGAACTTTCTATATTTAGCTCTTACTTTTGAATCGTAGTTGTGAGGGTGTAGGAAAGTATGTTCTGCCAAACAGAATCAGAGCTGCCAGGACTCTGCATTTGAGCCTGTTGTGACCCGATTCTCATTTATTCTTGACACAGTGCACAGGGCCTCAAGACCTTGGGACTCCTCGAGGAGCAAACATCTCCAGAGTTAAGTGAAGCTCAGTGAGCAACATGCACGTGATTGAATTCTTCATATTCCTTCTGCATATTCAAAAATAAAAGAGTAGCATCCTGGACAAATACATATTGGGAACTGCCACACTCAAAATATTTCTAAAATAATTTGAGAGGATTTTTTCAAACCAAGAAAAAAGTCTTGTGAAAAATTAGTTTTGAGGTTTTGGGAAAACCTTTGTGTTTTAACTGTTTCTCACCTGCTGTTGGGTTTTATCCATCATGTACTTTTGATGTTATAGTTAAACTAGTACTTTGATTCTATTCGTAGATGCATTTATTTCTGAAAAGTGATCAACTGTTGAATAAAATCACATTAGCAATGTTAATGTTACAATTTAGAGACAATAATTTTTTGTAGAACTATGGCAAAGATATAGATTATGTAACGCTAAACAACTTTGGAAGAGTACTTATATTGAGTAGGCACAGTTTGAGTCATTTTAGTCCATTTTAAGCAGCTTCAATTTGAAAGAATTTAATCTCAGTTTTCCTTATAATATGTATATTATAGTCAAATTAGCTCCTAGAGTATCATTTGAAATAACTACTTCAACGTTATATACTGTAGAAGTGTGAATATAAACTACAATAAGATTTTATATGTTTTGTCTGACACTTTATATATTTTACATATAACATATTTTTCTTACTGAAATGAGAATAGAGAGGTATATTTAAATTAATAGCAAGAGTGGACCAGACTTATAAAGTCTTCACTATGACCTTTAAAGCAATGTATAATAAAAGAAAAGACAGAAATACAGCTAGAAATAGAATATCCTCTTTTATATGGCTCCATGGAGTTCTTAAATGGCTTCAAAATATTCCACCTAGAACCTGCAAATGTGGTGTGCTTTTGACAATTACTATGAGTATTTTGATAGCTACATAATCTTTATGGCTCAAATAATAACTTTAAAAATTGTCCTTAAAATATCCTTAACCATCCTTCAACTTCCATTTTTAAGCAAAAAGAAGCATATTGTTTCCTACTACCATGTTGATCCATCATCAGAGCATCAGAAATAACTTATTAACGTAGTCTTCTGTCTGAGAGATATCTCTCTGAAAATCCTTAATCATCACTCTATCATCTATATGTTTAATTTGTAAATTAATCACTTGTCAGAAGGCTTCTCTATTTTTCTTTAAAAAGTTCTCTAATAAGTGGATTTATTTTACCAATTAAATTTTAATATATCTGAGGGCAAACCTCATATTCTTACATTTCTTTATATCTATTATGATCAGTCAAGAGTTTCCTGTTTTGTTTGATTAAGCTAGACTTTTTAATATGCACGGTGCCTATTTTGACACAATATTAATAGCAGCTAACATATATTGACATACATTCCAAACACTCTTCTGGTGAATGTGTGTTAACTCACCCTAATCTTTTGAGATTACATCTATTTTACAGATGAAAAAACCAAGAAGGATTAGCAATTTGCCCAAGGTCACACAGCTAATAAGGGGCCAAGAGTCTGTGAACCCTACACTCTGGACCCAGAGTTCCATGATTTTAATTGCCTTTGACTGTCTAAATCCATCTTCCTAAATATGTAAGTCTCTACCCAAATCTGAACATTCCTGAAAGAGCAGTACAGAGAGAAATGAAAAAGGAAAAAACTGAATGAGGGAATAAAAGTGGGAGTGTGCCAGTCATAAAGGTCATGTAGTCATTTAGCATAAATTGCCTGGAGCCAGGATGAAAACAAAGTGTGGTAACATACATACCTCTCGAGATGTGAGTGGAGGATTCACACCCGTTGCTCTTAAAAGATCATGTAACGAATGGAGTCCTCAGAAACATCTCAGCGTCAGGACAAGATACTGCTCTTTCTCATACTAAACTTTGAAGAAATTTTCGGCATTATATTAAAAATCATTCTGGGAAGGTAATTATAGGAAGGCATTAAGATTATGGAATCCTTGGAAATGCAAATAGGTTCAGCCACTATGGAAAACAATACAGAAGTTCCTCAAAAGCTTAAAATTAGAACTATTGTATGATTCAGCAATTCCACTTTTGGGTATACATCCAAAGGAAATGAAAACAGGATATCAAAGAGATATCTGCACTCCCATGTTCATTGCAGCATTATTCACAATAGCCAAGATATGGAAACAACCTAAGTGTCCATCTACATATGAAAGGATAAAGATGTGGTACCACATATCTTCTTTATATAATGGAATACTATTCAGCCATGAGAAAGAAAGAAGTTCTGCCATTTGCAACAACATGGATGAAACTGAAGGGCATTATGCTAAGTGAGATAAGCCAGACAGAGAAAGACAAATACTGCATGGTATCACTTTTATGTGGAATCTAAAAAAAAACAAAAGTCAACTCATAGAAACAGAAAGTAGAAAAGTGATGGCCAGGGGCCAGGGGTGGAGAAAATGAGAGGTTGGTGAAAGGGTACGAACTCTCAGCTATAAGATGATTGAGCTCTGAGGATCTAATGTAAAACATGGTGACTACAGTAGATAGTAGTGTATTGTATAATTGAAATTTGCTAAAATAGTAGAATTTAAATGTTCTCACCAAAAGAAAAGAAAGAGAGAGAGAGAGGGAGGAAGGAAGGAAGGAAAGGAAAGGAAGGAGAGAAAGAAAGAAAGAGAGAGAGAGAGGGAGGGGGGAGGGGAGAGGAGAGAGAGAGAGGAAGGAAGGAAGGAAGGGAGAGAGAGAGAAAGAAAGAAGGAAGGAAGAAAGGGAGAAAGGGAAAAAGAGAGAGAAAGAAAAATCTGAGGTGATGGATGTGTTAATTAACTAGATGGGGGAATCCTTACATAATGTAAACATATATCAAATCACCACTAGGTACACTTTAAATATCTTGACTATTTTATATGTCAATTATACCTTAATAAAGCTGAAATTTTGAGAAAAGAATATGTGAATCCAAATATAGACTTATGGTATCTTAATTGAATTGAAAGAAACTTAGGGAGCCTAGAAAAGTAGATGCTAATGGTAATTATCATAATCATGATGAAGATTTGTACCATATTCCTAGCAGCATCTACAATTTACAACCCTTTGATGTAAGTGATGTTACTCCCATTTTGCAGCTCAGATTACTGAAGCTTGGATGGGTCAAGTAACACATAAGATCAAAAAATAATAGGTAGCTGAAGCTCATCTGTACCTAGACCTTTGCTCTAAAATCCATGCTCTTCCTTATTACACTATAGAGTTTTTTTCTCACATAGATATTTTGAAAGAAAATGACTCTATGAGAAATTAAACATTTTACTCTCTAGGTTAGGTATGTAATCAGTAATGCTGGTTAAAGACTGTCTAGCAGGTGGGTGGTAGGCCTAACACCTTAGAACAGAAGAAGGATACAGATTGAGATTCATATCCACTTCCCCTAGCTCTACAAGAAGGGAAGAGATACAGGTAAACCAGAATCCTTAGAATGCAGTTCTGGTTTTATTCCAATTTGCTATTGTTAATGTTGGTTTCAATATGTATACTAATCTGCTTGGGTTGCTATAACAAAATACCACAGACTGGACGGCTTAAGCAACAGAAATTTATCTTCTCTGGAGGCTAGAAGTCCATGATCAAGGTGACCGCAAATTCGGTTGTGTTGAGGGCTCTCTTCCTGGCTTGTAGAGAAAGAGAAAGACAGACAGAGCTCTCTGGTGTCTCATAGGAACACTAATCCTATCAGATCAGAGGCCCACCTCTATGACCTCATTTAACCTTAATTACTTCCTTAGAAGCCCATCTCCGAATACAGCCACTCTGGGGGTTAGGGCTTCATTATAGGAATTTTGGAGGGACACAAACATTCTGTCCATAACAATATGGAAGCCTCAACTGGCTCTGGGTTTATCTGGGGGCTGTCTAAGAGCCTCATTAAACCTCATATCATGGAACCACATTGATATCTATATTCTGAATGTAAGTACATACGTCCAGGTTAGAGTCCATTGTTTCATCTTGTTACCACCTCCAGGCTATTTCTGGGGAACAGGTCCTCTGTCTGTGGCTCACAGGGTTTCCTGGCAGATGAAAGCACTATGGGTTAACACCTTCCAAGCCTCTTGGGAACAGGCGTGTTCAACTTTGCCTCTTCCTTCACCTTATAGTGGATTGCAAGAGCCCCTGGAAATCAATGGGACACATTCCTTAGAAAAAGAATGAGGAACCATACTCTAGAACTACACTAATATTTTGAAAACACATATTTTGAAAAGCAAACTCTTAAAGGGAATTGACCAAACCATTAATTCCTGCTTCTTGGAAAATATCCGACACAATAGAAATCGAGGTTTGGTAACACAAATTCTGCACTAAAATATTACTATTCCTTTGGCAATTAGTGAAAGTAAATCACTATATTAAAATTTTGAGGTGATAATAATTCAGTAACACACAGTCTTGTGAATAAAAATTATTGAGTTTCACATAGTCTTACTTAAATATTAAACTCATTACTGTGAAATTAGCTTATTGAGTAATTATTACATAAAAGAGCAATATATATTTCAGATCATTCTCCATTCCCTAAAATAACTCTTTTCACATACTTGTATAACTTTGCAGGTATGTCTTTAACATTCACTGAATTACTGACTTTTATCTATTTAAAGATTAATTTAGTTTAGGTATATTGTGAAGAACAATTGGAATTTCTATGCTTCCAGAAACAGTATAATACATATTAATTATAGTAACTTACACCAATGCTAAAGAATAATATTGAAATTTATTTTGCATTTGTTGTTCCATTGTGTCTTGAAGGAATTTCTAAAGTCATAATATCTAAATAGAATTCCATGAGGCACTGGGATTTTTAATATAAAACTAAATTTACTTTTGATTTGAAAATTTTTCAAACTTTGTGATTTAAATGTTACGTAAGAGAATTCTTTGAACTACTGATTCCTATGTTTCATATACTAAAGTGATAGCTAGGGATATACAACATATGAATGTGCTATTTATAATAGTGACTGTTTTAGATAAATTGTGTGAGGTAATACATTCATATGACTTTATTATGTGAGTGGTTAAGGAGTCGTTCTGTGTTCCTTTTACTTTGCTTGTTTTTAAGAAACTCTGTGTGTGTGTCTATATATTTTTATCTTCTTAAATATTACCTAATGACATTTCTAGATATATGGTGATAGAAATCTGCATTATATTTAGTCAAATCACATTTATTTTTATACTTTAGAAATATTTGTTTTTAAACTATATTCAAATTTTTTGACATATGCAGTTACAGGAAAGAAAAGTTTAATGAAAGATATCTTGGGACAATTTATGTGCAAAGAGTTTAGAAGTTAATGTTGCTTTGTTGACCAAAATAAAATAAGGAAATGAAGGTTTAGTAGGGCCAAAATGTTAATTAGAGTGGAAAATATAACTTTTTATTCTGAAATGGACCTGAGTGTGTTAAAGCAATTTGAAAATCTGAAGTACAAAGTTGGATGAAATTTCAAACTTTTTTATTCCTTGTAAAATCATTATCAATTGAAATGGAAGTTAAGTGCATTTAAAGACTTTTCGAGTAGAAAACAGTAGATTTCCTTCAGGAGTTACTGGGTAAACGTTTTTCATTTTTTAAAATAAAATAGGTATTGCTTACTATTCATAAGAGTGAATAAAAATGAAGCACTTAGTTTAAAAAAATAGACTGCAAAGAATGTAACACATTCACTCCTTAGGTACTTAAGTCATTTTTTGTTGTTCTTTTGTTCTGTAATTGATTGCTAGCACCCCCTTTAACCCACCTTAAAGGGCAAGCAGGAAATTCATGTTTTCGTTCATCAGCCCATCCCTCTGAAAAGCGTTCGATATTAAAACAGTTTGCAAGGAGCAAAAGCAGAGGAAACAAGAGGCCCAGCTAGCCTGTAGCAAGGTTAGAAGATACACGCAAGATTGCCTGCAACACACAGCGAGTCTTGTTCCTGTCCAGTATTTGCATGGAGATATCAAGTTAATTAGGGTATGACTTTGTTCTTCGCTTTATATGTGACCTTTTATTATATCTGTGGCTCTCTAGTTCATGTGGTGTCATAAAGCTATGGGAAAGTCTTTCCAGCTGTTTGACACAAACTGGAAAAAATTAAGCATTGATATTTCCTTTTGGCTGAAGGTTTTTACAGCAGCAAATTACTTCAGAGGCAAAGTTGCTGTTGTGGTACATTTGCCGTGGGTGTCAGAATGTTTCTTTTGTCTTTTAGCTCCCTGCCTTCCCTGATGATCAGGTGCGACTAAGAGAGTTGTGGAGAGAGGTGGGGTTTGGGGGGGGCAGTTCAGGAGGAGGTTACATGGCAGAATTCCCACGAATGCTGGCGAAGGATAAAAAAGATAAAGAAATCTTGTTTTTCTGAACTAGAGGATTCTCTGCATGACTTCCCCACGGTTGGGGTGATGAGCTTTCAGGCTGAGATTTTATTAACAATTCATATGGAGATTGAGGGCAGCCGAGGAGCAGATTCTCACATAAACTTGATCTGTCCATGAATGCACTTCTCTGTTTGCCCTGACCCTGCATGGCTTAAGACACTGCCTGTGAGGCCAGTGTGCCAGACACAAAGAAAGAAATGAAAAGCAAGCACATTCCAGGAGTCTGCACAAAAGACCGAGCAGTTTCTAGTCGACTCCCCAGAGAGGATCTTATCTCCGCATGGCCAAAAACCTCTAAAATGTTTATTTGTGTACCAACAGTTTGAAAATCGATGTGGCTGTTTATTAGGCAATAGTTTATCGTGATGTTTTGTTAGGTTTTAAAGTTTTGTTTTCGGAACTTGTTGAAACTAGAAAAATATTTGCTAGGGTATGTTTTCTGAAGTTGAGCTTTAGAAGTCACCGGCCTCAAATTGTTTTTACTTTATTGACTGGTAGGTACCATGCAAAATGAATTCTTTCCAGCTTAAGGAGAAGCCAGAACAACATTTTAAAGCTTGGTTTGACTTTGTGATGCCTCCCGACTTGCAACTCTGAAACCTGTGGCAGAGTTCAGGCAGGAGTTGAAACTGACATGGGGGCACAAGCTGGACATCCCCATGCTCATGAGCACAGACAACAGTGCTGTATTAAAAAAAGAAGCAACTGGAGAGAAAAGTTTGAGTGAGACTAAGTGCAAAGGGAAACTAGGAACTTTTAACATTGTAACATTTCTACAATTATTGGCAGCTTACTATATCTAGTTGCATTACAACAGGATAGTGACAAGCTATCAGAAGATGTTTCTCTATAACCCAATATACTAGATTTTATTGTTTAACAAATGCACACTCTGGAAGTATGATATATTTAGGTTTAAGGGATAAAAATTTGATCTGCATAATTCTGTTGCTAAATGACCTGTTTCCACAGATGCTTAAAAATCAGAAAATCCAGGTACATAAACTCTTGAATCAATTTTGCATACGTATTTAGCTATTCAAGTTGTTTCAAAACTTTTATGGTTCATGAATTAAATAACCAATAGAGCAATGTAGGCAAACGCTATCAATTATGAGAGGTTTTGTTCCTTTCATTTTATAGTGGTTTTATTTCCATGAAATTAACTGTTGTACTTAGGCTAATTGTCAGTAATTGGTGACAAAATCACTTCATTGTTTTTCTATAGCATGATACTAATTAGGATCTTTGCAATATTGGCTCAGCCATGTTCTGTATTTTACCTTCTATGTTGAATCAATGGTAGATAATATCAAGTGCAACTTTTAAAAAAAATCTATGAGAAAATGTTTCTATTAATAATTAAACAAGTCGTTTAAACAGCCTGTCAGAAATTAATTTTAAAACGTTGAAATTGAAAGAAACTTTTATTATAGGTTTAGTTGGTTTTGTGAAACATCAACTGATTGTTGTGATTTGAATAGAATCCTATTGGAATCATCTGTAAAATATCACAACTACAAATTTCAACTGCTTGACCACATGCATTTTCATAATTCTATTTGTGTCTGCAATGTTGAAATCAGCATTGCTAAAAGCGTTTCTGTAAGGTATCACAGGGCTGGATGGCATTGTCTTTCGTTTCATGCCTGATAGTTAAATTGATTATCATAAAATATAGCATATTATTTATTCTTTTTTTCTAACTAGTTTTTTTCTGTTTTGCCACACGAGAATGCTTTCCGAAACACTATATTTCAAACGAAAATATATACAAACAGTTGAGATCATAAAAACTTGGTTTTACGGCTTTTTTTCGACATGGAAAACTGTGTTCCACGTAGGTGATAGGTTATAAAGAGAGAAAATGGGAGTGTATTCTATTTTTTGAAGTGAAGTTTAATGCCGATGAGAGAAAATAGGACAACACTACATGTCCCATGAAAACAACCATAGTCAATACTACTTTGCTCATTTTTTTCCTTAAAAGGATTCTTCTCAACTGATTCCCCTGTGATTTTTATGAACTTTTAAGTTCCGAAAGTTTTCTAATACTTTGAACTATAGCTTTCTTACATATTTTCCTTCTTCTAAGATACTTCACCAGTCAAGTGCGTTTTGCAGTTTACAATGCCTTCAGTTTGTTTTAAATGCCTCTGTAATGTCTAACTCAGAGCTGAGTGCCTCATGATCATCCTGAAAAAAGTTTTAAAGAAGCGATTAGAAAAATAATTGCCTATTAAAAGGTGAAGATTGGTTTGGGCAGGGAGAGAAGAAACTGAATGTTGAAATTGAAAGCATTCATTGTTAACACGACACATACGCACCAAATCTGAAATTAGAGAAAACTCACAAAATACGGATCTTGGCAAGGGGAATTGTTTAAATTTTCTAAAGCTGTCAGCCCATTTTCTCTATTTTTTTTCCTGTAAAAGACAAACTTCAAATGGAAAGCTTCACCTTTTGTACAAAGTTGAAATGTTTCATTATTACAGGATTGTTCTACACTGTACAAAACCAGAACAATTCAATAGCTTTCGGGGGGTGGGGAGAGCACACAAATGAGAATCTTTCTATCATTTTAGAATGTCCATAGCAAAGGGCAAAAACTATAAAAATCTATGGTGGTTTCCTTGAGAAAAGAATCTTTTGATTACAGCAGTGATTTGAATATCCATTCAGGCTCTTTTGTAACATGTTGTAATAAATGCACATCTCCTAAATGAAGAATACTCATGAGGGGACAATACGCAAACATTAACTATGTTTAGATGCTGTATTTCAATGGATTACCCCATAGGATGAAACAAAGGTTCTTTTTCTCTTTTTTTTCTTTTTTTGTGCTCTAGAAAATAAATTCCCCAAAGTAAAATTCAGTTTGTTCCTTTTCCACCTTATTGGTGTATATCCAATATGTTCTCTTGTTTCTTGTCAGTTTCAAAAATACAGAATGTGAGAAATGAACAAGTTCAAGACTATCTTTTTTTTTTTTTTTTAAGATTTATTTATTTATTTTCCCCCCAAAGCTCCGGTAGATAGTTGTATGTCATAGTTGCACATCCTTCTAGTTGCTGTACGTGGGACGCGGCCTCAGCATGGCCGGAGAAGCGGTGCGTCGGTGTGCGCCCGGGATCCGAACCTGGGCCACTAGCAGCGGAGCTCACGCACTCAACCGCTAAGCCACGGGGCCGGCCCAAGACTATCTTTAAGGTTTAAGAATGATAAAGTATTATAAAAGTTACTTAGCGAAGATCATTTTCCTCTTTTATTCATCCTGCCTTATCAGAGACTCTGGAGAGTACCATAGGGTGAGGCCTTTCTTTCTTGAGTATTCTAAATATTCAGGGAAAACACGAGACAGGAACTAGGACTTCGGTAATATTATTAGCCACATCCATGGGCATTTGAATCCTATAGGAAAAAAAGTAATAAATCCAGTCTGCTTCTCGCATAATCATACTTGACAACCATATAGACACCGCTGGGTCCAGCACGGGTAGCAGTCAGCATCTTTGACTGCTCTGGCCCCAGAAGTCTTTTATGATTGTAATCGGTTTCTTATCAGTCCAAGCTGTGCGAACACCCCTAATTAGCCATAGCCTCATTTTAAAAATTAAAAACAACCCCCCCACAATAACATCAACAACAAGAAGCACCCTACAGCATTTTATGTTCTTCGTGTGAACTCACAGTACGTACAGTTGCATTCAGCTCCTAGCCTCTGACCTGTATGACATACCTGTGGGGTTAACCAACTTCCCCAAAGGGAGGTGTACACCTCCCTGGAATCGGGATGGCCAGATCCCACTCTGGTACTACCAAAGTGGTGTGGTTTGTTATATTTTAAGGCTTTTTTTTTCAGTGATGTGTTTGTTCATAGCAAACCTAGGCTTATTCTCTTACTGCTAAATGTATTGCCCACTAACTAAAGCACATAGCAATACATGAAATAAAAAATGACCAGAGGTAGAACATATTTGTTCCACGCTAGTTTTAGTTTATGTTGCTTAAATAAGTTCCACTTTCCAAAACTTGTCTTTTACCAGGGGTTAAGCTCCTGCAGCATTTGGGAAAGTGGACAATGACTACATTAAAAAGCCTAAATCAGAATAAAACAATGTGATAAGCCCTGAGGTGCTTTAAATTTTACTTACTTTAGAATGTACCGAGTAACAATTTTTTGTCTTGCAATATATGCGTATACATATAGAGACACATGTGACTCTTCCTATTCTGTCCACATTTTCTGGGGCCTTATTCTGTGTTGGGCAATATTGCAATCTGTAATTTGGGGAAAATTTACGTGCTGTCAAACACAGGCCTCAACAAGTAAAAGATAAATGAAACAGGTTCATTAATGCATGCTGTGTCTCTTACCTGGGCAGGCAGCCATCAACTCCTGCTTCGGGTGACCAATGTCTACAGGTAAAACGAAAAATTGTGT
This sequence comes from Diceros bicornis minor, assembly GCF_020826845.1. Classification (NCBI taxonomy): domain Eukaryota; kingdom Metazoa; phylum Chordata; class Mammalia; order Perissodactyla; family Rhinocerotidae; genus Diceros; species Diceros bicornis. The sequence goes on from NC_080766.1 coordinate 18,529,595, forward strand.
ATGTTTTGCCCTTTGTTCTATATGAACTGTTGTTTTCATTTGTAAATAATGATTGAATTGCAAGTTCATTTGCTCTAGAATCCAGAAGTGACCTGTGACTAAGGATCATTTTGCAAATTACCTAACCATCTACCAGCTAAGAAAATAATGTTCTCAGGGGCTGGCCCCACGGCGTAGTGGTTGGGTTCGGTGTGGTTGGGTTCAGCACACTCTGCTTTGGTGGCCTGGGGTTCACGGGTTCGGATCCTGGGAGCAGACCTACACCACTAGACAGCCATGCTGTGGCATCGACTCACATACAAAATAGAGGAAGACTGGCATTAGCTCAGGGCTAATCTTCCTCAAGTGGAAAAAAAAAAAGAAAAGAATGTTCTCTTCTTTTTAACAGCAAAGACAGAGTTCTTAAGATTTTATCTCCAAGTATTCACCTAGAAAATATTCAAGCTCTAAATCATGCTTTGGATATATCTTCTAACTCTCTCTTTAATCTGTCTGGATGAGATGTGACATTTATATTGTGTCATATTAGTTAATGTATCATTTTTGAAAATAATTTAAATAAAATAAATTATAAAGACGTCACACTAATATGTGCTATAATCTTGCATTATTATTTAAAATAATAAAAGAGTAAAATTATATAGAGTACACATGTTTCATAAGGTGTCACATGGCAATGGAAAGAAGTTATATGAAGACAGAGCAGTCACCTATATCTAATTAAATTTCAAAATGATAGAAAATTTACTGGAATGAAGACCAAAAAAACTGCCTTTTTTGAATCTCCATTAAAGACATTTTTATTTTAACATACAGACTTTTATTCTAGGAATAACTTCTAACAAGCTCAAGATGTGGGTTATTAAATGAATTATTACAACATATAGCCTAGAGTATGGCCACATCGTAGACTGTCCAAGGTATAAAAACACCAAAGCAGGCCATGCAATTGTAGTTAACACATTCAGAGTGAATCGAATGTAGGCAATTCTTAACCTTCTCTGTTTTTACATGTGCAGTTTTGCTCTTTGGTTTACTTCTTCCTGTGATCGATACCCAGGCAAAGCCAGGGCTCTTCAGGAGAAGGTTGAGATTATAACAATGTCAGCCTTTGCTTTTAGCAGAGTGATGAGGTTATCAATAATGCATTGGAGATCTCAGGAACCTTGTACGTACGGACATCACAGCTGCCCGGCATTTATTGTGGGACTTGCAGGTTTGAGCTGAGATGTCACCGCATCTGCTTTTGAGCCTGCCATTGATGCACCCTCCAGAAATCTTGGAGGCACAGGGAGAGCTGTTGAGATTATCTAACTGAAACATTGCGTTTGAAGAGGTGATTTAGGGGTGAGAATACATCTATGAAATTGCTTTTTTAAAGAAGCCTGGTCAATACTCTTTTAATAACCTTTTGTCTCCCCAGCTCCCTTCGAACGTTTGTAAGTTTTGTTGTTTCTCTGACAAGTTTATTCATATCCTAACAGCTTGCCTGGCAGCAGGGTTCATGTTCTGTACTTGGGCTTTCTGGTCACGGTACTGGCTGAGAGTAATAGAGAGGGGGAATAAGTGAGTGTGGAAATGCAAAGCTGTCTCTTGTTACATTTTATCGATCTCATTCTGGTGTCATTCAATTAAGACAGAAATGTGATGGATAGTCTCTGCACAGATTCCTGAGTTGCTCTCCATCCATTGCAGATAAAGCTTTTGTGTTTTATTTTTTTGAAGGAGGAGGGGTGGGGAAAGGGCATGGGCTAGTGGGAGAAATCAAACATGCTATGTGATCTGAATTACAAATCAACATCTCTCCAAGGATGCTCCGAAATGTCAAACACACCATGTTTATATTTTCACTTATTTTCTCATACACAGAGTACTTCTGTTGATGTGTGAGATGGGTTACTAGAATTTAAGGTAGGGTTAATTCTTGTTTATTGTTTTCAAAGGCTTAGGAGCTATCATCCTCCTCCTACTAGCCCAAGATAATTAAAAATGAGCCACTTGGAAAAAGAATTGAGTCAAACTCATGCCATTTTTGAAGTCTGAGAGAATGAAAAATTCTCTTCTCATTTTTTGGGGGCCTGTGATTCTAGCTTCATTTTTTGCAAATAGATTTTAAATCTGGTAAAATGAAAATAGTACATACAGTTTTTCTTTTTAGTTTATAAATAAATCGTTCTTATTATTGCCTATGCTACAAAGAAGTATGCTATCGTGAGTAAAATATCAGAATTTAGGACTGTATAAATTCTGATCCTTACTCCTGGTGACATGCTTTTCCTTAACTATATCACTCCCTCTATGTTTGCTGCCAGTGTTATAATGACAGTAAGAGTAATTCATGGATGTGAGAATCTGTAAAACTAGCAACTCACATAAGCAAAGTGGTTTTTTTTTTTTAAGAAATTAAAATAATTGTGCAAACACATATCATAAAAGGTTATGCTAAGCAAACTCCCTCAGTTCCTCCCAAAGCAATACCAGATTCAAAATGGACATTCAGGATTTTCTAATCAAGGTTATGGCTTCTGATAATTAACACAAAATGAAAGGCAGTGTGGAATGAAAATATAAGCAAGAGTTTTTATTTTATTTGTTTCTTTATTTATTTTTTGTGAGGAAGATCAGCTCTGAGCTAACATCCATGCCAATCCTCCTCTTTTTGCTGAGGAAGACTGGCCCTGAGCTAACATCCGTGCCCATCTTCCTCCACTTTATGTGGGACGCCGCCACATCATGGCCTGACAAGCAGTGGGTCGGTGGGCACCTGGGATCTGAACCCAGGCCGCCAGCAGTGGAGTGCATGCACTTAACAGCTACACCACGGGGCCGGCCCCTAAGCAAGAGTTTTAATATCAGACCAGTATGATAATGTCCAGGCTCCCCTATGTAGCTGGTATGTGACCTTGGATAAGATACCTATATTCTCTAGTTTAAACCTTAATTACTTTATCTGAAAAATAACAAAACAGGATTACAAGATTAAGTTTCTGGGAATGCCTGCTCTATGCTTGTCCTATGTACTTGGCACACGGGAAGTGTCAAACACGTTTAGTTTCATCTTGAATCCCCCTTTATGGTTTTAACACTGAGTCATTTGATCCTCTAATAAACTTCCTCAGTCGTTTGGGAAAGGAATGTGAGCACAGGAAAATAACACAGAAGGGCCCTACCGTAGTGAGTCAGAATTTTTCCAGATCCTAATGCACAGAAGCTAATTTACCAATCTGTGTGATATTTTATTAAAGAGATTTCCCATTGTTCGCTAGGAGTTTGTTCTAAAACTTCATTTGTGGACAGAATTCTGTGTATTAGGTTGTTGTGTGTGTCAAAGATGTTTTCACTATCACGCTTTAACCCTAAAGTAAAGAGGAGCAGTAAGCTAAAGCCATTATTTACTGATTTTACAAAGGTTCAGGGCACCAGGAGATGATTTAGTTGGGAATTTAACGGATAACTCACACTGTAACCCACTAAAAAAAAAAATCTTGTATTGCTCGTACATGTACAGCCTTATAGGTATTGTGGAAAGTTAAATCTATGTATGTATGGGATGGGATTTGGCTCTCTTCATTTTTTTTTTTTTTTCCTTTCTGAGGTCATGCCTCTTTCTTGAGGTGTTTCAAGAAAATAGGTGTTTCAAGCCTTAATCAAGGCTTACCTCAAATATACATCAAGGTATATTTGGGATCTATTTAAGGAAAATACATCTATAAACGGTAGGTAGTAAGTAAAAGGTTTTTTCTCCATCATCAAAACATAATAAATAATTAGAGTCTTTTTGGTGAAAGAGAGATTGTGTCTTAAATTTTGCACATGATTTTTTTCAATCATCTACTTTGTGTGTGCTAAGGCTGCTTCACGCATCCTTTCTGAAAACTACTCACACTTTGGTTGAAGATATAATGAGTTAACAGATTCCTACAGTCTCACACAATCATTCTGCACTCAATCAACATCACAGGGGAATATATGCATTTGTGTGTTTGTATGAGGGATCAATACAAGACATTTAACTCATTTCATAAAAGGTTCTCCTTGAGGTCCTAGGGAATGTTCATCTTCTCCCGCAGTAAGACAGGAATTGCTATGATGTTTTTGGTCCTTCTCAATTACCTTTTGAGGTAGGTCAGGTCTAATCTGGGGGTGGAGCGCTTTTCTACTCTCTAGGGCCCAAGGAGGTGCTGCTGAAAAACAACTTGCCAGGATGCACCACATTCCGTGGCTGATGGAAGAATTTAAAATATTTCTGAAGGTAGACTTAAAAAAAGTTACAAGTAATTATAATTTACAGAAACAGAGACCCTAGACTGAGATCTTACCTTATACATTTTAACTTCCTATGTTCAATTCCAGGACAACACATAACCTACTACTTGTGGCAATAATGCCTTCTCTTAAATTCTTAAAGAATTGCTTTCATCGCAATTTATAAGATAGTTAAGCACCGGTTGCCAATGACATTTTTTTCTTCTTAAAAATTTTTTGCTGCCTTCAGCTAAATTGAAGTCCTCGCTGTTGTTTCCTTTCTATCTCTTTGTAGGCTCTCTTTTCATTAAAATGTAAGCACTGCGAAGTAGAAAACAATTGCGGATGATCAGAGAATGTTTTTGAAGTAATCGTGCTGACTTAATACGAAGGGTGTCCTCAGGAAACAGAATCTTGCTGTATTGTCTCCATTCTTATTTTGTGTTCCTCAAAGGGATTTAAAGGATCGTGCCATCCTTAGTCCCTGGCAGTTCCTTCTCTTCAACGTTCACACTTAACTTCACAGTGCACAGAATAGGAATCTTATTTATAAGAATGCAGGTTTAAACATCTGATCTACATTTATTATTGAATTCCCATGATGTTCCAGGCATTTTGTTGAGTGCAGGGTATGAACAATTTCAGATTGGTAAACTATATACTAGTTAATGTTAATTTTTATTATCACTTTGTGTCTATCGTTGGTTTGCAGGGTTCTCATCAGCATCTATCTCTCTTGGTCTCTCTGTCTTATCTTCTTCTTCCTGGTTCTTAAAGAAACAATATCCTTTCTGCATGGCTTTCTAGACATAACAACGTGGTTTAGAATGCTTCCTCAGCAATCTATTACCACATATCTCAAATAAATTGTTCTCTTCCAACTTAAAAGTCTTTCTTAATAGTAATTTTGTTAGGTTTTCAGCCTAAGACAACTTCAAATTGATATTCTCCAACTGAAACTCTGTTTCAATCAAATCTATTCTCTACGGTGGCTCATTCTTATTCTCTCTCTCTCTCTCTTTTATTTTTCATACTTTACTATGTCGTCTTCTCTAATTATGTTGGCAACTCTTCGGAATCATAAAATTAGAGTTTTAGACTTAGTATGAATTTGAGGCCCACAAAAGTTGTAATTACTCGAATCAAAGAGAAAGTTTAGGAAATGTCTTTGCCTTATGGAAAAATCTAGATGCTTTATTAAAGGATCAACCTTATCATCTTGTCTTGGAGTTTGCATGGCATAGGTCTTGGTCTTGTTCTTCTTTCTGTCCGTAGTGCCTGGCACACAAGAGCAGGTCAATGAGTGTTTGTTGAAATAACTATGAATATTTATGTCATATTTGAAGATATTTTTAACAAGATGAGTTAAATTTCATCTTCCCAAACACAGATGTGCTAAATATTCATTCTTTAGCACATCTGTGCTAAAGAATGATCACGAAGAGGAGTTTGAACATTTTATAACTGTGTCTAGACAATTCTCTCTTCATCGAGAATCTATTGCTCTAGAGGAAGGAATCAGGGCCCTATTTTTCCATTTCCCCTCAGACCATTTTTAGGTGATTAGTATTCACATTAATATTCTCATGATTTTTATGTTAGAAGATGCAAGCTCATTTGCTGAGTAAGATTCTTTTTGAGATTTCCTGGTGGTCTGCTACTCATTGGAATTTGACAAGCCATTTTGGTAGTGGAAGTTTAAGAAAGGCTATGCTAAGAATATGAGATATACCTCAAAGTCATACACATAAAAACATACTCAAGAAGAAAAATAGAAATTCCCCCTGTTGGCAACCCTTCTCACTCTGCTTTTACCAAGGTCTTTTACTGTCTCTCTCACCAAAATCCAATTTATCCCTGTGGGTTTTTTGTTTTGTTTTCAGTCACTAATGAGTATAATATCAGCTATTGGGCTGTCCACTTGAATTACTCCGTTTAGTATTGAACCAGATTTGTCTCTGACCACTGGGCACAGCAAGCATTCTAAAAGATGGACTTATAACAGATTGAATCAAAAGTGTGGGAAAGGGAGGTGGAATTATCTGGACAAGTTGATCAATAGGAATAGATGTAAGACAGAAATGGGGCCACTCTGCTTTCAACTTGTGACTTGAGAAAAAGACTTTTGGTGTTGCTGTGCATAATTGGAGAAGTCTTAAAATATAGACATACATTCTTGCCTCATTTTGTGTCATGTTAGATCTTTCATATTTTTTCCAGTAAAACAAATTCATAAAGACGAAAGCTCACTATTTTAGGCTGAACCTCAAAAAAGGTCTGCACCTCGGCTGGGCCTAAGGGTTCCAGGGCTCTGTTGTGTTTTGTCAGAAAACTTACTTGATCATTTTACTCAAAGGTGATAAAAGTCCTTGAAGCTTAACTCTCACAAATTCAGGTTTATAAGAGACTCTTAGATAGAGAAAAGCAAACTACCATGGATACGTGGACACATATCGTTTGCTGGTCAAAGATTTTCTCCTCAGTATAACAGACAATTTAGGAAACCATATTAGTGCTTGTATGACCCTTACAAATTATAAAATCAAAATAAATAGTGCAATTAACCCTAACGACTATCACCAGATAATTATCACCGCAAGTTCCAATCAAGTGGAGAGGAATCCTCAACTTGGTTGGTGAAAAGGTCCCTTCAAATGGACTCTATGTCATCTTCTCCCTTTTTAGTATTCATACAGATCATCACTGTTTACAGGCAAAATAAAAAATAGGAATATTGATGTACTTCAAAATAGACAAAAATAACCAAAAAGAGTAAAACTCCAAAAAACAAACCAGTCACCAACAAACCAAAGCATTTCACTGACAGACGCAGATGTATATTCTGATCCTTCTTGTTTGTTTATTTGTCTCTTTTGCTTTTAGCAAGTAGCAGTTTACCTAGCAAAGTTTCAAATGCAAAATAAAGTTGGATTAGATTATCTGTAATATTGCTTCCAGACTTAGCAGTTTATGATTTCACAAATATATAACAAAAGTCCTCAAACAACTATACTATATACTTTGTATCTTTTCTGAATTTTGGAAAGTAGATTTTCTGATTTTTTTTTTAATCAGCGAAAATGAATTAAAGGCCTCTTATGTGAGCTCCAAGCTCAGTACAGAGTGGCGTGAGTGTACAAAACAGACATCATTTCTTACCTTAAGCAGCCGGCTATCCTACTAGGTAGAAAGCATGTAGAAATAAAAGGAAAGCTAAGAATGGTAAGTCAGTTCTAAGGGCTCAAGAAGTGATACAGATGATACCTTCTTCAGAACGTCAAGAGAGATTTAGGCTCTTTTCTGTATGGCCTAGAGCAATCAGAGAAGGCTTTTGGAAGAAATGTGTTTTGAGAAGGGTTCTGAAAGAAAGACAGAAAAATCAACAAAAAAATTCTCAGTGAACTTTGGGTTTCTGCTCCCAACCTCAGGACCATAGGAAAGCCCACATTTTAGATGAAAAAAAATGGACCCACTAAAGATTGCCCCTGGACATCATAGGGATGATCTATGAGCAAAAAGAAGATTAATATTCATTGCATATTTCTTCTCTGGCTAGACTTAATTACTGATTTGATGATCCAAATCAAACTACGTGTTCCAATGAATAATTACGTAGGTAAATACAAAATAGTAGGGGCACTTTTGTATTTGTGGGTGAGTGGATATGTGTAGGCGACTTTTTCTCACATCTTGCATAAATCCATGGGAGGTATTTATCTGCCAACACCTTTTAGATCTTTTCTGATAGAGTTGAAACATTATAGACTTGAAACAGGAGAGAAACATGTATAAAATGCCGTAATAACATATGTGAAACAGACTTCTTAATTTCACACTTATCCACTCCTAAAATCCTGCTCCTTTCCAGTTTTCCCTGTCTCAAAATGGCGCCAACATCCACCAGTGTCTCAAGTGTAAAATCTACATGTGATCTTGGATTTCTTCTCTCTTTTTCTGACACCCACATGCTTTCTATCAGCAAGTCCTGCCAGCCCAGTTTTCAACTCTGTTCCAATATAACCACTTCTCCCTACCTCCAGGACTGCCACTTTTCCTTGAGTCACTGTCATCTCCTGTGGAGGCTGTTGTGATAGCCTCCAACTGGTATTTCTGTCTCCAGTCTCGTCCCCCTAGAGTTAATTTTCCCCACAGCAGTCAAGGTGATTTTTCAAAAATGTAAGTTAGATAAAGCCCCCCAATGGTTTCTCATTAGAAAAAAAATCCCAACTCCTTACCCTTGCCTACCTGAACGTGCATTATGAGGTCTCTATCTACATTGTGACTGCATCTCCTACCACTCTCCCACTTGTGCATCCTGTCCTAATGATGCTGGCCCTCATGACGTTCCTCTAACAAGTTGTGATCCTTCTAGCCTGGGACCCTCTTCCACTCAACCTTCATATAACTTTCTCCTTGCTACATTCAGGCCATTATTAAAATATCACTTCCTCAGAAAGACCTTCTCTGACCTCTCAACCACTACTTCCAACTCACTGCTCTCTATTTCCTTACTCTGATTTGTTTTGTCTCAGACAACTTGTCCATAACTGAACTCACATATATTTATATAGTTGTTTACTGTCTCTCTCCCTAATGTAAGTCCCATAAGAGCAAATATTGTCTCTCTTTCTCGTCTCTAGCATCTCGGAGAATGCAGGGCATATAAGAAGTATTCTATAAGTATTTGTTGAATGAATTTATTAAAGAGAATAGAACACAGTTTACAAGACTTCATCTAAAGGAGTGGGAAAATTTTCTGTAGCCGGGAAGACCTAGATTTAAATCTCAGTTTGGACACATGCTTACCTTCTGGACTTGGGGAAATCGCTAAACACCTGAATTTTCTTTTGTAAAAAATAGAAATAACACTACCTATCAGGCTAATTCGTAAAGATTGGAGATAATTAGCATTATGAACACACTAGTTGGCCAATAGATGTTCACTGATGATAATAATAATAATAATAATAAAAGTAATAAAAAAGTGTCCTGAATTCTAGGCCAGTCTACTTCACCAAAGAAGTGTAAAATGAAAACACCCACCCTTCAATTTATTATCTGAAACTTCTATTCGACTCTTGAATATATACCCTTAAGAAATGGAATAAGAGCCATAGCTTAAATAGTTTAAACTCTTATGGGACAAAACAATGATAAATACACAGGAGAGAACAATCTTACATTGGAAAAGAAATCGATCCAATGACCTAATGCATCTTTTTATCATTTCTAGGGAGAATGTGTATGTTTAATTCATAGAATTCTTCGCTGCTTCTATGTTGGAATACACTTAGATGAAAATTGCACTCTTATCAACAAAATTGGATTAAAAAAAACACACGAAGGATTTCAGTATTGAAAAGTTTTCCTATACAATATATTAAAGTTCATTGACTAGAATAATCCCACTTGCACTTTGTGTGAATTATAAAAAGGTACCCTTTCCTCTGTGCAGACGACACATGCACGTTTGCAGGTGTAATTGGACTTAACGCTTGTGCTTTGGTAAGCAGAGTATGGGCTGAATTTCAGCCTCACTCCTCTCCCTGGCCTGTGTCCCTTTTAGAGGGCACAGCCCAAACAACCACATGCAGGGACCCTGTAAATATTAGATAATGAATTCAACGACAGAACAGGATTCTGAATAGAGTGAGCTGAGATAGGTGCATGGTTCCAGCTCAGTTATGTTTTCCTTCAACTGGAAATTTGAACGGTGTATAGAATAAAGGAGACATGGTTTCTACAACAGAAAAACAATTATAATCATGTCGTATTTAATTGTGGATCACTAATTATTATTAATCCAAACACTAAAAAAAATTATTACACAGATAGCATGCTTATCAATATTTTAAGGCTAAAAAAATATTTAGATAAATTTGTGTGGAAAGGAGATTAAGGTAGGAAAGGGAGAAGTTGATCAGGAACTGGGTTTGAGTAATGCCTTCAGTGTTTAATTTAATCCTGTTGATCTTTACTGAGCATTCACTTCTCTAGTGGACATTTCAAGGTGTAAAAAATACGTGTAAAGAGTTTTAGACCTTATGAAAGCAACAGCTGGGAGCATAATATCAGTGTATGTATCAGGGTTCTGGCCTATTGAGGCCTTACTAACAGAGAAGGCAGGTCAAAGGAAGAAAAGTCTACACACTAACAGGTGGATCAGAGAAGTTTAATGGGTGAAGTGGTCTTTCATTCGAGCCCATTGAGGGCAAGACCACTCTGTCACGTTGATGTTATATCCCGGCTTTCTGCATTAAGGCTGGTCCTTTGAATGACTGAGAGAACAAAAATTTTCAGCTGGGGGAAAACATGAACAAAAGCAGGGATGGAAAGGCATGAGCCTCTTCAGAGAACAGTAGATAATCTACTTTGGCAGGAGGGCAGGGAACATACATGGAAAGAAGATGTCAATTTGAGGCTCACAAGATACAAAGGAGACATGAGTAGACTAGATTCTAGAGGAGTTTGTTTTTTTCTGTTTTCCCTTCTTTTTTAAGGTAATATATTTCCTTTGAAGGCTTTTGAACAAGACCAAGTATATAATTTATAATGAATGATTTGTCTTATGGGTGTAGAATGGATCATTTGAGTCAGAGAAAGTAAGCATGGTATTTAGGAGGATATTCTTATGCAGTACTTTAAAGAAGCAATAAGGACTTAAGATAAAAGTGAAGATAATGGGGGGCCGGCCCGTGGCGTAGTGGTTAAGTGTGCGTGCTCCGCTTCAGCAGCCCGGGGTTCGCAGGTTCGGGTCCCAGGCATGCACCGATGCACCACTTGTCAAGCCATGCTGTGGCGGCATTCCATATAAAGTAGAGGAAGATGGACACAGATGTTAGCCCAGGGCCAACCTTCCTCGGCAAAAAGAGGAAGACTGGCATTGGAAGTTAGCTCAGGGCCGATCTTCCTAACACACACACACAAAAAGTGAAGATAATGAAGATGAAGACTTGGTACAACTTAGAAACTGTTTGGGTGAAAGAAAAAATGGAGAAGGAAGAGTTAAAGAGAACTCTGACATTTTGTACCTAAGTAACTAGAAAAATGGTTTTGCAACGAACAGACTAGGTATAGCTAAAAGACGTGCTTAGAATTCAGGGAATTTATAAAGTATTTTTCATAAGAACAAGGGCAAGCTGGTCCTAATGGGAGCACGTTTGTGTTCGGATTTCTGGTGGATTCTTAGCTCCTTTATAACTCTTTAAGATAATATTAATTCTTGTTTATTCATTGAGCTCCAAGACATTTTCTGTAGTCATATGTTTATTCACATATTCCTTTTATCTTGTATCATATAATTTAATCAGATTTGATTTGCAAATGTAAATGAACTCATGCATTTAATCAAAAATAAGTAAAGACATAACACCGAATTACAGCCCTTTAATGCTCACATTTGAATACCTATTTCAGATATCTTGTATACCTGTTTCCCTTTTAATTCTGCCCCTGCAGTGATGATTTACTTTTTAACTTTTTATTTTGAGATAATTTTAGACCGAGAAATGTTGTAAAATAGAACATAGTTTCCATATATCCTTGAACCCTGTTTCCTCTAATGTTAATATCTTATATAACTATAATCCAATGATCAAAACCAAGAAATTAACATTGGCTGCTGATTGATTTTAATGCTATTAGTCTTTCAATCATTTTTATAAAAATTAAAATGTAAATAGAAAGAAAAATCTTATAGCCTACTATGTATATGCTCTGAATGCTATTTTAAGCTTTTAGCTGATGAGAGCTAATATGATGGACTGTACTGTATACTGTTAGCCAATGATTATCAACACAACTTACTGCAGATGATCTTAGCACTCCACCATGGACTCTTTTTATGCTATTTATTTAGGGTTCCAACAAGAAATTTTGATCCTTTTTAGCTGACGTAAGTGTTTGCAAATAATAGAGATTTGCAAAAAATAAAAAACAAAAAGAAAAGTGAAAAAAAAAAGCAAACCCCAAACTGAGAAAGAGTATTGCCAGATGTAGAATGTTGAGTTTAGTAGTGGCTGGGAACACCATCAAGGAGGTGGTTAAGAGAGTGGAAACAGATTAGTGGTCAATTAAAGATTGATGGAAATTCTTTGACATTATTAGGGGCGTTATTCATATCCCTGGAGCCTAGGAGGAATAGCCAACAATCTGCAAGGAAAAGAAAATGAGATTTATATTTGGTGAGAACTTTTATATCCCTCTAATAGAAAATTTCTGAGGTGCTAGGGTTTTGGCCTGGCATCAACCTACTCCGGTCAAACTTCTAGCCTTATTTCACCACCCACTCTTCTTAAATACCCTCATCCACCCGATTGCTCAAGCCAAAAATCCAGAAGTCATCCTTGACCTCTCTTTCTATAATTCCCAAAATCTGATTCATCAAGTGCTATACTTTTACCTCATAAATTTATTTTTAAACCATCCCATTCTGTTCATCTCAACTGCTACCACCCTACATTGTGGCTCTCTCCTCTCACACCAGAACTACACAAGAGCACACCAACTGTTCTCTTGGACTTTATCCTTCTCTTTCTCTAACCTTTTCCTCATGAAGAAGCTGGATTTATATTTTTAAATCATAAATCTAATCATGTCACTCCTCTCGTAAAACTTTCAAAAGTCTTTCCATTGCACACAAGTTGAAAACTTTCTTTTAAAAAAAAGACCGAAAATACAGCCGGCCTGGCGGCACAGTGGTTAAGTTTGCATACTCCACTTTGGCAGCCCAGGGTTCATGGGTTCAGATCCAGGGTGCGACCCTATTCCACTCATCAAGCCACGCTATGGCGGTGACCCACATACAAAATAGAGGAAGACTTTTTCAGATGTTAGCTCAGGGACAATTTTCCTCACCAAAAAAAAAAAAAGTACCAAAATACATACCAACAATGGAATATTATTCAATGCTAAAAATAAATGAGCTATCAAATCATGAAAGACATGGAAGAACCTGAAATGCATATTATTAAGTGAAAGAAGTCAATCTGAAAAGGCTACATGCTATATAATTCCAACTATATGACGTTCTGGGGAAGACAAAACTATAGAGACAATAAAAATGATAGTGGTTGCCAAGAGTTAGGGAGGAGTAAGGGATGAATAGGTACAGCACAGAGGATTTTTTAGGGCAGTGAAACTATTCTGTATCATACTGTAATGGTGGATACATGTCATTATACATTTGTCCAAACAACACAAAGAGTGAACCCTAATGGCCTTTGGATGATAATGACATGTCAATGTGGTTTCATCATTTGTAACAAATGTATCATTCTGGTGAGTGATGTTGACCATGGAGGAGGCTATGCATATGCAGCAGGTGTTGGAAAATCTCTGTACCTTCTACTCAATTTTGCTGTGTACCTAAAACTGCTCTAAAATATAAAGTCTATTTTTAAAAATGGCCCAAAGGCATTGCATTAACTGACTGCTGCCTATCCTTCTAAATTCATCTCTCCTCTTGCTCAGAGGGGGTCTGCTGCAGGTAAATGTCCATGGCCCAGGAAGCAGAAGGGAGAACATTTTCTCCTTCCCACCTCAGAGCTCCATGCCTCCTCCAGCATCTTTGTAAGGGCAGTTTCTACGGCTCAGTATCAAAGCTGCAGTAGAGAGAAGTAAGAGTATCAGGAAGTTCTCATTTTCCTGTTATTGTCTTAAGTGGGCTTCCCACCGTCTAGGGTGGGTAGTTGTCTAAAGCTCTTAGGGTGCTTTTGGATGTACATCTGAGGTCCCCACTGGGAACATCTGACTGCATTTCCTGTGCATCGGGTAATAGATTGTCCTCTTGTAGCTGTGCCATCCTCAGCCTGTGTTTTTTGGGGTTTACTCCACACAAACTCTCTCATGGCATCCACCATCTTTCCAGCTGCTTCTGTAGGCAGCTTCTCTTCCTGCTTGGAAATACATTGGTCCATGGGCCGTACTCATGCATTCTTTGCACCAACAAACTCTGGAAATTCAAACAGATACAACATTGTGGGAAGCTCTCCTTTGAACTGACACTAAAGCAACCCGCTCATCCATGTGTGTCATTTATATTGTCCAGGCAGGAGTCAAAGGCAATTCCACTCTGTCCCCCAACTTCAGCTCTCCGAGTGTCCTACAGAAACCCTCTCACTAAAATTAATTGGAGGGGCAGGTACAGTGCTCCCCAAAGAAATCTTCAGAAAACCCTCTCACAACTTCACATTCTGAGCCTTTTATAGTTTCAGTCTGTTCAGAGTCACCTACTTTGAAATTACTACAAGGAGATCTGTCTCAAAACTCACTTTGTGATCTAATATCTCATATACAGTTACCTCAGTAAAAAACTTTTCATGTAATGCATTGATATGTACGTAAAATAGATAGGATCTTCCATAAAGTGACTATTTTAACTCTCAGGTTTTAAATTAGATTTATCGAATTGGACATTTAAAAGGCATTTCAGTATATAAAGATAAGTATAGATGACCCATATCAAAAAGCTTTTTATTGGAAACCAAAATATTGAATGCATTTACAAAAGTTGCGCTCTCACCATTAAGTGAAAAATTCTACATGTAAGCATATTAAGCATTCCTTGCAGCTTGATTTTCATCTTACACATGGCTAAACATAAATCTCCAGGAAGGGATACATCTATATATTATTCTTTAAAGAAGTGCAAGATATTTGTTTGGGGAGAAATTTGCTAAAGGGAAGCCCCAATTAAAAATGTCAGCTATAATACTGCCATGCTAAGTTTATAGCATGTTGCCATTAATCATGTGTTTTAACATCTAGAATTTATAGTGCTGTAATGATTTGTCTTTAAGGGGATGAAAAAGTACAATGAAACTTGTGATTAAGGATCGGTCAGCAAAAACACCTTGTAATTTAGTTTTATAGTAGTGTTTTATTAATTTCAAAGTTGTGGTTTTGGCCACAGCTTATTAATAATGATTTCATCTGCTTATCCAATCTTTAGAGCTCCTTTTGTTTTTAATGATCATGTTTTATCTTCCTCAAATAGATCTAATGAGTTAACTTAAAAAAATTCTTAAAACTTACATGATATTTTAATTGACAATTCTTCGTTATTGTTCAGTAGAAAATAATATCCTATTTATTTGTAACCTAAAGAGGTAACCTCTATATGTGTGTGATTCAATTCATTCAGTTGCTAATAAGCTGAAAATACCTGATTCAATCCTTTTAATGTGTTGTGATGCTCTTAAACTTTTCAGTTAAATATTTAAACAGCCAATATAATTAGACAAAATAATCTCATTGGTGAATTATTTTGCCATGTGAATAGGCAAACTCAAGAGATGCAGCTGTTCTTGACAGAAAATGTTGCACGTACTTGCCTCCAGAATCACGTACCTCGCCTGATAGTCAAAGTAACCCAAGTTAGCGTTGACTTTTGGGAAGGTACTTGTTTCATTAGACCCTGGGAACAAAAAACATAAACTAATATCCCACGTATGTGGTTTTCAGTCAAGAAAAATTAGGAGGCCTGAATTATTCACCAAATAATGATACAGGAATGGTTTTTTGATATTGTTAAGAACTACTGCTTACTACATGGGGTTGTAATTGATGGTCCTAGAATTTAGGAAGGTTAAAAAAAACTTCGTAGCTCAAGGTCTCATTCCTGAGAGACTCTGTCTCAGGAAGTGTCCACTGCCCTGGGAAAAAGATCCAAACTCTTCCCTGTGGCCCATAAGTTTTTGAGCAGTGAGTTTCCTGCCCTCCCAACCCTCTGGCTTCAGGTCCTCAAGTCACTCCTCCCTTGGTCTCTGGCTACACTTGAGCAGCACTGGTACCCACTATTGCTTGTAATATGCTAAGTATCCTTCTGCCCTGGGTCCCTCACACAAACTGTTCCTTCTAGTGGAGAAACTTGTGCTGTTCTTCTCATGGCTAGGTGGTTCTCATTTTTCAAATCTCCTTTCACCATATTGCCACTAGAGATCTTTCCAAGATGGTATTTCCTGACTATCCTCTCTATGTTGGAGCTTTCTTCTCCTTCTCTCTCTCTCTATTCTCCGTCATAGCACGTAATCACTTTTTTAAAATGTGTAATTACATATTTAGCTCCTCAAACATTGCTAAATAGATATGCAACAAATATTTGTTCAATGGATTAATGTCCTTAAAACCTGGGAAAGCACAAAGGCAAGTAAAAAATGTTAGTTAAATAAATGAATGGATTTAAGACCAAAGAACTACTTGATATAAAATATTGTTAATATCTGTTTCATTTATGAGTTATTTCAGAAATGTCTTTTTGAGAGCAGACTTCTATTAAATAATTCACATCCCCAAAGAACAGTTGCCAGTTTATTGAAAATTTTCAGGGTTTATCGTTTTAATCTTTCAAACTGTATATAACTTTTTTGGTCTGAATCTATGGAAGAAATAACACTCTCTAGAAGTACTGTCATGTTCCAATTTTTAATCAACTATTTTTTAGTAAAACATGGGCTTAGGGGGTCTATGTTTTTTCCACTTTCAAAACAACGTTTCACAATCAAATAGACACAACTGAAATGTATTGGCTTTTGATAGCAAAGACTATAATACTACAAATATCTCAATTATATTTTTAAAATTATTAAGTAAAAATTGAGAAATATGAGCCACCGCACAGGGCTCCTAGCAATAGATTTGAACTTGAGCCTTCGCTTTGAGGAATAATATTGACTAAGATATTTTTTCCAAAACCACAGTGACACATATTTTCTTTGATTAGAGAACAGTACAGCTGATAGAGGGGGTTTCACCACAATCCAGATCAACAATGAAAGTATGTGAAGTATTCATTGCCTACTGAAGACATATTATAAGTATATTTAGAATGTGCCTATGATTTTGTGACACGAAATATTACGTTAAAGTTTTGACATTAAAAACTATATTTTAAATGGTTACTTTTAATGGTTAAATTCATTATTTCAAGTGTATTACTTTTACCAAAATGTAATGCATCCAATGGAAAAGTAATGGTAAATTATATTGATTAGATTTCTTAAAAATCACTTCAGCATAGAAAGTGTCATGAGTTACAGTAGTCCTCCCTTATCTGAAGGGGATACTTTCCAAAAGCCGCAGGGGATGCCTGAAACTGCAGACAGTATCCAACCCTATATATATTATGTTTTTTCCTATACATACACACTTATGATAAAGTTTAATTTATAAATTAGGCACAGGAAGAGATTAACAACAATAACTTCTCTTTGGCCTATCTGAATTGCCAGCATCAGTATTTTTGCACTTTGGGCCATTATTAAGTAACATAAGGGTTACTTGAACACAAGCAGTGCGGTATGCAAAAGTCCATCTGATAACCCACATCCACTATGTGACTAAGGGGTTGGTAATGTTTACGGTGTGGATACGCTGGACAAAGGGATGATTCACATCCAGGGCGAGAGAGAGTGGAATGGCTCGAGATTTCATCACACTACTCAGAAGGGGGTGCAATTTAAAACTTGTGAATTGTTTATTTCTAGAAGTTTTTGTTTAATATTTTTGGACCAAGGTTGACCACAGGTAAGAAATCGTGGAAAGCGAAACCTCTAATAAGGGAGGACTACTGTATATCATTTTATATATGAAGACTTAGCTTCCTTGAACAAATTTTAAAGTAAAAAGGAAAAATAGATCACATTTTAGCCCTATTTAATTTTCAAAAGTGAAACAAAAATAAAGAAATTAAGGAAAATACAGCTAGCTAGTGCTTCTGATCTTCCTTTAGGAAATCCTACAATCCAGACAAACTTGGATAGAATGTGCAAGATGAGCCCGTTTCTGAACTTTCAGGAAGTTTCTTGTTTACAAGAATACATGATGGAGTTGTGTATAAAACTTAAAATAAAGAAAATATTAAATACCATGTTAGGGATGCAAGTTTAAAAGCCATATTTTAGGAACTCTCTGTGTAGCTCCAATTTAAAAACAACAGTTAAAATCAAACTAATAAACATACAAAAATTAGCACATAAGGTTTTTTAGTTTGCTTGCCTGCGTTAAACATTAAAGTGATATCCATCTTCCTTTTAAGTTTTGGCCCACCTACTGGGAATGACTTCTCTGCTTTTTAAGTGATTGTATTATTCTGAATGGCCCAAGCTAACCTTTACTCTAAAATGGCTCTGTCTGTCCTACTCCATCCTAGTGTTATCTGAGTTGCTGTCAGAGGCTTGGCCTACCTGTTTTGGACCTCCACATTCTGAACTTACTCTAAGTTCATTGAGACCCAGAGCACGATTTGTGCAAGTCATCCGTGAGTGTGGTTCCTGCTCAGTCTAGGAAGGGTAGCCTGGCAGGTAAATCAGAGAGCAGGGAATAGAATTAGATGCTGTCATTGGTGGAGGCCATTGAAAACAAGTAAACAACTGAATAGTAGACTCATTCAAGGCTATCCAAGGTCATCACAAATTGAGTTCTGGAAATGAAGAAGACTGTCTTCTAGACAGGAAGAGTCTGTCTGGAGACTTTGACATTGGGTTTATTGGCCTGTGCTTATTTATGCGGGAAATGTAATACTAAAGACACCCCTTTCTGGTCAGAAACACTTAGGGCCCTTTAGAACCTATGGGAGTATCTTCACATATCAGACCTTATTTATAGGCTCTGTTTGAGGAAAGCTGAGTCCTAGGAACTACTTCTTGTCACTAGAAAGGGAATTTTCTTAACCATAGTTACAATAAAAACATTGCTGAATAGTGGCAGAGAAGCATGTCCTCAGTTTTGCAGAAAGAATGAAATATTGAAACTAAATTTGGAATTGTATATTTCTAGGTGGAGAAACCTTTCCAGACTCCAAAATTTCAAGATCATGCAATTTGCATAAATGACAGTCTTTTTGATGAAACAACCAAAAACAATTTGATTTAAATTTGAATTATTCCTCTTATATCAAAGGGGCAGAATGCATTTAGAGTGACAAAAATATATATATATTTTTTGTGAAGAAGATCAGCTCTGAGCTAACATCCATGCCAATCCTCATCTTTTTGCTGAGGAAGACTGGCCCTGAGCTAATATCAGTGCCTATCTTCCTCCGCTTTATGTGGGACGCCGCCACAGCATGGCCTGACAAGCAGTGTGTTGCTGTGCGCCTGGGATCTGAACCTGGGCTGCCGCAGCGGAGCGTGAGCACTTAATCGCTATGCCACGGGCCGGCCCCAACAAAAATATTTTTTAAATTATATCTGAGAGAATTGTAAATTGTGCTCTTCTTGAAGACATTCATTTACTATATGTTTGAGGAAATCAGGAGACTGTACGAATTGAAATGCTTAAAACTGATGTGAAAAAGGAAAATATCTTCATTTATAAAATAATGGGTGAAGAATTTATTCAACTACCATTAGTATTGGTATACAGTGATTTAGCTTGTGCTTTCAAATAATTTACAAACATGAAGATTACCTTAGTTTTGATATTTAAAAGTAATAGAAATGATGGTTCTGTTATGTGTCAATGGAGTACACAACGGACATATTTCTTTTGTTTACTGAGCCATGCTTTGTGCAAGAAACTCCTACAAGCAAAAATCTTGATAATTTTGAGGCAAGATAAGATTGATTAGAATAAAGTCATTTATTGAGAGATGAGAGAAAGGTGGTATTTGAATAAGGATTTCATATGCTAATTTCAAGGTAGAATTTTTGGTGTGTGTAAATTTTTCTTGAACTATCAAAATGGGTATATAGTAATGTCTTGCTCACATTAGAGTCAATTTAGAAAAATCCTTCCTTGTAAGGTTTTTATTGTTTAAAAAGAATGATTTTTTTAATGCATCTTTGACAAAGATTGTACTCTTAATTTTGGTTGGATGTTATATTGCAATACCAGCTTAGGCGGTTGCTTTAAATGACCATGTACACTAATTAGAAAGAAAACAATTCACCAGGAGCTATATCAAATACAGCCCTGCAAATGGTATGAGCTTTGTCCAAGGATCCATATTGTCCTTGGACTTGGCTGTTGTATTATACTTTAAATGAAATTGATTGTGTGGTTGTAATGAAAGTAACAGATTGATTTCTATCCAGTGTTACAAAGAGTAAATAGAAAAATGTTCCTGTCTTGACCTGCATTCATAACCAATGGGATTTGCTGGCTTTCGACCCAATCCTTAATAAGAGATAAGATGCAAATGTAATAAAACTGTCTTCAAAGTTTAAGGGTCTTTTCAATGCTCCTCAAAGATGTTTCTTGTTGCATTTAGATGTGTTGTATTGATTAGATCACAATCACCTAGGAAATGTTACTTTCTTTAAATGCTATTCATAATTTATCATGTAATTAGCATTCCTATGTGCCTTTATAACCATATTAAGATTACTGAAGTGGGGGTTATAACATAGTAGTGTACTTTTTAATTGTCCTTAAAATTGAATTGCCTTTTTTAGTTACTTAAGTGAATGATGATGGTTTAACTTCAGATTTATTCAACTGATTACTTTTGGTTAACAAACATTTTTGGTTATGGAGTAAATTTTTACATTGCAATATATTAGGAAAGGTGTAATATTGGTATATTGTAGTGGCATATTATAGCAGTAATTTTTTTGAAGCACTATTCCTACTGAATATTCATTCAGAATTATCACTGTATTATTTATTAAGATATGAAACGCTTGTTTCCATTAGTGAACTCTAAGCCTTTTTCCTCCATTCTTTTCTTGAGAATTTAGAAGATAATCGAACATCAGTATTATAATTACATTTTTTACTCTAGTAGTCAGGATTTTATGAGCCTTTTTCCCTATTCACCCTTTTGTAAATAAAACTCAGGCCCACAAAACAAGAATTTAAAATAAAAAGTACAGTTGGTAACTTCACTTCGCTATAAATGAAGGAATGCAAAAAAAAAAAATCTTAACAATTCATTTGTAAGCAACAGTTTCTTCACACATTATGTGACGTTTTTTGGATTTGTTTTATGTTTTGGGTAAAACAGTTTAGTATAATGATGCCTAGATGAGACAAAACAAAACAAAACAAAATTAAAAAAAAAAAAACTAACACATTTGAGTGCCGATGTTTCGCAGTTGTAGCTTCCAAGAGCTCTCTTTTCTTCCCAGCCCACTTGATACCCTGCAGGTTGTGGCAGACAATTCACAGGAAAAGCTTAGACATCGAGCTTGCACGCTTCTTGACTCCGTTTTAAACCTTTTGTTCACACCAGGGGGGCATTTTTTCACACCGCATGTGGCAGTTTTGACTCCTATCCAACTTGTCTTATAAAATCAAAGTCCATGATTTTTTTACATTCGCAGGGCTGCTTCCTGAACTGCTACTGCTGTCTGTGTCTTTCCTAGTGATTGGTGCAGAAGTTTATAGCAAAATATCTTTTAGGGAGGGGGAGAAGAAAGCAATATGAAAAATGTTCTGACCTGAAACACAGGAAATAAATTTTGAATAAAACAGAGGTTGATTCTGCAAAGATAGTACGTGAAAATCACATATGCTCACCTCTATTTTTTTTATCTTTTTGCAGCGCTAAGCTGAATATGCAGTTTAAGTTAAAAATATATATAATGATATCACTTTCAGGTTGCATAATGTTATTTTTTAAAAAGCTGTCATGTAATTGCAAAGAACAAAAGCTCATTCTCAGACTAATACAATCATATGCCCACAATATTTTATAATATTCAGTGAGTGCAAATGAATTTTACTTTTAGATATGATCATGCAGCATACGCCACTTGATTTTAAGTTCAACCATGAACAAAATAAAACCTATTATTTAAAACTTTACACTATGAATTGCAACTTTTAAATAATTTCTGTATCAACTTCACTATTCTTGAAGTTTTCTTCTTTCCCCTATGTTTAATTAAAATATCACTTTAGTCCTCATTCATTTCATTCATGTTTTCTAATCATAAATTACGCAGACATTTCAAATAAACCATATAAAGCAATAATTATGAAATAACAGCAAAAGTAGAAAATTTTACCAAACACAAAAAGTGAGTACATTGGCATACTTCTACAGAGTAATTATTACAAAGGATATGAAAACTACAAATAGGAAATCTGTAGATGATCTGGCAATAATAAATATATACATATGTTTATACTTTTCTTTTGAAATTCTTATTTTGTTTAAAGATTATCTTTTATTTTTATAAACAAAAACATATAAAAGAATATTCTAAAAATATTCCCTAGACATGTGATTTAATTCAGCATTTTTTTGTAGGGGGTGTAGGAGAGATTTTTATTTTAATCAACATTTAGATAATAATTATATGATTTCTGATATTTTCTGAAGTTATAGAATAGTCACATTCTTTTATTTTTAAATTACTGCTTTTTGAACAGTAACAATTCAATCACAACATAAAGAGAAATGAAAAATCAGTTAATAGAAGCAAACGTGTAATGCAGTAATAAGTATTTGTTACAGTGTTAAATTATAGGAAGAAAGAATCTTATTGCAAATTTTATTAAATTTTTACCTACAAAGCCAACTCAAATAAGTGCAATCATTTTAGTTAATGCGAGTTGTATAATCGATATATAGAAAAGAACTATATTATTGTGCTTTAGGAAAAAATATATAAAGGAAGTAATTGTGGATTATAGTTTTTATGCTTTCTTCCAGGGAATATCTACATAAATTCAGTACATCTGAATTATTCATTACAATATTTGAAATATGAAATATATCCATTATATTGAGAAAGACTTTAATTTAGAATTTAGATTTTTTTTCACTTTCTGGAATAACAAACCATGATTGACAAGAACACAGCAGAGAAATAGCACTTAGTTGTAAGTTCTGTAATAGCAGATGTGCCAGCAGACAGAACAACCCCTTATTTTTCCTTTCACAGATAGAAAACTACTTCAACTACAGTTCCTATAAAGTATTTGAAAATAAAGCAAAAAAGAAAAATTTTCTCAGGCATAACTAAATCCAGTGGTTAATGTAAATAAAACTCTATTTAAAACAAACAAAATGCAACACATTTTGTGGTCTGAAATTTTCTTGTAATGCACAGATATTTGTCAAGTACAATTTTTTTTGCCTGTGTTTTGGTTAATTTAAAATCTGACCTCATTAGAAAGAGAAAGGAAAAAAAATGTATATCTGAATCTAAAAATGGTATAAAGATCAAACAAAATCTTTGCCATTGAAAATAAAACAAGCAATTGAAAGCAAGAAAACTATCCACATAAACACATATCTATTTAATAAAAGTTTAGTATTAAGCCCTCATATGAAACAGACAGCGTCTGGAAATCTAACAAACCATTTGAAATTAAGAATATGAAAAAAGACCAAAAAAAAATTATCTAAAGAAATGTAAGTTAAGTTTATGAAATAAAATTTACCTACTTTTGCAGCTCATATGTTTGTTGAAAATAAGTATGACTTTATTTCATATGCATGCCAAAGAAGCTAGAAATATATCTAACGCATCATTTTTCGTTACCTGGTATAGCAAACCCCAACTTTTATTGCTCTAAGTTTCTGATTTCCTGCCCTCCCCACCTACTCCCTCCGTTTCTTCAGACAGTCTTCTTTCTGTCCAGCATATCTTCTATTTGAGGTGAACAAAATAAGACCCCCAAACAGACACACACAAAATCACCACCACCCAGCTGAAGGGAAATAGGTTTTCCGCTTTGGCTTCTCCTTATATGTTAATAAAATCAGCTCATATGTTCTGCCACCAAATTCAGCTTGGAAATAATCCTCTGCTACTTAAGGCTGGATGGAAAGAGTACTCATTGTGAATTATGTTTCATCTGTCACAATAACCTTCTTTATTCTGTCTTGGACCTCCCCTTTGCCTGTGGCAATTAGAGAAAATAGGTGTGCCTTGAAGTATAAGATAGTGGTTTCTTAAAACAAAACAAAACAAAACAGAAACTGATGACACACAGACAATGCTTGCTAAGCAATATACTGAAGACATGCATATGAGGCATGTTAAAGTGGCTCTGATTTTTTTAAGGACTCGGTAAAAGAATACATTTTAGAATGAGCAGGTGGCATAGCTGCCATCGGTTTATTGTTAACATCAGTTATTGATGACAAGCCGTGAATTGTAATTGTATTAAAAATGAAATGTAAACAACATATTTTCATATTGTATACTTTCTAATTAAATCATGTCAGAAGATACATATTATAAATATATGGTATTTATTTAACATACCAAATCACAATAATAAATTTATGTGCTTTTAAGTATATTTCAATACTCCAGACTAACATTTCACACATTTTTAAAAGGGGAAAAACAAAGAACATTTTTTTCCACTAGCAGAGCTTATCAAACATTTTGTTTAACTTAAAATCAATGTGATTATTTGACTGACTTACTCTTACAAATCACTGACATTACCTTGAGGCAGTTCAAGTTCACCTTTCTGGAATTAAATCTGTTAAATGATAGACATCATCTAATCATCTTCTTAAAAAGATACCTTAAATTTTTGGCTTAACAGAGTAGAGTATACACCACTTCTAGTTACAAATGAGTTAGACTAAAGATCTTAAAAAGCTACAAGAGAAAAAAAACATAGTTGACAGAAAAGAAAATTCTCCTTCTAGTACCAAAAGGAAGTCACTACTGATGAAGTAACTCAAACCATCATTGTAACAACTGGAGAAAATAAAAGCATATAAATAATTTAAGCTAACATGAAATTCATAACATCTGAAAAAAAAATTCTTGAGACTAAAACGAAAACCTTTTGGCCCACAGCACAGGTTGGGCACAAAAGTGCTTGCTAAGCTATCTATTTCACACATGCGACGACAGAAGGTTCGATATTCATTCGATCGATGAGTGAAAAGGCACAATGGCAAAATCAGACAGACTTCTTTTCAAATACAGATCTCCAATGTCCCCCTACAGTCTACAGATGCACGGCTGGTGGTGTGGCTCAGACGGAGCAAGGGTTACATCAAGGCTGCTCTGTGGACCGTGCAAACAGTCTAGACCAATGACCTGCAGCATCATGCCCTTTGAGGAAGAGGCAAGTTCGGTCATGATGAAGAAAAATCAAGGCGTACCCCTGTTAACAATAGGGAGCAGCTCGAGGCTGCAAAGAGGTAAGCAGGGGTAAGAAGAAACCGGCATCTGCTTCCATGGTTACAGGCCAACTATGAGAACCTTGCTTTTCAAGGGAGTCTGTTCTCAGGCTCCCTCACGGGGTATGTCATGCATTATAAGCAAAGGCAGGTTGAGCTGAAATCCGCATAGTTATTTCAGAGTAAAATGATACGGAGCACATGGCTGGCAGAAAAAAAAAAGTCACATGACTGTTAAGAACCGGACTTGGGCTATTTCAGAATAGAATTTTCTTTTCTTATACCAGTTTAAATAAAGACAGTAAATTTGTATAAAACAAACAGCTATGATAAACACGATTTTCATTTCTCCGGCTCTTATGTGAGCAGTGGTCAAGGATCAAGACAATACCCCCCACCCTCCATGGCAAGATCATACAGTCTATTGTTAATATAGCTTTATTATGGATAGCATTTAAAAATATTTCCCTTTTTTACTGGACTATGATATGGAATATATGTTCTTGTGAATCTCTCTCTCTGACCTGATTCTCTTTGACTGCCTACTCTGCATTTTCCCTTGTTTATGTTCGTTTCCATGGTTAGATCTCATGAGGAGAGGTAGAAGGTTTGGTGAGAAGCTTCTTTGGTGCGGTGTTACCATTGTAAGAAAGTGCCGGACTTCTGCCTTTTGAAATATACTTACAGTGAATTCAAATCTGTGTCAAAACCATTAGCCTCTGACAATTGTTCTGTTTCTAATTTATGCATTTATATTTTATTCATTGCTTGATACATTGAGTCTATAGATTCAAATATAAAAGTTTTTCTTCCTTTTCTGTGAGATGTTTATTGTTACAGTTGAATTTTGCAATATGATACGCTAGCAGCTGATGCTATTTGAATAAAACTTTGACAAATATAAAATGTAGCATATTCTGTATTATTGAGGATAGACCTACTATAATAACCACACAAAATGCAGATATGTGAATGATTAACATAGATAAAACTTTCCTCTAACAAGGTACCATAACGGAATATTAGAAGAGCTCATATTTGATTATCTTCCATTGACATACAATTAACTATAGATGTTCCATGCAGTTTATCCTTTGAGCAATTTTTGTTTGCAAGTGTATTGTTAAAATTAGGCAACGAAAAAGGAAAGAATGCTTCAAAGGGCAAGGCCTAAAACAACTTTTATTAAATTTATTTTTCAGAAGCTATGTATGTTACTATAAATGAGCACCATGTAGTCTTGTTGTGTGTAGATATTCATTTCAAATGCTTACCTTGAAGGAAAATCACCTTGTAGCTTTACAAAAGCAGTTAAGTGTTGGTAACCATGATAGCAACAATTCTGTGCCCTCAATCAAGAAATCAGAAGATAATTTTCCAATGTATTCCTCCATACTTATACGGTGTTTTGAGCTGGGTTTATGGCTAAACATATGAATGTGGTTTTGTTTCTTTCAAGTGTTAAGATACATTATTTCTGTGCTTACATGGTGAGAAAGGCATATGTGGTAAATGAACTATTGAAGTGTCACTATTTTAGTATGATAGTAATTCATACACTATTATAAGAAATAAACATAGTATCTTAAAGCAGTCATGTTCTAGTTTCTTTAAACAGTTTACAGACTGCTAAGATAATTCAACATCAGAGTTTCTTTGATGTAGCAACAGATCACACTTGCTGCCAAAGGTCAAGTGCCAGTTATTTCTTCTGTGGAAAATCTACCTGCCAATTCTCCAAAGGAAAACAAAACAAACGTAAATGCATTAAGGTTTACATATTGCAGGATAATTTGTGAGTTGTGGTTAAAGGAAAAAGAGGTTATGGCATGAAATCTGTTGCAAAATAGATAGCTGGATTCTTGGTTTGTTTGTTTTTTTTTCGGTTAACATTTAGCCATTAGTCTTGCTCTTTTGTCTTTCAAAACATACCCAGTTTTATGAATATTTATGTGTGAACGTAAATTACACTAACTTGCCAAATGTGGATATATGTAAACACTGGGCGACGTTCTCATAGAATCAGATTGATAGTTATTAAAATGCTATTGCTTTAACATATTAATATGCAGATAGGACATTTAATATTGAGTATTTAGGGGAAAAAAATGTCAGCTTCTTTCCTTAAGAAAGATTCTCTATATCAGAGGTATAAATAGCTGAGTAATACATCCATACTACATGTCGTTTGCAACAAAAACTCCACTCATATAACAAGATGTTTTAGATTTAAATGTTCCTTAGAATTAACCTTTAGAATAATTAGTGTACTTTGCCCTTCCCACTGCAAAATCTAAAAAAGAAGAGTTAAGGGGCCGGCCCCAAGGCCTAGTGGTTAAGTTTGCCATGCTCCGCTTGGGCAGCCTGGGTTCGTGGGTTCAGATCCTGGGCGCAGACCTACACCACTTGTCAACCATGCTGTGGTGGCAACCCAGATATAAAATAGAGGAAGAATGGCACAGATGTTAGCTCAGGGCTAATCTTCCTCAGAAGATCAAAAATCAGCCTTGCATAATAGGGCATTTATCCTTATAGGTGAAATGAAAGGGCTGAAAATTTTCAGGGCTTTTGTGTCTGATAGTGTTTTGAATATAGTAGCTGCTCAATAAACATCTCCCTAATAAATGAATAAACCTGTGATGGCATCAATGAAACAATTATCTAAAAATAATCCAACCTCATGAAAGACAGGACAGAATCTTCTCTACTTACTTATGTATCCTTTTTTTTTTTTTTTTGCCTTTTTCTTATGACCCTTCTAAACAAAGGAGTACTTTTTGTTAGTAATCTGTGATTACTGAATGCCTACCATGTGTCTGGTGACACTAGACGTGTATAACCAGAGCCACATTTCTTAAATGGGATTCTTTGAAATACTGTTACTCTGAAAGACGTTACTAGGTGTTCTGGGACAAAAAAATCCAGGAGTCAAATAAATATGAGAGGGATGCTATATTAAACAATGTTAAATAGATTTCTTATATACAATACTTTTCAGGGAATTCAAAAAACTAAAGCATGTAACGTATCTCTAATTAGAGGGATATACTTGACACCATTTTCCAGAGTTATTTAGTCAATTTTTTCATAAAATACTCATTAACATATATGTATATATGTATTTAATCAATTTTTTTCATAAAATACTTATTAACTTAATATGACCGAATGTCAGTGATGTGCTGATGCTGGCTAAAACCAGCTTGGATGGACCAATTGTAATTATCCCTTCCTAAACTCTATTTTTAACAGACATCATTTTCTTAGCTTGGAATCAGCTGTGGCAGGAGTATTTGCACCATAGAAATCAGCAAATACTGCAAATCAGGGCCCTTTCTTCATTTTTTTTTGAGAACCGGTTGTTAAACATTTACCAGCACACCATTTCTAATTTCCTCTCTAAATCCATCTTTGTAGGTAAATTATGACCACTAAGAGGTCAATAAGTTCAGAAGTTTTCTATCCATCAACCTGTCTAAAATACAAAACTATTTAAATCAATTATGAAGATTAGACATAAAAGAGAGGGACAGCCATGGAAAATATTAGACACTAATTTTTCTTTAAAGATTTAGCTTTTATGTCAGGTAGTTGTATAGTTTATCTTTCTGCCGTCTCTAATTTACCTGCATAAACATCAATGTTTATTCCTTTACCCATTGTCTATCAAAATATTTATATACTTTGATATATAATTGTCTAAGCATTTCTAAGTGAGTTCCTGACAACAGGGTTCTGAAAATTGCCAGACATCCTTTAAATGTGTCTCTAACTCAGACTCACTTCATTATCATTGTATTTTTATAGAACTGAGACAAGGTATCTTGAAGTAATTTATACTTTTGCATTGCATATCATTTAATTATAAGCATTTTATCAGATGTATTAACCCACTTGATCTCTTGGATGAAATTAGGAAGAAAACAAAAATGGAAAATCTGTGAATGGAAAAATTGAAATACACATTCTTGACAGACAAGCCACTTAATTCCCAACTGATCTTTTACCTATTAAGTTACTATGAGTAGGGGACCAGCCCTGTGGCTTAGTGGTTAAGTGTGCGCTCCGCTGCTGGCGGCCCGGGGTTCGGAACCCCCGGCACGCACCGATGCACCGCTTGTCTGGCCGTGCTGAGGCGGAGTCCCACGTACAGCAACTAGAAGGATGTGCAACTATGACATACAACTGTCTACTGGGGCTTTGGGGAAAAAAAGGAGGAGGATTGGCAATAGATGTTAGCTCAGGGCCAGTTTTCAGCAAAAAGAGGAGGATTGGCATGGATGTTAGCTCAGGGCTGATCTCCCTCACACAACACACAAAAAAATTACTATGAGTACGTTATAGGTAAAATCTCTAATAAAGGGTGGATTATAGATATAAATATTTGGTAAAATAATAAATGATTTGGAATCATGAATGGATTATTTTTGCCCTTATCCGTTAAAGAAATTAGTTCTGTGACAACATGTTTTGAAGGGTCTCTGGGATCTACTTTGTGACGACATGTGGGATGATTTGTGTACAATTCTCATTTACTTCCTCGATCACATGCACCCAAAACACCATGCGCTTTGGCATATATGGCCCTTAAATTAGTTAATTAATCTGAGTGTCTATTTTGGGGCCAAGTATTGTGCTATTCATTGGGAATTCAAGCATGGTTAGTACATGGTCTCTGCCCTTCTGGAGCCCACAGTCAAGTGTGAGAAGAAAGCAGTTTAAATGTGCTGCTATCATGAGAGAAAACCATCTGAATAGAACTCTGTCTACTATAAATCTAATCTAGATCCGTATTACGAATGCCAAGAATTCTCTGAGTTTAATCCTAGAATCTCATATACTTTCTGGATTCTACTCCCATCACATAATAGGTGTTGGTGCATCACAGTGAGCTCCATATTCACAAATACAATTATGAGCAGTACAGCCAAGAGGGCAAGGATATGATTCTTAATATAGACCTAAGTAAAGAGTGAGTGAAGACAGATAAATTACAGAAACTAGCTGTATATCCTATTTGTAAACACAAGGAAGCAGTTCACATAAAGTTAAGATTCTCAGAGGACACTTCACCATTATCTTAAGATAAACATAATCAATTCTAAACCCAATGTAAATTCTCACAGGCATTCAACTTAAGACAGTCTTGTGTGCGTGTGTGTATGTATGAAATATGTGTTTGAATACTCGTTGAATAAGATGTTGCG
Source organism: Diceros bicornis minor (assembly GCF_020826845.1). Taxonomy (NCBI): domain Eukaryota; kingdom Metazoa; phylum Chordata; class Mammalia; order Perissodactyla; family Rhinocerotidae; genus Diceros; species Diceros bicornis. Next base: position 18,560,093 of record NC_080766.1, read on the forward strand.
TTTAGAAAAGTCATTTGAACATGCTAATATTATTCTTCTGAGAACTCTAAAGCCAATCCAAAGTTGTAAAAGGCTTTACTTTGTCATTATAGCAACCATATTGGATGTAATACACAATTTTAGCACTGGAAAATCCTCTTCCCAATGCCACATAATGTGCAACTCTCCTTTCTTTCAAACAGTGTTTCACAATTTTGAAAATATATTAATGCAAAATATTTACACATGAGAAATTGTCAAATGACTTATTGATGTAAGATATTTAATGAAAATACTTTTGATTTTTGATGCATAATTTATAGCACTATTTATAAATTTATAAGCACTAGTGTCTTTCAATTATAGAAAGAAAAATAGTCCTTTTATGTTTTTTTAAGAAGCTATCTTGTCTTTTGATAACACAAAATTGTTTTTTTAAAAGTTTCTATCTAGAAAATTTAATTCATCTTTCTGGACCTAGCTCAACTGTCCTAGGTTTTGTAAGTATTTCCCTTCTCTCTGGAATATCTTCGCTACCTACCTTTCCCTTCTTTCCACTCATCTTCTCTTCCCTTCTGTTCCCTTTACATTTTTACTAAGGTAAAGATAATTATTAAAAAAATAGACAGCAATGGGAAAATTTTAAACTATATGCAGAAATCCTCACACTCGAAAGCTGTAGTAATTGAGTGTGAAACTCAGCTCTGAACTTTCAACCACTTTTTAAGAAATGGTTTGTCTGAATCTTAAAAATGCAAAATAAAAACAACCTCTCACCCTTCTGAAAGGGGAAATGAACTGTCTACTCCTGTCCATTCTTTTATCTGAGGCATGAGGGGTACATGTGTTTATAATAAGCCGTGTTTAGGCTCCATTATTACCGTGCTTTCCAAAAAGTATTGTTTATTCTTACCAACATAAGATCACCAAAGCAATTTCCCTCAAGTAACATGTCGCAACCTTCATATTTTCTGTTGAGCATCAAATCCATTCTACTTGGCTTGTGTGTGTGTGTGTAAAGACCCCCTGATGTTAACATGTGTTGAAATAAGCATCTCTCAATACTTTGTTTTTACAGATGGATGCCAACTATTGTGCTTGCCATATTACTTGGTGTTCCCTTTAGTACTCTTTTTTCTCAAAAATATGATAGAATCCCTAATATGCCCAACATGTTGCTCGTTTTGCTTTAATTAAAAAGAGGCTTCCTTTAAATATATTTTTTCTTTAAGGGCCATCTTTGTGGACTTAAACTATGTTCCTTTCTAATTCATATTTATTATCATGTATGTTACATATTATCGTTTAATAATATTGAGTATTATTTACATTAATAAATAATAGTTTCTTTCTTTTGAAGGGTAACATTTTTATATAATTATTTTTCTGCTACTGTGTATATCTATATCATGCTATATATCTATATCCATGTCTATATCATTCTATACCTATATGTCTATGTCTATATCTATATCTATATCTGTAACTGTATCTATATCTATATATCTATGTCTATGTCTATATCTATATCTATATCTATATCTGTATCTACATCTACATCTATCTATATCTATACCTATACCTATACCTATACCTATACCTATATCTATATATCTATATCTATATCTATATCTATATCTATATCTATATCTATATCTATATCTATGAAGGCAGACAGATTTATATCCAGTTTTATATTAGGTAAGCAGTTAACGTTAAGATTACTTCAGATCATCTAGTGATATTGTTAATATTCAGATTCTGAGTCAGGTGTCGATGGTGGAATCTGAGATTTTGCATTTCTAACAAGGCCCTGGGGGTGACAGTGCTGCTGGCCTGTGGAGCACAGGGTGTCAAGGAGTTAGAGGACTCCTAACAAGGAGTTCTAGTTTGACTTGGCCCCTCATTCTGATCTTAACCTAGACTTATCCTTTTGATCTTGTTCCCTACCTACAAAATGGATGGAATCCTGTTTCTTCTGCCTCTTCGTGGAATTGTTCTGTGGTTCAAATTAAATTATTTAGGAAAGTGCTTTATAACAGAAGAACATGAGAGGACGTAATACAGACAAATATTTCTTCTTATCCTTTGCATAGTATATTTTATACTAATAATCTAATTTCTGTTGGTGTCTGCCCATTTAGCTTGAAATGATGGACCCAGTTTTAAGGTTATCTTTCAACAGTTCTTTGTCCTTGTTTACCCTCCTCTTTTTGTTCATTCATTCATTTATTCATTTATTCATAAACACCAATAAATAAGTGTTTATTGAGTAGCTTCTGTGCACCATGCATTCTACCAGCTTCTGAAGATACAATTGACTCCTTCTACTTCTGCCTTTCTTCAGTCTCTCAAATAATTTCATTTATTGATTTTAGATTTTACTCTATGCTCTATCTCTCTCATATCTTTCCTTTTTCCTTCAATAGCGTGTTGGAATCATTAATCTGAAGGTTATATTTTTCTCTCTTTGAATCAGTTTTATCCAATTCCACAAATATTTATTGATTCCCCACTTTATGGCAGATTGTCTGCAAAAGGAATATAAAATTGAAGAAGTTACAGAAGGATTGTCCTTTTATCAAATTATTTGTATTCTCTTTGGGGAATGGGATATTTAACAACTCCTCCAGTAACTATAGTACAAGGCAGGATATGACTGATGTCAGCAGACTTTGAAGAATGCTTGAAAAGTGAAAAATCACAGCTGATTTGAGGGGTTTGCAAAAGACTTCTTAAAGATGGTTAAATTGTGACAGAGATGAGAGGAAGAAGAGGGTAAATGTTAGAGATGGAGCAAATCATACCTTTTCCTCTCTTTGCTTTTATTCACGTTGAGTGACTTGGGCAAATGATCTGGCATGGGCAAAAAGGTCTTAAAACTTTTTGTAAGGTATGTATGAGGTAAAGCTGGAACTTCTCATTGAAGTCACCTTGTGATGGCCATGGATTCCAGCTACAGGAGTCTGTACTTAGTCTGGAGGGCATGAAGGAATCCTTGAAAGTTAATGTTATTGTTGGCCTTCCTGCCATGCATTCAAAGTCAACTTTTAATTCAAGTCTGTGGTATTTAAACGCAAGTCAGCTGTAAGAACTGAGTTCATACAGAGCAGATCGGCAAACTCCAGGTAATCTTTTGCCGGTTTTCATCAAGGCAGCATAACATAATGGGCACGGTATAATGGACTATGTGAGGACACCTGGCTGCTAGGGAAGCCTCATTCACTAACTTGCTAGTCTGTTGACCTTAGAGAAGGCATTCACTTCTGTGAGTCTTAGGCTCTTTTTCTTAATGATAGGAATAATTCACTCTGCCTATTTTCAAAGGTGACTGTGAAAGGTAAATGTGGTAAATAAATTAGACAATGTAAACTTTGAAAGTATGGTGGTCTGTACAAATAGAAGAGTTCCCCCTTGAATTTTTCTATTCCTTCCTATCCCTCTTCAGGTGGGGCATTGGAGTGGGTGATCCTTTCTGCTTCCTTTTCCTTCTCTAATGAAATATCTTTTTACCCTGTCCTTTTAGGACTCTGTGCACTTTTTGAGAACACATGAAGCATTTGATTTGTTTTCCCTGTTCTTTTTTAAAATCCTCCACAAAGTTGCTGCTTTGCTTTTATCCTATACTAATTATGTTGTCTTTCTGACCTTAGCTTAAATATCACCTCTTGAGATATCCTTCACCCATGGGCCACCGCACCCGCAACGGATCACTCACCATCCTCCTTTATTTGTTTTATGGCACTTTTCATTACCTGCGATTACCTTCTTCATTTATTTGCTTCTATATTGTATGTCTCTTTAGTCAATAAGATTTTATTGGTTCATTATGTGACAGAGTCATAGGAACTGGGGCTAGGAACACAGGAACTGAACGATGTGTGTGCCCTTAAGGAGAGAGACAGTAATAAATATTGATAATAATAACATCTATCTATAAGTATAAATGTCAGGTGGTTAAAAAGTGCTGTAAAGAAGAATAAAGCAAGCTGAAGGATTACAGAGGGAAAGTCGTTTTACCATTTTATGTCAGATGTTTGGGGCAGGGCCCCTGATTTGGTCTATTTATTCAAAGACCAGAAGGAAGTAAGGGAGGGACATATCTAGGGAAAAAGTGTTTCAAGCAGAAAGACCTGAAAGTGCAAAGGCCCTGAGGTGGGGGCATGCTTGGAATGTTCAAGGACAAGCGAGGAGCCCAGGGTGGCCCGAGGGCAGTGAGCCTCGCGAGAGTGTAGGTGGTGATACCACAGGGCAGAGGGCAGCCCTGGGCATTATCTTGCAGGCTTTGGAGTCCATGTTAAGATCTGAGATTTTACTCTGAGTGAAATGGCGAATCTCTGGAAGGCTTTGGACCGAGGAGTGATGTCATCAGACTCAGGTCACTCTGGCTGCCTGTGGTGAAGAGGATACCACTGGGAAGGGTGAAGGAAGGGGGAGACTGTGGTGGCTGGAACTCGCTCCTGCTGGCTCCCGGGAAGCCACTGTGCGCATCTCTTCCAGGACATGTGGTCATGTCATGTCGAGTGAAGTTAGCCTTGGTGGTTTACACCATGGAAGTCTGCAAAAGCTGTAAATTGGGGATTTCTTTCTTTCTTTTTTTTTTTTTTGTGAGGAAGATCAGCCCTGAGCTAACATCTGTGCTAATCCTCCTCTTTTTGCTGAGGAAGACTGGCGCTGAGCTAACATCTATTGCCAATCCTCCTCCTTTTTTTTTCCCCCCAAAGCCCTAGTGGATAGTTGTATGTCATAGTTGCACATCCTTCTAGTTGCTGTATGTGGGACACGGCCTCAGCATGGCCGGAGAAGCGGTGCGTCAGTGCGCACCCGGGATCCGAACCCGGGCTGCCAGCAGCGGAGCGCGCGCACTTAACCGCTAAGCCACCAGCCGCCCCCGGGGAATTTTTTTCTTTGTTTGTCTCTCTCTCTCTCACTTTCTTGCTCTAACTCTCTCTCTCTTTCCTTCCTTCCGTCCTTCTTTCCTTCCCTCCTCTTTCTCTTCTTCCTTTTCCTCCTCCTCTTGTGCTCCTTCTCCTCCTTCCTTTCCCTCTTTCCTTCCTCCTTTCCTCCTCTCTCTCATCTTTCCTCACCTGCTTCTTCCTTCCTTCCTTCTTTCTTTCCCTCCCTCCTTCAGCCTTCCTTCCCTCCTTCCTTCCTTTCTGTTTTCTCTCTTTCTCTCCTTCCTTCCTTCCTTTTCTTTCTTTATAACATTGTACATATTTATTATTTATAGATAAAGTTGTTTATCACCATGTAGCAGCACATCTCTGAGGAGAACATTAGGAGGTTATTGCAACATCCAAATGAGAGATGATAGTGGCTTAGATTAGATTAGGATGGTAGCGAAGAAGGTGATAGGAAGCAGTCAGATTCTGGAGGGAATCTTTGAAGGAAGCACTGACAAGCTTTGCTGAATGATTGAGAAAATGATGCACCAAGTATGGCTTCCAGGTTCTTGACTTGAGTAATTGAAAGAATAGCTGTCATTGATTGAGATGGAAATGGCTTCAGGAGGAGCAGTTTTGGGAGTGAATGTCAAGAATTTGGTTTTGGAGATATAAAGATTGAGATGTCTATCCAAATGGAGATATCATGGACAAAGTTGGATATTTGAGTCTGGCTCTCAGGAAAGGAGTCTGGATTAGAGATATCAATTTGGGAATCATCTGTAAAGAGAATGGTATGCCCCTCTTTTTCATAATTTAAATGGGGACTAATTGCATATCAATTTTTCAAAGTTTTCATGCAGAGCAGAGAAGCAATGTCAATGCATAGCTGTTGCATCTTATTGAGACTGCTGAGTGAGAAGCTCTCTTGATACATTTTTTTATGGTATAATTTCAGCAACTAACTAAAATCTGCCATGAGTTGATTGAGGCCTTATTTGCTCTTCTTCCAATTCAGTTTCATATGTATATCATCACTTCTCAAAATCTGGTTCCAGGACCCAGAACTGCCTGCATCAGAATTAAATGGATATATTTTAAACTGTAGAATCCTGCACTCAAATACTAGACCTATTTAGTCATACTATTAGTCCAGAGGCACAGGCATCTGCATTGTATCACTCTTTGCCATTAGTATGCACTGTTTGTCATTAGTATCTACTCCTGCTGCAGTGTGTAAATATGAAGTGTAGTATCTTTTTAATCCTTTTTTAGAATCTCCCATTGCAAAATATATATATATATTTTTGTGTGTGTGAGGAAGACCAGCCCTGAGCTAACATCCGATGCCAATCCTCCTCTTTTTTGCTGAGGAAGACTGGCTCTGGGCTAACATCTGTGCCCATCTTCCTCTACTTTATATGGGATGCCGCCACAGCATGGCTTAACAAGCAGTGCGTCGGTGTGCACCTGGGATCCGAACCCACGAACCCCGGGCCACCGCAGTGTAGCGTGTGTACTTAATCGCTTGTGCCACCAGGCCGGCCCCACAAAACATCTTTAATGATTATGTCATTTCTATAGTTAAACCTGTCCACTCATATTCTCGGTTACTTAGATTAGAATAGAATTGATTTCAGTCATAAAGATTTCAATCTTTAGTTAAGTAACTCAATAGCAAAACCAAATTTAATCATCCCTTTTTTTCTTGCAAAAAGCATGGTTTCAGGATATACTGCAACGTTAGGATATCTTATTCAAACTGAAAAACTCAGTTTCAATTGTAGATACTGAATTGCTGTGGTAATTTAAAAAGTTTGCTAAATATTTCTGATTCTCCCCTGTTCTGGTTCGTGATAGAATTGTATTGCATTTCCTGGTCCCCTTGTGATTTAAGTGGGGCCAGAAGAGGAGTTGAGGCCAGTAAGTGTTGTACCTGAACGTTTAATCCCCAGCATTCCTTGATCTTTCTCGTATCTTACCCCATAAGTGAGACAGCAGCTGTCCTATTATCAGACTTACCTGAGTTACTGTGATTGGCAGAGCTCCTCTGCCAACCTGTAACGGACATTTAGCGTGAGTAAGAAATATGCTTTCGTAATTTTAAGCCAAGCCACTAGGATGGGGGTTGGTTATTAGTGTAGCACGATCTACTTTCTCTAGCAAAACTGAGTTACTTGGACCTGAGTTATTTCCCTTTCGATAGGCTGATATTGTGAACTGACCTAAACCAATTTGTTCTCTTAACAATCGTCAGAGATTTGTGTCAATATTTTAATCTTAAACAATAAGAGATAGGCAGGAATTATATGTCTCTTCTCTTACAATTTTGCTACCGGATAGTTTGTTTAAAAAACAAACAAAACAAAACCAAAACCCAAAATAAGTTACAAACCAATTTCTGCAAACATACAAACTTTTATTAACACTCAGGTACAAAATCCATCAAACAGCCATTCCAATAATCTGGGGTTAGTCTCTGTTCTCTGGTCTTTTCGACATGCAATCCAGCACCTTGTAGGAAAGGTTTGCACCTGAGCAAAGGCAACAGTATTCTCGTAGCGGGAGCAATGCCCCTTCAATAGTGCCAGCCAATGGAGCCACCTAAGTTGAGGGCTGGGTAACAAATTAAATAGAATTCTAGATCTAAGTTGTTAAAGATGTTAGCCTCTTGGCCTTTTACTGGGATTTTTATACTTTGTTCACACAATGAGGAGATGATTGCTCAGTATTTGTAGCCAACCACACATCTTGAACACCACTTGTCTCGCCAATGAAAAATTGTCACAATCTTTTGTAAATTACCAAGCTCCCATGTACGGTTTCACAGACCAATATTTGGAAATTTAAAGCATTTGTCACAGTTGCCCCTGGAGTACAAACCATGGATTAGGAAACTTCAAATCCTAACCAACCTAGAGAGTGCATCTCTGACTAGAATTCATCAAATTTTAGCAAAATTTTTTTTAGTTTGTAAATTAAAGATGAACTAATATACTTCATACTGCACCTACTGGAACGTTTTAAAATAAATTACAGGCACCAACAGAATTGATTATGGATTTTTGTTTCTTTACTCTTATGTCTACCACGAGTACAAAAATCATAAAACTGACCAGAGGCTTACAATATTGTACTTAACAAATACAGATGTGTTAGTATTTGATTTTTAATAGTTTATTTTAGACTTTGTAAAGTTCTGAATATTTCTGTAGTTCCTGCAGTATTAAACAGATCACAAACACTATGTAGTTATTTAAACAAAAATATAGGTAATTGAACTGTTTATATATTGCATAGAGATTTTTTAAACAAAAAATAGACTACATTGGCTTAAAATGAAAATCTTGAAACATTGGTTTATAAGTTTAGATTCTACTGTCCTATTTTTGCATATTCATGGTCTGGAAAGGAAACTAGTCTTCCTTAATGTTTTAGTTTCCAAATATTTTGCCAACTATAAATGAACTAGGTTAGTGGAGGAAAACATTCCTTCTACAGCCTACATGAATATTCTGCTGTTTGAAAAACTGGACTAGCCCATCAATCATTTCGTTAATATTTGTAGATTCTCACAGAGTTGGAATATAACTTATAAAACCTCATCAGTAAGCATATGTTTTCCAAAATCTTCACGTCATTTCAAATTCTTTCAGTTTTAATTTCTGAATAATTAATTTCTGGATAAATAATTTCTGGAAGCCCATGACAGCAAATAAGATTGGTAAGGAAATTAGCTGTAAATAGAGAAAATAAAATGACTTATTTTAAAACATTTCTAAAAAAACTTGGAATAGTGTCTTAAATATTAACATTGTAGATATGACTTATTTTAGGATGATATATTTTAATATTAACTTTTAAAAATAAAACTGTATTTAAAAAGTAGCATTTCACTAATAACCTCTATGATTGAAAGAACATTTTTTTAAAAAAGTTTATAGATATTAAACAAACTAATTGGTGGTGTTTTGTATGTTTACCCATATGACAATCTCTTGTCTCTAAAATATTTATGGTATTTTGTAAACAACAACTATAACAATAACAATAGCAAGAACACAATTTGACTTCAAAGTCAATTTATGTAAACTAAATTTGGCAGGACCTGTTTTAATATTTTTGTTAATTTGACTTGCGAATTTTGATTTTTTCAAATTGTGCCTTTCCAAACTTAGAAAGCAGACTGACAATGAATTGGATTGCTTATTCCTAGCAAAGTACTTTATTGATATTATTTATCTTCTTATTGTGCAGCAGTTTTTAGGGAATCCAAGAAGATGACTATTTTTGTTATAGGAAAGATGGTTCCAACTGACAGAATTTAAAGTGAAATATTTGAATTCCTTAGACGTCCCATTTTAATAAGAATATTTTGGGTTTAAGATTTTTTTTGAATAAATGTAAAATGAACACTTTCAATCTAGGTTAGTTCATAGAATTTTTTTTAAATTTCGGCTTTATTGAGGTGTAATTGACATTTAAAATTGTAAAATATTTAAAGTGTACATCATGGTCATCTGATAGACATTGTGAAAGGATTCCCCCCATCTAGTTAATTAACACATCCATCACCTTACATATATATTTATTTATTTGGTGAGAACATTTAAATTCTATTCTCTTAGCAAAGTTCATGGAAATTTTCAATGATGACCATATCCATTTTTTTCTTAATGATGCCCATATCTTGATTTCTTTCTTTTTCTTTCAGGTTATTGATCATTAAAATGGCATTGTAAAGAGATGACTCAGAAATAACAGTAAGTCTTAATTATTTGAAAGACATTTTAATATTGTACTATAACATATCATGACATATTTGCTGATTTTTTTTTTTCCCTTCTAATTTTGTTTGCTCGTATAGGGCACAAAATGTGAGCAGAACTCCCAGACCTCAAAGTAAATTTTTATGTGAAGCCAAAATATTTTTAACTAAACTCTGCTGGTCAACAGTTTTTGGATTTGGCAAGTTGTAGTACAGTCCTATTTTTGAGAAAAGTCAACAAAAATATTTCCCTTCTAGTTCAATATCCTTTTTCCCCTGAAACAGTTTTTCCTTTTGGTGCAAATGCTTATGAACTCAATGTTTTTACAGTAACAATAATACATTCTGTTTCTTTTGCTGTGCTGAAAATAATTAATGTTTATGCTTGACTTAAACTTTTGTCAGTCAGAAGATCTACTTATTAAACCAAAGGAGATAGGTATGATAAGAACTTTTTTTTTCTTTATTGAGTTAGATGACCCCTGTTAGTAATACACTTACATCTAATACTCATATATTACCATTGCTCTTTCAAACCATAACTCTTAATATGTTTCATATTTATAATAAACTATTTTGATCAGCCATATGTTTTCTTCTGAAATGGACATATATCATATGCAATGGACTGGAGGAAATATTTTGCCTTTTCTCATGATTCATTAGGATAATTTAAAATATCTGTTCTGGCTAAATTATTAACCAATACTTTAATAAAGTGCTATTTTAACACAACAGATTTACTTCCTCTCCTGACATTAAGATATACTTTTTTGTTTATAATATTTCTTACCCAAAGACAGCTGATACAAAAATATATTTAAAAAAGATATCCTCCGAAATAAAACACAGGGAAACAATGTTAAATTGAAAACAACTGATGAGTTTAAATATACATATATATGTGTGCACACACCAATACACATACATAGAGATTATAAAGGTATATAATAATATATCATTATATATTTTATAGATATGTAATTATATGTTATATAGGTATATAATAATATATAATATATTTAAATACATAAGTATATATGTAAATTATGTAAGTATATATAAATATTTAAATACATAATTATATAGAGTATACTTGTAAAAGCAATACTTTGTAAAACTCAAAACAGTTATTAAAAAAAACCTCATATAATAAAAGAGAAAGTTACTAACCATTTCCTCCTCTTGGTCTCCTTGCCCCTTTCTGAGGAGGCTGATGACTAAGTGTGATATGTGCCCCTACCTCACTCACGTGAGCTTCTCCAAGCTCAGACAGCACAGATGGATATTTTTATGTCTTTTTTGTCAGAAAGGGGTATTTCTGCTTTTGTCGTTTGTTTTTCTAAACTATCAAGAACACTGCTCTTCAGCTTGGTTTTCATAGCTATCCTTTCAGGTAAATATACATAATATTCCGTGTTATGGCACACTAACTTTTAATTAAAGAAAATAAGAATCTGGATATTCCATGCCCTCCTTCTGTCACAACCCTAAATTAGAAGGTACCGATATGGCCATGAAAGGCAAATCTCAGTGGCATTTTAACTCCCAAACAGATAGCCAGAAGAAAATGACTGGGAGGCCTATGTTAGAGCAGGATATCAAGATTTAAGACGAGAATAGTAATTCGGTCAACAGTGAGTTCTTGTACTGACCTATGTGTGATCTAGTGTTTTCCATCACCTACAATATCTGGTCCCCAAAGCAGAACACATGCTGTTTTGCTCCAATGTGGTGGTTACATTCTTCAGACGCCACATTTGATGAAAAAAAATCACATTATAAAACCGTGTGTTTCAGTAGAAAAGAATGAGTTAGGGAGTGGATTTGCTATTTTTACCAACCTTCATCGGTGGTTTAAAATATTCAAGAATCTCTTTAGATTAAGATTAAGCATAATGCGGAGAGCAAAAATAAATTAAGCCATGGACTTATGCAAATGAATATAATTCAAGAAAATAAACATAGTAAAATTATATTTCACAGTAAATAACAATACTTAATGAAAACATTAGCAATTTTGTTTAGAATGACGCGTCATCAGAAAGCTTATATAATTATATAAAATATTATATGTCATTTATATTCATCATTATATATCACATATATACTGATAATACTGATGTTATATTGATGTTATGCCTATTATAGATTTATGTATTCCATATATTATACTAAAATATTATACCTACCATACTGATAGGTGCATCTGACTTTTGCCCCCTTAAATTTTGCATAGAAAAAACATTTTTCTTTTACAAAATGTAAATCCTAATACAATAGCATAGCAAAGCTAGATTGTGCTTTCAAGAAGCTTTTCAAACTAACGAGTTTTTAAAAGTCTCCATCTGAAGATATGTTGTGTGTGTGTGTGTGTGTGTGTTCAGCATTGAGCCTAGATTTGGAGTTAACAGTATGGATCAGGCAATTTTAGCCCAGCCAAAGTGTGAAGAGAATATTGACAAGAATGACTCAATTTGATGCATCAGTAATTATTGAGCAGTTATGTGCTAGGTAGTCTTCTAAGTGGTAGTGTTACAGTAGTGAACACAAGTCCCGCAAGCATGGCTCTTACGTTCTAGTGGTAGTGATGGGGGTGAAGGGGAGGCAGACATTAAACCAACAACCAAACAAATAGGAAATATACTCTTTTTAATAGTGTCAAATAATGTGAAGAAAATTAAGTTGTGTGGGAGGCTAGGAGAAGGATATCTTCTATTTTAGGTTGGGGAAGGCTTTTCTGAGTTGGTAGCATCTGCAGGGATACCTGAAAGAGTGAAGGAGTATGCTTACCATGCAGTGCCCTGAGAAAGAGCATCCCAGGCAGAGGGAAGAGCCAGAGTCAAGCTCCCAAGAAAGAGCACGTGTTTGAGCAACACCAAAGAGGCCACTATGGTGGGGCAAGGCCATGTAAGCTCTTGTTGACTATGTTAAGAATATTGGATTTGTTTTTCCTAAGTCAAATGGGAAGCCATCCATCAGATGCTTTTGATCAGAGATGTGAACTGATTTACATTTTTAAGAGTGCATTTTGCTGTGTAAAGAATAGCATGAGGGAAAAGTGGGAAATCAGTTAAACCCTTATTATAGTACTTCAGAAGAGTGGACTGGTATCCACTAGGTGCTTTTAAACAGAATGATTTGAATACCATTATGTTTGATTTATAATTTATTTAATCCTCACAGCAGAATGGAATATTATGTGTAAAATCTTTAGGACAATATTGGCATATAATAATAGGTTATATGTAAATACTATTATCTTCATTCTCTTTGTCATCATTATCATTATCATTTTCAAAAGGCATAGTAGATGCTCGTAGGAAAAATGATGGTCCCCTCAAATGTTTTTAGAAATATGACCTTTCCCTTGCTAAAGTTGAACATAAATTAAAGAATTTGAGGGTGTGCTATATGATACAAAGCTGTTTAAGAATAATATGTATAACAGCCAATGTTTTCTTCATTCTAAAGTTACTACATACTTTATAATTAAGACCTAACTTTTAAAAATAACTAAACCAGCTAAAATAAACCTGTTTGCCTTACGTCCATTTACATTTTTAAAATTAAGTCCTAATCAAGCTTCCCCCTCTCATTGATATGAAAATTTGGTCCCCGATTGCAAACATTCATTTTAAGTCGATTTTTCTGAGCACCGGTTAATCCTCACATATGACTGTCTTCTGTGTACTGTTGTTTTGTATAATTTTGTTTTAATACTCAGCCGAAATTGATACAAATGGCACACACATATACACAACAATGTATGACACTAACTACTCTTTGAAATCCACGGCTTAGCACATGAGAGGAGCATATTATTGAAAATAGTCCTTTTGTTTCTTCTTCATCTTACTGCTGCTTTCGTTTCCTGAGGACTGCTTTTTAACAAAAGGTTTATATGGTACCCAAATCAGTTTTGTGCAGTTTATTTTTTTTTTTCTGTGTAGTTTGTTTTGGTTTTTAGATGGGCTTTTTCTTGGTTTCGTTTTGTTTTTTAGCCTGGTAGAATGATGAATAGGCTAATTTTAACTTGAGTTTCAAACACTGATTGATGTTTTAAAACATACACCTTTAATATGATAACAAGACAAACAAACAAAAACACACCATTAAGGCACATGGAGAAATACTAGTAGAGGTAAAACATTCCAGTTTTATGATCTAGGTCTGGCAACCCAATTTATATACTTTAGAAACTTAGGTATATTCACCTATCTGATGTGTAAGTAAACTGGATAATTTCAATATAGTCCACATTTTATACACTAAATTAGAGGAAAAAAACATATTTAAAATCATAAAAGGTACTATTAACATTCTGAAATATAAAATGACACCTTGCATATTTGTCCTTTAGTAAACATTTCCAGTTTAACGATAAATGAATTTGCATGTCTAAGGCCAAATCCGAAATAGTTTAATGCTGAAATTCAGGCCAGTCTCGGCTAAATTACACGTGATTAACTAATAAAAATTGACACTGAACTCCTTTTGGATTTTAAATATAAAAACCTATGTTGCAAAATTTAGTTTGACATACATCAAACACTTCCAAAATGTATGTATCAATATTATATAATATACTTTCATAAATCTTTATGGAATGATTTTGAAATTAAATTAGTGGTCTTAGAAACTTAATATGACAATGTCCAAACAGAATTGAGATCTCGGACATAAAAACCTAAGTTCAGGCCTATTTGCCATTGGCCTAGCACTGAAGTGCCTCCTGAAAGATGTCACCATAGAAAGCTGTTTGTTTGGTCTTGCATCCTGCTACCAAGTGAACGTACATAGCTCGGCTGATGTCTAGAAGCTGTTGGATTGTGCGAGCAGAGACAAGGGTTCTGCTTTTCTTTCTAATAGTGTAAGCTGCCATTGTTTAATCTCTAGATCTGGCTCTGGAACAGAGTATGGTCATCAGTACTTAATCTGGGGGGAAAAAGAAGGGCACAGTGAGGGGTGGAGGAGGGATACGCAGAGAAGGAAGGCAAAGGCCCAAGTGAGCCCCAGCTGGGAGATAGGAACCAGCCTCTGTGCCCTGGAGCATCAGATCATGAGCACCATCTTGTGCTGCGTGTAAATCCAGTATTGAAATATAAGTTTTTTTGTACTACATAATACCTGAACACAAACCAATTATAGTATTCTGGATAACCAAAGAAACCAAATTTTAAAAGGAAAATAAAAAATTCTGCCTTTGTTAGACTAATCAAGATACCCCAGGTTGGTTTTCAAGTTGGCCCCTTCCCTCAGGTATTTTCAAGGGTAAATTGACTAGTCTTGGTTTTTTCTATGTGTGGTTGCTTAAAACCTAAGTAATTCTCAGAAGATGCAGCTTCCCTCTGCTAGGAAGCTGTCTAGAGCAGCGCTGTCCACAGTGCAGCCCGTGGACCAGGCCCTTCTGAGAAAGGTCTGAGACCAATTAGAAGCCATAGAAGCATGAAAATTCATATTAAGCATGTAGAACATTTTATAAAAATTTGACAGTTATTTTGAGTCTGTTGACTCAAATACTAAAATATGGATGCTCTAATGCATTTTAATTTAATTTTTCTAGTTATTCATTTTTATTGTCCATGACTATTTGGGGAAAACAATAGTATGACTCTTCCCACAGTTAGCACTTTCACAATTTTAACATAGATCATTATAGGACAAGTCTGATCCATAGTAAAATGTGTTGTATTTCTACTCTCCTGAAACATGAAGACTACAATTACCTAATTATATCCCCAAAGGTACTTATATTTTGATCAATAAACTTCTTCCTTTCTTTAAGAAAACTGTTAAATATTTATGTGAAAACATTCTGAATGCAAGAAGTTATATTAACAACACTAAATAGAGTGTCAATGGAACTGCATTTATAAAATCCTATTATCACTTTACTATAAACCCATTTCTTCCTCACTATTATTGCTTAAATTCTATGGTATGGTATTTGCATGTGGTGCTTTTTAAATATTTATTAGGGAAAAAACATAATAAAATATGAACTTATCAACATAGGATGTGATTTCTTATGAAAATCTTGAATTTCTGCATTTAGAAATTATACACATTCAGTCTTTGATAGAGAAAAAATAGAAAAATGTCCTTAAAAACTGGAATAATGAAATGATTTATCGACAGTTATGCTAACAAAGTATCTTATTTTAGCAACCACTTGTCTATTTTCAAACTCTTACCAGTGAAAATTATTCATAATAGCTGATTCTTATAGCTAGGGGTAAGAGAGATGTAAACAAGACTGCTTTTAATCTTGGAAAGCAAGCAAAATGAAATTTAAACATAGAGGTCAATAGAGAAAAGTGTTCTCTAATTTGTCACTAAGTCATTGCTCCCTATATTAAAACCAGCAATTCATGAAACCATCACACACAAAGAGTCATTGTTTGCTGTGCATGTGGCGAGCCGGCAGCTGCTTTATCAAATGTATTATTAAGTTGCCGTTACTGCCATCTAGTGGCAAGAAATAATCCATGTCACTTGTGCAGGATTGTATCTAAAGCCCTCAAGTTCTAGGAAGAAAGAGAAAGCCACCATTTGTGTGCATCGTAGGAAGTAAAATAGCAACTAGAAGACACAATCTCATGGATATTGAAATACGATGGATATCTGTTCGCTGAATAAGTTAAAGAGGTTTGTGGGGAGAAAAAAAGGTGGGAGGGGAGGCATGCATTTGTAAGGTTCATTTTGTATAGAACCAAAATTCCATGTAAAATGTTATTTCCCACTGAATATAGTGAGGTTACCTGAACCAGGGCTTTTTATTACTCGTACACTTATTTCTTTTACTTATTGGAATGGAGATTAATTGTTTTGCATATGCTCATTGTCTTAAAAATTAAGATAGTTTAGATCAGTTCTTCTCAAACTTTAAGGTACCTACGAATCACCTGGGAATCTCGTCACAATGCAGATTCAGACTTTGTAGCCTGGAGTGGGGCCTGAGATTCTGCATTTCTAACAGCTCTCAAGTGATGTCCATGTGGCTATGATCAGGTCATACTTTGAGCAGGTTATCAAAGGGAAGAAGTCCAGAGATGAAGAAGAACCCCAGACAGTGCACTTCGCTGTGTGTTATCTTGTTATAATGTAGCAGAGTAGTTCATTCCACAGCCTGTGGAGTCAAATTGCCAAATTCATTTCTTGGCCTTGTTGCTTACTATGTGTGTACCCTTAACATCTCTAAGAGTCAGTTTCATCATCTGTGAAATAAAATAGCAGTCATACCAGCTTCCTGTGGTTCTTATGAGGAATAAATGAGCTAAAGAAAATCTCATAATGAACCATATGAAATTGTCCTTTTTATAGACTAAAAACAAGCATCCATAATGTTACAGAGTTAAGCTAAATGTGTAAATTATGTAGCATAATGTCTGGCACTTAGTGGCCAATAAATGTTAGTGTCACCAACAAGTGTCATGGAGTAAAATTATGGACACATATGAATATACTCACACCCTGTAAAGTTTCATTCCGTAAAAGAAGCCTGATGTAAATCTGTGAAAGGTGTTAGCTTAAGGTTTCATTGAAGGATAAAATAAATATGAAAATTGTGAATTATTCTGTAGAGAAATCCATTTAGGTATGGAGAAACAGAAAGAATCACACTAGATAAAGAAGTATTGGGATTATTTACTTTTGCCTTTTGTGTTACCTGGAACCAAGCCTAGAATGGAAGGATAATGCATTTATTTTTTAGAGCAGTTTTAGGTTTACAGAAAAATTGACCAGAAGGTATAGAGATATACCCCTTACCCCCATGCATGCATAGACTCCCCCATTTTCAACATCCCTCACCAGAGTGGCACATTTGTTACAACTGATGAACCTCCATTGACACATCAATATAAACCATTAAGTTCATCACTTATATTAGAGTTCACTCTTGTTTTATACATTCTGTGGGTTTGGACAATGTATGATGACATGTATCCACCATTATAGTATCATATAGAATAGTTTCACTGCCCTAAAAATCCCCTCTGCTCCACCTGTTTATTCCTCCCTCTCCCTTAACTCCTGGCAAGCACTGATCTTGTACTGTCTCCATAGTTTTGCCTTTTCCAGAATGTCACGTAGTTGGAATCATATAGTATATAACCTTTTCAACTTGGCTTCTTTCACACGGTAATATACATTTAAGTTTCTTCCATGTCTTTTTATGGCTTTATAGCTCATTTCTTTTTAGTGCTGAATAATATTCCCTTGTCTGGATGTACTACAGTTTATCTCGGTAATGTATTTTTATTCAGCATTGAATTCATACCATGCAGCAGCACATATAAAGCATGAAGACATAAAAGGGCAATGATTCTGGATAAATTTAATAATGTTATAAGCCTGTTGTGGGGAAAGAATGCCATGAAAATATCTATTGTTTTCTAAATTATTAGAGAAAATCATATTTTATATATTTGAATTCTCCTTCATGTCTTTCTTCTGCTAAGATATTTTTGCATGATTTAATAAGCTATGTTACGTTCCTTAGCTGTATGATGAATTATAAAAGTGTGTGATGAATTATTCATATTTATAAAGTTTTGCTTCAAAAATAAGATTTTAGCAGTGTGAGTGGATCAAAGGGCCATAACTTTCATCTATTTGGATGAAAAACAGTTCTGTTTTCTTTTGAGTAAAGTTAGTGCCTTTGCTTATATGAGTAGATATTTCCTAATTTTAACCCTCAGGTTTTAAGCTTTGCCTGAAGTGTACTTATTTTTGCTTTTATAAAGTGTGTTGGTGAACTGCAGAAAAGCACGTAAAGAATTACAAAAATCTAAAATTTTAAACTATGAGTTAGAGTCAAGGTCAGATACTGTTATCATCTTAAATTGATGTTAATAGGTATTTATACATGCTATCAAGTGAGATATATTTTAATTCTGTTTCTGAAAATTCCCTCTTTCTCAAAAATTTGTGAATTTGAAACCTTTTCAACCTTTTAATGTATACAAAAGATGAGTTATAAACCAGTTCATAATGAAAGTAATTTTTATTACCATGTAGTTTAAAAACTAATCTTCTGTTGTAAGGATAGTGGAAGGAGGAATGTAAGCCAGTGTAATCTATTCGGCGTGGGCAGCATAATGCAGTTAAATTATTAAACATATTTATTGGATGATGAAATTCAAGCTGATGTTATATAAAGGGATCAAGGAATTACTGAATTTTATTCCTCGAAGACGCAAGACCAACGTTCTTTTGTAGCAAAAAGAGACTGACCTTCTGGGACATACACAAAAGAATTGAAAGCAGGAACTCGAACAGGTGTCTGTTTACCTATGTTCACATCAGCATTATTCACAATAGCCAAAAGGTGGAAGCCACCCAAATGTTCATCGATAAATGAAGGGAACAAGAAAAGGCAGTATATATATTCGCTGGAATATTATTCGGCCTTAGAAGGGGGTGAAATACTGATACATACTACAGCATGGAGGATCCTTGAAGACATTATGCTAAGTGAAATAAGCCAGACAGAGAAGGACAGATATTGTATGATTCCAATTATGTCACGTACCTAGAATAGTCAAATACCTCAAGACAGAAAGTAGAACAGTGATTACCGGGCCAGGGGAAGGGGGAAATGGAGAATTATTGTTTAACAGATACAGAGTTTCAGTTTGGTATGATGAAAAATTCTGGAAATATATAGTAGTGATGGTTGCACAGCAATATGAATGTACTTAATGCCACTGAACTGTATACTTAAAATGGTTAAAATGACAAGTTCTATGATTTTATGTATGTTTCAGCACAATAAAAGATTCTTAAAAAGGCTAACAAACTCCCAGGCATTGTAACAACATAAAGGTGTTTTTTAGGAAACATACAAGTAATCAAACAAAAATAATTAGTCTATTTTCATGCCTGCACACCTAAATTTGAGTGGGCATTTATGTTTGCCACATCTTAAGAAATAAAAAAACAAATGAAAGTGATTTGGTGAAGGTACTGTTAGCTTTATCTACAGAGTTCAATGCTCCTCAGTCTGATATGATAAAGAATGAGTAAATAGAATTACAAAAATAAATGTGGAAAGTAAGGCAGGAAAGTATCTGTGTGCATCCCCTCAGGCAACGTTAATTAGCGCTCAGTGTCTCAGTTTCCTCTTTATAAAACTAAGTCACTGTGGGAATTACAGGAGAATTAAAGGCACCTGTTGTCATCTCAGGCACATAGTTAATTCTCAGTGATGGATGGTTATTATTGTTTTTTCTGCTGTTGTGAGTGTTGTTGTTGCTTTAGCTTTCAAGATGGAGGGATATAAATTTGATATAAATAACAAGAACCTCAACTAAACACTGTAATATGAATAGATGGAGTATGGAGTCATAAAAATGAGCTTCAGGACAAAATACAAATATGTTAAAACAGATTAGACACAAGTATATTTGCCAGAGGGTCACCCCTTCCCTTTGCCTCCGGTACTATCAGAGAAATAGAATTAATAATAATATCATCAAATATTCTATACAGGCCTTTTCAGCTTACTATAAGCACTTTCGTATGTGACCTTATTTCAACTTCACATCAACCTCTCTGAAATTCCCACGACAAAATATTATTTTAAAAATTCCCAAACTAAAGCAGAGATTGTGACTGGCAAAGTTACAAAGTAAGTGACACAGTGAGGATTGAGCATCAGGTCTACTAACTGTAAGTACAGCCTCTTCCTCTATGCCCTGCTGCGTTATCATATAGTAGGTGTGGCCCAAGTTTAGAAAATCTTGGGTTTTCATCACACTGGATTCTTAGTCCGTGGGTTTATTCAAGAAAAAAAAAATGGTGACAAAGAATCCATTAATCCACAATAAATAGTTTCTTTAGACAGAAATTCTTGGACATAGGTGCCCAAATCAATTGAAAGTCATAATTCTCTTTAGCAGCCTTAGTTTTGACAATCCTACAGAGCAGATACTCTAAATTTCTGCAGAAGTTTAGCTAAAATAATTCTTATCCCTAAATCTTAAAAGTGTCCGTTATGAAGCTGGAAGCAAGAGTTGGACTGCACACCTCTTACAATGCCGTCGTGAAAAGACATAACTGTGTTAGCACAATTTTGAATATCTCCTTTTTAAATTTTTTCTATGCATATATATTTTTCCTCATACAAATTTCTTTATGCAGTACATTCATTGCCTGCCTTCCTATTCCAGATTGCCTAAACTTTAGTAGATTCTGTTTTGTCGCTGTTCACCAAGGTTTTGCTTTATGGAGGCGCAGGCAGATTTTTGCTATCATGGCTCCTTCTAAAATTATTCATGTTTGGTCAGTGCTCTGGGCTGAAACTCCCATCATCAGCATTACTTCACTTTAGAAAACAGCCTGGTTTGGTTTTATGTGAGAACATTGTATAACTGGATTGCTGTGTTAATATAATATACTAGTGAGCAAAGGTTTAAAGACCATATTTATTGTATAAAAGAATATTATATTTTGTTTTCATACTTCTTTATAGTTAGAATTTTTTTGAATATTGGTGTATAGAGGGCGTGTCTTTTGTTTTGTTAATTGCGACATGCCACCTTATAGTTTATTATTCCTCCAAAGGAAATGGCAACTTTGTTCTTTAAAAAGACCTATGTAAAAACCGAAATGACTTAACATGCTTTTAGAGTACTCTATTTTCTGGATAGATGATGTAAAAAAACTGCATGTGGATAGCAAAACTTGTTATAGGTAATGACTCCGGGGACCAGCAGAAATTGGCTTCCTAAGAAAGATGTATAGTTAACTAAAGACTGAACAAAGATTGTCCTTGAAATTTAGAATACATTTAAAGCAGCCGTATAAATCATCAACGATCTGTGCAGCTGATAGCGGAAAGAAAAAAAAACAATAAAAGATTAGCTTGAAAAATGGACTTTAGGTAAGATCTCAGGGAGGAAAACATATAAGCAAAATTTAGTTCTTCAGATTACTGATGTAAAATACTGCTGGATAGTTTGCTAATTACATCGCACTGGGGACAATAACAAGAGTCAATGAAAATTTTGTCACTCAATAGATTTTTAAATAATATATTTGTTGTACAAATGGTAAATATTGATTGTAAAAAATGAGAAATACAGATAAAGAAGAAATTGAGAAATTCTTCATAATCCCCGTTTTGTATATTAACTATGCACATTTTGGTATACAACCTTTCATACATTTTTCCACACATATACATATTTTTACATACATCAATTAGTCCATATGGTATGCATTCTTTTGTAATTAGCATTTTTAACATATATACCGGAGATGACTTTTCATGTCAATAGTTTTTGAGAATTTTGAGTATAATTTTTTAATAAAAAGCAATGTACTTAACATTTACAAGTTTAGCTCCTCCCTGCTGATTTTCAAAAAATATCCGTTTGGGTGTGATAGGAAACAACATTCCAACTTAGTGTCATTTTCCTGGTAACTCCATACAAGCTCCTAGTGTGCAGTCTAGGTGACTGTGGGTATAACCTTTGAGCATGATATCTCTGTTTAAGCCGTGGAGCCTCAAGCACATTCTAGAACGAATATAGACAGATAAGATCGGGCTTGCTGGGGAGCTGAGACCAAGCTGAGGGATAGAATGTAGAACACAGAAACAGGCCTGCTTCAGAAGCAAGCAAACAGGGGCTAGGAATAGTTCGATATGGAAGGCTGAGCTCAGGCAAAGGTATCCAACATAGGGGAAGCATGAATTGTGAGAGTGAGCAGCACTTCCATAAACTAGAGAATAACTAAGGACCAAGATCTAAGAGACTATGAAATAGATATGGGTCATAATAATAAATTTAAAAAATCCTTGACATACATTAATTCTACTAACATTTGTTGAGCACGGAATAGTTTTATACGCTATCCCTAGCTTCAGACAGCTTATAATCTATGCAATGTAGTAAGACATGAATGTCAAGTGTCAAGTATATAAGCCACGTGGCCCAAGAGTAAGTGCTATAGAAACATATCGTGGAAAGGTTACTGCCACCTTTGGTGATCTGGAAATTTATGATGATAATAGCAGCTGCTATTGACAAGTATTTTATAGACTTGATTTGATTTTATCCTCACAACACTATGAGGTAAGTTGTTATTGTCCGGAAGACAGTGCACATGGTGGTTACAGTCACGGAGCCAGAATGTCTGGGATTGAATCCCAGCCACTTACTGTTGTGGCTTTTGGCAATTTATTTAACTCTCTGTGTTTCAGTTTTCTCATCTATAAAAAAGAAATAATGATAGTATCTATCTCATAGAGTTATTGTAAAGGCTAAATGTGTTAATAGACATAAAGTACTTAGAACTGACTCTACAAATGTTAGTTGTTAGTATTATTAGTTTCATTTTTTGTGGTGAGGAAATTAAAGTTTGGACGATTTAGGTAATATACGCCAGTTATGCAGGCAATAGAGGGGTGGAGCCAGGAGTCAAGTCCAGTTCTGCTCTCTCTTGAACCTGAGTTCTTAATTTAATCACGTTGATGCTTCAGGCTTTAAGCATGAAAAGAGTGAGTCGGAGATAAGGATTTTGATCATGGATGACTAGAATCATTGGTGAAATAGGTTAGAGATTTTGAAAGTTTTTTGTTGTTGTTGCTATTGTTGTTGTGTTTGGAAGGAAGAAAGTTTCCATTTAAAATGTCTTGAATTGGAACAGGTGCCCAGGCATTCGGGGTGAAATACGTAACTGTTAGCTAGAAATCCTGGACTAGAACTCAGGAGGGAGCTGGAGTGGAGGTTGAAATTAGGGAGGTATATCTATGCAGACTTAACAGTGAGTGCTGTGCGAGTAGACAGATTGGAAGGGAGAGAATATTTAAAAAGCAAAAAACAAAAAAAGGCCAAGGTCAGAAGTCGTGCCTTGTTAACCATGGGAAGAGAAGCTACTAAAGGATTCAGAGGTAAGGTTGACAGAGTCCAACTGGAAAGAGAGGGAGCCTATTAGCATGGAAGAACAAGTCCAAGAATTTCAATAGGATGGAGTGGAACTTCCCAACTATGCAGGTGGAGAGGAAAGGCATTTCCAATCTGTTGATCCTGCAATTGCTCATGAGGTACAGGCCTCTGCGGTTTTGAAGAGTTTGGCACAGTTTTTTTTTTCTTTTGGGGGAGTGGGAGGGGTAGGGAGATGTAGGGTGGGAAAGTACTATTTTTAGGGCACTCAAATATACTGAGTTCCTCTTTGTTTTGGTCTATCCCAGCTAATTAGGGGCCAGCCCCATGGCCTAGTGGTTAAGTTCGGTGCACTCTGCTTCAGTGGCCCGAGTTCAGTTCCTGGGTGCAGACCTACACTACTCATTGGCAGCCAGGCTGTGGTGGCAACCCACATACAAAATAGAGGAAGATCGGCACAGATGTTAGCTCAGGGCGAATACTCCTTACCGCGGCCCCCCCCCCAAAAAAAGCTAATTAGTATCTCAGAAATAAAATGACTAAAGGTGTATAAGAATTTTTTTGTGAATTATTAACTGAACAATTCCAAATTTGGATTACATAATTACTGTTTTTGATGCCATTTGAAAATGAAAGAAAAAATGTCTCATGTAGATAGTAACTGGAACTTGTATAAGATACATATGTTTTTTCCTATTTAATAAATATTGATGTGCTTTGAGGAGAAATAAATTCTGCTTGTCAAAATGACATTTTCAAAATGATTTTGATTAATACTAGGAGAGGTATCTCATTGTAACTACTATGACACTTGCAGTTCAGACTGCATTGAAGGCCTGCCATCTGCAGATGACCGGTGTTGAGCTTTACAAATATGCAAAATACTACCAAAATACTATTCATTGACATGTTACTTGATGGCCTCCATAAGTTTTATTTGTATATTTTCTGTTTAATATGCAGACCAAATAATATTTTTGCATGCATTTTTAGGAATCTGAAAAATATGTGGTAGTAAAGCAGTTTTCACTTAGACATGGATATCATTTTTAATTTGCATCATTTCAGAGGAAAGAGAAGGGCTTCTGTGTGTTTGTGCAATATAGATTTTGGCTTTTCTTAGTCAAGTATTTCTAAATATGGTCTACTATAAATTCCTTACTATTTCCTGTTTCTGTTTATCAAAGACACCAGATCATTTATCTTTCCCAGAAATTTTGACTTTCAGTCTCATGTGGAAAGAGCTGGGAAATCAATGGTGTCAGACTGGCTGTGAGTACGCAGATTCAATTCTAGCCCTACCATTTACCAGGTATAGACGCTTGAGTAATTCAACTTCTCTGAGCCTCAGTTTCCTCAAGTAGAAAATAGAAATGTTACATTGCCTGATTGCTGAAAGTATCAAATAAGGAGATACTAGAATATATGGTAGAGTAGAACTTTAATAAATGTCAGCTGCCTTCTGTTTTTATCTCCATCTTATTCCAAATTGTAGTCATCTTGTAGCACCATGCTGATTTTTAATGCAAACAGATACCAAATTTTAGCTATCATCTAATTCATCCATGATCATTCCATCAATCCCTGTATAGTTCATAGAATGATAACAGCTTAGACTTGGAAAGGCCTTAAATAGCATCTAGTCTAATCTTTTACCTAAAGGCAGATAGTCTTCCAGATTATGTTTGAATATTTCCAACACTGAGAACTCTCTACTTCACAAAACAACCCATTATAATTTTTAGGAATTTAGCTTGTATGATGGCCTAAAGTCAGTTCCTGTGATTAATCGAAACCTTTTTCATATCTGAAAACAGTATGTTACTGTACCTTAAGTCTTCATGTGCGAAGACTCCCCCACTCTCTTTAGCCGTGCTTCATATAATAAATTTTACAGACCCTTCACTACCCTCCTAATCTCCACTTTAAAAGTACTATATTATTTTAGTGAAGTTATAAAATAATCATTTTTCCCTATAAAATACTATTGCTCCTTACTTTCCAAATCCTGATAATGGCACCAACCTTCTGGTCACACAATAAAAGTAGAGTAGAATTACCCATGCCAAAGTCTTTTACATATACTTCTCAAAATAAAAGTCCATGAGTTGGATATATTATACTTTATAATAATTTATACTAATAATGTGAAAATAAAGGAAGTTGGAAAGTGTTCTCATTCATGCTTTCACAAATATCTATTAAGTACTAAGAAAAACAAAATGAAAAGGTAATACGTTTGCTAAAGAACTAGGAGCCCAGTTGGGAAGCCAAGAAAAGAAAAATAATCCAATGTGATAAATTCCCTACTGTAGTGCTTTTCAAAATACCTGTGGTGAAGGAGACTTTTTAAAAAAAATTTTTAATCTTTGCATACTAATATTTTTGGAAAATGTAATAAAAATATATTACTAAAAAAAGTAAAATAAAATAAGGCATTTAAGATACAATCTCTTATTTTGTATTGTTTTATTCTATAGATTTAAAAATTATTTTGTTTTAAAGTTTCTAAATTCTTACCTTCATTTTGATACTTACTTTGTCCCAGAAAAGTAACAGTTTGCTGAGAGGCACTAGGCTTCAAATCACACTTGGAGTAGCTCTGTCTGGTAGAATGTAAATATAAGGCACAGCGGGATCGGGAAGAGGAAACTGGTAGACCCGGGAGATACTTGTAGGTACCAGAGATGCAACAATGAACAGACCAAAGTTTCTGCACCTTGAAGTTTAGATTGTATTAGAGAAAGACAGATAGTCATGAAGTAAAACATGTAGTACATTGCATGGTTACTAGTGCCATAGAGAAAAAGTAGGCCAGCAAAAAGGATAGGGAGAGCTGTTGGGAGGTTGCAAGAGAAGAAATTTAAGGGAATTTCTTTTTTTTAAAAAAATTATTTTATTGAAGTCATATTGGCTTATAATATTGTGTAAATTTCAGGTGTACATTATTATATTTCAGTTTCTGTATAGACTGCATCGTGTTCATCTCCAATAGTCTAGTTTTTATCCGTCACTATACACGTGCGCCCCTTTACCTAAGGGTATTTCTTTTGATTCCTGGCTTAACGTTTTTTTTTCCCCATGAATGAATGTTTCATCATCCTTCTATTGTGGTGATTATATAAGGTTCCTCCTCTGCAATCTGCTAATTTGTAAATATAAAATTGGATTATCTGATGGAGAAATAGCCTTTTATTTCTAGGATAATTCTTTATTTTTTAGTACATTAGTTTTAATGTTTTTAAAACAATGTATTTTTTATTTTGACTACTGATTTTTGTTTTAAGATTTTTCACCTAGGCTTATAACAGAGATTGATTTTTTTTATTGTACTATTCTTATTGGTCTTATTATCAAAATTATGTTAACATTATAAAATGAATTGGATAGCTTTCTTTTTCTTTAACCTGTGAAGTATTTTGTGAACAATAGAGAATATGTGTTCTTTGAAGAGATGGTAAAATGTACCTGTAAAACTGGTGAATTGCTAAGTGTTATTATCCAGTTCACTATTTCTCTCTTTAACCAGCATCAAATCTAGAATATTTCCTATCTATTGAAGTTTCTTTTTTAATGGCTATGTTATTAACTACTAAGATTTCTAACTGTTTATTTTTCATATCAACCTGTTTTTGTTCATATTTACATTTATAAACTCTTATTAAATGAATATTATTACTAAGCATACTTATTTTTAGTCCTCGTTAGGTTGTTACCTAAGATAAATTTAATCTGAAGTGAATTAAAGTGAATTAAAATTTCAATTTTGAGGTTGTTTCTTGTCTTTTCTATCTTGATACTTGTCCGTTTATTTGGGTGTTTAGGTTTACAGGCTCATTTGAGTGAGAGGCCAAGTTATGAGATTTTCCTCACTTCTGGTCTCCCATTCTCTCTATTTTCACCAACTTCCTGTCAGCACTTCTGTGGTTGCCTGACCCAGCCCCTTCTCTGCATTTAGGTTGGGAACCCATTAACCCATTGGGTGGCTTGGTTTAATTTCTGATTGAAAAACTCTCTGTATGCCCATTAACTTAAGCCCTGGTCCTTCTGTAAAGTTAACCCCCCAGACAGTTTCAGCTTTACTTTCTGTAGAATTAACTGCCTAAACAGATTTTCATTGACTATCTTAAAGATTGTTTTGTTGTTGTTTGTTATTTGCTCTTATTCAACCTCTCACTTAACAAGGGAGTTTTACCCCAATCCTTGGTTTCAAGCAAGGAGCATGGCTGTCTCTGGTCTCCCAACTCAAGTGGAAGATTTTGGGTTCCCCCCTCGTACCATGAGTGGCTCAACTCTTGGTCACCTCTGTTCACTTTCAAACTGTGACCCTAACCTTTCAGCCCCACTTGCTAATTTGCATTTCTCTTTTGGTGTTCATTCATTGAGATTTCATCCTGTTTTTGAGCCTTGCTTTGTCTTCTGGGTTTTTTTCTTCCTACACTTTCTTTACCTTGCTATGTGTTTGAAATGATAAAAATATATCAAACCAGGAATGCTATGCCATCTTGACTTGAATTCTCCTTTTGCTAGAATGAAATCTATAAATGTTTTCTTAAAAAGTGATGTTTTAGTGGGGACTCCCTAAATGTATTTTCTTCAAATAAGAGCTTATGTATGTAACGGGATATTAAATGAGATTTCTCCTGGTGAACTAGGCATTTGAATGAGGCCCCAAACCTGAGAACAATGGTATAAGTGCCCACACATTCTAAAGAAATATTCTAGACTCTCAGATTGGACACCAGAGAAAGTAACCTGGCTGTTTCATCTTTAAAGGGGTAGTCTTTGACCACAAGAACCTACAAAAGCAGCCCATGAGAAATGGCACCAACACAAGTTACAACTGTGCTAATTAAAAAAGATCCTCTCTGTGTCTTAAGTTCTCCTCCCTTTCTCTTCTCTAATCATGAGCCAGTGTAGTGAGTGGGGAAAGGAATTAAAGGTGTGAATTATGGAAAGAAGTGACGTGTACTTCCTTCCCTCTTTCTCTTCCCTTGCAATTTCTGAGCCTTAAGTTAAGCCCAGCTAGAAGAGATAAAAGTATTAGACTGGACTGCAAATGTTAATACAAGAAATTGTCTACAAGAGCTGTGGATCTTCCTAAGATTTTTTCCAGGAAGAAAACATGTAGATTCAGAGTAGCATGAATGGAAGACAGTAGTTAAAAAAAATAAAGTTGGTTTATTTTGGACTTTGCTTCCTACCGAGTCTAGCTTGTTCAATAAACCTGTTCATAAAACTTTATGTTAGACCCTATTTGTACATTTTCCTTGCCATTATACTTAATAATGCAACATTGAAAATCTTAAAAGAAATGGATACTGGTTTTGAAATATTCATATGTGTACAGACTTTTTGACTGAGGCAAAAGGTTTAATGAAATCAAACCTTCCAGACTTTAAATTGCAATCCAATTCACATGAATACGAATGAGCTTAAAAATAATACTGCATATGTATAAAAAGTCAAATAAGGGAAATATAAATCAGCAGCTATACTTGTATCTGTTTAATTCTAAGCCAAGATAAAAGAATTGTTCTGCTGTGGCTCATTAACACACTACTAAAAAACAAATCGTAATTTTTTTCCATTTTATGTAACATTTTATTTTGCCTGATTATGTGTTCTCATAAAATAGGCCTCTGTGACTTATATAAATGTGAAAAGGAGTTATTTCTGAGAAATATTACTGGAAATAAGGAATGGGCTTAGGTAAACTATTTTAGAATTGCTAGGGGCTTATATGGAGATCAAATTTATCACCATGTAAACTGATAACGTATACATTTAACTTTATAGCTTTGTTGCTATTGTTCTGTTTCTTACGTACATATCCTAACACGTTCTTTGCTCACATTCTCCAGTTTTCTTATTCCATTCTCTTGACTCTCTCTAAGATTTAGATAAATTGAATGTTATTAGTGCTAGTGATCTAATTAGAATGTCTTTATGAACTCCATAAAACATTACATTGCTAGAGTAAATTATTCAGTGTATGATTCAGACCCCAAACAATTTCCTTCAACCCAAAATCTTCTCTAAATCATATTGGGCTATACAGAATTGAGTGATATTTTGATATTTACAAATATTAATTATGAATCTAAGACTTAGAGTTGGTAACTAAATCAGAATATCAGTAATATTAAAGATCTACTTGCTTATTTTAAGATTAATCAGCATAGTTTCTGTTGTCAGTTGTCTGCCAACATAAATAAAAATAAACATGAATTTGAGCATATATATGCATAAAGATCAACTGAAAGTGCCAGACTTAGCAGGAAATGATTAAATACATGAATGAACGTTTAGACTGTATAGGACTTTTATTTTATATTAATAACAAGGAACTGGGTACAGATGTATAATTTGGTCTTTATAGTTAATATTTTCTTTTAATTTCATTTACATGTAATATTGTGGAGAAATTCTGACATTTTAATCAGTCTTCAAGAGATATAAAAGAAAGGAATTCAAAAGCAGATTTGAATAAATATTCCATATTTACCATTTTTGAGAGCTTCATAGTGAGCTGCATAAAGCTTTGTCATCCAGAATACTTATTACTAAAACTTGCCCATAGCAGTAGATTGACACTAACAGGGAAAAAATAAATATAATCCATTTCCCAAGACATTGAAATATGCTAAATGAGGTAAAAAAATGTAAAATAATTTTGAAAATTTAAAGTGATATTGAAATATAAGTAAGTTAATTTTGTCTTAGTCATCCTCATCATCATTGTTATTGAAGAAAGGCAGATTTTATATGCCAGAATTATTTATTTTATTTTAGATTAAAAGCTGCTTCCTGACATATGAATTGACTCTTGAATCTACTTTTCTGAGATATTATTGACTGATACAAGTTGATTAAATTTTGTAGTAACTCAATTACGAGTTTCATAGCTGATAAAGCCTTAATGTAGTTTAAAATTTTATAATACGAACCGACGTTTCTCTAGGGCTAGGCAGTTTCCAAAATGCTTTCATAAGCGTTATCTTTCAATTCCTACAACAATCTTTGCAGTAGGAAATAATACCCTCTTTTAGAGATGAAAAAAAATTAAGTTTCAGAGAGATTAAAGCACTTAGCTGTTAGATAGCTGCATCAGAACTCAGTTCATGTCAAGAGAGGAAGGATACCGGCAAGGTTAAGAGTCCAGACGCTGGCGTCAGAAGGTCTGAGTTCAAATTCGGAATTTCCCTTTTCCAGTTGTGTGCCCTTGGGCAATTACAAAATCTCTTTGTGTCTCAGTTTCCCTAATCAGTTAAATGGGGATAATAGGAGTATCTTCCTCTGGGTTGTTGTGATAATTAAGTGAGTTGGTACCTGAAAAGTGCTTTGAATGCACCTGATATACTTTCAGTGGATACCAATAAATGCCTGTTGATTGTTGTTAATTAGTACCAATTCAACCTTGAGACTCCAAGTTGCAGTTTTTTGATGTACTGGTCAGAACTCTTTCAGCTTTACTGAGAGATGTCTAATTTAAAGTAGCTGAAGCAAAAAAAGGTGAATTATTAGAACATTGAGTTGGGAAAGTTGCCATAGTAACTCATGCATTCAAAGGATGACCCAAATCTCAGATTAGATGGCACTGGAGATTCAGTTCTTTCTCATTCTATATCTATATCCACTCCTCATTTCTGCTGTCTCTGCTTCAACCTCATAGGTTCGCCTCATTCTGTTCTACAGTAGATGGGCTGTGTCCATGTCAATCCCAGGGAAAGACTAATTAGCTCTGCTTAACATTTGTGCCCATCCTTTTTTCTTCTACCCATATTGCTAGGGGAAATGGGGCTGCCTAGGTCATATGCTTATCTCTGTGTCTAGGGGAATGGTTTGTTATCTGAAGCAACTGAATGAAAAATTATGCTGGTTAAAAAAATATATAAAACAATGCACTATATTTGACTTCTTAAAAATCAGGAAAAAAAAACCATAAAACCTTAACACTTAAGGTCAAACACTAAATCTGCTCTCTAAGGTTTTCATTAGGTTACTTCAGATAATTTGTTACTTCGGATAATTATTATGCCTTGAGACCATCATGCTGGCTAGCACCAAGTAGAGGTCTCTGAGCCTTGCTTGGCATTTGTGTGCAGGGGAAGATATTTACTTGCACAATTTTATGTCAGCAGACAGACAGGCTGGTGATGGTCTGATTTCAAAAACAGATCAGTGTGGATATGTAGTCACCTAATCAATGATACATTTACCAGACATTCATATGTTATATTAAGATGACAGCAGAAGCTCTAGTCTGATAATTGCACAAAATGAGTTTACAAGCCTAACTATACTACTTTGTTGTAATTTATCACCAAGGTAGCATCCCCATATCACATTTGAATAAGCATTCATATTATTAAAATATTTTAAAGATATTCAAAGGTATAATTTTCAAAGCATGAAATTTGAATAAAATAGTTGCCAAGCCCTTATAGCACCTCTGTGGTTTCTGGATGATACTTTGCAAACCCCCAATCTATATAAATCTCGGGGGAGTTTGAGCTATAGAACTATTAAATTAAAGAGTTGATTTGGAGTAATTAAAACTTCAAAGAAAAAGAATCATATATTTAACAGTACAATCATCATAGGTTGACACGTACTTCCAGTTCTTCCTCACTGTACAAGTGGTTCAATGCTTGAACACAGTTTCTGCTCTATACTTGGTAGGAATTTCTCTTTCTCTTGCATTATGTAAGTTCTGGAGTTATCTTCTATATCCAAACTTGAACTCATCACCCATCCCCAAACCTGCTCCTCCTCCTATTATTTCTGACCCAGTAGTTGCCCAAGTCTGAAGCCTAGATGACATCCTTGACCTCTCTGTCAACTCCCTAATCCGTATTTAATCAGTCAATTGAAACAAACTTCTTAATAGCTCTTAATTCTCTCTACTTATTTATATCATTACTTTCACTCCCCTAAATTAGGCAACCATCTCTCTCCTGAATTACTGAAACAGTCCTTTTATTAGTTTCCTTCTTTTCAGCCCTACCTCCTCTGATCTACTCTTTATACGTCAACGCAGTGATCTGTCTTGAATGGAATTCTCATCATGCTTAAAACTGTTCAGTGGCTCCATTGCACTTAAAATGAAGCTTGATTTCTTGACTTGGGCTTCTAAGCCCTTTGTGATTGATTCTTGTTTAACTCCCCAGCAGCATAACGCTCTGAATCTGAATTCTTTCAAGATACGATCTAAATAGTGCTAAAATGTTGGTTATAATATTAGTTCTTCTGATTTTCATTCCATAGGATCTTCTGACTAAAGAATTTCCTCAATATTATGCAGAGAGTAGCATCTTAATAAACCAACATATAATGAATATACAAGGATTAATAAAACTATTTATTTTTGCTAAGATATAATTGACATATAACATGGTGTAAGTTTGAGGTGTATGACTATATTGCAATATAATTACTATATGATAAAATTTTTTAGTATAAAATATATCTATTTTCACATATTTAAATTCATTGATTAATTTTCATGTCATTATGTTACCTGGTATAAAACAGAAGCTCTTTTTCTCTTCTGGAAGAATATTGATGAATATAGTATACAGCTATAAAATGAATATACAATTAGGGCTTGGTTAAAATTACTTCTTTTTATGACTATCCCCTTTTGTTATAGCTGAGAAGTCTTGGCATTTGCTTGTTACTTTTCATTGTTAGTATTAATTACTGTTTTGTGACACAGGCGTTCCAAGAAAAATGTTTTCAAATAGCAATTATCCTTTAGTGTTCATTCTATTTTTGTTTTCTTATCACATGTACAGCAGCCATCAAGTGCGGTCTCTGGAGATCCATGGTAAAGGTGATGTTTCAATAATTTAGAATAGTCTATTCATTTTCTGAAGTAGGAAGATTAGTAGCATGACTGATGTGTATTAAACATAGGACTTGATTCTATTTTATTGTAAAGTTTCAGTGTAATGATTTTTCTCATTGATCATTAGTAATCACTCATGTTCCCCTGTGTTTCCTCTGGTCCTTGTGTAGATAAACACACTTTTTTTTTTTTTTTAGGGCTATTTTTTTTTTTTAATTTTTTGTTTATTGCAGTAACATTGGTTTATAACATTGTAAAAATTTCAGGTGTACATCATTGTACTTCTATTTCTGCATAGATTACATCATGTTCACCACCAAAATACTAATTACAACCCATCACCACACACGTACCGAATTATCCCTTTCACCCTCCTCCCTCCCCTCTTCCCCTCTGGTAACCACCAATCCAATCTCTGTCCCTATGTGTTTGTTTATTGTTGTTATTATCTACTACTTAATGAAGGAAATCATATGGTATTTGACCTTCTCCCTCTGACTTATTTCACACTTTTAATGTAAATATAGAAAGTATGCATCTCCTCTGAACATTTGACTATTGATTCCTTGGAAAATGAAGGCTGATGACTAAATGCAGCTGCAAAATATATATGGATGAAATACACTTTCTGCTTGTTGGCTTCACTATTGTGCCCTTTATCTGGTGATGGTGTGTAGATACTGCATAGCACATGATTTTCCTAGCTCCAAGTACAGATCATTCTTTACTCTTTTAGCTTTATTGCTTACAAACATTGTAACTCTTTTCTAATGACACCTGTTTAGTATTTTAAAGCTTAAGATGACTGAGCAATGAACTGTTAATAATAACTCAAATCAAATATAAGAAAAAGTATTATGTTGTTTCTGAGCTCATACAACCAGTTTCATTTGAGGTGGATTGAAGTTTGTTGGTAACCAGTCAGGTCTATTTCAAAGTTTATATTATGGAGTGTTCTGAAGAAAAAGGAAGGAACAGTAGAAAAGAAAATTAACAATGTCTTGGGTAATGTTATTAGTGATACTGTCCTTTCTTCAGAATATATTTCAATAACTAATGATTTTTTCCTTATGTATCTGGAAAAGATAACCCAAATACAAGTTATTGAATTATTATAAAATGAAAATTTTTTATTGTAAAGAATTAAAAAACATGGAAAATTTCATCACCTAGAAAAAAACCAGTATTAATTTTGGATTTTATTAATTCTAGTCCTTTTACAAGTAAATATTTATATACTTAAAGGAAAAAATGGGGCATATATTATCCTTTTCCACCTAATACAATTGCATGAATCTTGTTGAGCATTGCTCAGAATTCTATTTTAATAGCTATATAATTGTGACACTATTTATTATTCTTAAATTTTTGAATATATTGTTTATTTCTAGTTTTCACTATTACAAATAGCATTTCAATAAACATATGCATATAATGTCTAAATTTCTACTTTAACATAGCTTATAAGACTTGGAAGGAAAATTACTGTTTCAGATGTAAAGTTATCAATATCTTAGCTTCTGGAAAACATCAAGTGTATATAGTCAGAAGGCTCAAATTGCTACCCTGGTACAGGTAATATAATATATTTACATTTATTTTTTCATTTATATTTACTTCTTATGTGACACAAAGCAGACCTTAATTGTTATGTAGGTACTAGAAAGGTACATTGTTAGTATAAAGAGATCCTAGAGTTAAGATAATTGACTAGAAATACTGTCTTCTTGACCAGAGCTTGTATGATTCATGTCTAACTGATTGGTTAAATTATTTAGAACAGCTTACAAAGTTTACATAACAGGTTGGCTTCATTTAATTTGTTCCAGAATTTCTTAGAGTATCTCTATTACTTTTTTTTTAACAAGATTCTATTGTGTCTCTACTAAATAGAAGACCTATTAACCTAAATAGGTTCAATTAAAAATATATTAACAGCATGCTGATATCACATTTATTCTTAAGAATCAGATGAATTTTGATGACATCACTTAACAATAAGAGGGAAGAATCTATCACTTTAGTACATAACAAGTTCTATTGTTGGATAATTTTATTTGGAAACAAGGCAGGGATCCAGAAATTCACCTTCTGAAATTGGTACTATTAGCATTTCCATTTAAGAGTTGATTTGACTACAGACCAGGGATTTCTAACTGTTGATCAAGCGTGATAGAACCCATCAATTTTTCTAGAGGAGAGTAATGCATAATTTAAAAAGAAATCTACTTGACAATGATGGACATTTTGTAAAAATGCCTGTGCCCTGTGAGTGGAGGAGTGATCCTGGTGTGTTTGTTAGTATACAGGAGGGTAGTTATGGCTGAAGCAGAGGAAGTAAAAGGAAGACTAACAGGACCGAAGGTCAGAGAGGTAACAGGGTGATGTCTTGTAAGGTCTTAGCTATCCTAAGGATTTGGCTTTTACTCTGAATGAGTTGGTACACCATTAGAAGTTTTGAACAGAGAATTTACATGATATAATTTACTTTTTAACAGCATTATTTTAGCCACTGAGTTAAGAATAAGAAGCAGGGAAAGAAGCAAGGGTGGAAATTGGATGATCGGTTTGAAAGCCACTTCAGTAAACAATATGTAAGATGATGACTCACGGGCCCGGGTTATTAGCAGTGGAGATGTTGAGAAGTGATAAATAAATTTTGGAGATAGAGCCACATATTTTGTGAATGCGCTTGGTGGAGTTAGGGCTGACTCCAAACCTTTTAGCCTGAGCAACTGACTAAACATTTTATCGTATCGATATGTTGGAATTGCAGTCATCTAAGTTGAGAGTGGATACAGTAGACTAGGTTTGGGGGAGAAGATCATGATTCAGATTTGAACATGTTAGGATATGTGACAATGTTTACTGGCATTTTATTTGGAGTTTGGAATTTAGGAGAGAGGTCCATGCTGGAAATACAAATTTGGATTTTGTCAGCATGTAGAAAGTATTGAAAGCCATAAAATGAACCTGATTATCATCATTAGGCTCAGGGAATAGCATATAAATAGATAAAATAAAAAACATTTGTTATATGTAATCATATTGTTTTGTCAAACAGACAATTGAGGAAAACAGGTTTTGAAAAAATATTTATACTGTTCTAGATTTTGGCCATTATTACATAATCCCACAATCTGACATGGGTTTATAATAAATATTAACATGAAGGAGCTATCAAAAACAATGGTAAGATTTAGAACGATATTATTTAAGTTACTCAAGATTGTTTTTTCCTGTACCTTCTATATTCATTTTGAGGTGGATATACAGCCTAATAATATAATTTTCGAACTTTATTTTTTTTTAGTTTTACTTTCTTATCTTTCTTATGTGCAACACCATCGTATGTGTAATATTCCTGAGCCTATGCAGCCCTCCCCACCTGGGGTGGAAATGTATATATGGAAATGTGTGTACGAAGATCCTCTCAACCCACACCCTTAAACTCCTTCCCCACTCCCATCCTAACCCTCGCCTTTGTAACAGCTCTCTCTGTAATTGAAAATATCACTGGTGAAATGACTGGCTATTCCACTACTACTGTTATTGAAGTCAAAAGTACAGTATATGTTAGAGAGAATCTTTAGTTTCATGGTGTTTGGCCTTTAAATTTAATCCATATTTTTTGTGTGTGGTTGAGCGTGCTGCATGAATTTTCCTTCCTTTTTCATTATTAGATGTTGAATATAGAAGTTCAGGACTAAAAAATATGCCCAGTATTATTTAGTTGATTTGTAGCTATAACCTTGTTTCTAAAGTGCTTTTAAACGTATTTCCTCATTGGATGCTCATAAAATCTATGTGAGGGAGGTAGGACATACGTGATACTCATTTACACACTTAAAAAAAATGAGTTTCCACATGTTTTGGTCCTATTTGAGGTACAGAGCTGCATAATGAAATGAGAACCCAGGTCTTTGGTTTCTACTAAATATATATGTAGGTGTACGTGTGATGGATGTATGTATGCACATTTGGGAGTGTGTATACATTTTAATACATATTTATGTGAATGTATCTCCTCATAACAAGACAGAAGGTAACATATATAGTGAAATATGTCAAAGAAAAAATTATATACAGTATCTTGTTATAAAAGAACAAAAAATGTGTGCAATTGTCTACAAAGAAAGAAATTATCAATGGTTTTTAATTAGCATTCAAATGGATTGAGATTTTGTTGGATGATAAATTTTATTCCTTTAAGTTTAATAGCTTAACTGTTATTATTTTATATTACTCTGGAATCTTATATCAGTAAGCATACCTATTAAGTCATTAAATTCAAAACACTTATTGAGAAGATACAGAATTAATAAAATAACCAATTATGGCAGGTTATATTTAAGTATTTACTTAAAGACCAAGATTTATAGCTGTGTGTTTAAAAAGTAATAGATGATATCCCTTATAACTATAAGCAAACCCAGTCTTTACAGAGTTACCTGTGAAAGTAGCCATCTGCTTGAACATCCTATTTGATAATTCAAGAGTAATGTTCAACCTAAATTTAAATTTCATTTAAATTAAATAGAAGCTCAGAAATGTACATTTTCTTTAACTGTGTGGTATAACTCTATCTTTTTTGAAAATTGCTATTTGGTTTGAGAGTTAATCATGAGCATTCCACAACTAACTGACTTTTGAGACCACTTTTAGTTTTGAGATGGGAAGTAATAGTATTTCTTTTAAAGGTTTTTTTATGTTATGAATGAATCTAATGTCTTTGAAGAGTGGCAGTGTCTTACACAGTTGAAAAAAGGAAAGAAGACTAAGATTGGCTCCACAATTGAATCGAATGCTAATGAGATTTCTTATTTAGTTTTGTGTAAATAGAACTATGTGTGTAATTAGTGTTAGGCAGCATATGGAATCCATCAGGAATGTGTTTTTATGTGTGTATCTCAAGGACATCAGAGGAATTTTGCTTACAAATATATATTTTAATATAACTTGCTGCTACAGACTGCAATGTCTTAAAATATTTCACAGATGTCTATTTCTTCATGTGTTTTAATAATATTTTCCCCCAAACATTGAACTAGATGTTTTGAACTGTGCTTGGCTGTCATTTGGCCTATACCCTTGTTAAGTAATTTAAAAATATTGAGTACCATTTTATTTATTATATCTGTAAGTGACCTTAAGCTTGCTCCATGCCTGACACTCCATATGCATTCAATAGAAGTCTGCATATGAGAGGAGGAAATGTACTCTTATAAAGCTTGAAGATTCTCCTCTAAACACATCTTCATCTTTTGGATTTTATAACTGGTGTTTCAAAAACACATTGCCCCTAGTCAGTTTTGGACATTAGGTTTTTAGCTTGGGCACCAGGTCCCTCCCACTCCCATACCATTCCATTTTATTGGAATTTTACTGTGCTATGTTTATCCATTTGTGAAATGTGAATAAAACATTAAATCTTGAGATCACGTGATTAATATACAAACATGTGTCAATTGGAGGTGAAGATAAGACTCTTTTTGATTGTGGAGGAATGTGATAGCCATTGGCTGATTCGGTGGAGGATTTGATATGTGGTAAAAATGAATAAAGAAGAGGCCAGCCTGGTGGTGTAGTGGTTAAGCTCTTCGTGCTCTGCTTCCACAGCCCGGGTTGATGGGTTCAGATCCTGGGCACGGACCTACACCACTCATCAAGCCATGCTGTGGCGGTCACCCACATACAAAATAGAGGAAGATTGACACAGATGTTAGCTCAGGGACAATCTCCCTCACCAAAATAAATAAATAAATATTATTATCTGAATAGTAATTTATAAATAAATTTTATATGTAATAAGTGATTGTCTAGATTTAAATAATAGATAGATTCTAGTTAAATTATATACAGATCACACCCTGATACTTTTGTAAAACAGTCATTGTCTAAAATGAATCAGTGTTCCCTCACTTGTCGCTTTGTCATGTAAAGGTCATCCCTAGCAATGGAGTCATCTCCCAAGTATGTAAATGGCCAGCTCACTAGGGTGCAGGAGATCTTTTGTAGGACGTTGATTTTAAGGAAGCAAGAGACTGCCCTTAGAGTTCCCAGCCTTGAGTATGTGGTATAATGAGTATTTGAAAGGGGAAAGGTTGTAAAGCCATATCACAATGAAGCATGTGTTATTTTTCCATCCAATTGACACTAAATAATATTAGGAAGTGTATTCTAAAGAGTCTTAGAACTAACATCTTGAGAATTTAAAGATGTCAGAGGTTTCCTTGAATAAAGGAAAGGTTCTGGACTATCATTCTCTCTTTTTTTTCTATTAAGCTTGTTGAGGGAATAGTTCTTTGTCTTTCTATAACCTCAGGTAATGTAAGCAGAGACTTGAATTTTGACAGAGAGATGATAATTTATGATATTTTTATTTGTTTAAAGTTATATTCATAATGTTTGCAGGAGTGAGTAACCTTGAGGAAAACAGTTTGCCATAATTTTTTTTCAGGTGGAGGGGAAGCTGGAAATAAGCCTAACACATGGTCTTTTCCCCTAGGTTTTCTTAAACCCCTATACGCTAGCACAGCTTTATGTAAAAAAGTAAATTTAGGAAATTAATAACCTAATTAACACCATAAACGAAAAGTGATAATAAGAATGTTCAAATCTAGATTGATTCTAACTGAGTCTCAGACACTTGAACTTACAGATTTGGGTGAGAACTGTTAGGTGGCTGAAATAAATGAAGAAAACAGGAAGAGTGCCAATTAGAACATTGGAAGGAACCCAAAATTCAGTCCTTTAATGATGTGTTTAATATTGCAGGGCATGTTATTGTGATATATTTCACATCAAAGTGCTGAATATATTTGATCATTTCCAATGATCTTCTCTGCCATCATTTTATACAATGTTCATATGTGAAAGGTGCATTTCACCATACATATTTGTATGTTCTATAACATTTGAATCCATTAATTAAAATGACTAGTTTTGAATAATCTTTTTTCCAGTTAACTATGCTTTCTAGTTTAAACCCAGTCTAAACTAAGAAATAGACCCAAACTCTGAAATAAAATATTTAGAAAGACAATGTTTATAGAATCCAAATGTATTTTTTTGAATCAAATTTGGTATTAATTTACAAATGAAATTTTGAATATGTGAAATATCCAAGTTTAAAAGGTTTTCAATGTTTTCTAGGTCTTAGAAGTTTTTTTCAATGTTCAATTTCAAGGAAAACTAAACAAAACATTTCTTCAAACAATTTCAAATGACTGTTTAAAATATAAATGCAAAATATTTGATATATAAGTAATGAGCACACCAGTTTAAAATTATTTTATAGCTTTTATTTTGCATTCTTAATTCTATAACTGAAAGAGTTCATGATGTATCATTATTATAGTGAGTTTTATAGAGGAAGGCAGTTATAGTATAAGACTTTTAATCCATGCATTATAATGTACACAGCAGTCATTGTAATGGAGGCTAAAAATAGGAAAGTTTGGAGACCTTCAGTCCACATACTGAAGAAAAATTAAAAATTATCAACTGCCTCTTCTTAAATGAGAACTTTGCATTGTCAAAAAACAAGTTTTGTGTGTATATAAGAGTTTTGTTTTTCCCCTACTATAAAAGGAATTGGATGACCACCATCTGGAAAATAAGCCAAAACATAGGAGCAGTATAGTATATGTCATACAATGTCAGAAAAATAAAGGACCTGTTTTATTCCACAGGTGAACTGAAATACAAGAGCATATTAAATAATAACATAATTTTACCACAGTCTTATTTACTCTCTGAATTGGAGTATCTAAAACAAATTGGGGAACCCCTATCTATTTATAAGAGACCAGAAAGATTGATTCTAGGAGGGTCTGCCTTCTTTACCAACCTGCTCTGTATAGATGAAAGGAGGATTTTGTCATTGATAATAGTTAATGATTATGATGCTGTGTGTTGAATATAAAACATCACTATTTTACAAGTTAAAAACTTTCTAATTCAATTTGTAAAATCAACCATTGTTGCACCTTCAATGAAAAAGTATAAAATTCTTATTGGTTGATTAAATTTAGTTGAGTTCTTAATCTTGATCATTCTGGCAACTTGTGTTTGATGAATACTTTGAGAAAAAAACTTAAATTCATTCAAACTACACCTTGAATTTCAGGTAGGAATAATTTAATAATATTCCAAAAAAAAAAAAAAAAGACTGATATACTCTTGAGGTATTCCTGACTGCTCAGAGCTGATGATAGGTAGGTTAGTGGATAGGAAGGTAGAAATTACTAATTCATCAGAGTAAATCTGGTAATGAAACATAACATAACAATGCAACTTTGAGTAAATCATTTTATGACTCTGAATGTCCTCAATTATAAAACAATAGTGTTGAACTTCACAATCATTCAGCTCGTTTCACTTCTTTTATAATCATTTTGGGAAATGGTGATTTTGTTAAAAAAAATTATTGGCATATAAAACAAAGAATTTATGATATCTTCCACAAACCCTCTCAATTTAGATCAAGGTAGTCATCTAATATACACATAAAATATAATTCAAAGTCTGTGTTAAATCTTGAGACTCAAAGCTTGTATGTCCAAGAAATGTGGACCCATGACTCATTGATTGTCAAATTTAGAACCAGAATAATGTTTTGTACCAACTGGTAGCTGCAGAAATGTTCCCTGCGGTCTCTGGATGGAAGAGGTAATCAAAGAGCTGGGTCCTAATAGTCTTCTAAGAGACAAATCAAGAAGCCTCATCAGCAAAGCTGATGTTGCCTTTTACATTATCTTTGGGATGAACAAAACCCTTGGGCCTGATTGGCAGCTTCTTCTTTACCTCCCTCCACTTCAAGGCCTTCCACAACACAATTCCCAAAAGCCCTGAATGTACTCCTTACGCAGAGGAGAGAAGGCTACAAAAGCCTTTGCAAACTTCATCCAGAAAAATACAAGAGTTGTGAAACCATTAACTGGTCATAACTAAAGTATTAGGAATACAGTGAAACTCTCATTCCCCAAACTGAAAAGCCATATGAAAGAATCTTATATACTTGTAGGTAATCTTTTTTATTTATGACATATAAATTCAAATCTTTCAAGCAGAAAATTCAGTTAAGTGAGATCCATTGGTAGTTGGAGTTCAAAGTCAGTGAGCAAATGGAAATCATTGCAGCATCTCTCTCATTTCCCTTGTGGACATTAGACCACTCAGAATGTGTCACATAATTTACAGTCCCTTGATGGTAATTGAATATACACATTGAGAGCGCACTGGCAGAACACTTAAGGAAGATTGAGTGCAGGAGGACCTGCTTACGTTACTTTTGGCTCTTCTCTGGGTTTTGCTTTTAATTTTTTTTCTTGAGATTAATTTCAATTTGATTCTTCCATCCTATCCAAACAAAAGCTTTGCAAAAAGAGATTAACAGCAGCATCAAAGAAATTGTGATTTTTAGTTTCACGGACATTGCAATGCAATGACAGAAGGACAAAATGGAATCTGCCACCATAAATAATTTTTAAACCGCAAGAATAATAGAACCGAGCAGTAATTGAGAAAAATGACTTTGGACCTGTTTCCTAAATGTAGAGTGAGATTTTCCAAAATTTAATTTAATATTTCTATTTTAATATTTAATATATCCGTTAATATTTGGAGAAATGAGGAGATAATTTTATAGTTAAAAGTGTGAAATACAAAATTGTCTTTCTTTTAACACTAATAATTCTAAATCTCTGTATTTTTTGTGTGTTCCAAGAGATTTTTTAATTCTTAGACATATATTTTATCAAAAGTCATTCTTTAAATGGTTGTTTGCCATGCAACATGGAGTCTTCTTAGGTAATCTTTAATATGTAAGAGGCTATAGGTCAAAGTAGTAAGGATTTCAACTTGATTTTATAAAGACTTCCAATTATCCAACCATGTAATGAGGCCATGGGACCTGACGAAACCAGCTATTTGAAAAACAGTTTTGGTTTTCTTTCTTTCTCTCCTTCTCCTCCCTCTCGCTCTCCCTCTTCTTCTTTTCCTTGGAGTGTGTTTGTGGTATGCACCAAAGAATGTCCCATGGACCCCTATTTTCTCATCATACACACACACACACACACACACACACACACACGTGTGGAGATATATATATATCTTTCCAGGTTTTTCCACTATTCTTTTGAGTCAAATTGATGTCCCACTCACCGTGAGTAAATTCACTTTTTCTGGCCACTAAGATTTACTTCAATAAATTGCATTTTATTGAGATAGTTGGAAAAAAACAAAAATGGTTAACAAGAAAACATTCACTGGTGAATATTTTTATGCATATAAAATGCAAAATAAATATATATTTTATTTAACTTTATGCAGAAAATAAATGAGAACATATGCAAGTAATTCAATTAATAACAATCCAAATTTATTTGATTATTTGCAAATGAAAATTCTTCTGTTTTAAGATATTTGCAGGTCTTTTAATTTCAAGAATACTACATAGAAAAAGATTGTTTTAGGACAGCATTCCTTTTTCTACTTAGTACGTAGATAATCACGTGCTCAAAGACAATTTTTTGCCTTTGGAGTTAAGATGAAATCTGGTGAAGACATAGACCCTTAAGAGGTTTCAAAAGCAATCTTCTTATTGTATTTACCTATTCACTTTCTCTATTATCTTGCTTACTTTCATTTCATTCTTGTTTTTTTCTAATCTCCTTTATCCCTCTTATCTTTGAAATCTTGCTTAATCTTTTTTCCTTCTAAATGAGTTTTCTTTTTCCTTTTCCTCAAGTCTTTTGTGATACTTGTTAACTTTCTGTCTCCAAACCAAACTGTCTCTAGTATTGTATGTGACATGGTATCATATTAAATAACTTTACGTATTGCTTTGCTTTCCATAACATATTGGTGTTTCTATATGTTTATAGGTTGGAAGGCATTGTTTGTGATATTTGTAAGTTAGTAGAGATTTTAAGATTTTATGCATGCTGTCCATACAGAATTCATAATAATTAAAGACAATAAAACTAGAAAAGTTATCAGAAAATGTAATTCCCCCTTTTTTAACAAAGGTGGACCTTTCCTTTTTAATCATTTTCATTCTAATGACGTCACACATTACAGTCTTTGATAGCTAAAATATGAATTTATAATGCACAATATAAATTTGAAAAGAAGTCACAATCCTCCCTTTCCTCTGTGTTTGGAAAAACTGTGCTACCTCATTTATAGAGATTTGCAGGAAAAATTAAAGATAGCATAGATTTTAGATTAAGTCAGTATTTCTTTCTCTATTTCCTATTACTTACATTGAATGGATTGGCTCCTTCCATAAAGCTGTGACTATAAGCCAAGTGAAGCATGGTGGAAGTGGGTAATACAAATTTTAAACATAAAACATCCAAAAGAG
Source organism: Diceros bicornis minor (assembly GCF_020826845.1). NCBI lineage: Eukaryota > Metazoa > Chordata > Mammalia > Perissodactyla > Rhinocerotidae > Diceros > Diceros bicornis. The sequence goes on from NC_080766.1 coordinate 18,604,842, forward strand.
GATAAAATGAGTTCAGATAAAACAAAAATAAACTGTATTTTATTTCATAAACTATTTTATATTTGTAAAAAAGTAAGAAAATAAAAATGAGAAAAAGTTACAGTCATTTTTAGTACAATGATACAGTCCCTAAAGGCTATCATCAATGATGTCAACTTTGTTGAATGGTAAACACTGAACTGACAAGTGACTCTGTTTCTGTCAAATCCTGCTTTCTATCAAGACGTTATGTCACTCTCAGATTACTCAGACCTCTTTCTGTAATCTGCTATGAAATGTAGAGACTCTCAGGAAGGAACTAGGAGAGAAATAATATCAAGCACATTAGATAAAAGGCAGAGACAGGTTTCCAAACATTTTATAGAGTAAAACTTCAGTTAACTCAGATCAAATCAGGTCACAAATCTCAAATGTATGAATGAACATTTTATACTAGATTTCTTCTAACAAGCCAAACATACTAACACTGGACCTAATGTGAGTCCCCTTCTTGGTGAGTTAATTCAGACTACACCAGAAGTAGTTGTCACACAAAGCAGAAATTTTTATTTGTGGCATGCAGCAAAGAAAATGGAGACCATGGGAAATAATTTCACAAAGCTATGGTCCCCTGAGCACGGGGAGTCGGTGCCTTTTATTTGGGGTAGGGGATGAATATGCAAGAAGGAGGTTTTGTTATTCCGTGTAGAGGTGGGCATAGGCTAGCACACGTGCAGTTTAGATACATGCCTCCACATACATCGCATGTTTCAAAAATGGCTGCTTTGTCCTCCCAGAGGAGGAGAATTTAGGATGCTAATGAGGGCAGCTTACTTTAGTACAATTTTCTGTCCGTTTGCACAGGCATCATTCTGTGGTCGTGGTCTAGACTGGTCAGGGCCGATTTGAGTTGGTGGGTGACTGTTCATTCCCTTGAAAAACAACTTTGAGAAACTATTAAATACTGACGGCATTTGTTAAGCTGTTCTTTAAGCTTCCAAGCAACAGGCAACTCTTTAAGCCTAAGTAACTCTTTAAGCAACTTGGAGCAAGTAGCTGGTGACAAAAGCATACATTTACATGCTTTGTGAATAATAGAATAATTTGAAAATATGAAGTAGGATTCATGAAGGCGAAGCTAAATGCAACAAGACAAGCAAATACAAAAATAAAATAGGGAGCACAATAGTAAACATTACTATGGCAACACCTGGTCCTTGGTAAGTTAGTGACCACTGAGATCTTTGTAAGAACCTGCATGCTTTTGTTCTCTCATTCACCTGATCAATACCTAGCACATATCACTCTAGCTTATGGCAACCAACTGGTCACGGGTCCATGCTCTCAGGCATATTTTATAGTCTTGTGATGGTAAATGTATTCACAAAACAACAGAAGAAAATCACTCAGGGGCTAAAATTTTTTTTAGTTATTAATTATTGTTTTTGTAGTAAGTGTGAAGTGAAGAGGCCAACGTTATTTTCATATAATGTAATTTTTATTAAGATTGTTAAAGGTGGGGAGTTTGATGTCATTCAAAGTGTGGGAGAGAATGTCTCACTTCAGCTTAGTGACGAAGGCTTATTTTTTCATTTCGTTTAAATAGAACTTCTTTCCTGTAGTGGTAATCAGAAACAGTATGAAACACAGACAGTGCGTTATTCAGGTTTAATTTCGGCCTGATTGTGCTACAGAGAATTAGGTGGCTATCAATTATAGCACTATTTTAACATTTGTATAAAGAATTACGATATATGTCCATATGTTCTAAAATTTAAAATTTTATAGAAAAACAGCATAAGTGATGCTGTTAACATAAGTGATTATAACTTAGCCATTAGCATAAGTGATCTTTCTGGAGAACACTGAGGTTGATTAAGCAACCCTCAGGTCTCTGGGACTGCAAGTAGAGGACAGACAGCGATAATTGAAGTGAAGTATTGGGCTCTGGACAAAGACCCCTCTGGAATGTAAGACAGCATGTTGGATTCATAAATGGTAATCTTCAAGACACTGCGAGTAGCATATGCATGTGTGTACGAATGCACATACACACACACAAGTTACATAAAGATAAGTGTTTCATCATAGAAATAATAATAATAGTAAAATAACAGTAAGTCAGAAAACTCAAAGCTAAGTAAATACTTTGAATAATAAACTTATAATGTTTCAGGCACTGTTTTCAGTGCTTAACATATCTTAGCTAACTTTATCTTCACAGCAACCGTATATTAGGTTATAGCATCACCTCCATCCCCAGATAAGAAAACTAAGAAACAGGGAGATTAAATAATATGCCCAAGAATACAAAACTAATGTTAAATTAAACAAGGAGGCCATTAGACTGAGGTGGCTTTATGCCTTAGTAGCCTGTGTAAGGTAATCAACACCTAAGCCTGAAATGCCTCAAGGTTAAGAAATCAAAACCCAAGGACAACCAGCCACAAAGAGCCAACGAGGCTTTCTCAACTAAGGCAACAGCTTGAGCTGTAGGCAGTCAAATCATTTCCTTTCTTTTCTACTCTGTCTTCTCTATAAAAGTCTTTCCCTAGCTCATATTGGTAGAGTGCTCAGAACCCCTTCTGGTTTGGTGCTTCCTGATTGGATGGAATGGATTTTTACTCAAATAAACTCTTAAAATTTTTAATATGTCTCTTTATCTTTTAGCACTAGTAATGGAAGAGCCAGAATTTGAACCTGAATAACCTGACTCCAAAGTCTGTGTGCTTAGTCACCAATCACTGCAAGCTGCCTGCCCGTTCGACCTCATAGTAAAATTTGAGTCTTTATAATAAGTAGTTGAATAACCTAAGACAAATGCTCTGCTTAAATGATTTACATACTATTTGAGCAAAAATGAAAAATAATTTTAATATCTATAAAGTCTTATGGACATAACCACAAGATTCAAGATCTTAGATAGTATAGTAAATAAAATAAAAACAGTTATATTTAAGAAGGAAGATTCTAACAAAATTAGACTATAGAAGAAGGAAATCATTAGGAAAAATTGAACCGAAAAGAGAAAGTTCAAGATACTAGAAGCTCATCAAATAAACAATTCTCTATCTCAAGAATAAATTATACCAGTGCACAGGAAAGACAAAAAGAGTAACAAGATACTAAATTGGCTATAATCAGAGACCTGAAAGTCAAATGCAAAAACCACAAAGAGTGGAATCCAGGCCAGAATGCGAAGGAAAAATAGCACAATGCAAAAGACTTGGCAAAAACCTAAATGGGAAACAAGATGCAACCATAACTAAGCCCTGGTCGTAGCACACACGTACACACCAAAAAAACAAACACCACCACCAAAAACCTTAAAACAGCAACAATAACAAATTATCTAGCTGCTAAAATTACTTGGTTGTACAGCCTCAATTGTTTACTCAGTTTAGAAATTAGCGTATTTGCAATGAGTTTGCATTGAAGTTTACGTAGCAAAACTTTTGTCGACATAAGAAAAAAAATAAGGTAAACATTTAAGAAAAAACTTTCTCTAAACATTTTGGGAAATGTATTTAAGAACCAACATTTGGTATACAAATTGCAAATTAGAGATCCTGAATGAACTACTTAATTAACAGTCTCATTTGTTAACCTGAAGTCAAGTGATAACGTAACTGAACTCAATGGGTTCGTCTTTTGGTGAGTGTGAAGCTGAAAAGCACAACCAAAGCAGAAGTGGGTGAAGAAAAGGTTTATTGCTTGCACAAGCAATGGAGAACAGGGAGGATAGCTCCCAATGCGGTGTCTCCCCTGGCTTAGTGCCAGTGGAGACTTTCGGCACAAGAGAGCAGAAGATACAAGGTTTATTTGTAACAACTGTGTAACAACTATATTTATTTAGGGTGCATACATGGCAGGTAAACATGCTATTATGTATGATCTAAAAATGGCTGTTTGGACCCTCCCAGAAGGGGAGAATTTAAGACACTAATAAGGTTAAGGTAACTTTAGGACACTTGGTGCTGGAACATTTTGCAGGGGTCTTGCTGCAAATGTGTAAGTTTCTCTGCAAGATAACAACATCTGCAAAAGGGGACGGCAACGTTTGCAAAACAGAACACATAGTTTCTTCTGAAAAACATTTGACAGACCATGTTAGTTGTTGACCAGATCCTCAGTAACACTTTCTTTGCTTGGTTCCCTGGTCACAAGTTTAATGAAAACCACAGCTATACTGGAGGAGGGAAATATTTTGTATTTGAGTCTTTATTAAATTAGAACCTAATCAATGAATGTGTGACATATTGCTATATAGGTCTGATTATATGTTTCCAGGTTTTGCTAAAATGCTAAACATTTTATTCTCATCTTACACTTTAGCAACTGAAAAGTGAGACTGGCTGTCCATAATTCAAATTTAATTGTCTTTAAATCCTAATCTCTAAATAGTCTGTGCTAAATAGAATGCCACTGATTCAGTGATCTATAGTTAAATCAATGACATACAATCAATATCAGAATTTTAGGGTTTAGCCAGGAGTTCTCCAACAAGTTCGTATCAAGTATAATTCTTAAAAAATACTGTCTCTATGATTTTAAATTATTTCAAAATCTTGAATTTGAAATCTTTGAGATTCTGCAGGTTTCAGGCAAGGGAATTTGCCTAGGGGAGGATAGAAGAAGGAGGCATGAACCTGGGTAAGTAAATAATATGATCCTCCACATTTGTTTCTCCTCAGCTAACATTTATCTATTTGGCATAATGAAGGGCAGATCCACGTTGATTATAAAAACAAACATGATTAGCACTAAAGCAGCATATGTTAACACTGCTGCAGCCTGATGATGAATGAGCTGTATGTAAGTGATGCCAACACCTGTTCTTGACGATGATGCGTGACACCCAACCCCAGTGGAGTAATGAGCATTCAGATACATTGGTGCACATCTCACCAATTACGGAGGAGGTCTGGTGGCATTTTCACTCTCAGTCTCTTCTCTGATTACTTCTATATTCAGTCATTCATTCATTCATGACTTCACCATTGGTGTCGGCTTTGATCTATGTCTATTCAGATGTAAGTGGTCTATACATGTAGCCATGTATTAACCACATGGGACAATATTAGGTTACCACAAATCCTAGGTGACTAGCAAGTGCACTTCCATACCAGAATAATCCCTTCTAAAACACCATTGTTAAGTTATCTCACTTAGGTCTGATGTTAACTGAAATTATCAGGCATCTCATCTAGATTGACTCTATTTGAGGATGGCTCTATAGGAGGGGTTATTAAGTTGTGGTGTTTTATAAAGACAATCTCAAAACAAAATGAAAATAGCTGAACATATGTGATGGTGTCTTCTGTAATTAATATACAAAATACTTAACATAAGTATGAATGTTTCTATGTAATGTGACAAATTATAAACAATATGGTTTTGAGATTTTCTTCCAGTATTGTTTCAGCAAGGAATAAATGATGTTGTACCCATGGGGAGCTTTGATACCATTTAATGATCCATTTATCCGTTTAACTTTACCATATAATGGTTATATATGGTTCCATGTCCGATATGATGTTCTATTAATAGGGCCATATAACGTTAGTTACTTATTCTATCCTTAATTTTTACCTCATTTTTTTTTCTGGTCACTCCCTTCCTCTTTGCTTCAAAACCTAGGTGACAAAATTTTCTTTCCTGTCCTAAATATAATTCCTTTACCTGAAGTTAGATCATCTCTACCTGGAGGAACTTCTGTATATATTATTTCTCCCTATTTTTTAAACTCTTTATTCTTACTTTCCGACTGACACTTTTGCTCTATCTCCAAATTTATTCAGAGCCTTCCATTCTTAAAGAAAATTTTCTTTCCAATTCTTGCTCCTATTTTATCATGTTCTTCCTTTAATTGGCCAATTTCTCAAATAAATAAATGACCAAACCCATTGCTCTTATGTCCTCATATCTTTTCTCTTTCTTAACTCACTAAATTATTAAGGAATAATTTAATTATTAAAGAATGTCAGTATCTCAGGTTATCAAAAAATTTACTCTTGGCTATTACCATGTTTCTTTATAATCTTGCTTAATACTTATCTTAATGACCAGATAGCAGGTTCCGTGAAAATAAGGACTATGCCTGTTCTATTTTCCAAAGAGGCTTTGTGGAGTAGATGATAAGAGTATAGGCTCTGGAGCTAGATTCCCTAGGTTCAAAACCCTGTAATTCCATGTACTATGTGAATGACCATTGGGAAGTTCCTAACCTCTCTGTTCTAGTGGCCTCATTCACAGAATGGCAAATAATAATATATAGTTCATAGAGCTGTGGTGGGGAAAAATGAGTTGATATATGTGAAGAGTGTGTGAAGAGTTTAACACAGAGTAAATATTTTAGCTACTGTTGGTATTATTTAGCTATTATTTTTGCCACCTCTCTAATCTCAGAAATTAGCACTGTGCTGGATACATATTAACTTTCAACCAATATTTTGTGGATGAATGAATGAAGTGAATTGATGAATGCTGTGTTGAACACAACTGATATTGCTACATTTTTAAACATTTATCTCCTTTGACTTCCACATTACTAAAACATTACTGCTGAAAATGTCATCTTTACCCATGAAACAGAATTTCATTTCCAACTCCTCTATGTTAGTCAATGGAAAAATCATTCCACAAACTATGTCCAGGGGAAAGAGAAGATATGTAGGAGAGACTGGAGATGAAGTTATTCCTGCAATGGCTTCCTCTCCCAACTTCTATTTTTATAACATTAAAATCCATTCTCCTCACACCAGCCAAAATAATCATTTAAAAATATGTCAGAGCATGATTTTTCTCTCTTAAAACCACCCTGTAGCTTTCTAATACACTAAGAAGAAAATCCAAATTCCACATGGCCTAGCCAATAAGACCCTGCTTGACCTGGCCCTGCCTATTTCTCTGAGCTCATCTGCAACCATATGTCTTACCTAGTTCGTTCCTGCCTTTGACATTTGCTATTCCTCCTTGCGATGCTTTTCCCTTGGATTCTCATTTGGTTGATATCTTATCATTTAGGCTCTGTTGACATATCTCTTTCTTTAAAGCCATCTTCCTTCATCCACCTCCTTCCTTTGACTCTATTATATGTGCCTGATTTATTTTTTCATATCACTAACTGGAACTATTTTCTCAATATATTTGTTTACTTGCTTGTTATGATCGATCTTTCCCACTAGAATGCAAGTTCCAGAGACCTTGCCTGTCTGATTCATCTTTTTGGCCCACTGTCTGGAACATTATAAATTATTATTAATTATCTGTTAAAATGCATTCATAAATGAGGCTAGAGGCAGGAGCCATATCACAAAGAGCCTTGTATGTCATGTTGTAGAGATGGAATTGTATCCCAGAGGCAACAGAAGACATCAAGAGATGGTAAGTAGAAGATTGGCATATACATTTAAGAAAAATTTACAGAGGAACAAGTATCTGAATTAGCACTTGAAGCACAGGTGAGATTTGGAGTAAAGGAGGGGTACATTTCAGTGAGAGGTCCTGGAATGGTAGAATGGTCAATGATGCCATAGGGATGATGTCTGTTCAGGATATAGTGAATGAGTACATGAGTTTACCTATTGCAGAAGTTTCCTTTAAGATAGTAGTGGTAGAAACATTGAAATGGTGGAGAGGAATCACAATGTGCTATTTTGCTTGACAATGTGATTTGGAATTGTCCTCTAACAAGTATGTTCTTCGAAAAGTAGAGATCAACATGATGACAATCACTAGAAAAGTCATCCTTGACATATCAAAATCCTTCTGGTTCTTTAGAGCCCAGCTTAAGGACCACATCCTACATATGACTCTCCCTGATAAGAGTAATAGAAGAATATTCCTAAAGGCAGTCCGGTCCAATCCTTTCATTTTACATGAACTCAGATCCAAGGAGATGGTGATATCCCTGAGATCACAAATAATTAATTTAGAGTTAAGACCTACAACATATATTCAGAGGATAATATTCTTAAACTGAAATCCCCAAATTTAAGGCAGCATTCAAATAATTCTTTTAATCAGTTCCATTTCTCATCTAAAATTTCTTAATAAAAGGTATAGCAACAGTTTCAAAACTGCTTCACTGGGTGATTTTAAATTACAAGCATACTTTGGAGATATTGCGGGTTCAGTTCCAGACCACCACGATAAAGCAAGTATGGCAATAAAGCAAGTCACATGAATTTTTTGGTTTTCCAGTGTATATAAAAGTTATATTTACACTATACTCCATCTTTTAAGTGTGCAATAGTATTATGTCAAAAAAAACAATGTACATACCTTAATTTAAAAATACTTTATTACTAAAATTGCTAACCATCATCTGAGCCTTCAGTGAGTCATAATCTTTTTGCTGGTGGAGGGTCTTGTCCTGATGTTGGTGGCTGCTGATTGATCAGCGTGGTGGTTGCTGAAGGTTGGGGGGCTGTGGCAATTTTTTAACGTAAGACAACAATAAAGTTTGCTGCACTGATGGACTCTTCATTTCATGAACCATTTCTCTGTAGCATGTGATGCTGTTTGATAGCATTTTACCCCCAGTAGAACTTCTTCCAAAATTGGAGTCAGCCCTCTCAAACCCTGCCACTGTTTGATCAACTAAGTTTGTGTAATATTCTAAGTCCTTTGTTGTCGCTTCAACGATTTCACAACTTCTTCACCAGGAGTAGATTCCACCTCAAGAAACCACTTTCTTAGCTCATCCATAAGAAGCAACTCCTCATCCGTTAGTTTTATCATGAGATTGCAGCAATTCAGTCACATCTTCGGGCTCCACTTCTAGTTCTCTTACTATTTCCACCACATCTGCAATTACTTCCTCCCCTGAAGTCTTGAACCTCTCAAAGTCATCCACAGGGTTTGGAATCAGCTACTTTCAAACTCCTGTTAATGTTGATATTTTGACCTCCTTCCCATGAATCACAAATGTTCTTAATGGCATCTAGAATGGTGAATCCTTTCCAGAAGGTTTTCAATTTACTTTGCCCAGATCCATCAGAGGAATCACTATCTATAGCAGGCTACTTCTGAGTGGTAGGTCTCAACAGTGGGCTTAAAATATTCAGTAAACCATGTTGTAAACAGAAGTACTGTCATCCAGGCTTTGTTGTTCCATTTATAGGGCACAAGCAGAGTAGATTTAGCATAATTCTTAAGGGCCCTAGGATTTTCAGAATGGTAAATGAGCATTGGCTTCAACTTAAAGTCACCAGCTGCATTAGCCCCTAACAGGAGAGTCAGCCTGTCCTTTGAAGCTTTGAAGCCAGACAATGACTTCTCCTCTCTAGCTATGAAAATCTTAGACAGCATCTTCTTCCAGTATAAGGCTTTTTCATCTACATTGAAAACATGTTGTTTATGTAGCCACCTTCATGAGTTATCTTAGCTGGATCTTCTGGGTAACTTGCTGCAGCTTCTGCATCAGCACTTGCTGCTTCTCCTTGCACTTTTATGTTATGGAGACAGCTTCTTTCCTTAAACCTCATGAACCACCCTCTGCAGGCTTCAAACTTTTCTTCTGCAGCTTCCTCACCTCTCTCAGCCTCCACAGAATTGAGGAGAGTTAGATCCTTACTCTGGGTTAGGCTTTGTCTTAAGGGAATGCTGTGGCTGGTCTGATCTATCCAGACCACTAAAACTGTCTCCACATCAGCAACAAGAGTGTTTCACTTTCTTTTTATCATTCACATGTTCACTGGAGTAGCACTTTTAATTTCCTTCAAGAACTTTTCTTTTGCGTTCACAATTTGTCTGTTTGGCACAAGAGGCCTAGCTTTCAGCCTATCTTGGCTTTCAATATGCCTTCCTCACTAATCTTAGTCGTTTCTAGCTTTTGATTTAAAGTGAGAGACGTGATTCTTCCTTTCACTTGAACACTTAAGAGGCCACTGTAGGGTTGTTAATTGGCCTAATTTCAATATCGTTGTGTCTCAGGGAATAGAGAGGCCCCAGGAGAAGGAGAGAGACATAGGAACAGCTGGTCAGTGGAGCAGTCAGAATACACATAACATTTATTGATTAAGTTCGCCGTCTTATATGGGTGTAGTTTGAAGTGGCCCAAAAGAATTACAATAGTAACATCAAAGATTACTGATCACAGATCACCATAACAAATATAATAATAATGAAAAAGTTTGAAATGTTGCAAGAATTACCAAAATATGACACAGAGACACAATGTGAGCAAATGCTGTTGGAAAAATGCCGCTGATAGCCTTTCTCAAAGCAGCGTTGCCACAAATCTTCAAACTGTAAAAAACACAATATCTGCAAAGTTTAATAAAGCAAAGTGCAATAAAAAAAAAAGTATGCCTGTATTTCATTCTTTCTGTGATAAACCCAATGAACATCTTAATCATAGTGGATATATAGGGATACAAACATTGATTCAGGCATAGCTGTCAAACTAAATCATACTTGCCCTTTTAAAAATCTTTGTGGGGGATAATAAATAGTTCATTTGATAACAAATATTCACTATGGAAAGTTGTTAGGGGCCACCCACACTATGTAAACAAATATTACAAAACCAGCATCAATGTTTATATTCGCAAGCTAAAAAATTTTATTGGAACACCTGTGGAGTATAAAGTAACAAAAGACTCAAAATAGAACATTCTTCCATTTCATTTAAAGGAGGAAAAAAAGACACATTAACTGCTTTATTACAAGAGCAAAGGGATTTTGGATATATTTATTATGTGTAAAGGAATTTCTTGATTCCTTGCCCTCTAACAAGCAGTGTCCCATATGAATTTATACTGTCTACAACATTTATTCTAATGCTCAATTTAAATTCTTACAGAAAAGAACTAAATGGAATAATTAGAGAAACCGAAAAAATCTCTTAAGTTTAAAACAAACAAGGACCACAAATTATTTAAAATCTTCCTTTCAACTAGCATTTTAATTAAAGATTAAAAAAAACTTTTTGTTTTCCTGGTTTACTTTGTTGCATCAATTTGTTACTTGATCCTTCACTTTGTCTTTTTTCTCAAGAGTAGATTATGATTTCAAATTTCATTTGGAGCTTCTGAGTTTTTTTGCAACATGAATACAGTAGTTGTAGACGTGTGATGATCAGTATGCAAAGGTTGGAACTCTTGAAAACATGTAAAATCTCTTTATAAAAATTTGCTTTGGAGAAAAAAATGATTATGCAAGTTTTTTTCCCCCCTAGGAAAGATTCACCCTGAGCTAACATCTGTTGCCAATCTTCCTCTTTTTTTTTGGTCCCTCCCCAAAGCCCCGGTACATAGTTGTATATTCTAGTTGTAAGTGCTGCTAGTTCTTCTATGTGAGCTGCCACCACAGCATGGCCACTGACAGACCGGTGGTGTGGTTCTGCACCCGGGAACCAAACCCAGGCTGCTGAAGCAGAGCGCGCCAAACTTTAACCACTAGGCCATCAGGGCTGGCTCTGATTATGCAAGTTTTAATAGCATGAAGTGAATGTCTTTTCTTTCTTCTGTTTTGTGTGACGTTACCTTTGTTCAGTCCCATATGTCGCTATGTACAAAAACATACAACTGCCTTAGTTAGTTGGGAATGCTATAACAAAATATCAAATACCGAGCAGCTTAAACAACAGGCATTTATTTCTCACAGTTCTGGAGTCTGGGAAGTCAAGGTGCCAGCAGATTCGATATCTGGTGAGGACCTCTTACTGGCCTGCAGACAGATGCCTTCTCACTGTGTCCTCACGTAGTAGAGAGAGAGAGGACTCTGTTCTCTTCCTCTTCTTGTAAGGACACTAATCATATCCTCAGGGGACCCACCCTTATGACCTCATCTAAACCTAATTAGCTCACAAACACCCCACTTCCAAATGCCATCACATTGGAGGTTAGGGCTTTAAAATATGAATGGGGAGGAGGCGGGCAGACAAACATTCAGCCCATAGCAAGAACCAAGCACATATTGTAAGCTTTCTAAGTGTTTAGAGCTTTCATCCAGTTTGACGTTTATATGAGAAATAGTGCAGAACCTTGTCCCCTAGAGCCTGAGGATTCCACCGCTGAGTGACGTGCAGAAGGGGTGGAGACAAGCACATCTAGCAGACTCTGGGCCTGATTCTAATGGAGAACTTTTGCTGTTATCTATTTTTATATTGAACTTTCTACTAATGTGTAATTTAAGCAAAGAGTTCTCCTATTCAAGTTAAATGAAACAAATATTTGAAAACCACTGATGTAGTGGGAAAAGAACTAAGCAGTAGTGCCTCATCTGGGATCTGGTCTGGCCAGCCTTTCCATCCAAGGTTGTGTGATCTTGGGCACATCTTGGAACCTCTAGAAGCCTGTCTTTCCCTTTGACCAGGCTTTCTCATAGAGCTGCTACAGATGGTAAATGACTAGGCACTTCACATTGAGCTGAAGGAGTCTATGGGCTGGGTATTTGCAAGCCATGGCATTTTAACCATTTCACCAGTCTTTTGTTTTTGTAAGTCAGATGACTGTGATGAAAATGAAGATGGAATCTGTGTCCATCATTGTTTACTATGTGCAAGACACAGAGTAGATGGTTAATAAACATTTTGTGAATGAATTAATAAATGAACAAGCACAGTAGCAGCAGAAATGGAAAGTTGGGAATAGATATAGACTCTTGGACTTAAAATGCCACTGAACATTGGCTATCCCAAAGTGGCTAAGGAACGCTAGACTGCTGTCTCACATTCTCCCATTCTGGTGGTGCCACAGCTGCCAAGATATTTAACAGGTCTGAGCTCCTTTGGGTTTTTGCAGTTAAGAGGAGAATCTGTTGGGGAAAACAGCACTTGAGCAGAGCCCTTCTGGAGCTGTTGTGCAGGGGTTGTATGCTACTGATTAAATATGAATGGGGAAAAACCAAATACTGTGATAAATCAGGACAATGATATGACATTTGGATATATCTGAAAAACATCTTAGACTATTCAGTGTGCATCAAGGGAGTTTTCCATCTAGCTGATAATTTTTACTGCCAGATATAGTTTAAAGCATACCTATTCTCAGAGGAGACTTATCTTTCTTTTGTGGGCCAGGTGAGTGGGTCATAACTCTAGAAGCACTCAAGCTTCTTCTTTGATGGTAATTTGCTTTCTGGCCCTTCCTGGGAGTAGAATCTCCTCTGCATTCTGGCTTTTGTTCTTGTCTTTTGTGTGGTGTTCTGCCTCACTTGTAACTGAAAGAGTGAATATCTTCCATAAACCCTGCCTCTGATTTCAACATATGTCCTGACTAGTCCCTCCGTGTCTTTGTCAGTTGTATTGATTGTATACTCCACGCAACCAAACCAGTCATATTCTAAGTCCTTTCCATGACATCAGATAAAATTGAGGTCTGAGAATTTGTGTTTTTTTAATTTCTAAAATAGACATGAGGCTTGAACCTCATATTCTGTAGAATATGTCACATTCACCTTCTTGAGAGTTTAATCAGCAACAGTCGGTACACACTATACCGGACGTTACTAAATCATACCCATCTTGGGTTGCGTTACCTCTGCTTAATGCTACAATCTAAATTATCTTTCACTTTTCTCCTTTTCCAAGTACATATAACAGTTACGGAGTTAAGCTGATTATTCATTAGGCGTTCCAATGCTTTTATCAGAATAAAATTCTCCCCCAAAATAACAGCATATATCCATAATATCACGTTTTATCTTTACCTTTACATGTTCTCATCAAAGTCTTCTAACAGCCATTAGGAGCTGTCATAATCATCCTCCACATTTTATAGCTGAGGCAAAGGAGACCTAGAGAATTTAGATGACTTGTCCTATATTCTTCTGATAACAAATATTGGCTTTAGAAAGTTATTAGGGGCCACCTACACTATGTAACCAAATGTCACAAAACCAAAATCAAGGTTTATATTTACATTTTTAAATTTTATTTTATTGGAACATCTGTAGAATATAAAGTAATAAAAGACTCAAAATAGAACTTAGCAGAATGAAGACTAGACTGTGTTCCTTGGCTCTGAAAAACATTCCAGTATCCCTGTCTTCTTCCCGTCAAACAACCCTTCCCTGATAAGTGACCAGCTCACTCTCACTTTCAAAGAGCCAGCTCTGTTAGCCAAAAGAAAAGATCTCTCAGTATAATTTTCTACAGTGACCACCTGTCTTTTTCCATATTTAGACATAATTTGTGCTGCTAAATAAGGTTGCCCCCTAGCCATTCAGACTAAACTCTGAATTTCAAACAGATACTTTGTTTATAACTGCCTTAAGTCATTAGTTCTGAGGATGAAAAGACTGGTTATTTTCAGTACAAAAATTTGGTAAACAGACAAGCGAGAACTTTTCCCCATTTATTTAATGCCCATGGGCGAAACCTCAGGATGTTGCCATTTGAATTTCACTGCCATCCTGTTACAGCCTTTCACCAGAGGAACTTTCTAAGCTTGCTGGTAGATGAAGATTGGCACCCCAACACTGTAACCACGGGGCCCGCAGATGATGGCCCGCCAGCACCACATCTGAGGCGCCCAGGGTTTGCAGGACTTGACTGCTTTCCGTTCCTACTCTTTAGTGGGTTTCCTCCTTCACCACCTCTGAGAAAGCCACAGTGTCCAAAAGAAGGAAGCGGTCCAGGGTCAACAGTCAAGGACCTCTATGGCCTCTCACCATTTTCCCTCTACCCTACCCTCAATCTGTGAGTCAAGAATACGGAATTAAAAAAAAAAAATCCTCTACTAGACAAAGGCTTGCCTATGCTTTTGGCTTTTCTACCTGCTGTTAAATTTTGGGAAAAAATATTCCCTTGTATTATGTTTCCCCTCTTTTTACTCTGCCCTTGCCTTATTTCAGTGTCTTTCCAAAGGACGACCCAACACTATACACTAAGTGTTAATCCAAGACTTCCCCTCTACCAGCATTTCTCACTTTATTTTAAAGCAAGAAAACCACTCACTAACATAAAATACCTGTCTACTAGTTACATTCTTTGTGACTTTTTTTTTTTTTTGATGAGGGAGACTGGCCCTGAGCTAACACGTGTTGCCAATCCTCCTCTTTTTGCTTGAGGAATCCAGGGATCCAAACCTGTGAACCCCAGGCTGCCAAAGTGGAGCACGTGAACTTAACCACTGTGCCACCGGGCCAGCCCTCTTTGTGACTTTTTATAAAATATGCATGATATGTGTGTGTGTGTGTGTGTGTGTGTGTGTGTTTATACACCAAAAAAAAAAGTATACGAATGCATACGTGTATGAATACACACACACTATACACACAATTATACAAGTATATATTTATCTTTGATTTTGTTAGATTAACAGCTATTTTTAGGCTCCTCTTCCAAAGGCTAACTTTTGGTAACATGTTTGATTCGATGACAGAGTTATAACAGCCTGCCCATTTAGTGCACTCATTCCAGTTTTTGAGAGAATGACACTATTCTGACTTCACTTTGGTGATTTAAAAATTTAACAATAACTCTGCTGCACTACCTGTTTTATTTTGTATCACCTCAAAACTAGAAATTGGAAGGTTTAAAAAGCTAAGCAACAATAGAAAGAGAATGTGATAACCATTTCTGGATGCATGAATATGTTGATCCCAGTTATGGAGAGACTGGGTAACGTGGAACCAGAAAGTCTGCCTACAAATAATGGAATAAAATTTGGAGGTAAAGTCTGTGTGCTTCCACCTATTGGGGAGGGGTCAGAATGTAAAGGGCCCTTGAACATATTTATTCTACATAATTCAGGTATAGCCTAAGATAGTTGCAATAAATCTGAGAACAAAGAATAGAACCCTAAAAAAATACTGAGGGAGAGACCGAATAAATGCATAAGTCTTTGCTAAGCAAACAATGGAAAAATTTGAGTGAATATTATATTAATAGGTACTGTTAGACTTGAGAAATACCAAGATGATTAAAATATTGTTCTAACCCTGAGATACCTCACATTCTGGTTTGGGAGAAAGAGAAATAAATAATTACAATCCGGACATATGACCCAAATTCTTGAAAATATTGAACAAGAGCCATTAACTCTCTTGGGAAAGTTGCAGAATTCTTTCCAGAAAGGAGTTATATTTAACCTTCCTATGTGTGAGAGGAGGTGCTAGGGCAGCCCCCCAAAGAAGACATCCTTACTAGACTCCAGCATTAGACGTATCTCTTGACTAGACTCTTGCCTTTCAAGAATGCAGCCCAGGGGCCACCCTGGTGGTGTAGTGGTTAAGTTTGCGTGCTCCACTTTGTCAGCCCGGGGTTGCCCAGTTTGGATCCCAGGCACGTACCTACACACTGTTCATCAAGCCGTGTTGTGGCGGCATCCCACGTACAAAATAGAGGAGAATTGGCATGGATGTTAGCTCAGGGCCAGTCTTCCTCAAGCAAAAAGAGGAAGATGGGCGGCAGAAGTTAGCTCAGGGGCAATCTTCCTGACCAAAAAAAAAAAAAAGAATATAGCTCAGAGCAGCCATTTCTGCTCCTTCCTTCAACTCCTGATTGCTATTAATTTTAAATAATTTTCCTAGAACATCATTTTTCTCTCAGCTATTACTTTTATATTGGTTTCACTTGGCTTCTATCTCATTTCTGTTTTGTCTACCCACTACAAGCACAAGGTGATTGCTTATCTAATAATAATTTATTTTTGCAAAACGCTTGTCAGGGATTTTATTAATTCTGTGTATGGTTTCGACCTTCATATTTATAGTTTCTATTCACTTTCAGAGTGATTACATTTATCAAGCTATTGACCTATATATAGCCTAGAGAATAGGTACTTTACCCCAATTCTATTAATAAAAACTGCTTTTGGTGATACTGTTTGATGAAGACCATAAAGACATTTGTTGAAGCGTTGATGAATTAGAAGTTCTAGTGGAGCACGTGGCAGCCTATCCAGGGAATAACATTTGTTCCATCAGCATCTGTAAGAGGAATTTTTTACTTTGTCCGAACATTCTGAACCACAGTACAGAAAACGTCATTGAGGTGGGTTTTTGTACAAACAGCAGAAAAAAATTAGTCGAGAAAAAAAACACTGTAGACTAAATTATTTAAAGTTTCCTAAATAGTTAATTTAAGCATACATAAAAATTCTTTAACTGCAATTAATTTAAAGCTATGTAACCACTCTGTAGTCTGATATTTACTACTAATTCTTCCATTTAGGGGACTGATGAAACATTTAGCCGGGAGATGCTGAGAGCCAAAAAAAAAAAAAAAAAAAAAAGGCACTGTTTCCTGTGCCTATATGGAACCTTGTTTCATTTTCTTGTTTCTGGGTCCCCAGCTGGTGCTCTTTCTGTGCCCAATGTCCGTCCTTGTCCTATGATAACGTCTATGGAACTAACCATTTGCTTGCATAAAACTTAATGTACTTGATATATTAATTGCAAAAAATTCTCTCTTAGTACAATTGCTTAAAGTACATTAATTGTATTTTTTGTTTGTTTGGTGTCTTTGATTCCTATTAGCTACTGGAAAAAATCCATCTATGTGCAATTTAAAGAGGACTGTGTCTTTTCCGAACTTTCTAACTCTTTATAGCAGCTATTGGAGCCATGGGGCAGAGGTAATAATAGACACGAGAAGCCATACTTCATAAACTGCCTTGGAAATTGGAGAAAAAACCCCTCCATGTTCTAAATGAAAAATCATCCCCACATTACTTAGAAAATAACCAAAGAGTAAATTGACTTCTATGTCTGGATAATTCATGTTCATGTAAATGTATTTTCAACTAGTTTAACTTTTTGAAAATCTAACATGACTACAGACTTTACCTTTTCAATTTTATCGAAATGCCTTCAATCAGATATTATCTATCATAAAATAAAAACAAAAATAATAGCTTAATACAGATCAGGCACTGTTGTAAATATTTTACATCTAAGAACATAATACAGAACCCAGATGATACCTAATGAATTATACTAAGTGTATTGTACTCAGCAATGCAACAAGAAATTTGATGAATTAAAACTACTATTTTAAACAAAGGTTTCATCTTAAAACTGATTTGGGGGTTGACTATTGATTGATTAAAAAGTATTTCAGGGGGCCGGCCTGGTGGCGCAAGCGGTTAAGTGCGCGCGCTCCGCTGCGGCGGCCCGGGGTTCGCTGGTTCGGATCCCGGGCGCGCACCGACGCACTGCTTGGTAAGCCATGCTGTGGCGGCGTCCCATATAAAGTGGAGGAAGATAGGCACAGATGTTGGCCCAGGGCCGTCTTCCTCAGCAAAAAAAGAGGAGGATTGGCGGATGTTAGCTCAGGGCTGATCTCCTCACAAAAAAAAAACAAAAAAAAAAAAACATAAAAAAAAAAAAAAAGTATTTCAATGAACTTCTAGTTTCTAAGCTGAAATGTGTGTCAATCCAGAAGACATGGCTGGCCTTAGGCTTTTCTATTCCAAAATCATGCTCATTTATGTAACTAAGGACCCTTTTCTTTAAAAAGAACATTTACTACGAGATGGAGTCTTTAGAATGGAGTGCACTGTGATGCTCCATGCCTGGTTGCTGTCATGTCTTAAACAAGAGATATTAAAAGAAATAAATGCCAGGTGGTATCATGAGGACATTTTGACCTATGCTTGAGAACCTTTGGCACCCAGCATAACAACAAGGCTGGTTGTTTGATGTTGTTTCCACATGAGAAAATCCACAATTTTATTGTTTGCAAACGCTAGCCTCCCAAATACCCATTTTCCCTAATTATAAAAAATTCTTTCTCATTGAAATAATTGTCTTTTTATATATTGCAAATTAAAATTTAACTTGTTTTGAGGATGATACCTCTAAATAGTACAACAGTAGAGAACTGAAAGGTTTTTATCCCCCATCCCCCAGTCAAGACCTTGGCTACAAAGAATTTCTAACACTTGGTTAGGGGAATGTTAATAATAGTCATGTGGACTCATACTTTGCTCACAAAATGCCTTTTAAGATAAATTTATAATTTATATTTACTAAATGTATTTGTTTTTTAGGAATTGTGTTTCACCACAGATTTTAATTCCAGTTATTGGAAATACATTTATACAAGGTATAGATGGTATTTTTATTTATCTATATTAAAATAGTCTTGATAAAATGGTTCTTAAATGATTCCTTAAAAAAACGCACATTGTAAACGGGTAACTGGTGAGAGTTTGAAGTAGAAACAGATTGTAAATGAGTTTTGAGGGTTAGCCTAGGTGAATAAGTATATAGCTGCTAAAAGTTTAAATAAAGAAATACAAATATATATTTTTAGGTAAAGGACTCCCTTTCTTTCATAAAAGAAGAGATATCAAGTGGTAGATAATTTGCTTTATTAGGAACTGCTTTTCTCCCTCCAAAGTAGATGGATCAACATATTCCAAAGAAAACTATCTCCTCTGTGTTCCAACAAATATTTGGTATGTAGCTAAAAGTTGTTTTTATTGAGTTGGTTTTAAAATATGAGATTACAAATGCTACCTTTCTCATTAGGACAAGAACAGGGACTTTTGGTATCAAAACAAGTTTCTCTAAATTGTGTTCTACCCAGAATTAGAACAGAT
The DNA here is from genome assembly GCF_020826845.1 of Diceros bicornis minor. Taxonomy (NCBI): domain Eukaryota; kingdom Metazoa; phylum Chordata; class Mammalia; order Perissodactyla; family Rhinocerotidae; genus Diceros; species Diceros bicornis. The sequence goes on from NC_080766.1 coordinate 18,624,323, forward strand.
TTATCTAGGACAGGTTTATTATTCTCTCTGGAATACGAACATATGATCTAAAATTTGACATTATCCCTTTTAACTTCACCTTCCTCCCCTAAAATACCCTCTCTCCTGTTCATGGCACAGGTAGCTTCCTAGTGATCATTTATCCATAAAGATTTCACAAAGTATCTTGCTGTTTTACCATTAAGTATTTACACATCAAGCCTATTCTAAACTTTATGGTTCGGATATACTTTTAATAATAGGTGTTAGTGTTATATAGAGGTATATATTTTAATCCTTATTATTTTTTTATTTGTTTCTTCCCTTCTTTCCTCCCTTCCTTTCATCCTTCTTTCTTTTTCTTTCTCTTTATTTATTTCCTTCCTTTTTATTTTTTATTTGTTTACCTTTCAAGCAGCTTATCAAGCAATTCTACTTCTGTGAAATTATTCTGGATTTTTTCATTTGCTTGGTTTCTCAATAAGTCTTTTTTAGATACACTAACTTTTTTTTGTTTGACTTGAATTTTTTTATGTTGACGATTGATCTAAACATGATCTATTAAAAATATAAAATCAGGGGGCTGGCTCCGTGGCCGAGGGGTTACAGTTCCACATGCTCCACTTTGTTGGCTCAGGTTTGCTGGTTCAGATTCTAGGCACAGACCTACACTGCTCACCAGCCGTGCCCTGGTGGTGTCCCACGTGCAAAAAATAGAGGAAAATTGTCACAGATGTTAGCTCACGGTTGAACTTCCTCAAGCTAAAAAGGAGGAAGACTGGCAACAGATTTGAGCACAGGGAAAATCTTCTTTTTCAGCAAAAATAAATAAATAAATCAACAAATAAAATTAAGCTTGCATTAAGTGAAATTCTATGTATGGATATTACATTTTTTAAAATGCCATAAAACTTAATATAACTCTGTTCATTCTACTAGTAGCCTTCAAAAATGCATTCCTTAATTAAAAAGAGAACATTTTAAACAAACCAATAAAAATGCTGATCATCTTAAAATCTTAAAATGTCTAAATACTTGGCACTTACTGCTTGCATAACATTCGAGATGGTTTACATATTTTAGATTGTCATAACTCTTCTCAAATTCGGCATGCCTTAAAAGTAGCCTTTATACTAGTTTCTTTTTTATACTTTGGTAGGAAATTTTCACTGCTGATAAATGTACTTACCATTTTAGTTTGGTTTCTCTCTTTGGTTGTCAAAATATTGCAGCCCTGAACATTATTCAGATTATTCTCAAAAACTTTTTTTCAAGGACATGATTTTTGAAAGTAAGTTTAATTGCTTCATATTTTGAATTTAATTGATAGAGACTGTTTTGGAATGAAAGGGAGAAAAAAACGGCCATTTTATGACCATTGTGATGCCATTCCAAATGCAAGTATATTAAATATCATTATTTCAAGTGACTATATGTTCTTCTATTTGAGGATTAAACTTTACAAATTCTCCTATAGGAAAAAGTAGTATGCCTCTGGTAAGGGTTACTTATCATTTATTGGAAAAGTGCATCATATGTCATGTATTTTAATCACTGCAAGGATTTTTACTCCCAGTGAAAAATCAAAATGCCCTTAGGATTCCAGTATAATCACATATTCAAACCGTACCACAGATATCCCACGTGCTAACTCATCAGCCTTCTGAAAGTTCCAGCCTAAGAGTGGAAGGCACTCAATAGTGAGAAAAAATTATGAATGAGCAAATGCACAGACTTAGTACTACCATGAAAATCCCTTGAACAAGTCTAATCTTCATCTATAAATTTGAGTTCCAGATTTTGAGCAAGCCTCAGAGTATGGGTTAAGACAGGTTAGTACTGATCATCTTTCTTTAAAAGCTTATTTTAAGTAAGAATATCTGAATTATTATTTTTCATAATATGACCATCACACAGAACTTTATCTTAGAGTACTTTTATTACAGATTTAATTATAATAGAAAGTTAGAAACAACCAAAATGTTGGACATTGAGATCTTGCTTAAATAAATTGCAGTATTGTACAAATATTAATAATGTCGAATATCATTTTTCCTAATTTTTGACATTTGACATAGAAAAATTTAAATGTCTTTGAAAATTGCTTCAAAGGATAATAGATTTTGTTTCATAGATGTGCATCTATGTATAAATGTCACTTTTATAAATTTATAAATATCTTTGTCTAAATGTGACTTTTCTTTCAACTTTTAAATTAGAGCTGTTCATGCTACCCTAAATGGCATGTGAATGCAGAGTAAGTGCTTACTATGCTAATCTCTTTGGCTTGTGACTTTATTGTCATCCTAAAGAGCTGATGGATCTTAAGGTGGCAGAGACCTATTCCTATATCTGCAGATACCGTATATGACACCACATGTGAATCAATCAACCAGTCAGTCGACACATATGTCATAAGGGTTGTCCACATCTTTATAACTGAGTTAGATACTGTAGGATCACTATCGTTCAAAACATGGTGTTGCCTTCTGGGAGCTTACAACCAAGTTGGAAAGACAAGAGCCATAAAATAATAGCAAATTAATATAAAAGCTGGATAAACAATGAAATGACTAGACCTGACTAATTTGAGTGTGCTCATTGGTGTTTACAGAAAAGTAAGGTTAGAAAAATAAGAAGAATCTGTGTTATAAAATTTAGAGAGGTATAGATCAGATGCAGATTGTTCAAGTTTCTATCCAATATCCATCTTGTCTTACTATGTTTTTAAGGTAGTTTTTTTAGTTGTTTTTATGTTACATGAGCATTTGCCCATCATATTACATATTTCTTAACATTTTGTTGATTGCCCAATATTCCTTCATCTGATATGTCAATATTTAATCATTGTTGTTGAACTATTAAAAGGTTTTGAGTAGATAATTATTTAACAAAATGTGCCAACTAGCAGAATTATCTATGTACAAAGAAGAGATTTTTTCTATGATGGCGGTGATTCATTCATTTAACAATTATTTATTGAGTATCTGTTATGTGCCAGGTATTGTCCTGGGTGCTGGCGATGCAGAACTAAAAGAAAAAGACAAAACTCCCTGCCCTTGTGGAGTCTGCATTTTAGTGATGGAAGTGGGTAATAAACAATATAAGTAGGTAAAGTATACAGTGTGTTAAATAATGATAAATAATAAAGAGAAAAAATAAAACAGAGGGCCAGCACTAGTGGCCTAGTGGTTAAGTTCAGTGAGTTCTGCTTCGGCGGCCCGGGTTCGGTTCCCAGGCATGGACCTACACCACTCGTCTGTTAGCAGCCATGCTGTGGTGGCAGCCCACGTGAAAAGGAGAGAAAGGGGAGGATTGGCAACAGATGTTAGCTCAGGGCGAATCTTCCTCACTAAAAAAATAAATAAGTAAATAAATAAATAGAACAGGAAAGTGGTGTCAGGGGGAGGATAAAAATTGCAGGTAGAGTAGCCAGTGAGGGCCTCATTGAGAAGGTAACTCACAAGTGAAAACTTGGAAGACATGAGGGACTAGTCATGTGTAGATGTGGGAGAAGAACATTCCAGCCAAGAGGAACAGAACTCTATTTCTTTCTCTAGAGGTGGCTGCCCACACAAGGTTTGCACTTAACTTTCAAGGTAAAGAGTAGGGAGCAAGAAGCAAACACTCATTGCTTGGAGAAGAAAGAAGGCCTAACTTTGTTTAGCAAATCTGTTATTTTGTATTCTAAATACAAATGTAAATACAAATAATACAAATATTATTCTAAATAATATGAAATGAAGTTTAACCTATTCATTCCAGCATTTCAAAAGAAAGTATTATTCCATTCTGGCCATCAAACTTTTACTGAAAACTTTTTCTAGATACTATGACAAAATGTATTTTTTCCTCGTGAGTTTGCTTGGTATAGTGAAAAGTAAAGATTAACTAAAATGGTGAGGAAAAAAAAATGTGATAGCAACCTGGAGAGAGTTGGAGTGACACTAGATGAATTCTTATTAGCAGCAAGAACAATCAAACCCAGTATTTGCCTCAAGACTCAGATATTCCTAAAACATTTCAGTTTTTAGACAGAGATGGCTATCTCAATTAAGCAAATTATTATTTGCGTGGGAGGACCTGATTATAGAACTCAGTTAGAAAAAGACTATTCTTTTTTTTTTGATACTAATGAACTCCTAAAACAAAAAGTTATATTAAAATGTACATTATGCTTTCTTTTGAAGGGTATATAGTGTCTGCCATATGTTTGGCAATTCTGATCGTATGCATGAGAAAGTGTAATCTTACTTTTTGTTGATTGAGGTGGCTGTAAACCAAAAATAATTATGATTATGTAAATAGCCTAAAGAAAGTGCCAAGAGACCTTAGTTAACATATGTATGATTAAGAAATATAATGGCAGATATGATAAATAGCTTTAACCTCAATGTCTATTACAATTGCAAAATACATAGTTCTCAGTGAAACAGTCTGATGACTATACATTGGCACTGTGAAATGAAGTTTGACCTATTAATGTTTTTGGTTGAATATGATCCTTTCTGTTGACCCAGATTCTAGTGCTGGACATTCTCCTACTTTCATTTCTCAAGCTACGAATCATAATATGATCTGCATAGAAATCTCTACTCTCTTTTAGATCCAAATACCTGAAATTATGAACCAGTTCCAAAGTATTGACATTACATAGTCAAATTTCGTGGATGTACCATGTTATGGCCGGCTTATTGTAGGACCTAGAGATCTGTGAAGTACACAGACATTTTCAGACCGCTACTCCATTTCTTATACTTTAATTTCTTTGAAATTTATCTAGCTTTCCTGATTTTCTATTGCAGTGTTTCTTTTATTTTAGTGTCAACATCATCATTTAAGTGATCATTTCAAATGACTTAATCATATGATAAGATGAATAAAATTCACATTTCCCATTAACAAAATAGCTTTCCTCCAGAGAAGTTGGCAGAGAAGGACATATCTATTCATGAATTTTTTCCCCGCTGATTTCTGCTTTAAAAGAAGAGACATTTTCCCAAGGAGAGAAAACTTTCCAAAAGACAGCAGTAATTGAAAAAGTTGAAACAGTGGTTGAAACCAGGAAATTAACATTGAAGCAGTTCTGTTAACTAATCTGTAGACCTAGTTAAGTTTCCTTAGTTGTCTCACTAAGGACCTTTTTCTCCACCCAAGATCCAATCCTGAAGTCAATTTAGTCTCCTCCAACCTGACATCTCTTCAGACTTTCTTCGCCCATCTTGACCCTGACACTTATAAAGATCACTAGCCAATTATTTTTTAGAGTGTCAATTTCAGGTTGTCTGATATGTAAGTAGTGATTATATCCTTTGAGAAATATATTCAGTCTTAGGAATATTTGTGAAAATTATTTGGGTGGAAAACATTTGTTTCTTCAAATGCTTTGTTGAATCATATCCTTACTTTCCATGTGGTAAGAATGCATATTTTAGAGTTTTAAAAAAGGCAGAAAATGTCTTATTTTTCTTCTTTGCAGGTGTTTTGTCCTGTTTTATTCCTTTGAAAGACTTATAACGAGATTGTATTCCAGAGCTCTGTAGGTCTCTGTTGACATGAATATGCATCTTTTATCAAAAATTATTTTTTTAAATATGAAAGTATTTTTTTTAAGTCACAACACATTACATGTTTTCTTTCTTAGTAATCAGTAGGTAGGTAAGTATCGGACAACTTGAGAAGCTGAAATTTAATTGTTCAAAGTGATCTATTCGTTGCCCTGGCTGGAAAATCCTAGGCTTAACTGATACATCTCTTCAATGAGTATCACAGAGAAATCACATTTAAAATAAGCTGCTTTTAGCAACTAGAAGGATGTGCAACTATGACATACAACTATCTACTGGGGCTTCGGGGAAAAAAAAAGGAGGAGGATTGGCAATAGATGTTAGCTCAGAGCTGAAAAAAGGGAGGAGGATTGGCAATAGATGTTAGCTCAGAGCCGGTCTTCCTCAGCAAAAAGAGGAGGATTAGCATGGATGTTAGCTCAGGGCTGATCTTCCTCACAAAAATAAATAAATAAATAAATAAATAAATAAAATAAGCTGCTTTTAAATTGATATTTTTCAAGATTCTTTGATGTATTTGCCTTCCTCCTCTCCATTTTCTCATGTACCTTTCTCTCTGGAAAACTTTGCCCACCCTGCTTGTTCGCTCACTTCTCCACTTGTTTTGACCTTTTCCTGCATTGACCAATTTACCCCAACCAATCTGCAATCTGGTTTCTCTCCCCACCACTTCACTGAAACTGCTCCTCAAAGAGTGCGAATGACTTTCTAGTAGCTAATTTGCTAATTGTGTGCATCCTTTGACAATGCTGGCCACTCTCTTCCTTCATGAAATGCTTACCTTCTCGTATGTGTGTTTAAATGTAGGCATCCATAGGTCTATTCTCTAACTGTTCCATGCATACGCTATCTCAAAGGCTATCTCAAAGGCTCCCAAAGCTTCAGTTATCACCTTTATGCAGGTGCCTCAATCTTTACGTCTAATTTGAATGTCCATCCTGAACTTTAGATCTGAATTTCCCATAGGCACTTCAAAGTCAATTAGCCATTAAACTAAAATCATTAATTCCCCCTTGAACATTAACTTATTTCTCCTACCTCTCCTCCTGGACTTGGGCTGAAGTTCAATCCACTCATTAAGTTCTCCAATCACACTTTGTCCTCTGTCTTCTAACCCATGCTATTCTCTTAATCTGGTTGTTCTTTCTCTCTCTTTCCATGTTTGTACATGCTGATTTTCTGTTTAGATACAGTTCAAATTCTACCTCAGTGATGCCTACCCCAATCAACTAAAAAATAATTAAATGACTCTCATGTTTGTAATCAATTTCATTGTTTCATGTTTTATTACTAGTTGTAAACATGGCTGTATTGCTTTCCTCATTGGATTATAAATCCTTCACGAGATCTTTGTGGCCCTCATAGCCAGCCCTGTGTCTTACTTACATTCTGATGTGTTCAATTGACTTGAAATAAATCACCCTTGGTTTGTTGTTGTTATGGTTATTTGTTTTGTTTTATTTTGTTTAGTCAGCCCTGCAAACAGCATTCTCTTCCCAGGGATGATAATGCTACACTGTAACATAGAGACCATTGGCCTTGCTTTTTCATTCATTTATAATATGGTGGGAAAAATTAGAATGAAATCAGCTGGAAGTCTAGAAAATAATGCATTCCCTCTGGATCACTCAGAGCAATATCTTGGGCAGTTACTAAAGTAAAACTGTTTTTATCAACCCCAGTATGCTGAGGTGGGAAACACAGTCACATTATTTGCAGTTTACTGTTGCTTGCTTAGTGATCTGCAGATCCAAAAGGTATCTGTTCTGACACTTCATTTCTGCAACTTAATGCTGTGTTTGTTTAATTTATCTAATTAGGACCTCTTAGCACCTCAAATAGGTGCTTAAAAAACACCACCACCCAGCTGAAAGCCTAGGGACAAAAGAGTAAATGCAAATTTAACATTTTTCAAAGGTAAATCTGCACATTTTGATGTCGTGACAGCGTTCAACAAAAATCAAGTGTTCTCAGATACAATCTACTAATTTGCTGAAAGTAGTTTTAAAAAATTGACCATTATTTGGGGAAATATTTGTATGTATATGTATAAGTGCAATCTTTTATAGTATAAAAATACTTTTCAGGAGTTTGTTGCTGCTTCTGGGGTAAAGAAAACTCTCGATGTCAAGATTTGAGCAGAGAAGAGAGTGAAATACACAATATGGTAAGTGACTTGCAAATAGACCAGTGCAGCCAAGTGTCTAATGCTGCATTGTGAAGCCATCATTCGTAAGTTGCATACATACAAAATGCATACTGTGGCTCTTACTAGCAGTTGTGAAATATGACCACAGTTGAATTGAACTTTGTCCACTCCTATAAGCTTATTTTGATGAACTTGGTGTAAAAAACACTTGGCTGTCACCCATGGCAGGTGATTTTAACTCTGATTTTTAGTCAGGGAGAATTCAAGATTGCTTGTATGACTAGGACACACTTATTTGTGCTCCTCCAACCATGGAGTTTCTTAAGATGACATTTAGGATCATAATACTGGTTTATAAAATAACAAGCAACGACTTGATGATTTCTTAAAATCTAGTTATTACTTTAGGTTATCCCAAGTATTCAACATAGATGTGCAACAATTAAATAAATATGTATTGATGCTTAAAGGGCTTTTTATTAGTTTACAAAAGCAAGTTAGTTTTACCTAGTTTACAAGATAGTGTCTTGGGTTGTTCTCTTGCTGTGTTTTCTGTAATGGGTATTAGCTGCGTATTTATTACATAAGGTTCCATTTCTTTTATCCTATTCAGAAAACCCTCTGTAGGGCTTCTCAGAGAATGAGTGATAGAGGATTGAAAGAGCAAAGGAATAACAAGGGAAGAGAATTTCAGAGTCATTTCTGGAGCATGAATAGAGCCATGCTGCTGGCTCTATACTCTGCCTATCCCCACCACCATCCCACCCCATCTGGTGCCCAGGAAAATGTTCCATGTTTACCATGACATGGTGGCATGAACTAGGTTTTTCCTCTACCAGTCAAATTTCAGAAACCATTAGTAGATTCCACTTTACTTAGTTTGGGCCATTCTTTTAGACTAGAACTCCTTAAAGATCAAAGAGTAAGCTTTATATAAGATCATCACTAATTCCTCTGAAATTATATGCAATGTAATGTTTGTATATTCCTTTTTGCTGTGAAGGTGATCAATGGGTTTTATTAATATTTCAAGGATCTTGATGACAGAAAAAGTTTTTCTCTAATAGTTTTATTAATATCTAGTTTTATCTAATATGTAATCTAATATATACTAATAATAAATTAGTAGAATCATGGTAGATGTGATTAAAATGAAGATGTGACTAGTAGTAGATGTGATTAAAATGAAAATTTTGAAGGAAGTGTGGAGTTTTGGGATATATATTTTTATTAATATTCCAGGTTGTGTTTACTGTAAAATTTGTACCCTCATGACTCCTTTTTAATTATAAATCTTTTTAGAGGAATAAAAGCTATTCAAAAGAGTTTTGTTGGTACTTTCTCTTTCATCCTTCTCTGAAACCTGAACCAAATTTGAATAGTTATTCTTGCAAATAAAAATATATAAAAAACTCCACTCATGTTTGCTTTATAATTACTTTGCAAATCCTTACATAGACTTTTAGTTGTCCTATGACTAAATGTATATTTTTAAAAAACACCTATTAGTTTTTAAGTATCTGCTGGTATTGGCCCCTGTTATATGAATATTGATCTCTGTTGCCTCTGGGGTTTTGTTTTGGTTTCGTTTGCTTGTTTTATTTGTTTATTTGGTTTCTCTCACAGTTATAAATAAAAAAAAAAATTCTGCCCTAGTGACAATTGTTCTTTATCTTAGCTGGAAACTGTGGAGATTATTTGTTCTACCTCCTGCATAGTAGTCCTATCCCTGCTAATGTGGACATTGCCTCCCACCTTCATTTACACTCATGGAGATGTTTATTCTTTGGTATTCCAGCAGCCTATTTTATTTTCACTGAACTCTATTAACAAAGATTCTCAATTAGCCTGTGTCAGTACCAACTGATAAATGATTATATCTTTTTCATTAAATTTACTAGTTATAAAGAAATAGTCCAGATATTGGTAATTTCTTTGGTGGGGGAGAGAAGAGGATATGTTGGTTTCTGATGAGCCCACGAAGGCTTCCATGTCAGCCCATGTCCCCATTTGATGGTGAATGTTTTCCTCACCTAGAAGATATCTGAAGCCTCGTAGGTTTAGTCATTGTGCCAGAAGTATTTTTTGTAATATTTTTTCTTCTCTTAGTGAATTTCTTTTCCAGAAGAAAATGTTGAAATTTAATAAGATCATTGTAGAAGGCCAAAAGTTGCTCTGAGTTATGGTGTTATTTCTCAGCCAGAGGCTTGTCTCTTCTGCCCAGCTGCAGAATTTCTCCAAACACAGGCTTGTCTTTAGTGCCAAGGGGGATGAGCAGAAATGGGTGGAAATATAGCTGCTGTAGTATGGATGACCCCACTCACACTGACTCCGTCAGCAAGTTGTCTTTGGAATCCTTGGAGGCATGCTTTGCCTAACCACCTATCCCAACATTTAGGATTTACTTTTAAGATAGTCAGTTAATATTTCTTGAACATAAACTTTTGGCCAGAGTAACTGGAAATTTGAGTTTATTAAACTTTTACATACTTAACTATGGTCTACAGGGTATTTTAAACTCAACCATTTGGCTTCAGATCTACTTTCTTAGCCCCCAAAATATACAATGTGAAATGTGTGAGAAGTAATTGGATAGAGTACCTTTTCCAAGTTCTCAGTATCTTATTTCTTCCAGAAAATAGAGAGAAAATATACAGTATTCCCATGATTAAACACACTAGACATAGCTATAAGCTTGAATTTCTAGGAAAATTAAACAGAAGTAATAAGTTGAAACTTAGGTCCCTAAATACATAAAGTAATGTATATAAATGTGTGAAAACCTAGCTTGAGAAAAAGACAAAACATTATGGAATAGTTAAATGACTTACAAGACACCATACTATGGAATATTAGGTAACCCTTCAAAAAGACTATGGTAGGACTGTATATTCTGACTTGAAAAGTTTTCCATGATATATTCTGGAGGAAAAAATGAAATAAATCAAGTTATAGTATAATATGTATGCTAAGATCTCTTTGCTTATGGAAAAAAACTATATCAATCTTATAGCCACATATATATAGATATGGAAATATAATTTTAGTCCCTTTGTTTTACAAAAGCAAGATAAATGAGTATGTATTTGTTCATGCAGTGAAAATGTCTTGAAAACACACCCAGGTTAGTAGTTATATCAGGGAAACAGAATAATGGAGAAAGGAAAGAAAGGCATCTTTATTTTATGCTTTATGTACTTCTGTATTACCGGATTTTTTTAACCTCAAGGAAGTATTACTTTTATAATTTAGAACAGTCAGTTCTGATATTTATTGAACAATTATTCAAATGTTTCCCTTGTGTGGCCTGCTTAGTGGTCTGCTCTCCTTGGTGGTATTCTGCTTAGCAATGCTTACTGGAAAGTCCCAAATAATGTATTAAATAGAAATAAATGAAATAATATTGGGTTGGAGCTGTATTGTCAGATTGCATGAAGCTTTATTCTGCTAAGAATCTATGTTGTATTTTCTCTTCCCATTTCACAGCAATTAGGATGATTCACTTTCTCTTTCACCTGCTGGGTAGGATTCCTAGAGATAATACTGCTCCTCTATCTATATCTAGTCAGTTCACCATCTGCCCACCAGAGGTGTCATTCATAGACTTGTCAAAGCCTGGCTTGAACGTTCCTATCACTGCTCTGGACTACCCCTTAGAGGAAGTGATTTGGAAGTAATACTTATTGGTCCTCCTGGTTACACAGTATCTCATTCACCCCCTTCTTCCCAGGTTAATCTAAGATACCCTCTGAAACTGATTTGTATTCCATGCAAGGCAATCTTTCAACATTAGTCTAACTCCCACTTACTGGTCCCACACCTTCCATTGGAGACTGAGCTTGAAGTAGTATCCATATTCATATATAACTTCCTTTTTTGCAAAAGGAATATGCATATGTATATATTCCTGGAGGAGTAGATGTTACATATTCTTTTGTGTACTCATGCAGTGATTTTTAAATACAATGTCCCTACTGTGTGATCCTGGGCAAGTTTCTTAAATACACTAAGCCTTAGTTTTCCACATCTGTTAAAAGCAAATATGTAAAAATACCCAATCCATAATATTGTTTTGAGGACTAAATGAATTATTATATACAAAGTACTTAGAATAGCATCTGGCACAGAAGAGCATGAAATAAATATGAACTATTTTGATCATTTATAGAAAAATATAACCATGGTATTCCTTATTAATAAATATTTTAAAAGAATAATTAGTAATAAATATATAATATCTATTGATGTGCTTTGCATTGATGGCTTGATACAAATATCAGTAATTATTTATTAAAAATGCCTAACATTTCTGGGAAAGACTTTCTGATCAATAGTACCTGTTTATGACAGGTTAAGTATTTGAATTATAATAATAACAATATAATAATAATAATAATAATAATGATAGAAGTAGCTCATTGTGATGCTTCCAAATGCACTATTCACACGTTAATAGATGCTAAATTATTGAAGAAGTGGAAAATGTAATCCTGATTTTAGTTGAATGATTTTTTTTTCTCATTACAAATTTAAAAACAGTCACCAGCAGAAGAGAATATTAAGGGTATAGGTACTGTCAACATTGGTGAATGAGGACGTTGCATTTGCCTTGGGAAAGACAGTGATTGCCTTAGTTTAATTCCTATCTGGAAGCCAATTTATGGATAAGTAACCACGCAAAGAGGGAGTGCCACGTTACTGACCCAGCAATGTGGGAGAGGGGGAAGGGGGAAAGGAGAGAGGGAGAGAAAGAATGAAAAGAAGGAAAGATAGCAACCAACGAGGGAAGAGAGAAGGAAGGGAGGGAGAAAGGGAGGGAGGGAGGGAGTAAGGCAGGCAGGCAGGCAAGCAATGGAAAAAGTTTGAGTATGAATAAAGAGTACTCAGAAGGTTTCCAGTTCAATACATCTCCTTTGTATATTCCACAAATTAGATTGTCAAGAACTCAGCTTCTCTCAGAAATTTAGGCTATTAGCCATCTACAACTTACTTTGAATTGATTTAATCAGATTATCAGATTAGGATTTTGCTTAGAGCCTGCCAAAATCAGCCAGCCTGAGGAAACTGGAGTTTTGATTGAAAAGTGGAACCGACAGGAGTTTGATTGTGAAGCACAGGGCTGCCGCTCCAGGAGGAGGGGATGCGGGTACCCAGTGGGGGAGGAGAGCCTGGGACAGCCAGAGGGCGGCATGAGGGCCCTGGATGCCTGAGGGCTGATTAAGAGAGTTTACCAAAAGGTGAGAAGTTTCCCAAGACAAACAGCATACTTTGCACTTTGGCTAGGGTCCCTAGTGGCAGTGCACATTCTTGATATCTGCTCTTGTTACATTTAATCACAGTGATGTTATTTGTGAGATGAGAGGCACCACATTCTCTGAGAGGACAGCTGAAGGTTATGAGTTTATACCTGCATATCTATTCAGTTTTATGTCCCACTGGTTTTGCTTATAAACTAAAATGTATTATATTTTAGCCCTTTGCTCCAAAATGCTAGTGTAATATTAATCATGTTTTTAGCAGACTTGAGATTTTAACCCTAAAACCTTCTCAGCATTCCATACGCTGTGTTTCACAAGGGCCTTGTGAAGTATAGACTAGACACATCAGAACTGCAAGGGGCTTTTCGTTCCTACTATTGAGCATTTCAGACTTCTTCTGAAGGTTATAAATTTGAAATGTAATATCTTTCATGATGTGGGGAACGCTGTGGGGAAAGGTCTGGCCAGATGAAAATGTTAAGTCTGTCTGCCATCAATGCCTTTATCCTGAGAGACTTTTGTTCCATTTCAATAAATTTTACTATCTTCAAGTTTTAACAAAAAAGTAATTATTAGAATATATATAATGTGTTAGGATATCAAATTCAGTTTTTATTACCATGATTACTTTCTTTTAGATTCCAAAAAATTGTAATAACTGTAAACATTTAAGAAGGAAAGAAAGTGGAGAGACCATAAATAATTGATTGTGATTACATTCAAGATAAAGAAACCTGTATTAAATTCCTAGGGCTGCCATAATAAATTACCACAATCTGGGTGGCTTCAAACAACAGAAATTTATTCTTTCACAGTTCTGGAGGCTAGAAGTCTGAAATCAAGATGTCAGCAGGCCATGCTCCCTCTGAATGCTCTCTTCCATGCCTTTCTGTTAGGTTCTGGTAGTTGCCAGCAGTCTTGGGTGGTCCTTAGTTTGTAGAAGCATCACTCCAGTCTCTGCCTCCATTGTCACCTGACATTCTCCCTGTGAATTTGAGTCTTCACCTGGCTGTCATCCCTCTGTGTGTCTTCTGCACTTCTTATAAGGACGTCAGTCATACTGGATTAAGGACCCACCCTACTCCAGTATGACCTCATCTTAACTGATTACTTCTTCGGTGACCCTATTTCCAAATAAGTTCACATTCACAGGTACCAGGGGCTTATGACTTGAACACATCTTTGTGGGGGACACAGTTCATCCCACGAAAAACTCACACATAGGAATAAACCAAAGAACAAACACATACTTAAACCATGTTAAAGGAATAAATGTTTCAAATAAGAAAATCACTCAAATGGAGTGTTAATTTATTCATTTATAATATTGTTCTCAAGTCTGTTAATGAGAGTATGACATGACTCAAAAATGTTGTCTACTTTCCAGAATCTAGTTTCTTCCTGTACTTGAATTTGTATTTATTCCATAGACTTCAAATTAGCTATTTGAAATTAATCAGTAAACATCTATATTTTCTATGTAATTCAAGACTTCTGCTTTATTTAACATTAAATATTCCACTCAGTAATTTTCTCATTAAGTAATTCATAACACTTAGGAGTGCTTACTCAGTGCCAAGGACTGTGTGGGCTACTGAGAATGGAAAGAAGGAAGCATAATTCCCTGTTCTTAGTGTCTTGGGAGATGGATAAAAGCAAATTCAAATAGGTTATTATGTTATTTTGAAGTGTGTATTGTACTAGGGCTAGGCATAGAAAGAAAGCTAAACTAGACCTTGGTCAGGAAACAGTCAGGAAAGTCTTCCTAACAGAGTTGATATCCACGCTGTTTCCAAAAAAAGGTTGGCAAGCAAGGAAGGGCGTTACCACAAGTGCCCAGACCGGGGAGAGAAAACATGACAATGAACCTAGTTTTTGCATTGATGGTGTAATTGGATAATTTGCAAGAGATGTTATTAGAGAGCTAAACAATGATTATACCACAAAGAACACTTACAGAGTAGAGGCCTGGTATATAGTGAGCACTCAATAAACATCACCTTACAGTTTCGATAGTAATCAGGAGCATAGGTTCTGGTGTCGGATTGTTTGGATTTAATCCTGTTTTTCCATTTACTTAAACAGTATTTAACCTCTCTAAACCTCAGTTCCTCATCTATGTAATGGATATAATAATAATGTATTAGATTCCTTGGGCTACCATAAATTACCACAAATTGGGTGGCTTAAAATAACAGAAAAGTATTCTCCCACAGTTCTGATGGCTAGAAGTCAGAAATCAAAGGGTTGGCAGTGTTCGTTCCTTCTGGAGGTTCTAAGGGAGAATCTGTTCCATGACTTTCTCTTGGCTTCTGGTGATTGCTAGCAATCCCTGGTGTTCCTTGTCTTGTAGAGGCATCACTCCAATTTCTGTCTCCATGGTACCATGGCAGTCTCTATGTGTGTCTCTGTGTCCAAATTTCCTTCTTCTTATAAGAATACCAGTCACATTGGATTTAGGGCCTAGCTTAATCCAGTAGGACCTCACCTGAACTTGATTACATCTGCAAAGATCCTATTTCTAGATAAGATCACATTCAGAGGTACAAGGTGTACATGAATTTTGGGACGATTACTCAACTCAATACAATAGAATGTATGTCATTGGGCTGGAGTGAGGATTAAAGGAGATAATTCATGTGACTAATTTAGTAGAGTTAGTGCTCAATGTTGTTGTTAGTGTCATCAAGTCAAGTCTGACTCCTAGCAACCCTGTGTACAGCAGGGTGGAACCCTGCTGGTCTTTTTACACCATCCTCTCACCTTCCAGTGCTGTATCACACAATGCTTTGCTGCTATTCATAGAGTTTTCATGACCAATTTTTTCGGAAGTGGGTGGCCAGGTCCTTTCTAGTCTGTAAGCTCTGCTGAAACCTGGTATTTGAAATACCAGTGGCATAGCTATCAGCATCACAGCAACATGCAGACACCATAGTATGACGACCAGCAGATGGGTGGTGTGGTTCCCTGACCGGGAAACAAACCCAAGCCACAGTAGTGAGAGTGCCAAATCTTAACCACTAGACCACTAAGGCTGGCTAGTGCTCAATACATTGTAGTTATTACTGTTGCTCTTTATTTAAGATCATTCTCCATTGGTTGACTTTGAAGCATAATTATAAGAGTCATATTCATAGGAACTTGATGTTAAATGCTAAAAATTGGGGTTTTCTCAGAAAATATCTACATCTGCAGACATTTTACTAGATCTTCTCACTTATTATCATGGTGCTCTACACATTTTTTTCTACAGAAAAAGAAACAATAAGTGAAAGGACTTTTTGTCTAGTGAAACTGGCATAATATCACAAATTCATAAATAGTTTAGCTATTGTTAGCAAGTATTGGAGTAGAACATACTGTTGTTGTTTTAAGTGGCCATCTAACATTGTGTTATGAAGAATGTAGCATGAAAAATCTGTTTCTTAGTACAAGAAAGGAGAAGAAAAACAATATAATATCTTAGGCAAGATTTCCAAGACCAAATACAGAGTCTGGGATTCAGCTTGAGTAAGCAAGTCCTCTATGCTGAGTTCTTTTTTTTAATTTATTTTTCTTTTTTCCTAGCTTTATTGAGGTAGGATTGAGAAATTAGAAATTGTATATATTTAAGGTATAGAACATGGTGTTTTGATATAAGTATACCTTGTGTAATGATTACCACACTCAATCAAGCTAATTAACATATCTTTCACCTCACATAGTTACCTTTTTGTGTGTGTGTTGAGAACTCTTAAGATTTACTCTCCTAGCAAATTGCAGTATACAATGCATTAATATTAACTCTAGTCACCATGCCGTACACTAGATCTCTAGAACTTATTCATGTCTATAACTGAAAGTTTGTACCCTTTGATCAACATCTCCACTTTTCCCCCACCCTCTCAGCCCCTGCAACCACGATTCTCTCTTCTGTTTTTCTAAGTTCAACTTTTTTGGATTCCAAGTATAAGTGAGATCATGTAGTATCTGTCTTTCTGTGTCTGGCTTATTTCACTTAGCATAATGTCCTCCAAATTCATACACGTTGTCAGAAATGGCAGAATTTCTTTCTTTTTTTATCTTTGAGGAAGATTGGCCCTGAGCTAACGTCTGTTGCCAATCTTCCTCCTTTTTTCCTTTTTTTCCTCCCCAAAGCCCCAGTAGGTAGTTGTATGTCATAGTTGTACATCCTTCTAGTTGCTCTATGTGGGACACCGCCTCAGCATGGCTTGCTGAGCAGTGAGTAGGTCTGCACCCAGGATCCGAACTGGTGAACCCTGGGCCACCTAAGCAGAGCACGAGAACTTAACTGCTATGCCACCGGGCCGGCCTTGGGATTTCCTTCTTTTTTAAGGCTGAATTATATCCCATTGTGTATCTATTTCTTTATCCAATCATCCATTGATGGATACTTAATTTTGATTCAGTTCTTAGTTAGCCCACATGTCTTATGCGATTTTCTTAAGAATGATATAATCTCTTAGTTTTTGATCATTTAAGATGTTTTATTGTTGCCTTTATACATGAAACTAAATTTGGCTAGCTTTTCAGTTATAATACTTTCCATGTCATGTAAAAGAAAAATAAACTCAAATGGCTTAAACAATAAGGGAATTTACTGGTTCACATAACTGAAAACAGTCATAGGTGGGGTAGGATTAAATCTGTTTTAATTATATCATCAAGGTGCTAGTTACCTTCTCTCTCCTCACTGTCTTCTGTGATGTCAGTTTTGTCCCCAAAGCTTGGTTCTGTCATAGTTACAAAAAGGTGATTCCCAGTGACACTTGCCTCCTTTTTACATGAAAAACCAGATCAACTATGGTCATGTAGTCCAGATTGCTCTGAACCAGTATCTGTGGTGGGAGGAATGCAGTGCATTGATTGGCTTATACCTGGTTTTCACCTAATTCTATTGGCTTAAGGCAATCATAGTTCACCTCTGATCTTTATGGTTGGGCCTGAATCCTTTTTATTCAAAAACGAATTTACTCCAATGTTATGTAGATATTGTTGATTTTTTATATTGTAGCGAAAGAATGTGCACAGCCCATTTTTATTCTTATGTGGATAAACACACACATACACTTTTCTGTTTTGATAATGGTAAGATTTGTCCTTCAAAATTATTATGAAAACTTATTCTTTGCTAGAGTGATCTAGGCCTGGATCTTCCTCCATCAATTTTGCCAAGCACATGGTGAATTATTTACTTTGACATGGTTTAAGAAAAGTTTGCTTCTATTCTATCATCTTCTATACCTTTGATTTTTTTATTTGTTCTGATATTTCATGAACATTAATTGTCCATGAATTATCTTTTCATTTTTAATTCTTGCTATTGATCAATTTCTCTTTCACAATTTCTTGTTTTTTCCTTCTGCTTTCCTGGAACAAAATAGGTCTTTTTGATGTGCCCACTAAAATCTTTTATTTTTTGTTGTTTTGAGAACTTTTTTCTTCAATTATATTTTTGTGTTCCACATTTTTCCACTTGTCTCAGGGTTTTACTTGGGAACTGTGGAAATATCGTGAGATCTCTTCTGACTCCAGTTATCTGGCATCTGAGAATGGTTGGCTGTTAAAGAGAGTAGGAGCAGGTTGGAGGAAAAAGAATAAATTTGATTTTAGGAATGGAGATGGGGTGCCTATGGGCATTTAGAAAATGGGATTTGGAGCACCATAGAAGTATCTGTGCTGAAGATTTGGAGGTTATCACCCTATTTGTAAGAGTCAATTAGATTTCCGAGTAGAGTGAGAAAAGGAAAAAAAGGAACCTTGAGTAATATCTGTATTTAAAAAATTGAAAACAAAATTAATACATGAGAAGAAAAAAAAATCTAGAGGAACCAGTGTAATGGAAACCAAAGAAGTAGTTTTATTACTTTAATACATGTTTCTCAGAAATTTTTCTTCCATGCTTAAGAAAATATTGAGTAACCGACCCATGAGGTGTTTAATCATTTTTTTATTTAAAATATTTTCTAGTGCATATTTTAACAAACTTTTAATTTTAGAACAATTTTACATTTATAGAATTATGGCAAAGATGGTACAAAGATTTCCTGTATGTCCCACACTCAGTTTCTCATTACATTAATATGATATATGTGTCACAATTTGTCAAACACAATTAATACATTATTACAAACTAAAGTCCATGCTTTATTCAGATTTCCTTAGGTTTTCCCTAATGCCTTTTTTTTTGGTTGTTGTTCCAGGATCCCATCCGGGATACTACATTATATTAATAGTCATGTTTCTTTAGGCTATTTTTGGTTGTGACACTTTCTCAGACTTTCCTTGTTTCTAACAACCTTGATGATTTTGAGGTTTATTGGTCAATTGTTCCATAGAATATCTCTCAGTTGGAATTTGTCTGATGTTCTTCTTATGCTTAGACTGGAGTAATGCATTTTGGGGAGGAAGACCACAAAGGTAAATTGCCATTCTCATCACATAATGTTGAAGTTGAACACTATCAAAATAGCTTACCACTGTTGATGTTAACTTTGATCACTTGACTTGTGGAAGTATTTGTCAGCTTTCTCTGCTGTAAATTTACTCTTTTTTCTCTCTCTCTTTCAATATTATGCTCTTTGGAAGGGAGTCACTAAGCTCAGCCCACATTTAAGGAGTGGGCACGTATGCCCCACCTCCTTAAGAATGGAATATATATATTCCAATAAATGATTTGGGATTCTTCTGCATGGGATAGTTGTCTATTTTCTCCAAGTTATTTATATAGTAAATCATTAATTTATATCAGTAAGTACTCATGGATATTTATTTTCTACTTTGGGTTATAATCTAATACTACTTTATTTATTTTGTTGTTCAAATTTTTGCAAATTTGGCCATTAGAACCTCTTTCAGTTGGCTCCTGTATCCCTTTAATATATCTCCATCATTGTTTACTTTTTATTTTTTGGCACTTACTTACTTTTTGGCATTATAAGATGCGCCAGGCGCATTTTGCATATATCCTGCCAAGTCCTGGAATCAGGCATTTCTCCAAGGACCCCTAGCTCCTTTTATTGGAGAATAGTGTTAGAAACCAAGATCTGAGTGCTGGATGTGCTCCTGTATACTGGTGTCATTGCGTCCTAGGCCCTCTCAGCTGACAGAGCAAAGACATGCATATACTTAGATCATCTTTTGTTTTTTTCATCAGCAGTTTGTAGTTTCTCACATGTATGTATTGTACATATTTTGTTAGACATATACCTAAGTATTTAAGTTTTGGATAATATTATAAATGCTATTTTTAAAATTTCAAATTCTAATTTTTGTGCATGTGTGTGTGAGGAAGATTGGCCCTGAGCTAACAGCTGTGCCCATGTCCCTCTATCCTATATGTGGGACACCTGCCACAGCGTGGCTTGACACGCAATGTGTAGGTTCACGCCCAGGATCCGAACCTGTGAACCCCAGGCCTCGGAAGTGGGATGTTTGAACTTAACCACTACGCCACAGGGTTGGCCCTTCGAATTCTAATTTTTCATTGCTGGTAAAGAAGAAAGCAGTTGGCTTTTAAAAACATTTTTAGTGTGTTTATCTGTTTTATTGAGGTATAATTGACATATCACATTGTGTAAATTTAAGGTTTACAATATGTTGATTTGATACACTTATATATTGCAATATCATGACCACTGTAGTGTTAGCTAACACCTCCATCACATCACATAATTACCATTTCTTGTTTGTGATGAGAACATTTAAGATCTAACTTCTTAGCAATTTTCACATGCACAATAGAGTACTGTTAACTGTAATCACAATGCTGTACATTAGAACCCCAGAACTTACTCATCTTCTAACTGGCAGTTGGCTTTTTAATATTAACCTTGTATCCTGAAAACTTGCTCTAGTTGCTTCATTTTTTTTTTAATTATTTGGGATTTTTCTCTATAGATAATCCTATCATCTATGAATAGAGACAGTTATATTATTCTTTTCTAATATTTATATTTTTATTTCCATTTCTTGTCTTATGGCACTAGCTAGGACTTCCTTTGTGATGTTGACTAGCAGTGGTGACAGGGAACATTCTTGCCTTGTTCCTGATCTTAGGGGGAAAGCGTCTAGTTACTCATCATTGAGGATATTAGCTGTAGGTTTTTGTAGATTTCTTTATCAATTTGGAGAAGTTCCTCTCTATACCTAGTTTGCTGGGTATTTTTATCATGAGTGTTTGATTTTGTCAAATACTGTGTCTTCTGTGTCAATTAATGTGATCATATGATTTTCCTTCTTTATTCTGTTGGTATGGTGGATTACATTGATTTTTCAAATGTTGAACCAGCCTTGCATACATGGAATAAATACCACTTGGTCATAGTGTATAATTATTTTTATATGCTGTTGAATTTGACTTGTTAATATTTTATTGAGGCTTTTTGTGTCCATGTTCGTGAGAAATGCAGGTCTGTAATTTTCCTCTCTTGTATCTAGTTTTGGCATTAGAGTAATGATGACCTCATTGAATGAGTTAGGTAGCATTCTCTGCTTTTATTTTTTGGAAGAGATTGTGGAGAACTGAAATCATTCTTTCCTTAAATGTTTCGTAAAAATCACCTGTGAAACCATTTGACTCTGGTGATTTCTTTGGGGAAAGATGATTAATACACTTTATTTATAGATATAGGGCTATTTATGTTATCTCTGTCTCCTTGAGTATTTAGATTGTTCTTAATCCTTCTGAAACTATAGAATATACATGATAAAATATAAAAATATCTACAGAGATTCCCTCAAAAAAGCAGATTTATAGATTTAGAAAATGGAGTGAAGCAGGGAGTGGTTTAAAAAAAAAAAAACCACAGTGGGAATGTGAAGTCATTTTTGAAATTTTAATCAGATCAGTAAGAATGGGTTATCATATTTCCATTTCTTAAATGCACTGTATTTTTGTTTGTTTGCTTATATGTTTGCTATATGCCTGTGTGCACCTCTATTTGCTACCCCAGGTAAGAAGTTAAAAAACATTTTTTCTGTTTTGACAATTTTATGCTGTATTAGGTTTTATTTTAAATCTTTGCATATAATATTCATGGAAAATATTTAGTCATTTAAGATCATTTTCCTTATAATACTTTGAGTTGTTCCGTGATCACATTCAATTTTCATTTAACATTTATTTGAAATTGTTTCTCATTGTTTTATGGATATTCTTATTAGGAAACAGGTTTTCAAAGTACTTTATTATTAGTCTATCTTGCTTAAAGTGAAAGCCAGTGTAGTGTCGTTTGCAATTTACTTGGGCGTGATAATGGGCTTTTGTGCACAATGATTATGCCTTGGATTTTATTTATTTATTTATTTTTTGTGTGGTGAGGAAGATTCGCCCTGAGCTAACATCTGTTGCCAATCTTCCTCTTTTTTGTTTTGCTTGACGAAGATTAGCCCCGAGCTAACATCTATGACAGTCTTCCTCTATTTTGTATGTGGGTCACCACCACAGCATGGCTGACGAGTGGTGTAGATATGCACCCAGAATCTGAACCTGCAAACCTGGGCTGCCCAAGTGGAGTGCACCAAACCCAACCACTATGCCACAGGGCCAGCCCCTGGATTTTATTTTTAAATGTCAGCATTTCAAGAGATATATGGTCTTTTTGGTCTCAACTAGCATGGGAAATAATAAGGAAAATGTTTACAAAAAAAAGATAAGAGAAACTAACAACCGTAATTTCACACAAGCAATGATATATGTTGGTACTTTAAGACAATGACATCATGAAGCTGTAGGGTGACATAAAATATGTGATTTTTCACAAAAGTGTCTTTCACAGTAACTTGTTTATTGTAAGTACTTGAACATGTAATAATTATCAATATTGTCATAACCCTCTATCACATTTATAAAACCACTGAACATTACCAACTCAGCATTCTGAAGCACTCAACAAACAGTGTCATTCTCTTTAGAATTGGCTGTTTGGCTTTCAGTTTGCTTAATAGACTATCTGAAACATGAGATCAGAGCCTGTGTTTTTTATCCCACGTAGACTGAGCCCAGTGCCCCACATGGAGTCAGCATCAAGTAGAATTTTTGAGAGGATGGGTGAATTGAAAGATGGATGAATGCTCACATCCACATGTCAGCTGGTGGGAACTGTTGCTAGGTACAACAATATCCTATTGCAGTGGTAATTTCAATCACCTTTTCCTTACCTCTTCTGGTTAGGTGTATCCGTTTGCTATTGGCTTCTTCTTTCTCCCTCTACTAACTTTACATGGAGATCTCATTGATTTTTACATATAGGTTGATAACCTAATCAGCAGAGCAACTATCTCATCATATTCACAGGTTCCGTCCAACCTCTAGGGGATGTAGTATACCCAAGTGTACACCAGGGGTGGGAATCTTGGAGGCCATCTTTGAATTCTGCCTGCCACAACAGCAAAAGTCTTCCTGCTCTAATCCATTTCTCATCATTATCTTGCTGCTTCCAACTTCATGTAAGTGGAGTGTCCATCCCTCAACTTTCTGGGCTAATATGGTTTCCCTTGGTGATATTCTGATTAATCTTTGACTTGTTTCATCTTTGACTATCTTCAGTCTCACTTCATTTATCTTTATCCAGACTTTCTTGCAAGGCATCCACATTTCTTTTCCTTCTTCCTTTAGAGTCTCTTCCCTTTGTAGAAGTATTGGAACTTTCCCCTTACAAAGACTAACCTTTTTTGTTTATAACTCCTTATATGAAATTTTTATGTAGTACCAGACCTTGACTGGAAATTCTCCATGCATCAAAACTTTCTTGAAAAAGCAAAAGTTCACATACTATTTTTTTATTGTCCTAAAGGGAAGGCTAGGTACCTATTTCTTCCATAATTCTTTTCAAAGTCTGTGCATATTAATTGTGCACATACTGTTTTGTTAGGTACCAAACAATGACTTCAGCACAGCATTCCTGTTCAAAATATGCAAATGAGAAGTATCATGGAAGAGTAGCAACTGTGTTATATTTTCCTTCATTCTTAACACCGTGTATGGCTTTTATATAAAACTCAGGCATACGTGTAGTTCTTCCTCTTTTCTGGAAAATGTGAATAACGTACACTTCCTTCATAAATTACATGCTCTCTTGGACAAAATCAAACAGACACCTGAGTATAGAAACAAGTTATAGTCTAATAATAAGATAATTTTTCACTCCTTTTTACTAAGACTTGTATTAGTCTGCTCAGGCTGCCATAACAAATAGCATAGACTGGATGGCTTAAACAACAGAGATTTATTTTCTCATAATTCTGGCAGCTAGAAGTCCAAGATCAAGGTGTGGGCAGGGTTGATTTCTCCTGATCCTCTCTCCTTGGCAGCAGATGGCCTTCTTCTCTCTGTGTCTTCACATAGTCTTCCCTTGGTGTGTGCCTGTGTCCTAATCTCTTCTTGTAAGGATACTAGTCATATTGGATTATGGTCCACCCTAATGACCTAATTTAACTAAATTGTCTCTTTCAAGTTCCTATCTCCAAATACAGTCACATTCTGAGGTACTGGGGGTTAGGACTTCAACATATCAATTGCGGGGGAGGGGAACACAATTCAGCTCATAACACTCATGATGTGAACTAACTGCTTTGCACACAGATGTCTAAGGAGAAGATAGGAATGCAGAATGCAGTGTAAGAGAAGTAATTACTGAGATGAACAAATGCTACTATAGGACCACCATTTTATAGCTACTGCAGAAGTACATGTCATGTGATGGTGGGTGATAATTTACTTGGTAGATTGTGATAGACCATTCAGAGAAACGTGTTGACCGTTTTCTTGGATTGGTAGAAAAGGACACACAAAAAAACACATTTTTCCCAACATTTTGTTTGATTCTATAAGATTTTTGAGCATCAAACTATACTCTGCTATGTAGGAAGCCAGATCCAATGAAAACTCTTTTGGGATTATACATGTATTACTTTCAGAATAAGGATCATGTGTTCTACAGTATTATCTTGACATGCATTTTTAATGAATTGAGTCTTTCAGTTTATGTGCACCCATAAAACCTAATAGTTCAACATCCCGCCATCTTCACCACTAGTTCAACCTCTCTATAACCATCTTCGCCACTTCCTATCTGAGGAAATAACATTTTATTATAAAATTACAATTTTTGTAATTTAGACCTCTAGTTTCTAAGATAAGAAAACAGACATATCATTTGGGGGCAGGAATAGAAACAAAGTAAACTCTCTGTTTAAAGGAGAAGAAACAACTTTCTGAAAAAATTCCTGGACATACTTTTACAGTATTTCAAAAACATTTCTTTTTTCTTATCTTCTGACTACAGTATGAACCAAATTAGTTATGTTAAAAAATAGAAGTCTTACTGGCTATTTGCCCTAAATGAAGAGACATATTTCTACCTCAATGTGACAACAGAAACTAAAATCCCCAAATGAAAAAACGCTGTCCTCTCTCACCATCGTCCATAATTAGGCATTTGGTCAGGAGTAGGAATCACTTGGTTATAGTGCACATTATCACACTTCTCTCGATTTCTCTCTCTCTTCCACATGTTGAATGACTTACCGATTCATTTTCTCCACGTTTGGAGCAATGTTTGGCTCCTGTCTAGTGTGTAAGAAGATCTTAGTTATTGGATCTCTTTTCCCTGCTACATCAGATAATTTTCATTATTACTTAAATTGTACTTTCCCTGACTAACTTCTCTTTAGTTTCCTTTTCAATTTAGACTACCAATGGGCAAATTTTAATGTTTTACAATTCAGGATATAATTTTTACACTCAACCTAAGAGCTAAATAAGCTTAGAAATTTAGCAAAGGTAAATTGGGCCACTTCGTACTTTTCATATAAGGAAAACAAATTACTTGTGTGCTTAGGAGGAATTCTCTGGAGCATTAAGCAGTCAGTACTAACTCTTAGAATGACGTGAGTCTTTCCGGTCCTATGATGGCAACTTTCCATCTTGCTAGGGTCGAAGAAGTTTGGGTTGGGGGGAATAGGTACCACCTTTGTTCTTAGGGTGCATGGTAGGGGCCTTGTTACTGATACACACAAGTGTAATTTTAGTGTTAATTTTAACACGTCAGAAGAGTTTAGGTTAGAATTTGAAAGAAATGTACAAATTCTCGTTACCTTCAAATCTCAAATTCTTCTCCATGATATAAAATGATCTTCTCTAAAAAGATCATGAAATTATCGCGTAATACCCGATGCCGAACGACAAACAGTCCATAGTTACCACGAGGAATAGGGTTAAAATGTGCTCTGCAATGACAAATCCCAACCCGGAACAGATTTCAGCCAGGCAGCTAGCAGAGCTCGCCGGGTAAACTGCACAGGCCATCGTGGGTGCAGAGCTCAGAGCCGGAAAGCAAACAGCTGCTGTAGCCTGATTTGAGTTAAAATAGTGTGAGTGTTTAGTCTGGCGCACGGCTTCAGGGGAGATTGGCAGCTGGGTCAAACAAAGTCCTTCCATTGGCTCTCTTCCCAGGCAGCTTCTGCTAGTATTTAGGTACTAGTGCAGTGGAAGGCCCTTTTCTCAGGCAAAACCTAACATCTGACCGCACCCTCTCTGCTTTTTCCAAAAAAAAAAAAAAAAAGCAAGCTTCTTTTTCCTTCTTTCGTTAAGATAAATTCTCCAGTAGACAACCTCTCCCACTAATTGTGTATTAGCAACGTATTTTATCTTGAGAGCTGACGTACTCGGCTCTTAACGTGGTGTAGAGAGCAGCCTGTTACAGTGCTGGATTCATAAAAGGGCCTTTATGGTTTGTGAAAGAATATCTGTGTGCCTGGGCAGGAAACTTTTTGATCTGCAGAAAAGCCAGGAGACATCTAGGTAAGGCTACGGATCAGATCTACTTTTTGGGGGAAAAGTTGGGCAGCGAGAATGATTCGTCACAGTCAACGTGAGTGTGGAAGTGTGCGTGTTCACTTTTGTAGAAGTTTGAAAGTTGCTGAGGATTGTTTGCTTATTTCTTGTTTGTTTGTTTAAATCTTAAGGGAATACTGCAGTCTGCATTTTTCCGATTTTGTTTTCTGCTATTGAACTGATTATAGTGGATATAGAGTTTTATTATATAGCAAAATCTTTGTAAACTGCCACAGAAAGAAAGTGTATTTAGAAGGGAAATTGACAAGTTTTAAAGAGTAATTGTACAATCATTTGAGGACAGAGGAACACTGCATTAGACTAACAAGGGTTTAATTACCAAAAAAAGTTTAATGTTGCTTTGGAAGGAATATTAAGTAAGTTGTCTTTGTCTCTTACTTTTTAATTTTAGTCTCTGATTTAGCCTGTTGGGTCACATTTTTTGTTAGTGCTGAAGGCTGCCATGAATCCCTAATGAGGCCCCTTTGCACATGATTTTGGCACTTGGCCAAAATCAACTTCCCAGCGGCAAGCTTTCTCTAAAGAACCTGGAGCAATTTTTTTTTTTTTGATTAGGAATCGTGTCTGAAAGCTGCCACGACCAGTTGTGTAGGCATGTCAAAATGACTTTATACAGTGAATATGAAACAAGCATTTAAAAAATTTTTTCCTCATATTGTTGCTTTTATCATTATGAATTCCTGCTTGCGGCCACCTAAAAGACGTTAGAACAAGAACAACCTTAAAGAAGATTTACCAATTTTTTTGTTTTTCTCAGCAGACCAGAGTAGGGTGGTCATCTCATTGAGACGTATACAGTACGAAAGGGTTATTCAAAACACTTCAGGATAAATAACAGATGAATTCTTAAAACTGTTAATCTCTGTAAGTAATACTCAGTGAACAGTAAGTAATGAAGTTTTCTAGAAGTTTCATTGTGCGCACAATTAAGCTTAACATTTTTTAAGTGGGATTTTTGTGTATTTTAAATATCATGGTGTTTGGGATTCTAAAAAATGTTAGCATTTATTATATAATTTTGAAAATTTGTTAACACCTTGATATTGTTTCTAACAATGTTTTAATAGAAATGTTTGGTGTATAAACATGGCTGAATAACTTTAAATTATTATATTTAATTGCTGTTTTGCAAGAAAAAAGATGATTTTCCATGAAAGAAATTCTGAAGCTGAAAGGCGCTTCCACCCAATTTTTGGAACTGTTAATTTTTATTATACCATAACTGAATTTTGTCACGTAAGCCGACATGTTATTTTATAGTCCAGTATTTTAAGAGTTAAAATCACAAGTTGCAATGAAATACTATAGTAATCAGATATTAACAACCTCAGATTTTAAATAGCCATTTTCAGCAATATCTTTAGTCATTAAAAATAGAATATTTAAAAGCAGAAAAGTAAGATCTCGGTTGCTCTACTTTCTTGTTAAGAAATTCTGTTATCACTCTCCTAAATACTATTTTGCGTTATATGTTAGTCTATAGTAATCTAGTGTGAAACATTATTTTGTACTTTATAATAATCATATTTCTTTTTCAAATATTGATGAGAACCTGATTTATTTTCCTTTAAAGAGACGTGATTTAGAGCTGTCTTAGTTGGTGTGTTTTTCTTATAGTTAACACTATGTTTATCTTCCCTTTATTATTACACAGTTTAAAATGTTGCTACTTTGGGCCATAGAAAAAAGTGAAAATTAAGTAAATTTTCACATTAGAAAATGCGTCTTGATTTCCTTCAGATCAATTTATGTATATATATACTTTACATATATATAAAATACTTTTTTGGTATTAAAGTGGACTGAATTATGATACTGTATATACCTTACTATTAGTTGCATTGAGGCATGGAGTTTGAAATGATCACATTAGATAACATTAAAATACATAGATGTTACAAATTGGGAAAGGACAATACACATCTGCTATTTACAGAAATATACCTAGATAAGTTCTCTACTTCTATGTGAGTTCACAATTGAAGTCTCATTTAATGTAATCTTTGATATTTTTTAAAAAAGAGTAATGTATAAGATAGATATTTCAAAATTTGGACAAAAACGGGAACATTTTATCATTTACTATCATCAAACAGGTGCAGGAAAAATAAGATAGCTTGTCTTATTCCGCATAATTCTTGCTTAAAAAATTATTTTTGAATTCTATTTTTATTTTAATCAACTCTCATACACATAATATTGTCTTCTGTTTTGATTTTTCAAGTATTTTACTTACTTGAAACTGGCAGAATATTTCTCTAAAATATAATGAGAAATGTTTTATGTGAAAATTTTAGGTTTTGGAGGTTGTTTTTGCTTAACTAGAGGTCATAGCAAAGTACATGCCATAAAATATAGAACTTTTAGAGTGCACAAATATGTTAGTGTGTGAGTTCAGAAGAAACTTAGCTGTACACGATTACTTATGTATTTTTAAGTTGAGATAGAAACAAGTAAGTATTGACAAAAATTTAAATTATACTTTTTACTGAAAAAGCTAGCTAAGAAATTTACTTTCTTTTGCTATAGCTACAAATTGTAATTGAGTATTACAATAGTGTAGGTTTTTTGGCAGAATTATTAGCTAATTTTCCTTGGCACCGTAAATGCAAACACTGATTGCATTTTCTTCATTGAGCTGACATTTTAGAAACAATATTCAGAATATAATTACTTTAAAAAGAAAAATATTTCAATATTTTTGTTTAATTTATTCTATTCATGAAGAACAACCTGATAATTTGCTTCATTTATAATTTTTTCCATCTTTTTGGAAATATTACAACCTATTCCATTACAATGTGGAAACTTCACTCTTTAGAAGAAGTGAAATTAATTTGTAGTTGTCAATTTAGATTATGGACTTTTACCATTTTAAGTGTGACAGGGTTTTTGTTTCAATTATGCAACAGGCACATAAAATGCTTTTTTTTACCCAATTAAAAGAGATATTAAATAACTAAATATCAACTTTAATTCTGTATCGAAAAGAAAGCTTTAAAGCCGCAGTATTTTATCCACAATTTTTAAAATGTGAGAAATGTGTACCACACGGCATTTTTGATGAGCGTTTCATCATTTAAATGAAATGCTTTGTTCTAAATGGTCTAAATTCCAGCAATGAGATAAACGTAGTGCTCCATTAGATAGAATGTAATTATTGAATTTTGGCACAACTTCAGTGACCTCTGCCATAAGAGATTAGTATATGTGGGGAGATGTTGGATTTGCAGTAACAAAAGTAGATAAGTGTAGCATGTGAGACACCAACCTTTGTTGTTTTGGAGAAAGTATATACTAAAATAAAAGGAGACATTTTTCATGTAAACTACTGATAATAATATTTTGTCATTTCGTTAATACAATAAATCTTAAACATTAAAAAATTAATTACAATTTGTAATGCATTTGTAAGACTTTTCCCATAGAATTAACTGCAGTATTTTATTCTTTTATGAGATGAACTGTCATATTTCCAAGCAGCAAACATATAACTATAAATTAGATAACTAAGTAATTTTTTAATGTTGTGCTTGGATTTAAATACAATTAATATTGAATAAAAAGAATAATGTTCTCTGATTTCAAGTCTTTTTCATAAAAGAGAACAGTTGATTTGCACTTGTTGCATTTTTTACTTAATATTGGTTTAATTTTTAAATTATCATAAAGTAAATATTGCTATTTGATATAGTTTTTAAACACGGTAGGATTTATTTTACAAGCAACCTGACCTGTTACATATTTAAACAGTGGTGATTTATGTCTAGCTGTATATTCTCTCAAAGTCAAGATCAGCAAAGGGCCCTCATTTTTGGTGCTCAAAATTTTTTCTAAAAAAACTCTTGAGTTTTCTCTTGTTTGTGTGTTCAGGTGTGTTTGTTGACCTGAGTATCTGCCTACCTCCTGAGGTACCTGTCTTGTGAGCAGTAGGCTGGAAAGCATAGTGGTAGGCTCTACATTTATTTTTATTCCATAAACTCTGAATAAACAAAAATTTTGGTTTTTTTATTGAAAGCTAGTCTATATATATGAATCAGTATAGATGATCACGTCAAATCTGATGATTTGGATAATTTAAAGCCCTGAATATTCAGCATAAGTCAGTGGTCATTTACATGTTTATGTAGTGATTCTAAATATTTGATTATTGCTGGTTTTAAAAAGTTACTACTTCATAGAAAATCTGGAATGCCATCATTTGCTTAGGAAGCTATTAATATTTACTAATTTTATAATTGCCTCCACTTTACTGTAGCTCTCTTTAAAAATACCCTGAGACTAAATGGTGCCTTACTTTCCCTTTCTCCCATTAACATAAGAGGTCAACGTGTAGAGGGGGGTGCTTCAAAATATTTCAAAAAAGTTTTCTCCTGTGATTATCAACTACTTTTATTTGCAGAGATTTTCAAAGAAATGATTGTATTTTTTGAATGTTTATACAAATGTGAGGAATACATGGTCTTTCTGTGGACTTCAGTTGAAAAACTAAAATAGGAATTAAAACTGAGATTAATGACATGGTATATTTTCATAGCAACTAATTACAACTTGCTATTCATACATAAACAACAACTAGAAAGGTAGACAGTGAGCTCTGAGAGCAGCCTTCATTTACTCTTTGCTTAAGAACTGCTGAGAAAGTGGTGGCCGAAGGATAGTTTGGGTCCAGTCTGTATGATCTGTGGTGTTTTCGGCCCACGCAATCATTTCCCATATTTAAATCCCCTAGTCTTGCCTCAGATCCCCATATCAGTAATCTCAGACATTTTTATAGAGAGAGAGGTTGCAACAGAACACACTCATTCTTGTTGTTCACTGGAGGGTCCGTGGTTGGAATTTCTTTGGCAGAGGCAGTGTTCTTCTCTGTATCCTGATTTTTTAAAAAATCACAGTTTGGGTAGGTCAGCTCAATCAGTTGGCCAAGTCATCGTAATAACCAAGCTAACTCAGCCTTAACAAGAATAATTAGTTTTTCATTCTTCCCTAAACCTGGGCATTTTTCCGAAGAATGTGGACAGTTGTGCATGAAAGGTTGAGTTGCTAAAAACTGTACAACGTGTGTATTCTACTTATGAGTTAATAAACTGTGTTTTGTACTCAAAATGGTATATATTAATATACATTGTGTGTCCAAAATATTTAAACAATGATAGAAACAATTATCCTGAAATTAAATTTATGGGATTAACTTTATTACAATTCTATTTGCGATATCATCTACAAATTACTTTTTAAAAGCATTCCTTTAAAAATTTTTCTATTACATTCTTCATGCAGCATAACGATTTAGATGTGAATTTTCTGCTAGTGACCAGTTTTTGAACATTATGTGTATATTACCATGGCGTGTTCTATGGGATTGTACCCTCATCACATGTTCTTTCCTCTCCATTCCTAGGACCCATTCATAAATATTCTCTAGAGAAATTTTCTTTTTTGGCCACAGTCAGTTTTAGATACATTCAGGTAGCTTGACATTTGAAAAGCTTGATGCTCAGAAAATTCCTACTCAAGAGTGATTTAGCTATTTCTAAAACATTTTTGATTGTCAGGAAATGAATCAACAAGGATATAGAAACAAAGAATGATTTGTAATTTTGGCAGATAAAACAGAGCAATAATCAGTTCAGAATATTTATAGAATGATAACATTTTTCGATTCACATATTTTTTTTTGCCAGCGAATTCAATTTGGAAACTGCTATTTGTTACTAGAAGGCAGTAATTGACTTTGGTAATCAGTAGTTCAAAATGCCTGGTATAAGATGAAGGGCTGATTTATTGAATGAATAGGTCTTAGATAAAATGTAAGCTGTTAGGCTACCTCATATCTGAAATTTGTTTTAATTTTCAATACCTGAATCATTAAATATGAGTGTAATGTTATTTGCATATTTTCCATTTTCAGAATTAGCCAAGTCTACCTATGAAATTTGTTGTCTCCTCTTAGATAAGTAAATAACTTAAGAGCAATCAAATATCTTACAGTTTCCACTTTCCATCTTAAAGCTTGCTCAAGATCAAACTTGTAGTAGCTAAATCACATAAAAGTCTGGATTAATAGCCAGATGAGATTGTGTACCCCAAAATGAGATTATTTTTAAAGCACAGGTGTTTACTAGCATTTGTGTGGTCAGATATGCAAATTGCGTTGCAGGTAGAGCTTCTCCTTTCTCACTTGAGGAAGGTGCAATTAAAAGTAATTTACAGATGTGCAAATGCACAGCTGCTTTCTTCAAACTAAATTTTGCAGAAATAAGCTAAATTATAATGGGTTTACAAGTCACTACATTTTAATGGTTTTTAAATTGGATTGGAGGCATCGTTACTAGGTTTACTAGATCAAAGGAATTAGTACTTACCAGTACCTGGGACTGTTTCTGTCTAGGGGGCAGAACCATTGAGGTATTGGAAATTACAACCAGACCAAAACTTATAGCAGGTTTGTGAAAACTGATTATTGTGTGTAGTTCCACTCTATGCCTTTATACCATTTATATTACATACTGCCTGACAGCATGCAAAATGATTCAGCTACAGCTGGGAAAAGTGTATGTATGTGTATGTGCATGTTCACAAGATGGTGTGTGTGTGTAAGAGATCTTTATGTTTCTGTGTTGCCTAAATAAGGAAAATATCAAGCGCAAGATGTAGGTACATTGGTAAAAAATAGGGAATATTTTTAAACTGTTTTTGTGTATTGGATTATAAGCAATGACCATGAACCTACATTTCTGGAAAATCAGCTTTTTTTTTTTTAATCCGTGCATTTTACTTGGAGCTACTCATGTACTCAATAGTGATAAGCTGCTGTCGTTAATATTATCCCGTTAGGTAAAGACCTATCCTTGACCAAGTTTCCTTGGGCTTGAAATAGATTTCTTTTCTTTGCAGCTAGGAATAGTCAAGTTTTTCTAAAACCCTTCTGGGAAGGCATGTTGTTGGTTAAAGGAAGAAGGGGAAGTGGAAGGTGAGGGATTGCTTTGGACCAGCGAATTAAAGAGCTTTTACCCTGTGTAAGCTCGGAGATTTATTATAATCAGTCCATTACTATTTCAACAATAACTTGCTTTTCTAAGAGTATTGCTGAAAAGAATTCCAAAAATTTGACCTTGGAGGGAATTAGAGAACTGACTTGTTGGTTACGAGTATCCTGATGGAACCCCTTTATCTATCCTGTCGACAACATTTTTTCAAGTGATTGACTCTTGCCATTGAAAGTATTATACACGACCACTCATTAATGCAGTGGTTCAGATCCCATGCAGATTTCTTCATCTATCTCATCTCACTTAATCCTTAAAAAACCATCACAGGTGGGAATAGTTATCCCTGTTGTACAGATGAGAGACTCACAGTGCTTAAGTAATTTTCCCAGAGTTCCAGAGTTAGTGAATGTTGATGTCAGGATTTGAACCTGTGTTAATCGTGCTTCTAGCCCATCCTGTTATCCATTGCGCTACATATTTAATGAACTTGACCTTGAGAGTATGAGGAACATTAAATATAACCTTCTGATTTAAATGCTCTTTTTAAACAATTGAAGAAACAGTTCTGAAAATATTAAAATCAGCCTTAGATGGTGAGTAGTGGGAGATACAGTTCCTTTATATAGTAAGTACTTTTAATATTGTTCTAAGTTAAGCAATAATGAGTGACCAATAAAACACTTGGGCGTAAGCAGTTTTTCTCCAGAAAAAAATGATTATATATATGGGCAATGATTGCATTTCTAGTGTGAGGATATTTTGCACATAAGTGGCTTAAAATATTGAGAGCTGTGGAATAACACAATAGGGGAAAAACATCTCTCGGTCAGGATATTTCACTAGCTTATTTTGGTGAAACAAACATATAAATGATGTTAT
The DNA here is from genome assembly GCF_020826845.1 of Diceros bicornis minor. Classification (NCBI taxonomy): domain Eukaryota; kingdom Metazoa; phylum Chordata; class Mammalia; order Perissodactyla; family Rhinocerotidae; genus Diceros; species Diceros bicornis. The sequence goes on from NC_080766.1 coordinate 18,659,005, forward strand.
TTGTTTTAACATATATGTTGTTAAAACCAAAGAGATGTGAGAATTGGAGAAGCACAGTGATTTTTCACTGTGGCCACCGATACCATCCAAAGCTCCCAAGCAGTGCTCGATTATGGTATCTGACGGAAGCAGACTCAGAATCTTCCCAAAGTGCTTCACTGTTCTGAAGTAGATGTTTCCCGCTAGACGCCGATGTCTCTTTCCTTTAAAATTCACAGTTTGTCCGTATCACATGCTGTGTAGAAAGAAACTTGAAATGTATTATAGACCAATTGTTGGTAACTGTTTTAAACATTAGATTTCTAACTTCTGTTGATATGACTAAAACTTAAAAGAAATAAGCATAAAATGCATTTTATAAAATTGTTTATTTTATTTCAATTAAGTTTCATGTCATGCTGGATATTATGATCAAAATATCTTGATGAACACTGAAAAATTTGGTTCAAAATCACTTTTCCAACACTCAGATATTTGATTCATTGGCTTTTAGAGCTGTGATCATTGCATCTTATTTCTTTAACTCCCTTATTTTATGCAGGAGAAAATTGTGACTTAGAGGGGAAAAAATGGCCTTTTTGTTCATGGTAATAACAGTAGTGCCTGGAGAGTTGGCTTTGAATACACGTCTTCCTTCCAGTTTTGTATTCCTTCCTCTACATGAGGGCCTCTTACCCTGTCAAGTCATTTATATCCAGTGAGCAAATATTCTGTTTTTCTTTTTTTTAAACTGTAGTGGTATGGAAACATAGTGGAAGGGGGATTTAGCTTCATAGTTAAATGTAGAAAAGACTAATAACAAGTCTATATAATTGAATATAAACTTACCCATGAATTATTTTTTCTGTAAAGTCACATTATTAAAAGTTTCTAGTTTATCATTTCATCCTTGCTTTGTATTCTAGGGCATTGTGTCCTTTAATGAGTTTTGTTGAAACGTCCACTTAGCATCCTTTCTGAAAAACTGAAGATAGTCCTTTGGATTTTTTCTTTCTTTGTGAGATTAAAAGGTTTTTTTTTTTTAATGGAGATATTTAACATGCATGATTTTAAGTATAAAGCTGTATGAACATATGTATATCTATGCATATATACATGTAATCATCTCACAGATCAGGATGTAGAAATTTCCAGCACCCTAGAACACTATCTCATGCCCTACTGATGTCTATACCATTGGTTAGGTTTACCAGTTTTTTATTTCTTATAAATAGAATCACAGAGCGTGTATGCATTTTTGTCTGGCTTATGTTACTCAATGTTTTGTCCCTATGATTTCTCTGTTTGCATATATCAGTATTGTTCTTTTTTATTGCGGTGTAGTATTTCTTTATGTACATGTAGCATAGTTTGTGTATCCATTCTACACTTTTAGGTTGTTTCCGGTTGTCTTTTTACATAATTTTTAAAATGTAGATCTGGTGCCAAAAAGGTAGTAGTCAATTTTTCTCTCTAGTAGATAAAATATGAAAAAGGATCATTTTAATTAAACCATTAAAGGCAGTGCTTGCTTTATATGATAACTGACTCATGCATATTTGAACTATGTGAAGCAAGGACTCAATATTACTGAGTTATTAGTGGAAATATTTTCTGAAAATGAGAATTAGTATGTATTATTCTAAGTAGATGCTGAAAAAGTATTTCTAAAATATTTACACTTTTAACCATTATTCCTTTGCTGTTGTTATTTATACACAAATGTAACTATAATTATAGGTGGCCCCAAATATGCATCTTTTTTAGCTCAATTATCAATTTTTTTAAAAGTCCTTGTGGATTGCTGAAATTTTCTAGTGTAAAACAAAATAAATTAAGCTATTGTCTTTGACACAGAATAATTTGGAATAATTCTAAACATATTTAACCTCATAATTTCATATATAAGCAAAAAAAGATCCAATATTTTGGCAATCAGGATAAAGATTAGTTTTAAAGTAATGGAAATAGTTTTAAAGAGATTTTTGTTATCATTTTCTATGTTATTTTTGATAGTTTCACAGTTCCTATGACGCTATATTCAAATTTAAGATAATTTACTCTACCAGGAAAACACAAACATTACTAATAAAAATTGAAAAAGTCTTTATTGTAGGAAAAAATCAGATTAAATTATTTAGATGTTATTAACCAACTCAACTATTGAGTTATTTACTAGCTTCTATTGAATGCATCCCCCAAGAGCTAATGAATATATTTATTACATTGGCTATATTGATAAACAGTCTTGGGTTCTCATCTGGGTAGTATTTATACTTGCTAATAAAAAACTGCTTTAAATAAAATAAATAACGTTAAAGTAGTATGTTAAAATGTAATTTACAAGGTTCTTTCACATAATACGCATACTAACTTGGGGACGGAGAAGATATCACATTTCCCTACCCCAAACAGTGAAATAATTAGTAGTCTATAGCCAGTAAAGACTGATCTATGACCTGTGCTGGGATTTTTTTTTCTCATTCTTACTCTGTTGTCTTTTATTACAAGCAACTACATCTCTGTAAGTAATGGAACCCCATATAAGAGGTCCAGGGTGAACAAGTGGCTTACTACAATTTTCCAAAATATTTTTTTAAAGAAAACATTTTATTTATATTTATTGCACTATAGAATTCTCATATAATCTGGAAATTTATCAACAATAAATAATAAACAATTTGTTTTTACAAGTTTCTCAAGGGTTATATTTTAAAGACATTATAGCCCTTAAAAACAATAATACCACTTTCCAGTATTTTTGTTTTAATAAGAAGTTAAAATTTGTCCAGGGTCAATGATGCTTATTATTATTTTTGATAACTATACAATGCTGAATGATGATTCCATTTCTGACATCTGCTGGCAGTAAGCTTCCCTCTCAGATGAATTCATAGATGGCCTGCTCACAATTCAAACATGTAATGGACACTACAAAATTCCACTGCTGTGCTTCTGCTTAATTAGATGTATTTGCATCTCGTAGGAAGAGAAGACGAACTTTTTGCAATGCTTTTTTCCCGTAATTTTATCTTATGTATTTAAATACATTTTTAAATGTGTGCAATGTCTGAAGGCCTCCAGATAAACAAACTAATGTGGACTTTTAGAAAATACTAGTTTGTCATTCTACGATACTATATATCTTTAGCTTTGCAAAAATATGGTTGACTTCAAAGTATTGTCCTCTTTAACTCAGGATTCACCGTGCAGCAACTGGCTTTTGCTGACCCGTGAAAATGGATGGAGTTGTTCTGATCTCTCTGTGGAGAAGGTCAGGTTCACAACTTGGATCTGAGAACAGCAGAAGGAATCACCTTAGAGGAAGAATCTGATTTTAAAAAAGCAAATGTTTGTTTACATTGCATTCATCAGAAATAGATAGAGATCAGGAAGGAAACAACTGTAGAATTACTTCAGATATTTTTAAAGTGCCTCCACTTAGGTATCCTTGTCTCAATATGTTAATTTTATAGCCATTTCCTCATGAAGAATGCATTGAACGTTTCACTAGAAGAATTTTTTTTTAACTCCTCAATTAACACATGCGTATTCTTCTTGTAATATTTAAGCAATTTTATCTTATCTTAAAGATTTCATAGTACTTAGTTCATTAGTCATTATTTCTGTCATCCTGCAATTCTGTTTGCTTTAGTATAGCTGCTATAAAAAGCAACCATGATCATTGCAAATAAGCATTACAATTCACAAAAATAGCATGCCTTGCAGAGATACAAGTAAAAATATAGTAGAATATATGCATATATTTATTAGTAGTAGTAGTATTTATTTATTGTAGAATATATATAGTATATGTATACATTACTGAGATGAACTTAATTCCTGGAAGTTATTTTATGCTTTGGAATTTTTATCTGGAATAGTCTAAATCTTAGGTTATTTTTGGTGGGCATACAAAGATCTCCAGGAGAGAACAATAATAAATATAACTTTTTTATTAATAGCAATTTATTTTGCGACTATGGTATTTATATTCTGAAAACACTTTTTTCATTCATGAGTTTGATATAGAACAAGAAGCAGTACATTAATGGGTGATCATTTTTTCCCCAGTATTATAGTTTTTTAAGAGAACATGAATTTACATTTAACTATGGTGAACAACAGAAAGAGCTAAATGTGTTTTTATTTGTCTAGACGTATTGTGAAGTGATAAAGTACAAAATTTCTAACCGATTATACAATGTTTTAAAAGCACAGAACTTACTGTCACTAGTGGCTGTTTTGCTGTAATCACAGTCATAATTTATCAATAAGTTTTCTTTTGAAAGGAGGGGATGTATGGGATATTTCTTTGATTTTTCCTTGTCTTGTTTGTAAGAAATTCTAGCTTATGGAAAACTAAATGGCAATTCTGGCCATAAGGGACCACAGCAATACTCAAACCCAATAAGAAAATTACCGTATGTAGAAGATTGTTCTCCTGCCTTGTTAGAACTATTTATTCTTTATTCATTGTAGGCCCTGATACCCATTGGTAGGAAATAATATTCCATTCTGATGCATGACTAATTTGTCATTTGAGTTGTGTTAAAAAATTAAATAAAATCCAAGCCATAAAGGGTTAAAGAAATATACATTGTCCTATTCTTTTGCATTATTTTTATTGCAAAACAAAACCAAATAGTCTTTTTTTTATTAAAGTATAATCGACATACAATATTCTATTAGTTTCAGGTGTACATTATAGTGATTCATTATGAAATGATCGCCATGATAAGTTAGTTACCATCTGTCACCATACAAAGTTATTACAGTATTATTGACTATATTCCCTATGCTGTACATTGTATCCCCATGACATTAATTTTATAACTGGAAGTTTGACCTCTTAATCCCCTTCACCAATTTCACTTGCTCCCGCAACCCCTCCCCCATCTGGCAACCACCAGTTTGTTTCCTGCATCTGTGAGTCTGTTTCTGTTTTGTTTTGTTTGTTCATTTGTTTTGTTTTTTAGATTCCACGTGTAAGTGAAATTATATGGTATTTGTGTTTCTCTGACTTATTTCACTTAGCATAATTCCCTTTAGGTCCCTCTGTGTTGTCACAGATGGCAAGATTTTATTCTTTCTTATGGCTGAGTAATATTTCATTGTGTATATATACCACATCTCCTTTATCCATTCATCTATCGATGGACACGTAGGTTGCTTCCATATCTTGGCTATTGTAAATAATGCTTCAATGAACATAAGGGTGCATGTATCTCTTCGAATTGGTGTTTTTGTTTTCTTTGGATAAATACCTAGAAGTGGAATTTGTGGATCATATTGTAGTCCTAGTTTTAATTTTTTGAGGAAACTCCATACTGTTTTCCATAGTGGCTGCACCAACTTACATTCCCACCAACAGTGTATGTACAAGGGTTCCCTTTTCTCCACATTCTCACCAACAATTGATATTTTTTGTCTTTTTGATGATAGCCATTCTGACAGGTGTGAGGTGGTATCTCATTGTGGTTTTGATTTGCATTTCCCTGATTATTAGTGATATTGAGCATCTTTTCTTGTGCCTGTGGGCTATCTGTATGTCTTCTTTGGAAAAATGTGTATTCAGTTCCTCTGCCGACTTTTTAATTGACTTATTTGGTTTTTTTGATATTAAGTTGTATAAGTTCTTTATATATTTTGGATACTAACCCCCTTATAAGATGTATGATTTGCAGATATCTTCTCCCATTCAGTAGGTTTCCTTTTTGTTTTCTTGATGGTTTCCTTCACTGTGAAAAAGCTCTTTAGGAGGAGACTGGTCCAAAAAGTATTGCTAAGACCGATGTCAAAGAGCTGACTGCCTATTTTCTTTTAGGAGTTCTGTGGTTTCAAGTCTTACATTTAAATCTTTAATCCATTTTAAATTTATTTTTGTATATGGTATTAGATAGTGGTCCAGTTTTGTTCTTTTGTATGTAGCTGTCCAGTTTTCCCAGCACTATTTATTGAAGAAACAGTCTTTTTCCTATTGTGTATTCTTGCCTCCTTTGTCATAGGTAAATTGACCATATATGCTTGGGTTTACTTCTGAGCTGTCTATTCTATTCCATTGATCTATGTATCTCTTTTTGTGCCAGTACCATACTGTTTTCATTACTATAGCTTTCTAGTATAGTTTGAAATCAGAAAGCATGATACCTCCAGCTTTGTTCTTCTTTCTCAAGATTGCTTTGGCTATTTGGGATCTTTTGTGGTTCCACAGAAATTTTAAGATTTTTTGTAGTTCTAGTTCTGTGAAATATGCCATTGGTATTTTGGTGGAGATCGCATTAAATCTGTACAAATAGTCTTTTAAAAAGAAATGTGAAATGAACTGATACTTCTTTCCCCCTCTGTTGTCCTTCCAGTCTCTAATGGGTGTTGGCTATTAGGTAAATGATTCAAGAAAGGAAAAGATGAACAGACAGCATGGTATATCAATAGACTATAGTAATGCTACCTTCCCCCTGGAGTAATAAAAATCAGTCTCCAGTCAGAGTGGTTAGTCAGCCAGCTGCCTTCCATGTCATGAACACACATTTCTGTATTCTTCTTAAAAGCACATTCATGAGTATTTCTGTCCTCATGAAGATTATAACTTGGTTGAGAATATTAAATAGAAATGAGCCAGCATGAAAAAAATAGAAAATAGGCTAAATTAACTGAGCTAGTGGGGTGTTTTTTTTTAATCCTATGCTTTGCTTAAAAGAAAAAATAATCAGCTCAAAGCCAGCAAAAAATCTCTTTGAACGACTTGCCATGAAAAATATGCCCTTAAATATATGAGCCGGTTGGAAAGGTAACCGAGTTCAACCAAACCATTCATTGACATTCTGTGTGAAACCTACCCTGATAGTGCATCTGGCGTCCTATTCCTTTTTCTGTTGCGGAACAGGAACTGACATACAATGTATGCTCAACAAATATAGGTTGTATCGATAAATGAATGAATGATACTAATAAAATGAATATTTGTATCTCTAACTGGGTTTCCCATTCTCAACACAGCTCATTTCCTTAAAGACTAAAAGATTCTTACGGGTGCTTCTGGAGCTCTTATCCTTCAGTGACTCAACTTGTTTGCAAAGGAATAGCATCTAGTTAAAATTTAAGTATTCAGAGAAATCACTCTGATTCTCATTTTGTAATATTATCAGCCATTGAAATTGACAATTTCTGAGGATCTGTGTGTGTGGGAACTTGTAGTCATTGTGGCTATATCTGATCCACAAAAAAATGAAGATTGTCAACAAAGATTTCATAATTTAGTTTATAATATGATTTAAAAATCAATTAATAACTCAGAGTAAAAACCATACCCAGCCTATTTTTGGCCTCCTTGTATTGTATCATAATTAAAACAAAATATTTCACTTTTCAAAAGGTAATTGTGTGGGTATATATGTAGTTATTTCTTGGAGCATTTTTTGGACCTGGTACATACAAACCATAGCTTCATATACATGATAACTTTTATTTTTGCCACTTATGAAGTCAAATGAACAAATAGTGCATATTTTCATATTCAATTATTAAGAGATTTTAATGTTTAATGAGGATGCATACACAAATGTCATAAGTGATAATGAATTGGTATAACACCTATGTCGGAACACCTTTTAATTAGTGTAGTAAGTGGAGCAGATTTCTATTCCTAAAACTATTTTTTCTCTGGATTTAATGATGACTTCTAAATCCTCCAGTTCATAGCTATCATGATCCTCCCATTCATGGCTGCTGCCTTTGGCTTTCTCTCTGGCAACTTATCACCAGGAAATTTCTTAACTAATCATCAGGAAGATTTAATCAACACCAGTTAGTTCATTTACCAACACATATACACTTAAAGGTATGGAAAAAGCCCAGTGTACAATGATTATTTCACTATATATTGCTAACACAGATATAAAACCAGTGACCTTTCCCCTCCTCCCCCTCAAAAAATACATTGAAGAGAGTTGGGAGCAAATAATTTTTGACAACAAAAATCTATTAAAAAAATAGTACTAGCAGCTACTACTACTACCTCTCAAATGTCACCTCTGCCATTTACTAGTTATCAAATCTTGACAAAGGTACCTTTCTACCTTACTTTGTTTATCTGTAAATTGGTAATAATAACAGAATTGATATAATAGTATTTGTTAAACAAAAAAATTAATAACATTTCTTCCAGTTAAGTGAAGATATACAGAACTTAATCCGGATGTGGGAGTGAATGTGAATGAAATGGGAGAGGAAGCGTATTCTTATGAGATGTTACTCTTTGTTAATATAACGTCATTGAAAGAAACATCAAAGTATCTGAAGTCTTGCCCGTCATGGAGGTCAAAACAGAGAACAGAGTGGCAAGTTGCAAAGAATATTGGAAAGTAATGAATGTTCTCTGCTTCATTTTTTTAAAAATCAACATTAACTGGAGGGTATGCCAGCCTTATCTTCCATTTATGTTTTCTTTTGAAACATTTCTTCAAGGAACCATAAGCACCTTAATTAAACCAGGGTAAAACTTCAAAGAATCTACTTCACTTCTCATAGTGTAAGTTCACATAAGAAAAAGCAATTAATTTAAAATCCAAGTTTCATATATTCTCAGCTCTCCAGTTGGGAGATGATGAAACATACATTCTCAACTCTCTTATTTCTTTCTAGAATCAATTGTCACTTTCTCTTGGTCTTTTTCCCTGAAGTAACTGGTTATTTTGATTACCGTCAAAAGGCTGAATGGTGTTAATAATTGTCTTCTTTCTCCTTCTGACGCTAATTCTATTGTTTAGTAAATTAAGAGAAAAGAATACCAGATCAAACCTGGTACGATTTTTAAAGTTTGGAAGGGAAATCAGTGTTTAGCTTAATTATTGTCTTTTATGTACAGGTCTGAATATTTACATTTGGAACAACTCTTGAGCTTAATTCAGCTGTTTAGACATGAAATAGAATTCCAAGTCAAGTTAACCAATTTTTCATTAAGATGTATTACTGTCAATATATCTTGCCCTGCTTTTAAAAATATCTTTTTATACTCTATGTTTTGATCTATTTAATTTATAAAAAATTTAATAAGTTTCCAGTGTGGAAAATGTTATTGTTTCTAATCCAGTCTCTTTATACAAAGTCCAATAAGTCCATTTTAAGAACAGAATAAATTTTTCTTTGGATGAGTAACTATTAGTGGGGAGCACAGTATCTAATCTATGCTGAACTAAATCTAAAAAGTTTTCCATTCTGGGATGTCTTGCATTGTAGATACTGAAAGCGTCAATGTTTCCATTCTCTCAAATTTTCACAAAAAAAATCAGCTCTGATGGTGTGATGCGTTCAAGATCTAACTAGAGACATAAATCAGAAACAAATTAACTGAAAGAAAAAGTTAAAAAAAAAAAAGGATGGATGTTTTGGGAAAGGAAATGACTTGGTGGTGGAGTGCTAGTTTAGATTAATGCACCCAGGTTTCAGAAACTAGAGGGCTGAAGTATGATAAAGGATGCTCAGAATTCTTGAGCACAGTAAAATAAACAAACATATAGCAGAGGGCCTTGCGTAGAGTCTGGGTGTTGCTTGATTTTTAAAAAACGAATGAAAAATGTCCTTCAGTTGCTTTAGCAATTCCTAAGAACATCTGTATGGTATCCATCCAATGTAATAAGGAATCAAAATCATCTGTCACTACCTACTGCCGCTTCATTCTCATAACAACCCTCTAACTATGTCTCATCAGGAAATTAAATGTCTATTCACATAGGTTTAAGGTTGTTTACAAGACAGACTTCCGCTGTGCTAGTTCATCCTGCATATTGCAGCTAGAATGTTGCAGCAAATTTCCAACTGATCTCCAAGTTTGTACTCCCTCAATTATGTTATGTACTCTTTTCCTTTTGCCTGAATTTTCTTTCAGAAATTAAGATCACATCTCTACTTTTCTGAGTCTTTTATGACCCTGTTGCCTGAAGTTTGTTTCGTCCCCTAAATTTTGCATATTAATAGATTATAGCATTAACTGATTATTAGTACTAAATTGATCTTGGAGGAACTTTCTGCGAGGAAACATTTCTTGGTGGTGTTTTGTAGGTTATGACACATGGGCACGTAGAAATTTTGCAGAAAGATTGTGAAAGATCCCAGGAAGGGTATGGAAATGGGTGAAGAATAAAGTTGAGAGAGAAAAGCGATGGCATTCTGCAGGGCAGGACATATTATGTAGAATTTAATGTTTCTTAACTTGCCTTATTGAATAAACTGAACATAGAAATTCCATGCCTTAAAATATGACCACCACAATGAACAGTAAAGGGATAGCACTAGATCTCCAAAAAGAGTTCTATGTATAAGCCGTGCATTGGGCCTCTGAGGTCATTTCTTGATTAAAAACGTAGCCTACAGAATTTAGAAATTCTCTTCAGAGTCAACATCTATAAGCTTGAAAATGTGTATATAAAGATTTAAAAGAATAAGAAACTGATTTTGTTTCATTACCAAAACATAGAAATTGTATGTTGTGGTTTTAATCGTATGTTTATTTTTTGAAGAAGACGAATTGAACTAAATAAGGAGACAAAATTCTCATTTAAATAACCATTTTCTAATAGTCATCTACACTTTGAAGAAATTATTATTACTAAATTATTTTAATACCAATAACTACCACTGTAACATAATAAGAGATTTATTATTTGAATTCATTATACAAATGACATCCAGAATGTTTTTAAAGAAATTTTAAAAAATCAATTGTTTGCCTTTAAAGTATTTTTGCTGGTAGCCATGGTAAAATACTGACAATAATAGATTTAAAATGAATATTTGTATCTATTATTTCAGAGTTTCAAAAAAGTTACTGGATGATAAAATTTTTGAAATTTTATTTGTCATTAAAAAAATGAAGAAAACAGAGAAACAAAAGTTCGCAGTATTAAACATCTATGAAAATCACTATCTGAACTTTCTTGTTGCTTTAACATCCTGGACTGTCACCTTTGTATATTAAAATGCTTGATGTAGTTTTTATGCTATTAGGGGAAAATATGGCCTTCTTCAGAAATCATACTTTGTCAAGGAAAAACGTAAATAACTAACGTCAGTGAGAACTGGCTGGAATAATGACAGATTTCTAGATCATGGTCAAAATAATGCCATTACCTCCTGCATGATTGCTGCACATGATTTTTCAACACTATACAAGCTGTTTTATCAGAAATTTTGGCTATTGAAGGCTTCTCCTGTCTAAATGCAGTTGTGGTAATAATCAAATGCTGAATAACTTGAGAGTATATTTTAGACCTAAAACTATTTGTATTTATAGAAGGACCAATTTCATCTTTGGTAAAACATCACCGGAAAATGGAGATTTTGGTATTTTAAGCATTGTCACTTGAACCTAGAGGTGACATTTCTCCTATTTGCTTATATGATAGTTTATATGCTTCATTCAAAAGCAAGAACTCCTCAGAATGCTTATTTTTAAATTTCACCACAGCTTCATATGCCAAAGAAAATATTTTACTTTAATTGAGTTTCAAATCTTAAACTGGAGTTAGTATAAAACATTGTTTGGTGATTACATATATTTTATTGTTGATAGTTAAACATATGCATTCAATGTATAGCTTCTATTTTTAAAAACAAATATGAAAGGTGGGGCCAGCCCCATGGCCGAGTGGTTAAAGTTCCACACGCTGGGCTTCAGCGGTCCAGGGTTTGGGGGTTCAGATCCCGGGCACAGACCTACTCCACTCGTCAGCCATGTTGTGGAGGCATCCCACATACAAAATAGAGGGAGATTGGCACAGATGTTAGCTCAGGGCTAATCCTCCTCAAGCAAAAAAAGAAGAGAGAGGAAGACTGGCAGTGGATGTTAGCTCAGGGCGTATCTCCTTTGCCAAAAAAAATACGAAAGCTGCTTTAGCATGGTGTGTGAACAGCTGAGCAAAGGAATGATAAAAATACTGACTTGCAAGGAGTGGGAATTGGGCAAACACAGTCTGTTCTTTGCTCCAGAGGTGGCAGTGGGAAAATAGTCTGTCTACCCAATATCCCACAGCTTTCCTGCTTCCCTATGAGCTGCTACTATTTTCTACGTTTTAGTCTGAAGAATGACTTCAGGGAGCCACCCTAAGATACCCACCCATTGTCTGCCCAATATCGTCTTACCCCAAACTACAAACCAGCTCATAGATCACCACTAATGTGCTGCAGGAAGGAATGTGGGTTGGCTGTGGATGTATATAGGGAGAAGTTATTTCTAAAGAGGTTATTTTTTATGAAAATTATTTTTGACTATTTTTCTTCCCTGTTTAAATACCTGCAAGATAAAGACTATTTCTATCTATCCAGAGTCTTGTATGTAGAGGATCCTTTCCTCATGAATGTTTATAGAATAAAATTCAACATTAGAAGCAAGACTGAGCATTTTGTTTCTTGTCGCATGCAGGGTTAAGGCAAGCTCATGGGATAAGTCTGGGGTTTTTGTTTTGATTTGTTTTCATTTTTTTTGGATGAACTGTGGTGTAATAGAGAAAGAGCAAGCAAGCAAGAAAGAGCAGTGGTAAGGAGGACAAGAATTAGAGAAAAGTTGATAAGTTCATTAGTCCTTTCCATTTCAGCTTAGTATTTAAGGCCTTTGCCTCTACTCTTTAGCAGCTGAATCAGTTGACTTGAAACTCGCACCAGTTTTTCATAACACTATACATTTGCACATAGTATTCTACATCATGAAAAATCCTCCCCTTCTTTTCTACCTGAAAATTGTCTGCTCTATATCCTCCAATACTCTGACATCTTTGAAAAAAATCTTCCCTTACACCCCCAGGCAGAGTTGATTGTTCTTTTTTGGAGATGGTACACATCTCTATCACAATGCTTTTCATGTCAGCTTACAAACATTCATTTACATATATGTCTGCTCTCAGGCTAAATTGTCAGCTCTTTACAGCCAGGACTATTTCTTATTCATTTCTGTATTCCCACCACCTTCTATTATGCCTTTCGTAGTTGGCATTCAATGAAAGGCTGATTGATCTTTCTAAGCATTAAACCAGTCTTTTAGAACAATAATATAATATATTTACAGTGAGATGATATATGATCCCAAACAGTAGTTTGTGCTCTCGCTACCTTGTTTTTTCCCATGAAAGTAAATAATAAAGGAAAAAAAGCACTAAATTTAGGAATGAAACAAGATATGTTTGAAAGTATTAATTTGAATAACTTCAATAAAATATCCAGAGTAGTATAAATATCATATTAAGAGAAATTAAGATTAGAAATAATTTTTACACACTCTTTCTCACTTTTTCCTAGACAATAGAATGCTAAAGTAGACAAATCATTAGAGGGTATCTTATTCAATTGTATTATAAATATACATTGAATAAATGAATGAATGCATGAAGCGAAGATGTTAAGTGACATACGCAAGTCACATACGTTAGCATCAATGCTAGGACTAGAGCCCAGATCACAATGTCAAGTTTAAAGTAAAATCCTGACTTTTAAAATGCTGTGATTTCTTTTCTTAACTTTTATTTTCATATGGTTTTAGACCTATGGAAAAGTTGCAAAAATAACAGACAGTAGATGTATATAGCCTTCACTCAGTTCCCCCTAATGTTAACTTATATAACTATGGTATAGTTATCAAAACTAGGAGATTAATATCAAATTCAGGATCCCATATTACCTTTTGTTGACTTTGTCTCCTCGATATTTTATAGTTTCTCGGTCTTAACTCTTCTTTTATGACCTTGACACTTTTGGAGAGGACCAGTCAGTTATTTTGTAGAATGTCCTTCGATTTGAGTTTGTCTGATGTTTTCTCACAAGGACCTTGAGGTTATGCATTTTGGGCAAGAATAAGTGATATGCCCTACTCAGGGCATAGTATCACGGGATACATGATGTCAATGTATCTTACTCCTGATGACGTTAACCTTCATCCCTTGAGGAGGGTGGTGTCGGCCGGGTTTTTCTAATGTAAAGTTACTATTTTTCCCTTCATAATTAATATATATATTGGATGAGATACTTTTAGACTCAGCAAAACTCCTGTGTTTCTTCCATCTTTTGCCCACTGATTTTTAACATTTATTTGTGGATCTTGTCTGTAATGATTATTACTATTTTGTTTGCCTAATATGATTTTGTATGCCCCTCATTCCTTCTACCTTTAGTTGGAATTCTTCTAAACAAGAGACGTTCCTTCTCCCCCATTTATTTGCTTATTCGGTTATACATTTATGTTAGTATGGACACATGGGTATTTATTTATTTTAAAGGTTATAATTCAGTACTATTATTGTGTATTTTGTTCAAATTATTTCAGCTTCAGCTATTGGGAATTTTTTTCAGACCGGCTTCAGTGGCTATTCAGCATGCCTCCACCCTTTTTTGAGCACTTTCTTATTTTTTGTAACACAAGATATTCCAGATTCGCCTGGTGTTTTTCCTGCTCAGCTCTGAAATAAGCCACTTGTCCAAGGAGTTCTTGTTCCCTTTATTGGAGAATGGTATTTAGAAACCAATATCTGCGTGCTAGGTATGCTTATTGCTACTGAGGTGTTATTGCTTGTAGATCTTCTTAATGGATAGAGCTAGAGTACATATGTATGTATACTAATCCTTGCATAGACATTTGTTCATATTTATTTCTGTATCTATCTGTCTGTAAATATATGAACAATTGTAAGTTAATACTGATATCTCTGATTCTAATTTAATCCAATAGGGTTCGTTCCAGCTTCCTATGTTTCCTTGTTTGTAACTTTTTTATCTAACAGTGAAAAATTTGGCTCTCATTATCTACAATATACTTACTTATTTGTTCAGTCCTGGTACACACATCAAGTAGTTACAAAGTTGATAAGCTTTACCCCTGTGAGAAACTGATTTACTCATCAGAGTAAAGTAATTGTGTGCAGTTCTTTTTGCTTCCCAGTATCTCAAAATGTTTTTTTTCCAAAAAAATACTTTGGTTCATTGTTTTCTTTTCCATCCCATTCAGTGTGGTTATGTTATTCATTTATAGTGTAACTAGGTTCATTTGTTACTTGTACATTCACGTCCTATTCTGGGTTATATTAATTTTCCTTTATTTTTTTAAATTTTAACTTTCATTAATTTTTGTGAAAATGGCTATAGTTCTGAGGGGAAACTATTCAAAAAAAAAGTTATACTTGGAGAACTGTTGCTCCCTCTACATCCTTACTACCATTTCTCCCTTCTTCTTACTCTTTTCTCTCACATTCCCTGTAAGTAACCTCTTTTTTTAGCTTCTGGTTTATCCTTTCTGTGTTACTTTTGCGCAAATGAGCAGATACATGTTTATTTTCTTATATATTTTTATTTCTGACGAGAAAGGTAGCTACTATAGATACTCTTTTGCAATGTACCTTTTTCATTGAACACATTTTCCTGGAAACCACTCCAATTCCATGCATAAAGATCTTCCTCATTCTTTTATACAGCTGCAGAGTACCCCATTGTGTTGCTCTAACATAATATGTTCAGTGACTTTCCTGGGCACGAGCATTAGGTTGTTTCCAATATTTTGCAATTAAAAACAATGCTGCAATGAATAACCTTGTGCATATATATTTTCTAATTGTTGGAGGTATCATCAGGGTAGAGTACTAGAAGTTAGATTGCTGAATCGATAGGTAATTGCATGTGTGGGTTTGTTAGGTATTGTCCAGTTTATCTCCAGAAGGGTTGGACAGTTTTCATTCCTACGAGTAGTACATGGGAGTGGCTGTTCCGTTACACCCTGATGAACAGAATGTGGTATCATTAATTTTTGCCAGTCTGAGAGTTAAGAAATGGTACCTCAGTGTTTTAATTTGTACTTTGCTGATTATGACTGTATTCAAATATTTTCGTATATTTGAGGGTTATTTTCTGTGAAAATTGTTCAAATGTTTTTCCAATTTTCATGTTTTTGGTGTTTGTTCCCCAATTTTTAAGAGTTGTTGATATATTGTAGATATTGGCTCTTTGTCTATGGTATATGTTGTGAATATTTTTTCTCAGTTTTTCAGTTGTCTTTGACCTTGCAAATTTTCCCCTGCATATATTTAGATTTTTTTTATTTATTCAAACTTATCAATCTTTTCTTTTTTTTCTTCCAGTTTTATTGAGGTATAATTGACATACAAGACTGTATAAATTTAAGGTGTACAGCACAATGATTAGACATACATATATTGCGAAATGTTTACCACAATAAGTTTAGTTAACATCCATCACCTCATATAGTTACAAAAAATCTTTTTTCCCTGTGATGAGAACTTTTAGGATCTTTTCTTTTATTGCTTCTGGATTTTGATGTGCATTTGGAAAGCCTTTTCCTATTCCACAGCTAGAGGAATTCATTCATGTTTTCTTCTGGTATTCATATGGTTTCATTTTTAATTTAGATCCCTAACTCATTTATAGTATATTTTGGTGTATACTGTGAGATATGGACCTAGTTTTATTTTGTTTCCAAATGGCTACCCAGTTGTTCCAGCACCATTTATCAAAAGTTTATCTTTACTCCAGTGATTTGAGATGCCACTTTTAACACGTGCTAAATTTTAGACTGTTTCTGGTTGTTGCATTCCATTTTTCTGGATTATTTGTCTACTTATGTTCCAGTACTACATGTTTTAATTATAGAGGCTTTATAGTATATTTTAATGTCTAGTAGGGCTAGTCCCCCTTGTAGTTTTTCTTTTTTAGTGTTTTCCTGCCTATTCTGAAGTTTCCTGAACTGTAGTATCACCTTGTCTAACTCCATAAAATAGCTTGCTGGTGTTTTCGTTGGGAGTTCATCAAGTTTATAAATTAGCTTAGGGAGAGCTCACATCTTTATAATGTTGAGTTGTCTTAGTCAAGAACAGGATATGTCTTTCCATTTCTTCAAGTCTACTTTTATGTCTTTAAAAAGTATTCTTAAAAATTTTAAATGTTCCACATTTCTTGTTAAATTAATTCCTGAGTATTTAATCTTCTTTATTGTTATTGTAAATGGGTTTTCTTTATCATTATATCCTTTAACTATTAACTACTTATTTATTAGTATAGTAAGGCATTTATTTTTTATGTTAATGTTATATCATGCTACTTACTGGACTCTTTATTTGAGTTAGCATTATTATTGATTCTCTGAGGTTTTCCTGGTATACTATCATATTATCTAGAAATAGAGATAGTTTTGCTGCTTCTTTAACTGTTCTTGTGCCCCTAATTTCTGTCATCTAATTGTATTGGCTAATATTTTGAGTACCTTGTGGAATAGTAGCATAAATATGGGCATGCTTATCTTGTTCACAATTTCAGTGGAGATGTTTCTACTCTTTCCTCATTAAATAAGATATTGGCTTTGAAATTTAGATATATATAATTTTATTTATATATATTATTTTATATGTTATATATACAGTATCCTTAATTCCTATTTTCTTCATGTTTATTTAATCATGAATTAGTGTTTAATTTTGTCAAAAGCTTTTTCAGCATCTATAGAGACAATCATGGTTTTTTTGACCTTAGATCTATAACATAATATGTAATAGTAATAGATTTCTAAGTATTAAAGTAGTTTTACATTCCTGGTATAAAGCCCATTTGGTCATGGTGCATTTTTTTCTTAATATGGTATTGGATTCTGTTTGCTAATATTTTATTTAGTATTCATGAATTAATTATGAGTGATATTGGTCTCTTGTTTCTTTCCTTATAATGTCTTTATTTTGTTAGATATCATTGTTACACTTGTTACATAAAAGGAATTATCAATTTTTAATTTTTTTTCAGTGCACTAGAATAATTTCTGTAGCCTTTATATGGTCATAGAAAGTATGTAAAAAAATCCCCTATGAAACCATCAGGGCCTAGTGCTTTTTATGCAGTAATTCCTAGGTAACTTCCTGTTTTTTTTCCTATGGAAATTGTTCTGTTTAAGATTTATAGTTCAAATTAAGTCAGTTTGGTAATATCTATCTAGTTTTTCCAATTTATTTGAATAGAGCTCTGCAAAGCAGTCCTGTGTGTGTGTGTGTGTACATGTGTGTGCATTTCTTTTAATTTCTTTGATTTCAATGGTTATTTCCTTTTGTCATTTCTTCTTTTGCATCCTTTTCTTACTATACTTTTGCATTGCTTTTTCTTGATCAGGTTAGCTAGTGCTTTTTCTCTCTCATTATTTAAAAAAACAAGATTCTAATTATAATTAGATACCCTGTTTTTTAATTCTCTATTCTGTTTCCATCCTTATGATACCTTATTTTTGTTTCCTATTTATTCCTTTTCTACTTTTGGAGACGGGGATTTAATTCATTTACTTTCATTCTTTCTTTGTTATTAATGAAAGTCTTTAGTGCAATAATTTTCTTTTTATCAGATATGTAGTGTTTTCATTATCATTATTTTTTTATTTCTGTCATGTCAATTTGTATTTCGCCTTTTACCCAAGAGTTATTTAATAAAAAGTTTTTTTTTAATGTACAAGTGGAAAGGCCTTCCTTGTTTTTTTAAAAAAATATATGTAATTTTTTATTTAATTGCCTTATAATTATGGAATATTGTTTATAATATTTTTGCTTTATCAGAGTTACCAATATTTTCTTTGCAACTTAATATATGATCAATTTTTGTTCACTTTCTGTGAGTACCTGAGAAGAATGTGTATTCTCTGTTCTTAGGGGGTAGAGTTCATTATATATCCAGAAAATCTACCGTGTTGGTTATGTTGGTTAGATCTTCTATCTCCTCTCTTCTTTTTTGTCCATTTGTTCTGTCTTGTACTAAGAGTGGCATATTAAAGCCTTGTATTATTAGTGTTTTCCTCTTCTTGCATCTCTTGTAGATTTTGCTTCATAAATGCATTTTTCTGATTTCGTTAGAGCCTTTCCAGCTGCCTGACTCCATGGATGATTCATAAACCTTTCTCATTTAACAAAATAGTAGAATGCATTGGAATGACCTTATTGCTCTGCATAAAAATAAGGTCCTATTGATTCTATCTCAAAATGAATTCTAGACCAGAAAATACTTTGAAAATTGTCTGTGTATATTGTTATGGAACACTTTGTCTCAAAAATAGATTTTTTATTGTAATATTTAACATTGAATACTTTAGACCATTAAACTACTGACATTTCATAAAATTTAGCCCAGCAGTTCCCAACCCTGGCTGTGCATCACATTAAAAGCTTGTCACGCAGATGCGTAGGCCTTACCACTGGGATTTCAGTTCAGTATATCTGGACGTGGCCTGAGACCCAGAGGCAGAAAATCTGGAACTACACAGGGAAACTATTGATGTAGTCCTCTAATTTTGCAAGTGTTCCTCTTAAGCAATGTTTAATTCCCCACCCAATCACTTTGATATTCAGACCATTCAAACCTATTTACCAGCTTTGCTGGTAAATGTCCTCCTTCTGAACCTTTGGCATTTTGACTTGGTGATCGTGACACATATTCAACCATTTAAAATGTACTTAGGTTGACAACAGGCAGTATTAAGACTCTCTCCTGGGTAAAATACAAACAGTTCCTTAAACCTGTCACTCTTATATTTCCAAACAAAAGAGGAGCTATGTTAGCATCTGAACCAACAGCTGTAAATAAAGCTGAAGGATGTGATTATTTAACAAATTTGTTCACACACAAAAAACCAACTTTGTATACTATAAGTATCTGGGCACTTAGAAAAGACTGTGAGTGATAAGGAAAATACAAAGAGATTATTTGGAAAATCGTGCAACAAAACTATAACCATTGAACTCATTCAAGCAACAGAAATATTAGTTAGAAGCCAAGCTCTAATCATTTGGAATTTTCCTAGACTTGGAAACAACTAACATCACTTCATAATGTCAAGTAGGGCAATATTCTGAAAAGTTCTTGTTCTGAGTCTTTAGTTGTTTTGCTAAAGTCTCACTCAGTTTCAACTGAGCCTAGGTTACAAGATTATTAGACTCAAGTGTCATCCAAACTGACAAATGAAAGCATCCCATCCCTGCCATTGTCCACAAAATACAATGGAGAATAATAGGTAATATTACTGTCGATGTTGCATTTGGCTGGTAGTTTCTCTGTTAAGCTAGTAGATGAGTTATTTATCATCTCTTTTGATTGTAAAATAGATGCAGTGTTGTAATTCAGGGGTTATTCATATATCCTTTAAGATTTTTACTGTGCTTGCACATTGCACGTTGACATTCATTTTTAAAAAATTATTCTGGTGTAGCTGAGGTGGAAGCCTGAAAGTATTGGTCTTATTTATTCAGTGGTGAAAGAGAGACAGAGAGTTAGGGAATGCTCTGCCTCAGGCTATCAATGTAGATCTCTGAGATGACTAGAGGCTGGGAAAGAAGTTCAAATCTGTCTTCATTTCCCAGGCCAAGATTTCTCTACAAGACTAATTTTCAATTTAGCCATAAATATAACATTTGATTTCCCTTTATAATGTATATAAACATATAGAGCCTCCTTTGTCCTTATTTCAGAGTTCCTTACCTTCTACTATTGGAGGCAAAGCGAAAGTCAGGAGAATTAGACTAATATGAAAAATGACCAAATTATTATTGCCCCGGAGCAGAGCACAGTTGGAGTTTATCAGTGAATCGTTTTATAGCCTCTGATAATGTTTCTGTCTCCTGAATCCATCCTCTGCTAATATTCCTGTATCTTCCAAAGCAATTCTATGGAAGAATTATCAGCAAAATTGTTCACGTGCAAGGGAAGTACCTTAATTTATTGACGGTAAAACAAATGTTGTCAGTTTTTACTCCAATTCAAAAGATAAAAAACACCAAACGAGAGTCATACACAACAGATGTTACTATTAAACAAAGGAAAAACTATAAGATCTTTTCATCTTTTGAAATAAAATGGAATGTCCAACCACTATTTTATTAAAATTTTTTACTATAAATAAGACTAAAGAAGAATCAATAAAATTATTTCACTTAAGAGGTAATCATGCTTCTCCATAAATATTTAAATATCAATTGAAGTACAGATGTTTAGCAATTCAACAGACGCCTTCCAGTGATATATGCACCATTTACCATGATACACGCAAACAAAAAATTGCATCTATTTCAGAGTTTTGAATGTGTCAAAAATGCCCTGGTATACTGCTCAGTAGTTACAACTAGCAAACAATTTGCACAAATATTGATTTGAGATAAGATCATTTTCATCAGATCCTGGTTCAAAGCAAGCAGACATTGTAGGTATAATAATATCAGACACGTTTTTAACAGTGTTTAAGGGACCAATTTTTTTGTGTGTGAGGGAGATCAGCCCTGAGCTAACATCCATGCTAATCCTCCTCTTTTTGCTGAGAAAGACCAGCTCTGAGCTAACATCTATTGCCAATCCTCCTCGTTTTTTTCCCTCAAAGCCTCAGTAGATAGTTGTATGTCATAGTTGCACATCCTTCTAGTTGCTGTATGTGGGACGCGGCCTCAGCATGGCCGGAGAAGCGGTGCGTCAGTGCGTGCCCGGGGTCCGAACCCGGGCCGCCAGTAGCGAGCGAGCGCACTTAACCGCTAAGCCATGGGGCCAGCCCTGGACCAATTGTTTTGAACATTATACTTGGTACAAAGGCCCCATGAGAGTGACTTTTAACCCCATCAATTCTTTTAGGCAGGAAAATATTAAAAATGATTTTAAATAACTTTGGAACTAAATTTGGTCATGTAAGAATTATTCTTGAAACATTAGTTTGATTAATAGATGTTCCAGATTTACAAGCCGTGTCTATTAGAGAGATAATTTCAGGTTTTTTAATTTTACCAGAAGGAGAAAGGAAAATTGTAGTGTAGTCTAAGTTCTGCTGTGATCATACTTAATTAGTTGTGTGATTGTAATAATAATGCTAGGAATAGTAATGTAGCAGTTACCATGTATTCAATATTTACTTTGTACCAGGTATGTTGCTATACACTTTACATTGATCCTGAGATTTAAAAATTACAACTACTATTATTTGGAGCATTTTGCATAAGGAGAAGGTACTCTCAGAAAAATTAAGTAACTTTTCCAAGGTTAAATTTCTCCATAATTTATACTAATTTCTACAAATGTCTTCTTTTCTTGGTTAAGCTAAATCTTTGAAAAACTGCCTTGATCATGCAATGTAATCATGATGTAATGCAACGAGAGTGGTGCCAACTCTTTGGGCTTTCTGGGTAATAGTGAGGATGCTCCACTCTACTTGGGGACATCATTTGGCCCTGGGTGTAATTGGTCCAGCATAATTGTGAGCTACTTTGTAATGGGCTTCAGTTGTATCTGATTGTCTACTTTGCTGCAGTGAACAGGACTGTGTATTTGATGAGAGTCACAGCGGTATAGGTATAAATGTGACATTACAAATGATGTCATATGCAACACATGAGACAATTATTTAATGAACAATGACTATAAGCATTCTACATTGCGTTTTATTCAAAATGTTTCATAAGAAAGGCTCTTTTGTATTCCGTGAGGTGATGATGGAGTAATTATATAGTACTTTTTCTAATGGGAAAATTATGAAACATTCACATTATATAAAAACTAGAGAGATGACAATATAAAATTCAGTAAAGATGCCGCCTACTCCACATGTCCATACACGTGACTATTTTCTCTAATGTTTTCTTCTTGTACTACAGGAGAGTCTGAACATTCATTGAATTAAATAAGTGTTAATGTGGTTTCTGCTTTCCATTTTTCATTTTAACTCAAATTATTCAGAACAAATTATGATTTTAAAGTCCCTAGCTCAGAGCTTTAATTTTAAAAAACAACTTTAAGAAAACATTTATATGCTCAAAATTCATTGAATACCAACTCTGAGCCAGATACCTTGCGTAAGACTTGAGGACAGAAACAAATGATTTAGTCTTTTGGTTGAGATATACAAATTAAGAAATGATTCTCCAGAGCTTCTTTATATGAAGTTCATGGTCTCCATATAAGTCTTTGAATAGGCTGCAGAGGATTCTTGAAATCCTGAAATTATATGCAAATCGTTGTGAGTCTATGGGTATGAACATTTTGCTAGGGTAGATGTTCATGGATTTCATCAGATTCCCCAAAGATTCATAATGTAAACAAAGTTAGGAATTATTAATCCTCTTCTTCCCTGGCAACGGAATTAAACTAGTTTTAGTGGTAGGTTTTTTAACATGCAAAGAAATTTTGGTTCAAAAGTATTATGACTTGCCTAATATCAAGTATCTGCTTAATGGCAGATTTAGAATAAGAATAATAAGTTATCTTTTGACATAGTCCAGAATTGCTTCCCACCATGTATTTATCTCATTAATATTATCTCAATTTTTATTAAAAGTCTAAAATATTGGCTAGCCATATAGCCAGAAGCATTTTTTCTTATATT
Organism: Diceros bicornis minor; assembly: GCF_020826845.1. NCBI lineage: Eukaryota > Metazoa > Chordata > Mammalia > Perissodactyla > Rhinocerotidae > Diceros > Diceros bicornis. Next base: position 18,682,346 of record NC_080766.1, read on the forward strand.
CTCTTCATCTGTTAAATGGAGATATGGGCTTTCATACACTTCCATGTTTAATAGGGGGAAATTCCAACCCATCATTAGACATTCAAACTCTAATTCAGCTTTTATTTCTGCTCAATTTTTGTAAGAGGCAAAGAACAACCAGAATTTTTTAAACGTAATTTCCTGGAAGAGACTTAATCTCAGAACACTGTTTATCCAAGTCACAATATCTTTGATGTCTAACGATCTTTGATCATCATAAAGATAAATAAAAAAAAAAGATTCCATTGTGTTTCTTCTGTTCTCTGACAACTAAGACAAGGGCATAAATGAACAGAATTTTAGATATTTCAACAGGATTGGGCAAGATGTTCCGGTCAGACCAGTAAACCAGATAATGTAATTAATCTGAGGAGCCCATTCTTCGTGCATTCTGGTAGCCATCAGTGGTTTGGCTTGCCTTTTTGTTTGTTTGTTTGCTTAGCATTCAGATTTGGTTTCTCTATCAGGAAAATGGTATTTATCAGTTTAAATGATAACAACTTAGTGTTTTCCTATATGACCTCAGAAACTGTCACTTTTATCAATGCACATATATAAATATATATATGAAGATTGATTTGCTTATTTAAAATCCTTCTATGAGAGCTGTTTTAAAGATTTTAGTTATTTTAAATAGAAAAATTGGAAGATATGATCTTTTCAGAAAAGGTAATATGCCTTGCCTATTTTGTCATTATGAAGAGTAAAGTTCATGCTACATTTCATGTATTTATCTAACATTTTACCACTCTAGGGGCTGAAAAATAGGAGGAAATTAGGTCAGATTTAGCCTTTATAAAAGGCATTTTTACTCTGACACACCACTGGGTGGAGTACATTGCTAGCCCAGACTCTAATTATTACTGTATTGTAGGGTGTTTCTGTGCCAGAAGAGAGAAACTTCTAATCAATTTTGAGGTTTTGTGTATTGTTTTAAAAATCTGGACATGTTTAATAAAGGCTAAATGACTAGAATATAATACCAACATTGAATATGCTCTGGCATTATAACTTTCAAGATTCAATCCATCTTCCCTAAACCCATGGGAGATAAGGTTTGACACCCTGCCTAGAAAACTCAGGGAATTATTTGGAAGAAGGCCATTTTATGTTGTGGTCAAAAGAGCAGCTGTAATTTGGGCTGAATTAGTGCTTTATCTCTACGTGGTAAAGCATAAAGCTTATTTTTGATAATGGAATCAAACTGTACCCAGATATTGAATTTGACTTTTCATTCGATGTTGCTTTGATACAGTTGATGTTGGAACTGAGCCCTAATCTTATAATAAAATGAACTTCTGTCAGATTCACTGGGGGACTATTGTTGTTGATAGCATTTACCTGCATTTGGCCTTCAGAACTTCATGAATGAGAATAATTTCATAGGACGTGTTAGTTCTCTGTGACTTTCAGTTTTCCCCATTCCTCTCATGTCTCTTTAATTTTTTCTATTTAAATGCTGGGAAAATGAAATTTACTGATCAAGTCTAAAAATCTCCAACGTTACAAATTTATTGTGTCTCAAACTTTGCAGTTCAATAAAATTACGACATTTTCATAAAACTCTTTAGAATCTATAATTCCAAACATATATCTCATATCTCAAGTAAAAAATTTTACGTTCTTTGAAAGACTCTCACTTTGACAATTCCTTTCTCTTTGTTTCTTTTATTCCTTTAATTTCATTTTTCTGCTCACAGTACCCCTTCGTTTCTTCTAAGCTTTCAGCTCTCAAACCTCACCCTTTAGTTTTCATGCTTCCAAACCACCCTCCTGCTCCATTTTCCATTCTAAAATGAATTCTCTTTCATCTGTGTTTTTTTAACAGCCTCATGTTTTCACTTCACTTAAATTTTCTTTCCAATGCTATTAAAGATTCTTTATTTCTCCTCCCCTCCCCCTAAAGTATAGCATCTCATCTATTTCTCTATACTGGAGCTGCTGTTTACCCATGGGAGGCACGTTCTCATGCACACAGCTCAGTGCTATGATGATTTCAGTGGTGCCAGCATATTTTAACCACATCATTATCATGTAGTCCCAAAGCCTTGCTCACTGAAAACACCATCTTTAAAAGGATTTCGTTTCCATTAATCAATTTTAGAACTTGAGATTCAAGCACGTACAGCATTTATTAGAATGTTCCCTACTTGTTCCCACATTCATTTCATTCTCTTGACTATCTGAGAAAAAGGAATTGTGCAAGGGTCTTTTCTTCCTCCATGCTTACCTCTCCTTTCTATATCCCACCGAGCCCCCCCAAGTCTATTCTTCCATACAGTAGTTAAATCAGAGCATGCGGCAGGACGGCATTGTGTGAACTGGTGGCCACACAAGTACTTTGTATTCACTGGAGGTTTAGAAGTACAGCAGCTGCATATAAATATGCATAGTTGAGAGATTCATGATGGTGCCACCTCATTCTAGTGCTGGTTGGCTGCAGTGCAGGCGCTACAAATCAATGAACATTTTCCCCATCCATCAGCTGCTCGCTTGCAAGCAGACAAAACACTTACAATGCCAGAAACCCACAGAGAGCTCCTTAGTGAACGAAACCTCACTGTCACAAGATTCAAAATAGCCCTCTCCCTCCCACCCAGAACCTCCGCAGCTCTCGACCTCAAATGTCTTTTTTTATCCAATGTGGATCACAAGCACTTAAAAAATAACACCAGGAAAGAAAGAGAAAAAAAAGGAGCAATGATAAATCAGGGTTTGGAGGGTCCTCATGTTACACTTGTCACAAAACAAAGGATTCTTTGAGCATTAACCCTTTTAGAGAATAAAATCCATCATAAAGATGAATCCACTTATGTTGACTGTACTGCTTTATAGTTGTAGGGTTTGAGTGTTGAAGCATTTAAGTATGCAAAGCGTTGTGCCATACTGTGGCAGACATTTGTAATTTATCCATAGTCATTTGATGGCTTTGGGTACTGAAGGAGTTATAATATGCTGATATGAGAAAAATAAATCATAGATGTACTTAGTAGTAGAAATCATGTTATCTCCCATTGATTCAACAATTTTTGCAGAGAGCTCAGACATATTTATATTGTAAACCATTCAGTCCATGTAGAAATTTTAATAAAAGCTTAATTTCATTTAATAAACATATTAATGAATCAAATGTATACTTCATGGTGAAAAGATAAATTTATTACATCTAGAGAAAGAGTCTATTTTTCATTTTTAGGTGGATTAACATTAGCCACAAAAATAGTTCATTCTTGTGTGGAATGAGTGTTTAGCTATTAAACAGTTTATAATGCTTTCTGACAACTTGCCAATCAAGTTTCCAATAATGATAATAATCAATTCAAGTTTTCATTTATTCATTCACTTTTTCAATTATTTGTCAAATACTTACTGTAACACTGTGCAGTATAAAATAATATATGATAATATCTATAGTCCATGTTTTGAAGATGTGAATATTCTGGTTGGGGAGATAGACAATACAGTTATGTAAGTGATCATGTGACTTTCAAATTTTGAAAAAGTCTAGTTCTAAGCATGTCATGTTGAAGATGCTTAGTAAATACTTGATAATTGTGTATGACATATTGACTTATAACTTATCTAGCTGGTTAATATGTTTGGTCACTATATTGCAGGAAAGGTATAAACAAATATAATTAATGTAGTTGTAATTAACCATAACTATGGCTCAGAGAAGCTGACTGGCATGTCCACGTTTTATTTGCTTGGGAGCAGCAAAACCAAATTTGAACCCCTATCTGCTTAACTCAGAGTCTGTCCGTTCACTTTCACTAAGCCATGTTGAATTACAGGACAGAATGTGATAATTGCTCTAGATCAGAGGAGGTAAAGATCACTTCCAGCTGGGATGACTAAAGAAGACATCATTAAGAAGGAGTAGCATTCGAGCAAGCCTTTGAAGAACGGGCACAAGAACAAAGCAAAACTACAGACAGGGGTGAGCATTGGTGAAACATTATGACTCTGGAAAACAAGTTGCCAGGCAGACGAAGGACATGGCTTTCAGTGAAATGGATGCTGTAAATAACACCACTATTTAAATAATTGCCAGCCAGAATCCTCAGTTATTATCCACAAATGGATTTGTATTTCAGGTTTCAAATGAAAGTCAGTTAAACTGTCTGGATCCCAGTTTCTTCATTTCTAAAGGATTTGAACCAAATAACCAATGAAGACTCCTCTAGGGAGTTCTGTTTTGCAATGCTTTGATTTTCATTTTTTTCAGAATATATAAAAAAATGCTGGAAGTAGCTGATTCAATGTATGGCAGTTATATACCCTGTGTATATGTAATTATTCTCAGAACACAAAGCATATCTAGGTATTTACATAATCTATATCTATGTCTATATAAACCAGTTATTTGCATTTGATTGACTAATCTAAGCTTTAAATTTAATTTCAAGAAAACTTTTATTTCTGGCATGTATTTTTTCCCATTTTGCCTCCCATTAGTGTTTGAATGCAAACTAATTCTTATAACAATTTAATCAACACATAACAAGAAAGTAAACATATATTAAGTATATGATAAATAGAAGATTTGGGGATTATGCACTCTCTCACAGTATCTGTTTTGTATTTCTACTATTGGAAAAGATATAGAGGTTGGAATATTAGACATTAATTCATCAATAAAAAGGCATTTTTTGTAATATTCATGTTTTTGAATAGATTCACATATTTTCCACTTTTCTAGCCTATAACTCAGACAATATTCAAACGAATATTTTGGCAGTGTTTATCAAATATATATCAATGATATATATATATATATCAAATAAATATATTGTGTATGTGTGCACACGCATGCATGCATGTAAACAAGTTGAGGGAACATGAGAACTTAAAGAATGATACAATACTTATTTTTTCCTGACTTCAAATCTTTTTTTTCTGCCAACGTTTTCCCCCTAATTTTCCTTCCCAAACAAGAAAAGAGAACAAAGAGAGAGAAGTGTTTTGTCTGAATTTAGGGTGAAAAGAAAACCAAACATCATTTTTCTCATAATTTTTGCAAAGGCTACTAAAGGGATATTAGTGGGGAGCTCTTCCTTGAATAGAATTGCCCTGGATGGAATTCCATCCTGCCATTGTTGCTGCCAAGCACATTAACAGGGAACTGGATGTCGTGAGAGTCCTGGACTCTTTCATTTTCCATCTTACACTTTCTCTTATGTCCTAAAATAGTATGTTTGGGTAAACACTTATTGGATTCCAATTTATTTGGAATTGAGCTGAATTTATTGAGTTTGTTTTAATGGTTTGAATGAAACTAAACCTCACTTGCAGCAAACAACACAGTGCTTTGATCATTGTAATTCTGACTCTGATCTTAAGTGGAGATAGTTTAAGCTCATTTTGGTTAAATCAGTTTATGGTCAAATTAGCTAATCTTCTTAACAAATATTTACTTAGCACCAACTATACTCATTAGTGCTGAGTCTTGTTAAGATGAAAGGAAATATAACAAGTTTTCTGACCTTGATGGCTTATATTTTATTTTGAGAAATAATATTAAATCCTCAAAAAGTTACCAATTTAAGGTTTTATATACATAAATGCTAAATGAGTGATAAAATGTACAACGTTGTTTGAAAGTTCAGAGATCAGGAATTTGCGTAAGTCCTGGCTTTGTAACTAGGCAGTACCAGCACCACTTTTTATGCGAGAAAACTCTCAAGATGAATTTGCCCTCCGGTGCATTCTGAGCAGACGCAAGTTGAAAGCCGCTGCTCCAGGCAATGAAAGTAATTGAAACAATTTGAGATAATCACTTAATAAAAAGAAGATGAAATTGGAGCAGTGGGTAGATTGCAGTAAATTTTACTATCACAACTGGAAAAAAAGCCTCCCTTCAGAAGAAGTAGTATCTTGTAGGGATGATCTTAAGTTAGAAGAACTTTCACTTGAGTTACTTTTAAATAGGGTCATTAGTTTTTGTGAAATAAAATTGTCAAGTTTACACCATGGAAAAATTAAGAGCAAATGTTATTTAGTATTTCAAAACCAGTCATGGAATTAAACGCTTATATTTCAAGAAAGGGGAATATGAATGAATACTAAGTACAACAACATCTTAAGACTGGAACTTGGATAGAGTGTTAACTTAATGGCCCATAAGTCTTCCCATTTTTCTTAGGTACCATCTATATATCCATCTATCTGAGTAAGCAGCAGATATAGTAAAAAGGTAGGTTGGAACCAACATTCGGAAGATGTGAATTGCTTCAAGTTTGTGCATTTCACCTCTCAGTGAACTTGGAAATGTGTTTCAAATCATATAAATCTCAGATTTCTCAGCAACAACATGTAAAATAATAACTATTACCAAACCTACCTTCCAGAATTGTGAGGGCTCTGTAAGAAGTAAAGGAGTATGCTCTAAAAATGGTGAAGCCCACATTTGAGATATTGTCATTGCTGTAATATTACTTGCTTTGTTCTACGATATTTTTCTTTTAATGTTCAAAAAATTGAGTGAGTATATTTTAAATTCTACCTTTTAATAAATTTCCTATAGATAGAAATTGTTTTATTTCTTTAGTCTTTTGTTCTGTTATAAAATTGATAAAAATCTTGTCTGATATATACATTAATTATTTTAATCTGAGACTGGAGGAGAGGTGAAGGTGTATTAAAATTAATTATGAGATCAATCACTAGAAAAAAATGTAATTGTGGACAAAATAATGAGCAAATAAGTAATAAATCGATGATTAGAATGTAATTTGTGAGCTTCTTTAATGGCTTATTGAGCAGTGGATTCCAAAACTATGTTATTTCTTAAAATCTAAGTCTGTTGAAGTGACTAAAGAACAAATATCACGCTATCCTCTCCCCTTCCGGCACTATACCAAACAACGCTCTGCTGCTGTTTGTAGGATTTTCATGGCCAATTTTTCGAAAGTAGGTGGTCAGGTCCTTCTTCTTAGGTTGCCTTAGTCTGGAAGCTCCACTGAAACCTGTTCATCACGGGTAACCCTACTGGTATTTGAAATACCAGTGGCGTAGCTTTCAGCATCACAGCGACATGCAGTCACCACAGTATGACAACCAACAGACAGGTGGGTGGTGTGGTTCCCTGACTGTGAAATGAACCCAGGCCATGGCATTGAGAGTGCCAAATCTTAATCACTAGACCACTGGGACTGACTGTCTTAAGATTAAAAAACTATTTTTATGTTTAAAACTTACTATTGATTTCACAATAAAATGCCACATGACAGGAATATTATTAGCTAAATAAACAAATTTAGCTGAAAAAAATTTAATTTTGACCAAATTGGCATTCCGTTGTCAGTGTCCATGCATCAAACTATGTTCGGTTTTGGCCATCCAAAAAAAACTTAGGTGACAGGACACCGTCTCATCCACAGAGTGATTTATTTATTTCTTCTTAAGCTACTTGGGTCCAGATAGTAATTTGAAATGTTATTCATCTCTGATTTGGAAAAAATTGGGTTGTTCTTAATTTCCCATTCCCTAACTCACTCACTTAACTCGTTCTCATAGACCCAAAGTCAAGAAATTTCCACCTACATAGTGAGGGTAATGCTTTGAGTTTTAGAATCAGGACTTGAAAGCTCAGATTCTAACTGTACCATGTCATGCCTGGGGCATGTTACTTACAAGTTTCAGGCTCCTGCTCTGTGAAAATGGAGATTGTATCATTTCCTTCCAAATTTCTTCTAAAGGTGAAATGGGATATGAATAGCACAAATGAACAAGCTTGATGCCTGCCCCATGTTGAATGTTTGGTAATTATTAGTGTTGCTATTCATCCATCCATTCATTAGGTATTTATCTGTCAGGTACTGTGCTAGGAAGTGAGACTATGCAGATGGATCTGACACGTTCTCTGCTCTTTAGGAATATTCAGTGTGGTTGGGTAAGAGAAAGAAGAGACACACCAAAGAGTAGGCAATTATAATATGTATAATAAGTATGCTGAAGGATAAGCAGAGAGAACTAATGGGACACACAAAAATATCTAAATCAGGTTTGAGACAAGAGAGCTGTTTGTCCACTGGTTTAATCATTCAGTCCCTTAACAGTATTTATTTAGTGCCTACTATACACTAGTTATTGACCTAGAAGCTGGGAATATTATGGTGAGAAGAAAAACAGATACTGTGTGTTTTATGGGGACAGGTATCATCTTGTGAGAGAAGACAGTATTCTAATAATTACTACAATAAATATAAAATGAAAACTGCAACAGTTGCTACTAGGTAACCCAGTGCTTCTCACCTGGGAGTGATCTTGCTTCTCCCAGGGGACAGTTGGCAATGTCTGGAGATATTCTGAATTATCACAGCTAGGGGAGTGCTGCTGGCATCTAATGAGTAGAGGCCAGAGTACTGATCCTACAATGCACAGAATAGGCCCCCATGACAAAGAATTATCTAGGCCAAAATGCCCATAGTGCCCAGGTTGAGAAACCCTGAAGTAATTCCACCACTCCTTATAGAATATAAGCCCATGATGGCAGGAGTGTCCCTCTTTTTTCACTGACATATCCCCATATGCCTCTTTTTTCATTCCCATGTCCCCTAGTAATGTGCCTGTCACATAATAGGTATTCAGTAAATATCTGTGGGGCAAATGAAGCGGTTGTGAGTGATTATAAATAGCATATTCAAAGGCCTAGGCTTAGAGGAAGGAGCTGTAAAGGGAGGCTAGGGAGTCTGGAATCAAAGAGAGCAAGAGGGTGGTTCCATTGAGAAAACCAATGAGAATGGGCTTGCAGATATTTTAAGTCTATTTGCAAGTCTCAGTCACTTTATATGTACAACCTAAATTGTTACTCCTGAAATTTCATGCAGTTTCTTTTTATTCTGTTCTCATTGGAGAACATATTAAATATGTTTAAATAAATCCAACCTTTTCTATTTTTGGTTAAAGAAGTCTAAAATGTACTCAGCCTGTCTTTTTTGTCTATGCTGATTTATGTTTTCCAAATTCTCAGAATTGTGATCTAGATCAAGAGTCCCAGGGAAGAATCATTTAATGACTCGGACAAATTTGAATGAAGAGATGGGATTCCTTAGAGCAGTAGATCTTGAGGGAGTGTTTGTAGAATGAGTGGGGTGCTGGAGCAGAAATAGGACGGCTATTGCAAAAGAGCCATATAACCGTCTATTCCTGCCAGTTGCATCCAACCAAAGAGTGGAACATTGCTTTCTCGGGCTATGTACTCTGACTCCCTATATTAGGCCATAGCTCCCCTTTACCAGCTCTCCCAGCTCCCTGTCTATCATTTCTCAATGATGCCTACATTATAAATATCTTCATTTTCCTTTACCAATGGGGGAAGGATTCAACAGTGTGTGAATTAAACATGGCAAAAAAATATTGATAATGATTAATTTGTGAAAATCTTAAAATATATTTTATGAAGCAGCAAAGACACCAATATATTAGCAAGTCTTACACTCGCTCTCTTTTTTTTTTAAAAAAATAATTATACTGTAAGCACTTCACCCCATCTGTGATTACAGGAAATATAACTTCCCTTCTTTGGGAAGGAAAATATGCCTCATTGTGCATAGGCATGTGCACAAACACACACACACACACACACACATATACATACACAGATTTTGCCAGTGGCTTCTCCCAAGAGTACAGTAGTAAGTGGCAGCATTTGAAGGCAGAGGAAAGTCTGACATTACATGGGGAAAGTATAAGTGAGGAAGCGAAGGGAGAGAAGAGGGGACATGCCGCTGAGTGTTCTTCTTTACCCATCTCAGGTTGCGTTCTATTATTTGAAAAAGGAAGACTGTGGCTAAGAAACAGGCATAAATAATAAACCATTTAAATATTTTGGCCATTTTAAATCAAATCATTCATGTGATATCCAATATATTTTTTGAAATTGTATTACTATATAGTTTTGTATAGTTTGTACAATTGTATTATATATCTAAATGGCTGATGTAATTTTAACTAAATTCAATTACTTTAAGTCCAATTTGTAAAATTATGTGATTTATTTTGCTTTATCTGAATGTCCCACCTCTTTAACCCTTAACTGGAAAACCTGGAGAGTCACAAAAGGAAATTTTAGAAAAGGTAGCTGAAACCTAGCAGAGACACTCCTAGGATCTCTTTCCATTCCCTAAGGGAGAAGTGGAAAACCCATATTGCCCACCTTATAGCTTTTCTGCTACAGGTGAGAAGTTTCATCCTTCTGGGAGATGAAGCAACTTCAGGAGGAATTCTGTCTACATCATGACATTTTGTTGAAGTAGACTAAATCAAGATTGGGGGCCATGGTCTGTGGGGTGAGCCATCCTGGCTCACATGTAAGATAGTGATTCTTATTCATGTATGCACACCAGAATCACCTCGCTTCAGGGGCCCTTTCAGAATGCACATGCCTTAGACCCATTCCTGGATATTCTGCTTCAGTAAGTTCAGGGTAGGGCCTTGGCATGTGTATTTTGAAAAGACTCCTGGGTAAGCCCAATGAGCTTTCTGGATTAAAAATCACCAAAAACCTAGGGCTTTCTTCTCACGGTCATGCTACAAGGGTCCCTGATAGTTAAAGTTTTCACTATTGGACAGAAAGTTAAGAGAGTCCACTCTTTAGGACAGTGACCTGCCACTCTATGAGTTTGGGACATAGACTAACCTACCTTGCCCTGCCGTTCTTCCCACATTTTTACCTATGATTCACATCTATACAAATCAAAGCCCTAAATTTTTTGCTCATGTTTAAATAATATTTCAAAGAGAATGTCTTAAAGTGAAAAATATCTCCAACTACTAATTTATTTTAAAAATTCTTTTTTTATTGAGGTATAATTGATATATAAAACTATATAGGTTCAGGTGTACAACATAATGATTCAATATTTTTATACACTACAAATTAATCACCACAATAAGTCTAGTTACCATCTGTCACCATACAGAGTTACAAAAAGTTTTTTCTTGTGATGAGAACTTTTTTTTTTTAAGTTTTATATTTTCATCGGGAGTGTATGAGAGATTTGATTGTTCCAGGGGTAGCCTCTTTTTTTTGTGTGTGTGAGGAAGATCAGCCCTGAGTTAACATCCATGCTAATCTTCCTCTTTTTGCTGAGGAAGACCTGCTCTGAGCTAACATCTATTGCCAATCCTCCTCCTTTTTTTTCCCCAAAGCCCCAGTAGATAGTTGTATGTCATAGTTGCACATCCTTCTAGTTGCTGTATGTGGGACGCGGCCTCAGCATGGCCAGACAAGCGGTGCGTCAGTGCGCGCCCGGGATCCGAACCCGGGCCGCCAGTAGCGGTGTGCGCACACTTAACTGCTAAGCCACCAGGCCGGCCCCAATGAGAACTTTTAAGATTTACTCTCAACAACTTTCAAATATGTCATACAGTATTATTAACTATAATCACAATGCTGTATGTTACATCCCCATGACTTATTTTGTGACTGGGAGTTTGTACTTTTTGACCCCCTTCATCCATTTCTCCCTCCTTTCACCTCCTCTTCCCTCTGGCAATCATCAGTCTGTTCTCTGTATCTATGAACTTGATTTTATTTTTGTTTGTTTAGTTTCATCCATCAATGGATGAATAGATAAAGAAGATGTGGTATATATATACACAATGGAATACTATTCAGCCATAAAAAGGAATAGAATCTTGCCATTTGTGACAACATGGATGGACCTTGAGGGCATTATGCTAAGTGAAATAAGTCAGACAGAGAAAGACAAATATTGTATGATTTCACTTACATGTGGAATCTAAAACAAAACAAAAACAAAATAAAGATTCTTTTCTAAGTTATATAAATATATCCTGTATGCTTCTTTGAGAGAAGTAATACTTTAGAGAAATATTTGCAAAAGGCAATGATAATGAAGTAAACAACAATAGGTATAAATAAGTAAATAATAAATAAATGTATAACAATTATAGTTATCCCGTATGGAACACCTTTATATCTCATGTCTAACTCACTAAACTAGAGGCAACTTGAAGCTCATACAGATTTTAATTAAAATGTAATTCATCTTTCTATATATTTAAAATAGTATAGAAATGGCCTATTTTCATAATATTTTATTTGAACTTTATATATACAAAAAAGAAATCATCATACCTTTGCTTTTATTTATTCAATAAACATAAGAAACACTTTATCAGATAATTTTAAAATATAACTTCTGCCCTTATAATGCTACTGAAACTACTCTGTTTCCTTAGGATCACCTAATAAACTCTTAATTGACAAATGCAAGGGACATATGTAGTTCTTACTTTACTGGACTTCTCTGATGCCTTTGACTTGGTCAACCACCCTCTTGGAAATTCTCTTGACTTCTGTGACTGTCACCACTCTTCTTCTAATCTTTCACCATTCCTCCTCTATCTCCTTCAGGGGCTCCTTTCTCCTAGGAACACTATTATTTATCATTCTTCAGTTTCTTCTCCCTACATTCTAAACACTGTTTCTAGGTAAGCAAATTGATTCCCATAATTTCGACTCACTAGTATGCCTATTGTTCCCTTAATTTTTATCTCCAACAAACTGACTTCTTACCTGAGCCACATATTCACTGCCCTCTAGGTGGCTCCATCAGTATCCCAAATCTCAAAGCCATATTTCAGCATTTTCCTCTTCAAATTTGTTATTACTCTTATACCTTCTATCTCAGGCGGTGGCATCAGAATGAACCAATCTTCCAAGCTGAAAGTTGAGCATCATCTGTGACTCCTCCTTCAACATCATCACCCATATCTGACTTCTTCCAGTATGGCCTCCTACGTATTTCTGGAAACTTTCCTTCCTCTCCCTGCGTATTCCTACTGCCCTGGTTTGGGACTCTCATCATCTCTCTTCTGAACTACTATAAAACCCTCTTAATTTGTTTCCACATTCCAAGTCTTGCCTGAGTAATCTACAATTAAAGAAAAATCTTAACATATTATTACCCCACACATACACTGAAATACATCAACCATATGTAACAGGAATAGCAAATATAGCATCAGTGCCATGACTCCCTGTTCTTGCATCTACGGAAAATTTAGTAATCAACTAAAGTATTCTATTTTAATAAGTCCTAATATTCCCTCAGAGTCCTTCTCAAAACAGAAACCAAGCCATCCAGTTACATTGTATAAAATTTGGCAATAAGAGTAAATTCACTTGCCATATTAATTAGGATAAATCCCTTAGTACAACACAGGTCGTCCGTGATCTGTCCTTTGTCAAATTCTCTGGTTTCATCTCAAGCCACTCCTTGCCTCATATTCTATGTAACACTTCAGTGATAATAGTTTCTTTCTAACACCGTGCTGCGTGCTGCTTCTTCGCTCTGGGCTTTTGTTTATGCTGATCTCTTTGTCTGGAAGCTTTCTCTTCACACCTCCAACTTTTTGCCAATTCCAATTCCAGTTAATTCTTACCTGTCCTTGTAGCGCCAGCCTAGTTGTCACTCTCTTCCTGACTCCAGTGAGAGATGGTGTCTCTAATCCATGTTCCTGTAATATCCTGTGTGTATCTCTGTCAATGTCTGTCATTGCTCTTACTGTGCTTGGTTATCATTTTTCCAATTATGTGTTTGTCTGCCCCACTAGGTGATAGGCACCTTGAAACAGGAACAGTTCTGTTATTCTTTACAATTTAACAGGGACAACTTAAACAGTAACAAGCACGTAACAAAGCACTATATAAGATGGATTAATTAATTTTAAAAGTATTGCTACATATGGGGAAAAAATAGATATATGTAAGAGAGGTTTTCATCTTTTTTTAAAGCAGAGTTGCAAACTCCTGAGATGCACTCTCCAGCCCAATACAGTCCACCCCAGTCCATGTCATTAATTTATGTTGTCAGGTTGCTGTAGCAATTTGAATTTTAGACATCTGTGTAAATAATATAAATACTAAATATATTTTCTGAAAAAATTATGTATGTTTAAGTAATGACTTCAGAGAAAACAAGGTTTTTTGGGGGGAAATTGCTCCTAAATATCTAAAGTCTGTGTTTTTTTAAATCACAAATTATTATATTCTACATTATACATCAAAGTTACATATATTTTATATTTATTTGTCCTCGCCTGTGTTTAAAAGAATACATATTGGGGGGCCGGCCCAGTGGTGCAAGTGATTAAGTGTGCACACACTGCTTCGGCAGCCCGGGGTTCGCCGGTTCGGATCCCGGGCGTGCACCGATGCACCACTTGTCGAGCCATGCTTGTGGCAGCGTCCCATATAAAGTAGAGGAAGATAGGCACGATGTTAGCTGGGGGCCATTTTTCCTCAGCAAAAAAGAGGAGGATTGGCATCGGATGTTAGCTCAGGGCTGATCTTCCTCGCACAAACACACACACACACAAAAAGAATACATATTGACTTGATTATTTGTGAATGTAAGCACTATTTATTCACCCCAGAGACATGTTTTGCTTTTATATGGTTGCAGAATATTTAATAAAACTGTTCTAAGATATTTTTATAAAATAATGCATACTACTTTCCTGGGCTTCTTAGTCATAAACTGAAGACATAACTTTGCAGATGTGAAAGTAGGTAAAAGAGCTCTATATGGCCTGGAGAAATTTGCTATTAAAATTTATTCATATTTATATAGCAATGTACTTTTAGAGTCCTCAGTCAAAAATTTTTTTTTTTAATTTTCTTGAAGCTTTACTTGTCGGGTTTTTGTAAAACTAAGCAGAAATGATTATATACTAATATGGATATTTCCATATTGTCTGGATCTTAATTCATCATCAAGGTGTGTGTGTGTTTATACACGTTGTTTGGAAAGAATGTGAGAAGAAAGAGGCCAGAGGAAAAAGGGCTAAGTTTCAAAAGACAAATGCTGTGTAATTTGACCCAATAATACATGAGCCTTTGAGCAGGAACTTAGGTGAACTGGATCTCATATTTTACATGGAATGTTTTTGAGAATCATGAGACAGCAATCTGAAATATTTCTGCTTGATTCACCAAAACATCAGTACCACAAAGTAGTTTTCTCTTTTGTGTCTGAATGTAATTTGGTGACTCCTAGATTTGGAATGTGTTGAAATAAAATTGTTTATCTCAAAATATGAAACAATATGTGTACTGGCCACTTTATAGAGATGAACGGAAGGCTCTCCAGAAGTATAATAAAAATTGTGGGGAGAAAATATCTGTGTGACAAAGAGAAATAGTACCCTGTGATTCTTGTTTCATGTCAGCCAGGCAAACCAACTTCATTTCTAAGAAAATGGAGAAGGAAAATCTGGCCAAGGAAATGACTGATTCCTGGCCTTAGTAAGTCTGCATTTTCATGTATAGGAGTGCAGCTCGGAATCATTTCCTCTGAATTATGTTGCGGCTCAATTCATTCACTCCCTAGGGTTTCCTGAGCACGTTCAACATGTCAGGAATGATAAGCAAACACAGAATTGACCCCAGCTTCATGGAGTTGAAGGTCTAGTGGCAGAGAGAGGCAGATTATTCAATATTCACACAAACAAAAGTAAAATATTAACTGTCATGATTGCCAGGAAGGAATACAGAGGAATTAGCAGGGGAGTGGGAGAAGGTCTATATGAGAAATTAACACATCAGTTCAATGCAGTATCTTTGTTACGGAGACAGACATTCTTCGGGAAGGTAAAAACTACACATAGAAAGCACACACACCAACTTCAGACTATTATTGGTAACCAGGGTACCCTGGAGGGGAAATGGAATGTGTTGGGTGGAAATTTGGCTGCAATAAGATGCTTATTTAGCGTGCAGCTTACATTCCACAAAGGTACAGGTAATAAACATTTTAGCACATAAAGATCAACATGTTAGGTAGTAATAAAGGCTATGAAAAATAAAGCAAAAGAAGAAGCTGGAAAGGTTGGGGGGATGCCATTTCAGATTGGGTGGTAAGGGAAGTCCTTTCTGAGCAGACACCTGAAGGAAGTGAGAGAGTAGCTCTGTCCTGTTTTATTTTATTTTTTAAAGAGCTAGAGAAAAAGATAACTGAAGCAAGCATGGCAAAGGGGTAATGCCTATTTAATCTGAGTTGACTACTTAGAGCCTGTTTATAATTTTTGGTACTTCTGTACGTTTGTATTTGGAAGTATTTGAAAAATAATTTCATAGAGCATATGTTTCCAGTCAGTGGGAGGGAGGCTGGTGTCTACGAGGTCCTGGAAGAATCCAGGTTAGCACCAACAGTAAGGTAGGAGTTTCATGTGAGACAAGCCTGGAGAAGTGGGTAGGTACTAAACCAGCAGATCATTGTAGACTGTTAAGAAGTTAAGTCTTTATTCAAAGGGCAATGAGAAAATGTTGAAGGATAAGCATGAGTAGGAGTGATAGGATTGGCTCTGCATCTTGAAGAATTTAAGAACTTCCATTCAATTAAGAAATTTTAAGCTAACATCTACTATTTGCCAGGCCCTATGCTAGGTATGGGGA
Organism: Diceros bicornis minor; assembly: GCF_020826845.1. Classification (NCBI taxonomy): domain Eukaryota; kingdom Metazoa; phylum Chordata; class Mammalia; order Perissodactyla; family Rhinocerotidae; genus Diceros; species Diceros bicornis. The sequence goes on from NC_080766.1 coordinate 18,698,796, forward strand.
GACATAATGATGATAGGTCTTTTTTTTCTTTTTGCTGGGAAAGATTCACCCTGAGCTAACATCTGTTGCCAATCTTCCTCTCTCTTTTTTTTCCCCTCCCCAAAGCCCCAGTAGATAGTTGTATATTCTAGTTGTAGGTCCTTCTAGTTCTTCTGTGTGAGCCGCCACCACAGCATGACTACTGACAGGTGAGTGGTGTGGTTCCACTCTCAGGAACCCAACCCGGGCCCTGGAAGCAGAGTGCGCCGAACTTACCCACTAGGCCATTGGGGCTGGCTCTGATGATAGATCTTTATAATTGGAGAACTTGAAGTCTAGAGATGGGTGAAATTTTTGCTGTCATCTATAGATGAACTCACTGGCTAGCTACTTTGAGATCTCCCTGTAAGCTGTTTATTCTGCATTTTCAGCAACCTGCATGTTATCATCTTTGACAAAGATTGGGCAATCACCTTTATTTTAATGACTGAGAATTTTGGTAACTCAGTTCATTTATTAGGTAGAAAAATTTGTTTCTGTGTAATTCAGTAGCTGCTTATATGCCATTTTACCAGTTTCCTGTTGTATCCATGCAATATTTACGATCCTTTTCTAAATTTCAGGCTTTTAATATTTCAGGGTCAAGAAGTCCTGGGCAAAGAACAGAAGAATCACATGAAGGGCATGGTCATTGATAAAACAAAACAAAACACACCCCTTTTTTGGAGTGTCGTGTGAGAACTGGAACTTTACAGCATTGCCAAAAAGAGGATGTAAAATTCAAATATCAGTGATAAGTAAACTTTTAATACTTTGGAGGTAGCATATGTCCTCTGTCCAAGAAACATATTCTAAGTGATTCACTGCTGTTGAGAACCTGTAAGAAGTGATAAAGATTAACTCTTGATGAGAATATATGAGTATATCAAAGGATGCCAAACAATTCAAATGATTGGTTTAGGATCTTCTTCTGAGCACTTTCCTTTCACTTTGATTGACATCATTCCTGTGGTGTTTTATCATTTTCCACAAAACTTAACTAATGTACCTCTCAAGACAAATGAAGGTCATTGTTTGCCACAGAGAGAATGTGAGTATTAATTGAACTTGGTTATTGAGCCATTCTCTTTAGTTATGTAGAAAATGGGACTACCAAGTTACTCCAATGTCTCGAGTAATTTATTGACCTAGGCATAAATTTCATAGCCACTTAGATTTTGTTTAAGTAATACAAATTGATGCCCTATAGAATAAGCCACATTATATTGGTCGTAAAACAGGAGCAGTTATCTTTCTGGAACATGCTAGACTATTAAATCTTAATCTTTAGAACATGTAAAACTCAGTTATCATACTAGGAAAAGAAAAATCGTTGTGTCCAGACTGAAATATCTATAGATGAATTCTGAGGAAGAAAATAAAATTTATAGCTAAGACTGATGTCTACTTTTAAGATAATCATGAGTAATATAAACAATTAACTGAATCATACATATTGTATGCAAATGCCAAAACCATGGTGGAATTGTATCAAGTCTAATAAAGTATAACTTTGTATGTCCCCAAATTAGAATTGATTAAATTTATTTGTTTGATTGGGGCCAGGGAACAAAATGAAGAGTGAGATAATCTTATGAAAGATAGAGAGTGAGAATGCTAAAATCAGAAAATGGGGGAACTTCATGTTCAGTTCTTTTGTTGTTACTACATAGGCTCAACCTCAAGGGCAAAAGAGAATCCAATTTCTGATTTGAGAGCCTTCAGTGCTATCTTTCTCATTAACAATTAGATGAGGTTCATAAGTGATCATTTAACCATTCTGCCTTCACTTTCCTGAATAATACCTACTTCAGAACTTTTATGAGAGTGACAATAAGTAATTAGGGAACATGCCTTGAAGAATTTTAAGATATGGCAGAAACATAAAGTATCACAGTTATTATACTAGATACGAAGGTTTGAGAGAATTGACATGATGGTGGAAGGAGCTTTACATTTAGTCCTCAGAGGGTCAGTACAGTGGGGCTACGAGAAGTGACAGGGACCCAGGCCAAAACCTTGTCTTCACCCCTTACAGTCTTTCTGATGTTGGGAAGTTACTTAATTCTCTTAAGTATCTGTTTCTTTATCTATAAAATGGAAATAATAATTTTGAGTTTTAACTAACGTGTAAGTGACCTAAGATGGTGTCCAAAGCTAAATGAAGGTCATTAAGTTCCATTCTGGTGCATTCTCTTTAATCACTGTGTTCTTCTTTTCAAATATTACCTATAATATTTTTGCAATCAATTATATGTTACAAAAATCTGCAAAGTGTATGTTGTTGTCCCATTTTACGGAAAGATCACATGGTGATATGAAGGAATCTCAGGCTCAAACTCCATTATAGCAGAACCTAGGTGACAGCTGATAGCCTCCAGGAAGCAGTGTGACCTCTTCCTTTTGTTCTTTTCCTTCTTGATCTTCCTAATCTTCCCACCTTATCTAAAAATGTAACAACACCAACTCACTTCCCCATTTCCCTGCTTTATTTCTCTTCATAGCTCTTACCACTATTTGTTATGTTACATATTTATAAATTAGTTTATTACTTTTGGTGGTATATAAACTCTATAAGAGCAAGAATTTCTTTTTTTGGATGTAAACTTCTCTTAATGAAAATTATTAATTATTTTATATTTTCCAAAATAAAAATTGGTGTATTTTTAGGAATAAAATACTGTGCATTTCATTTGTTGGGATCAAAAGAAAATACATTTAAAGAGGGTATGTGTGTGTGCGTGTTTTTAACAGATGATGTTAAACCTACTTTGTCATGTATATGATGAACACAGCTAAAAATTACTCTTCCTGGATTTGTGTGATTTTAAAATATAGCCCACTTTACTTGCATGGAGATTTTTATTCCAGAAAGGTATGGAACATGACAAGCTGACAGTCTTTCGCTGGGATGCTGTCACTGCTTGTCTCAGATCAACTGACAAGACCTCAGCTGGTCCTCTATAAGTTGTTTAAGAACACTTCTAGAACCATCCTAATGGGCATGTTCCAACTGTCACTTAGAAAAAAATGATCACTTGAGATCAGTCTCTACAGCGGGTCTTTTGGCAGAAAACCAGTCATATCCTTCTCTCCAATAGAGGCTGTGTGGGGAAAAAAGCCTTATCAAATTCCTTGGACGTGAAGTGACTGTTGGAACTATTCTCAAAGCATTCTATTACCATGCAAGGAAGCTGCAGCTTTTGAAAGGTCAAGAGTGGCCTTACAATGATTTAGACCATCTTACGATAGTTAGGAACTGAAGATGGTTTTAATTCTATAAAAGCTTTGGGTCTTAAGCTCTTTTGTGAGAAGAATCTGTGTATCATTAACTAAACCACAACTTCCTGACATAATTGTTAAAGAGACCAAGACTGAGAGACTAACAATAACCCTCACCCTACCCTGGACTTGGATTCAAAGTGTAGACTTGGGTTATTCAAATTATAGGATGTAGAAGAGAAAATTGAGTGTATAAAAGGCTAGGCAGAAACAGTACTTTTATTTCTTATGAACAAAAATCCATGCTTTGCTAATAATTGTCAGAAAATTTAGTATTTTAAAATTAAGCTTTATTTTTTAACCTTGTGTTTATTCTTTTGTGTTGATCAAATAAATGAATGTAGGTTTTCAAGTAAAAATATAGTACTAGTAGACATTATTTGATTTGAATCCTAAGGAGGAGCTGGAAGTGAACCTCAAAGCGAAAAACATGGAAGTTTTAATGCTCATTATTCCTAAAATGGCAATACTAAGCTTAGTGGAAATCAAAAAAGAACATATGCTGTGATAATAAAATTAGGCTTTACTCATAAATATTATAGTATACATCTTAATTCATTTATATAATATCTGTACAATAGGGGACTTCTCTAGACAATCAAAAGGCTTTTAACCCAGTTGGCCCACTGGTAATACTATACTATTAAATTCCATTTTAATAAATATGTGAAGTATAATTCCCTACATGTTCATGATAAAGAGCATGCTGATTTTGTGTTAAAGGTGTATAGTGTATTATGAAGTTGGTTGTTCCTATGTACTTTTGTAGACATGCTAAGGTCTAATTTTGTTCCTGCTCTTCAAATGCTTTGAGCATTTGCTCTCCTTGTAGAATATACACTTGTTGTGACCTCTTATTCTGATGAAAGAATTAAAGACTTTAAGAATGAAAGCTCAAAAACATTTATACAATATTTTAAATTCTCTTGATTATTCAAACTGCAGGATCTTTTAGTTGTTTTTGGTCGCATCTTAATAAGCAATAGCCTCCTCAGTGGAAGAGAAAGAGGGAAGAGAACAAGAAGAGAGTTTCTAATTAATCCTATATTAAAAATAGTAACTTGACTTATCTACTTCTTTGTCTTTCATCAACTGTCTGCAAAATCTTGCCTTCCGCATTATGGTACTCTTGCCTTAAATTGGCAGTCGTTTGTACCGTGTATTCCACTTTGAAACTTGTAGATGTGTTTATTTACCATAACCCCGATTTTGGAGATATTAAAAAAGCCAAAACTCTAGTCTCTAGTCAAGGATATTTGAGAACACAAGATACATAATGGATTAGAAGTATATATTTCTGTTTTTAATGATATTTGCTTGTGTACAACATGATTGTGTCCACCCACAATAGTGTGTGTGGGTGTGTGGGTGTATTTATATATCTATAAAATAGGAGTGTTGAACTGTGATCATATGTTTTCCTATAGAAAAATGTGGGAACACTTTATTCTTTACTCATTACTGAAATTTCAAAGAACGTATTTCTTTGTAATCCATTCTGTGACTTTATTTCTCTTAAAAATGGTTGGGTTAAGTTGCTTAAACTTTGGCACAAAAAACATTTGTCTCAGCATTCTTTCTTCATGATTTAAGCAGAATTGAAATATTGAAGTAATAAAATCCAACAAATACATCTTATTATTAAATAATGCTTTATCTTGTTAAAGACACCAGATACTTTAGCTAGGTACACCCCAAACTCTCATTATTTAAATCTCACATTTTGGAAACATTTTTTTATATAATGTCTTTTCCTGTATCTGATAGAACTTTTAAACTTACAACACTCATCCTTTGACATTCCGCAAAGGAAGCGTGAATTAATCATCGAATGTGTCCAGCAAGGGGAGAGGCATCTTGCTGACGCTGCGAGCTTTCAGCAGGGCACATACAAGCTGTGTAAGAGATGACAGCACAAGACAACAGCCCCACAGCTATTGCATTGCTGCTTGCTCAGTTCCCGGTCTCTTCAAATTCTAGGCCTTGATAGTACAGGAGTGGATTCGGTGCTTACATAATGTTGATTCTGTTATTGCACTTTCTGGAAAAATAGAGGTTACTGTTAGCAAAACAAACTGGGCCAGGGGTTATTGTGTATTTTTTGAAAGCATTTACAAGAAATGGTTTAATAAGCCATTGTTTTTTTTTTTACAAAAACTACGTTTTATTAAGAATCACAGATGATTGTATTTATTTTTATTTTTATTTGTTTAATTTTATTATTTTTGTGTGTGAGGAAGACTGGCTCTGAGCTAACATCCATTACCAATCGTCCTCTTTTTGCTGAGGAAGATTAAGCCTGAGCTAACATCTGTGCCCATCTTCCTCTATTTTGTATGTGGGATGCTGCCACAGCATGGTTTGATGAGCAGTGCGTAGGTCTGCGCCGGGGATCCAAACCGGCGAATCCCAGGCTGCCGAAGTGGAGCATGTGAACTTAACCGCTACAACACCAGGCCAGCCCCGACTGTATATTTTTTTTAAAAAATAAAGTCTAGTCAGAGAGCAAAGGAGAATGATTTCATTACTGCTTATAATAGTACAGATCAATTTAGAAAGGGGAAGCATTTCTTAGAGAGCAATGGTAAATTTTTTTTGTTCGAAGTCTGCCCAGAAAACAGATTTTACGTGAAGGACTGCTGGGTGGCTTCTCTCATATCCAGTGAGTAGTGTTATTGACAAGTTTTGTCAGCTTTGTTGCTCATGTGCTTTTTCCCTTGGTTTTTTTTCTGCTTGTTCTTATTGATTTGTAAACAGCTGAGAACTAGAATCTGTCATCTAAGTCTTTGGTGTCTCCCTCCACCAAGGAAAGGAGTTTTGAATGATACAATACAATACAATACAATGCAATGCAATACAATACAATATAATACAATACAATATAATAAATGTCTATAACATAGGTCATTTATTCAGGCAGGAATATGAAGCTTCAGCGAGAAGATGGAGCTTGTCAAGAGCAGAATACACCATTCCACTCCCTCTAATTCTTTCCAATCTTGGAAGTTACAAAGAATTACATAAGTTAATGCTGTGGGATGAGTATGAGGCTGGGAGATGGAAATTCTACCTTGAGTTCTGTCATGATCTAGTTATGCCACTTTCCCTTGCTTATCTGTAAAGTGAGGATGTTGGACCAGTTGATGTTTAAATTACCTTCTAGTTCTAAGATGAAATCTTTTCTATTGAAGGGTAGTAGCATTTTCTTCCGTTAATTCTCTATGCCAGGTAATATCTCTCTTAAATCTCTAGAGCATAGGACTTGGTTTCACTCCAAGTGGCTCTTATGATCATATAAGTCCACAAAATGGACTGCAATTTTAGTAACTAAATTTTTAATGATCTAAAAAGATGTTATTAAATCTGGAAGTCATTGTTTTGTAATTTTGTTGTTTTTTTAGTTGTTGTTTTGCTTTGTCTTAGCAAGATGGCATGATTTTACTTTTTCCTTTTCACCTTTACCAACTGTCAGTAGTCAAATTACTAAATTGGCTAGCAGTTGTGAACAAGAGTCTTAATCACCACATCCATGCTCTACAGAGCACAGAAATGCTCAATCTACATGTACTGTTTTTATTCTGATGCCCTTGTGCCCTGTGTCACCCTCAGGGTTGCCAGCCTCACGTGTATTTGCAGATGGAACAGCCAATGCCTTGCTGCAGCAAATAGACCACCCCTTAGCGAATAAACCACTAACACTCGATTTGATAATAATGTTAAAACAGTCCTGCTATTTTATTATTCTCTATGTCATCTATTTTCTATTTCTTTTTTAGGATATCCTTGAAGATTAATCAGAGAACCTTTCACTCGCCTATAACGGTAGGAAAAAGAAAACTTTTCTGGTTATAAAATATGTTGTATTTGTTTTAGCTATGTTTCAATAATTTACTCTTGTTAGATAGAAATGGAATTGATGTTGCTTATTCTGAATAACTGAAAAGTGTGTTATATCTACTTACTTGCTAAACTTAAAATCATTCAATGCATAGTGTTTAATCAGTTTGAATTTTTCTTCCGTACTATTACATACTATTACGTTTATTATATATTATTACAGTTTATGTTTTACTGTAGACAGAATTTATTCTTTCTTTTACATTTTTGTATTACCCCCTCAGTAATTTTAGGGTAGTTTGACATTACCATATATCAGGAAGGCAATTTTATAATATAGTCATTTATATATATCAATATATGCAATATACTGTTAAAAACTGAGATTCTCTTGTCTACCATTATTTCATATTTTTCTTGCTATTATAAACCTGTAATTTTTTGAGAGAAAAACAAAGTAACCATAAGTGTAATTAGCTGTCCGTGATTTAGTAATATAAATGTTAATTTGGGAGAATTTGCTTCAGTGTTAGCTTTACTTATTAAGAGTGCCAGAAAATGTGGCCCCTTTCTTGGCTACGACGTATGTGAAGATAAATTTAGAATTTCTAGTCTAGTAAATACTTCTCTGATAATAGCTTAATTGTAGCTATTTCAAACCAAATTGTTTAATTGTGGTGAATCATATGCAAATTGTTCAGATGTAGGTCAACTCCCACTGCCACATTCTAGCATCTCTTTTCTCATTCAGGACAAACTGCTCGATGCCTAAAAGAGGCAGAACAGTACAGATTAAAGGCAGAAGACAAAAAACAAAGCAACACTAACATAAAACCAACAGTGAGCCAGGAGTCAGAAAGTGTTCGTAAAAACGGCAAGGCAGGTTGCACTTATTTGTGCCTTAGTTGATCCCTTATGCTGGCTGTGTGTTTGTAGATCATAATTTGCTCACTGCTCGTGCGATTTGTAGCTTGGTTTGCAAATCATGGTGCCTCTAGGATGCTAAGTTTCCTCATCTGTAAAATACATGCAGTAATATCGTTCTTGTCTGTTCATTGAACTGAAATGAGGATCCAGTGCTATAACGAGTGGGTAACTCCTCTAATCCCACATGGGAAGGGCATGTGATTTTTGATGATCTGGGTGAGTGACAGAGGAGTGGGCTGCACTGATGGGAAGGAATACCTGTGTAGCTCTGGGCAAGGCCAACTGAAATATATTGCAGTTATAGAAACTAAAGAAATCTTTCATTTTTCTAGTTATTACATTATACTTCTAGCCTGTAGTTGCCTTTGTGATGAAGCATTGTGTCATTTTCTGATGAATGGCTGAGCTTTTATGATTCTATTTAATCTCTGTATGTCATCTACTATACTTACTTCCAAAGAAAATTTTTTATTTCCAGTTAATAAAGCATTGAAAAATGATAAGGCAGATTCACGAATTTGTTACATTTTTGTCTTTTATCTTTAGGTGATTATTGCCAATGTTTTTGGTATTGGCAGAAAATAGTGAACCTTGCTGGTTATTGATGAAAAACTGTTTTTTTTTGGTTTTAATTCTACTATAATTAGAATTCTGCCTTAATATAAACATAATTTTTTCATTATCATTCTTCACTGGAATTTGTTCAAGAATTTGAATTTATATTTTTATATAATTTATGCTCTTTAACATTTTCTAAAATTTATTTTGAATTAAATTATTCATTCTTGAAGAATTATTGAATTAAATTTTTGAATTAAAAAGTGATAGTGATTTTTCTAATTCTTAGAGTAGGGAAAATAGATGCTGTTTACTTTGTGCTTCTTCCAATATAAATATCTTTCGTGTTTGAATTATTTAAAATAAAAAAATAGAGAATTATGCTAAGTACAAAGTAATATTTCCCTCAAAGTTAGCTACTGCTAAAGTTTTGGTGTTTATTCTTCAGGGTTCCCTCTTTATAAACATAAACATCAATATCAATATGTGCATATAATGCTTTCATACTATATGTGTGATTCTGTTTTTTAACATTTTAATTATGAACATCCTTCTAAGTCAAAATATGTTATCTATTTCATCCTTTTTAATGACTGCATACTAGACAACTTTTTTGATGTACCATGATTTATTTAATAGGCCCTCTAAACTTTTTTTTTAAAGAGAACTTTAAAATAGAATAAAAGAAGACCTTCCTTAATTACACGTTTGGCAGGCATACAAAAGAATAATTCCCATTCATACATCGAATCGGGAAATTAAGGAGCGAAGAAAAAGTGTTACAGTAAAGAGGCATAAAAAATATTATTAGGTAAGTGCACATAAATGGTGAGGGGAAAGAAAAGCTAATAATATAGATGTTCATGAAAAGGTGTTGTAGTTATGTAATACTAAAATTATACTAGTTTCTTCAAAGTTCACCCCAAGATACCTCTTTCATAAGCATTCAAAGAGACTCTTCCCTTCATTCTCATTCTCACCAGCTGTCTTACATCTCCATAGCACTTTGGGAAAAATAGACCTTATTAGATGATATCACATATAAAAATTCATTTTGCGTATATCTTTTTTCCCCTGCCAGGCTGTTAACCCCTGGAGGGTAATGACTCTGTTATTCATCTTTGAACCTAATAGATGCTGAATAAATGTTCGTTCAGTTAAATTGAATTGAAGTGTGAGAAAAAGGAGTGATCAGGTAGAAATTTTTAATCTTACCAAAACTTTTTAAAGTACCACTGTCTCTCTGTGTCTCAGTTATCTCTGGAGTAAATTATAATCAATTCACCTGCAAGATGAGACACAACTAATATAAACAAATGGTTTTTGATAGATGATGAAAATTATTTTAAATTGAACTTTAAGGATTCTTTGTGGTATTCATGCTCAAAATCGTACCTACAAGTCAAGTATTTAAAAAAATCTGTAAGTTTATGAAATAAATACTTGTATGGTGCTGAACTTGCGTATACGTTACTTCACATGGATCTAAAAGCACTTCGTCAGCTTTAAAGCATTATACACATGCAAGACATTATTATACACATGCAAGACATTATTATTATTATTGTTGTTAAGACAGTAATTAAATTGGCTCTGTGGATTAAAAATAGAGATGCTTATTTACAAAATAGAAGTAATATATAAAAGAAGCAATTCTTTGTGTGAATTCTGTTAGAAGAAAGGGAGTATTATTTTTAGTACTTTGCATAGTACACGTTGCTACTCATGTCATTTAAATGAATGTTTGGCATTGTCTCAACGAGCAAAAGTAGAGTTATTAATAGTGTGAATTATACCTGAAAGAACACCTGATTCCACATTAGCCTGAATTCAATGGTAATGTGAATTTAAAATATCTGAAGATATATACCAATATCAATTTACATTATAGAAAAATAAAGCATTAGTGAGTACAAAGGTCTCTTGAAACTGAATGTAATGCCTAGAACATAATAGTTTTTCTCCTCATCCGACTTGCATAAGTCACTAGCCCCAACTCTGATTTTACATATACTTTTATTTTTTTGTGTGAGCAAGGTCAGCCCTGAGCTAACATCTGATGCCAATCCTCCTCTTTTTGCTGAGGAAGATTGGCCCTGGGCTAACATCCGTGCCCATCTTCCTCTACTTTATATGGGACGCTGCCACAGCATGGTTTGACAAGTGGTGTGTCGGTGCCCACCTGGGATCCAAACCTGTGAACCCTCGGGCCATCGAAGCGGAGCGCACGCCCTTAACCGCTGCACCACAGGGCCGGCCCCTATGATTTCACATATTTTTTACTGGGCAAGTTAGGAAGAAGGAAACAATCTTGGCCAGTATTTTCTAAAAAAATTTTTTTTGAGCTTGTTGCTGACCTTTTTAAACTCAGAACTTGAGACTTAGTATTTCAAATGCATACTTTTGCGTTGTCTTTGTTCTCAAAGCTCTCCCAGTCATTGTTATCTATTTGGCCAGGGTTGCACATGAAAGTACCTTCAGGATCCATGCATACAACAAAATGAGTGTAACAAATAGTATCAGACAATAGGGAGTGGTGTGGACTTCTGAACAGATGATCATAGGCTCAACATATGAGGTCTACTTCTACTCATTCTAGTCCAATTTTATAGTCAATTGTATGTTCCAGTGGCCATAAGTTCTGAAGGAATAGGGAGTTAAATATTGGAATTTTTCTGTGAAATCTCATGATTTTTGAACGTTGGCTCAAATTTTAAAAATTGGAAAAAAAAAAGAAAACCTTGTAAAGGAGTCAAGACATACCTTAGGTAGGCAATTTCCTGCCTTTGCATAGATAACCATGTAAATATTTGCTCAATCAATGAGTAAGTCATAGACCTCTATAAGAATTGGGAAATTAAAGAACACTCTAACCTTTGTTCTCCCTTGTCCATTAGAAATTTCATACAATATTTTAGGAAGGGCCACAGTCATAGCAACAAATATAGAGACCTACCAGGTAAGACTTTTCAATCTATCTCTGAGTTCCAGAAGCCAGAAAGATCAGAAGGGGGAGAGCAAGAGTGAACCAAGTAAACTAAGAATGTGTTGTTAAAATATTTTATGATATGCAAAAGAATGGTGCCTAAGAAACATCATTTTTTGGACACATTTTTATCTGACCCCCAACTTACCTTATGCTACTAATTTATTACTGTCTTGTCTTTTATTTGATGTTGCTGCAAATCTTTTGTCTCTTATTAATCTTAAAAGAAAATGATGAATAAGGATAATGGATCAAAAGGAAGTTAAATGCATGAGGAAAATAAAAATTAAACATGCATATCCTGTCACATAATCATTACTGAGTAAACAATGGTCCAATGGACCCGGGTTAGTTTTCCATTCTGACCTAAGATTTACTTCCTATTTGAGATCTCTCCTACTTTCCTTCTTGACAGGCTCACCCTTCCCTCTTCTATATCAATCCTTTATTATACTACCACATATTTCACTGTACTTAATGGTATTAATTACAGTTTCTCACATGTCTCTCTTCCCAAGTAGAATTGAGAATCTCAAGACCAGAAACAATATCTTTAAAAATTTTTTTGGAAACAGTCATAAACTTGTAGAAAATTTGCAAGGTATGGTACAAAGAACCATTTGAAAATAAATTGCCAGGGCCAGCCCCGTGGCTTAGCGGTTAAGTGCATGCGCTCCGCTACTGGTGGCCCGGGTTCAGATCCTGGGTGCGCGCCGACGCACCGCTTCTCCGGCCATGCTGAGGCCATGTTCCACGTACAGCAACTAGAAGGATGTGCAGCTATGACATACAACTATCTACTGGGGCTTTGGGGGAAAAAATAAATAAATAAAATTATAAAAAAAAAAAAAAAAGAAAAGAAATTGCCAACCTAATGCCCCCTTATCCTCAACTACTTTGGGATATGTCTCCTTACAAACAAGGACATTTGCCACATAATCACCATGAAATCATCAATATCAGGTGCTAAGGACTCAATTATGCCTCCCCCCCAATACATATGTTAAAGCCCTAATCCCCAGTGTAATTGTATTTGGAGAAAGAGACTTTGGGAGCTAAGTAGGTTTAGATGAGGTTATGAGGATGGAGCCCTCATGGTAGGATTAGTGTCCTTTTGTGAGAAGAGACACCAGAAAGCTTGCTTCCTTTCTCTGCCATGTAAGGGCACAAGCAAAGAAGAGAGCTCTCACCAAGGAATGGAATTGGCTAGCGCCTTGATCTTGGACTTTGCAGCTTCCAAATATGTGAGAAATAAATTCCTGTTGCTTAAGCCAGCCGGTCTATGATATTTTGTTATGGAAGCTAAGCTGATTAATACATCAGGAAATTAACATTGATACATTACTACCATCTAATCCTCAGATCCCATTCGGGTTTCATGAGTTGTCCAAATAAATTCCAACTGCTGTCCTTTAGAGTGTGAGAATGTGTTTCCAAATGTTATGCCTCATTCAGCAGTCACATTTTATTAGTCCTCATAAGTGTAATGAGTGTAGAAAAGTTCCACAGACTTTCCTTGACTTTCACGACCCTGATACTTTTGAAGATTACTTTGCAGCTGTTTTGTAGAATGGCCTTTAATTCGGATGTATCTGATGCAGGGACCATGTTTTATGCATATCTGGATCCTAGCATCTATGACAGTGTCTGGCATATAGATGATGTTCAATAAATGCTAGTTGAGGAATGAATTAGTGATTGAAAACCTCTGCTGGGATACTCTGACTCTGAATCACTTGGGTAAAGCTAATAACAACTATTTCAAAACTTTAAGGAGAAAAATGTACAACATGTCCAGAATAGGAAAAAAAAAGAAAAGAAAAAAACACAACTCTGGTGTCTTCCTGTAGCACTATTGAGGTCTGTTCTTTAATTCATTTAGTGAGCATGCATACACTGGCCACTGTGTAAAGTAATACTAGTTTCTTTAGAGTAGTGCTTTTCAAAGTGTGGCCTGTGGACTGTTTCCAGTTGACACACTGTTTCTGGTTCCTCATGATATAAGCAGAGAAATTAGAAATAAGCCTTTAGAAACCTTTTTAGCATAGTGATTCTATTTTTGCTGAATCTAATAATTCTAAAGTGATAATATTAGATATATTTTATCTGCCTTTTTTATTCTATCTACCTAGTAATTAATTCACATTATATTTTCCATAATTATTGATCCACAATGGATTAGAAATTTTAAAATGTGGCCATTTACCACAGTTTTTGGCCTTTCCCATCAGAGTAGAGTGGGATAAATGTGAGCTAGAATATGGTGGGATTTGACCTGGAACCTGAAGAATAAGTAGGATCTTTCTAATTTATAAAGAAGTTGTTGTCGTTAGTGCTGTCGAGTAGATTCTGACTCTTAGCGACCCTGTGTACAGCAGAGTAGAACCCTGCTCAGTCTTTTTTGCACCATCCTCTCAGCTTCTGGTGCTGTTATCAGACAATGCTCCACTGCTCTTCAGAGGGTTTTCGTGGCCAATTTTTTTGGAAATGGGTGGCCAGGTCCTTCCTCCTAGTCTCTAATCTGGAAGCTCTGCTGAAACCTGTCTACCATGGGTGACCCTGTTGGTGTTTGAGATACTGGTGGCATAGCTTTCAGCATCACAGCAACGTGCAGCCACCACAGTATGACAACCGACAGATGAGTGGTGCGGTTCCCTGATCAGGAAATGAACCCAGACCACAGCAGTGAGATCACTGAATCTTAGCCACTAGACCACCAGGGCTTGCCTTATAAACTACAGAAATGGACAGTTCAAGCACAACAAAGTGTAAGAGTATGCCTGTGTGTGTGCATATGTGTGTGCCTATGTGCACGTGTGCACTTGTATGCACGCTTGTGTGTGTTGGGTGGGTATCAAAAGACAGGAGCCTTAAAAGGCAGTAAGAGCTCATGATTCCAATACTGGGTGATAGGAACTCCTCCCACGTCTCATTTCAGTGTATCCCAAAACATTGATTCCAGTAGTATTCCCCTCTGTAGAACATTCTCTTGTTCTTCCTTTCCTTTGCGAACTCATTCTCTCTCTCAACCACCAGAAACCTAGAATTCCCATTGCTGACAAAACCGCTAATAAGCTCCTCTGACCAAGAAAGTGAATAGTACTGCTATTGCCCCTTCTAGATGACAGAGCCTATGCACAGATTTCCAAATATTTATATGAAGAGAGAAGAGATGTAGATAGAAAAGAGGAAAAATGATGAGAGAAATAGAGTGAGCATAAGAAATAATGATAGGGGGCAAAAAACCTGAAAGGAAGGAAGTAAATGATTGCATTAAGTTTAATTTACCTTGGGAACTTTCAATCTCAGTAACATTCAACTCAGTTCAAAACATATTTCTTAAGCAACTGTCATAGACCAGACATTGGACGCAGGAAATGAAAAGAATAATAAGACACAGGATCTTGCCCTAGAATGGCTGCAGTGTTTTGGGTAAGACAGATAAGCAACCATGATGCCAATGTAATGATTGGGACGTTCCTTGGGGTATTCTCAGGCACAGAGGGAAGGTGATAGACCAGCCTCTCAGGCTTCTTGAAGGAGATGATGACCGTTAAGGGTCTGGATGAAAACTAAACTAAACTGAAAAAACGAGAGGGGAAAGAGCGCAGCTTGATAATCAGCATTCAATCCAGAAGCTGGTACATTGTTGGTGCTTAATAAATATTTGTTGAATGAATGAACAATTTAACTAGTTAGAATTAGGTGACAAACTAGAGGTACAAGGAACTCTAGGAAGAACTAGGCCGAGGCATGGAAGCATAAAGCAGCAATGGTGAGGAGGGGAAAGGGGAAGATCTGCAGTCCTCCCTGGTGGAGAATAATTGTATGACAGAGAGACGTGAGTTGAGAATGGAGACATTAAGCAGAGGCCAGGTAACGGAGACGTTTCTTTGCAATAGGAAGGCCTCAGGCTTTATCTGTGGGTAACAGGAATGTGACATTGTGAGATCTGTATTGCTGTTTGATTGTAGATGACTAAGTGCAGGGGAGACAGGGCAGACACAGTGATACTAATTAGGACGCCATTTCACTAGTCTTGGCAAGACAAGACAAAGACCTAAGATAGGGCGATAGAGGAAGGGATGGAGAATGGGGAAGAGGCATTGGTGTACAAATTCAGGAGTCATTTGAGAAATAGACTCAGTGGAGCTTTTCACTTATTTAATGGAGACTGGAGGGGGAAGGGCAATCACAGTGTGAAGAGAAAGGATGAGAGCTTGGACAATTCCCATATTTATGATTTGGGTTCCTGGATGGCTGATGATATCTTAAATTGAGCTAAGGTATATGAGAGGACAAATAAGTAATTGGAAAGTAGGGAGAGTCATAAAAAGGAATCCAGTTTTAGACATTAAATTTGAGGTGCCTGTTGAGGAAGACAGAAGATCAAAACTGGAGAACTGTCTGTATATATTTTTGTATGGGTGTATATGTAATATTACAGGTATGCATATATAGCAAGGGTTCTGTGTGTCAATTCTGTCTGTACAGAATCATGTAAAAGCTTTACTTTCTCGTTAACTTACTGCTGTCAAATTAACTTATTGCTTGAATATATCATTTGAAACTCTAGTAATTCATTCCATATTTCAAAATGTACCACAGACAGAGAAAAATGCTGTAGCTTAAAACTGGTTCCAGACTTGTGAAAACATCATGTGTCTCTACTACCAAAGCAAAGAGGAAAACTGTGCCAATTACATGCCTGAACCTGTTTCGGTTTCAATTACCTGGATTATTGAGGCAGAAACAACCTTTGTGCTTAATTTACCCTTATAATTGCCTTAGTTCTCTGCTTTGCCTCGATTGTGGGTGTATTTCCACATTCTACTATTATTAGAAAGGAAAATTCACTTCCTTTTTTGGTGATTCCAGAAAAAACATTTAAAATATACTGTACAATTCAGAGAATTAACATTTTATAAGCCTTTATATTTCAAGAGTAATATACTAAGCAGGGGGAAAACAGTTAACCAGTAATCACTTCATTGTCATCATGTGATAGTTCAATTACCTCTTACTCGTTTTTATAACAAACCTCAGTGAATCAGCCTTATCTGGAGTGACCTTTGAGCACCTCCTGGTTTAAGATGTCCAAAGAGACAAAGTAGGTTCTTGAACTCTCCATATATTTGAGTCAGTGTTGTGAAGGTTAGGTCTCCAGTCAGCTCACGCACCTGCAGTGAAGCTCAAAGTGGATTAGTCAATGGGAAGAGAAGACTTACCCCTCAGTCTCCCAACCGCAGGTTCAGCTTTTCTATATAGCAGTCCAAACCCTAAGCATTTCAACTAAATGGAGACATTAACAGCACAGCCATCATCATAGCCCTAATATTTCACTCATAATACCTACTCAGTAATTTTTTTCAATGTAGTTAATGGGAAAACCAGAATGGTAAGGTAGTGCTTAAACAAATTATCATTTTCTCAAATTACCTTTTTGGATTATCTTTTATACAAGAGGTAGATAAGATTTATGTGATGTCACTTCTTTTCTCCTGCACACAGTCAGTGAAAATGGATGTCAAGTTTTAGTAGTCAATTTTGTTTAACTATCTAAAATATATAGAATCCAAAATACATAAATCTAAGTTGAGTGTTTTAAAATTCAGTTAGAAATATTTAACAGCTCAAATTCATAAAGCATGTAGGTAGCCTCCCATCATTTATTTTCATCTCTCCAAGTGCTCATTCATTTGTGGATTTTATTAATGAGAATTGAGCATATACTGTGTGCCAGGCACTGTACCAGGCTTTGGAGACTCATAAGCATAAGTTAGATTGTCTGTCCTCAGAGAGATGCACACAGAACTAAGAGCACAGAGGATAGACTTTTAACCCTAATCTGACCCAAAAGCCTCAGGGATGGCTTCCCAAAGGAGGGGATATGAATATGGAGATTTGAAGGGTCAGGCAGACTGACAAGACGAATAAGGGAGTTCCAGGTACCATAAACAAATATTGATGGCAGGAAATGCCACCGTTGAGGAATAGCAATATGGTACTTGGAACGCAGAGTGCAGGTGGGAGAGGGGCAAGACAAGTAGGCATGTGCCAGATCACAAGAGCCTGCATGCAATGCTAATGACTTTGAATTAAATTCTGCAGATACTGAAGAACAAATGAATACATTTAAGAATGGGCATGAATTGACATATTTATATTTTATTTTATTATTTTTTTATTTTTTTTTTATAATTTTATTTATTTATTTTCCCCCCAAAGCCCCAGTAGATAGTTGTATGTCATAGCCGCACATCCTTCTAGTTGCTGTATGTGGGATGCGGCCTCATCGTGGCCGGAGAAGCGGTGCGTTGGTGCGTGCCCGAGACCCGAACCCCAGGCCGCCAGCAGCAGAGCTTGCGCACTTAACCGCTAAGCCACGGGGCTGACCCATATTTATATTTTAGAACAATGTCTGGAAGGTTGTTCTGTGAAACAACCTTCTGTGAACAACTGTGAAAGCTGAGTAAAGCTAAGTAAATTGATCAAACAAGAAAGATCAAGAAAGAGGAGAGTGATTAATGAAGAGAAGAGAAGAAGGTATAGTTGTATTGGTTTTCAAGAGATACTTTAGATATCAAATTGACAAGATTTCACCATTCATGTGTGGGAGGTTAGCACAAGCTGGAAATCTTAGATGAATCCCCAAGTTTGCAAGAAAGGCTGGGTAGATGAAGGCCCCATTAATGGACTCCAAAGAACAGGTTTGGGGAAAAGATGACGTGTTCAATTATGAACATTTTGAGAGGTTGATGTGTTTGGTTATGTAAATAGACTCTTGAATCAATAAAACTGACCCTTAAAAGAGAATCCTAAGCTAGAGTTAGCAATTTGGGTGTAATCAGTATAATGATGTAGGTGGAAGCTAATTTATTGATGTAAATGGAGGTAGTCCAGCAGTATATGGCAAGAAGAGAACAGTGCTTGAAACAATAGTCAGCCAGTAGATAACATGAAATTATAAAAGCAGGATTGATGTGACAAAAGTCTCATCCACAATCTTAATGTCTTTGAATATTAATGGGGGATGGCTTCTTTAATAGATGCCTTGTATTTTGAAAGACAAGGATCGAAAGTGTAGGAAAAACCTTTCCAAAATAAAAGGAAGAGCACCCAAATCTTAATATTTGTTCTATTTCTGTAAATCTTATTTTTTAAACAATCCACTTTTTATATTTTGACTCTCAAATGTTCAAACCTGTCCTGTTCAAATATGAGCACAAAAACATGATCAAAGATTGCTCAGCACTCAGGATCCCACTTCTTTATACCAGATCTTTTGTTTTTTATAATTTTATAGTACCCAACTTGCTTGAAGAAGAACAGCCGTCTCAAAGTGTGAAGTTTTCAATGATCTAACTCACTCAGCCACGGCAATATTTTCCGGCATTAGCTCATCAGAAAGCATGCCAATGACATAAAAATAAATGGGAGTAAAAATAAATTAAATATTTGACCTTAATAACATATTGCGCAACTTCTATTTTGTTTAATGTCACCTTCACATGAATTAGCCTAATTGAAAAGAATGATTTCATTTTCTACACTGTAAAACAAAGTTACAGAAAGGTTAAATGACCACAGAAAGAAACATAGTCTGAGGAGGCATTTTTTTAGTTTGAGAATTAAATAGGTTTTAGGCAGCTATTAAATCTTACATATTTTAGGCCAATATTTTAGTCAAGGTAACATTTTACTTTTAATTAGACCTATACACATTGGTGAGATCTCTGTGGGATCAATATTAGTAAGACCATACATGGTTGAATGCCATAAAGATGAATCAATTTCATAGTCTTGAAGTTTTTTAGGATTCATTATTACTCAGATTTAACTGTATTTCATCACCATCAAGATATTGTTTAAGTGAATCAATGAATTTTTATCAAAAGTAGATGTAAACCTAATTACTTAATTTGATAATAGCTTTTTTCTAATTTATGATGTCTGAAAATTTATATCATTTTCATATTATCATAATTGTCATTTTAAAGTATATATCTTGAGCCATGTCCAAGTCATAAATAAACAGATAAAGCCTCTTTTATAACAGTCATTTGTATTCATATTCAAAAACTGAAATTTTTAGAAATTTACATCGTGAACAAAAGTAATATATTATCATTTGAGATAATTTGAAGATCAGTCATTACTCATGGGCACATGGATGGGTTGATCCTTTATCAACCCAATCCTCACTTCTCGTTCCCTTTCCCACCCATCACTCTTCTTTCTCTGGTGAAATATTTCCTTGACCAGACAGAGCCACATGTAGCTCTGACCTGTGTGTGGTCAATAAATATCAAGAGAATTTGGAATGCTTCTGAAAGAGCGCTTTTTTTTTTAACATTTTAAAGGAAGAGATTAAAAACAAAAAGAAAACTCCATCCCTAGACTCTAAACTATCATACATTGTTTATGAGAGTATGACTTTGAGAATTGCAAGAAGACAGGGCAGGGGTGAGGGGAAGGTGGAACAGTGTGGTTGTTCAAATGAATGTTGAAGAATTATGTAATCCAAGACTGGTATTTTTATGAGTTTCTTGATGCGGTATATAATTAAAATAAACGTTTGCTTATTTTAATATTGCTTCAATCTACTTTTAGCAAGAGGCTTGTATCCAATTTTATGGAATATATCTTTAAGTATCTAAAAATAAATCACTCCTTAAATTTAACTACTAACATATTTTTCCAGCTTAGACTTTAATGAGCAAAAAAAGTTTGTATTTTTAGCCTTAATAACTTATTGGAAAATAAAAGTTTTTGTCATCTTAGGTTTAAAATAAGGAATTCATGTATTAATAAAGGAGATAAAAAATTTTTAGCAATGTTTTTACAAGTTGCATTAAAAAAATGTTCTCTTTGGGGTGCCGGCCGGGTGGCGCAAGCAGTTAAGTGCTCGCGCTCTGCTGCGGCGGCCCGAGGTGGCAGCTCAAGGTTCGCAGGCCCGGGCTCGCACCGACACACTGCTTGTTAAGCCATGCTGTGGCAGCGTCCCATATAAAGTGGGCACGGATGTTAGCCCAGGGCCAGTCTTCCTCAAGAAAAAAGGGAAGGATTGGCATCGAATGTTAGCTCAGGGCTAGTCCTTCACAAAAAACAAAAACAAAAAAAAGTTCTCTTTGTAAAAATTAGACCTTTCCTCTTCTAGCCAAATTAATCAGATCTTGACTTTTTTGAAGGAAGCATTTTTGAGATGTTTATTTTCTTTTTTTTTGATATATTTTTAAAAATTTTTTGTTTATTACAGTAAATGGTTTATAACATCGTATAAATTTCAGGTGTACATCATTAAACGTTTATTTTCTCATTTATCAACTTACGTGCACATCTTTCTTCTTTGACACTTTCATTTCATTCAACTTGATCTAACTCACTCTTTCAAAGATCTGTGGCTAGCTTCTCCTTACTCCTTTGGGATTTCCATTATTTTAATTAAAAAATATCCTTCGTTTTTTCCCCGATAGTCTTCGTCCCTCCACACGTTGCAAAAATTGGCCTCACAATCTTCTCCAACATAGCCCACATTTTCCAATGGTCTTTCTACTTTCTGCATCCTCTCCCCATCCTGAATACCCCTACCCTTGCCTTGGTATTGCCTGCTAAGGGCCCCACTTAGCCATGTCTACACTCTCCTTTGCAACCCCACTCTATGAATAGATGTCAAGCAGAGTAGTTCATTATACTTCTTTGTATCTAACTCTCCTTAATAGTTTATAAGCTGAATTATTTTTGTACTCTCAGAACCGTACTAAATGCCGTATATGTTCTAGATGCTCAATAATTGTTTACTGTATAAATGAATGAATGAATAATCCCATCATTCGAAAAAAATATTTATTCACATTTTTAACTGTTTCATTCAGGTATTGTTTAGTTTTCATGAAATGTTTTTTAGTTGATACCTAAACATGTTCTGCTTGCTTTTATCACTATTTTAATATTAATTCAATGTGTTTTCTCATGCAAAGCAAATTTCTCTGTATGTAAAAGTTTTACAACACCTCAATATTTTATTTCCTGTATGTATCTGCCCATTGCTTCATAGAAATATTTATCTGCATTTTAATTTTTCCTCTGAATATATTTCTAGAAATGAAATCACTATAATCCTGCAATTTAGAGCTTTTGATATGTTTTGCAAAACCACTTTCCAGAAAGATAGTGCCAAATTATATTACCGTGGAAAATTTGTAAGACTTCCAAAACCCCTCTCTCTCCCCAAAACTGGAAAGTCCTATGATGTTTAACATTCGCTAGTTAGATAAGCATAAAAAATTTGTCATATGTCATTTTAAACTAGATTTCTTTCTTTTACACTAGTTAGAAGATAAAGTTTTTAAATGTTCAACACCATTTTGATAATGGTCTTCTAGTTTCCAGTCTTCCCACTTATTGCCTCTAATCCACTATTACAACAGTAATATTATTCCTCTACCATGCTCATGACCACGTTGTGTAGAGAATATCAGTAATTCCAAGTTATTCACAAAATAAATTCCAAATTCATGGTTCAAATTACTGTCCCCTTTACAGCCTAGTACTTTCTCTTTCTCCTCACTTCTTTCTTTCTCCTCAATAAATTTTTCAACTCTCCCTCACATACCCTATAATTGTGTCAAACTGGTATATTTTTCAATCCCCTTCCCCCATAACTTTTTTTCCTCCCATTTCTACCAATTGAAATCCTACCCAAGGTTTACTATTTGGTAAATATGCACCAATGTTTATGTGAGATTTCTATCTAATATTGCGTTTAATTTTCTGTTTTCTTGTCCTTGGTGTTCAATCTTACCTGAAAAGTCCCTATACTGACATTTCAAAAGACCTTTGAGAGCATGTCCAACTGTTGTAAGATTTAATTACAAAACAGTTGGTCCTTTTTGAATCTTGTGTTTTAAAATAACCTCAGGTCTGTATATCTATAACTTCCCAGAAAGGGTTGTTAAATTCTGGTTGCTGAGTCTTTGAAAAATAGCTTAAAGATATATAAATAATAAGTATTTGTACCAATTAACATAATTTAAAATAATTTACATATGGTGGTTATGTTCTGTATAAGTATGAGTGTACATTTAAGTTTAATTCAAAAATTTTGCAGACTAACTTTGCATAACTGTCACCAAATGGTAGTCATTAAACCCTATTTATTTTTGTAGCGTTCTTGGGATACATGTGTTTCATTTTTGATAATCTACCTTCCATTCAGCCAAACACATGTTTCTTCAGAAAGAAAAAATTGAGAACATAATCAAAATATGCACTCAGTTTACAAGTTAGTTATTGATGGAAAAGTAGACCAATTGATTTAATAATCAGTTCTATTGGCTTGTGTTTAGGGCTGTAACTTCAAAAACGAGAAAATAGATCAAGAGTTTTTTTCTTCCATCTGTTAATATCACCTGCCTTATTTGGATATATATTTACGTTTACATTTGCATTTAAATGTGTATTTATATCTTACTTAGCATAGTAGTCACATATGGTGATCAGCAAATTGTGGTAGTCCTTTTAATAACCGGGTAGTAGGTCCAGTTATATAAACTATATATAGGAAATCAATCTATAATTTTAAAACTTTTTAGGTTTTTCTTTTTAAGAAACTCTCTGAAATAGACTTGCTATTTCTCTAATCTAGGTAGAGTTTGAATTTTTTGAAAGGTTATTAATTTATGATAGTGGACTAAAAGAACGTATAGTTATTGGTTTAGATGAATTTAGAGTGCAAAGTAGTACAGGTAAGATTCTCAGGTCATACATTGAGTTATCATGATCCACATTTATTTTCTTTTTTTATCATTATATTTCTACTGCTGTGTAAGCTACATTGTGTTCACCACCAAAAGTCTAGCTGCCATTTGTCACCGTACAAATGTGCCCCTTTACCCCTTTCACCCTCCCCTCACCCCCACATTTGTTAATGACTTTGTCTTAAATGTCGTTAGCAGTTAACTCTCCGCTGGAGAGAATTGATATTTTTATATTATTCAGCTTCATTCACCTAAAATAAATAAAATGTCTTTCTGTCAAAAAATTGCTTTGGCTTTCTGGTTAGGCACTTTATTTTCGGAATCTTTAAACACCTCAGTCACACAAAGTACAATTCCAACAGTCTTCAGACCACACAGATAGTACAGTGTTTAATACTTGGTTTAACAAATACAGGCATTAGCACTCACAATTTTGATTCTTTACATATTGACCGGACTCATTAAGGCAAAAGATCAAAGACTCTTTTTTAAAAAGAAAACCTCCATGCTAGAAAAATGGGGGAAAGCTGAGTTTGAAATTAAATCCTAAGCTTCATAGGTTAGCTTTTCAACAGTTCAAACCTCAATTTTTTGCTTTAGCTCCCATTTGAAACAAAATGAAATTTGCCAAACCTAAGTGCTATGTGTTGCTAGCTTTTTTGGTTTCTTTGTAACAGTATTTCTCTTTTTAATCAGCCTGTCTCCTGCTTTTATTATTTTCTTTGATCTCTGTTCTCTTTTAATTTTCCTCTTTTTCTATGTAGTCTCTTTTTTCCACCACACTTTTCCTTTATCCGCCTCTAAATCTTCACACTTGAATCTAATGATTAGGCCTTAGAGCAATCTAATACTTTTGACTGCTTGCAATAAGCATGTGTAGACAAAACTGCAACACTTTCTCAGTACCTTTGTCCTGTTTCCACTATTTTCATAATTTATGAAACCATAGTAGATGAAATTTGAGTAAATATTCTCAACGTATAAATTCCACCTCTTGTAATTATCAGTACCAATTTGGAGTGTTGTTTATCTATAACTTTACCTTTGACAAATGTTGATTATTAGCATCCTTTCCTATTTCTCAGGGAAGTGACAGTTTCCATCTTTAAATTATATGTTTCTAGTGCTTTCATCTCATACCTCTATGAATTACTTCTGCTTTATTAAGAAATGAGATATTATGTAGGAAATGTGCTCTGGAGTCATAGAATATAGAAAAGCCTGAGAGCCTAAGTGTGCTAGAAAGTCATCTGGCTAGGTGACACCAAACCACAGTACTGCAGACCACACAGTGTACTTCATCAACACGTTAGTTAAACTGGCCCTTTTTTTTTCCTATAGCCAAAAACAAAACATAACCCACCAAAAATATCTTAATTTTATGCTTTTTGGTTGGCAGGGTTGAGATCCAGCACATACGCTTTAATCATAGAAATGCCTTTCTTATAGAGAAATAGAGGATGCCAACTAACTAGAGCAAAACAAATAAAAAAAATTCTTAAAATGAACAGGGCATTCATGCAGACATCGAGGCAATAAGGCTGGCACTTACTCGTCTCAAAGGACAGTGTCTTTTGGCCAAGGCTACCATCCTCTCTGCTTTGACACTTGGAAATGGTAACTGAGTTCATAAGACAGAACCAAACATTGCCCTTCTTAATGTGAGAAAAATATGAAGTAGAGCTCACAAAATGGAATTCATGAATATAATTACATGCAATATTGCTGGGGGCAAAAAACAGACTCATTACTATAGTAGGTCAATTATTTGAGTTTCAGGGACCAGTACATTTAGTTTATTAAAGGGATGATATGGGAGTAGTCAATTCCAGGGAAATGGATGCCTCCGTATTACTGAACTACGCTTTCATTAAAAGGCTGCTGAGCTGGACACAGGTTAAGAAAGGGGACTGTCAGGCATTGTGTCGTTAATCGTTTGAGGTTTCTCTCTAGGCAGATGAAACAAGGAAGTATTGGTATGACTTCTCCTCTCTTTAATGTTGATGTAGAAATAAGTTATTTTAGAAAATTAAGAGCAGGAAAAACAGGAATCGAATTTTAAATTTAACAGCAAAGTAATTTGAAGAAATAAAAAGAAGACATATTTTAGATTGTGACGCTTTCTTGATTTATTTTTGTGTTTTCTGAACCTCTGCTGTGCAGTAAAGTTGTAGGAAAGATAAACAGTAGCCCTGTGTTCTATAAAGAAAATAGACAACACCCCTTTTTTCGGTTGTTGTTGTCTTTTGAAAGTGCTTCATTTGAACTTGAAGTGAGAAAAATATCGTATTTCTGGGAATAATCCTGCAATGCTAAAATGAACACATATATAGAAATAAATTGGTTGTCACAGCTCTCCTCTATGCTTGGCACATTTATATCACACATACCAGAAGAACATTCTGCTGGTGTCCCCAGATCATTCCATGTCTTTGACTTTCCCATTCTGTTTCATACAAGCTCTCATATTTATCAATCCCTCTCCCCAGGTGTTTTGAACAATCTCCTAAGCAGCATTTCTTTTCAAAGCACTAGGCATCTCATATATTATTAATATCAGAAATATTAATAAAACATATATTATCAATATTTTCTATATAATATAGATATTCAGCACACTCACCTCTTCAAAGATAATATATATGCAGAAGTTTAGGGTAAGCAGATTAGATCATTAAGCAAGAAGGGACAGGATAGAGCTGTGTGAACACAAAGAAATAATGAAATTCAGAGAAATTATAACTCATCTAGGAGAGCTTCTACTGGACCACTTGTTGCTGTTTTGGTTAGTTGGGATAATTTACCAGTGATCTCTGTGTTTTGTTGTTGTTGTTTTTTTATTTTTAATTTTTTTTTTTTGGTGAGGAAGATTAGCCCTGAGCTAACATCTATTGCCAATCCTCCTCTTTTTGCTGAGGAAAATTGGTGCTGGGCTAACATCTTTGCCCATCTTCCTCTACTTTTATATGGGACGCCACCACAGCATGGCTTGAGAAGTGGTGCACCAGTCCGTGCCCAGGATCCGAACACTCGAACCCCAGGGTGCCAAAGCGGAGCTCGAGAACTTAACTGCTGCACCACCAGGCCGGTCCCAGATCTCTGTGTTTTTAAAGTAGTAATTACAAAATAGAATTGTTGTACCTTTTGACTTTAGAATGTCACTTTTTTATAAGCCTATAAAAATTCTACAAGAATTCCAATGGGAGCCTATTTCTGGAATTATAAGTGGCATTTAAAGAAACGTACAGACAAAACAATAAACTGAATTTTTTACAAAAGAGCAAAAGGCTTTCAAAATGGTTAAATCTATCCAATACTCATTAGTGCAGTTTAACAGGAATTGATCACCCCTGAGGTGTCTGTCGTCGTTACTGATCACAGATCTTGGAAAACTTTAATTACTCTTATTTAGTTTAAAAGAATGAAAAGAACAGAAAATAAAATTCCTTCAGAAATCCAAAAATAATATTTTAATAAAGAATTATTAAAGATGCATTAATTGCCAGGCTCCTTTATACTATTAACATAGTTGTGCTGATTTTTGAGGAAATAGCAAAAGCTTTAAATGGTGTGTAGTATTTTGGGGGTAGTTTCTACATTTTTGAGCGGGTGTACACGTTGAGGTCAGTAAAAATCGTTATTTACATCTTCCCTTGGTTCTGAAATACTCGGCTACATATATGTATGGAAATTCAAAAGTTATTATATACAAGAGTTTTGCCTTGTAAAGTCAGTACCATGTAACAAATTTTAACTTCCACAGCAAAAAGAATTTTTGTTATATCTTGAAAACCACTTCCGTTACTGGAAAAGCAAGAGGAAAATGCTTTATGAACTCAGAAGTGGGCAGGAATATGATGCTCTAATTTTTTATTGCTGTGGAAATGCACTAGAACTGATCAATAATTTTTAAGTGCTTGCTATATTTCAGTACAGTTTTTATCATACTAAAAGATACCAAAGTAATTAACATACTGCCTCTCCTCAAATATGTTATGATATAATTATGGAAATGTGTCTAAAACACACAAAAGAATCTTGAATAATAAAAAGCCCTTTTACCAGGAAGTGTTATTAAGGATATAGGAGTTGAGAGGAGTTGGGGCTAAATGATGGTGGCAGTAATAAGCGAGTACTTCATGGAAGCATCAGGATTAGAATGTTGACGACTACGTAGAACCTTGTTAGTGAAACGAAGGTAGAAGTGGAAGGCATTTCGTATGAGGAGAATCTCATGAATGAAAAAATGCAGTTTCCAATGGATGTGACTTTTAATGAGACAGGGAAAAGGTTACCCGTAAGTATTTGTTGGTGAATCACAGTGAATAAATTTAGATGAGAATGATGGACATAGTTTATGTATGGTCTTGACATCTACATAGAAAAGTTTGTTTGGTGTGGCGTGAAACAGAAATCCATAATTGATTTTCAAGCAGAGTTATAATATGATGAAAGCAGCATTTAAAATGGATTAGTCCGGAAGTGGTATGCAGTATATGGGTGACAGTTGAAGGATGGAAAGAGAGGTAAGAGGCAGCCTAGAGTCATGAAGGACCATAGGAAGCAGTTGCAGTACTACAGGTGTGGAGTGAGTGATAAGCTTTTAGCTTTAGGTGGTGGCAATTAAAATGGTGTGAGAAGAGAGGATACCTGAGGCATTTAATTTACAATAACACTTTATATTTTAATCTTATAACTACTCTTAAATGTTTCATCTGAAGGTTGTTGGTTTAGTTCTGTGAGCAAAATATGTTTACGTTAATGCATTCCTTATCTCTCAGTTAAAGGCATTATTAAAAATCCACATTGTCCTGTCTATACAAAGATAGTCCTACATAGTATTATGGATCCACTAAGAGCATGTACTTTGAATTATTTTCCAACAGTGGCAGTAGAATTTGCTGACCCAGACATGTGCTCTCAGTCCATCTCCATTGTGAACAACAGCAGGTAGTTTTGAAAGTGTTGGCAAGGGTTAGTGACCCAGTTGATGGTTTGGGACTGAAGACTGTATTTATCCAATAGAAGGTAGCAGGTACACAATGGGTACCATCCCCCAATAGTATCAAAAATGCCATCTACTAAGCAACTGAACCAATCTTCCGTGGAGGGCAAGCTAGCTGCCAGAAAAATGATAAAAAGTTAAACTAACAGAATTTCTTTTTGAGCTCTAAGGCCTTTTAACTTTTCACTAATTCTGTAAATTATCAGAATGCAGGCTCCAAATTAAACTAATAGTATATTTGATAAAAACATGAGTTTGATGCTTACATGAATTGTATGAATGCTAAAGGAGTACATTTTCCATTTTTAAAGTATTAACTCATACTGTCCTTGTCAATTAGAATGCCATTTAGAGGTCATTTATGGAACGGAGTTCAGCAATATGAGCGTGAGGATTCTTTCTGTAAAGCGGGAAATTTTCTTTCCTGTTCATGGAAGGATAAGGTCAATTTTGTAATTAGAGTTTGAACAGTAGAAACAGTGTGTTGCTGTTGTTATTGCTGCGGTGGTTGTTTTGTTTGATTTTAGAATTGGACTAAGGAGCCTTAACCATTGTATACTCTCTTTTGCTATATAGCCTCTAACCTGACTAAGGGGGTCAATTAGAAGATGGTTTGGACATATCAATGTTAGATATATTGTATTAGCAACGGGCTGGTCATTTCCATTTTTCCTGCTGTTTTAATAACTGATTTCCTCATATCAATTAATTGACAGGTGATCCAAATAAGCTGTTTTGATAACTCAAAAGATTGCTTTTAATATGCTTTTTCCCCTTAGACATTTATCCAACTTCATACCAAGTCTCTGTGTATCTATTAGTCTATTTTTGCCATTTGTACCTCCATAAAAAGAATGCTATTTACATAACAGATATTTATGGGTTATGTTGCTATAACCCGTAACCCGTGACCCGTGTATATTGCTATATATTATTTCTACATTGTCAATCCTGGAAGAATTCTAGATATGTAAGTAAAACATTGTGTGAACTTCTTTAAATCAAGCAAGTATTTTTTAGGGCTCTTTGAGAGCAGTGGTTGCAACTTCTATTTTAGAAAGACATTAATGACCCATATTTGAAAATCTCTAGGAATTTGCTCTGGGCAATACAAGTCTTTCATTTTTAAAAAGGGAGGATAAAACTTCACTTTCTGAGTTGTACTTCTCTGAAGAAAAACTATATTAGAGCTTTGGTATGATCTTGACAGGGAGCCTCACTGCCCTTGTCTCTAAAATGCCTAAGAAAGCTTGAGGGAAAAAAAACAGATTTAAACTATATAGAGAGTTCACTGTTTGGGGCCAATTTATTTTTTCTTTTCTTGTAGGTAATTAAAACATACTCAGCAATGTGGGAATTACCTACTTAAAGAAAAGAAAAAAAAGTTCCTTGTTTGTGATGAAGAGAAGTTGTAAATAGTTTAGATGGGAACATCAAGACGGTAGAAGTGAAGTTGTGCCAGGATCCTGCATGGGGAAGGCATGACACGCTTCTTATAACACCAAAAATAGCAATTGATGAATAAAAAGTAGAGCAATATTTAATAAGTGTTTTAATATTTTTGGTGACTACTTCAGGAAGTGAACACTATTGAGTAGACGAGCATACAGCATATTTAAGATAGTAAATCAAAATGCAAAGACCTAGCCTTGATTGCACCAGATTGTGCCATACCACAAGGAAAAACAATAAAGTAACTGTCGTAGATAAAGCCTTAAAATAGGTCTATTTTTTAAAATTCTAACTATGCTGAATTAATACAAATCAAGTTGGGGGTAGATTCAAACTTTTGGATTCAAAATGCTTACTTTAAAATATATGAGCTTGAAGTTTATCTGAAAATAGCTCATGTAAATAATTTATTTCCATGAGAAAAGTTTATATAAAAATTCTTTTAAAAGTCAGTGTGAGAAACTATACTTAAATTTCACAAGTTGGAACTTTTTGTGATAATTCAATTTTCATTCAGAAAATAAGTAAAAAAAAAATAAGTCTTATGTATTTCTTAAGCTTTGAAAGGCACAAATATCTGTCTTATAAGCAGAGAACAAAATAGGAAAAAGGAAATCTCTGGGAGTACATAGCGCTTTTTGCCTCTGATGAACCACTTGTAGTGTAGGTCTTCCAAGAAGCTTATTCATCATGGATCAACCAGTTAATTTTCTTTTTGCAAAAAGCAAAAATAAACAAAAAGTTTATTTATTTGTTAATATATTTTGACAATATAATTAATAATAAAATGTATTGGCTAATCACAGAATGTATATTCTCAGGACACTCAGTAATCACTTTTTTAATTGGAAAAATTATTTTGCTAGATTTATTTAGGTTTACTGCTATTTTTTTTAAGAAATTGTATAGTCTGTCCTAAAAGAATTTTTCCCATCAATCTATGTCTAGTAGGAAGAAAGAATGCAGAGGAAAGAAATAAAAGGTGGGTAGTGAGTGAATGACTGTAGAGTGTGAAGAGCTTTAGGAAGAGATTAGGAAACTACTTCATAAATAAGAGAAATTGGTAATAAAAACAAAGAGAACTGATCAAAAATATGTTGATGAGGGGCTGGCCCGGTGGCGCAAGCGGTTAAGTGAGCACGCCAGTTCGGATCCCAGGCATGCACCGACGCACCGCTTGGCAAGACATGCTGTGGTGGCGTTCCATATAAAGTGGAGGAAGATGGGCATAGATGTTAGCCCGGGGCCAGTCTTCCTCAGCAAAAAAAGAGGAGGATTGGCAGATGTTAGCTCAGGGCCGATCTTCCTCAAAAAAAAAAAATATGTTGATGTAATCATAGAATATGGGACATCCATGGGAGAGCTTATAAATGCCACTCGATATTTGTACACACGTTTGTGTGTGTGTGTGTGTGTGTGTGTGTGTGGAACAGGGGGTGGGGAGGAGGGAAGCACTTGTATATTTTTTATTCTGGATCTAATTTCTTTTGGGATGCAGGTACCACACAATGGTGTTCAGATTCTGGGGAAAAAAAAAAGACAAAA
Source organism: Diceros bicornis minor (assembly GCF_020826845.1). Classification (NCBI taxonomy): domain Eukaryota; kingdom Metazoa; phylum Chordata; class Mammalia; order Perissodactyla; family Rhinocerotidae; genus Diceros; species Diceros bicornis. The sequence goes on from NC_080766.1 coordinate 18,730,165, forward strand.
TGTTTTGCTTCTGCAAATATATTTAGTGCAACGCATCCAAGTTTATCTTAAATACATTTCGACACAATTTGTCAACCCATAATTCTTCAAGAAGTGGAATCAGCGGTTGATAATAGTTGTGCATCTGTGGTTAATTAGCTCAGTTGGTTGAATCATGGAGCTAATGAGGCCAAAGCCTGGGTTTCATTCCTGTGTGGGCCAGTGAGTTTTGTTCTTTTCCTGGGTCTCAGACTACAGTTCAAACCCAGGCCAACCATCTCATAGCTGCATGCCACTGACCATAAGGAAACTGGGCAAGAGAAAGAAAATCCAACAGCATGCCTGGAAAAATCCCCAACTATACACAGTATCTGCTTGTTAATGATTTCTCTGTAATGCTCATGTATGAAGAGAAGCATCAGTTCTGCACTCAGTACTCTACAAGGACACACAGGAAACTTTCTGTGGCCTCAAATGACACATTGAGAAATAAATCATATGAAGAATTATCTAAAGAGAGCATGAAAAATAGACTAATTCATAACCACAAATTGAATCTATTTCAAACTGCAAACAAAGCAAAATTCCACATGTTGATTTTTCTTCAATAGATTGTAAGGGTGCTTAAGAGATCTGATAACAAAACACCCTACAGGCTCCCTGGAGTTCTGAACCAACTGTGAAGTAAGACAAAAGAGGAGAAAGGAGAGGCAGATGGAAGGCCAAAATATTACATTTGTTGTAGATAAAGACTAGATTGGAGGATATAGCTTAGACCCACAGGTATGTGGGCTTTTTAGCAGTAATCTCAAAATTAGACAAACTTACTCACCCGTTCTGACCAGAAAAACTAGGTCTCCCCTGTGGAGCCCATCTTATTGCCTGTTAGCTCTTTTTGTAGGAAAGTCATCCCCCAAGAAAATAGGGCAGCAAAGGGAATTGATTCATGCATGGGCAGTTTTTCTTGCAAACATATCAATCAGATTAGGTCACTGGGAAGACTGAGGAAGAGAAGGAGAGAGGCCTGGGTTGTTCTTTTTTTCTTTGTTTTTTTGAGGAAGATCGCCCTGAGCTAACATCCATGCTAATCCTCCTCTTTTTGCTGAGGAAGACGGGCTCTGAGCTAACATCTATTGCCAATCCTCCTCCTTTTTTTTTCCCCAAAGCCCCAGTAGATAGTTGTATGTCATAGTTGCACATCCTACTAGTTGCTGTATGTGGGACGCAGCCTCAGCATGGCCAGAGAAGCGGTGCGTCAGGGGATCCGAACCCGGGCCGCCGGTAGCAGAGTGCCCGCACTTAACCGCTAAGCCACGGGGCCGGCCCCTGGGTTGTTCTATATGGAAGAAAACATCAGGAGTGGAAAAGAATTCCTGCCATCCCGGACCTACCTCACCTACACAAAATTTTTTAATTGAATAAATGGCCAGTGTAAGATGAAAAGTGGGGAAAAGGCCAGAAACTACAATTTACAACTATGTGTATGTTGTGGTAGATAAGCGCTTGTAGACATTTTGAGAATCAGTGTAGCTCTGAAAGGTGGTGGTCCTTCTTGATGGTCTCCCAAGTTTCTGAGGTGGATGGTTCACCTGAAGTCCACCACATTGGGATCGTAAACATGATCATAAAGAAATGCTTGCGGGGCTGTTCCGGTGGCATAGTGGTTAAGTTCACACGCTCCACTTAGGCAACACAGGGTTTGCTGGTTCAGATCCCGGTTGCAGACCTACACACCACTCATCGAGCTATGCTATGGTGACATCCCACATACAAAATAGAGGAAGATTGGCATGGATGTTAGCTCAGTGACAATCTTCCTCACGCAAAAAGAGGAAGATTGGCAACAGATGTTAGCTCAGGGCCAATCTTCCTCAGAAAAAAAAAAAGAAATAAATGTTTGGATTGGAAATCTCTACATACAATGATGGAAAAGTCAAATTCAAAGCACGTATCTTGGTGAAATAGTTCATTTTACTAGTTCAGTATCGTTAACGATAAACTCAGCATAACTTTAGTCTAATGAGATAGCCAATGAAAATATATCTTTTAAAGACTGTATGGCGTGTTTCTTCTTGGGAATTCACAATAATCACAATTGCATTTCAGCTCTTTTTTTTTTTTTTTTTTCCTGTGAGGAAGATCAGCCCTGAGCTAACATCTGCCAATCCTCCTCTTTTTGCTGAGGAAGCCTGGCCCTGGGCTAACATCCATGCCCATCTTCTTCCACTTTATATGGGACGCCGCCACAGCATGGCCTGACAAGCAGTGCGTCGGTGTGCGCCCGGGATCCGAACGGGCGAACCCCGGGCTGCAGCAGCGGAGAGTGTGCACTTAACCGCTTGTGCCGGTGGGGGCCGGCCCCTGCACTTCAGCTCTTTAATGTTAGACTTTATCACAATGTTTCCCATACTCTTGATAAGGAATGCCATGGTAATTGGTGTTTGGTAAATTTAAGACTGGGAAACACTCATCAAAACCATGGTATAACCAAATTCTTTGTAGTATGATTTTGTAGTGTCTAGTTTTTTAGTAATGAGGAAGAGAAAATTTATCCTCAAGTTATGTTTGTTTAAAAAAAACATAAATGCATGGTATATCAAGTAGAAAGTGTTTCTCTTGTAAAACTAATAAAAGCTTGTTTTGCATTTATATTTTTGTTTCAATCTATAGGGAGAGACTCTAGGCATATGTTTATATTGCTGCAATTGCTATTTTGAGCATGAATGACTATAGAGAGACTAATGATTTTTATAAAGCAAACTCCACGTTTGTTAATTTTTTTCAGAATGTTACTTAGGTCAATGAAGATATTCAGTTGAAACATTGGCATAAAACTGCAATTTTTATTTCCAAGGAGAAAAACCACCTTGGAAAATTAACTTGGTTACTACAAGTGAGAACAACTCAATATTCATTAATTTAACAAATATTAAAAAGCACCTCTTTTTTGCCAGGCACTCTTCAAAGAACCCGGGATATAGTGGTCAACGAAATAGACAAATATCCCAGCCCTCATGAAGTTAACACTCAAATGGGAGAAGCCGACTCCTCCTCCACTTCACAAATATTTTGAAGTAAATACCCCTCCAAATTTAAGTAAATAAAAACATTCGTCATTATAGGATTAAAAGCCCCTATGGGTTTCTAAGCCCATTAAATAATAAAGAGGTGGGAGGATTTGTGTTGATTAAATACATTTGTTTACTCTTTTTCAGGGAGGCAAAGGATTATAAGATTATTCCAGTACAAAACCTTTTATGTATTTTAGAACCTGCAGAAAGCTCTCCTTGTGAAAACAAGTGATTAAATATTACTCTTTTGATCCTTCTTGTAATATTTTTCTCTTCTGTCCTTTTCCCTATCTCAAGAAAACTTGTAATAATCAGTGCATCCTAGTCACCTTCTTATCTAATTCATCTGCATTGTGTGACTGAATATAACTGAATTTTCAGTCATTGAAACAACAGACTAAATTAACTATATTAATTTCATAATTTAAGCTCTAAAACTCCTATGGTTGTTATAATACTTTTAATTTTAATACATGTGGCATTTTGTCCAAATAATGTGAACCTACACTTTTTCTCTAAAGTCTATACTTTTTCAACTATCCTGGATTAGTATAGATTACAACAGAAAATATGTTATTCCCCTTCTTCTCCCCAGAAGAAAAAATCTGATAACCTCAGATTCATAATTTTCCATCACAATACTAAGTTGTAATTACTCTTTAAATACATGCAATGCAATTTAACAGGATAATTGTATGTTTTCTTCTGGATTTTCTGGATTTCTAATTTGCCTTCAACAAACCTGTATTACAGATTAACTAAATATTTTAGAAAACAAAATATCAGACTACACTATATATATTAATTAAATAAAATTTTATTTAGTCATGATAAAGTGTATGTTTTGTTTGAAAATCTTTAAGAATCTACATTTGTGGTTTCAAAAAAAATTAATCTGGTTTATAGACAAATGTTGATTAGATTTAGGTCTCAAGCTCAAATTTTCATTTAAGATAGATACATAGTTGGAGTTTTGTTAAAGCTAACATTCACAGACATTGAAGTTCATATAATCCTCTTTATAATACATGCCGTCCTATTATTCTTTATAGGTTTAATTTGATCTGTGGAGAAGTTATTAACAAAAATGATTCAACTACATTTAAAAGGAATAACAATTTAATAGCGAAGATTCTAAATTGTATAGGAAAATCTATAAAAAATGCTTTTCATAACTAGGCCTTTTGTTGATGAAAATTATCACAAAAGAACATCTTTTGGTGTATTTATTTATTACGTTGATAAAACTGTATGACAGTATAATTCAACTTGAATTCTTACTGAATGCTTTTCCAAAAGTTATCGCAAAACAGAACTCTAAACGTTCTTCACATTCCTCATGTTCTTCTCTGCATAAAGCAAACAGTCTGGATAATCCAGATTTCACCAAACTCAAAACTATTTACTTTTACTTATTTTCAGTGAATTCTATTCTCCCCTGCCCCCCTGCTCCTCCCAAGAAAACAAAAAAACTAGTGGACTAAACAAGACTAAAAAAAATAAATACAATTATATGGGAAAAATAATTTTATATTTTATGCCTCCTCCTATCCGCACTTCTCCCATAAGTGGAGGGCCGGGGATGAGGAAAGAGAGACAGAAACAGAGACAGAGACAGAACCAGACAGACGGAGACAAAGAGAGGGAGAGAGAGAAACAAGAAGAAAAAATACAAGCTAAAAGATTTACTTTTTTTAAAAAAAGCATGCTTAGTGAAAAAAACTAGACCTTGGATAGGAATCAGATAACCCGTGTTCCTGGGTTTTTATATCCCAGATATATTACTTTAAGCAAGTATGTTAATCACTCTGACCTTCAGTTCGTTGATTTGTAGATGAGAATAATAGCACACTGCCCTGCTTAACTTTTAAAGATGTGATGATTATCAAATGATATGTGTGTAAAATATAGTTTTATATCAATGTACAATAATGGCAGCGTCATTGATGTTTATAAGCAATATTGCTGGAAAATGTTGCTAGATGGCTTTTTGTTATTAAATATTTTCAATTGGGCATAAAACTCTGAGGTTTAAAAAACAACTATAGGGGCTGGCCTGGTGGCGTAGTGGTTAAGTTCAGCACACTCCCCTTCGGCAGCCCAGGTTCAAGGGTTTGGATCTTGGGCGTGGACCTACCCACTGGTCAAGCCATGCTGTGGAGCAAGCCACATACAAAATAGAGGAAGATGGGCACAGATGTTAGTTCAAGGCCACTCTTCCTCAAGCGAAAAGGGGAAGATGGCAACATATGTTAGCTCAGGGCCAATCTTCCTCACTAAAAAAAACCCCACAAAACTATAGTAGCTGACATTATTTATTGATTACTATGTACTAGACATGTTCTAACCGCTTTAGGTGAATTTATTTACTTAATGCTTTCAACAACGTTATGAGGTAACTACTGTCTTTTTTCCTATTGCAAAGGAGAGGAGAATGAGCACAGATTGATTAAATGACTTACCCAAGGTCACAGTGTAAAAAGGGCCTCAGATTGTCTGGTCTACCCTGTCTTCACAGGGCAATCGCTTCTACAGAATCTCTCCCTACAGTTTTCCAGCCTCTGTTGAAACTTACCTGACTGAGTGAATGAGGAGGGACATGTGGGTGTGCTCATTGTGGTGAGAAAATATCCTTCCATAGTAATTCCCCAGTACTTAAAAAGCACTTCTTTGAATCAAGTTGATAATTTTCCTTTTTCCAGCAAGCATAAATATCTGGAGCTGTAGAAGAAAACTACTTCTACAATTCACTACTCCTATTAAAAGAAAGGAATTTCAATAATAATTTGGACAAATGATGATAGTGAAGGGAGTATGAGGGGGCAAGTTCTAAAATAAGTTCTTAAATATCATGATGGGATCTTAGAAATGTATACTTAGATGCTTCCTATTATGTATATGGGGAAAGGCATTTTGTAGTATAATCTAAGCAATAAACCTTTTGAAATGAAACATATTGACTGTGCTTCCTCAACATATGTAGGAAATTCTTGTATATACACATGCACATGTTAACATTTCAGAAGCTCAGACTGAATAGTTAAATAGATCCATCCTCCACACCTTGGAAATTTATCTTCTAGGAACTACCATTATCAAATCAAATACTTGCAGTTAAACACAGCGATCATTGATGCATTGTTTGTGAAATGAATAAAGCAAATGAAATTAAATAGTCAACTCGGATCCCAACTCTGACTATAATCTAAGCTGTGTTTTGTAAAACAGGTTTGATTTCAAGTTAGATTATTTTTTAACCAAAGTTTATATTTAGCATATTTAAGTACTACTTTTAGTTTTGCTAATCTAGTTTCTTCTCTTTTATATCTTTTTTTTTTTTTTGTGGGGAAGATCAGCCCTGAGCTAACATTCGTGCCAATCCTCCTCTTTTTGCTGAGGAAGACCAGCTCTGAGCTAACATCGATTGCCAATCCTCCTCCTTCTTTCTCCCCAAAGCCCCAGCAGACAGCTGGATGTCACAGTTGCACATCCTTCTAGTTGCTGTATGTGGGACGTGGCCTCAGCATGGCCGGAGAAGTGATGCGTCGGTGGGCGCCCGGGATCCAAACCCGGGCCGCCAGTAACGGAGCGCACGCACCCAACTGCCAAGCCACGGGGCTGGCCCGCTTTTATATCTTAAAATAACAAATAGTAAGATGTTCTTTTTCTTTAAAATTGAAAACATTATAAAGAATAGTTCAAATTATTTAACTGTAAGTAAATACCACTACACCCACCCACCTACCCACCCCCATACACATTCTTTTCATAGCATTTCCCATTTTCAAATAAGAAAACACACATTTTGACAATGTGTAGAGTTTGTTCATTAGAAATCAATTTCAAAATTATTTTGAAAACAGTCACGGTACATAGTCTACCTTGTAGCATAATTGAACTATTTAATCAAACAAAATATGCAACTAACAATTTTATTCATGTATATGAATTACATCTGAACTTTATCTTTTTCTTTTCTATCTTCAGCCCAAAGTTGGGTATGTTATTGCCTGTGGGCTAAAATAGATAAAACACCAAAAGCTTACTTCTTTTGGAGCCTTCTAGATACCATCACACTGAATGTCAGACAAAGCTTTGCAATACACATCCCATCAAGTACGGTATATGATTTTTGTAATACTTAAAGCACAGAATGAATTTCAAAATATGTTACAGAATTGTTCTTAATTTTCAGATGAGTGTCTAGGTGCACATAAAGCTCTTCTGGATTTTGTTTCCACCCTGCTCACCCAACCTTCTCTTTATACCTATTCTCAATCACATTCTACCTTGAAAGGTGCCTATGACAACTGTCATAACCTGCTGGAGGAAAAACATTTGGCGTTATGCTAAAGAAATTTGGACATGTTTTATCATTTCTACAAGATTTTAAGCTTTTTGAAAGACATGGGACTATTTCTTGCATTGCTTTTTGCACATTTGAATATGCATTTATTAAATATTAGAAGAGTGATGACGACTTTGACACTTTTATAATGCCTTGGTTATCTGTTTTTTTTTCTGGGGCACAGATTAATTCAGTAAATAAGGAGTTGGCATAGACCCTGACAGATAGGACAAGGTTGACATCCTGACAGACAAAGAAAGAAAAGGAAATGAAGTCAGTGAAACTCAAATTATAAAATATATATAATATAACGTGTAATATAATATAAAATATAAATATATAAAAATGTAAAGACCATGTAGTTTGGGGATAAATAACCAAATTCTGTTTTTGAAAAACTATATTGACCTTACACTATGTGCAATAAGCTACATAGGCACTAAATGTTATGGCAAGTTTAAGGGAGTACGTTCTTTTTTTTCTTAATAGATTTTATGTTTTTAGAGCCATTTTAAGTTCACAGCAAAATTAAGAGGAAGGTACAAAGATTTCCCATTTCCTCCCTGACCCCCCACATACATACCCTCCCCCATTATCAAAATTCCTCACCAGAATGTTACATTTGTTACACTTGATAAACCTACATTAACACGTCATTATAACCCAAAGTCCACAATTTACATTGGATTCACTTTTGATGTTGTATGTTCCATGAGCTTGGACAAATGTATAATGACCTCTATCACCATTATCATATACAGAGTAATTTCACTGGCCCAAAAATCCTCTGTGATCTGCTTAACCGTCTCTCCCGCCTCCCTAACCTCCTACTATAAACAAACATGTGCAGGTTTTTGTGTGGACATATGTTTTCAACTCCTTTAAGTAAATACCAAGGACCTTGATTGCTGGATCATATGGTAAGAGTATGTTTAGTTTTATAAGAACCTGCCAAACTGTCTTCCAAAGTGGCTGTACCATTCTGCATTCCCACAGCAATGAATGAGAGTTCCTGTTGCTCTACATCCTTCCCAGCATTTGGTGGTGTCAGTGTTGCAGATTTTGGCCATTCTGTTAGGTATGTGGTGGTGTCTCATTGTTGTCTTAATTTGCATATACCTGATGACGTAAGATGTGAAGCATCTTTTCATCTGCTTATTTGCTATCTGTATACCTTCTTTGGTGAGGAGTCTGTTACAGTCTTTGGCCTATTATTTAATCAGATTGTTTGTTTTCTTGTTGAGTTTTAAGAGTTCTTTGTAGGGGCCGGCCTGGTGGCGCAAGTGGTTAAGTGCGCGCGCTCCGCTGCAGCAGCCCAGGGTTTGCTGGTTCGGATCCTGGGCGCACACCAATGCACCGCTTGGCAAGCCATGCTGTGGCAGCATCCCATATAAAGTGGAGAAAGATGGGTACGGATGTTAGCCTAGGGCCGGTCTTCCTCAGCAAAAAAAGATTGGCAGACGTTAGCACAGGGCTGATCATCCTCACAAAAAAAAAAAAAAAAAAAAAAGAATTCTTTGTAGTATTTCTGGGATAACAGTCCTTTATCAGATATGTCTTTTGCATATATTTTCTCCCAGTCTATGGCTTGTCTTTACATTCTCTTGGTGCACATTTTTTTTTGCGTGTGAAAGGCTATCTTGCTCTTTGACAGAACGGGGACACTATGTTCAAGCAGAGTTCAACAGCCAAAGGCCATAATAATGAAACCTAGAAAAATAAATCTATCTAGAAAATTAAACTTATGACAATATATTCTGTTTAGTAAATCAAAATATGCAGTGCTTTCTAAATATATACACTTATATTTTAAAAAATTATTTTCCAGTTAATAGAATAAAGCTCTATTACTAAAAAAAAATTTGTGGGATATACCATTCTCTTATGATGTCATATAAAATATATAGTCATGTAATAAATTTTTATATCTAAGAAATTGGGAACAACAGAAGAAAGAACTGATTAAAGTGGGTTTAATTCACGTGCAAATCACTTTGACTCTGGGTCCGGCCCCGTGGCTTAGCAGTTAAGTGCTCGAGCTCTGCTACTGGTGGCCCGGGCCCGGATCCTGGGCTCGCACCGACATACCGCTTCTCCAGCCATGCTGAGGCGGCAACCCACATACAGCAACTAGAGGGATGTGCAACTGTGACATACAACTATCTACTGGGGTTTTGGGGGAAAAAAAAGAGGAGGACTGGCAATAGATGTTAGCTCAGAGTCGGTCTTCTTCAGCAAAAAGAGGATTGGCATGGATGTTAGCTCAGGGCTGATCTTCCTCACACAAAAAAATAAAATAAAAAATAAAGTTCTTAAAAAAAAATCACTTTGATTCTATTTTTTTTTGGTTACACGTGGTTTTTTGTGAAATAAAAAATGTTCTCAATTCATGAAGGTAACATGAATAAATTATCCTTGCATTGCTTACAAAATGAAGGTTGTTGATAAACAAAAACCAATGTTACCACATAATATCATAATAGAGAAAAGTGTGCATGAAAATATGAAGAGTGAATTCCTTCTGTAGCCCACAAGATGATTCCAAAGCCCATGGAATTTTCATTTCGTTCTCTAGGAGAGATGAAGGAGTTGTAAAAACTCATGTAGTCAGAACAATGGCCACCAATATGGGAATAATCTGGAGAATTCCCATTATGGATCTGGAATAAATTTAACACAATTGACTACAGATGGCTGCATATGAATAATCCATGTTTTGCTAATGCTGCCCACTCTTGGTTCAACTACACCCATTTTTAAGGAGAATCTGTCACCACCCATCCACCTGGAGGATAGCACTACACCAGCACAACTACAAATTACTGGAGAGGTTGAGGGCAATTTTATCTGATATCAAAATTATTTTAAAATATAAGTAATTGACAGTACATGCATGAGGGTCAAGTCAGGTCATAAGTACTTTCAGAAGTAGAATGTGCCATCTATAATTGAGAACAGACACTGGAAGAAGGTCTGGGGAGGTGCGGCCAACAGGAAACCGAGGTGCAGCTCCTTTGTGCACTTAGACACCTTAGGGTGCTGCCCCAAATGGATTTCCTCTACCTTTCTGGGGTGGCATCAATTAATAATTATTCTGTTTTTGTTTCTTCAAGCATCCTTACATTACACTTGGACATCAGTTGAACATATTCATTTGACTGCAGAGAAACTCTCCTATCAAATGATCTAGTTGCTAAAAGAGGACAGTGAACACGTGTTCTCAGTTCTGACTGTCATGCCTTCCCAGCAGTGCTCCCAATATTGTCCCAGATCTGCGAGCAGGTGTTGACTGGACACCTTTGGTTCATGCTCTGCTTATTTCCTAAGGCTTTACCACTTACTTCCAGGGATGCAATTGGTGAAGTCATATGAAGACTTGATATTGAGTCAAGAAGGCCCTCATGCTGCCTCCCATTAAGTAGAAAGGAATGTCTTGGCTATTTATGACTTTGTTGCTTAAATCTTCTAATAAAAACTTCCAATGTGCTAAACATAGATTCTTATAGCCCTTCATTCCCATGAAATCTAAAATCAGTTTATATATAAGGCATGGCTACTGAGTGGGCAAGAAAGATGCCAGACTTCCAAGACTACCATGCTTAATATGTGAGCTTCATTTTGTATGGGAACCAGGAAATAAAATATCATGCATATTTAAGATAAATTCTCTTCTTAAACACAGTCAAATTAATAAGACAACTAACAGTTTTACTTATCTACATCATTTTTGACTACCCAAATTTATTAATTTTAAACTAAATATAATTTATCTTTTCAAAGTCTTTTTTTTTTTAATAATTTTATTTATTTATTTATTTTTCCCCCAAAGCCCCAGTAGATAGTTGTATGTCATAGTTGCACATCCTTCTAGTTGCTGTGTTTGGGACGCGGTGTCAGCATGGCCGGAGAACCGGCACGTCAGCGCGCGCCTGGGATCCGGACCCCGGCCGCCAGCAGCGGAGTACGCACTCTTAACCACTAAGCCATGGGGCCGGCCCTCAAAGTCTTAATATAGTACCAGACTCTATTAAAAGTTCCATGAAAGGAGAGCATTTATGACACTCCCTTTGAATTTATGGGCTTGATTTTTTTCTTAATCTCCAACCAATTTTTTTCAGGTCTTTGTAATCTGGTTTGTATTCTTTCAGGGCGATGATCTTGGTACCCCAAATTCTTAAACCAACCAAAGCCTGAAAGAATCTGCTAATTATTTGTGGGCCAAATCTCTAGATCTGAGAGGGCCCAGATATCCAAAAGCAGCAAAGGGGGGGGGCATCTTTTAAAATTACTTAGAAAAGACCTATATACTGAAAATTGCATACTATTCAGTTTCTCTGTTTTGGAAAGATAAAAATTGAAATGTACATTGAAAATTGAAAGAGTTACTGCAAAAGTAATTGTTAAAATCCTAAGCCACTTCAAACACCAGTGTTACCACACACTTAAAAACAGCATTTTTTCCCCCGATGTGTGACGAGTAGTGTTTACTAGCAAAGGTAACCATACATGTATGAACTTCTTACTGCTCGTAAAAGTTGGGTTAGAGAAACTGATAGAGTTATCAACTGAATCAATTCACATAAATTGCTCAACCCCAGACCTATAATTTGAGAGTGTTCAATAAATATTAATATTTCTCTATTCATACCTATGTATTAAAGGGTTTTAATATGACTTTTAAGTATATATATTAACTCATATCAGTAATGATAAAGCCTCGTTTTACTTTATGGTCAGTATTTTAAGAAATCATGTTTATTTAAAACTTCTCATTCCAAATGAAATGTTTTCATCACCTCACATCTGATACAAAAATAATGAATGCTCATGAGTTCTTAATGAGTCTTGGTGTTTAGTTGATTATAAGGGTAAAAATAATAAGCAATTTAATTTTCTACATTAATTATTTGAAGTTAGTTAATAAAAAAGAGGCTTTGTTCTCTATCCATTCTAATTTTCTAAAGAAATTATAAACAATATTATCTGAGGACTCTAAAATTCCTCATTTCTGTGACTTAATAACTGCTTTTTATAGTATCTTTAAGTGGAAAAAAATCTTATTTTTCGTGAAAATAATAATTCCCTTAGAAGCCTACCATTTTACCCACATGGCCTCAATGGAGTATTTTGACTTCAAGAATATACAAGTTATTGCCTACTATCCTTACTCTCATGTAGGCTTTGCTTTTAAATTTCTCTTTGTGTTTGATGTGGTTTTATTTTTTCTTGACTTAAGTTTGATTATGTTAAAAGATAAACTGAGGCATATTAAAAATTTTAAGAGTTTATTTGAGCAAAAATTGATTTGAATTGGGTAGCCCCATATCGACAGTGCTTAAAGTGCTGGGAAGTACTCCAATAGGAATGAGGGGAAAGACTTTTATAGAAAAGACAGGAAGCAAAGCAAGGAAATTATTTGATTGGCTATAACTTAAGCAGTTGTCTTACTTGGGAAAGCCCAGTTGATTGTCTGTCCTTAGGCTTCAATTTCTTAACCTTGAGGCATTACAGGCTCAGGTTTTGGTTGGCTTAGAAAGGCTACTAAGGCATTGCAGCCACCTACAGGTAATGGCCACCGTGTTTACTTAATTGAATGATTTCAATCTACTTTTTATTGTCACGAGCTACTTTTTTCCCCTGCTTTTTAATGCCATCTCTGCTCCCCTCATCTGCCACCAATTTCCACCATCAAGTAACACCTACAATCACAACATACCACAATGTTTCTTTTCTTTTTTTTCTTTTTGTGAGGAAGATCAGCCCTGAGCTAACATCTGATGCCAATCCTTTTTTTTTTTATTGCTGAGGAAGATTAGCCCTGGGCTAACATCTCTGCCTATCTTCCTCTACTTTATATGGGACGCCACCACAGTATGGCTTGACAAGCGGTGCCTCAGTGTGCACCCGGGATCCGAACCTGCAAACCCCAGGCTGCCTGCAGCGGAGCGTGTGCCCTTAACCTCAGTACCAGCAGGTGGGCACCCCACACTGTTTCTTAGAGCCTTTTTCTTTTGCTTTTGTTTTCAACTTCTGGTCTAAATATAAATTTGAATCTTTCAAGTCATTTGCCTCATGTAATTTCTTCTTTTCAGGATTCTTAAGGCATGTATTATCAAAGAGGTCCCGTAAAAGGCAGCATTATTTCTCACTAAAATTATGAAGAAATTTAAACAAAAGGTGATATTGGGAAGATAATTTTATCCAGTTTTCTCCTTTGTCCCAAGCTCTACATTTTAAAAGGAAAACTTCTGTTTGTGTCCCTTGACAACATGAGAAGGAAAACATAAATGGAAGGACAGTAAGAAGGAATTCCTAAATGGGAGCAATTAGCAGCTTTTGAAATGTAGAAGATGTTCAGAAAGAAAAGAAAAAGGAAACAAAAATGAATAATGTGACAATAGAAGATTCCAGAAAAGTAATTTAGCTCAGAATTCAGCAAACTACAGCCTGTGGGCCAAATCCAGGGTCTGTTTTTATACAATCTACTTGCTAAGAATGGTTTTTACATTTACACATGCTTGGAAAAACAAAACAAAACATATTTTCTGAGGTGAAAATTGATGAATTAAAGGTTTGTTGTCTATAAATAAAGTTTTATTGGAACACTGCCACATTCTTTCATTTATATATTGTCTATAACTGTTTTTATACTGTAATCACAGAGTCGAGCAGTTGTGACAGAGACCATATGACATGCAGGGCCTAAAGCATTTATTAACTAGCCCTTTACAGAAAAATTTGTTGACCCTTGATTTAGAATAGTCTCCCAAGTTAATTTTCTTGGTTGATCACATCGTTGTTTATTGACTAGCACTCTGGGATTTCAAGTCCAAATAACCCAATAGGCAGCTAGTACATTCAGATTTTTCCATGTGAGTTTTCTGTACAATAACACAAGGACAGCACAAACAACCAGTAAAAGCAGTTGGCTTGGTGTGTTTGTTACTGAAAAAAAAAAAAAAATTAAACTGTTTCTCTTGAGATAACTCTTATGCAGTTGTAAGACATAAAACAGAAATACCATGTATTGTTTACCCAGTTTTCCCCAGTGGTAACATCCTGAAAACTATAGTACAATATCAAAACCTAGATATTGACATGAGTACAGTCAAGGTACAGAATATTTCCATCACCATAAAGATTCTCCATGTTGCCCTATTATACTGACACTCACTTCCTTCCCACTCCTACTCTCACCTTAACCACTAATCTGTTTTCCATTTCTAGAATTTTATCATTTCAAGAATTTAGAAATGAAATCATATAGAATGTAACCTTTGGGGATTGGCTTTTTCACTTAGTATAATTCTCTTGAAATCATCCAGGTTGTTGAGTGTATCAATTGTTTCTTTTTCTTGCTCAGTAGTATCCCACGCTGTGGATGTACCACAGTTTGTTTGACTTCTCATCAGTTGAAGACCATCTGGATTCTCTGCAGTTTTTAGAGATTATGAAAAAAGCTGGTATAAACATTCATGTACAAGTTTTTGTGTGAACATTTTCTTTGAAATGAATGTCCAAGAGTCAAATTGCTAGGTCATATGGTAAGCACATGTTTAGCTTTTAAAAGAATATGTCAAACTGTTTTTCCAGAGTTGCTGTACCATTTTACATTCCCATCAGCAATAACATGAGTGATCCAATATCCTCACCAACGTTTAGTGTTGTCACTATTTTTTTGTAGTTTTGGCTCTTCTGATAGGGGTGTTGTGGTTTTAATTTGCATTTTCCTAATGGCTAATGATGTTCGACATCTTTTAACGTGCTTATTTGCCTTCTGTGTATCCTCTTGGATGAAATGTCTCTTTATATCTTTTGTCTGTTTTCCATTTGGATTGTTTGATTTTTTTACTGTTGAGTTGTGAGAGTTCTTTATATTTTCTAGATACTGGTTCTTTGTCAGATAATGGGGTTTGAAAATATTTTCTTCCCATCTGAAGCTTGTCTTTTCATCCTCTTAATGGAGTCTTTTATGATGCAAAGTTTTGAATGGTGATGAAGACCAACTTATCAATTTTTCTTTATGGATTGTGATTTGGGTGTCAGTTCTAGGAACTCTTTGCATAGGCTGAAATCCCAAAGATTTTGTTATATGTGATTTTCTAGAAGCTTTATAGTTTTATGTTACATTTAAGTCTGTGACCATTTTGAGTTAATTTTTGTATAAGATGTGAGATATAGATACAAGTTTTCTCTCTTTTTTGTTTTTGCTTATGGACATCCAATTACTTCAGCACCATTTGTGGAAAAGACTATTTTTTCTCCATTGAATTGGTTTTGCATCTTTGCCAAAATTCAGTTGGGCATATATGTGTGGGTCTATTTCTAGAGTCCCTGTTCTGTTTCATTCATCGATGTGCCCATTCCTCTGCCAATACAACACAGTTTTGATTATGACCAAATAGTAATCTATTATTATATTTATTATTAATAATATATTATTATATAGATATATAATAGTATATAACCTAATATGCTAATATACTAATATTAGGTAATTAGTATATTACTGAACCATATACCTAACATGCTAATATTAGGTAATATACTATTATAGAATGTCTTGAAATCAGATAATTTCTCTCAATACATTTTTTTCCAAAATTGTTTTAGCTATTCTAGTTCCTTTGCATTTCCATATACAGTTTAGAATAATTTTTTCTATATGTACAAAAATTTTGCTGAGATTTTTATAGGAATTGCATTAAACCTATATATCAATTTGGGAATAATTGACCTTTTTGCTATGCTGAGACTTGTAATCCATGAATATATCTCTCCAGATCTCTTAGGTTTCTTTCATCAGCATTTTATAGTTTTCAGCATACAAATTCTGTACTTTTTTTTAGTGATTTTAATTATTTCTGTACTTTTAAGTAATTAAAAGTAATTTAAGTAATTCTGTACTTATTCTTTAGTGATTTTAGTGATTTTAATTAGTAATGTATTTGTATTTCTACCTTTTATTTCCTTTTTTTAAAATTTTTTTTAATATTTTTGATGAGGAAGATCAGCCTTGAGCTAACATCCATGGCCGTCTTCCTCTATTTTGTATATGGAACGCTGCCACAGCATGTCTTGATGAGCAATGCGTAGGTCTGCACTTGGGATTCAAACCTGCGAACCCTGGGCCACCGAAGCGGAGCACGTGAACTTAACCAGTACGCCACCGGGCCAGCCCCTTTATTTCCTCCTGTTTTGTTTTTTGCTTTGTTACACTAGCTAGAATAGAACTTGCAGTGCTCTGTTGAGTAAGAGCGGTGAGAGTGAACATCCTCGCTTTATTGCTGATCTTAGGGGGACGGTGTTTAGTCTTTCACCATTAAGTATCATGTTAACTATAGGATTTTTCAAATGGAAGATCTTTATCAAATTGAGGAAGTTCCCCTCTATTCCTAGTTGTCAGAGAGTTGGGTGCTGAGTTTTGTCAAATGCTTTTCTGTATCCATTGATATCATCATGTGATTTTTCTTCTTTACCTGTTAATATGGTGAATTATATTGACTGATTTTGCAATAGTGAACCATACTTGCATTCCTGGAAGGGACCTCAACTGGTCGTGATGTATATAGTTCTATTTATATATTACTGAATTCTATTTGCTAACATAATGTTAAGGATTTTTGAGTCTATCTTTGTGAGGAATATTGGTCTATACTTTTCTCTTTTTCTATTGTCTTTGTCGATATCAGGATAATACTAGTTTTATAAAATAAATTGGAAATTGTTCCCTCTTCTATTTTCTCAAAAAATTGTGTAGAATTGGTGTTAAATCTTCTTTAAATATTTGTTAGAATTGTTTAACAAAACCATCTGGGCTTGAAGATGTCTTTCTGAGGGGGTTTTTAAACTACAAATTCAATTTCCTTAATAGTTATAGGGCTGTTCAAATGATTTAATTCATATTGGGTGAGTTGTGGTCATTTGTGTTTTTAAAGAGTTGGTCCACTGCATCTAAGTTGTATAAGTTCTGTGTTTAGTATTTGTAGTTTTCCATTATTGTCTCTAGATGTCTGCAAGGTCCGTAGTGATATATGCTGTTTCACTCCTAAAATTGGTAATTTGTGTCTTCTCTCCTGTTATTTGTCAGTCTTGTTGGAGGATTGCCAAGTTTATTGAGCTCATCAAAGAACCAACTCATGACTTCACTGATTTTCTCTGTTTTCAATTTCATTTATTTGTGCTCTTATCCTTATTATGTCTTTCCTTCTTTGCTTTAGGTTAATTTTATTCCTCTTATTCTTGGTTCTTGAGGTTGGAACTTTGATTATTAGTTTGAGACTTTTTCCCTTTTCTAATGTATGCATTTAGTGCTACCCATTTCCCTCTGAGCTGTGCAACAGTGGTGTCCCACAAATTTTGATATGTTTTATTTTCATTTCCATTCACTCCAGTGTATTTTTTTTCCCTTGAGACTTCCTCTTTGACCTATGAATTATTTAAAAGTGTGTGGATTAGTTTCTAAGTATTTGGAGATTTTTCTGTTATGTTTCTATTATTGGTTTCTAGTTTGATTCCATTGTGATCAGAAAACACACTTTGCATGATTTTACTTATTTTTAATTTGTCGAGATTTGCTTTATGGACTAGGATATGGCCTATCTTGGAAGATGTTTTTGGGCGCTTAAAAAGAATGTGTATTCTGTTCTTGTTGGGTGGTATGTTCTAAAAACATCAGTTAGATACTGTTAGTTGATGATGTCGAGTTCTGTATCTGTGTTAATTTTCTGTATAGTTGCTCTATCAATTGTTGAGAGAGATGTGTTGAAGTTTACAACTATAATTATAGATTTGTCTGTTTTTATTTTCTATTTTATCAGTTTTTACTCTACATACGTTTTGCAGCTCTTTTGTTTGGTGTATCCACATTCAGAGTTGTAATGTCTTCTTGGTGGATTGTCTTTTTTTTATCATTTTATGGTGATTTTCTTTGCTTTGAAATCTCTTTTATTTGATATTAGTATTGTTACTCATGCTTTCTTTGATTAATGTTTGCATGATATATATTTTTTCCATCCTTTTACTTTCAACCTGTATATATGGTTGTATTTGAATTGAATCCCTTGTAGATAGCATATAATTGAGCCATGTTTTTTTTTTAATCCACTATGCAGATCTCTGCCATTTAATTGATATATTTGGACAATTTATATTTAATTTAATTATTTATATGTTATGGCTTAAGCCTGCCATTTTGTGCTTTGTTTTCTGTTTTTTTCTCTCTGCTTTTCATTTCTCTTGCCTTCTCATTTCTTTCTCCTACCTTCCCGTGGGTTACTTAAACAATTTTTAGAACTTTGACTTACCTAGTGTTTTTCACTGTATTTCTTTGTGTAGTTTTTTAGTGGTTGCTTTATGTATTGGATTATATGTACATAACTTACATATAATCCAGTAGTCTAATCCACACAGTCTCCTGGTGTCTTCATTTTACCAGTTCAAGTGAACTATAGATACTTTACATCCCTTTTCGTACCTTTATCCTTACCCATTTATAGTATAATCATCTTAAATATTTCCTCTACATACATTTAAAACCACATCAGACAGTGCTAAATTTTTGTTTCCACCATTAACCATAATTTAGAAAACTCCAGAGAAGGAAAGTCTGTTATTTTTAGTTACATTTTTGTTACTGAATTCTTTCTTCCTTTCTAAAGTTCCAAGATTCTTCTTTTATCATTTTCTTTCTATTTAGACAACTTCCTTAGCCATTTTTTCAGGGTAGGTCTACTGTTGAAAATTATCTTAGTTTTCCTTCATCTGGTAATATCTTGATTTCTCCTTCATTTCTAAAGGATATTTTCCATGGATATAGGATTCTGGGTTGACAGTTCTTTTCTTTGATTCCTTCCTTCCTTCTGGCCTCCAAGGTTTCTGAAGAGAAACTCACTCACTTTTCAGAATTATTTTTCCCCTGTAAGTAAGGTTGTGTTTTTCTCTTGCTGCTTTCAAGATTTTTTTCTTTGTCTTTAGTTTTCAGAAGTTTGACTATGATGTGTTTTGGTGTGGATTTCTTTGGGTTTTACCTGCTTGTGGTTTGCTCAGCTTCTTGAATCTGTATGCCTTTTGCTAAATGTGGGGAGTTTCCAGCCATTATTTCTTTGAGCATATTTTAAGCCTTGCCCTCTTTATCCTCTCTTTCTGGGACTCCAATGGCACAAATGTGTTATGTTTTCTCATAGTTCTTATAGTTGTCTGACTCTCTATTTACTGTTTTTCTTTTTTAAGTATATTTTCTCTGTGTTGTTCAGATTGGGTAATTTCTGTTGTTCTATCTTCCGGTTCATTGACCCTTCCCTTTGCCCTCTCCACTTTTTAAATTTCAGCTATTGTGTGTTTTTTTTTTTTTTTTTTTTTGGTGAGAAGATCAGCCCTGTGCTAACATCTGCCAATCCTCCTCTTTTTTTGCTGAGGAAGACTGGCCCTGGGCTAACATCCATGCCCATCTTCCTCTACTTTATATGGGAGGCCACCACAGCATGGCTTGCCAAGCGGTGCGTTGGTGTGCACCAGGGATCCGAACCTGTGAACCCCAGGCTGCTGCAGCAGAGCCCGCGCACTTAACCGCTGCACCACCGGGCTGGCCCCAGCTATTGTATTTTTTACTTCTAAAATTTCCATATCTGTTTACATCTTCTATTTCTTTGCTAAGACTTTTAATTTTTTTTATTTGTTTAACCATGTTCATAATTGCTCACTGAAGCATTTTCATGATGACTACTTTAAAATCTTTGTCAAATAATTCTAATATCTCTGTCATTTTGGTGTTCACATGTATTAATCATCTCTTTTCATTCAGTTTGAGATCTTCCTGCATCATTGTATGACAAATGATTTTCAATTGGAACCTGCATATTTTGGGTATTATGTTATGAGACACTGGCTCTTATTTAAACCTCTGTATTAGCTAGCTTCCTCTGATACTAGTCCAGCAGGGAAAGGGAGGTACAGCCTTGTCACTGCTAGGTATAGATAGAAGTCCAGGCCACCACCTTGGCCACCATTGACGCCTAAGTGGGAGGGCTCTTTGTTACTGCTGGGTGGGGGTGAGAGTTTCTGTTCCCCAGTAGGCCTCACTGATACCTCCCTGGCTAGGAGGGATGGAAATGGCTTGTTACTGCTCCCATCATGGCCTCCACTGGCACCTTACAGGTTGGGGTAGCCTTGTTAACTGCTGGGCAGTTTCTAATGCTCTGACTCTCCACTAGGCCTCCTCTGTCTGACATCACCTTAGTGGGGAGGAAGAAGGGTGCCTCACTACTCTTGGGTTGGGGTGGAAGTCCAGGCTCCCTATGTAGTCTCCACTAATACTACATTGTGGGGGAAGGAACTTTTAGCTCCTGACAGGGATGAAAGTCCTAATTCCCTACTGAGACTTCTCTATACTACCCTGGGGTTGGGGAGAGAAAGTTGGGACGCCCTGTTCTAACCTAGCAAAGGTTCACGCCAGGCTCCCCACTGGGCCTTTGCAGAAAAGAGTGGGGTGGGTGTTTGTGTGGTGTTTGCCTGGAACAAAGTGGTATTATGCCAGTGCTTTCTGTCTTTCTAGATTGCCACTTTCTTGGTCCTTTGGCTAGAGAGAACAGGCTTTTGTTGGGGCTTTTTTGGTGTACACTAGTTGGTGTCTCTGGGCTGCAGGTTTCCTCAGCTCCAAGTTTTGGATATATGAGGCAAAAGTAAAATCTAGAGAACTCACCACCATGTCGTTCCTTGGGTCCTGAGGTCCCTGGCTGATCTGTCTTCTTTTCTCCATCTTTCAGAGTCTCCTTACATTTGTTTTATATATAATGTCCAGGGTTTTTAATTGTACCTACCAGGAAGATTAGGAAAAACTACATCTACTGCATCTTCCTAGAAGTGAATGTCTCCTGTTTCTTTTTCTTTTCTTTTTTATGTCATTTTTTTAATTAGGAGGGCAACATACAATTTTCTCATTAGGGTCTTTAAAGAAATTAAACAGAATTATGAAAAACTGATTAATATATTTTGTATTAAAAAGAGAAAACTTGAGATAGAGAAATCATTTCTCTCTGTAATTTATTTTTTAATACCCATTTCTCTTCTACTTTCCAATTTCTCTCAGTTTGTTTCTTGACTAGTTTGTCACCAATAAATGCTCCTTTAGGACTTGCAACACTTCTGTTTAGAAGTGAGGTTTTCTTACTTGAAAGTTCTTGCTGAATGACTCCCGCATGGGGGCATGTCCCTTGCCTCATTGCTGTTCCCCTGTGCCTATCACAAGACCAGGCCACATGCTAGTATTTAATACATATCTGCTGAATAAGTGAATGAGAACTGAAAATTTAAATTTTCTTTTCTATGAGGGCTTATCTACTTTCTTCTTGCTGTGCTGAAGCATGAGGCACATGTGTCTGCCATGCCTGATTCCCCACCAAGCATTTGTAAGCATGTGCTTAGGACATTAGCAAAATTTGTCCAGAATTTTGCAATCTAGGAAAAAGCAATTTTAATTTCAGCACATGTGTAAGTTTTTGTTTTATGATTTAGAATTGCTGGTATTTTGAATTACAAATGAGGAGGATACCAGAATGGTTCCCATGCGTACGTGTGTGTGTGTGTGTGTGTGTGTGCGCGCACAAGCACATTCACTCCTATTGCTCCTAAAGAAAGTGACCCCAAGAATATGACATAAAAAAGACCATAGATCACTTTTAGGATATATTTCCTAGATCCCCATATCTTTTTTTATCTTGGATGATTTTTCTTTTATTAGGCAAGTCATGGTTTGATTGTCTTTTTAAATCTTTGTCATGTATTGTGCAACATGTGTGTGTCTGTATTCACGGAGGAGGGATAACATTAGTCCATCATTTTGTAAGGCGCTGAATACAATTTTAGATTTTGTGCAAGCATAATTATGCTTTAGATAAAGATTCTGCCAGCATTGAAACATTCTTTAATGCATGTAGGAGACATAATTCTTTTTAGTCCTACTGAGTATGTTTGGTTCAAATAACTAATAATACTTGCTTTCCTGCTTGTCTTTAGATTCTGTTTAAGGAAATAATGAAAGATTTAATTCACTGTACTTTTGTTAGAAAGTATGGAAATGTTTGTCCATGGGAACTTTCATAGCCTGCTAGAATGGAAATTCATCAGGGCGGGGGAACCATTTCATTTACTGCATAAGAGCTGTTGATATATTCCCTGCATCTTTCAAAGGCATCTTTCATGCCACACAGGCAAACTGTAGCCAGTGAAGGAACAGAAAGAGCACCTCTTACATGAGTCAGTCTCAGCTAACTTGCACAGCAGCTGTGCTAGGTACTGATGACGATTACCACTGGACCCAGTTGCAGGGTTTTGTGTGGTTCAAGAGACAATTGGCTCTCTTGGCAGACCACTTTGATGGAGATTGTAGCAATAATGCATCCCCACTGTTGCTAGTAGATATCGTGGCCATGTAGTACAAAATCGGTGCCAGATAAAATCAGAAAGTAATAAAAAGGAAAAAGAAATCTCAGAGATTTTACATCTTAATGTGAGAGACTAAAACAAATGTCCTGGGCTTGTTGCATTCACTCGTAAGGAAAAGGAGACAGACGAAGGGATACCTTTCACTGAGAAAACTTGCAGGGCGTTCAGTCTTTTCATTTGAGAACCATTTGGGCGTGTTGTGAAATAAAGTTGCAGAGTAGGCATTCAGACCTTTATGTGCTACATTTAGTAGGAAAGAATCCCCCCCTCCCCCTTAACTACAAGAAGCCAGAGTTTTCTGTGCAAACTGAAACAGGCATTGCAAGAATCAGATTCACTTTGGACGACTCTTCACATTCCAAGTCATCATTGCATTAGGCAGCACAATTCCATCTCTGGTTGATGGGCAGAAAAAGTGGGCAGCTTGCCAGGTAGACGTTTCCATGACTCCCAGCCCCCAAAGGTGATGCGTTTTTCAGCTAATTCAATGAAGAGTGGGCTGAACTTTGGGTCTAAACGAGACAATAGCTGCCTTCGCAGTATCAGCAGAATGGTTGATGGGAATGCACTCTACATTTGGCAGAGAATCATGTGACCTTACGACTGAGATTTTGTGATGGTGCCAACGGAGACTTGGAAAGCAGCAACCGTCCTGACTTTTTTCTTCTTTTCTAACATGGCTCAGAAAATGGTGGATCTTAATACTTGACTTTAGCCAGACTCAGCAAGCGACTGAGCTTTGAAGCACAACTTCGCCTTTATTCTGGGTTTTTGGCAGGCCACCAGGAGGCTGTCCCTTTCACGCCTGATAAATTCTGCTGCTTATCTCTAAATAGGAAAAAAAAAAATAAAAGGAAAATATAAACAGAATACTGGGGCATAACAAGTGAATCCTAAAATTGTACGTGCTTTTTGTTTTTTTCCTTTTTTTCACTGATGATTTTTTAATACCCTTTCTGCTTGCTGAAGAATCCAAGTAGTTCTTTTTTTTTTTGGTTTATAATGAACAGGCATTTGAACTGGGCAAACAGGACGACAGCAGCAGTGAGCATGAGATCATTGCAGCAGTGAGTGTAGCAACCTGGCACCCTGCCTTCTCACCCTTTTGGTTCAGGAGACAAGCGTGTGCAATCCTCATTTCTAAAGTCAGCACAGCCTGGAAGGATTCCTGGTCGTTCCCACCTTCTACCATTCTGCTGCCAGGGACGGCAAGGATTGGTGCAGCTTCTGCGCAGTGCTTTGTGCCTGGAATACCGAGAAGGAAGAAAAAGAAGACAAGCACCCTGGTCCTTTTTTCCAAGAAAGAACAGGAGCCCTGAAGAAAAAAAAAAAAAAAATCTCTGAGTTTGTCCTACTCCGTGCAACAGTGCTGAAAAAAACTGAGACGCTCCTGCTCCAAAACAAAAACAAAAACAAACAAACAAAAATCCAAACCAAAACAAACCAAAAAAAAGCAAACATTGGCTTGTCTAACTACAGAGACATCGGGCTTTGTACAGCAGCTTTGTAAGGCAACATAACCAAATGAGCCTTCTTTATTTTTATTATTTCAAAAATATGGCATAATTAGCAATATATTGCACTTGGTGAAATCGCACCTTTCATATCAGGTATAACTTTTTTTGTTGTTTCTTTTTAAGTCTGCTGTTATATAAAAGGGGATCCTTGAACTTTCAATTTACTCTTATTTAACTTATCACCCGCTTTACTCTTAACGTTTTCCTTTTGCTCTCTCTTTAATCCTGATTAGTATAGAAACTTAAGTAAAAATAGAAAAATCTCTATAAAAAAGACAGTACTTTTTTTTTGTTATACATAGAAGTTTTGGAAAGACATTCATATGTTATCTGTGCTTTTTGTGTACAGTGTTAGTTTTGGCTACCTAAGAAAAGTGAGCGTTTAGCCCTACTTGGTAAAGAAACTAAATCTTTCATATGCTGTGACTCATAATTTGAAATGTGAAAAAAGAAACTTTTTAAACTTCTAAAAAAGGATCGTATTGGAATATGCATTAAACTGCTGATAAATAAAATTAGTTTGGGGAAAGTTATATTTAAATTATTTTCCAGGATTTCAGTGTAACAGAAAAGAGATGAGAAGATCATGTTCTCAGTTGCTAAGCAGAAAAGAAGCTTGTTCCACAATAATACTCTCTTTTAAAATATATTTTAAAAGAAGTGTTTGTTTTAAGAGCGGTTGCAGAGGGTGTTGGAAATATCCATTAAGTATTTTAGTGGAAAAAGTACATACAAACTTGTTTTAAGTTTCAGGCAATGTATTGGCTCGGCAGATAAATGCATTGCATTCTAATTATTTTGTCTGTTTGTAGAAGTAAATTGCTAAGCAATTTAAGCATTTTATAACAAAACCCAGTTTTGCCTGGTTCAATGGGAAAGGATTAGCAGCTGTATTCCACCTATTTTTTGATTAAAACTGTTTTGTGTTTAAAAATTGTTAAAAAGAGAAAATGCTCTTGAAACATACAGCGTATATAAATGAAGACTATAATTTGCATATTACAAATTGATGCTATCATATTTTCCATGAAAAGAATAAACTTGAAGCAAACTATTGTGCTTTTGAAATAATATTTTATCATATTGAAAATATGTAGGGTAAACAGTGAGGAAATATTATAGAACTGATGAATTCTTTCTTTCTTCTTATTCTACGAAGAATTATGGGAAGTTACAAACACTCTATATACTGATAGCATTTAAATAAAACGTTTTATTAAGTTTATTGGTTATTGTTCACTAATTATTTAAAAAATAGCTCTTGTTCTTTATGCTGCCTCAGCTAATGGAACGTCAACTTTCACAGCCTTAATTAACATTTATAAACCTGTTTTCATGTTTCAAGATCCTTTAGTTGAAAAACATTTATTTTAAATGTTATTTTTAGGAGCCATTAGTCTCTACACTCTTAATTATCTTATTAAGCTCCATGCCAAATCCAGATCTCTTTCCAGCTTGCACTAGCTCATTGTGCAAAACATAGTCGCTTCTTTAACAGCCATGCCTCCTTTCACTTTCAAAACTGTTACTGTGAAAACAACACCAACCAAAATGAAGGCATAAATGCAAACTATGAAACCACATTATATGTCATATGAGTAGCCTTGGGTGGGGCTCTTTGAGTCTTCCAAGCCTTTTTTTAAAAAAATACTTTAAAGGTTTTGCCATTTTGATATTGTGTTCTCTTCTCGATCGTCTACCTTCATTTCCACCATCTACCCAGACGCTCCTCCTAGACAGCAGTTGTCTGATATTTCTCCTTTTGTGGTTGTTTTAGGGAAAAACTTAAAATGGATATGAGAAGTGAAGAAAGTGATCATAGGAGAAAATCATCTCAGGTAAAAATAAAAAGTGAAAGAGCAATTAATATGTAATATCTTTAAAGAAAAAAACTAATTTTGACTATGTTTAGTTATAATAATTCGTTTCATATTCTTTATGGGTCTAGCTGTTGGAAATTTCATTGATAGTTTGAGAATTTATAATATTATCTACCTTTGTGAAAAATTTTTGTCTGAGTTTGTGATCACTGAACAGTTTGAGTCCCTTTGAGTGTATATCTGTATAGCCATTCATACGACATAGGTGGAATACGGTTGAATAGTAAGTAATTTAGAAAAAAGAAAAAATGTCTTTTTCATTTGTCATACCATTTAAAAGGAAGTGAAATCTGGGGGGAGGGAATAAAGTTGT
This sequence comes from Diceros bicornis minor, assembly GCF_020826845.1. Lineage (NCBI taxonomy): Eukaryota > Metazoa > Chordata > Mammalia > Perissodactyla > Rhinocerotidae > Diceros > Diceros bicornis. The sequence continues at coordinate 18,756,714 of NC_080766.1, forward strand.
GCCTTTTTTTAATGATCTAATAAGAGAATGAACCAAAATATCCATTCTTATGATAAAACCCAAAACAAATAAATGTTGCCTTTTATTTCACATCTAAAGTTATGAATATATGTTGAAATATTTTTACTACAATTGAATGCATAATTGTTGATTTTTTACTATAGTTTTTAATAAGTATAGGAATAACTAGAAAACAGATAATGGTAAAAAATTATGTAGACCAAATTATCTATATAAAATCTATAAAACACATTTTATTGGATTTATTTAAAAACATGCAAAACACTAAGTAATTTTTATGTACTATTACTATTTTTCACAGTGAAGATATAATTTAAGAATGCTAAATATTGTGGATATGAGTGAAACGGTTCATGATTGTACGACTTATAATTTTGTTGCTGTTGAACTTAGAATCTTAAAAAATGTGTATGTGGCTGGCTTCATGTTTACTCTTTGTGTGTTTGTTTATTGTCTGGTGGTTTAAATTTTTTTAATAATAATTTATTTTTGCCCAACCTCTTGACCAGATGAGAGCTGTGTGTAGCCATGTGTTTTAAGTATATATGTTTTGAAAAACAGATTTAAGTATATCGTGTTTGAGACAAGATACCCTCTTGTATGCAATAGATCTGGAGTATAAATGTTAGCACACAGTTTAGTAATAATGCTATTAAAGTGTCCTTAATTTTAGTTTTCTGATATTCATTTATCCAAATATTGTTAATTTCAGTATCATTCCAACTATAGACACATATGTATATATTTAAGACTTTTAAATAACTTCCTGTGTTCTCTGCCTACTCAACAAGATCTTGCTTGTTTTATGAAAAAGTTATAATGTTACCAATTCCTTGAAACCACTAACAGAGGTTTTATAAGAGTTAAAAGAAGCACAATCTAACTCTTACACAATTAACTTAATAGTTAATTTGGTCTTAATTATAGGCTGGTAATACTACATTCATGCCTCACAATTACATAATTCATACATGCATGTATGGATACTTTTTTTTTCTTTTAAAACTCATTATTAGAATAGTCTAATTTCAAAATATTCACTATTAAAAGAAAATTAATCTGTGAAAAATCTTTCAATATACTATTTTTAAAATTCTCATGTATATAAGCCTGTATTTAGTTTATAATATTTATGAAGGCCTTTAACTGGGTGTATGCACACTTAGAGCATTTCAGCATTTAAAATATTTATACTAAAGTATCGATATTATTATTTTCATCTCTTAATTTCATCAGATATTTACAACAAATTCTGCATTAATAGGGAGCCCATGTGAGATGTTGCCCATTGGCGTAAACCCGTAGATCCGATCTTGTGGTGAAGTGGACCGCACAAGCTCGCTTCTATGGGTCTGTGTCAGTGTGGTAATCTGACAAAATGCTATACACAATGCTGTTAAATAATATTTCAGTCAAACTCTTGTTAAATTCTAGTTGATTAGTTTTGAAGTGATTATATTTTCCTTTGTTTTTTGTGTATATGTTAATCCTCATCTATCTTACGAGGCAGGTTTCAATTGTCGACCACTTGGAAGGATTTATAGCACAGCCATTCAAGTTTGAATCCAAGTAGAGTAAATTGCTAAAGAAATTTGCATTTTTTATAACAAAGTTTGAACCAAGATCTGAATAGATCTTGTTCAGAAACTTCAGTTCACGTTACAGTGGTTAGTGCACCTCATCAACTTCAATAAGAAAATTAAAGACTATAGCTGGATTTATGTGTTACTATTGCATCTATTTCTCTTGAAAAATTAAGCTCAATGCTATTGACTTTTAATCTTATTAATCGCTAGTAGAACCATGCCAGGGGAGATGTCAGAGGACATTTTGTATGACCTATGCTGAAAACCCAAGAGGTTAGGATAGTCTTAGTCAACACATATTGAGCTTATTGGTAAAATATTAGAATATTCTATCTACATCCTTGCCAAGCCCTTAGGTATATGGCCGCCATATTTGGAGGAGCTGACTGAAGATATGATAAGGAGTTTGAAGCAACATTGGAAGCTGTGTGCATCCGGGTTGAGGTAGTAGGTTGTATGGTTTAGAGTTACACCCTGGGAGTTAACTGTACAACCTTCTAGCTTTCCTTGGAGCACACTTGAGCCATCGAGGAATTCTTCATCACTTTAATCTGATTGAGCCAATTTTTGTGCAAGAAGGTAATGTGTCATGAGTATTTTGGATAATTAATTTGAGCCTTTATTACATTAAAATGATCCTTATCCTAGATATTAGGTTATTCCATTTGCATCTACTTATAAACGCTAGCAAGATGGTATTTCTAATAGGTGGTTACTCTGTGATCAAACATTTTTAAGAACTGGTGAGTAGTGACTTAAACCACATTAATACTGCAGCTTTTTTCATCCACAGATTCTCAAAATTCGGCACTTAATTTTGCAAACTGACCATTAGCTTTTCTTTCTATTTTTGTTGGCTACTTAGACACTATGATAAAAAAAAATATCTGCTAGTGTCAATGACTTCCATTGCACATTATCCGAGTCTTTCTTATGACACATCACTTTCTCCCTTTTGTTATGGCTATCTATGTGCTTGTTTATTTTTTTCATACTAGACTGTAAGCCCCTTGAGGGCAAAGTCCATGCCTTGTTTTTCATTGTATCCCCTGCAATACCTTACACACAATAACTAAATATTTATTGGATGAATGAATGAAGTATACGATCTCACTCTGTGATGTTTCTGTTGAATATTTGAATGAATTACAACGGTGGTCACAAATGTGAGTTTTGTTTATTGGTCCTGAATTTGCCTAAATTTAATTCGCAGACTGCTCTGCATTGGTAATATACTTGATTTGTTTTTTGACTATGTTGAGTGTGTCCACTCATCCTAGACATACACTTTCAAATTTAGGAGTACTTTTCTCTAGAATAAAAAGAATAGAGCAAATTCATTTTTATTAATAAGTTAATTATAGTTTATAATCCTAAATTTAGATTATGTATATTTCATTTGAATTCTTAAATTCTTTGATTTCCAGATGAATGGTTTTTCTTTCAGCATCAGTTTTATACATCAGCCTTTTGTATTCTGTAAACTTCCCTTATCTTCTACTCTTTATTTTTGTACAGCTATATCTGTCGAATAAACCAGAAACAACTAAACAGAAACATGTCAATAAACTAATAATAAATACATGAAGTATAATTTAAGGATTGGATCACATTTTTGTTTGAAGGAAAGGCACCTACAATATTCTGTCTGTATAAAACGAGTCCCTTTGGAGTCCATTAACTTGCTGTCAACTTTAGTGACAGTGAATGGTGAAGTTCATATAGAGAGCCTAGTTTATATAGATCATCTTTCATTCAGAGAATTAAATAGCTGTAGATATTAAATAATTGTAGATATGTGCTTTAATTTAAATTCCAGTATGAAACATTGCATACCTAAGAAATGATTTTAAGATACAAATATATGTTAAGAACCCTAAGATCATGGCTGTGTGATGATGAGCTTTCTATAGAACACTCCTGCATCCAGACTAGCTCAGAATTGAGAATTTACCAACAATGGTAGTAAAGAAGAAACTTTTTAATCACCAAAAGGAAGAACATGTGGGCCTTAGAAAGCTGAATACCAATGATTTCAAGCAAAATTATTTGACTGGTATGCCGAAGTTAAAGACTAGTGGTCTCTAAGAAAGAAAAGTCTTTGTAAGGACTAATCCAGAGACAATGAACAACGGGTAGGAGACAAAGACAAGAGAGCAAGAAAGAGAAAGAGAGAGAGAATGAAGAAATGAAAAAGAAAGGGACTTTTAGCAAAGAGAAAGAATCTTGTGTCTAATGGTAGCAGTTCAAACAAAGGTGGAAGAAACAGACAACTGAGTGGTAAACAGTTACACCTTTGTAGATAGTTTAGCTCTTGAGAGCCTAGGATCCCTTTCCTCTGTGTGTATATGTATTTGTGTGTATCCCAATACGCTGTGTAGATTTAGAGATCAAGTCATGAACAGAATGATGGGCCAAATAGAATACTATTTCCAGTAAATGCCTGTTTCCATGCAGTGCAATAGAGTTAAGTATATCACAGAAGTCAACTGTGATGTATAGTTGAAGGATAATCTTATAAAAATACTATGACAAATGCGTAGAATTATCTACACTATCTAAAGTGAACTGGTATTATAGAAGAATAGGTGAAACGTGACAAAGATGTAACTATGATCCATTGTGTTAGTCATGCAAAAATCATAATAATTCTGAAAGGCAAAGGATATAATTAACATCAATGAAGAAAATAAACTTCTCTGTAGGGTGAGAATACTACATGGGAGAATTATGATTTCACTAATGATTAATAATAAATTTTGCTCCTCCAGCTATGGGGGTTATTTAACTTACTATATTTTTATGAAAAAAAAATGGTAAATGACAAATACACAAATTGGTAAGATCATTTTTAAAGAAACCAAGAATCAGAACCACTGCTGGTGTCAGTATCTAGAAGTTAAATTAATGTCTAAGAAACCATAGGGCAACATTGTACGTTTAGAGAATTACCCTTAAATGGCAGAGAAACTATATAGATTGAATAATTTCTTTAAGAATTTTAAGTGGTCAAATTTTACTGTATACCAAAGTTTTCACATTTGGTAACAGAGGAAATGTGAAAATTCAGGAAACAATTGAATAGCAGTGAATCGTACTTAACCAATATCTCTTTTGATATCTGGGGACACTAAACTGTATATATATCTTTATGTTTATAGTGGCTGATTTGCCTTAAATGCTTTGTGGAATGAGGCAGGAAGGACTTAGAGTGAGAAGGAGGGAAGGGGGGGACGGACGAGGAAGAAAGGAAGAGAAGAAGGAAAAGAAAGGAAAACCAACTGCAAAACAATTGATTGAGCCTTACCAGAAAAGTCCGATTTGGCCAAAGTAACTATGAGGGAATCAGATAAATTACTTGGCAATTGGACTGAGTCTTCTTGAAAACAATTCAGCAGTACATGACCTATGTTATTAGAATAAATGAGTCACTTTCTGTAAATAATCATTTTGTTTCTCTTGTTCCCTATTATCAAACACTGACTCATGAGCGTAGGTGATTCCCCAAGATTCCCCAAATGATGTGATACAGGACTCTGCCATCCTGTGCATTATTTCACACCCATGCCTAGTTTCTCTTCCACATAGTAAAGGAATAACTCTTGAGGTCACTGATCTTGACTCTACCCATCCTAGCCCTCTAAAAGACCCATGGGGAATGCTATGAAAGATCGTTAGGTGAAGGGTCTGACATATCAAAAGAGCATGTATCCCTTGCTTACTAATTCCTACTACCCACCATGACTTCCAGGCACACCTGCTACCTGTTACTGTGTATATTACCTCTTCATCCACAAAGGCTTGACTCTTTCTCTAAGAAGGAGTTTCTCAGTTTTGAATCCTCATAGCCCATGCAATTTTTATTCCCAAAGGGTTTTCTCTAACTCCCATTAGTGGTAGGTCTGAGTGCCCAAAGGGACTGTGATTTACATTTGTTCCTCCTGCAATGTACATACTTTTTTGTTTTTAACTGTTAGATTGAGTTGAACTTTAGATCATTTATGGGCAATGGTGAGAACCTATACATACCTTAAAATAAACTATGCTTCCAGCAGTAAAGTCCTGTGTTATCCGAGATATTTCTAGACTCTCCAGAATATATCATTATGAGATGAGGAGTTTTTTTTTAACACTGTCTATGAGGTCTTACAGGCCAGTCTTGATTAAGTCTGTGATATATCATTTGAAGGTGATTTATGAAACTAATCTCTATTATTTATAATAAATCTAAACCTCTTGTGTACAGAAATATCTGTCTTTTCGAAACTCACAACTCCTACCATAGTGCTCAGCTTATAGGATGAATTCAAGAACCCTTTGGTGAATGAACAAAAATGTTTAAAATGAAATAAAAACATTGTGTGCTACAGTGGAGCAGTTCTGTATTTAAGTGGACTTCTTCAGACTTTTTTAAAGTTTAGAATTTAAGAGAAATTAGGAATATCTAACCTTTAGCTTTTGGGAAGTCTGTTTGATGGTGGTTCTTGATTTTTAGGTTGGCGTTGTCTTGTGTGTGCCTTCATTTTTAATCTCACTCTACACTATGTGGAATGTGTGAGTTAGTTAAACTACCCATGTTTCTCCCTTCTATCTGATCCTTCTTAAATCTCAATTCTGTTTCTCTTCACTCTGAACTCTTGGAGCACTTACTTGACTCCAATCATATTCAACTTTGTGTTTCCTGTTACTTTTTAGATGTTCAGATAGTACATAGTAAAGTTAAATTGTAAGTTGTGTATATAATTCATGTACTTTTACTTAGTGGGCACTTAAATAGTACTTGATTGGAATTAAAAATAAAATCTAGATTTATAAATGGTGAGAACTGTAGAGGTCAACTGGCCCATTTTCCAGATGACCAAACTGAGGCCCAGGATGTTTAATGATTTTGGTAGGGTCAATCCACTAGTTATAGCTACAGCCCAGATTTCTACCCAGGTCAATGATCTATCCAAGAAGAAATATTTTATGTTTGCTATCAATAGATTTTTTGGGTAGTGTCATTAAACAAATTTTAATTAATTAAGTGATTGAAATGAGAAAATAAGGTTTTATTTCTGAAAGACTACAAATAACAGTAATTTATCTTCAGATTCAAATATGTTAGATATATAATTAATATTATTTTCAATGAACTTCATAGCCACTTAATTCTTTTGTTTCAAGTACATACAACTGCACTCTTATTCTTCTGGGCATAGAGAGAAATTTATCTACCTTCTAGTTCCACCATGATATTCCCTTCCTTCCAGAACCCTTCTCCAGGGGAGAGGAGTATGACCTAGCAGTGGATAGTGTATCTTAAGTAAAAAGGGAAGAACTATGAATTGGTTAACCTGTTAGCATTCTGTTGGTTGGGAGAATCAAAGTTAATATGAATGGTAGCATAACTAAGTCCAACTTCAGAACTCAAAGGCCTATGCCCCTCATGAGATGTGCAAGATATCTTTATGTAAAACATCTTAGCAGGGATCATAAACTTAAATAACTTCAGGGTCTAGGCAGCGTAATAAGCCAGACTTTAAGACAAGAGGAAGTAACGGGGACTGTGGTAGACCGAAGAAGGCATACTCACTTTCAAAATACTCCAAAATGACTTCGTCAGTCACTCTAAATTAGGACCCCAAGAGCAGCCAATTTTCCATCTTTGATATGAAGACATCATATGGTAAAGCAAAATTGCAATAAATCTGTTCTTTTGATGAACCTAATAGCATCTTTTCTTACAGTTGAACTAAATAATTTGGAGTATCTATAACACTTTCAAGTAATTCTAAGGTGTATAAAAAAGTTAAATTCTTACACACTTATATGCGGATGCTGTTATTTCAAATAGACATATATGGTCCATGACAGTCTTAATAGTTCCTTGAATTTAATTGACTAATGAAAAATAATTTCTACATTTGTAATATTATTTTGATGATACTTTAATGAAAGAAATGTAGTAGTAGTAATTGTAGTAGTCCTAGTAGGAGTACGTAGTTTTAGGTTTCCATTTGCATCTAAATCTCAATGTGAAAAACAATGAAATTCTTATACTTTTTATTTCTCAAGCAATTAATGCTGTAGAGAGATGGATAGATAGCGTTTTTCAAGTCTGAAAAAATCAAAAGGGTAAAGAGAGTGAACACAATTGAAGTTCAGTTGGTCTCATCCGCAAGTAAAGTCTTATACTCAGGCAGCTGGGTAGAGTTCAAGAGTAAAGTAACTGGCCCTGCTATTAATCATATTTTTATTGTGTTATAATTAAAATACCAGTTCTGCATAAATCTGGAATTAGATCAGGTTCCTGTCCATAAATTTTTCAATATAATTTAATCCAGTGAACTTAAATTTGGCAAATGGAAATAACACAACAATTATGAAAACACTTATTTTACAGTAATGAGGAAGACGTTTGCAATTTCGCTATGTGTAGTAGAAACCTTCCCATTTAATACAGTTGGAATCAGTAGTTGATTAGTTAATCCACAAAGAATTTTAAAGAAACGATCTTAAAAATTAACACATACATACAATACATATTTTGTTTAAATTTCAAAACTTGATTATACATATATTTGCCAGTATTTTTATGTAACCCAAGAACTCTTTTTGAGTTTGGGTTGCTGATTACAAATCTTAGTCATCTCTTCTTTCTGTAAATCCCATAATGCATCATCTATGATTTCTGATTTTGGTTGCTTCATGAATGTCTTTAAGTGCAAAACCAATGGAAAGAAATCTGAGAGCAGAATCCTATTTTCTCCATGATTTTGTATAATCTTTTAAAGTTGTCTTACCTACGTCTAACTCTATAGTGTTTTTTAAAAGTGACTGAATTTTATTGTCCTTTCAAAAATTTCAGATTTAGAACGTCTCATACTTTTTACACTGATAGTTAAATTGGTTTATATAATATTTAATTGAATTATGCAATTTCATATTAAATGAACTGGCATAAACTGGTTTGGGAACAAACAATAACTGACTATGGCAAACATACAAATCACTTGATGGGAGCAGAAGTACCTGGGTGTTCTAGAACTTTCTGAGGTGATGGAAATGTTCTCTGCACTGTCCAAAACAGTAACCACTAGCCACATGTGGCTATTGAGCATTTGAAATGTGGCTAGTGTGACTGAAGAACTGAATTTTAAATTTAGTTAATTTTAGTTAATTAAAATTTAAATAGGTACATGTAGCTAGTAGCTAGTGTATTGGACAGTGCAGTTCTGGAAAGTAGCTCACTCGCGTTTAGCATGCTGAGGGCAGCAGCTGAAAATGTCAGATAATCTGTAAAGTGATGAATGGTTAAGAGTACTTCCTCAGTAGTTGAACTAAGATTTAGGGGAAGAATTGCTTGGGAAACTCAAATTGATTTGGAATTCATTTTTGTTTTGTTTAGTTATTGTTTTATATTTATTTGTTTATTTTACTCCTATTTGAGTATGGATTCAGTTTGATGGAATTTTAAAACTTTATTCCAAAGAAAGAAGCCAAAATATTAGAAACTAGAGAGGTTTGCAAGTCTTTCTGAAGCATTCAATCAACACAAACCTAATTAGAAAGTAACGACATTACTTCTCACATTGGCAAAAAAGAAAGACAGTGTGCTTAATTTAGGATCAGAGATCCGTAAGAGTCATAAGATGGACTTGTTGAGTCTCTGGGCCCTTTGAAAATGTTTATAAGACTTTAAAGGTATGTGGGTGTGTTTATTTTTCTGAGGAAAAAGTCCCAGCTCTTGTCAGATTATCAAAGGAGTCCGTGATTTCCTGAAAAAGTTAAGAATAACTGCATTGGGTTACCATTTAATACTTTTTGAGGTGCCAGAAGTTAATTAAGTAGTAAACTCTGATAGAATTGAAAGTCTTCTCTTACAAATATTGTAAATCTGCCTATCTGTCCACGTATCCATCTATCATATATATTTCAGATTATGTAGTTTATGTATGTAATTAAATATGTAAAAAATTAATTAAACATTGTACAATATATAATTTATATGTAACTTAATTAATAATATATGTATCATTTCATTAATTCACTAAACTTATGGAACATAGTTGACGAAATAAAGAGAATAGCTTAATTCCTTGGAAAGATTCAATAAAATTGGCTAGCTAAGATCACCGTCGTATTAAATTTGAACATTCAACTGTAAATTATTGGAAAAAGCATAAAAATATAGTTTGACTCATCTCTCAGTTTACTATAGCAGTGCCTTTATGCGTTCTTGTGTATGAATGACTGGGTCCACTAAAGTGGTGCATTATGGGTACGGTTTATGAAACATAGACAGACCGTCATCAGTCCCATACTCAATGAAAGGACTTTCTCACATGAAAATATTGGAAAAATTAGAAAATTGTACTTTTATATGTTTTAAGAAAAATTAAGATATTTATGTTTTATTTTTATTTTTATTTTTTTTTAATTTTATTTATTTATTTTTTCCCCCAAAGCCCCAGTAGATAGTTGTATGTCATAGCTGCACATCCTTCTAGTTGCTGTGTGTGAGACGCGGCCTCAGCATGGCCGGAGAAGCGGTGCGTCGGTGCGCGCCCGGGATCCGAATCCAGGCCGCCTGCAGCGGAGCGCGCGCACTTAACCGATAAGCCACGGGCCGGCCCAAGATATTTATGTTTTAACGTATTTTTATGTTTCCCTTTCTAAGTAGTAGTTTTGTTTAATCCATCAACTACTGATCCCAAACACATCAGGTAGGATGGTAGTAGTATTAGTCCTCTTTTAAAAGTGAGGAAACCACAGTCAGGGTTTATATAATTTCCTCCAACTACATAAATGGTAAATCTCAGGACTGAAACAAATGTGTCTTACACCAAAGGAGTTGATTTCAACTACTTCGTTATAACGCCTCCCATGACAGAGGCTCAGCAACTTGAGAGCAGTAGGTGCCCACAGTAAAAGTTTGAAAATAAGATTTGCCCTACTTCATTTAGAATGAAAGTGCAGCTTTACTAATCGAGCTGGCCAGCCCTTTTTGTGCTTCCAGAGACTTCTTAGACCAGTGTTCTTTCAGTTTAGAGATCCACATGACAAAAGTTTAATGGGTTCTTTTCTGTTTCTGATTTTTTAAAACATAGACTAGCATAAGGTTGCCTGACCTACCTAAAAACAGCAAATATGTTTATTACTAACTGGGAATTTATCAGCTCAGTGTGGTGAAATGTTTGTTTAATGATAAAGAGAAACATGGAGCGGCGTCTCTCTGTGACATAAATGATTACTTCTGTTTTTGAAGTCGAAGTATTTCAAAACATAGGAGACAGTAAACTGGACTTACAGACTACTTGAGGTTAACTGATTGATATTTGAGAAGTATCTAACATCGTTCCTTACATAATCTAGGGCCTCTGAGAAGACCTCCTTTTTCTTCCCCCCTCCTCTGATAATATTGGCTTGACACTTGCTTATTATTCCCTGCCTTGCTCTGGGTTTTAAGACCTCTTAGAATGGTGGTTCTCAACTTTGTTGCTTGAGGACCTGCAGGGGGAGGGGAACGTGGGGCAGGAGGTGAGTGTAGTTTGAAAAAATCCTCCGTATTATTCAGATTTTTCATCTGCATAGGCCCCATTCCAATAGGCATCCATTTTGTGATAATGTTCAGGGGCCTCAGAAAGGTCACCCCTGCTCCAAAATAGCTTGATCTTTCATTGCACATTATATTTAGAGCACAGTTATTGACTATTCCCCACTCCCCAGTAAGAAGGGAATTGAACTCCAGCCCTGGAGTCAGGCACGCCTGAATTTATAACAAGTCTGAGTGAACCACTACTACAAAAGCTGATCTTTTCATCAGTGCCTTGTGATCTTCATCTGTAAACTGAAAATTCTGACACCAGTATTGCAAGATTTTTGTGAAGATTAAAAGATTATATGTATTTAGCAAGCATGGTGCTTAGTAGATACAAGGAGTTGAAAAAATATAATTGTTATGACCATCATTGCACATACTAAATGGTGCAGTGTATTGCTTACTTTTTAAATGTCCCACATGTCCCATGTTGTGGAATTTACATAGGCAGAACCAGCCACAGGAAACACGGGGAGGTGGCTGTTTTCTATGAGACCTCCCCCTGGATTCCAGAACATCATGGCTTTGCTGTTTTGAATAGGCCACATTTCAGACATTCTTCTCATTGTCAGATCGTGGTAAACAAGAAGTCTCACCTTTTCCTTCTGAAATTATAGTCCTTCTTATATCTGAAGTTAATTCTTCTCTTTTTTGTATCATTTCAACAATATAAGCAATTTGTCACTACTGTGTATATACAAAGTGGAGTGATAAATTGTTTAAGAGCCTTAATTTGCCCATGTGTAAAATAGGGGTAACATTCCTTCCTGTTGCATTCTCCAGTGCAAAATGTTGAGAAAATAAAATATCTGATGTAAAAAATAAAAAGCCTCGGCATTCTCACAAATAGAAAGTTATCCCAATTAAACTTATCTACAGGAAAGTTTATAAACAGACTTCCAGGGAAGGAAAAGTAGCAGAGAATTCTTAAACTATTCCTTCTCCAGGGAGAGGATGTTTCTCTCTTTCTCTCAATACCTGTCTTTGTCTCTGTCTCTCTGTGTCTCTTACTGTGACTTTCTCTTTCTGTCTCTCTATTTTGCTCTCTCTGTCTGTCTCCCTTCCTCTCTCTTCCCTTCTCTCTTTTGTGTATGTAGATCCTGCTTATATTTCTATTGCGTAACTCTTTGCGTAATGTCTGTTTACATTACTACACAAGTTTCTTTTTCAGATCTAGCCAAGTGCCAAAAGTAAGAGCATTATATTTACTAGATAAATGAATGAGTTGATTAAATCAATTAATGAGAGCAACTACAGAAATGTAGACTTTAGTTCATATGAAACTGGAAGGTATTTGCTACAGTGTAATTAATATACTAATAGTTGGTCAATCTTGGTCATTGTCCTGGTCAAATGATGCGTCTTCTATAGGAAGCTAGGTCAGTCCTGTAATTTCTTCCTTATAGGTTTCTTTTCTTATAAAGCTGATCATTTCAGTATGAGCTAGGGCATGTACAGTGCTTGTGTGATAAGGTTGATTTACCTTAAACTTGATTTGCATTAAATTTCTCATAGAAAACTGGGTGGGTCTCTATGTTTCATGATTAATTTAAATTTTTTTTAATCTGTAGAAGCTAAATTCAGTTTGCCATGCTATTCCAGTGAAAACATATTCAGTAATTTCCTTGTAACCAATTTTCATTTTAGATAATGGATAGGAGCCTTTTGAACTGGGTTCAAAGGTTTGTGAGGTTTTGAACATGGTTCTTTTTCCCTCTTTTCCTCAGGCTGGATACAGTACCATGCAGAGTATTGGCTGGTTTCCCAAAGCAGGAAAACTTCCAAAGAGGAAGCAACATAGGCATCTAAAGTTCAATGGTATAATTCATCTAGGGCCTGACGTCCATTAATCACTCCTCTTATCCTGTCCCACAAATCTACAGAAAGGCCACACCATCTTCCTGGATCCTGGATGAAGGCCTAACTACTCTCGAGGAAATAGCATCTTCACCTGCTTGGCCCTAAGCACCTATTATTCCCTTTATGGTGGTGTCAGAGATTTTAGGAGCTGGGGTAGTGACCTTGCCCATTTTCAACTGTTGATTATTGTACTAATGGCTTGGAAAGGGCTGTGGCCTTCAGAGTTAGTCTTTTCAGATTTGGTGGATAGTTGTTGGGAGCAGGGAAGGTAGACCTTTCTTTGTTTAGATAGTTTTATTACGAAGCATGGGCTTTAGATACAGGCTGCCAGGTTTAGCAAATAAAAATATGGGATGCTCAGTTAAATTCGAATCTTAGACATACAATAAATAATTTTTTAGTATCACTGTGTCCAATAGCATTTTCCATAATTAAGTGTCTTATCCCATTTCTCCATATATGCTCCATTCTCATTAAATAAGGGAGTAGAAACTAATAAAGAAACCAGAATAAGATTTATGTCATGAAATATCAGGGAAAAGCATATGAATTAATATAATAATTTATATTAAAATAATAGAAAATTGGAGATAAGCTTCTTTTCCTAAATGTTAGGGTCGTGTAAAATAAGCATTAGACTATATTACTTTACGTGATAAAGAAGTTTAGCAAATGACGTTTAATAGATGGAAGCCAGTTGATAACATCAGCATAAAATCAGAGGATTAAAAATTTATTATAGGGGCCGGCCCCGTGGCTTAGCGGTTAAGTGCACGTGCTCTGCTACTGGCGGCCCGGGGTTCGGATCCCGGGCGCGCACCGACGCACCGCTTGTCCGGCCATGCCGTGGCGGTGTCCCACACACAGCAACTAGAAGGATGTGCAACTATGACATACAACTATCTACTGGGGCTTTGGGGAGAAAAAGAGAAAAAAAAAAGGAGGAGGATTGGCAATAGATGCTAGCTCAGGGCCAGTCTTCCTCAGCAAAAAGAGGAGGATTGGCATGAATGTTAGCTCAGGGCTGATCTTCCTCACAAAACAAAAAACTAAACGAAACAAAAAAATTTATTATAACATCAAAGCTACGTTACCTGATGCATTCTGTGATATTCTAAGCAGTCTTTGCATTAGTTACAACAGAATTTTTTTTTTTTTTTTGAGAGTGTTCTGGAGGGAATGTTTACCAGAAAATGAAAATTCTGGTTAAAGCAATTTCACTTCTGAGTTAATATACAGCATTGCTGGCTCTTCCTATGATATGTTGCTATCAGTTCCTTTAGAATGTTAGCTTTTGAAACATCAGTTGCCATTGCTAGATAAATCTTACGCACATGACCTATGCTGTGTCTGTGTTTGCCCTAGACTCAGTGAATATTTTACATGACGCCTAGAGATCATTGATACTGACTCCCTCGCTGTGTTCACACCCGTCAGTCTCACCCTTTCTCACAGCCTGATCTTTTTCTTCCTGACCATCCCGACTGCCCCCTGCTCAATAGATCCCACCCTTTGCAGTTTTGCTTGGACCGCCACCAGAGCCACCACCAGAGCCAAGCTTCCCAGCTGGGTCTTTTCCCCACACTCATCAGCCCCAAGTTCCTTTCTATTCTTGCAGCCTTGGGCAGGGAATCACAGACCTGGAGACTCTCAGAGTATCACCCATCAAGTCACACCAGGCATGCATATGCTTGTCCATGTATTCACGCGCAATGAATCTTTTCATTTAATGAGGCAATTTGTCCTGTCGACTTGGCCCCGTTTTCTTTATTTTATACAGAAAGACATAAGCACATAAAGATCAGGAGATTATTTTCAAAGTCACATAGTCACTTACAAGTCAAGGCTGGAACCCAGATTCCTTAATCAAATCAATCTTTCCCGAGACTTAAGTTCTTCCCCTGTCATATGGGATCATATGATATGACCACAAAATGGTGTTTCTTTGAGAATTAAATGAGAACTTAAAGTATCTAACCGAACTGCTTCTAGTGGGCTTTGAGAAAATGTTTGTTTCCTCCTCCCATTTTCACTAAACTGATAGACAATTTACTAGAATTTATTAGAAGACCTGGCATTGGTTGGGGCTAAGAATTCTATTCATTTCCAGATCTCTGCCTAGCTTGCTTTTTGACACTGACAAATTTATTTAACCTTTCTGTTCCTGGACATAGTTCTTTGCCATACAATGATGTTCTGTGATTATATGATTCTATAATTTTTATATTTTAGAATTTGACTTATTAATTAGCATGTAGTTATAATTCAGTAAGTATTTTCAGATGAATAAATACATGAGTAAATGGTAGTGTCCAATGTTGTTATTATTTTCCAGCTGTTTAATGACACATTTGAAAGTAATATAGGTATTATATGGTTTTTGTGGATATTTGAAAGTAAACTGTGGGATATTTTAAAGTAATTGGATTTTTAAAAATTGTCCCATTCATCTAAGTTAGATTTTTACTCAGTTCCACAATATTTCACATTGACCGCATTTAAGCTCTGGCTTTCTTTCACCTCCTGAAGCTCCTTTCCCTTTCTGCAAGTCCATACTCAAAGAGTAGCGTGTATTTTGTAAAAGCTTTATGATCTTGTATACACCAGAAAGTTTAAATTCCTCTGCAGGACATTAAGGAACTTTACAATCTGTTTCCAGTGTACCAGCATAAACTTTTGTGAAGCTACCCGTGCCTCTCCTGGCCCCATTTCTTTCTAGGTCATACCCATACACCACTACTCTATATTCAGTCACACTGGGGCTCCATGCCCCCAAAGTGGCTCATGAACAGTGTCATGTAATGGAGGGCAATGAGGTTCATAAGCACAGGTTTTGGAATGAGACAGCTAGAGCACAAATGTGGCTGTATCATTTTGTAGCTGTGGGAGTTGTCTCTATAAGCCTCACCTGTTTTATCTAAAAGTAGGGTAATAATACAATACAGAGCTCCTGTGGGGATAAATGAAATAGTATAATTTAAATTACTTTATAAATTGCTTGTTACATGGAAGGCAATAAGTGGAAGCTATTGGGATGTGGTAAAGATGAACACAAGTCTTTATTTATTTTGTTCCTTCTGTCTAAAAGTTTTTAAATTACTTTTATTTCTAGAAACATTGCATTCCTTCTTTAAGATCTGCTTATCCTCTATATTCACATTAATATGTAATTAATAATGTTTAATTTGCATGCTCTGGCATTTCTACGCTCTTGTTTCTTCATTGACATGGTATCCTTTTCTAGTTTTTACTTTGTCACTTAAAAAAAACCAGGCATAGGTAATTAGAATGAAGGGGACTTTGATAATCATTTACTCCAATATTCTCACTTCATAACTAAGAAAACTGAAGTTCAAAATCATAAATAACATATTTTTTTTTTTTTGCAATTAATTGTATCTGTCTCCCTAGTAGTCTGTGAATGTCCAAAAAGTAGAAAACTTATGTCTATGTGATCAGTTTAGTATCCACAGTGACTGGCACAGGTTGGGCCATGGTGATGGATATTTCTGGAATAAGTGAATGTCGTGGAATTACTTCTGGCCAAACTTCTGAATTCTAGGTTAGTGCTTTTGTGATATACTGTATGTATTTTCATTCAAACTTCATCATATTCTACAGATTTGCTTACTGAAAAGCTGCCTTGGAACTTTTTGATCATCCTGGAGTGGCCCATATAAAGCTGATCTTTGTAAGATCTGGGAACTCTTCTGGGTTTTATAATGCAATCACTGAACTCACTTTGGAGTTGTAATGCTGATGCACACTCCTAGAGGCAGGTGCAGGGAAATTAAAGCTGAAGCAGTATTATTTTTTCCGAGTAAAGTTGAGCTGGACATGGGGATCTTCTAGCCTTGACGTGAAACCCAGCGCTCCTTTCTTTCGTCTAACGATTGATTGTTTCAACTTTGACTTCATGATAATGCCTATTGTGTGTTGATCGTGGCTGCCTACAGACCACTTTCATGCTTGTTACCTCATGTCTATTCCATAATAACCCAAGGAGGAGCAGGGAAGTTATTAGGATCCACGTTTTACAGATGAAGAAACTAAGGTTTGGTTTGAATTCAGATTTCCTTTTTCCCAGCCTGGTGTTTACACTGCACAATGTTGCCTCTCATTGCTTGGTTGGGGCTGCCTTACCTGTGGCTGAGCTCTTCTACACCAGCAGAATGTTCTACACTTATTCTACCCCAGTAAGACAAACCTAATATTCTTCCATGTAAGTTCCAGCAAAGTGCCAAGAACAGCCATGAGCTCGATATCTACTGAGTCCCCATCCTCAAGGCCCTTTTATTTCCTGAAAATCAACAGCTGGCTAGTTCAGATTGTGGTTTAGACATGCACACTCTGCGTTTAGTAATTAGCACTTGAACTGAGCAATAACCTTCAATGAATCTTTCATTTCCCTGTTCCAGGAGAGAGAGATCAACAAATAGAGATAGAAGGTGCTCCAGTATCAGTTTGTCAGAGTTGGAATCACTCGTTAGATGTATGGCCTCAAACAAGTTGTTTAACTTCTCTGTGCCACAGCTGCTTCATCTTTAAAGTGGTGCCAACCTCAAAGGTTGTGGACGAGGGTGAATGAAATAACAAATGTAACATAACAGCGCTTGGCTCCTAGTGAGTACTTGATAAATGTTAACTCGTAACTATTATTATTCATGACTTCGTGAAAATTAAAAGCGACAGTTTCATCCAATCTGAGGTGATCATTGAAAATATGGTCATTTTTTTGTGTAACTAAAAGCAAATTCCTTTTAAAACAAGAAATAAAGTGATTTGGAATTAATTTCTTTGTGTATAATTAGGTGATTTCAGTTCGTTCTATTTTCAGTGAAAACGTCTTTGTCAGTTTTGCCCACAGTGGCAAGGGAACACATCTCCTCTAGCATTATTGACACCACGTTGGGTTGAAACCCATTATTGAACCCACGTTGGGTTCTGTTGAGGGTACAGTTTTACAAGTGCCAGATTCTCTTTTTATACTTGCTTGAAATTCAGCGCTTTAGGGTTATGTGTTAGTAATGAAGGGTGGAAATTTGCTGTAAGCATTTAGGTTTGATTTAGACATAGGTTAATATTGTTGGCCTGTAATATATTTAACATCCCAAGATGGCTTTCTGATTTATTTTATCACATCTATCGTAAAACCAACAATTATTAATCACTCCCATTTTTCTATTAAAACAGCTAGGACACAACAAAGCAGAGTATTAATATAGCTTGACAAGTGATAGAATTTCAAAGCTTCTTCTCCTCAAGAAAATGGAAAATATTCTGTGCAGGCAGTTGTTAGGGAAAAGGAAATCTGTCCCTATGAGGTTATCTCATATAAATATTAATATTCCTTATTTGACCATTACTGCCAGCATTTCATTTTCCAAATGCACTTTTTACAAACATGTAATATTATGGTCCATTACCAACCACTAATGGAGAATTTTATGACTAACTTTTGCACCAAAAACGATTATTTGCTGTGTGAGGATAGAATTGCAAAACAAGATATGGTAGCATTTAAATGACCACTTATTTTTAGTAGAAAACTGCCCTGACTGTGGCCTAAAACTTAGATTGCCATCTCGTGGCATCATTATCTCCAGGCCCAAATGGACGTCTCTTGCATTTAAGCAGCATAAGGGAAGCCAATTGGATTAAAATAGGCTATTTCTTATTGTTAGGAAATTTGAAGATGGAAAAATAATGACTTGTGTAATAAATATATGGTTTGAAGCCGTGTTTATCCTCCAGGGTAATTAGCAATTCAATTCTTTCAGGAACCAGGGAGGCGCCAGATTTTTCTACTGTATGCTTTTTTCGGAGAGAATAGTGGGTATAATTCTTGAGAGGTCAAACTGAGCAAAGTGAATTGTTTCATTTATGGTGTGAATATTATGGGGATTGTTCCGTAGTTCATTTCTTCCCCCCAACCCATGAAATTGTTCTTTTAAACATATTTTACAATCAAAATTTCTAGAAAAATACCTAAGAATCTCATCCTGTAATAACATCATAATTCTGTCTCATTTTTGTTTGATATGTTGGATATCTGGATCCATTAAAGTTATTTTTAAACTGTCTTCCTCTACTGATGTTGCTACAGTCCATTTCAAACATTAATATCTGAGGATAATGATAACGTAAACAGTGATTCAGTAAAACATGGAATTTACGTTTGTATTATAAATAGTGCTCAGGATACTTGATTCTTAGTCTAGAATTCATGCACTGCAATAGAAGGTGATAATGTTTTGGAAGTTGTGTTGTTTTGTTTAATTTTAACTTCTAGGATTTACCCATACTTAAATAAACTTTAAGTATTTATTTTATAACTAATCTCCACTAAAGCTCTTTCAAACATTGTTTCTATGTTGTTTAAAGTATAAATGAGGAGGATAAAGAAAACATTTATTAAATAAAATAGGAGTTAAGTGACCCGCCTGAAGCCACAGAGCTAGTTCATGGCTATGCCAAGAATTGAACCTACATTTTCTGGTTTGTGATGTTCTATTCATTACTCTTTTAAAGAAGTCAGTGGTCTAAGAGAACTGACATTAATACGTGGTTTAATATATTTACTTAGCACAAAATACACTTCACAATATTATGGTGTTTACATGAAGCATACAAAATATAAATGCTAATATGATACCCAATATGTGATGATTAATCACAAATAGCGATATGATGTGGCACACATTCATCAAATTGCTAATTCTGTCAATGTAAATATTTCTGTGAGGGTAATACCTTAAGGAAGCCACATGATATCAGTAAGTAATGAGAGGTGAAACCACTCAGTGGTAAGATGCTTTCAGATTCTTAAAACTAATTTAGTAATATGCAAAATATTCAGCAACATTATTAACAAGTTTCTTTGGCATCACAAAGATGAGATCCTGCTATTTCGTTGGTAGAACATTTGCTAAGTCACAGGAGAGATAAGTGAAGTTATATGAGTTAGGAGATTTTTGGAAATGTAGTTCCCAAGAGAAAACTTCCCATGTGATGGAAGAAAAAAAATAATTTAACTTAGGGATTTTTCCATACAATTTGGAAACAGGTGAACCATAAAAGAAGATTACGAAAGCATTGCCACATGATCTTTGGAACAAGGCTAGGACATGAGGAATTTAAGAAGCCCTCCTCATACACAGAGCATCATGCCCTTACTCTTTTCATCTCCTTCTCCATTGCCTGAAATATTTAGCTGACAGACATCAGTCTCAGATATCACATTCTCCAAGAATCCTCCGCAGATTCCTCAAGGCTGTGGTAAAAGACTTTCCAACGTGTTCCTGCGCATCTTGTACTTTGCCCAACCTTTGTCACGTGATTAGAAGACCTTATTGCGGTTGTCCATTTACCTGGCATTATCTCCCACTAGGCTCTCAACTCTACTAGATGTCCCATTACCTCGCCCAGTGTTTCACACATGGTAAGTGGTCAGCTTTGCCTGAGGGAAGGGACACTAAAGTGAATGAAGTCCTGTGCAATTCTTCATAGCTGACACACACAGGATGTCTTTTGAGGCTCTTTACAACTCCTTCTTTCACCCATATTACAGATGAGAAAACTGAGACTTGCACAGGCTAAGAGGTAAGAGGTCATGCCCTATAAATGGCAGAATGAGGAAATCAAGCCCATTCTCTTTCCTCACTTATTCTTTCAGTGGATTTATGCTGAGCATTCTCTACATGCCAGACATTATGTCAGAGCTGGGGATCCAAAGATAAATAGGTTAAGATCTCCTGAAGCTCTCTGCCTCGTCAGAGAACTAGACTATAAACAATAATTATAATACAATGTGATAAGGGTTTTGACAGAACAATGTACTCTTGTGCAGTGGGATTTCCAAAGAAAGAATAAAGACTGTGCATATTCATTTGCTCTATTTTATTTTTAATATTCTTTTAATACCCTTTTATGTCTGAATGTTTAGTATATAACCACTCTAATTCAGAAAAAGGTAGGCAAAGGCCTATGAAAATTAATGAAAGTTTAAATATTGCAATACTATTTCTAAACTAATTAGTTTGCATTATTGTTCATATGATACGTTAATTTGAATATCAAACAGAAGTCTACCTAAAGTCTAATCCATGGTAGTTTTAAATGGCTTGCTTAGGAAAATCATTATCATTGTCATTTATATAACTTAGAATCCTAAGATAATTCTCCAGAGAGAATTATCATAAGCACATTAACAAGAATAGACAAGTGGGGGAACTAGGGTAGGAGTGCAATATGGTGTGAAGATGGCTTAGGGTGAGTCAGGAACTCACAAAACTGTTCTAGAAGGCAGCTGTGTGCCTGAGTGTGGATCAGAAGTTCATCTGCTGTTTTTAAAAATCTTATAAAGAAAAAATAGTTCACTGGATGAAAAGATTTGTTTCACTTTTCATAGTGTTTAAATTATTCTTCAGAGAAAAGAAAGTAGCCATGGAAAATAGTGGTCTTTAATAATGGCAATTAGAATATTTTACTGAATGAATGAAAGATAGGTAAATGTCAATAAACAGCTAGAGTCTATTTGCATTACTTACTAACCACCAAGCCATTCAAAGTGAAAAGCTCATAAAGGACAAGCCTGAACATACTAGTTCCTGGAAGGAAGTTCCTTGAGGAAAGGGGCCTTGCCTTACTCATCTGTGTATTTCCAGTGCTAAGTATGGTGTCTTGCTCATGGTTGAAAGGCTTCAACCAAGATGAGACGACTCTGTCAACTTCATTCTTAAATTTAAAAATAGAATGAACAAAAATTGAAGAGACCTAAACTCACTGTGGATAAAATGTAGCTGTGCTTTTTAAAAGCTTAATTTTAGAAACGTGAGAGCAGTCAGTTGCCAGTGATGAAGAACGAGGGACCCCACTGTGTGTTTAAAAGTAATACCTGTTTCCTACTGAAGCAACCAAACCAGTGAACATGGGTAGAAGCCAAGAAGGGGGCAGTCACCCCTTCCAAGCATCTAAAGAATGCACATTCAACACATTCCAGGAGCACCTCCCCCGCTGGCGACTTTGCTCAGCCCAGTGACTATCCACCTCAAACCGCATTGTGCAAAAATTAATAGGGGAAAAAAAAGGAGCTCCACACCGGTAACCCTTTCTGTTGTAATTAGGAGAAATAGAGTCAGTCATAAGCCGTTGTGAAAAGGGAAAAGTATGTACCCAAAAGTTTCTGGTAAAGGAAGTGGAAAATTCTGCAGGGATAAACACAGTAGCCCACATAGAATTTGCTAGATATTTTTTCCTTCTAGTCACTCTTTATAATTCCTTGGTTAAATCCCCATCTGACCACCTTCAGCTGAATGCTCATGTTTTCCCAGTGTCAGAATGGACAAGGAGATATTCAACTGTAGATGAAGGGTACCCCACCTGTGATTTAGTAATGTGAATGGCATCAGTAGACAAACCATCCGATTGCTGCATATACATCAAGCATTGTCAGGAAACTCATTCCGCCCTTGATAACTAGAAGCAGGAAGTGGGTTAATCGTCCGATGTCACTAGCTTTTACTGCTATGTAGATACTTATGGACACTCCTCATGGGACGCCAGAACTTCATATGTACGTAGATAACTTGTTCCCGATTCCTTTACTTTCTATCAATATTATCCATATGTTTCTTGATAAACTCATAAGACTTTAGCAAGATTCTAAAAGTTAAAAATGAGCCCCACATAACTAAAATTTCTACTATAATAAAGCAAGATAATTGTAGTGAGGTCTGATAATATGTGTTTAGTATGATTTCACTGTAAATCATGCTTTTTTTTCACATTGTCCTTAGGTATTAACACCTGTCAAAAAACATTTGATCACTTTTTCACCAGAGAGCTATCATGCTTCAATCTTTTTTGAAAAAAATCTTCATATTCTAGCTTCATATCCCAGAGGGAACCTAAATTAACATTTACTTTTCATTATGATCATATGTTACCTTGCCTACATACGCCTATTGAGGTCATAATCCTGCTTTTAATAATCCCTCTCTTTACTAAATTATAGATGCAAGAGGATGGCAGTGTACTTTTGCCTCAGAACAAACCCTGGGCATATTTCAGTCTTGTTTTCAGGACCAATCATTTATGAAAAGATTTATAAAATATTCTAAACTAAGTGGCTTTTATCACTACTTGTCATGTTATTTTCTATTGAAAGTGAATTTTATACTAATGCTAGTTGAGGCAGGTATTTAAGGCAATACATTCTAGTCCATCCTTCATATGAGAAGTGGTTAATAAGACAGGTTATTTTTATGGAATTAAAAGCTAGGAATAAACTTTTCCCCAAATAGCTGTATTTCTTTATGTCATTCTGCCAGGTAGAAAATGTATGTCCTTATGTTTTACCTGCATGGTGTTTTCCTAATACGAAAGTTATGTAATTCTGGGTTGTTGTTGTTGCTGTTTTTATATGTATTTCAAACTCTCGGCATTTGTGCTTTTTATCACTCTTAGGTAGAAAAAATTAACTCATAGCGTCTTGACTTTACTAATTATCTACAGAAGATATAATAAGTTACAGCACAAGCCTTCCAATGAGAATTTATCTACTTCTGTTGGTCAGCTGAGGGACATCAAGAATTAGGAGAGAATACATCTGCAAAATTCTGAATAACATTTTGTTGTTGAAACCAATGTGGCTCGTTAGTCTAATATGTCCACATATGTCACTCTAGGTGGCACTTATCCCTTACTACTCATACCTACAATCTTGTTTTCTCATTTTTACTTGATTTTCTACCCTGAAATCCCTCATGTGTGTGTGTGTTTGTGTGTGTGTGAAATCATGGCTTTTTGAAAAATAATATAGATAGAAGACATAAATTGGGGAGTAAGTAGAATGATAGCTGTGTTTTGTGTTCTAAATACCATAATTTAAGCTTCAAAAGTTATTGTACATGCTCAAAATTGAAAATTAAAATGTGAAAACAGATTTTTAAATAATAAGTACTTCAGGGGCGGCCTGGGAGCGTAGTGATTAAGTTCGCAAGCTTCAGCAGCACCAGGTTCATGGGTTCGGAACCCCAGGTGCAGACCTACAGCACTCATCAAGCCATGCTGTGGTGGCGTCCCACATATGAAATGGAGGAAGATGGGCATAGATGTTATCTCAGGGCCACTCTTCCTCAAGCAAAAAGAGGAAGATTGGCAACAGGTATTAGCTCAGGGCCAATCTTCCTCACCAAAAAAAAAAAATAATAATAATAATAAGTACTTCATCCTAAAGCTGTGCCTATTGAAAAATGCATAAAATATTAAATATAGTTAGCCAGGAAAGAGTTACATTGAGTAGTGAACTGTAACCTGCACTGTCACACTATGATGTCTCTGGCTAAACATTTTGTAACCTAAATTCATAAGATGTATATTTTAAAAATCTTAGTAATGTCCATGCAATAGAAGAGTTTGCCCTTAATTTGAGTATGGATCCCATTTAATCATTGTTTTCAGTTCTTATCAGTGAAGTTTTTATTTAAAAGTTCTTATAAAGAATACAGATAAACAGGTTTCTAGGGTTTTTGAGATGATTTCGAGCTTTTTGCCCATGTTAAATACTATGAGTTTATAACTTTACGATACTCTAATATCATTTGCCAAAAAAGCAGGTTTCTTATTTTTCTTTTTTTTAACAAAAGCTTTAAGGGCAGAATTCAGTTGATTTTAAAAAATTTGAAATATACCCACCATGCTCTATTCCCTCCCTTAGTAACTGACTACTTTTTTAAAAACTAACTTAATATTTAGGAAATGAAAAATTCTAGATCCTTATTATAAAGCAGTCAATTAAAAGAAAAGTTATTTTTTAAACCCAGCAGCTTTCATTCCATATCCCATAAATCAAGTTGAATGTATACTAAAAATAAAGTTTTACTTCGCATTATTAAAATCACTATAGGACCTCCATATTTTTCAAGTTTTCCTGATCTTCAAGACTCTAAGGGGTTTACTCTGAGACTATGTAATCAAACCTTAAAATCTTTGGTGTTCTTATGTTCTCCCTGGCTGTTAACACTGCAACACCATGCCACCATCACACAACACCACAACACCCTTAAGGTCTTCCTTAAAATGAATAATTATAGTATCTTTAACATAGTTCACTAATATTTTTCCTTGGAAAAATAATTCTCCTGTATATAGTTATATACATTTGTTGACTCCATATTTGGCCTAGATTAATCTCTGTGTTAATTTTCTTGTTCAGTTGGGTGAAAAGAGGACTTCAAGCATTATATGTCTTGAAAACTAAGAAAAAGTATCACATAAGAAAATGTCAAATTTAACATACTTAATTCCTTTGGGCAGTTGACCCACACGTGTGCATGCATGGCAGCCTTCTGCAGTGGAACCAGTTTATATATGAGACCTGTCTTTCAGCCTGGTAAAAGGCATCTAATCTATTTGATGACACATTGTCCTCACCTAGGGTTCCAAAACATAGACTGAACAAGTATATGAATCTAGTACTGGAGGAAAGGTAATTAAAAAAGCATTTAGAAATTGTTTTGCAGAATGCATTGCTGCAAGGTGGCATAGCCATGTAAACATGACACTATCATCTTATGGAATGTACAAAAAAGGGGTGGCTCTTGTGCCAAATAAACATTCTTCAATTAACGCTTCACAATATGTAGTGTGAACGTTCATAGTCTGTGTTTATCCATCCTGAGGCTGCTACTTTTAATGCCTCAAAAACTGTTGCCTGTGTATATTCTCCTTCTGGTGGATCTGATTACAGGCACATTTTCCCCTTGAATCTGTTTAATAAGCTAAACTAAAACCAAATGAATACAAGATGGAAGGCCTCTTATAATGAATTAAATTGAGTCTTATAAATAGAGGTTTGAGGGAGCTACAAGAAAACTAATGGCCTAATAAAATCTTTGTATTTGAACATATAATACTTACTTTGAATTCCGTAATTAAGATACTCATATATGAAAAGATTCCTACCCAGGATGTTTTTGGTCAGTTTTTGGGAAAAGTCATTTTATTTTATTGTGAGGCTTTGAATAGGCATTTTGACATGCATTATCTATTTGCAGAGACATGACGAGTTTTCATAATGAAATAGACTGTATTACCTGTTCTGTCCCTTTTCCTACTGAAAGATTTACTCTCACATTATTTGTTTTGTCTATTTTAAAAAATAATACACATTCCTTTTCATTACTTCTATTTATTTAAATAACACATTAATTTTGAATAGCTATGAATAGTTCTATGTGTAATTCTCCAAAAAGGTTAAGGTTCAAATAATTATAATGGTCTTCTTTATTTTATTTTATTCTTTTGGTGAGGAAGATTGGCCTTGAGCTAGCATCTGT
This sequence comes from Diceros bicornis minor, assembly GCF_020826845.1. Classification (NCBI taxonomy): domain Eukaryota; kingdom Metazoa; phylum Chordata; class Mammalia; order Perissodactyla; family Rhinocerotidae; genus Diceros; species Diceros bicornis. Next base: position 18,783,104 of record NC_080766.1, read on the forward strand.
TACCAATCTTCCTCTTTTTGCTTGAGGAAGATTGGCCCTGGGCTACCATCCATGCCCATCTCCCTCTGCTTTATATGTGAGCGCCTGCCACAGCATGGCTTGATAAGCAGTGCATAGGTCTGCACCCGGGATCCGAACCTGCGAACCCCGTGCCGCTGAAGCAGAGCGTGCGAACTTAACCACTACACCACCAGGCTGGTCCCTGGTCCTCTTCTTTATATTTATACATATTCTGAAGAAAGAAGAAATGCTTATCCCTGGGATGGCTTAGATAGCGTTGCCCCAATTTTCTCAGGAATGTTCATATTTCTTGGAGCAGCCAAAATTCACATCATATCAGCAGTGTACAATCTCAAAATGCTAGGTGATTAGGCTTTAGTAGAAGGGCATATTTCCCTCCCATTTTATTAATAAATCTATTTCACAATTTTTGTCCAGAGTTTATACCTTGAATTACTTTTTCTTGTGTTAAATTTAGTTTCATAGGCTTACTTAAAATGCTGATGTCCACATATGGGCATACCTCGTTTTATGGCACTTTATTGCACTTCGCAGACACTGCATTTTTTACAAATTGAAGGTTTGTAGCCACTCTGTGTCCAAGTCTATCAGCACTGAAGGCTCAGATGATGGTTCACATTGTTTAGCAATAAGGTATTTTTTAATTAAGGTGTGTACATTGTTTTTTAGACGTAATGCTATTGCACACTTAATGGACTACAGTATAGCATAAATATAACATATATATGCACTGAGAAACCAAAAAATGTGCGTGACTTGCTTTATTGCAGTATTCGCTTTATTGCTGTGGTCTGGAACTGAACCCACAATATCTTGGAGGTATGCCTGTAGTTAAATAGTTCTTTGAAGCCAAGATGTTAGGCCTTCTTTGGCCTACCTACATGACTTATTCCAATTAAACATTATCCCATCCCTTTGAGCTGCCTGTTAGGTGTTAGTAGCAGAGGTCGGTCCAATCTCTTGCAGGAGAAACAGGGAGGGACTTGGCAGATAATCTGGTCGGTGAGTCTACATCAAGTGATGGTTCTTAGAGCCTTGTTGCATTCACAGGTTGTTCCAACATAGCCAGAGTGATGCTTTCTGAACTGTGGGCAGCTGGCCTTCCTCTTGATGTGTATATTATCTCTTTCATCATTGCTAGCATTTTCATTTCCATTTATTATTTTCACTGGAAAAGAGAGGCCTTGTAATATTAGCCTTGTTATATGTATTCCCTTATATGTAATATATATGTACATATTACTTAAATCATATATTAAATCCATTCTTCTATAAAAATTTTAAAACAAGTATGTCCTTTCCTAATCATTTTTCCAAAAATAAATTATTTTTAATACCAGGTAAGGCTAATAGGTAATGGTCTTCTTGGTGTAGACTCTTAACCTAGAGCTAAGCGATACTCTCTGATAAGCAGACCTCAAGGTATAAGAATTTTCTTTCATTATCAGAAACATAGCTCCAAATTGTTATTAAATTTATGAAATTTAATTCTCTGGCAACTTCTTTCTTATTCAATTTATCTTTCCTTAGAGCTGTGTTATTGCTGCAGTGGCGGAGGACTTAAAGGTTTTTTTTTGCTCCAGTCACAACTAGAAAACGTAATGAAAATTCATGTAATGAATTTTGCATGTACAAGTAGAAAGAAGTGGGGGTACGTTATTGTTTGAAAACAAGGTCGAGCATATTTTTAAAAATTGCCGTGATAAATAGAACCAACATTTGTTAACAAAACACATGCTAAACTACTACCATCTAAACTTGAAATAAAGACAACTGGGTAAAATTAATAAAGTGTTTTCTGAAGTCATTTCCAAAGTTTCAAAGGAAAAAGAGGCAGCCACAAAATCACCAGGTGTGGTGAATGCACCATTTAAGAGTTTGCTTAAAAGCCGATGGAAGTGATAGGAATGACAGCAAGAAGCATCCTGAACGTACGTAGGAATAGAGGTGCATTCAGCTGGTCAAATGTAGTAGGATTTCTGTTATCCCATGGCTGCATTAGGTGATTGAGGGGCAGACTAGAAGGCATGGTTTTCATATTATCCCAGTGCATCTGCTCAGTGGATGAGTAGCGGGTGATAGGGAGGTTGTCTGGTAAATCCCAAGCGGAAGAGGATGTAAGCCGGTGAAACAGGAGAGCAAAGAATCTGAGCGAAACATGTTTGAACCTCATATGTTGTTAAATTCTGAAGCCCTTAGTAATTTCATGTTTTTTTTTTTTTTATTGTGTACCATTGTTATTTCTCCTGAAGAACAGACTGTTCTGTGACTTTTCTTTCCTGTCTTCATATTTTTAAAAATAGTATCTAACACATTTTGTACTTCATCTCAAGGAAAATTTACAGGGTTTCTTTAAATTCTTAACTCAGTATTTTTCAAGGTAGGGCAAACCCTTCTGAAGAAAGGAACACAAAATTCCAGACATGTTTGAGGTATGTAAAAACTCCAAAGTACCTGGATCCTAAAGAATTGTAGGCACAGCTTAGGTAGTTGTCCTGAAAATTAGAGAGGTCAAATACTACCTCTTTGTTTAGAAATTTTACCTCCACCATTTGTTCAAGAGATCCTTTTTGTGAAAAGAGTTTTGACTGTAAGGAGTGAATGAAGGAATAAGCATTTTTTATTCAACAAGCTCAACTTTGTTCTGTTGCTGCTGTTCCTTTGTTGTTATGATGTGTGCTTGTAATTCATGCAATACCCAGCATATTTTCCTTCTCTTTAATAAATAACCCTTACTGAAATACTTTCACTTCTAAACAATGTGACATATATATTTGAAATTTTCTTTTCATTAACAGAGATCTGTGTGGGAGTGTTGTCTAGAATATTGATAAAAATCTTTCCAAATACCCTCAAGGCGACCTGAACAGGGATGAAGACTAGTCTGAGTAGAAATATGCCTCTATTTCCCTGCACTATTTATCGAATTTTTTCAAAATAATGCATAAAGAAGAAAAGAAGCTATAAAAACTATCCAAGTTATATGGGCATGTACTATTCACTTTACAATTGTAAAAGTTGGTTTGAATAAATTATTGGAGTCACAAATCAGCTTCCTTTAAAATTGGTTGGGATTAATTGCGAATCCAACCAATGGATCCCCTCCTTCCCTAGTGAGAAAGTCCCCTACTGCTGCTGCCCTTAGGACAGAAAGACCAGGCTGCACAGAAGAAACCAGTAAAAGGACCAGTATGTATTACATTTCTCTGACTTGTTCGCTCACCTCCTCTTCCTCCCCATAAGTAGCAGATGTGTTTTTTAGGGTCTATGTGCAAGTATGATTTAAAAAATTATTATAAGGTCGTCTTTTCAAAGGAGTCTAAAGTGTCTTTCATATTTTTCATTGTTTTGTAAATCGAAAGCTTTTTTGGAAGGAATATATGAATTGAGATGGCATTATTACAGTTTGGAAATTTTATTTGATTCTTCATCTCAGCATAACAGTGCCCTCAGATCTGAAAATTCCACTAGTTGTCTCTATTTCTTTTTACCCTATTAGACCTACGTACATCAATCAAAAGTAAAACTTCAGATTTTTTTCCTTTACTTTTTGCTCTGCTTCACATCTTCAAAGCCCAGCAACTCTGTGATCACATTCCAGGTGCATAAAGCCAAGTTTAAGAAATAGAAATGAATTGGGAATTTTTTTTCCATTTAACAAAATTTGCTTTAAAAGTAGCAGGTAAAATAACCCCAAATCAATCTGATACATGGAAATGTTATTTTGCATTTATATGGCACTTTTTTTTTTCATTGGGGTTACAGTCGCAAAATTGACATTCCAATCCAATGTGGTAGCTTAACGCTTTTTCAAATGGGGAAACCAAAACCTTGAAGCATTAAGTAGCCTGTCTGTAGTTGCACACTGAACATGGCAGAGACAGAATTAGAACTCAGAGTTTCTACGTTTCAGTGTATGTTTTCATCTGCTTTTCTTTTATATATTAAATTCTCAAATTAGAAATCCTGTGTGCTTTCAAAATTAATTTAGACCTCTCAAAACGCTTGTCCTATGATACACTTGTGCTTACTTTTCTGTGATTTAAGTGCCTATTTTCAAAAGGTTAAAAATGTTAGAAATGTGAGTGAAATAGAAATGTAAATAAAAGCTCCAAATTGGTAGATTCCTTGGTTTGATAAAATCCTCGTGGAAGATTTGGTACAAACTTTGATGTTCCACCAGCAGACTTTATTCCTTGGAATAGACGTAATGGTGTATTGCTAAATGCTCTTTTATCATGTAATTTGAGATTACCACATGGGAGAGAATAGAATATTTTGTTGATATGTCCTTTGAACATTAAAGTATTCAGTATGACTGAAACTTACAAGCAGAGGCTTTAAAGAAATTGTATTAGATATGATTCTGTGTTTGATATATTGTAAAATTCAAATAAAAATGGAAATAAAAATGGAAAACATCTCTAGGCCACCAATGATTCAGTTATGCCAAAGTTACTGAGCTGTTTAAAATCATTATAATCTTCCCACTTCTGCAATGTTTTACAAAGGAAGAAATTCTAATACGGAACAAGACACATGGGGAAAAGTATTGATTTCAACACTATTCATAGTATCCCCCAATTGGAACCCCTAGAGATTCTTGGCAGTTGGGAAACAGTTAAGCAAATTATAGCACATTCCCAAGATGAAATTTTATACGGCTACTTAAATTATTAATTAGACAAACAGTAACGTGTGATGAAGGAAAGAACATGAGCTTTGGGATGGGACGGACCTCTATTTGAATTCTTCTGTCATTTCCAAAATGTTCAGAATACAAAGGGACTCCTAGAACCTCTGTGCCCACTTAGAAGTTCTTTGCAGGATCTTCCTGGTATGATGTAGACTGTCTATGTGGTTGGGTAGTAAGATCCAAATTCAAAAGTGTACTCTCAGAGAGACCAATTTAATTTTGAGAGGTGATGTGACAAAACACTTCAGAAAGAGATGAACTTCAGGATCAGATAGGCCAGGATCAAATTGTAGCCATTTACCAATGGTATGACATTGGGTATATTACTTAACTTTCTTCAAAGTACACTTTTGAATTCCATGTGAATCATTTGTGGATAACGGTACCACCTAACTTCTGGAGTCCTTGTGATGATAAAATGGCATGATGAATATGAGCACAGGACTAGATAGGAATTAGGTATTGCATACATGGTAATTATTGGCATTGTTGTTGGGTCATTATGCTAATCAAAAAAACCCTATTCAAAAAGATTTTAGTTGTTCATTTTTGCCTAAATAATTAATTCCCAGTATAACATCAAAGACCCTCTATAACTGTGCTCCAATCCAACTGCCCGGCCATTTTTCCTAATAACAATCCTTGCATAAGCCAGCATTCCACCACTCTCACTTGCTCATTTCCCAAACATTGCATGAATCCCCACCTTGGAGCCTTTCCTCTTTCTCTGCCCTCAGACTTGATGTCTTTTCTCTCTAACTTTGTCTCCTCTAACAGTCTCTCTCATCCTTCAAGCCTCAACTCAAGTGGAGCTTCCTGTATAAGCCTTCTGTACAGCACTCAATATTTATTGCCTCTCCCCCTGTGTTCTCATAGCACTTCGTATCAAATAGTATGCTTCACATTCTCCATGCATTATAATTCTGTTTGCCTCTGACACTTGCACTACATAGTAAGCTGTTGGAGGACAGACACCGTTTCTCCCCTCATTTTATTAATTCTTTTAGCAGCTTGATCACTTGTACACAGTAGACTCATAAAATATATGTCAAATCAAATTCAAGTGACTGAAAACTCTAGAAATAACTTCATGTAACTCTGCTTGACAGCTATGTGCCATTTGAAATGCCCATTTGACTGTGATTTTTCTAATTTTTACATATATAATTTTCATTTATATGAGGTTGCTTCTAAAAAGGCAAAAAGTATTGGGATACTTGACCCCAAATCACTTTTTCCTCCTCCTCACTTCATTTTAATTAATTGCACAGATATAAAGCTTATGGGTACAGTTATATGGTTATAATATGCTTTCTATCATATTCATGGACATAGCCTTTTTGTAATTCACAAGCATTGTCCCTGGCTTGCTTACTACAGTGCCTGTAATATATTGGGAAATTTATAGTACTTAAGATATGGAAAGATAAATGCATTGATTAACATGGTAAATTTGGAAGACTTGTAGATCCTCTGGAAAGAAAATAGACTCGAGGTTTAAAACATAATGTTTTATCATTCTTTCTTTGGAAAGGAAGAAATTTTAGTTCTTTAAAACTGATTAACTACAGGGGTGGTGAGAATAGGGGAAAGAAAAAGCCAAGATCTGACTCTAACATGAATGTCAGCTGATCTTGAAAGAGTTCCTTATTGTAGTCTAATTAAAATAATTTTTTTAGCAGCCTGGTCTATAACTTAATGCATTGATAGCTAATATCAATCAAGCATCTAAAGACAAAAGCTCACCTTGTAGATTTTTCATTTCTTCGTATCTTTATAACTCTATGGACCATTTTTATAGGAATTTACTCACTGAGTGACTGAAATGATCAATTAAACTGCAAAATCCAATATACATATAAACTATATATATATATATATGTAGTTTTTTTCTTTCCCAAAGAATTTATACCCAAATTAATGGCCAATTCCCTCCTAACCTAGAGAATTTCGCTAAACCCTTGGATAAAACATTCTAAAATGGTTCGTGATATCCACTTTCTGACAAGGAATCCGTATATTTGATAATCCAATCAAAGAATCAAAATGCTTGATCATAATCTTACAATTTTTAAATATCTTGATCACTTTCTCTTAGTATTTCATGTTGGATGAATATTACTAAGATCCAACCCTGGATAGAGAAGTGACTGGTCTTCACAGAGTTTGACAAAGAAAACCCATCAAAATTTAAAACCATCAAAGTCAGAGTAGACTTTCAAAAATCTTTATTCCTGATCATATGCAATGGTGAACTTAAACTATAAAGATAAATCCATCAGTATTTTGCAACCCAATATAAGATGTAGTTCTCTTTTATCATAAATAGAGAAGAAATTGTTTAAATAGTCATATTTTTCTTCAGATAGAAAAGAGACGAATTAGTTCATGTGTAATCCTAACTTGGAAGCATTATTTGATTGAGGAAAGCTCTAGAATATGTGTTAAGAATCTTATCTTATGAGCCCTTCTGTTTCACCACACCTCCCTGTATTCTCTTCATATTCATCTTTATGCAACAAAACTGGACTTCTCACCCCTCGCTGAATATGTATTTTTATTACTTTCTACTTTGCCAAGTTCCAAACCATTTTTAAATAAGTAAAATTCTACCATTTTCCTCTTGAGACTGGATGATGCTTGTGTACCATTACAAATGAAGTATACATATAAGCAAACAACTCATATAAATAAATGCTGCCTCGATGATTCAAAAAATAAATTATTAGGATTAAAAAGGCTGTATTAAACAGCAATCAAATATAATTCTTTAGGCTTGTTTAGTGGTAATTATATTTAAATAACATACTTTTAAAATATATATTGTGACTCTCTTAACACCTAGCCCAAAGAAATTAAAACTCTTATTATCACACAAGTTTATATGTAATATGCTTAACAAAGGATTTGGAATATTGATGCAACACCATGTCTTGCTAGTACTTAATAAGAGTCAAGCTAATATTAATGGACAAAATAATCCTTTAGTGTGATAAGAGCAAAACTCACAAATAGACATGGAATATTTGCGTATTTTAGACCATTTTCTCTCAGTCTACCAGCTCAAAACTAGATGCAAATCCTCAAGACATTGAATAATTCATTATTTATTACATTTAGTTGTTAGCTGGGCATGTTACAAGATGTTACCAGTTGGGGAACACCTAAGACAGTAATTTTCTAATAAGAACCCACCCCCCTTTTTGTCTCTCAGCTGAAATTGGCCTGGGAAGTCTATTTTGTTTGTCTTGTTATGAACAGTATTTGTGGAACAGTTTCTCATGCTATTGGTACAGGTGATTTTCTATTGTAGATTATGAAGATTCCTGGATATTTTTATTTTTACAAAGATAATAAATGTTCATTTATATAAGCATGTGTGTATATATATGTAAATATATCATATGTTACGGATGTTTTAGAAATATTACACATTTGAATGAATATATAGACATCACAGGATTCTGGAATACATGTGAATTCAAATAACTAAAATGTTTACAAGGAGCACTGAAAACTTTAGTCATATGAATTTCCTTATGAAGCTGACTTTAATATTACAGTAGAGAACACAGTGTGGGAGTTGCCTAATTTTAGTCTTATTTTAAAACAATGCACACTTTAACTGGTTGCTTAATTTTAAGCGATATATTCATAAAATTAAGCTGTGTCCATTCAAGAATTTTTTCTATAAAGTTAACTTTCCCTCTATTCATCAAGAATATTATCTGGTTATTTCTGGATTGGTTGGTTCATATTTGAAAAAGGACAGATTATAGCGTTCACCCCCAAAGTGATGAAATTAAAAAAGAAAATTTGGGATTTTACATTTCAGGAGCGATAGGATAAGCAGATATATTTTGGGATTTTTGAAATGATCTGCAATAATGTGGCCATTTGAGCTGGAAAGGACATTAGACCCGTATTCTAAGGGGGAACCAAAGAGGTTATGTGCCTTCCTCTAGATCCCACAGCTGGTTAATAACCAGTGATAGACAAGAGGCAGATCTCCTGTCTTTTGGTTAAGTGCAATTTTCTGTTACCCTGAAATTCTTAATCCTCACAACACGAAATATTTCATTCTTTATTGAATCACATTTCTAACTGTTCCAGACTATTTTTCTATAGCCCGTGTACACATTGACTGACACACGAAAATCAGTCACACGTTTACCAAGTGCATGAACTTGAACACCTTTATGTGAATTTAGTATCTAACGAGGAATGGCTACTTACTATGTGATCACCATCCATCATTCAATATAAAGTGAAAGTATACTTTATTACTATTTATTTTTTCACTCTTTTTTTTTTTTTTTTTTTTTTTTTTTTGTGAGGAGATCAGCCCTGAGCTAACATCCGCCAATCCTCCTCTTTTTTTGCTGAGGAAGACGGCCCTGGGCTAACATCGGTGCCTATCTTCCTCCACTTTATATGGGACGCCGCCACAGCATGGCTTACCAAGCAGTACTTCGGTGCGCGCCCGGGATCCGAACCAGCGAACCCCGGGCCGCCGCAGCAGAGCGCGCGCACTTAACTGCTTGCGCCACTGGGCCAGCCCCTATTTTTTCACTCTTTTTAAGTAGAGGTAAAGATTGCCAATCCAGTGTAACTGAAATAGCCACACATTTTAATAAGATGGCTAAATAATGAAAATAACTTGTTTACTTGTATATTGATTTAACTAAAGAAGGAAAAAGAAAATATATTTGTGATCTGCTTGTGTATTGTTTTTAACACAATAAAAACTGGATTGAGAAGTTTTCCAGACGTATATAGTCATTTTCCCAAGGTGAATATCTTTTTGAGGGCTTTAATGAAGAAAATGATGCATTTAAATCAATATATTGTGTGTAGTTTAAATGCCAAGGATACATTTACTCTTCTGGGTTTTTATGTGTTTTAAGTTTATCTAACTTTTATGGAAGGCTCTTCACATGAAGGATTGGCCGCATCAGTTTTTGTTTTGGGGAGTCTTAACTTTTGCCCTAGATGCAGTTCAAGGCTTCTAGGGTAGAGCAAAAGTGACTGCCGCTCTTGAGTTTCTCTTCTAGTGCCAGAATCACCTCCCTGCAAGACTGCGTGTGGAACATTCCTAATCCGAGTTTGTTTCTCCCAGGACTCTGGCTCCTTGGGGATTTGCCTGCCTAGCTTGATGGAGGTATTCCAGCCCTGCTTTCTTTTGGATAGTATTTCTCCTTCATTTTATCTAAATCGAGGATTATATTAGCTACACATGATTAAACTTGAGATATGAGTAGGTACATTCCTGGTCTGGTTTTGTAGCAGGTTCTCATGGTCAGTGTTTATGCATGTAGCATAGTGTTTTAATGTAACCATCTTTAAATAGATACAACTTCTTGGAAAAAGTTTTGAAGAACCCTAAGCAAGTTGTTTGAAAGAAACAGGCATTTAAGTGCTTAATTTAATTAGCAACTCAAAAAGTCTATACTGATGAGGATGCAAATAGCCTTTATAAGCATTCATTTCATGAAATGAACATTTTGTAAAAGTGAATGTGGAGTTATAGATCCTTAGGCAAATCTTCACTGTCGGTTGAATTTATTTAAAGAGCTTTTCTGGTCACCTTTGAACCTCAATGATTTCTCCAGATGTACAGAAGTGAACAATGTAAAAATCTTGCTGTTTCAGCAGAACTGATTCCAGCTGGCTGGGAACTGGATCTGCAAGTCATTGGTTACAGCTGTGTTTCGATTTATGTGATGGTTGAAAAAATAAATTACCCGATTAGATGGCTAGAAAGAGGACTCTTTGTTTAGCCCTTGTGTGGGGACTGAAAAGTGTTTATGGTGCTGTTTTCTACGCAGTCTTTGCAAAGTAAGCTGGACAAATAGACTTATTCAGTGCTCCTAAGAAATGTTGCATATTCAGCTTTAATCCTTTGCTAAAGAAACTGTATTTTTTTTATAACACTGTCATCCAGCAAATGTTTTAAACGTCCAGCATTTAAGAGAAGCAGTAAGTTTTCTGTCCTACTGAGCACTGCATTTAGTAATTGAAAAGCTGTTCTCTTTTGTTTAATGTGTACTTTAAAACATGTCTTTGTCAGGCACAGGAATGGAAATATGTTTCTCTTAAATTTAAAGCTTTATAATAGCAAAATATCCCAACATAAATTCTAATTTAACGTCTTTCTTTAATGAGTTATGACTTGTGGCACATAAGAGAAAATAAATTAATTAAATTGCTCAAGAAAGAAATATAAGCAGGCATTGCTGCAAACATTGACGTGCCCCGGGGGCCACTTAGGCTAGAGGGTTTGGAATTTGTGAATATTTTCTTTGATATCTAAGTGAAGTTTACAGATAGAGTAGAAAGAGTATTAAGCAGCATGGAACTTTCGAGGTTAGTAAAAGTCAAAAAGCTAGTAACTGTACAGTGTCTTACAAAATACCCTCCCAAGAGGATTAATATACTAATGTTACATTGTATGAAGGTTGTTTTTTTAAAAATTATTTTCCAAGATTGCTTAAGTTGAGTCCTTCAGTTTCTTTAAGTTATTAAGCTGTCAGAACCAGTGGATTTTTTGCAGCTCAACCAGTTCCACTGAGGCATTAAAAAAGATGAATGGGTAGGTGGCTCTGGAGAAGGAGGCTACAATGATGTGTTTTCATTTGTATTTTCTCAGACACTGATTTTGTAAATGAATTCAACATTTTTTGAAACTTTTTCTTCCTAGTGCTTTGTAAAATCCTGAAAAGGGACAGAATTCTCGAGTGAACTTGAAAATAAGGCCAAACACTTGATCAGGTGTTAAAATGTCCACCAAGTTCAATAGGGATTCAGTGTGGAGAATACCCAGAAATGTATCATTTTTTTCCAAGAAAATAGACCATTCTTTATCCATTTCCTTTCATAGGCTGAGATATGTATTATGGAATTTAGGTGATACAGAATAAGTAACCATAGTTATCCAAAAGAAAACAAAGGTGGGATTGATCTGTCTTGAATTGGCTGACAGTTTTGCTGTCAGGCTCTTTCCTTGATCAATGAAAGTATACCCTCTAACCCTTTACAAATCAATATAATCGATTGGAAAGGATGGGAACAAAGCATGAGAATGCAAGATACACTTGAACTTCCCTGTTCAGAAATTTTTAAATGATGTTTATAATGCTTGGAAGCATTTTCCTCTACTCTCATGTAATGGAAGCTTCTTCAGCCTACATTGAAATCCTCTGTAATAAAGTTTGAGAGTTTGCTGTAGTGGCATTCTTCATGAAAGAATGTTTTGAAAAGTTAAGCTTGTCTCATAGTATTTATACTTCTAAAAGTACATTAATCCAGAAACAATTTCTATCACCGATAGTAGAGATAACAAAGTGAAAATTCAATCTTGAAAAGAACATGTATGATTGTATGATATTGAGTTTCAAAAATATGCATTATTTTAATAGGAAAAAATTAGAAGAGATAGTATCTATAAAGAGAGAATGCTTTGTTATTTAAAATAATTTACTTTGTCATTTGTGTTCTACTTCCTACCAGTCAACCAATGGATAAAGTATTTTCTTTGTAATAAAAAACCCTACAATATTAGCATACTTTTTCATGTTGAAGAAAACTCTAAAAATCTAGAATAGAAATGATTATGAACAAGCAGAATAATAACTACCTATCAGTAACTTGATTCTACTTCTATGAAGCAGCATTTCAAAATGAATATTTTTAAAAACCAAAAAATTATGTTTTTAAAGTTTTTGATAGTTGATAGAGATTTTTAAAACTGTCATTCACCTGATTTTCTGCTATCTTTATTATTCAAAATTTCTAAAATCCACTTAAGGAAGTTTTATAAGCTGATGTATTTTACCCTGACATTTAAAATGCAATGCATTATTAAAGCTAAAATATGTCTATTCAATGAATCTTAAAATTTTTTTATCCATATAGGCTAATTTTTGCAAATAGTTATCCAAGGAAACTATGCATTCCTCTCCTTAGTACATATACCATAACAGTGTATACACATTTTTCTAAATCTTAAAAAATTACTACCTCCTTAGTTCTAAAATGAAAATATTTTGTATATTGTTCCCAATAAATGAATTTAAATGTAAATAGGGTAATCCACATAAAAGATCTAATCTAACATTTTGATATTATGAAACGATACATTTTTGAGATTCAGTTATTAGATGAGATAGCATAGGTACAGAGGAAGAGGATAGATCATTAGTCTTTCTGTGGATAAATGCTACTGGACAGTACTATAGGATTCAATGAGACAATTCTGTATACAAATATCTAAATAGTACGTAGTAAAGACCAACAAGTGTTTCCAATTTTACTCCCCTTCCATTGCACAAAATTTTAGAGCTAAATTTGGCCTTGGTGATTAACTTAGTCCTCCCTCCTAATATTAAAGATAAGAGAGCTAAATGACTTATCCAAGACCACAAACTTTATTATTTACTGAAGTGGCGCTAGAACCAGTTTCCTGACTCCTAGATCAGTTCTCTTCCCACTTCCCAACTCGTTTCAAAGTGTTGTAGATAATACTGTAAGGAAAATAGTATTCTTCTACAGTTATGTTAGCTAAAACATAAATTGTTGCTCCTTTGCCATAATATGCAAACTCTAAGTATGACAGTAATTCTGAAGTCATTTGATGTCATTTAAATCCTTTCCACTTATGTCCTGTTAAAAAGCCAAGATTAGTTCTTTTCTCTCTCACCTGTTACGAAGCACATCAACACAGCAGAAATGTCCCTTTATTATAATCCTGCTAACTATCGAAAAAATACTTTTCCAGATTTAAATATAATTTGATGTGGCATAATATTTCATGGTCTCCAAATTGCCCCTCATTATCCTACCCTGCCTTTTTCCTGAAACAGACACTCCATGTGCATCCTCAAGACCTATTTGTTCATGTGTGTCACTGTACAACAGTGGCCATTATTGTCACTTTCCCCTCAAGACCTCCCTCAAGTTCATGTTCCTGCTCTAATTACCCGTCTCAGACTTGCTCTCCTCAAGTCTCGTCTCTCTGGCGTGGCTTTGAATGCAATCCCCTTGTGGATACTGATGACAGACTGGATTGGCAAGTGGGATCTGCACTTGGGGAAAGAGAGGTGGGAGGGGAAGAGGTCAGGGAAAAGGAGGGAGGGTGGGAGAGAGAGATTGCTACAGAGAGTTACAAGCATATACATTTCCTAAACAGAAGAAAGAACATTAGATTTCGCATGCTAGAGTCTAAAGGATCATCTCTGAAAGGAAGAGAAATCTACGTGATACTTATTTTTCCATTTTTGTTGTGATGCCTTCCATGTATATATCAAAATCGAGGGATAGAAAAAAAAATTCAGGTTGACAAATAAACCTTTTGCATCCTAGTCAAAGAGTGTCTGAGTTAAATACTGAATCATCCCTGAGCCCAAATACTAAAATTCTAAAAGAAAATATGGGTCAGGTTTTTTTCCTGTTTAAAAACTAGCTGTATCCTTCGCCATAATATTTTTTAAGCAATAACTCATATACATTTATATTTTACTTTATTTTCATTTTGCTTAGGATAATTAGTTCCAGAATTTGATTTGTAACTCAAAATTATCTTAACAAGATCTACACACACACACACACACACACACACACACACCCCTTCTGTGTTTTTTTCCTCAGTGTTTTATTTGATAGAAAATTCCCGTCAGATCATCCTTGTTCCTTGGCATCTGATTCTTATCTCCCCTGCCCTTTAATTATTCCTCCGTTTTTCTTTTTAAAAAAAGAACAAAGTCTAACCAAAGTTGTTAGTGCTCTTTCCTGTTCTTTCCTTATATGAATAGCATTTTTTTAAATTGCCTTTTTTATGGATTTTTGCTCCTTACGCTATTACATCCCTTCTTTATTGAAAACAGAAATATGTAATATATGTTGTTTGACACTAAAGAGAGCATGACTGTCATTTCCGGAAAGGTTAGACAAACAAGCATCTCTCAGACTTATTCAGACTTAGGTTTGAGTATTTTGGTGTGTCTTCTGATGGTTTTGTAATTAACCTTAAAGTTAATTTCTGTATAACCCTTCTCATTAAGGAGTCCTGCATATTTCAAAACTATGAGTAAATACAAGCACCAGATGCTCTTTAGTCAAAAGAAATTCTCTTATTTTAGATCCTCAAATAAATCAATATAGATTCATTCTCTTAAAATAGACTGGAAGGACAGTATTAGGACTCAATGATCGGTTATGCTATAAACTTTTCACAAGGACAGTTTAAGTCAGCACTGCCCAATAAAACTTTCTTCAAGGTTGGAAATGCTTCATAGCTGCGTTGTCCAAAATGGTAATCACCAGCTACGTGTGCTGTTACATACATTTGAAATATGGCTAAGGCAACAGAGGAACTGAATTTTTACTTTTATTTAATTTTAATTTTAATAGCTACATGTGACTGGTCGCACCTTATTGGAAAGTGTAGGTTAAGCGAAACAAAGAAAATGCTATGCAAGTAATAAAAAACAATATATTCTGCACATCCATGAATTTTGAGTCAAAGTTTGAACTGTATATCATTTTTTGTCCTCCATCCCCCCTACCCTAAACCTCACCAATGTTTTTAAATACGATTCCCATAATAATACTGACTTCAAATGGCCTTTATAAGAAATAAAAAATCCCTACCTTAGTAGTAAGGTAGATGGCAGTTGGATTAAAGAATTTCAGAGTAGTTATTGCTTCCTTTTATTTTAATCATTTGATATACATTCAGATCTTAGTTATTTTTGAAGTTAGAACAAAACTCAAAATAACATTAAAATAATCTGGCAAGACCATACTTTCATTGCATTGCTTAAATTAAATATGAAACAATGAAATTTTACTTTGTAAATACTTTAGCCATAGTTAAAGTCTCATTTAGAGATGTTTTGGTATTGGTGATTAGAAGTTTAGAATCAGAAGAGACCTTAAACCCATATCTAAGATAGTGGTAACTGAACTGATTGATTACAACATCTTTCAAATAAATATTGATTTAATCAAGTCTGCATTCCCATTGGCCCTAACAGTGGTCTTGACAGAAGCCTGGGCACTTGAAACTGGCTAACCGCTGTCTAGATATAAATATTTTAAATGCCTGGCCATTTAGTTATCACTATTATTTTTCTTGAAACCTTTATTCCTCTTGATTTTTTAACCTCCTTGGTTAATATTTTTATGCCTTTTGTAAAGTGAAATGATGTCTGTGTCTGTCTCTGTGTGTAATAAAAAGAGCTAGCATGGATTAGGAAAAAAGAGTTGTATTTACATCTGTTGTTTCTGTTGCGTGGAGCTGGGAGTGAGATGCTCATGCAGACAGTCCACAGAGCTAAGATATCAGTAGGCTGTTTGCTGTAAGCGCATGTTCAATTATTAAAATAGTCGACATTTTATGTCTGATAGCCATAGCAAGGTCATGACATTAATTTATCCAGAGTATTGTGGGCAACTGTCTAGAAAAAAAAAATAGCATAAGAACACAGATGCTGGAGAGCTAAAAAGGAAAACAAAAAAAGATGGGTCTGAGCAAAAAGACTTTGAGATGACCAGGTTAATACACGTAGAACAGGAAGAAGTCGGCAGGCGTCTCGCTGTTACCGACAATGAGTATTTTAAGCTCTGCTGTGCATGCGTTAATTTCTGTGATGGTTTTTCATTAAATTCTGAGCTGGAACACTATTCCTGAATCTTCGGCTTCTGAAATCTAATTTTGTATTTTATTTGTTGCTTCAATGCCCCGTGATTCTTTGCTCTTTGCCTCTCTGTTCCTTTCTTCCCCTTCTTCGTCATCCCCCTCCCTCTTCCCATTTTCCCGTTTCCTTTCCTCCCTCTGCTTCCTGCCTTTCTCTCCCTCAAGAGAGCGTGTACTTAATTCCATGGTTCCTTCGGGTGCCCACTTCTTTTTTTATTTGTGCTTTTTGTTTTGTCTTGAGTTTCTTTTTTCTTTTCCTTTTTCTTTCAAATCAGGAGCCTGTAGGAGCTGATTTTAGAGCTACGTATCCTCCTGCAGAGGCTTCTTTCTCTTTATGGGTTGTGTGATGTTTTCTCTGGAACCTCTGCGAACGGTCGTCCTTCACGTTCGTGGCCACAGATCTGGTGCCAAACTGCTACCTTAGTTGGTCCTGCAGTGCCGCAGTGCATGCTGGGATCTGTCTGTGTGAGTAAACTGAAATTTCTCCAGCACCAGACAGCATTAGAGTTGGCTTGAGAATTGCTGTAGTTTTCTTCCCTTAGTCTGTATCTCTTGTATGCTGCAGAGTCACCACTGGCTAGGTGTGTCTGGCAAGTAATTCAGAAATATTGCTCATGTAGAAAGGAAAGGTAGGCAGTTTACCACATTCTGTCACTAAAGGGGACAACTGAAGAACAAAGGAACTGGATAAACACCTATATACTGCCTTTTATGTTGTGAAACACTGTAGCACAAACACGACTGTCCTCAGCCAAATATTTTACTTCCTTTTGTACAATGCACACAGATTTTTTTCATATATGTACACAAATCCATATTTTATGTAAACATATATTCAATCTTCAATATTTATAGCCTACAAACATTTCTCAATCTCAAAGACTTTTATATATTCACCCACACAGAAGTATCAGTTATTATTTTTAAAAGTTGTTAAATCAAAAAAACAAAAAATATACTACTATCCTGTTGATTGATTTCATGCCAGCAGCTTAGGATTTCAACACAGTTTAAATCATATTGATGATTCAGATCCTGGCAGATTTTATAATTCCTGTGAAATGAGAGCACAGCTAATAAAAATATTAAGCAATTATTTTTATTAAAATGGAAGTTTTTTTTCATTATTAACTAGAAATGATCTGTACAGATCGGCCTCACTCATGTGTCTCAGGCTGTTTGGGGGCATAGAGAAGTGGCAAGACTTCTTTTGCTCTTTCTTCAGACGGGGAAAAAATGAAGGCGCAGAATAAAGTCTAGGACTGTGAAAGGGCTGGCGTTCTTTCTCTATCACGTGTGATCCTGGCTGCCTGCTTCCTGAGAGAGTGGAGCCAGGATGAGACTGTGTCGGAGCCTGTTTCCACAACTGCATTTGGAGATCCGTCTTATTGATTAGGGGGAAAGGGGGTGGGAAGCGGAGGGTGAGGTGAGGGGAGGACCAACTGGCTACTGGCTCGTTGAAGCAGAAGACATTTTCTTCTGGAAAGATGTCAAACAACTGAGACATAGCCACCGAGGAAGTAGAAAGGTGGAAAAATAAGGAGACCCTGGAAGAAATGAAGGCATTTCTTATGAGATCCTTGGAGCTTTTCCTTTTCACTCCTTTTCTTTCTTTCTTTTTTTTTTTTTTTTTCTTCCATCATCTGACCTGCAAAGGCTAGAGTGACAGCGTCATGCAAATGCTGCAGTCCCGCAGGTCTGGGAGAGGGTGGATGCTAGACTGTGAGTTAATGTTAATGATGAGCGCAGTGAAAATACCAGCCGCTGCCACCCCCTGCACACAGAAGCGCTCTGAGTCAGCATCAGATGCTTTGCCTCGCCTCTCGCTGGGTGTCTGTATGCCTGTGCGCGCGCGTGCTCGCTCGGGCATCCGTGTCTAGCCGAGGGGAGGGGGTGGCGTGTGAGTGCGTGGAGGGTAAAAGCCAGTCAGTCAGTGAGAAGCAAAGGTACGTTGGAGAGCAACTAAAATCTGACTGATTTCCATCTTTGGAGCATCAGATGTATTCCCTAAGGAGGATGGGTCTCCGTGATGGGGGTGGTATAATTATGTTAATGTCATATTTATGGAGGGGTGAGATTTTTCATTCTAATAATTGGTTGAATGTTGTGGTCAAAAATTGTAAAGCCATATTCAGTTTTAAGGAAAAGCATGGACTTATATCTAAAGACTGTTTTATTTTTTGCTTTTTGTGAGTACTGCTTTTTTGTTTTATTTTTTTAAACTATTTACTATTTTAAGCCATAACTGATTCAGTATGGAAAATCAAATGATAAAACAGAAAGAGATCTTATATAATGATGCATTACATCATGGAGCAGAATATTTAAAGTCTTACAAGGCAAAGTAAAGATCTGGACAGGGGGTGGGGGGTGGTGGTTGGAAAGGGGTGTGGTACTAGGGTGGAGGACGGGGGCCAGTTAGCAAATATTTTGTTCCGCCTAGCTCTCCTTGCAGCTTATTTGGAAATGGATGATTCACCTGTTCTAGAGGAAAACATTCTAATTCTTTCCGTTTTGTTTTTTTTTTTCCTCCTCTTTTCCCTTTTAAGATCAACCACTTCAGAAGAACCAGATTCCACTTCTGTGGCCAGGACTTTTATGTTATGGCTGGTCCGATTGTTTTACCCTGCGTTCTATGCTACTAAACCTTGGATCATTCCTAAAATACAAATTCTGTTCTCGAACCACAAACAAGGCTAAAAGATCGGAGGAAATTGAGTGAATATACAGGATGGGGATTGGGTATTTTCAAAAGTATTGAGCTTTATCATGCAATTATTTAAGAAATAGAATCATTTTTCTTTCTTATCCTGTTGCCAGCATTTTAAGTTACATGTTTATTAAGTGGCATTGCTCAAATAGCTACAGAGTATGCATGGAAATATTTGCTGTCTGAATAGTTTGGAGATTCAAAGAGAAAAATCAAGCTTCGGAGGTATTAAATTATGACATGCAAAAAAGTTTTTGTTTTATTCTTAACTGCAACAGTATGTATTTAAATCAGATTTAAAGTGTTATATGCCCTGGGCCCACCTTAACAGTTGTGCTGTATAGAAGTAGAAAGGGAAGAAACATTTCAGTTAGGGTCCCATTAACTGGCATATAATCCTTCTTTAATGTCATAGAGGCTGTGGTGTTGCTGTGCAAATCTGCTAGAAACAGATTTTAACCCATTTTTAGTCTCTTTCTTTGGAGCTAATGGAATGACTCTTAACTGTTCGTTGTCTGCATTGTTTCTCATATTCTTCATTATTTTAAGGTCTGGGATTAGTCTATAAATGGTCGTCGTGAACATTTGGCTCATCCTAACTTTTATATATCATGTAGATTTCTACGTATGTATTTTAATTAGTATTTAGAGGAAAAAGTTTAAGTGAACCCAACTGTAATTTCTAAGCTAGCCTTATTACTGGAAGAAGAATTCTGCCGCATCTAACCAGACTTTTCCTAGTCCCTGAGACCCTAACTTGTGAGGTATTTTAGTAACATCACAAGTCAGGCTCTTGGGACCTAGGCGGAGGGGAACCAGCAGCCTTTGGACCTTACTGATTGTCTGCAGTTACCACCAGAACAAAAGAACACACATAGATTCTGCCTAGGAGAAAAGAACAAGGCTCTTCTTTATAATCAGCAGTGTTTTCACCAAGACCCACCCCCCAAAATACTATTTTCAGAAACTGTACTCTAAAGTGATTACAGAGTTGCACTGAAATAGCGTTTGTGTTATATTATAATGACCATATAAAAGCAATATGAGATATCTGTGTAAGAAGCAAAATTAAAATACAAGTGTTTTTAAAATGCTTCTTTTTGGTGTATCTCAAGGTGGCTAGTCTGAAAGAATAAATACCTTTTTAGTTAATGAAGAGAGTGGTTTATATTTATAAAATTTTTCATATGCATAGAAATATATACATTAGCTACTTAAATAAATCCTATATGTCTCCACATAACTATGGCTCTAATCATGCTTGAGGCCTAGAAAGAAAATGATGTACAATCTTCTTTACTGACCCTATTAGATTTGACTACTGATTTAATAAGAATGCTGTTTTATGCTTGGTATTTATTGTCAGAGTTTTCCTTAGTCTTTTACCAAATACTTTATATATCTTATGATAATAAGACATTCTCGTGTTATGAGTTCAAGAGTGAGAGTTATCAATAATTAGCAAAACTGTGATACCTTTTAGATTTTACATTTTACTTCGTATGTATCCTGGACCTACGTGAGATAAATCAGTAAACACCACCTATGAAGTCAGACTGCTCTAGTTCATCTGTCAACTGAATCTTAACTGCATAGTTTCAGTTTTATAAGAATTGTAGTTTTGTAAGAGATAACTATTCCAACTATAACTAATGTGTCATATTTGAACATTATTAGCCATTGCCACATTAAATATATATTTTTTGGAAATAGAATCAATATATTAAATCCATTTAAAAATTTTGCAATAATGTTGCAGATATTAAGATTCAAAATGGAGATGAGAGACTTTCCATAATAGACGAAACAAAGCGATTTCATTCTTTCAACTCTATTGCTTTTCATGGGTACTATAAATTATATGTTTATCTTCTGCATTGTAAAAATAAATTTGTGAATGTATTTTAGAATACTGTATGGAGTCTTTGTTCATGTTTTCATTGGATTTGTTACAATTACTTATGATTTGAAATATCACAGACTACAAATCATCCATAAGTTATATTTCCTAAAAAATTGATATTACAATATTGTAAACATATTCTTCATCTAGATAAGGCACATAGAATATGTTTAAGCCTGTATCCACACTGTACCCATTCAGATTCTTTATTTATATCACCTATTTCATTTATCTAGAATCTCTGGAATTTTAAGTGTGTGTATGTGTGTGTACAAACATATTTTAAAACTCCAAATGAAAGAAGATAACATAAACAGTAAAGATTTTTGATAGTATTTATCTTTTACTTCTTTTAACCTCATTCTCATTGTAATTAAACATTTTTAAAAGCATAAGTTTCTCAATACAAAGAGCTCTATGTAAGTGTATCTACAAGTACACAGAAACTTGATTATATTTTATGGCAATGTTTACACGATGGATCAGAAACTACTTCGTATATAGAACAATCTCACATGCAGGTATGTGTTTACAGACACCTGTTTTAACATAATCATAAATAATATGTATAAGATGTTCCATCGTTTAGTTCCAAAATAATGTAAAGGGTAGATGTTTATTGGCTATAGTGACATCAGATATGTCATTTCAAATGCAATGTTTTCTTTTTATATTATCGTATTTATGAACCACACTATATATTAACTTCTATTTCATAGAAGAAAGGTACCAAAGCTGAATTTAGAATGCAATGATGTTTATTTTCCCCATAAACATAAATAAAATATACATTTTTTGCTAATCATCATGCATTCTTTGAACCCTCTCTATGTAACCTTCCTACATATAAACTGTCTTTTCTGAGAGCATCATTAATAAAGCTTTTCTCTTACTCCATAAAGGTGAGTAGAGATATAAGTGGATGACTTTGTTTATATAAACTACTTTATGCTGTATATGGATAGATGGAGGCCACTTTTTCTGCATTTCTATCTTAGCTGTCACAGGATAATATTGTTTTGGGGCTGTAGAATATGGTTTGGAAAATCAGATCATACTAAGCTTAAAATAAAAGGAGAGATCTACAACAAAGAGCGAGAAAATGATGTGTGTTGCATACAAAAAAAGCGGTGATATTAACAATTCGATGGCTTCCTGGTTGGGAGACCAGCCTGAGCCAGACGCATATATTAAGCGCTGTCTGCTGCCTATGTGAGCCTGCTCAATGCGGTGGAAATGAGGAATCACCTCCTCTCTGACACCAGCTTATTTTTACATTTTAATTTTGAAAGAGCAAATCACTGTTTTACATAAATATACAAACCCCTGCTTGATTCTTTTCTTTTTTCACATTGTTTGCTAATTTACTATAACTTCAAGTTCCTTTTTTTGGAAATATCATCAGTCACCTTAAACATCTATCAAAGACCAATGAAGTATTAGTTTTTCTTTTGTCTCTTTTGTATTGTTCTGTTAGTATTGTGATACTCATGCTTTTAACTTTTAATCTCTGTAAGGAAAACATCAATTTTCCAAAATGGCAATTTTTAAAGCCTTTTAGGATCCATCAAGGAAGCCACTTCTGGAATTTTGCCAAATCTAAATATGATTATATTTCATTTCGGGGTTCATGGGATCAATATCTTAGTATAAAAGTGCTTAACACTTTAGTGTTCCAATGAAGCTACAGAAGACATAGAGAGAGATTCTTAAATCATTGAAGCATTAGGCTACATTAATAATGTCTAGAATAGGTATACGTTTCTCAGGGGAATTATAGTACAAGTTAATTACTAATGAAATTAGAAAAGGTGTATACTACCTTGCTTCCTCTTCAAATGGACATGCTGGTACACATGCCTAGGCTTGGTCAAATTCACCTGATAAATATGTAAACGTTTTTGCAAGCTGTCATGTTTGGATGAGTTTCTAGAAAAGCAGTACATAAAGGGTTAGCTAACGCCCAAATTTTCTTGCCATTTACACATGCAGTGCAGCCTACATTTCAGAAGGCAGCAAATGCAGGCATCATTTTGATTAGTTGGATTTCTTTTGTTTAATATCTTACTAGACATTTAACTTAGCACTCAAATCCCACCGATCTCTTAGAGACTATATTTGGAAAAGGAAAACAAAGTTCCTAATATAGAGAAGTTCTAAAAAATCCTGGGCATTTGTAAGCATTTGAAAAACAGACTTTTTAGTGGAGGTCTGCAAATACATATTCAGTATGCAGGTGCTATTATGATCTGTCATCTCTGTATTTAGTTTTCTGATCTATCAGTGACCAAATACACACTGAGGCATTGAGAGAGAGATATGTATATATATATATTTTTTCTTTATATATATTCATTTTTTAAAAAGTCTTGCTAAAAACAGTATAAAAATTGAGACATGGTTGCAAAATCATCCACAACATTTTTTCAGTGAGCTAGCTTCAGTTTTCATTGAATATTGCTTTTCCCCACATCTCTCCATATTAAATGTAGCTTTATCAGATAAAGCACATTACTAGCCAACAATATTAACTTGTATGCAATGTTTCACTTGTGGAAATTTAAAAGCAGGTGGAACTTAAAGGTAATTAAGATTAAGTGAATTTAAGATTGGTTTTCTTTTATCTAATCAGTCAGTTAATTCCATGCATATTTTATGGAGAATTTAGAAGTGAAACATTCTCATACGGTGAAATAAAATTTTCATTGTTGATATAAGTAATGTGATTTTAAGTCTGTTACCTTAATAATTAATTCCTAAATAAACAAAACAAGTATAAAAATAATCATGGACTGTATCTGTTAGGTCAACTCAATAAGAATAATAACTTATAGGTTTCATCTTGGCCTTTGAAGGTTTTTATCTTGGCCTTTTAAGGTTTTTGGGGTGTTTTTGGTTGTTTTATGTAGGTGGATTTAACCATTCCTTTTTTCTAAGAAGTTTCTCTTTCTCTGTCAGTAGATGTCTGACGATTTGTGAGCACCAAGTGACTATTCTATGGAATCATCTTTCCTTGCCTTTGAAATTAGCTTTCCGTAGGCCATGAGTCAACATCAATATTTTATACATCCAAATTGGTAGGTCTTTCTTGAAACCCTTCTTTGTATTTTTCTGGACATATAAATGAATTGTGAGAAATTATAGATTTACACTGTGATTGTCTTTCCAATTTCCAGATATCTTCAGTAAGAAATGTGGGTGGTGTTGAAACACTAGCCAACGGAAGCGTTTGGTTTTGTAGGATTTACAAAGGTAATGTCTTTTTCATAGAAGACTTCCTACTCTTAGCTGGGAGTGGGGAGCCAGGCTGTGGCTAAGTTATTACTCTGTTATACATCACACTAAGAGCCCAGCCTGTGCATTTGTAAACCTTGGGGAGGTTTCTACCTTAGACAACATTTTTTGTTGGGGGATTACACCACGGTCGGTTCCCTTCACTTCTCTCTCTCTTCCTGGCCCCCCTCCACCCAACATGGAGCCTTTTCAACTTCTTCAAAGAAGTGGGGAAAAAAAGTAGACTCTTTATTAATGGCAGAAAGCAAACTGGCTGCTGAACTTCCGAGACAGCCTTCTAATAAGAAAGCAGAGTAGGCACTGCAACAAAGAATTCTTGAATGTGCTAAATATATAGGGAAGCCTATTTAAATTCACCAGAGGGGCTTAGAGGACAAGCAGCAGAAAGTTTAGAATTCAATTCAAGCCATGCCAGAAAATGAAAATGTACTTGAAAAAGGATTTCTGAAACAATTGTTCAAAGACATGTCAACTTTTAAAGTTCTTTCTAGAATAATGAAATTCGTACTCTAATTTCTGTGGTGACTTTTTCAATTAGAAAGGGAAAATGATTAACAGGATCTCAAAGGAATTGTGTCTTAGGTTTAAAGAAAATGCCTTTTCCTTCCATAGGGTGTGTTCTAGTGAGGGCCACCTAGTGCACTGACCAAAATCACCCAAATATATACACGGGACAAAGAGATTGTGTATTTATTCAGCAATTAGACATATTATAACAGAAATGATCTTTCTACTTTGGAAGAAAGATACTCAACTTGTCTGTTCTTTCTAGTTCATTTTCTCCCATTTAATTCTATGATTTATAAGATTTTAAATGAATGTGATCAAGTAGTTCTGAAAGAGCAAATTGCTGATAAATAATAGGACTATATGATGCTAAATTTGACAGATAAAACAGATCTCTACGTTATTTCTTATTAACTTGAGAAAATGCTCTTTCCTCTTTATCTGCAAAACATGTGTATCTATAAGGAGTACTCACATCTACAAGAATATATATTTTATTAGTCCTAATGTTGAGATACAGAACTGTGTATCAAGTTCATTTAAAGGCCAATATAGCCTTGACTCAGGGATGAAATTTCTAGCAGGCTTTCTCCTAACGTCTTCTTTTAGAGTTAACATAGACATTGGGAAAAGATTGTCATTCTTTGTCTCGGGGATTACAGATTATAAAGAGGTGGAAACTTGGACTCACTAGTGACACATCTTTGTTGCCATTGTGGAGAGATCCTGCTTGAGCATGAAGCCCCCATGGAATTCACTGTTCATAAACATAATTTATCAACTCAAAATAATAAGCTATTGATTCATTAATTCATCCATTCATTCACAACTGTATGTCCAGCATAAAAAAAGAACTCAATGAGTTAAGGCTGCATCAACACCTTGGACCACCATGGCCAATTAAGACTTGATCATTTAACAAAATCTGATTGACGTTAAAATGAAATGTCAGATTTATGAATATTAGTTACAGATATTAAATATTTAATGATAAACGTAGTTGTTGCCCTCAATACATATAGATGCAGCCTGAGTCATCATTTACCCAACAATGGAACTGATTTCCATTTGTTTTTTTTTTAAGTATTAGCAAATGCACTCTCTTTTTTTTTTTTTTTTTGCTGGGAAAGATTCATTCTGAGCTAATATCTCTTGCCAATCTTCCTTTCTCTTTTTTTTTCTTTTCCTCCCCAACGCCCCAGTACATAGTTGTATATTCTAGTTGTAAGTCGTTCTTGTTCTTCTATGTAAGCTGCTGCCACAGCCTGGCTACTGATAGACAATTGGTGTGGTTCCACCCCAGGAACTGAAGCCGGCCACCGAGGTGAACCAAACTTTAACTGCTAGGTCATCTGGGCTGGCTCCCATTTGTTTAAGTTTTGTGACATTTTAATATCAAATACTTGAGTAGACTTAATGATTGATCAATGAAATAATCCAAGTAAATTCCTTACCCCAGTCCCTAGCACCAAGAAAGCACTCAATAAATATTAGCTTATTTCTCCCTGTTTGGGTCTTAGTATTTGCCTTTGCTAAACAAACAAACCATTTTTTTCATTGCCAAAATTTACTGGGTGTACACTGTGCCAAAGGGTGAGATGCAGATATCGTTATAAAATCATTTGCGTTCCAGGGGCACTCAAAGATCATTTACCGTAAATGTCTTTATCAGATGTTTTCTGAGTGATGACTATAGGAAAGAAAAAGAGAAATTCTGCTCTCAAATAGCTTATAGTATACAAAAGATGTATTTCACTTGTCTAACACTCTGTCCTTTTTGTGTGCCTTAGCATTTCATAAATCCTGTAATTTGACAGTTTTATTCTTTTTTATATTTTATAGATGAGCATTCTATGTGCTTTGTCCTATTTTCTAGTTGTAGGTGCAGTAAGCTACCTATATACTTTGAGTTGCTTTGGACAAGATATGGAATATTGTTAAGATTTTGCAATGCCTAGATTCTGTTCTTTTTGTTCCTTATACTACACAAAGTTCTGGTGATTACAAAACATAGCTAGACCGTGAAAATGTTAATAATTGTGGTTTGTAAAAATGTTATTTCCAGAATAATTGGACCAAAATGCAGTATTTACACATGATTTCAATCCCTCTTTAAAAAAGAAGCTGTCATTTAATTTCTTAAAAACTATTTTAAATTGAATATAATGATATTGATCATGCAAAGTTTCATGAAGCAGCAGTTACATTAATTAGTCAAAGGACCAAAACATTCTAATTGGGCTATTCTCTGGGAGTTAACAAAATATGCAGAATAAGCTTGGGTTTTTAGACTTTTGCATCGTAAATGCCACCATTGAACTTGAAGAGTGAAGTAGAAGACAGAAGACCAGAACACTAACACCACTTCTACCGCTAGTTATCTTATGGAACTGAACCGGTCTCCTTTTCACTTTCCTAATTTACAACCGATTAATAAAATAAAGATGTCAAGGAAGATGATTTTAAAGTGACTTTCAGGTAAAAAATTAGTATGTCATTAGATAGTTGGATATGTTTCCATCCCGCAAGGGACTTTTTGAGTCAAAGGGATAGGAAAGAATAGCCTTAGCTTAAGTCACTACAGTAAACAGACTCGTTCAGTGGCAAAAGATGAAAACCTAGCTCAAACTAGTTTAAGCAAAAAAGGATGCTGTATGTACCTCATCTTCTCCTCCTCCTCCTCATTTTCCTTCTCTCTTTGTTGCTTCTCCTCCTCTCCTCTTCCACCCTGGTCCTCCCTACCTCTCCCTCTCCCTCTCAATATCTCTCCCTCTCTTTCTCTTTCTGTCTTCAGCCTGTTGACGTCATTCTCACATTCTCTCTATGTGATGGCAAAGATGGCCACTGACAACTCGAGATATGCATCACACATCATTCCTAGAGCTTGTGATTCCAGAAGGAAAAAATAAAAAGGTTCTCTCTACCCCCTCATCAATTTCATTGCTCAGAAAGGCTCTGATTGGCTCTGTTTTGGAGCCACTTCTCTGTCCAGATGAGAGTTACTCAGATTGGACAGCCCGTGTAAGGAGGCGGGGCAAAACTAACCTAGTAAGGTTAATGTCAATGGCAGAAGGTGAAAGAAATTCAAAGCAAGCAAAAATGTAATAGGGTTCCCCACAACCACTACAAATTTCTAAATTCTTTATCACAAGTATATGTTATAGACTTCTGTCAAATACGTTTGTCTTGGTAAACTTAGTGGAGCCTATCAATATATAGGCAATATTAAGTTATTTAGCCCAAATGTGCTCTATACAGCATTGTAACTATAAAACATCTGCAGCAGCAAATCTCAACCTTAAGTATCATGGAGATTCATTACATTTTATTAACACCTTCCATGATCATTTAATATGTGGCACACATCAAGAGAGTCAGCATTTGGATTCATTTAGGAATTTGACATTTTAAAAATTATCTAGGGTTATTAGAAATGGGAGTTTGGTAAAGAAGTGATGGTGATTATATTCTGTAGTCCAGTGTCTATCCTCAGCCACCATATGTCTATGCCACTCTGTTACAGAAAATTTGATATCCTCTCCACTTTTACTTCCAATATTAGCGAGCTTTATGTCGCTGATTCTTGAAAATCTTTTATTTTGATTTATGAATTGATTTCTTCCCCTTCTGCTATCTTTAAAGATATATATATATCATCCTAAATCATATAAAATCATATAATGCCCAAAATTATTTACAGATATAATAATACATATGTATATTATTTGTATGTATATTATATGTATTATATATGTTATGTATTTTATATAATACATATATATAATTATATCTGTATATAATTGTTTATAATTATATGTATCTAATTTTATATAATTGTAGCCATTATATGATTTTTATATGTTTCAACTGTTAGATCCTTATCCTTTTCAGCCTTTTTGTTTGTCATGGTATAACCTGGGCAGTTTTAAACATTTAACTCTCAAGAACTACTATTTAGGGATATTCCTCAATGAGAAAAAGATTAATTTGCTATGAATAATCATTCTAATGCAAAACATTTTGGGGTTTTTTTGTGATGCAGATGAGCAATGCTATAAATATAATTTAGAGAGTTTGAAAATTGATTTTAACATTCACAATTCTTCTTCCTAATTAATCAAATCACAAAATTATGCTGTGGTTTCCAGTATATTAAAATAAGTTGTCATATTTGGAACATCTGTTTATGCTCCTATTATGAATATGTGTTTCTAAACGTCTGAAATATAGATTGCCATAAATAATGTTTGTTATTTATTCTGTGGAAGTATGATACCCACTTCTTCCCACAATCCTTTTTTATTTCTCACAAAGTAAATCTGCCAGATTGCATTTTATCATTTCCTTATCAAGATGGAGGAGAAAAGACTAGGGTTTTAGTTAAGTCTTTCTCATTGGTTAAGAAAAGTGATGGCTGTCATCAGCAGCCTTTCCAGAAGCTGTGCCATGGCTCAAGACAGTCAGCTGGTACTATTGCTTTGTCTCAACTATAAATCACATTTTCAAGAAAAGTAAAAGATCTGATTTGAATGGAAATCAATTTTACTTCACAAATCTTGGGTGCTACTCCAAGCCTTTTCTTGTGTCTTCTTGAGACTCATTTGGGATTTTCATGATCATCAGAGGATTATTTGAGTGTTATACTTTCACTTTTTTTTAGCTGTAAAACTACATTCTTATTTCCTTCTTCAATCTTAATATGGAAAAATTGATTTTTAAAATTTTATATAAGAAAAAAAATCACCAATAAGCCAGATTTTATTCTAACCATGATGTACTGATAGTTTAAAAATATGGCATTAGTATAAACTGATATTTAGTTTTGCAAAATTTTTGTAAAATAGTCTGTGATTTAAACATACAAGCTTTGTACACACATATCCAGATTAACTTTTGATTAATTAATGTTGATTATGGAGTGATTTTTTTTTTTTTTTTGGTGAGGAAGATTCGCTCCAAGCCAACATCCATTGTCAATCTTTCTCTTTTTTTGCTTGAGGAAGATTAGCCCTGAGCTAACATCTGTGCCAATCTTCCTCTATTTTATACGTGGGTCACTGTCACAACATGGCTTGACAAGTGGTGTAGGTCCGCACCTGGGATCCAAACCTGCAAACCTGGGCCGCCAAAGCAGAGCGCGCTGAACTTAACCACTACTCCATGAGGCTGGCCCCGATTATGGAGTGATTTTTGAACTCTGTCAAGCAGTTCTCAAGCCTAGAATCCTCTGAAAAGTATTTGTACTTTTATATTCTTGCACATAAAAAACAGGTTTAAGTATTCTAGGGGCAATGAGAAATAGCATGCATAGTTGTATTAGGTAGGTCAAGCATTAAACTCCGCTTCAGTTTTTTTGGCTGTTCAACCTAAGTGGCATAGGAATAACTCCACATTTGACTAGTGTGAAAAGAAGTTTTTAGATCTTTTAGAAGCTTGGCATTGAATGTTTAAAAAATTAACCTACTCTGTTATATCTTCCACCTTTAGGAGAACACCACAATTTCTTTAAAACCATAGATGGGAAGAAACTTCTACTTCCTTAGTATTTTTGTTTGTTCCCTCTACAAGAGTGATCTAAATTCAATGAAGCCTTAGCTCTTCTAAACACAATTATTGATGGCGAATTGGGGCATCACCTCTCTCTATCTTGTCAAGTATGGAAAGAGTACCACAATGCCTGGTAGTGATTTCTCTTTATCATTTTCATTGTTAGTTTTCAACTTTGTCCCAAATCTCGCTTCTAAACAGGAGTACTCTTTGATTGCTAAATTCATTGTTTTATAACGCCCTGTGAGCAAGTGGAGTTACAGACTTTTACGAACAGGAGACTCCCAACCCTTAAATTTTTTTATCCGCCATCTCCTCATCCATCCATTCATTCATAATTTATACAAAATAAGGCCCTATGCTAGGTATGTGGGAAATATAAAGTTAGAATTCCTTCTTCACAGGATATTATATTCTTATGAGAAAATAAGAAAAACTAAAAAAACGTTGTCAAGTCAGAATGTGACAGATCCAGAAGGAATATATAAACACAATGTTTTGAGATTTGAGAGGAAGTCTTTACTTTAGGTGCTGAGAATAAAGGAAATTCCCTAGAGGAGGCTGCATTTAGCTAGTCTGTAATATATAGGAAGGGTTTCTAGAGGAAATGATGGACGGGTTGGGTTTCAGGGGGAATATGCAGCATGTGCAAATGTGTAGGAACAGGAAAGATGGGTTATGTTTGGCATTCAATTTTGTTGGAAGATGGGGTGCATTTTTATAAAATGTCTATTGAAGGGTAAGCTGAGATCAGCTTAAGGAGGGACCCTACAGCTAACAGGGGCTTTTCCGGTAATTGTGCAGTTTTACAGTGTGGTAGACACTGGGAACCCTTTAAAGATTTGGGGGCAGATGCAAGAATGTAAGACGCAAGATTATTCTGAAGTCAGTGTAACTTAAGACTTCAACCCAGAGGACATATCAGAACCACTCAGCAAGGCTTATGAAGACACAGCACTCTTCCTGCCCTGTAAATTCTGACTCAGTAGGTAGGTTTGGAATAGAGCCTGTGCAGATGCATTTTGTAAAAGCTCCTAGATGATTGACCAACACTCCAATTGAGAAATAGTTGAGTAGAGAATGTTGAAATGAGAATATATCAGGGATAATTAGACACAAGAAGAAACAAAAAGAGATCTAAACCAGGGGTTCCTAATCTGAAGTCCAGACTTCCCCGGCCTTTTGAGGTTTTGTGTTCCCATGAGATTACATGAAATATTTTGAGTGGATATCCATTTTGGGGGAGAAAAATGATCTAATAGTATTTGTAAGATTCTCAGTGGAGACTAAAACCACCCCAAAATTAAGAACCACTAGGGATAGTTAATGTAAAAAGGAGGAACCAAATATGAGAAATCTCCTAACTGTATAATTAAGAGAGTTTAATGACTGAGTAGATTGTTTGGGGATATAAATTGTGGCAAGGAAGAAAGGAGTAGAAGATGACACTAAATTTTCCACTTTTTGACACTAGAAGAATGAGAATCCTGATGATCCCTCTGTGGACCGGAGTCAGATCTCTCTTGGCTCCCATTTTAGTTAGTAGAACCGTGATATCAGGTATGTTGAATTCATGGTGTGAATGTCACACCCAGAGGTAGATGTCAAACAAGTAATGGAAAATTTGGAGGAGGTTACATAGCTTTGAAAATCATTCTCATGGAAACCTAGTTGAACACTTTGAAGTCAGAAATTTAGGCCTCTTCTATCTTCTTGCTCTCTTGGAATGACTTCATGTCCCAAGAAATCTCAAATGACCATAGGAGCTCCACCATGTTGTTTACTTTCAGTCAGTAGGAATAAGAAGAGAAAAATAAGGACACTCCTCCTTCTTCTAGAAAAAATTTTTGGAATTTTTATACATACCTTCCACTATACCCTTAGAACTTAGTCACCAGGTATACAAAGCTTTTGGGGAGTGGGTGAATGGAAATGTAGACTTTATTCTGGGTAGTCACCCACCCAGCTAAAAACCAGAGGAAAGAGGAGACTAGATATTGCAGAAAAACTTGTTCTTCTATTTGTCCTAGTTCACTATTTGTCATAGTGAACATAAACAATTTTGAATCATTCAATAATTAATGAAACAAAACCATAACATAAGGACATTTTATCTCAACCTTCAACTAAATAATATATTTTGATTGGAAAGAGGTAGAGATTTCCTTATAGCATCATTTTATGCAACATATCTAATTCAAATTCCTGTCCTCCTCAAGTGGTTCATATTCTGAAAATATTGAAATTCTTCTATGTGCAACTGGAAAGATAGTATTACTGGTCACAAATGGAGTTAAACCGACTAGTCCAATGTTATTAAACCTATTAGTCTCAATCCGTCTTAAACCAGTTTAAGATATTTTCACATTATTCTAAAGACAACTAGTGTATTTACAAAATAAATTAAACTCTTCCTGCACAATTATAACAAGTGTTCACTTCATAAAATTAGAAATTCCAGACAAAAAGAAAAGCAAAAAAAAGTATTAATCTCATCATTCAGAAAATAACTCCTATTATTATGCAGTATATACTTGTACCTTCTCTCTCTCTCTCTCTCTCATTCACACATACACATGCACTCAATATTTTCATAATCATTTGTAACTTGCTTTTTAATTGTTAAATACCAAATGAACACTTTCCTACATATTATCATTTTCGCATATGCTCATTATGTTATTTTTTGAGTGTAAGTTATTTAACTAGTCCATTCATAGGTATAAATTGAGTTTCTTTCCATCCTTTTTTTCCTAATATAAACAGTATTCTGATGATAAATGCACTTTTATATAATTATATATAAAGATTCCCTTGGGCTATTAATTGGGACAGACAATAATGGCCTAAATGAAGGTGGTGGCAGTGGAAATGGAGAGACAAGGAGAGATCAGAGAAATATGTAGAAGATAGAATGGACAGAGCTAGGAGATGAACTGTATAGTGGAATGATATCCGGAAATTTTCAACCAAGGTTATCACTTCCCCAAAATACGCTTGTTGCTTTATTTTTCTCTACTTATTTGATCAATGACATTTATTGCTCTAGTAGGAGGGTAGACACAATCAAGAACAGAGTCAACAGAAGATTTAAAGTGCCTAATAGATTATTTTTTTAAACTTATAGCAAGTACAATAAGCTCAAAACAAACTTCTGATTTGGAAGAGCTAGGCTCTAGAGAGGGAACTGGTTTTATTTTTAATTCCTAAAGGACATGGCCAGAAATATTAACCTGATGCTAGAGACTTGGATCATAGAATTTATTGAAGTTAACCACAAAGTAGAGAAGGGTTCAGGATATGAGCTAGAGGTGGTTGCTCATCACACAGGACAGCTTGAAACTTTCTAGGCTATGGACAGTGAGGAGCCTAGAGTGTGAGGGAGAGGGAAAGAAATTGGATGTAGACGATGTAGACCACGTAGACAATGAACATCGCATATTCCACTCCTAGTGTTGCAACTTCTGGGGTAAGGAAGTGGGTAACACATTCCTTTTAGATGAGTTTGAAGACAGAGGGGCTGGAGGAGTTATGATCCCTTCCCACCTGGAGCCCTGGGAGGAGGCAGTTGTGTAGATGCTTGTAGGAATGGCAGCAGAGGACAACTAGAGTGGGTCTGAACTGGCACCCTTCCCCTCCAACCCTCAACCATCACCTTCCCTCAAGAAAGTCCTTCTGCAGGACATGGGAGCGATCTGGAGAAGTTTCCTTGTCTTCAAGAGGCATCAAGGACATAGCTGACAATGGGCGGAGGATGCTGTGTATTTTCAGAGAATCCACGACACCAGCTAGAACCAAGCATAGAGATTTAATTAGCAAGCTGCGCTCTTTGAGAGCAGCATTATATAGTTTTACTGCTGAGGGAAGAATTTCATGGATTTTCCAAGGGTGAAAACCAACACCCAAAGAGATATATTAGCAGAGGTTAGTGAGGACCAGAAAACAGTGGGTAGCCCTAATGGAGAGAAAGTAGAAATTAGAGATGTGAAATGCCACCTTTATTATATACTGAATTCTAATATATTCTAGAATATTCTAGATCATTTTAAGATAGTAGACCCAATAGTGATAACTATATTTTTAGATTTTTCCTTTTCCTTCCTAGTGAGTGAGTTAATAACCTTAGAAAATTAGAACCTTTTTCATACAGTTTATCCAAGGGTAAAATAGGATTTAGTCTTTTATTTAAGTTTCTTTCAAGACTTTGTTTTTTCTCCTTTTGTCTTAGTCCTTTGCAGATAGGCCCATTTATTTATTCACTCAGTCAGCAAACACACTGAGTACCTTCCATATGGCAAGCAGATCTGTAAACTTAGTTTTAATTTGTAAACTTAGTTTCAGCTACAATTTATCTTATTGAATTTGTTTAATGTTAATTGAACATATCAATGACTTTATACTGGCTGGAGCATATGCTTCACACGATTCTTACTTAAGGATAGATATTAGGATTACAATTAGAAATAAACAAAAGCACACACACAAACACATCTACCCACTAAATTATAGGAAAGATTGGTGATGCTAAAGAAAATGTGCAATGGAATAGTTTAGAAAGACTATGCTGTGTAAAGTCATGGCACATCTCTTCAAAATCATTGACTACAGGAACATCGTGAGAAAAACAGTATCATTTCTTTGTTAGTGCTTCCAATATCTTTCCTGGGAATTCAAGTGGAACAAGAATCCAGTGAAATCTGGTGCTTTGCATCATTATTAAGCTCATATCTGCAAGCTAATCATGTGTGATAAGGCTAAAACGTAAAAGCATTTGAATCAATAGCTCTTTCAGATGCTTTTCTGGCAAAATTGCTTCATTTTCTTTTCTAATTAATTAATTCATGTTTTAGAGAGAGATTAAGAGAAAAATTTATATTAAGAGTAACTGGATCTAAACAGATTTTTGCACTGTATTGTTGCCATCTTTGTAACCAATAAGACCCTTTTAATAATCAGATCTCAGAAACATCTGTCTTAGAAAGGGGTATATTTTCTGGCTTCCATTTACTTGAAAAAGAATTAAGTTAAAGTCAGGATCAGAGGTTAGGTTACTTCTACCTGGAAATTAATAAAAAAATTCATTTTGCCCTTTGATGTTGCTTTTCTGTCCCCCCACACCACCCCATGCACACCTTTTCTCTTCTTAAAATCCTAAAGCTCCCTTTCAAGCCTCGTGGTAGTTGAAAGGAATTTGAAGTTGTGGATTTCTATATTTATGTAATTATATACTGAAAATATAATAGGATAGGGTAAAATGTTTTTAAAAGATGTGACATCTTTAAGAAAATTCACAGACATCGTAAGTGACTCTAATATATTGGCAAATTTCAGGCTACATTCTTAGTCATGTTTCTGTTAGGAGAAACCTACTTTCCATTTTGTGTTTTCTCATTTGCATTACTGCAAAGTTATTCATGCATATGAAAAGAATATTATTCATCTCCATATTCCTTCCTCTCCATATTCCAAGCCCAATGTGCTTATGAGTTATACATAAAGAAACACTGCTATATCTGTATATTTATACATACATATCTATGTGATTCAAATTTGGTATTACAGCTGGATAGCAAACCCAAGTGATAACGTTATATGTTAGATGTGTCTTATTACATCATTAATGGCATATCAAAGTTGTCAAATATGTTGAAATCCAATAATTGTAACTGACAAGGCTTAGCATGATTTGTCTCCAGTGGGAAGGATTGAAAAGAGAGAGAGAGAAAGGAATGTACTTCTGAATTCCTTCTCTAAGTGCATATGACTGTATGGTGAGCTCGTGCTTCTTCTGCAAATATCTTTAGTGAGATCCTGTTTTCACAGTATTCGTGATAACTGGCTACTGAAGTTTTTATGTGCATAAGCCGTGTCATCTCCTAAATTCAGAAATCCAGTGCTGTTCCAGAAAGAACTATAAAGATGAACTGGCAAGAAGAAAAATGACCAACCTGGCAGAGCTTATCTCCCTCTAATGTTTGATGCTTCTCAATATTCCAGGAAATTTTTTCACTCAAAAGTTTAGGCAGAGTTCACAAAGAAAAATTATTTCTCTCCTACTCTCCAGTTCTACTCCTACCCCTTAGAAGAGCAAATATTATTGCTTAATTTCCAAAAGTTTTCTCTCAGAACTGTCTTGACATTTGGGAATAAGAGGAAAATAGAGAATTTCCTGGACGCAGGACTCATTCATTATACTGATGAGGTTTTCGAGAATCCCCCTCTTTGTGTCCTGCTTTATCTGGATTTGGGGATGGCATGGAAGAGGAGAAAGAGGAAGCTCATGTTTTCCTCTTTAAAATTAATTCCCAGTTAGACATTTCCTCGGGGATTCGTTTTAAGTCCAGAGGACATTGTAATTGATGTTTCTTTTCAGTAATTGTGGCAGATATTAAAGTGAATAGACAATGCTAGGCACGTGCAGGATAACCTGGTTTTCTAGACAGACCCACTTGTCCGAGATCAAACGGCTACAGCACATTTAGGGTTACAGTCTCCTTCCCTTCCTTCTTATTCTCAACCACGGTGGAGCTTTTTCCAACGTTGCCATGGTAACACTATATCTGGCTGCTAGCTCTGTCGTAAGTTATTGAACTGAGACTGGCTTTTGGTTTAGCAGATAATTAGGTTCTGTCTCACAGGTTCATTTTCCTGTGACTGGGACGTGAATATGACCTACAGCTGGCCTCAATTTCAGTGTCACAGACAAAACTTTAACCCTTCCCAAGCTCCCAGGCACTGTCCTAAGCCTTTCTGGTGAGGTGGAGGAAGTCCATTGCAACTCACCGACAGCTCAGAGAGGATTACCAATTCCTCATTTTGTTTCTTATCATCATCGTAACACTAAGTTAAATATGGTCAAGGTTGTACATGTAGGGCATTTTCAAAATTTAAAATATGTCAACAATATGGTATGCATACTTACATATTTTATAAATAACACAATATATAAAACATTCCATAGTCATTATCATGTCCCTGCTTCTTTAATAATTTTAAAGTCATATCAAAGTGTCATGTGTTGCAATGTGGATTCCACAGTATTTAGATTTCAAACACCCTGTTCTCAGGAATATTAGCTTGGTACACTTATTCTCAGCTTTCAGAACTCTCTGACAGTTGATTCACACCCCTCCCTCTCCTTTGTATAAACCCTAGATTTTAGCTGACATTGAAGGCTTCCTTTGGAGCCACAGGCAGGTCCATCTTACTGGGAACAATGCCACTACTCTGCTAAAATAAAATGCCCAAATGCTCACTCAGGGCTTGAATCTTGCTGGTTTGGAAAACCAGCAAAGATCTGCCCTTTGTTTAGGACAAAGAAAAAGAGGCATAACTTTTGGAACAGATATTGAATTCACCATACCCATGGCAACACAGAGAGCTGTAGGGTTAATATGAGAGGGTTTGTCTTTCTATGTCAAAAGTAGGAAAGACTTTCAAGGAAATCTGTCTGAAAATTTTAGTGTATTTCACCTAAAACCTTACTGTGAAAGGATAAGAAAAGAACAAGGGAAAGTTGAGACCACCATAATTAAAACAGGAATTAAAGAAATTCCATAGCTTAATTGGCTAGAGAATCACATAACTATGTCAATAGAGATAGATAAAATTTGGAAAGGGAAAGACTTAAAAGATTCAACAATTGTACATTGGAACTAGGATGTGTGTGTGTGTGTGTGTGTGTGTGTGTGTATGTGTCCCCACTACATAGACTATATTCTGTTTTAATCCAGTCCTTCCATTCTCAAACTCTAGATGAGAAGAGCCTCTTGAATGGCAGCAGCCTCAGACGTCCTGAGTAAGAGCAGCCATGGGCTTAGAGGTGTCTCATAGATGCAGAGAATTTAGTGGAAGGGATTGAGGTCAGGGTGGGGGGAGTTTGTATAAAGAGAGGGAGCTGATAGGTCAGGAATCCAGTTGTTGCTCATTATTTTCCACTAAACTGAGCTTCTTTTAACCTCTAATCTCAAGTACATAGCACCTGTTGTTCTCTTGTTGATGATCAATGTGTTTGTTGAATGAATACATGAATTCTTCCCCACTCTCCATTCTATGTAGTAAGAACTAAATTAGCACTCAGTTATGAAGAGGACTTAGGAAGTCTACAAGCATTTTCAATCCAAAATCCTGTCAACTGTCTCCTCAAGGTTCCCAGTCATCCCTAATCCTACACATGTAGGCCATCTCTTGCCTGCATTATTACAATAGC
The DNA here is from genome assembly GCF_020826845.1 of Diceros bicornis minor. Lineage (NCBI taxonomy): Eukaryota > Metazoa > Chordata > Mammalia > Perissodactyla > Rhinocerotidae > Diceros > Diceros bicornis. Next base: position 18,821,686 of record NC_080766.1, read on the forward strand.
TTCGTAACTGTCTTCTTCCCTCTTAATATATAGTATCTACTATGCATAGGAGATAGCATGTTAATCTAAAATGCAAATCACTTGAAGTCAGCACCCTCCTCACAACTTCCCAGTGGTTTTCCATGTAATTAGAATAACATGCAAAATCCTTACTGCGCTTACAAGGCCCTCTATGACCTTGTCCCTGACTTCCTTGCTGACGTCATCACTGCCCTCTTTTCACTCTCCACCTTGCCTTTCCTCAGCCGGCTGAGCACACCCCCACTGGAGAGCCTTAGCCTTTGCTAAGGAACACATGGCTCACAACTTTACTGTATTCTGATCTCTCTGCTCAAATGTCAGCTCCTTAGAGGAGACCTTAAAAAGCACCTCATTCAGTGTCCAACGCCTTTCTTGCTTTAAGTTTTCTTTTTGGTGCTGATCACTTCTTGATATGATATTAGACAACAAGCAAAAAAGTATATGCCTTTCCCACTAAAATGTAAGCTCCATATGGACAGGAGCTTTGATTCTCCATGAGTATAGCTCTAGTGCCTAGAACCTAGTAGGCTGGACCCTAGTAGCCTTTAGTAAATATTCCTTGAATGAATAAGTGAATGAATGATTGAATAAAGAGATCCAGGTAGAGGGTCTGGGTATCCCGACATATGTGAGACCAGTAGTGAGTGTTCCTGACATAATGAATGAAATCTTACCCTACGTGATGAAATTGCATGAATAGGTACAATAAAACTTAGGGGCATGGCTTACATTTCTTTGACTCTCTTCCTCAGATTGAGGTAAAACATGGAAATGGAGCTTATTTCTACCTCATCCTTGCATGAATTAAACTCAGAATAAAACATCATCCAGATACCAGACACATCACAATCCCAGTCATTCATGGAAGACTTTTTCTGTAAAGGGCCAAATAGTAAATATTTTTGGCTTTGCCGGCCATACAGTCTGTGTCACAGCTACTCAGCACTTCCTTTGAGGTGTGAAAACACCACAGACAACACATAAACAAATGGATGTGGCTGTGTTCCAATAAAATGTTACTTATAAAAACAGGAAATCAGCTACATTAGCACACAGGACGTAGTTTGCTGACCCCTGAAGTAGAGAGTCTTTCCCCAATTTCTCCTCCTACCAAGTTATTGAAAGAATGCCCCAAGGACCATGGCTTTCTTACCTGGTTTTTTCAGGAAATGAAACAAATCGGGGAATGGCTAGTGGTTGAAACACTACTGAGGCTGGTTTCTTTCCTTTCTCCACTTATTTGTTCCAAGTTAGTCAGTTTCCTGCAGTAGCAATAACCAGGCCATGTTAGATCCTCCCAATGACAAATTTTCTTGGAAAATGAAAGAGGGATACATAAAGTGGTATATTGGTAAATGTCTAACAAATGGCTCTCTGGAGGGGGAAAAAAAGACATTTACTAATTTCTGTAGTGTAAATTCTCCCACCGTGGCCATTTTAAACTACCGGTATGGTGTCACTTGACGTGGGACTGGGGAAAGATGCATGTAATAGTCTCCTGAATCAGTATGAGCTGGCTCCAGCCCACAGCAGGAGCAGGATACATATTTAAAAGCTGCAGTAACTTTGCTCACTGCCATTGCAGTCTGGAGGAAAGAGTGGTGGGCTTGATGGGAGAACTGGCTGGGTGATCTTTTGGAATGCCAATAAATAATGAAAAAGTGTATAAATGTAGTGCTGTGTGTAAAACCCTCATCTCCGTGTTCGTGTTAAAAGACATACTCAGTAAATGGTAGCTATTATCTTCTTAGTTTAAGTTATTATAAGCATTAAAGTTAAATGTTTAGCTACAGACCCAATCCAGTTTTAATGCCTTTGTGTTAATAAGGCCTCTTAACATTGAAGCAACAAAGATAAAGGAATTTTATGTTGCTATTCATACTCTGCCCAGCTCAAGGTTAAGATAGCAACAAAATACTCCAACCAGAATAAAAGAATTCTCCACTAGACTGCAGCTCTTCATAACACTTCACAAGGGTCAAGCTGTGTTATTTTCCTTCAATGTTCAACAGAATGCATCTTAGGAGCATAGTTCAATTATTGATTGAATAGTAGGTTCAATTTGACTTTAAGCCAAACAAATACACGCCAACGAGTTCAAGATTAGGGATGGGGCAACAGAAGGGTAAAGGTTTCACTCAAGTTTTGAGGCAAACACTCAGATGGAATTATAGCAAGGAAGTCATATTATTTGGCCACGAACAATATAGTTCAGTCCTCACTGAAAAAAACTGATGAAATACAGGCAAAGTATTGACAATGGTTTGAGTAACCAGATGCCAAAATGGACGTCAATCCAAAAGAAATTAGTGAAAAAGTATATATAAACGCCGAAAGAGATTAATACATAGTTTAGATCTAAACACTCAGTATACAGGAGAAAATGCTAATATATGCTGTTTTGAATACTTTAGAAGTGATTTTTGAATTATTTATCCTCTAGTCTCCTCCACTCATTCCCTTGAATGTACAGTTTTCTGTGCTTCTATAAAACGTATTATTTAGTATTTGGTCTGTGAAATAAAGTAAGAAGGAAAGTATTCTTTTTAACTTTTTAGCTAATCTTAATCTTTTTCTCCCTGCTTCTATTAGGACATAATTCAAACATATTGCTCATGTAGTGGTTATCCTGCCCTGCTTCTCGCGGGCCCTCTGTTCTGGAAGACTCATTTTAACAGCAAAATACTTCAGTCCAAACCCTGGTCAGAATTCCTCCCAACCCCCAAATGTTACTGAATGAGTTGAATTTTCTGTTTCGATGAATTCTCCCATAGGTATTTTTTGCTACATTTTCTTTTGATTTTTCTGCTTATAGTAATATTAATGAAAATATATTTTAGGGGGCCGGGCCCATGGTTTAGCGGTTAAGTGTGCACACTCCGCTACTGGGGGCCCGGGTTCGGATCCCGGGCGCGCACCGATGCACCGCTTGTCCGGCCATGCTGGGACTGCCTCCCACATACAGCAACTAGAAGGATGTGCAGCTATGACATACAACTATCTACTGGGGCTTTGGGGAGAAAAAGGGAAAAAAAAAGGAGGAGGATTGGCAATAGATGTTAGCTCAGGGCAGGTCTTCCTCAGCAAAAAGAGGAGGATTGGCATGGATGTTAGCTCAGGGCTGATCTTCCTCACAAAAAGAAAAAATAAATAATGAAAATATGTTTTAGATAAACAGCTTTCTTTTTAAAAAACTTCTATTGTGGAAAATTTCAAATATTTACAAATTGGAGAGAATGAACCTCTATGTGCTCATAACACACAGAGGTTCAACTAACTCTTCAACTTTTTGAGTGAGGGGAGAATTGACATCTTTTTTTTTTTCCTAGCTATATTTGACATAAAACATTGTTTAACATATTGTGAAATGATTACCGCGATAAGGTTAGTTAACATATCCATCACCTCACATAGTTACATAGTTGCTTTTTTTTTTTGAGAGTGAGAACTTTTAAGATCTACTCTCTCAGCGATTTTCAAATGTATGATACAATATCATTAACACTGTTACCATGCTGTATGTTAGATCCCTGGAACTTACTCATCTTATAACTGACAGTTTGTGCCCTTTGACTACGATCCCTCATTTCCCCCATTCCCTAGCCCTTGACAGCCACCAACATACAATCTGTCTCTAGTGGTTAAGAGAGCACCACAGCCCAGGTTCGTTTCTCGGTCAGGGAACGTGACTGTTGTTGATTGTCTGTTGGTTGTCATACTGTGGCAGCTGCATGTTGCTGTGATGCTGAAAGCTATGCCACCGGGATTTCAAATGCCAGCAGGGTCACCCATGGTGGACAGGTTTCAGCAGAGCTTCCAGACTAAGACAGACTAGGAAAAAGGACCTGGCCACTCACTTCCAAAACAATTGGCCGTGAAAACCCTATGAATAGCAGTATTGTCTGATATAGTGCCAGAAGATGAGAGGATGGTGCAAAAAGACTGGGCAGGGTTCCACTCTACTGTACACAGGGTGACTAGGAATCAGAATTGATTTGACATCACTAACAACAACATATAAGTGAGATCATACAGTATTTGTCTTTCTCTGACTTTTTTCACTTAACATACTGCCCTCAAGGTTTGTCCATGTTGTCACAAATAACAGGATTTCCTTCTTTTTTGTGGTTGAATAATATTCCATTATATATGTCTCTCTCTCTCTCTATATATATATCACATTTTCTTTATTCATTCACCTGTCAATGGGCACTTGGATTGCTTCCATATCTTGGCTATTGTAAATGATGCTTCAGTGAACATGGGGGTGCAGCTATCTCTTCAAGATAGTGATTTCATTTCCTTCAGATATATACCCAACTATTCAACTTTTATCAATTTATGGCCAACCTGGTTTCATCTATACCCACCATTCACTCATTCCTAACTTCCTGGATTATTTTGAAGCAAATTCGTACATCATATAATATGCATGTATCTATAAATATTTCAATACATATCTCTAAAAGTAGAGCACTGTTTTGTTTGTTTTGTGAGCAAGATTAGCCCTGAGCTAACATCTGTTGCCAATCCTCCTCTTTTTGCTGAGGAAGATTGGCCCTGAGCTAACATTGTGCCCATCTTCCTCTACTTTATATGGGACACCACCACAGTATGGTTTGACAAGCAGTGCCTCGGTGCACACCCAGGATCCGAACCTGCGAACCCTGGGCAGCCACAGCGGAGCGCGTGCACTTAACTGCTACACCACCGGGCCGGCCCCAGAGCACTGTTTTTTAAAACACAATAGCGTTATTACACCTACAAATATTTACAGTAGCTCTTAAATATCATCAAATATCCCCTAAGTGTACAAATTTTCCTGGTTGTCTCATTTTTTTTTACAGTTAATTTGTTTGAATGAGGATTCAAATGTGGGCCACACATGGCTTTTGATTGACACATTTCTAAAGTCCCTTTCAATCTATAGTTTCCTCTTCTTTTAGTTCTTTGCAATTTATTTGTTGATGAAATTGAGCCAATTGTCCTTTAGTGTCTTCTCATTCTGGATTTTGCTGATTGCATCTCTGTCGTGTCATTAGCCATGTTCTTCTCTACTGGAATTTCCTGTAAACCAAGAGCTAGACTGAAATGTTTCATTCAGGTTCTTTTATTTTTGTGTTTTAACAAGATTCATTCATAAGTGGTATTGTGTAAGCACATAGAAAGCCTGTCTTTATTGTGGTTAAGGGCGAGGGTGTTTGCGATTTTGTAAGTGTATATATTATGACTGCATCATCTAGGACCCAAATATTTCAAACTCATATGTTAGACCACTCCGAGAAGATGGTGCATCCCTGTCACTATCCTGGAATGCAGAGTTGAGATAAAAACATGAAGACATGATATGGAACGTCAGTTGTCTCTTAAAAACAGAAGTATGTGTGTATTCTTGAGGATGGAAATAAAAGTATGTGATTGTTTATGAACTTTCAGAAATTTATGGCTTTTTAAATGGCCACCTCTAGGGTTGCCTTTTTGATTCCTCTTATGAAAAAAACTGGAAAATTAGGAGTTTTTAATTCATAGTTAGCTCATTATGACAGAACTCGAATCTCATATCCTTTGTCAGATATGAAGATATGTCTTTCCACTATATATTTATTGGGGATAAATTATAGTTAATTTTCCATTTGTACAGATGCTTCTAGTTCAAAGCTATGGTATCATGTATAAAATATTCCAATTATTCAATAATACATCAATAAAATTAGATTCATATTCTATTTTGAAACTGTTGAAGAATATCTTACTTAGAGTCTGAGAACTGTATCACATTAAAGAGATCTCTTCCAGTTCTAAGTTTCCCTGAATCTACTTTAATTCTATATCAGGCATTGGAGAGATTTTTCCAGGAAGTTACATAAATCTATAAAATGGAATGTGGGAGTTTATGACCCACTTATACCTCTATTCTTCCTACTGCTTTTGGCCCAAAGTAAGAATATAGACATATTGCTTCCTTATATCATTGTTATCAATTTTTAAAAGAATCTTCTGCTTTAATTAGGCTCCTTAATCTAATATATAATTTAAAAATTATTATTTTATTTAATATCTTACTTGCCACAATTGGAAACCTGGGGCAGGGTGAGGCTTTAGAGCAAATTGATGAGGTTATTGTGAAAATACACAGGGATAGCCCGAGTCAACCCCAAGCTTATCATCTCTACAGAGCAACAGCAGTAAAATACTCTGGTCCAAGTTGGACCAGGGATTATTACACTTTTCATATGGTGGAATTCTTATTATTTTATTTCATATTTCATAACATATCAGGGTCATGAAATTAACTCTCTTACATAAGGTGCCTTTGTGTTGCTTGCTCTGCCAATGCTTTGTACTGATTAAGAATATAAGAGAAATGTGTGAAATGCAACTTACCAAGAAACAGGTTAGTTTTTTATTGGGTTAATAAAACCCATATTCTGAGAGTTTTAGTCAAGAACCTAAAATTCAGTTGTGTATAAAGAAATGGCAATTACTCAGGAAGCCTCAGAAGGTATATTTCATGAACTGTTGATGTGACAACATTTAGTCGTGTATTATAATATGAAAAAAAGTGTCATGAAATCAATTTCTTTTTGGAATATGCATGTAAATATGTTTTACATTAAGTTAAATTGTTGTTAAGTGTGTAGTTTATGTTCTTGCATGACAATTTTAGATTTTGTTTTTATCCATTTATGTTTCATTTGAAAAGTCTTTTCTGTAATTTGATTGATTTGTCACAGAATACCAATTCTCAGGATACATCATTAAAATTCTGTATTGGTGATAGAACAGTTTTTCAGAGAAGGTATACTTTCTATTAACATTTGAAAGTCAGTATTCCTTAGGTTACCCTGATAATGACAAAAACTTATATGGGATGATTTGAGCCTACATAAATTTAAATGTTCTCTCAGAGCACTCCTTTTTTTTTTTTTCTGGTAATTTTAAGTGAAACAAAATTACCAGATCTTTGTAAAAGCTGAATAGAAGACCTTGACCTATTAAAAACATGTAAGCTTTGCTTTATTAGTTGCTACTTTGAAGAAATAGAGACCATAAAATAACAGAGTCTTAGAGTTGGAAGATCTTTTAGTAATCACCCGCCCTCTCTTCTGAGGCTGGAATCCCTTAGCAATACATCTGGCTTACAGGTTTCCATACTAGGAGTTAACATTTTCAAAGTTGGGAGCTTGCTACTTTCATAGACAGCTAATGATTTCCTTGGGTGGCTCTAATTTTTAGAAAGTTCTATCTTACTTTGAGCCAAATTTTGTCTCTGGAGCAATACCAAATATGTCTACATGATTCTTGGAATATTTGAGGTCAGTTTTCCCGCCCCTGTCCTCTACAAATTTTTAATATGCTGTAATACGTTTTCAAGGATCTCTGAAATTGTTGTGTTATTATTTTACATCTACACAGAGTTAAGGGTATAGTCTTCAAGACCAGCAAGTCTGCTCAAGGTTTTTGAGCCCAACAGCAAAGAGTTAGGGTCCAACTACAAAATTAAAGGGAAGAGTCCACACAAGACCACCCTTACTTTTGAAACCAACTGCAGGTGCAGGGTTTCTCAAATTCACCCTCAGGTTTGATAATTCACTAGAAAGACTCAAAGAACTAACTGGAACCTACTATACCTAGAATTTCAGTTATTACGGGGAAATAATACCAAGAAGCAGTCAAAGGAAGAGACATAGTGCAGAGTCTGGGAGGGTTTCAGATGTGAAGCTTCCATTGTCCTCAGAACGTGTTCCTCTTCTAACATTGATGTGAGACAATACACAGGGATATTGCCAACAGGAGAAGCTCATGTGAGCTTCAGCATCCAGAATTTTTGGGGGGCTTTATTACATAGGCATGATTGATTGATTGATTGACCAGGTTGTCCAGAGGGTCCACCATGAGTAACAGACACTGCTATCACTTGGGAAATTCCAAGGGTTTGGAAGTTACCTCTCAGGAACCAAGTACAAAGCCTAGACCGCTCTTTGGGTGAGGCTAAGTTTCTTACCATGAAGCATGATTTACTGTATTCTTGGATAAACTACTCCAATTCCTTATTCTTACATGAAATACAGTTTTAGAAGCTCAACATATCTTGGTTGCATTTCTCTCAATAATCCCTAATTTATCAATGTCCTCCTGTGGATCCCAGAAACTTTGGGTAACTTTGGTAATAAAATGTATACTTCATATCACTTGTCTTCAGAAGCTATCTCTATACTGAAGTATTTGATCCCTACTATAAAGTGTGAAATAATACTTTGGACTTGGAGGTCAGGCAGACAGGAAGAATCTTGACATTTAAAAGCCATTAGACCTTGTAAAAATTACATATTCTTTCTGAGTTTCCACTTCCTCATGGACACAGAGTTAATAATACTCCATATATTATGGGAACTAAATGAGATCACTTGTAAAATCATTAATCTATCATAGGAGCTTAATAAATATTCGTTCTTTTCTGGAAAAAATACTGGATGGTATGAATTTGTGTTTGAGGGTGTCTTATACAATGTTTGCCTACCAAGTCTTCTAGACTAGATGTATGCATGCATTATTAAAACAAAACAGCATTCATTGAATTCATCAAATATTTATCTAAGTCCAACTGAAGCATAAACCAGTATGCTAGTGACTGAGAGAGAAAAAGACAATTTCTGCCTTCCTGGAGTGAGAACATTTTCATAAATATCTTTGATATAAACAGATTGGAATAGGTGTTGAATTAAGGTAGATATCAGGTGCAATAACAGAAGTGCAAGAGAGACAGAAATTCTGATTGGGATTATTGGAGACGGCTCCTCTAAGAAGGTGATATGTTTTGGCAGGCCCAGAGTACTAGGAGGGCTTTGATAGTGCTTTCAGGAAGAGTGAATACCATTTTTCAGAATTTCTGAATGAATTTACTTGGTAGAAAAGTGAATTTCGCAACAAGATGTAGATAAATTTATCATGAATATAGGAACAAATATAAATAAAATGATCAGAAATGAGTTCTCTAAAATAAACGGCAATGTTAAAAAAAAACTTTTAGCCAAAAGCTTAATCTTTGTATTAAAAATATCTTGTTGATCTTATTGGGATGTAAAGAGATTGCTTGTGTGCTTTGTACTTTAAAAACTCGGGAGACTTTATCCAATTTCTGAAATTTATGATGTCAGTTTTCGAATTCAGGGAAAATGTGGATTTTCTTTGAAGCAGGCAGTTCATTTGAGAACTGTGAAAGAGTTAAACATAATTAATTTGTTCATCAAACAATTCATTCAGCAAATATTCGTTGGATGTGTTCTGTGTGCCAGGCACTGTTCCAGGCTCTGTGGGAATCTGGCAATAAAAGAGTAAGTAAATATATAGAATGTCAGATGATGTAAGCCCTGTCAAGGAAATTCAAGCCGTGTAACGGGTGATGGAGTGTTGGAGAAGAGTGGAATTTGCTCTGCTGTATAAGTAGGTCAGGAAAGGCCTTGTGACAGACATCTGAGGAGAGACAATTCTTAGTGTGGGAGCAAGTCAGAGAGGGATCCTGGGGTGAGGGTTCCAGGCAGAGAAAACAGCACGAGCAAGGTTCCTGAGGTTGGAGCATGCTTGGCATTTTCCAGGAACAGCAAGGACTCCAGTGTGGCTGAGGAGAATGAGGGAGGGAGAAAGCAGTGGGAGATTAGTATAACATCGGGCTCTGTAGGCTGTAGCAAAAACTCCAGATTTTATTACAAGTGCTGTTTCTGTAACCTGACCCATGCCTACCACTTAAACCTCTGTCTTTACTTCTTATCTTTGTAGTCACTCTGTCTGTGCTGACCAGTATGGTAGCCACTAGCCATGTGTGGCTATTGAGAACTTGGAATGTGGCTAGTTCAACTGAATAGTATGAAAAAAAGTAAAATATCTCAATACTTTTTATATTGTTTAATACGTTGAAATAAAAATACTTTATGAAAAAAAGTAAAATATCTCAATACTTTTTATATTGTTTAATACGTTGAAATAAAAATACTTTGGATATATTTGGTTAAATAAAGTAAAATAAACTTAGTCTTTTAATTAACATTTTTATTTTGAGATGATTCTAGATTCTCATGCAGTTGTAAGAAATAATACAGAGAATTCCTGTGTTCCCTTTATCCAGTTTTGCATAATGGTGATATCTTGCAAATCTGTTGTCACAATGTTACTACCAGGGTATTGACAGTGATACAGTCTTATTCAGATTTCCCTAGTTTTAATTGTATCCATTTGTGTATGTGTGTTTAGTCCTCTGCAATTTTATCACATATGTAGGTACACGTTTCCACAGCCATGTCAAGATTCAGAACAGTTCCTTCACCACAAAGATCCCTTGTGCTGCACTTTTATAACCACATCCACCCCATTCCTCTGCTCCATCCCTCCCCCTGGCCCTAACCTCTAGCAACCCCTAGTCTGTTCTCCATTTATGTAATTTCATCATCTCAAGAATGTTATGTAAATGGAATCATACAGGGTGTATCCTTTGGGAATTGGCTTTTCTCTCTTAGCATAATTCTCTGAAGACTGATCCAAATTGTTGCCTGTATCAATAGTTCATTCCTCTTTATTGCCAAATAGCATTCCATGATATAGGTGTACCACACTTTAGCTACTCACCCATTGAAGGACACCTGGGTTGGTTCTAGTTTTTGGTATTATGAATAAAGCTGCCATAAACATTCCTGGACAGGTTTTTATGTGAACTACATACGTTTTCATTTATCTGGGGTAAATGCTTGAGTTCAATTGCTGAGTCATATACTGTATTTGCATGTTTAGTTTCATAAGAAACTGTCAATCTGTTTCCCAGAGTACTGTACCCACCTGTTTCTTTTTACTCTTTATTAAGATGGCGCTAGGAAATTTAAAATTACACATGTTGCTCCCGTTTCTGTTGGATGGTGCTCTTCTGCTGTAGAGCACCGAGTTCTTCTCCACCTCAGGTTCTCCCCATATGCCTGTTTTTCTATTTGAAATGTTTTCATTATCCCCTTACAAATGCACATGAAATTCTATAGCACAGTGGTTAAGAGCATACTCTAAAACCAGATGGCCTGGGTTTGGATCTTGGATCTATCCCTTACCACTGTATGATTTGTAAGGCATGATATTTCATGCCTTTTTTCCTCAGTTTCTTTATCTGTGAATGGGGTGATTATAGGAGCAAATGGGGAGATTGTACTGATCTCATTGGGTTGGTGTAAGGATTGAGAGGGTTAGCACAAGTGAAGTTATTTCCTAATAAGACCATCTGACCTCTGCCCAAGAGCAGATTTAAATCCTCATATAGGCTTCCATTTCAGTCAACACCTTTTAATTTTACAATTAAAATTGTAATTATATGATTATTTCATATCTTTCTCCATTACTATACGGGCAGTGACTTTGTCTATCTGATTCAGTGCTGTATCAGTGCTAGCACAGAACTGACCAAGAGGAGGCAGTTAATATAGCATCATTGAATGAATGAATGAATTTCAATGTAAGCATTTACGCATGATTTACTTAAAGTATTATTTGATTTAATTTCTTCTTTCTCAATTTTTTGTAAGTCACATATTATTCATGTTTTTCTGATTTAGAAGATTAGGTCTCTACCTGTAAGTTATATGAACAGGGTTCACATGTTGATCCTATGTATTGTGAAATAAAAACTCTTCTGGAGTAGTGGCAGAATTCAATGCTAAAAATGTTAAGACTCCTATATATAACATAATACTCTTTGGTAGTTTTGGTTAAATTGTTCAGTTTAAGTAATCGTTTCATTGTTATGCTGGGATTCCCTGCAGGTTGATGGAGTCCACGTTATTTTACTGCTTCCCTTGGTTTTATGGGCTTTATGAACACTGATCCCCCAATGCATCAGTGACATTAGGTGACACTGAGATAGAAGTACTTTTTTATACTTCTGCAGATAATTTTACCTCAGTATTCCAATTATTTAAGGCTTTAAATAGGTAAGCTCCGTGACATTCTTGGGAAAGTCAGAGAAAACCACAGCACAGCGTAGATGATTTTCATTCACCCACTCATTTAAAACCAAAACTCTGCACCAACTATCAAGAGCACATGGCTTTTTCTCTCTCTCTCTCTCTCTCACACACACACACACACACACACACACACAAACACATTTTGTCGATGATCCATCTTTATCTTCTCACCTACTGAAGGAGGTTACTATAGTAGAAGGAACACTGGCTTATGGTCCCTTTGACCTAAGGTGAGTGAGGCTCTTGCTATTAACTCTGTGGTCTTGAAAAGACCAATTAACATGTTTCATCCTTCATTTCCTTTGCTAAGTAATGGGAATGATAATGAAACCTACCAAGTGGAATTGCAGTGATGACTGAATACAAGGGTCCATCTATAGATCCCTAATAAAAAATATCTCCATATTTGGATGGTACAAGGCCATGTGCTGAGTTTCACGGACATATGCATATATGTATGTTTTCTTCAATTTTACCATATGCCATCAAAGGCAGGTATCATGAGACCAATGTTATGCCTTAGAGTGCTGAGTATTAGAAATGCACTTTGTTTAACTTCACACAGTAACATGACAAGACTTTGCCACAAAATTATGACTCTTAAGTCCAAACTAATCAATAGAGGAATAAAATGGCTCTTCTTTTCATCAAATATTTGAGCTGGAATTTGTACTGAGGCATATCCAGGTATAAAAGAAAGATTACGGTTATATGTGTTTCCTGGTTTAATGATTTTTAATACTGAGTAGATTAAACTAATACAAAATAACATAAAATTTGCTAATGTTTATTGAGTGTTTATTTTGTGCCTAGAACTATATTGAATAAATTTACCAGAATTATTTTTCATTGAGGTATAATTGACATATAACATTGTGTAAGTTTAAGGTGTACAGTGTGTTGATTTGATACATTTATATATTCCAATGTGATGATCACCGTAGTGCCAACTAACACATCTATCAAGACCCATAATTATCATTTCTTTTTCGTGGTGAGAACATTTAAGATCTAGTTTCTTAGCAACTTTGAAGTATATAATACAGTATTGTCAGTATAACAACACAGGTAGCTACCATAATCATCCCTATTTTATACTTGGGGAAACAGGTTAAGAGACATTAAATTAGTGGCTCAAGGTCACAGTGCTAGTAATTATTAAAGTCACGATATGATTCTGTGTGATGTGAGTGTTCAAGCCTTTACCAGTGGTGCACGTTGCCTCTTTTTTGATAATTTAAGTTGGTCATTTGTGTTAATCATGGAGAAGGTGATGTTCCTTTGTTTTCATATGCCATATATTTTTCAACACTTTTTGTTCACATACAGTCTGGTAAAATAAAATCATGTTCTCTCTCTCCTATGCCCTTACATTTATTGTGTTACTACGGCCTTTATAAATAAAACAAACAGTAACAACAACGAACCCTTCCCTGAAGTGAGTAACTTTTCTTACTGCTACCCGAGGACTTTGACATTCATCATAAATATCTACATGTCAACAATATTGAATTTTCATGATCAGGTAACTCCAGTGTTGTAGATGTGAAAGTGTAACACCATTTTTTTTCTTTTTACAATCACTCCTTCTACCACATTTTAATAGATCTACAGTTACTGTTTGGAACAAAAATATTAAATGGATTATTTCTTCTAATTAAAATATTAAATCCTTATTTAAAGATTATTGTTTCTTTGATCATTCATTTACGTATTACACACAAGTCTATATTTGGAATTTGTTAGCCTTCTCTCTGCTGTACATCTGCTCCACACAGCAATCTTTATGTGAAAATTGTTGCTTTATAGCATCACTTTGCCTCTGTGTTGCTATTTTATTATTGCTATTATATTTAATTGGAATGAGCCTATTGTGTAACCAGGGTGTTCTTTCAACCTGGGAACATTTGCTTCAAATAGCATAGAGATTACTTATTTATTTATTTATTTTTCATTTTCCTAAAATATCAACTTTGATTAATAATTATATACAGGCTTTGTTCTTCTTATCTGGGTGTCAACAGTAATTGGAATCCATATCCATATCCTACCTTGCAATCATGCTGCAGAAGGCCAGTAAATTCCTGCTGAGTGTGTTACTTGTTAAATTTAGTGCATTACATTCAGGGTAATGAATAAAAGCAGTGGGCCGTTACCGTCTGGCTGGCTGAGGAAGGCTAGAACAGCCAGACTCCCCTGAGGCCTTGAGCTGGCTTAAAACGGTGACAGGCAGAATCAAGGGAGTCCCCGAGCATCTCAGTTCAGTTTGTCTCCCTTAAGTTCCTCTTCTGTAGAGACTCAGAAGGCTATAGGGAGGTGAGGTAATCTTAGCCATTAATTCACCACACTTTCTTAAAATGCTGCATGCTCTGGTTTCTTTAACAAGCAAATACAGTTTAGATAAATAGTTATGTATTTACATTCAGCAGAGAGGTGAGAATACCATTGAGTCGCTGCCTCGGTGCAGTTCATTTTGTATATCTACATATGTCTATTGTGTATTCATTTGTCTATAGTAAAAATGCAGATAGGTATTTTTATATGAATGAATAACCAGTGAAGCAAGTCCCATAGATATATATATTTCCATCTCATTTTTATTGAACATACATAAACAGTTACTGAAAAAAAGACTACCACATTCTTAAGCCTACATGTAGTTCTTTCTTTTTTTTTTTTTAAGCTTTTTTTTTATTTATTTATTTTTCCCCCAAAGCCCCAGTAGATAGTTGTATGTCATAGCTGCACATCCTTCTAGTTGCTGTATGTGGGACGCGGCCTCAGCATGGCCGGAGAAGCGGTGCGTTGGTGCGCGCCCGGAATCTGAACCCGGGCCGCCAGTAGCAGAGCGCGCGCACTTAACCGCTAAGCCACGGGGCCGGCCCCATGTAGTTCTTTCTTAATAAATATGTTCTTTGTATGAAAAAGGTTCTTTCTTATAATATCATAAGTTCATAAGTTCTTACTATAATATCATAAAAACTTAACATATACTGTAAATGTACAAATGCAGGGATATTAGAGCAACCTGGTCTATGTTCTCAGTTAACTACTTTTCTTGATAATTAGGTGAGAGTCTTTATTCTCCCAGCAAATAATTGCTATGCACTATGTTTCATGCCAAAGCCGGCTGACTCCTTAGTCCTTTGAGTTATTGTGAATGTTAATATCCATCCAGAAACAACTAGATTCTTAAAGAAAGGGGGAAAAAATAATTTGTATGAAATGACCACTTATATTATTCTTGAATATCTTGGAAAATTTATAGTAGAGTGTCCTTTGCTATCCATGATAGAGCAGCTGGTTCCAAACAACATGGTATATCTCATTAGAGAGATATTAGATCTAATTATGCAACATATAAGTGAGATCATTATAGTAACATTATCTCAATGAAGTAAGTAAAGCACCCGTGTAACGTGAAATCTAACACTGCTGCTTGAAAGAATTTTTGAAAGCAAATGTAACAATTAATGATCACTTAAGTGTACACTGAAAGATGTTGAAAACCAGTCATGAATCTTTGACATGTAATGGCCAAATAAAATAGAATGATAGGTACCCTGATTAATTCTACTGGAGATAAAAATGCATTTGCTGGGCAAATATTCTTTTTTAATGAACACAAATTGTTTTCTAAACAAAATAAAACAAAAAGGCAGTAGAAGAGTCATCGGTTTTGTTGTTTTGTGTTTATTCTGTTACCTTTTTTGGGCACTTCTACTATGTCCGAGATCTTCAAACTTTAGAGTTTGAAAGAATCACAGAGAGGGCTTGTTAAAACACAGATTGCTGGCCCCAACCTCAGAGTTTCTGATGCAGTAGGGCTGGTTGGAGCCTGAGAATTAGCATTTCTAAAATTCCCAAGCAATGCTGATGTTTCTGGTCCAGGTCCTATTTGAGAACTACTGGACTATGTGAAAATCACTATAGAAGACACTTAACTCACACTATCTTCTTCTTTTTTTTTTTTTTGAGGAAGATCAGCCTTGTGCTAACATCTGCCAATTCTCCTCTTTTTTTGCTGAGGAAGACTGGCCCTGGGCTAACATCCATGCCCATTTTCCTCTACTTTATATGGGATGCCTGCCACAGCATGGCTTGCCAACGAGTGCATCGGCGCGTGCCTGGGATCCGAACTGGCGTACCCCGGGCCGCCGCAGCGGAGTGCGTGCACTTAACCACTTGCGCCATAGGGCCGGCCCCCTCACACTATCTTCTTGATTACTTTTCTGTAAGATGACAGTCCAAGGGTCCTATATCCTGTTTGGTATTTTTCAGTCAAGCTATATATCTTGGGAAATCCAGATTCTATTACAAAGAAAGCTATCCTTAAAATATAATTAAGGTTATCTGGCTGACAAGTGCATTGGGCATATTTTTAACAACATATTTATAAACAACAGCTCAAACAATAAAATGAATAGATATTACCTAGCAGGAAAGAGGCCAAAAATAATGTTTCAGTTCTATGAAGCTAATTTAGCTCACTCTTATCTGTAGATATTATCTCTTTCCTAAGAGGTCTGAGTATGTTAACTACTAAACTGATTGATTCTAAGGTACCTCATGGTGACTATAGTTAATAATACTGTATCATGTACTTGAAATTTGCTGAGAATGGATCTTAAGTGTTCTCATCACACACACACAGAAATGGTAACTATGTGAAGCGATGGATGTGTTAATTAACCTGATTGTGGTAATCATTTCACGAAGTATATGTATGTCAAATCGTCACATTGTACACTTTAAATATATACAATTTTATTTGTCAATTATACTTCAATAAAGCTGGAAGAAAAAATAATAAATAAGTTGATGCTGTCAAACAAATTTTATGTTTTAAAAAAGTAGCAATCCATTGAAGATTGTTATATCATATATAAAACAGCTAGTTGGCTCCTTTCGCTGTAAAGTAATGTTAACTATAGCTTGAATGGTTTTGCTAATTTATTACCTAACAGTGTGTTTAGGAAGATGCATATAATAAAATACCACCAAAAGTCTGCATATGAGTTTTGGGTTTTTTTCTTTTTTTACCTATTTCTTATTTCAAGTCAAGCATTATAATTGTTATGGTAACAAATGTTGTTCAACGGGCCTTTGCAGAGAAAATATTTCCTTGACTCTATTCAGGTACCCTTCAAAATTAGATAATCTCTATTCTGAACTCAAATGTCTGAGGTTCCACAAAATAAGGAAACTTCTGTGTGGTAATCTGCCTAAAAATAAAGGAAAGGTTGTAGGACCTCAATATTAGGGCTATTATTTGCAAATTTTCTTATGGAAGAGAGCCTAAACCAAATTTCCGAAACAAAGTTCTTAATTTTGGAAAACTGAGTTACAATGTGTTTTCCCATGTTGGTTTTAAATGAATATCTGACCAACTCTGAGAAACCCTCTTGTCTCCACTCTCACCACAAAACAGAGCTGGACACTCCATTCACCTGCTTGTTAAAAATGACGAAATAGTTGTTACAATGATACAAGTGCTTTTTGATCATTTTGATGTGGTTATCCTAGTCCTGAAGAAAGCCGTTTCCCAGGATTACTTTTTAAGTATCCAGAAAACTCTTTCTTATGTTGCGCTGCATCCACAGGCAAAGCTAGACTGAAGGTCCAGACTCCGCCGCTGACTCGTCTGCGTTCTCATTCTTGGCTGCACTCTTTAGTCATGTGAGGAGCTTTAGAAAATACTGATGCCTGGGTCTCAACCAGAGAGATTTGGATTTAATTGGTCTGGTGAGTAGCTGGGTCATTAAGATCGTTTAAAAATCTCCCCATGTGATTACAATGTGCAGCTGAGTTTGAGACCAGTGTTTACAGTTATTTCAGGTGAATCCATTAAAAGAGCTAATAACGATGACGTTAGTGTAGGCACCTCACATTCCAAGAGTGTTAACACCTGGGAAATAGTCAAGCGTTCATTCCCATTAGTATGGATTTGTGTGTGTGTTTCCCATGGCAGAGATGGGACTATCAGGGTGAAATCCACTCTGTGGATTTACCGTAATCTTGGTGGTAACGTGTTTATGGTAACATGCGCTTACAGAAGCAATACTTATAGATGAGTTTAAGTTTCACTTGTTCAGGCTCTTATCTTCTCTCTCCTGTTCTACTACGCTGGTTCCTTAACCAGCAAGAGCATATGACCTGCCAGTCACTGTGCAGGGGACAGGAACACAGCAGTGAATGAATATGTTTATATAGTTGTTGGTAATATGCTTAGAAAACTGAATGCAAATGTGAAAATCATTGGCAAAATTAAACAAATTTTTTTAAAAAAGATTAAATAAGGAGTTGGTATTAAAAATATAAATTATAGTGACAAAAATTAGAAAGGGAATGTGGACATGGGAGTGGCCAAGCAGAGTGGGAGGGAGTGCAAAAAGAAAGATGTACCAAGATTTTCATCTTAATTGGGAGGGGCCAACTGTACTGATTCATTCTTGGCTCTGATATACACAAGCATAAGGTATAAAGAATGTATGTAGACATTTTAGGGGGAAAAATAAAATAAATAAAAAACATAAACATGATGTATAATTACCAAATCACTGGAGAAGAATCACATAATTTAAATAACTAAAATCAAGAAAATAGAAAGAAAAGTTAACTGATATTTATAAAGATTTGTACCCTACAAAGAGAAACTACAATTTTTTTTTCAAGCATCTATGGTTTATTTACCAAAATAGATCAGTATTAGTCAAGAACAAATAAATGATAAATAACAGAAATTGTAGCAATCACACATGGTCACAATTTAATAGTATTAAAAAATAAATTTTTCGTAAAAATACCCCCCAAAATATTAAAAACAAACAATAAAACAAAAGCAACATTAAATAAGCAAACTATTTGCCAAATAACTGTTGGGACAAATTGGAAAATAAAACCATAATCGTAGACTACTTAGAAATCTACCAACATTATAGCACCACATTTCGATGCAGGTATATTACCAAAGATGTTCTTAGAGACAAATTCACAGGCTTTGGCATTTACTGCCTTAAAAAGAAATGTAAATGATTCAAGTCTTTATCTCAATAACTTACTTAGATTACAATAAGTCAAAGAGACAAAACTTAGAGGCAGAAGTGACACTAATTTAATTGAATTAGAGAAATGTAAAAACAACAAGGGAATTACAGAACTTTATGTTTTTTTAAGGAAAAATCTCTAAGTTTCTGCAAGGAATAAAAAGCAAAAAAAATTAGAAATGAGAAAAAGAATACAACAAATAGGAAATGAAAAAAATAATGTAGAGGGTAATCTTGGTAAAGAAGGTAATTGGAATTTTCTTTGTGAAATACTAGCAATATAATTTGTATGGAGTATTAAAACAATACCCAATAATCCATCAATACTTCCATTTATCTAGCAATATGTAGATGATTTAAATGACCAATTTATAATATTTGACATTACCATGTAACAACACCATTATCCCTCTGTGAATTCAAGGTTTCTTATAGGGCCCATAAACATGTTCTAAGTATATTGCTTACAGTTTCATATTTTTGTGCAAATTTGAATCAAATTGTTCCCATTACATTTTTTACCTTGTTATGGTTGAATTAGAAGAGTCACAAAATTCCATATACACTACAATTTGGATGTAAACAGAAAACATAGTACCTGTAATCCAGTCTTTCTCTCAAATTCACACCCAAAATTTGTTGGAAAAGCAAAGTATTCAATCTCTTTAAATCTACTCTGATCTACTATATTAGAAAATACTCCATCTTTCTGTGCTATATTTCCCCCTCTCCATAATCTCTTACTAAATGTTGCCTGGGAATTGCAAGCCCGGTGGAGATCCAATTTTGCTACTAAGCAGAATCTGAATTCCAGTTTTGACTCAAGTAAAGGAACATATTAAAAAATGTCAACATTTTTAATCAATATTTATCATTAAATTGTGTATAGATTTTGAAATATTTTTATTTATATACTTTTTATTTCATTTTATAAAATTTTAGTAAAATGTCTCTTTTTATTTTTTTACTTTTGGCAGATATGATACGTTTTTAAGAAATATATGTTAACTTACTAAAGACCTGCATTTTACTCTCTGCTACACTTTCTTACCCTATCCTTACTCCCTATTCTTTGGTATTACTGGTCTTGGGGCATGCCTCTTCCCCCACAGACACTGCCTGTCATCACCACTCCCAGTTGTTGCTGATCATCCAGGTCATTGATGTGGTGAGGGCGGAGATGACTTACAGGATCTTTGTATGCTGGACATTAGGATACAGGCCTACATCATGGGAGCAGCAAAGTGGTATCTCAAGCTTCATTCACAAAGTTGATTGAGTCCAAGCCCCTCTCCAGCTTTCATGCTCATTTACTCTCATTGTAACAACCTATGTCCTATAATAGGCAATGAGGACCATTACCAAGAGCATTAGGAGGGGCAAGGTTTGGCTGTTTGTCTTCCAGGATTTCATCCTATGAACTAAATTTTCTCTTCATAGACTGGATACCTAGCACTTACCAAACTATATTTGAAGAGGATCAATCTATATCATCATGTCCCCAATGTCTTAGCGTCAAGTATTTTGTTCATTCACAAGTGCTCCACCTGGGATGTTGAACAGAAACTGATATATCAAAGATGAGATGAGCATAAAGGTTCATAGAGGAAAGTAAAGAAGGCCAATTCTAAATATATTTTAATCATAAAGAGAGTTTGGAAAATGTTCTAAAATAAACAAAAATACAGGATGTGTCACAGAAAGTAGGATGCACCAATGAGGGTAGGTTTGAAATACCAATTCAAAGCAGATTTTCACCCTTGGCCTTGGCTATAGACATTAAAATTCCTTACTTAGGAATTTATTATATATGAGGCATTGTGCCTAAGAACTTTGCATATATAATCACATTTGATCTTTCCAATGGCCCTATCAGGTAGGTTCTATTATTGTCCTTCATTTTTTAGATAAGGAAACTAAAATTTGGGGAGATTAAGAAATTTGTCCTCCTTGATACATATAATAAATAGCAGAATCTTGATTCAAACCCTAATTTTGTACCCCATTTTAAGTTCTTAAGCACAACGTTATAATGTTGTTATATGTTACTTTTATCGATTGCAAAGGATTGAAATCCAATTCAGTTTAAGAAAAAAGTAGAAATCATAGAAAAAGACCCTGAGGGATTTCATAGAAACCAAAAACAGGAATGTAGCTGGGCCTCAGGAACATCAGAAACCAGGGAGTAAACGCGGTCCAAACCCAGTTTCCATCCACCTCTCCTCCTACCATCTCACCCCTTCCCACCACCCCCTACTTGTTCCCTCCCCAACCACCTACTCTGCAGCCCCCACTGGCTTACTTTGATTCACGTAGTGGAAAACCAGCAACTGCAAGCTTTATATCTTCTAATTCAAGAACTCAATACCCAAAAAGATGAACTTGACTCAACTTTTGATCACAAAGCCACACATCATAGGGGTGGAAAACTTTGGCCAGGTTTGGGTCATTGCCCATTCTATAACAATCATTAATTCACTCACTTAAATCAAGATTATTTTGAGAATGCTCTATGCATCTGACAGTCCTGGTTACTGGAAATACAGTGGTGAACCAGACAGACAAAATCCTACATTCTAGTGGGGAGAGATAGGCAATAGATAAAATATATGATAAATATCTGAGAGACCAATTCAAGATAAATGTGTAAGCCAATTTGAAATGGTGCTAAATTAAGACAAGGTAATATATATAGTGAGTGATGGGATGGAGGTCAAATTTAGATAGAGATGTAAGATGATATTTGTCTGAAATGACATTTGAGTAGAGACCCAAATGACAAGAAGAAATCAGCCATTGAAAAATCAGGGAAGACTATTCCAGGCAGAAAGGATGAAGGGTACAAAAGCAATGAGCTGAGATTATTAGTCATCCAGGATGTCTAGAATTTAGTAAGCAAGTGGGAGAAAGAAAGGAGATGAGTTAGGGGTTAGAGAGCAAGACAGGGATAAAAAATCTGTATGGGAGGCCCTATAAGGGATTTGAATGTTATTCAAAGTGGAAAAAGTTATAGCCAGAGGGAGGGTGCTCTGATTTGCCCAGTTGGGTCTGGTACCCCTTGAGTTACGTTTTAATTTAGCTGATGTTGCTACAGCCAGAGGGCTGTAGAAGGAAGAGGAACATTTCTTGTGGAAGCTGTGGTTCTGGGTGGAGAAACCAATGAACGCTTCTGTTCTCTTCACAGCTCTGTTCAAGCAAGTCTCCTTAACTTAAGTTAGTCCTCATGTATTGTCAAGTACCAGTAGCCACTGGTCTTATAAAGCCAGCTTTATCTAAAAGGTCATATTTTCTACTAGTTTTAAATATTTTAGATTTTCTGATCTTCCATACAATTTTAAGGCTTTTTAAAGGGGCTAACTCAATTGGAATATCATCCAATATTGGAAAATTGTCTTTGTTATGCTGATTTGGTGATTGATTAACTGGTGGTTAATATCTACTTGAATACTGTCTATTGACTCTAGGCATTGGCTTCCAGTTTGATTTCATTGGGCTTTGTGTCTTAAATTTCCTATCTTCCATGTTCTGTTATTTGCCATGCTTATTATCAGCTTTCTTGGTAAAAATGATTGATCCTGAGGGCATTTTCTAGATATCCGGCAAGGAGCATCACACAGCTATAAAGGCAGTCAAACTAACTGGGGAAAATGGAGTAAATGGAAAAGGGATGCTAGGAGAAAGGAGAGAATCTGGAGCAAAAGAAAAAAGGAAACTACAGACAGTCAGATAGTAGTCATATCGAAAAACAAAGAAATGGCCCAAAGAGTTATGTATGAATTGCTGCAGCAGATATAATGAGATGGAAAATTTCTCAAGGAAAAGAGCTAAGTATAGATAAAGGAAGAAAAAACAGCTTAAAAGGAAGAAAAAGCTAAATAGGAGAAAAGAAAAAATTAAAAAACCCCCAAGTGCAAGGTGAAAGAGCAAAACAAAAGAATGGATAAATTAAGAAATGGTGGATTGCATTCAAGCAAATGTATTCTGTTTTCTTTATTCTTATCTTTAGCTGGCTTTGCATTTCTCCGGTAGCAAAAGCCAAACTGAAAGGATAATTTTGTTTATGTACCCAATTTGCATAATTGTGCAATATAAATTACAATGCTAATTAAGGACAGCCCTTGGGCTTCTGGAATTGGGTCAAAGTGGCTCCCTGAGTGCAGGGAGGTTGGGGCATTGGCTCTGTCCCCTGTCCCACCACAGGGAAGCCAGGCAAGAGAAAGAAGCTCTCTGACAGTGTGTGAAATCTTGTCAGAATTTGTTGAAGACCCAGAACTGTACATCTCACTCTAAAACTTGGCTTTTAAAATCATCTTTGTGTGATCTGCAGTGCGGCGCTTAAAAGCTAAAAGTTCTCCTAAAGGCTGTGTTAGTTATCTTTTTATGAGTATTTTTTTCTCACTTTTTTTTTATTCAGAGAAAAATTTTTTCAAACTGTAGATAACTGACCGTGAACCTGGCATGCAATACTTTCTCACTGGACTGTTGCCAGAATTGTCCCAAACCAGGTAATGACATGCCCTGCTCGGACTCCTGAGCCTGGGGAAGACAATGAGCTGGTTTCTGACCTTTAGTTAAATCCATGTCCTTAAAACTAACTAAGCTATTGCACCACAATTACACCAAAAATTCAGTCCCAGAGAGTTTATTCCCTGCACTATTCATAATAGGGGGCTGTAACGTATAAGATTCATATAATCTTTAGCTTAGGTTTTTCAAGGAAAGAATATTTCTGAGTTCTGGTAGTGAAGGCTGGCGTAACTACAATGGAGGAGCCTCTGTTTAGGCCTGTTCTGAGGTGGTGTTTCGCAATATTTTTTGAGCCACTGAACCCTGACCTCAAGTAAAGGTTATATACAAAATAGAAACAGGTCCAAAATCACTCAAGATGAAGTAGGGATGAGGGGGACGGCCACACGGGAGGCCCAGTGTCCTCTCTCAGGACCCTCTATCCACTTTTCCCTCTTCTCCACCTTCTGAGAGTGTAGAAGCCGCTTCTATAAGGGATTTATTATCTGCCTAACTTGGATAATAGCATAACAGCTAAGAATGTTGGTTTTATACACTTGATTTTGACTTTAAGACACCTAGAAGTTCTTTTCACTGGAATCATTATAAGAATAATTGGAAAATATGTGGCCTATTTCCCATCCTATGTAACTTTATTTTCCAGAGCATTGTTTTCCAAACTCTTTAATGTCCAACCATATGAAAAAAATGATAATATTTCTATGGAACACTGGAGTAAACTAGAGGAGAATTGGGACTTTGGACAAGGCTGCTCATGTTCCTAGGTGACTGGCTCTGGGGCTCTGGCCAATGCAACTCTCCAGTTACTCAAGGCCACAGGCATTGGTACATGGTTGGACATTAGACTAAAGTCTTGCAAATCACAGTCAGTCTCAGGAACAATTGGGGAAGTTGGCAAAATCTTGAGAATATTGTTTGAGTATGTAGATACAACCATGGATAATTTTTCCAACTTACTCCTCGTATATGAGACAGTATGCTTCCCAATTTGCTAAAGTTAGTCTAAATTGAGCTTC
Organism: Diceros bicornis minor; assembly: GCF_020826845.1. Taxonomy (NCBI): domain Eukaryota; kingdom Metazoa; phylum Chordata; class Mammalia; order Perissodactyla; family Rhinocerotidae; genus Diceros; species Diceros bicornis. Next base: position 18,846,292 of record NC_080766.1, read on the forward strand.
GTTTTCAACTGGGAGTCTTGATTGATATATAGTTTCATCTCCTAAAATTCAGATGTAATAAGTCATGTTCTAGTTTAAAAATCTATAGGAGTTACCATTTCATAAAGGATAAAGTCCAAATCTTTGCCTAATAATAACTAATATATAGGCTTACCTATAATACAGTCAGTTTCGGGGTGGTGTTCTCTCTCATGCTTCATTGATGACAATGTTCGCCAAGAGCAGACAGGGTGGTCATCGTCCCTGGTCTGGTTAGTATCCTTTTGTTATCTTAGTTGAGCTGTCATCAACAGGCAGGTCGCTTGCTGGTCCTAGAGCTGATATGCTTTTTGGTAGATTTTCTTTCTCTTTTCTGCTATTGCTCAGGATTTAGTCATTTTAGCCTTTTTCTGTAGCATATACTCTGACCCTAACTGTAAAGGCATAGTCTTACAATGTAGATATCTTAGAGAAAACTCCTTCTGATGGTTGAGAGCAATTATTTATATCGAGAGCAATTACTGTAGAGCAGCTATCCTCAAACTGTGGTCTTTGGACTTGCAGTATCAACAGCACCTGGGCAATTGTTAGTAATGCAGATTCTTGGGCCCAGCTCAGACCCACTGAATCAGAAAGTCTGGGGATGGGGCTCATAAATCTCTGTTTTAACAGAGTAATTCTCTTGGATGATAAAGTTTGCAAATCACTGTCAAGGAGGGTCAGGCTTGGACCACATTTTGGTTGAGGACTTCCTAAAACCCTTTCTCTCATCACTCCAATACACTTTCCTTATACCTTTTTAATTTCTGTTTCATTGGAGTTTTCTATAGGGAACTCATCCATTCCAGGGCTGAATCTTCTCAATCAACTGGTTTATTCTTCAACAATTTCATGCCCACTTTGTGTAGGTGACTATTGTTAGGTTCTGTCTTCTCTAAAGTTTTCCTGGAAGACTGGAAAATTAAACCGACTAGATTTTTTTTTTTTTTTTGTGAGGAAGATCAGCCCTGAGCTAACATCCGTGCTAATCCTCCTCAATCCTCCTCTTTTTGCTGAGGAAGACTGGCTCTGAGCTAACACCTATTGCCAATCCTCCTCCTTTTTTTTCCCCCCAAGCCCCAGTAGATAGTTGTATATCATAGCTGCACATCCTTCTAGTTGCTGTATGTGGGACGTGGCCTCAGCATGGCTGGGGAAGCAGCGCATCGGGGCACCCCCGGGATCCGAACCAGGGCCGTTAGTAGCGGAGCGCGCGCACTTAACCGCTGAGCCACGGGGCCGGCCCCAAACCGACTAGATTTTTATTATTCACCTGCCATCATATCGCCTCCAGAGTGGAATTTTGAAATGATGGTATATACTTTTTTCCCCTCTTAGATTTGCCTTCTTGCTGATTTCAGGCTAGTATTAAAATCATATTTCCTCGGCATAAAACACTGACGATGTTATGAGAAACAAAGCAATCCATGTTACATGGTAAGGGGACATCATTCTAGATTTAAACTCATGTCATGAAAAGTGCACCGAGAAGGCAAAACACATTTACATAAACTGAGCTTTGACTGTATTTGCATCATAAGTAGTAGATATAGACAGATACAAGCCCTATAGGGATTTAGAGCACCAACCCTGGAGCCAGACTTCCCGAGCTCAGATCCTGATCCACTACCTCCTGGTTATGAGACCTTGTGCAAACCACTGTGCCTCGGTTTCCTTATCTGCCTGTCACAGAGAATGTGTTCAGTAAATTTTAGCTAACCCTATAGCTGTTGAAGCAACATCCTGCAAAGGATGCCCACTCGTAGTAGTCAGGCAAGGTTTGTATAAACGAAGCATCTATCTCTGAAAAACACAGAGACTAATATTTCGATGACAGAGCATTGGTTGAGAATGATTAAACCCACGCTGGGAGATGAAAACAATGAATAGTTCCTCTAAAATGTTCAGTATGTACTCAACGCTCTCTTTTTATTGGACTGTGCAAGTTCTTTTTCCTTTCTTCAGAGCCTCATTCTCTTCTAGCATCCCTGCTTCAGAAGATGCCACCTGCATGTTTATAAATGGATTGGGCTGATATGTTGTTACTTTCATGCCTGTAAGCACATAGTATTGTTTGTGGAAAATGTTCTAAAATTTGTAAATAGCTCAACGTTTATGTTAAGATAAGATTCTTGATATACACAAATCCAAAAGAGGTTTGGCTTCTCTCCACTTTGGCTACAAAAGTCTGCCAGGAATTGTTAATTATCCCAGAATGTCCCTGATCCCTGTTTGCATGCTCTTTGAGTGTCTGGGCTTAGAATTTTACTGTTTTTCCATTTTATATCCTATATCTTATCTTTCACAGTAACACCCATCATATTCCTTTTAGTCTTGCAAATTCACTTAAATATTACATGTATGACTGTATATGCTTATTAAAAATATACTAAGTGCCAGGCACTGTTCTAGGCATTAAGGATACAGTGGTTATTGGAGTTCTAGCCATCATGATGCTTATATTAACTTAGTGAAATAGATTGTAATTTCCTAGAAGACAGAAACTGAAGCTTTTTATATCTACCTTGTCCTTAGTAGAGTGCTGGGAACATAAATAGATGCTCAATAAAAACTCCTGGATTATTAAAATAAATATTATATTTAAAATACTAGTAACTTTTTTTTCTTTTTTTGGTGAGGAAGATTCGCCCTGAGCTAACATCTATTGCCAATCTTCCTCTTTTTGCTTGAGGGAGATTCACCCTGAGCTAACATCTGTGCTGGTCTTCCTCTATTTTGTATGTGGGTCGCTGCCACCACATGGCCACTGGCAAGTGGTGTAGATCCGTGCCTGGGAACTGAACCTGGGCCACCAAAGTGGAGCATGCCGAACTTAACCACCAGACCACAGGGCCAGCCCCTAAAATACTAGTAACTTTTGAGGAGCCTGGTTGAAGGAAACTTGGCAAGTATAGACTTACAGAGAGGGAGATGATTTGAGCTGCAAGGTACTTAAAAGGATACCTAGTGAAAATGTTTGGGTTTTAGGTGAGACAACAGAGAAAATACCTGTGTCAGTAATTGAAAATAGACTGTAATTGTGTAGCATATGGTACACCCCCAGCAGACCTAGTGGGGAGTTGTGGGAAGTATTGGAAAAAGCACTGAGATCAGGGTGAGAAAATCAGGGCTAGCTTTGTCACTTAGTAGCTATATGACTTTAGGCAAATCTCCTACAACAAAAAACCCACATAAAATGGCTCATTCAATCTTTCCAGAATGTTGCGAGAATTAAAGGAGTAGAATATTTGAAAGCACTTTGATACACTTTTATAAATGTTAACTATTTTCCTAAGCAGACAGGATTGGGTTTTGGGGAATGTATCTTGAATGGAAAGATGGTGATGAAAACAGGGAGTCATTGAGAGAAGGGGAAACGTCATTGTTCACAATCTTTAAGGGCTGCCATGAAATTCCACCCACCAAAAAATCTAAAATGGGTATATATATACCTTCAAGAACATGTAACTTGATCATCAACTACAGTAACATAACACACTTAGAGTTTAGACTATTATTGTCTGGTAGAGTCCATTAAAAATATTTAATCTCTTATTCTCAAATACTTAGTACAAAAAACAAGCAGGAATTTAAGTATTTCTCAAGCTCCTCATGAAAATGTCTAGCATATTTTGTGAGCAGCAAATTCTTGGCTTATTAGTTACTTTGCTATTTGTTTTTCAGTAGGTGCAAGCATATTGTGAGATGTTCTATATTTATGAAACTTATAACAAACTGTGAAGATAACATAATGCATTTTGGGTGAGCCAAAGCAGTAGTCCAAATATTTCATTAAAAATCAGACCAACACTTTGGGTTGTATATTTATTCATAGATATATTTAAAAATATTATTGAAGATACATATTTCATTGCCACTTTTTAATTTCCATTTTTGGATTGTGGGAAATGCATTAGACTGAAAGTCAGTGAACATGAGAACTGGTCCTGATATGAACTCACCCAGCTTGGATATCACGTCTTTGGAGAAGTCTTCCCTGCGTGCCTCCCTCAATGGAGTTAAGCATTAGTTCACTGCACTATCCTCTAATTTGTGCTCGTATCCTCCTCTATTGTAGTTACATGTTCACATGCCTAAGTTTTGTAACTTTTTCTTCCTGGTAACTTTAGCACAGGGCTCGGCACATTATCGATGCTCAATAAATGTTTCTTGACTCAAACACATTCAATTGAAGTGAATATTAATCTTTGATTAATTTTGAAAAAGCGCTGCAAGGTTAGTTAGGACTCTCAGGAAGTCTTTTTATTTCACTTCTGATTAAGCAATAACTTGAACCTCAGAACTTCCCAGTACTTGATTCAGAGACATTGAAACCTGGGCAAATAACACTTAGGTTTTTACATTCCTCCAAGAATATGCTTATGCTTTCAGGGAAAGAATCTACTGAGGAAATTCATACAAGCCGAATGTAAGTGAGCACAAAGAAGTAGCTCAAGTGCATATGTGTGTGTGTGTGTGTATGTGTGTGTATAGTTTGGAGGTTAGATGGAAGAAGGTTGTATCAAGATAGCGAATCTTGTGTGTGATAGTCGCTAGCAGTGACTACCAATGCCTACTCAATATCCTCTTCCCCTTTCTTACTTAATAGCCATTCCAATTAAGAAATGTGTCCAGCTAAAACCTTGCTTTGGCAGCCTCTGGTGCAAATAGAGATAGTCACGTGTCCCAATTCTGGTCAATGATAAAATTGGTGGAAGTCTTTGGTTGGGGCTTCCAGGAAAGCTTTATAAGAGAGAGAATCTCACCGGAATGGTCCTTTATTGCCTTTGCCTTCCTCCCACCCCTTCCCCTCTTTGCTCCTTTGCCTGGAGGAGCAATCATCTTGCAATCATGAGGCTTAAATCCACATTTTAGGGTTGATTTCAGTAGGAATACAGAAGAAAACTGGTGATGACCTTGAGCTGCAGCACTCATCCTGGTCTTCCTCTCCATGGGCTTGCTGCATGAGACAAATAAACCCCTTACTTATTTAATTCACTGCTGGGTTTTCTTGAAACCAAACACAGTTCTGATACATTTGCCCTTCCAAGGAAAGGGAAGGACATGGCTTCCGAAATCTCATGGGACTCGTGTGTGGCCAAAACCACTCTACAGAAACAACTCTTATCTCTGCCCAAGGTGCAAGGGAATTGCCTTAACGACATATGGTGTCTGATCATTTTGTTGATTTCTTTGTTAGTTTCTCATGAAGTCTAGGTTTAAAGAACCCATGAAAGTTGTCTTCGTGGTAAATAAGTAATTTCTGTGGACATCATTAGATAAATTCAATTACTATACGTATGCCTAGGTTTGGCAAAATCATATAAGCAACATCCCTCACGTTTTATATTGCTTCAGTTAAGTTTTATTTCTCTGTGGGTGTGATACATACTGCAGAAACACAATCAGTGGACATTGGTGATTTGTTTAAATCTTGCTCTTTGTCCAATTTATATAATTTATTGTGTCAGTGGTTCTCAAGTGGTATGCTCCCACAGCTCATCATCTGCAAATCCTTCCCAGATGTGCTGAAAAATTTTCATTAATTTGTATACTTTACTTTTGATAAGTAAGTACACATGCTTGTGAGTGGAAGAGAAAACACCCTTCTTCTAATCCCAGAGGATTATTTGGCCTTAAGCATAATTGATTCATACCCTGCCCACTCTACCCCTATTATTCAAATAGAGATTATTGAAGAAAGCCCTGCCTATAAATTTAGCTGATCCAAAAATTAAAGAGAAAAACACTCTATTTTAAAGATTTCTGCAGGATCTATGTATAACTTGGGGTTTTTTCCCCATTAAGAGTCATATGATCCTAGAATAGGTTTCATTCCTAAGTATCAAAACTAGAACATAGTTGTAAAACAAGAAGGGATGGTCCGTGTGGTGGCATTTATCCATGGAGATGATATCTCTGGTTAGTGAATTTCAGGACTAGAAACCAGGCCTGCTGTCACTTAGCTTGTGGAACAATTAAGAGAGGAATGAAACTGCTCTGTATGTTCACGTGAAGAACTATTTATTATGGGCAGCTATCATTACATACATTAGGTTTCTCTTTATGAATTATAGTGCTTCTTCATGAGAAGCCTGTGCATGTATGTGTACACACATGAGCACTTATGCATGTGTGTTTGTTTGAATCATTAATTCTGGCCTACTAAATATACTGAAGGAATGAGGAGAAATATTTATACCTTGAATCTGACCAAAGGACCTAGCTTAGCTCAATATCTGTACCATCTACTTTCTAGTGTCTAATCCTTTACCGTGAAGAATGCAACCTAAAACTAAAATTGCATTTTCTAGCCTCCTTTGCAACTTGGTTTCTGGGTGAGATTACATTTGACCGATCAGATGTCCTCACATAACATTTGGAAGGTGACAGTGAGGCTAAGGTCACATGGCTGGCTGATTCTGTTTATTTTTAATGATGTTTATTGGGGTACACTTTATATAGAATATAATGCACAAATTTTAAGTGTATAGTTGGATGAGTTCTGACAGGTTTATAGACTTGTGTAACGAGTATCAATATGAAGGTAAACAATAATTCCCTCACCCCGGAAAGTCCCTTGAGCCTCCTTCCAATCAATCTTCCACCTCCCGATCCAGGCAACTATTGATCTGCTTTTTATTACCATAGATCACAGTTACCTTTCCGAGAGATTCAAATAAGTGGATCATTTATGTACTCTCTTTAAGTTTGGCTTATTTCACTCAGAATACTTTTCTGAAATTTATCCATACTGTTGATATGATAGGCCGGATTCTAAGATGGCCTCTAAGATTCTTGCCTCTTGATATGCACACCTTCTCTCAGTTATTCAATCAACTAGTAATCTAGATGCTATCGTGAAGGGATTTTGCAGATGTAATTAAAGTCTCTAGTGAGCTTATTTTAAGTAGGGATATTTTTCCTTAGCGAGCCTGAGCTAAGCAGATGAGCCTTAGAGAAAGTGAGAGCTATCTGAAGCATGAAAGAAACTCTGCTGTTGGCTTTTAAAGAGAAAACTTCCATGTCGTGGAGAAGCTCTCATAGCAGGGAACACCAAGCAACCTCTAGGAGCTGAGAACAACCCTGTGTTGACAGCCAGCAAGACCTCAGTCTTACAACCATAAAGAACTGAATTCTGTCAACCACAACGTGAACTTAGAAGAAACCCTGAGCCTCATGAGATCACAGCAGTGGCCAACACCCTGAATTCAGCCTGGTGAGACCTGAGCAGAGAACCCAGCTATGCCATGCTCAGACTTCTGATGTACGGAACTGTGAATTAATAGATGAGCATTGTTTGAAACTGCTAAGTTTGTGGTAATTTGTTATGCACCAACAGAAAACTAACACATTGTGTATGTCATTAGATTGTTGCTTTTTATTGGTGAGTGTATGAGTTATCTATTACTGCAGAACAAATCACCAACAACTCAATGTCTGAAAACAACACATATTTATTATCTCCTAGTTTCTGTGGGTCAGCAATCTGGGCATGGCTGAAGTGAATAATCCTCTGATTCAGGTTTGTTTACAGGTCTGCAAATAGGGTGTCAGCCAGCACTGAGAGTTAACTTGGGGAAGGGTCCACTTTCAACCTCAATGTGATTGCTGACAGGACTCAGTTCCTTTGGGATTGTTAGACTGATGGCCTCAGATAATAGATAGCTTTTAGCCAGAGGCTAAACTTTTAGTTTGTTGCCTTGTGGGTCTCCCCAAGACGGCAATTTGCTTCATCAAAACCAGCAAGGGAGAGAGTCTGCTAGTAAGATGCTACAATCTCTAGTAATATAATCACAGAAGAGACATCCCCTCAGCCATTAGATATTTATTGGGTGAAAAGAAATTACCCAAGGGGAGGGGATTACACAAAACTGTGAATACCATTTGAAAGCTGGGATCACTGTGAGCTATCTTAGAAGCTACAGACCCACAGTGAGTAGTACTCCATTATATGAATATACCAGAATTTCTTTTTTTTTTGGTGAGGAAGCTTAGCCCTGAGCTAACATCTGTTGCCAATCCTCTTCTTGCTGAGGAAGATTGGCCCTGGGCTAACATCTGTGTCTATCTTCTTCCAGTTTATATGTGGGATGCCTGCCAGAGCATGGCTTGATAAGCGGTGTGTAGGTCCACGCCCAGGATCTGAACCTGTGAAACCTGGGCCGCTGAAGCAGAGTGCACGAACTTAACCACTACACCACCGGGCCGGCCCCTATACCAGAATTTCTTTATTCCATTCATTTGTAGATAGACTTTTGGGTTGATGCCAGATTTGGACTATTATTTAGAAAAAAAAGACAACAGTTACTATGAACATTCAAAGTATAAGTGTTTGTGTGGGCATATGTTTCTTTTGTCTTAAGTGGAATTGCAGGGTCATATAGAGGGTCTATGTTTAATCTGAATGAGAAGCTGCCCCAAATGCTTTCCAAAGTGATCCTTCCATTTTACACTCCCAACAACGTACAACACTGTATCAGAGCTCCAGTTGTTCTGTATGTCCATAAACACTTCAAGTGTCAGTCAGCTTAATTGTAGCCATTTGAGTGGGAATATAATAGTACTTATTATGGTTTTAATATGCATTTCTGTAATACATATTAGGTATGTTAATGACGTTAAGCATCTTTTCATACACCTAGAGGCCATTTGTATATCTTCTTTTGTGAAAAATATTTAGATTGCCCATTTTTTAAATTGAATTGTCTTATCTTTTATTATTGAGTCCTAAGAGTTCTTTATATATTCTGAATACGATTCCTTTATCAGATATATGTATTGCAAATGTTTTTCTCACTTTGTGGCTTGCATTTTCTTTTTTTTTTTGTGAGGAAGATCAGCCCTGAGCTAACATCTGCCAATCCTCCTCTTTTTGCTGAGGAAGACTGGCCCTGGGCCAACATCCATGCCCATCTTCCTCCACTTTATATGGGACGCCGCCACAGCATGGCTTGACAAGCAGTGCGTCGGTGTGCGCCCGGGATCCGAACAGGCGAACCCCGGGCCGCCGCAGCGGAGAGTGTGCACTTAACCACTTGTGCCACCGGGCTGGCCCCACATTTCATTTTTAAACACTCTATTAAAGAGAAGTTTTTATATTCGATGAAGTCCATTTTATCCATTTTTTTCTGTTGTGCTTGATACTTTTTGAACTATCTATGAAAATACTTCTATGTCAAGTTAAAAATATTATATTTTTAATCCAACAAATTTATGATTTTAGCTTTAATTTTACATCTGTGATCCATTTTTGAGTAAATTTTTCTGTATATTTTGAGGTAAGGGTTGATATTTGTTTGTTTATGGTAGATATTTCCAATTTTTCCAGCACTATTTGTTGAAAAAACTCTCCTTTTCCCATTGAATTATTTTGTCTAAGTTATTATGTCTAAAATCAAATGAACATATATGCACAGTCGACTGTCAAACTATTTATTTTGTTCCATTGATCTGTATGTGTATCCTCTCCCCAGTACCATTGTCTTGATTACCGTAGATTTGTTGGAATCTAAGTATTCCAATTTTGTTCTTTTATCAAGTTGTTTTGGCTATTCTGGGTCCTTTGCATTTCCCTATAACTCTTTGAATTATGTTGTCAATTTTCCTCAAAAATAAAGTTTGCTGGGATTTTGAATGGGATTGTATGGAACCTATAGATCAACTTAGGGAGAGTTGGTAACTTTTTTTCCTGAGGAAGATCAGCCCTGAGCTAACATCCGATGCCAATCCTCCTCTTTTTTTTTGCCGAGGAAGATTGGCCCTGAGCTAACGTCCGTGCCCATTTTCCTCTACTCTACATGCGATGCTGCCACAGCATGGCTCAACAAGTGGTGCATCGGTGTGCGCCTGGGAGCTGAACCTGCGAACCCCGGGCCACTGCAGTGGAGCACGCACACTTAACTGCTTGCGCCACCGGGCCAGCCCTGAGAATTGGTAACTTTTAATATTGAGGACCCTAATCCATGAGCATATGGTGTCACTCTCCATAATGGCCTTTAATTTCCCAGCAATGTTTTATAGTTTTCAGCCTGCAAGTCTTGCAGTTAGTTAAATTCTAATATTTCGTGGTTTTGGATGCAATTGTAAATTCTTAAAAAATTAATTATTTTTTGTTTATTGCTAGCACATAGAAATACAGTTGATTTTTATGTTGATCTTGTCTTGTGCAATCTTGTTATACTCACTTGCTAATTCTAGTAGCTTTTTTGTAGATTCCTTAGGAGCTTCTAGATACATCATCATGTCATTTGCTAATTAAAACAGTTTTACTCCTTACTTTTACATTGTGTGTCTTTATTTTGCTTTATTGCACTTCACTACAACGTTGGTTAGGGATGTTGACTGTGGGGATCCTTTTCTTGATCCTAATGCTAGGAAGAGAATCTTTCACTCTTCAGTATGATGTTAGCTGTAGGTTTTTATAGATACCCTCCATTAGATGGAGAATGTTCCCTTCTGTCGCTAGTTTACCAAGATATTATATCATAAATGGGTGCTGAATTTTGTCAAATGCTTTTTCTGAATCTAGTGAAATGATCTAATGGTTCTTCTCCTTTAATCTGTTAATTTGATGAAATATAAAGATTGATATTAAAAAGTCAAATTAGGGGGCCGACCCGGTGGCGCAAGCGGTTGGGTGCGCGCGCTCCGCTGCGGCGGCCCGGGGTTCGCTGGTTCGGATCCCGGGTGCGCACCGACGCACTGCTTGGCAGGCCATGCTGTGGCGGCGTCCCATATAAAGTGGAGGAAGATGGGCACAGATGTTAGCCCAGGGCCGTCTTCCTCAGCAAAAAAAGAGGAGGATTGGCGGATGTTAGCACAGGGCTGATCTCCTCACACACAAAAAAAAACAGTTAAATTAACGGTGCATTCCTGGAAAAGCCCCATATGATTACAACATATTCCCTTTTTAAAGATTTACTGGAATTAAATTTGCTAATATTTGTTCAGGATTTTTGTGTCTAAGTTCATAAGGAATATTTATCTGTACTTTTGTTGTCATATTTTAAAGCAGGGTAATACTGTCTCATAAAATGAGTTAAGGAATGCTCCACTCGCCTATAACTTTCTAGAAGAGTTTGCATAAGATTGGTATTATTTTCCTTAAATCTGTGATAGAATTCACCAGTGAAGCCATCTGAATCTGGAGATTTCTTTGTGGGGTCATTCAAAATTATAATTCCAATTTCTTGAATCAATGTATAGCTATTCAGATTTTCTATTTCTATTTCTTTTTGAGTCAGTTGGGTAATTTGTACCTTTTAAGGAATTTGTTCATCTATTTTTTTTTAATGTATTGGCTTAAAGCTGGTCACAGTATTCACTTATTGTCCTTTTAATGTCGGTAGAATTTAAGTTGATGTGCCCTTTTTCATTCCTGATATTGTTGACATATGTCCTCTCACTTTGTCTCAGTGTATTTTCCTTGGTATTTCTCCTGCTTAGGGTTCATTATGTATCTTATACAGTTAAGTTTTTCTTAAATTTGGAAAACTTGTTCGTTATAGCTTCAAATATTTTCTCTGCCACCACGCCTCTCTGGGACTTCAATTGTACAGCTTTTAGACTCCTTAATGTTGTCCCACATGTCACTGAAATGCATTTCAATTTTTTTCACTCTTGGTCTTCCTCTCTGTTTCATTTTAGTAGTTTTTATTGATATGATTGAAAAGTTCACTAGCTTTTCTTCTGCAGTGTATAATTTGCCGTTAAACATATGTAGTGAATTTTTCGTGATAGATATTCTATTTTTTGTCTCTAGAAATTCCATTTTTTTCTTTTTTAAATGTTTCCTTTCTCTCCACACTATGTTTATGTTTTTATGTACACAGCTGGACAAAACTATATTAGCTGTTTTAATAGCCTTTACCTCTAATTCTCATTCTGTCATCTCTCACTTCTTGTTCTGCTTCTATTGGCTAATTTTTCTCCTGGTTATTTGACTCATTTTTCTATTTTTTAGCACGTCTGGTAATTTTTGACTAGATGCTGAATGTGTACATTTTATAGTGGTGATGGTCGGTAATTGTTGTCCTTTAAAGAGTGGTAGCCTTTGTTCCAGAAAGCAGTTAAGTTACTTACTGTTCATCTTGCTCTTTTTTTAAAGTTTCTTTTTATTTTTCTTTGGATATGGCTGAAGCAGCCTTCACTCAAGGTATAATTTAGCGCCACTGCTAAGACGTAGCTTTTTGGACATCTCTGTTGCATTCCAGAGTGATCAGCAAGGACTTTCCACACTGGGTGGAGCAAACCCCAAGGATCCCCAGCTCTCCTAGTTAATTTTTGCCTAGTCTCATGGGGTTTCATCCTGTGTGTATATATCCTATTATTCAGCTTAACCTTAAGGGGGCCTTATCAAGATTTCTAGTGTTCTTTGTCTGCATAGCTCCTTCCTCTTTGGAAGTCTAATTCATCCTTCCATCCTTCTTAGACTTCTGGAATTCCAATCTCTTTCTTCCCAACTTGGTGAGACAGCCATGATCTGCTTAAAACCATCCTCCTTGCTCCAGGTTCTAGACTATAACTCCAGCTAGAAATCTAGATCATCATAAGGTTCACCTCATTTGTTTCCATTCTCTCAAGGATCACAGTCCTGTGTTGGCTGTTGTCCAATGTACAGCAACAATAGTTTATATTTTTATTTTATTTCTTTCCTCTTTAATTGTATTTTTATTTGATATCACCTTATCTGTGTCTTTCCCCCTGTTGTATTGAGATATATTTGACATACAGCACTGCATAAATTTAAGGTGTACAGCATAATGATTTGACTTACTCTATAGTCAAGTGATTACCACAATGTTTAGATAGCATCCATCATCTCATATCGATACAAAGAAAAGAAAAAGAAAAAAAATATTTTTTTCCTTGTGATGAGAACTCTTAGGATTTACTCTCTTAACTACTGTCATATATACCACACAGCAGTGTTAACTATAGTCGTCATGTCGTACATTACATCCCTAATATGTATGTATCTTATAACTGGAAGCTTGTACCTTTTGACCACTTCATCCAAACAGTAGTTTAATGTAGTTTAAAATACTTGGTCCATTTTCCTATTTGCTAAAGGCAAGAGAGAAAATCTGATTCTTTTTATTTCACTTTGGAAGCAGAAGTCCTCCTCCTCCTCCTTCTTCTTTTTCTCCCGGCGAGCATGTTTGTGAAGTTCTAGGTATTTTCTGAGATTGTTTTCCAGTGTCCAGTTTTTGTTTTAATGTGTCTTCAGATTCACTCACGCGACATCTATTTTCGTTGTGTCCCATGGATTACTTGCAATGATAGTGGCTTCCTGATCCCTAGATTATACCAAAATGATGAGTTACTGAATGATATTTTTAAAAATCTTATTTTTTAACTGGTTATGGTATAAAACAGGAGATTTTGTAACACCTGTACTTCTGTCCAATAAGCTTAACTTCCTCAATGTAGGTCTTAAATAGTTCGTTTTCCTAAAATATAATAATGGCTCAGATTTTGCTGTATGTCATCTACTTGGGGAAAAACAGCTGTATTAGTTTACTCAGGCTGCCATAACAAATCAATTTTGTGGCTTAAAACAACAGAAATGTATTCTCTCAGAGTTCTAGAGGCCCAAAGTCCAAAATCAAGTTGTCAGCAAGGCTACATTTGCCCCAAAAGGCTGTAGGGGAGAATCGTTCCTTGCCTCTTCTAGCATCTGGTGGCTCCTGAAATTACTTAATTACATCTGCAAAGGTCCTTATTCCAAATAAGGTCACATTCTGAGGTTCTGAGTGGACATATATTTTGGGGGCCATGATTCAACTCACCACAATAGCTAATGAAAAGGACATCATTTAGTACTGACCCCTTGAATTTCATGGTAGAGGCTGACTAGAAACTGACTGGGAAGTCCAACTTTCCAGCAAATATCCAGAATATAATGAAACAAAACTGAGTGCTCTCCAAATGCTTTTACTAGATTCCTTGTACACAGGTTTATAGCATCTGCTATAACAGTCACAAAAACATGACACAATACTCTCCTTCAATGTAGTTACTGATAAATCATGAATACACAAAAAATTAGAACTCTGTTCAAGAGCAAATTAACAGATGTCCAAGGGTGGTAATTGAGTGGTTGTAAGATTAGTTTAGTGAAGAAAGATCTGAAGTCTGGATTCAATTGGAACAGTTTCATAAATAAGAGGGAGCTTGAGAACGGCCTTGGAGCATGAAGGACAGAAAGGAGGGACTTCAGAAGGGAAAGGGAAGATAAACTGGAGTGAACAAAGGCTCAGAGGTGGGCATGGGAATGATCTTCAGGAGGAAGAGGTGGAAAATTCAGTAATTAGGTAGCAAACTATGATTTAAATCTAGGATAAGAGCTTGGCTTTTGTGATATTTTGATTTATAATAAAATGTATTTGGTCTTTGTCCCCATTTCTGGCACACAGCTCCTAAAACCCTTGGAATTTCCTAAGTATGAGAGCATAAAAGTGTCTTTTGTTAGGTTATGGGTGACTTTTGGAAAGCACCTAAGGATGGGGGCTGGTTGCAAGGGGAGCCAGCCGTGTGATTAAAGGGTTGGAACTTTTAGCCCCACCCCCTAACCTCCAGGGAGGGGAGAGGGGCTGGAGATTGAATGGTCAATGGCCAGTGAGTTAATCAATCATGTCTATGTAATGAAGCCTTCATAAAACACAAAAGGACAGGGTTCATAGAGCTTTCCAGTTGGGGAACACATGGAGATGCGGTTGTGAACATGAACATGGAAGCCCTGAGCTCCTTCCCACATACCTTGCCCTATGCATCTCTTCCATCTGGCTGTTCCTGAATTATATCCTTTTATAATAAACTGGTGATCTAATAAGTAAAATGTTTCTCTGAGTTCTGTGAGCTGCTCTTGCAAATTAATCAAACCCAAGGAAGAGGTCATTGGAACCATCGATCTATAGCCAGTGGATCAGAAGCACAAACAACAAGTGGACTTGTGATTGATTGGCATTTGAAGTGAGGGGCAGTCTTGTAGGAGTGGAACTACAGGTGGAGTCTGATGCTATCTCCCGGTAGAAAGTGTCAGAATTGAGTTGAGAGCCAGCCCTGATGGCCTAGTGGTTCAAGTTCCGTGCTCTCTGCTTTGGTGTCCTGGGTTTGCTTCCTGGTCGTGGAACCACACCACCTGTCTATCAGTTGCCATGCTGTGGTGGCAGCTCACGTAGAAGAACTAGAAGGACTTACAACTAGGATATACAACCATGCACTGGGGCTTTGGGGAGGGGAAAAAAAAAGAGGAAAGCTTGGCAGCAGATGTTAGCTTAATCCTTCTCTGGAAAAAAAAAAAAAGAATTGAGTTCAATTGTAGGACACCCAGCTGGTGTTGGAGAATTGCTTGGTCATGTGGGGTTTTTACATCAGAGTTGGGTGCAGAACTAGAACCTTTATCCCACAGGAAATGAAATTCACTTATTTTTGGAGCATAGATTGTGAATGAGCTTATCGCTTCTAGCTTTTTTCCCCACTTCCACTACCTCCTCCTTTAATATTTTCCAAGGTAGTCTTTCCAATAGACTTACAATATTGTTCCAATGTAGTCTTTCCAATAGTCTACTCTGCACGTTCAAAACCTGTTGCCAGTCTTTTGCATTTCTTTGGCGCCTCCCCCAATCTCATAATCTTCTCTTTTCTCTCCTGTAAATCGTTTTCTAAAAATTATCATAGTGATTCTTCTGTCATTTATTTATTTATTTATTTTTTATAATTTTATTTATTTATTTATTTTTTCCCCCAAAGCCCCAGTAGATAGTTGTATGTCATAGCTGCACATCCTTCCAGTTGCTGTATGTGGGACATGGCCCCAGCATGGCCGGAGAAGCGGTGCGTCGGTGCGCGCCTGGGATCCGAACCCGGGCCGCCAGCAGCGGAGCGCGCACGCTTAACTGCTAAGCCACGGGGCCGGCCCCTCTTCTGTCATTTAGATGTACATGTTTGCAAGTGGGCCATACACAGAAGTAGTACCACCTAATAGGCATTTTCTTTCACTTCAAACCCAGAGCCTATTGACATGTTGATAGTACTTGAATATTCCTTTGATTAATAGGTAGAGTTTCTATATTTTATATAGATTCAACCCTACTGTAATGAAATGCAAAGCAGATTTAAGTTTATATTTAGCAGGGATCTTTTCAAAAAGTGAATGAAGGCCTGTCTGGGTGAGTGGGAACCACACTGCATTCACTGGTAATTCTCTGGTCCACTTTGGCTACAGTTACTTCTGTTAGGCATGACAGGGTGGAGCAGAGGCAGCTAATGAAGGCAGCAGCAGTTTAAACATACTGTTTTGTCATGTAAGTGTTCTCTAAGCTCCAGCACTGGAATATTACTCTCAGCCATTTATTAGTTCACAAGAAAAATACAAGTACATATGCAAATAAGCATTGCATACAAAGATGCTTTTCAATACTGTATCTAGTCTTAATATTTCCAACTTAGTCTTTTCTGGAAATGAACAAAAATGAGGATTAAAAGCTTGTCACAATATCTTTACAATGGTTATTTCTAATACAATGAAAACAGCTTGATGGCATAATCTAGAGAGTAAGCGGTGGTAGGTTGTGTTTCTCCATTTCCCTTCCTGAGTCTCTTCTTCCACATATCACATGACCAGAAATAATCAAGTATGATACACATGCTTTGTTTCCCAAACCTTACACATTTTAGAAGAGCACTTTAAAATCTCTCATATTGTATGTAGAGCATAGCATAAACTTCAGGCAAAATATAACAGCACTAACTGGTCACGTTTGGAAAACCATCCCAGAGTCATGATTATTAGAAAAAAGAAACAAACAAAAATTATGTAGATAGGCTAGACAGACTTTTTCAGAAGTGTCTCCTTCCTTTTAAACAACAAAAACAAAGCAATGCAGAACAGTTTGAGTGACCACTGATTCTGGAGAGGGATGAAGAATGTTCTAGCTACTCCTTGCTACACCAAAGCCAGCTGCTTCTCCCCATCACCCATCCTAACCAGAAGGTTGCTGAATACATCCGGTAACAGGAAACTGGCTCCTAGGTGGCCTCAGTCTCCCACTCCACTCCCACAAATGACAGGAAAGATCCCAAGGGCCTGAGGAAGAAAACCTACAATAGAAGGTAAAAAGAGATTTGCTGAGCCTGTGGAGAGGCAGAATAAGCAAAGGTGTAAAAATTGTCTTTGAATGTGAAGTGGCAAGCCGCTTATCCCCATGAGGATGAGGATTGTGTCTAAATTCATCCTGCCCTGGGCATGAATTATAGAGAATCAGATACTTTTCCAAATGTAGCTGTTGCAATGTATGGGACAAAGGGTTTAGGTTGGGCAGTTTAAATCATTTGCAGATTTTAGGATTTGAAACAGGGGTTGTAAATTTGTTTCTGTAAAGAGAGAGAAAGTAAATATTTTAGGCTTTGGGAAACGTATCCTTTGTCGCAACTACAGAAATAAGTCAGACAGAGAAAGACAAATATCTTATGATTTCACTTATATGTGGAATCTAAAAGACAAAACAAACGAACAAATAAAACCAAACAGAAACAGACTCATAGATAACAGAGAACAAACTGTTGTTTGCCAGAGGGGCGGGGGTGGGAAGACAGGCGAAATAGATGAAGAAGATTAAAAGGTACAAACTTCCATTTATGAAATAAATAGGTCACGGTGATGTGGTGTACGGCATGGGGAATATAGTCAACAATATTGTATTAACTTGGTGTGGTGACAGATGGTGGCTGGACTTATCGTGGTGATCATTTTGTAATGTATAAAAATATCGAGTCACTATGTTGTACACCTGAAACTAATAGAGTATTGTATGTCAATTATAATTCAATAAAAAAAAAAAGAAATCTGCTGTTGGAGCAGGAGGGCAGCAACAGACCATGCATAAAATAAAGGGCGTGGCTGTGTTCCTGCAGGTCACAGGTTGCCAACTCCTGATCTAAAATATTAGCATCAGTTACCAGAGCTGAGCCAAAGCAGGGCTCTTGGGGAGTGGAAATGAAAGTGGTTGATGCTGAGGGTTATTGTCAAAGGGGAAGGCTAAACTCCAACTCCCATAGCTTCTGCTAATAAACATCTCTTTAAGGAAAAAGATTGTTGGCAATGCAAAGGAAGCATCAGTACAAATCCCAGAGGCCTCCTTCCAACCAGACTACTGCCCTCATGCTCTACTTTATAGCAGTGTTGCAACTTGCATGACACAGAAAGGTACAGTGTTCACCTAACAAAGGGAATGAGTTAGGTGTCCTTCCTGCATGTTGGGAATGAGATATTGCTTCTCACAGCCAAATCAATTAAAGTAGTTCAACAGCTTATGGAATTTTGATAGTTATGCTAGATCAGTGGTTCTCAACTTGGGGTGATTTTACAATGTTTGGAGATGCTTTTGGTTGTCACAACTGGAGAGTGGTGGCTACAGGCATCTTGTGGCTAGGCCCGGGATGCTGCTAAGCATCCTACAATGCACAGGACAGTCCGCCACAACAAAGGATCATCCAGCCCAACATGTCAAAAGTGCCAAGGTGGAGAAACCCTGTGCTAATGCTTCAACAAACCTTTCCTTTAGTGAACAGAATTACGACACAAAACACATTTTTTGGAGGAATATTGAGAGCCATCAGCACATAAAAAAGTTCTCAGAGCAAAGGGCTTCCAGTAGTTTGCAAAAGGAACTCCCGTGCAAATATTTTGCTCTTTCAAATTAATGCAAGAAGTAACAGAATTTCTCACATTTTTAGATCTGAATGCAGTCTTTCAGAATATAATTGGAAACAATCTTGCTTTGAATTCAGGGTGTTTTTTAGTTTAATTTTCTAATCCTGACACTGGTTATAAAATGTAGGTATATTTAGGTTTTCCAATATGTGCATGACATAGTCTGGAATTACTCAAGCCTGAACAATAACTTACCTGATTGATGCTGAGGATTGGAGCTTTGGAATAGAGAAGGCTTCAAGTACATGATAAAATAGAAGTAATGCTTTCGTAAAGTGAAATTGCAAAGAGATTAGTGGGGCCTTGGATCTGTCTGGGAACTGTATGCTTTTTTCTCGGGAAAGCAAGAGCTAAAATGCAGTTGAGGCTGGGCTGACAGAATCAGGTCAAAGCGTTCTGCTTCCTTTTGATGTGTCTTAAAATGGAGTTCCTCGGATGGAGCTAAACATACACAACTCTGAGTCTGGGGAAAGGAAAGACATTCCTGCATATACATGGAGTTTCCTCCAGTAGCTACATTTAGTCACGTATGTTAATCTAGGTTACGCCAAATGATCAGGAGCTAATGAAATTTAACAAAACATCCAAATTATTCAATGACTACTGAGTTAGGAAGCAAGAACTAATCAATAAATTCTCCCCTGAACAAAAATAAAATCAACCAAACTGTTTTTTTGAAGCATTTAAAACAAAATTCTTGCTATGAAGCAATTAAAAAATTTTTACTTTAGAATAGCTTTAAGTTTACAGAAAAATTGGAAAGATAGTATAGAGAGTTCCAGTATATGCCACACCCAGTTTCCCCCATTATTAATGTCTTACATTACATTATTGATATCTTACATTAGTATAGTACATTGTCACAACTTATGAGCCAATATTAATAGATTATTATTACCTAAAATCTATACTTTATTCAGATTTCCTTAGTTATTTCCTAATGTCTTTTTTCTATTCCAGGATCCCATGCAGGACACTATATTACATTTAGTCATCATATCTTCTTAGGTCATAACAGTTTCCTAGACATTCCTTATTTTTGATGGTTTTGAGAAGTACTGGTCAGGTATTTTGTAGAATGTTCCTCAACTGGGATTTTTCTGATGTTTTTCTCTTCATTAGACTGGGGCTGTGGGTTTTGGGAGGAAGACCACAGAGATAATGTGGCAATCTCAGCAAATTGTATCAGATTACATATTACCAACAAGTAGGTATTTGAATAAGAGACTCCTTCAAATGGCTGAGTATCCATAGACCTACTTGCTCAATATAAGGGTGAAATAGAAATATTGATTTCATCGCCCAGAATGTTGCAAAGAGAATCACTTGATTTAACCTTAGAATTTGTAATCACAAACTAGCTCTCAGGTGTGTTTGCAGCCTGAATTTATGATCCCTGAATGGTCCAAAACAGTGGGGATTAGGTAAAGAGGTCCTGGATGGTACAGGAATGTTATTAAAGCAAAGAGACAAAAATGGTACAAAGGACTCTACATTTATTCCAGACTCCTCTATCCCCCAAATTAATCCACAATTAACATTCCAAAGAAAATAAGCAGAAAACTCTTAGAAATCAATAAATCCACAGGCAGATACATCACCATGTGCTAGAGATATTAAAGTTGGAAGAATAGAAAACCAGATTAAACCCACAAAATTGATAAAATTGAATATAAAATATAAACTATGTCTTTTAGTGTATTAAAGATGTTAAGGAGAGATTTGATATCTTGAATAAAGAATTAGTATATTTGTAAAAGGACTGTTAGAACTCTTAGAACTAAAAAAAGTAATAATTGAAATAAAAAATTTAATAGTTATCATCTGCTATGTGCCCAGTACAGTTCTGTGTGCTGGGGATACACCTCTACACAGAAGAGTCAAAATCCCCACCTTCAAGGACCTTTAATTTCTAGTTTGTGGAGACAGACAAATAACTGAATAAGTAAAGCAAATTGAATATTAGATGACTGGAATAAATGCTATGACAAAAAATAAAAATAAAAACAAAACAGAAAGGAAGGATAAGGAGTTCTGGTGCCTAGAGAGAAACGTATACACTAGGATGCTTCTACTGTGAAAATAAAAGGCTAAAAATTAATGAGCGAGGCATCTAAGTTAAGAACTTGGAAAAAGAACAACAGAATAATCCCAAATAAAATAACAACAATATAAATCACTTACATAGTGCTTATTATATGACAGGCAATGATCTTAAGGATTTCATCTACCAGCTATAAACTCAATATTCATAAATCAACTGCAGTTTTAAGCACCAGCAGTGAAAAAAGAAACCATTTATAATTGCAGCAGCAATAACAACAACAAAAAGGCCTATAGGGGTAAATCTTACAAAATGTGTTAAAACATTGTATAAAAATTACAAAACTATTATAAGACAATAAAAGATCTAAACAAATGGAGGGAGTTATTTTATGGATTGAATGATTCAATATTTTTAAGATGCCAATTCTTCTCGAACTGACATATAGATTTAATATAATCCTAATAGAAATCCTAACAGAATAGTCTGGGTGGAAATTGTCAGGCTGATTTTACAGTTTATATGGAAATGCAAAAATGGCCAAGATGATCTTGAAGAAGGACAGAATTGAAGGACTTATCCAAACATTAAGGCTTATTATAAAGCTACAAAAATTAAAACATGTGGTATTAGTAATTGGATGGATAAATAAAAACAAATGGAACAGAATAGAGAAATCAGACCCACACATATATAGTCTTCTGATTCATTACAATGTTCCCAATACAATGCAGTGTGGAAGCTTTTCAAATGATGGTGCAGGTTAAATTTAATAAATATGAATAAAATACAAATCTTGATCCCTATTTTATAGCAAACTATCAATTTCAGTTAGATTAAATTCTAAATATGTAAATCAATACAATAAATCTTGTACACATATTGTCTTGAATTTGGGATTTCTAATCATTACAAGTCAAGCTTCATAAATTGGACTTAATAAAAATTCAAAACTTCTGTCAAAAACTACCAGCATGAGAGTGAAAAAGCAAGTTACCCTATAGGTGAACATATTTGCAATAATTTTATCTGACAAAAGATTTATACCTAGACTAGATAATGAACTCCTACAACAATAAACATGAACAACTCACTTTTAATAAATGGACTAAAGATTTTAAAAGGCAGTTCAGAAAAGAAAATATAGAAAGGACCAATAAGTACACACACACACACACAAAGTGCTCAACATCTTCACTAATAAGAGAAACTAAAACAGTAGTAGCTGACAATCAGACTGACAGTATCAAGCGATGAGGGTGCAGGACAGCTGGAACTTGTACACAATACTGCTGGGAGTCTAAGTGGGTATAACCACTTTGGAAAAGACTTTAGAAAGATCTACTAAAGCTAAGCATATGCCTCCTCTGTGACAGTAGTTCAGCACCTAGGTATATCCCTAACTAAATTGAGTGCATATATCTACCATGAGATATGTACGAGACTGTAAATAGAGGCTTAGTTTATGTTGAGAGTTCAATTAAACTACTCCATAATATGGCTGCCTCAGCATCCATTTTGAACTGATGCTAGTGCCCGTCCCCCCCTGACCCCAGATAACAGCCCCTGTAAAGTCACAGGTAAATGTAAGTTCCTGATATGACTCCCCAACCACCCTTATGATAAGCATTCTCTCCTCCCTCCCATGGCCTTGCCCTTGTGTGCCCTTTAGATAAGACCCCCGCGAAAGTTACCAAAACTCTGCTCTCTTTGCTTTGAATTGCTCAATCTGGCCTTACCCTGAGAACCCCAAAGCACTCCACCTTGTGGACCCTAATAAAGGCATGTGCTCCCAGGCCTTGCCCCTTTCTCTCTGCCTGCATCCTGCCCTGACCTCCCTCCAGGTGTGCTGTGTACCTCCTCCGGGACCTGTGAGTAATCAACTTCTCTCTTACAATTCCCTTGTGGTCTTTTATTGAACTGTGGCTCACCATCTGACACTTCAGGGCTCTACTTTACAAATGCTAATTTGACCAAGTCACAACAGCTTATAAAAACCTAAAACTGGAAATAGCCCAAATGTCCATTAATAGCAAAATGGATAAATAAATGTTGGTATGCTCATATAATAGAATAGTAAGCAGCTGTGAAATAACAGACTGAGCTTAATAACATGGATGACCCAAACAGTTATAATGTTGAGTGAAAGTATTCATACTAAAGAGTACATACTACATAAATTCATTTACATAAAGTTTAAGTATAGGCAAAACTAATTTGTGGTAAAAATATCAGAATAGTAATTATTGTTAGAGGGGGCACTGATGGGGAAGAAGGATAGCGAGAGCCATTTGTGATGTAGGAAATATTATATATCTTGATGGTAGTGGTGATTACATAGGTATATACATTTATAAATATTTATTGAGATGTACACTGATGACTTATGCACTGAAATACATGTGTATTATACTCTAAGAAAATGTTTTTAAAAGGAAGATAGAGCTGGCAATTACAATGTATAGTCATAATTTAGATCCTGATTTCAGGGTCCTTTAAAAGGATATTTATATGATGATTAAAATTTTAATACTTATATTTGAGGATGATAGGGAATTATTAATTTTTATGTGTAACAATTTAAAAAAGCTTTTTATTTTTTAGAGACACATACTAAAATATATACAGACAAAATAATCTGATGTCTGGAATTTGTTTCAAAACAATATGGGGGGGCCGGCCCCATGGCTTAGCGGTTAAGTGCGCGCGCTCCGCCGCTGGCGGCCAGGGTTCGGATCCCGGGTGCGTACCGACGTACCACTTCTCCGGCCATGCTGAGGCCGCGTCCCACATACAGCAACTAGAAGGATGTGCAGCTATGACATACAACAGTCTACTGGGGCTTTGGGGGGAAAATAAATAAATAAATAAAATCTTAAAAAAAAAAAAAACCAATATGGGGAGTAGGATGGGTACAGGTGAAATCATGTTGTCCCTAGTTTGATAAATGTTGAACTTACGAGAGGAGTACATTAGAGAATTTTATACAATTCTAATTTGCATATGTTTAAATTCTCCATAATAAAAAATATATTTAAAAAACTGTTGGGAACTGTCACCACATATGTTTCCTCTATTGGCTACTTATCATAAAAAAATAATTGAATTGAAATTCTAGAAACAAACGAACAAACAATAATTGATAATAAAAACTCAATGGATGAGTTTAACAGGACATTAGGTAAAGCTGAAAAGAGATTTAGTAAATAAGAATATGTAGCTAAGAAAGAAATGTCCAAACTGACACAAGAGGTTAAAAAAGTCTAAGAAACACAAAAAAGAGCATAACTAGCAAAGAGGACAAAGAACAAAGGTTTAATATATGTGTAACTGGAGTTCCAGAAGGAGAAAATAGAGAACATGGCATAGAAACACTATTTGTAGAATTAATGCTAAGAATTTTCCCAACTTACAAAAGACATAATACAAGATTCAATAATAATTACAAACTTCAGTCGGAATACATATTAAGAAACCTGTTCCTAGTACATCATATTACAACTGCTGTAGTTGTAAGTGAAAATCTCAAAAACAGCCAGAAGAAAAAGACACATTATCTTCAAGGGAGCAAAAACTAATCAACCAACCAAAGAAACAAATAACAAAAAACAGAACTGACTTCTCAACAGAAATAATGGAATTCAGCAGATAAGGGAATGTAATGCTGAATGCTGAAAGAATGTAACTAACAACCAAACATCTTATATTCAATGAAACTGCCTCAAATATCAAATAAAATAAAGACATTTTGAGACAAAAACTGAAAGAATTTGTTACTACGAGACCTTCACTAAAGGAAGTCTTTAGACACTTGGGAAAGACCTATAATGGCAGCTTGAGATAGAGAAAGGAGTGAAGAGCAGTGGAAAGTTCAAATATGTGGATAACTTTAAATAAATACTTACAGTATAAATTAACCATAGTGATAGCTTTGGGGGTATGAATACATAGAAGATCAAAGTATAAGATAACGAGCATATAATTAGGGAGGAATAAATAGAATGAAAGTTCTAAAGTCTTTTCATTTCCCTAGCAGTATCTTAAAATTTATATTAGACTTTAATAAGAAAAGTATCTGTTTTGTAATCTTTAGGATAACCAAAAGAATAACAAAAAAGCCTAATAGACATAGGGAAATGGAATGACAACAAATATCTAATATTCCAAAAGACTGCAACCATAGGCATAATAAATTAAATTAAAGTATAAATAGTATACTTGTATATTTAAACCAAATAATAATAACTATGTTATTAAATTTAGATATTAAATTAAAATATTTAATTAATATTAAATATTAAATAACTATGTTATTATTTAAAAGGAATACATACTCCAATTAAAATCAGAGATTGTTATGGGGGAAAAACACCCAAATGTATGTAGCTTGCAAGAAATACCACTTAAATATAGGTATACAAAACGGTTGAAAATAAGAGGATAGAAAATGCTGTACTTTTTCAACAGTACCAAAAGAAAGCTAGCATAGTTATACTAACAAAGAAGACTTTAATGCCAGAAGCATAACTAATACTAATGAGGATCTTTGTTCTACGTTTTATTTATTTAGGATATTTGATAATGATCAAAAGTAAAGTCCACCAAGAATATACAGCAGTCCCAAATTTGTAATAAGGAAAATTCAAAATATTTTAAGTAGAAGTAAAACTAAAAGGAGAAAAAAAAACAAATCCACAATCATAATGAAAGATTTCAAAATCCTTCTCTCATGAACTAATAAACAGGCATTTGACCATATGTTAAGCCATAAAACTAATTTAAACAAATTTGAAAGAATGGAAATCTTACAAAGTATGTTTTCTGATCACAGTGGAAATTACTAAGAAACGAAAACAAAAGATAACTAGAATATTCCCACATGTTTGGAAATTATCCATTTCTAAATAGTCCATGGGTCAAAAAAGAAATCACAATTGAAATTAGAACATATTTTGAATTGAATGATAATAAAAGTACTACATATCAAGGCATGTAGGATGTGTTGAAGACTCCTTATTAAAAGTTTTTGCCTTAAATTCCTATATTAGCCAAGAATAAAAGCTTAAAAACTTGTAATCTAAGCATCCAACTAGCAAATGAAATCCAAGTAAAATAAAACATTTAATGAAATCCAAAGACCACAGAAAGAAAGAAATAATAAAAAAAAGAGTGGAAACCAATGGGGGAGTGGGGGTGGGGGTGGAGGACACAAACTACAATATAGAAGATCAACAAAGCTAAAAGGTTTTTTTTTCCAAAGGACCAGATAATAATTTTCCCACCCCCCCCCAAAACCCCAGTGCATAGTTGTGTATCCTAGTTGTATGTCTTGCACAGCTCTTGTGTGTGGGACGCCACCTCAGCATGGCTTGATGAGCAGTGCATAGGTCTGCACCCAGGATCCGAACCTGTGAACCTCGGGCCGCCGAAGTGGAGCATGCAAACTTAACTGCTACGCCACTGGGGCAGCCCCCAAAAGTTTGTTTTTTGACAAGGTAAATAAAACTGTCAAGCTCCTTGTAAGATGGATGAAGAATAAAAACAGAAAACACAAATTGCCAATATCAAGAATGGAAAAGAGAAAATCATTATAGATCCTGGAGATTTAAAGAAAAATAAAAACATATCTGAGACAAGTTTATGCCAATAAATTTGACATTTTTCGTGAAACAAGACAAATGCCTAAAATTACAACATTAGTCAGTGAGTACAGGGAGAATTAACAAAATGAATAGTCTTATATGTATTAAAATTTTAATCTGTGATTAAAAATTTTCCCATAAAGAAAATTCTAGCCCAGATGGCTTCACCAGGCAATTCTACCAAACCTTTAAAGAAAAAGTAAAATGTAAAAGACTGATAATAATAAGTGTTGGCAAGGATGTGAATGGACTTGATCTCTAATAAATTGATATTGGGAATTTAAATGTGTACAACCACTTTAGTAAACTAGCATTGTCTACTCAAATTAAATATACTCACCTACTAAGTTTATACCCAACAAAAATAACTACATATAGCTACATCAAAAGATAGGTACCAGGGGCTAGCCTGGTGGTATAGTGGTTAAATTCACGTGCTCTGCTTCGGCAGCCTGGGGTTCGCAGATTTGGATCCCAGGAGTGGACCTACACACTACTCATCAAGCCATGCTGTGGTGGCGACCCACATACAAAACAAAGGAAGATTGGCATGGATTTTAGCTCAGGGACAATCTTCCTCAAGCAAAAAGAGGAAGATTGGCAATAGATGTTAGCTCAGGGCCAATCCTCCTCATTAAAAAAAAAAGATAGGTAACAGTCAAATATTAAAACAACCCAGTTATTCACCAACATTAGCATGGATAAATCAAAGTGTGCTATATTCATACCATGGAATATTATACAGCAATGAAAATGCACAAACTCATGCATCAACACGAGTGGATTTTATGAACATAATTTCAAATGAAGGAAAGCAGACAAAAATAGTTCGAATGGCATAATTCCATTTTATGAAATTCAAAACCAGGCAAAATTAATTTATGGTGTTAGAAGTAAGGATAGTAGTTATCTTTGGAGGGTAAGTGATTGGAAGGGCATGAGGGAAAGTTTCTGGGGGTTGTGATGTTCTATTTCTTAGCCTGAACTGATGTCCCACAGGTGTTTTCATTTTGTGACAATTAACTTAGCTGTACATTGAACATTTTTTCAGTTTTTGCGATTTATTTTTAAAAGTTAATTTAAGACTGATTTTTCTTCAATAGAACTTTGTGTACATGCAATGTAATTCAGTGCCATATTGTTTTTCCTGAATATCTTGCCTTGATTCTTTTGCTGTATTTTTGTTAAGAAACCCTTGCCATAATTCCACCTAGAATACCTTACCCTTCCTTCACAAGCTCCTTGAAATAGCAAACACTTTCTTCTCCTATCTCAATGTGTCGCTATTTTCATGTTTGTAGGCTACTAAATTTATATTTGTAACCATAGTTTCCTGAGACTAGTAGCTTACCATTATGTACTGTTAAATTTCTACTTTGTGTTGAGCTCATCCATTTTAAAGAATGTCTCACTTTGGAGGGTTAAATATGGCTAAGGTTTGTTTAACTGTGTAACATGAGGCCATTAAATGCTCATATTACACATGCTAAAAACAGAGGTGCTGCTGCCATTCCTTCTGCTCATGGTGATGGTCATAATGGAGAAGGACAGGAGCACAGGCTAAGTAAGAGGATACAGGGAGTCTTCCCAGAGCATGCCTGAAGAATGTGAGAGTCTCTGGTTGGCCCAAATCACTGACCTTTCATTTTGTTGAGCAGTAAATGCAAGCCAAGGGCTTGTTCAATTGCTAGGGAATACAGTAAAGGAGGCTACTTAGAGATGGAAGAGAACGGAGAGAGTTGAAGGATGAAGTGGTTTGCAGAAGAAATTATGAGAAAGAAATATGTTTTAAAAATGTTTCATGGAATTTTACTATATGGCATATGGTTAAAACCTTCTGTCATAACTTCACCCAAAATATTCAGTCAAATATTTATTTTTACTCTTGGTGTTTTTTGGTTGGATACATGTTTCACCAGCATGATGATCCCTGTTTCAAAGTCAGGAGGTTGACCATAAAATAGGCTTGTCAGGAGCCCACAGTATCTCAATTACAACTAGAAAAAAACAGTACAGAATTTCTTAAAATGCATCATAATAGGATGGGCTGATTTTAAATCCTCAGTCAAGTGCTTAGAAACTCTAGAACTCACTGGCTAATCAACACTAAATTATCTAGCCTTCGGAAGCAGGAAGTAGAATTCTTGCTCATTTCTAGTTCATAGCCCTATCTTTGCTTCTAGTGCTCTTTATTCCACAAATTTACCAAATTCTGCCTTTTTAAAAAAATCTTTATTTTCAAACTCATCATGCCTCAAAAATTATTCACACTGAAAATAAAAGTCCAGCTGATGGCTATTTTTAAAAGATTTAATGGGACTTTTTCTAGAAATCCTGGATTAGAAATGCCTATCAAAAAATCCAGAATGCTTCAGTTGGCCCTCTCTGCATCTCTTATATTTCTCAACAATTCTGGGCAAACATATTTAAAATTCAGGTTATTTTTTTCCAATTAAATTTCTTTTCTTTTTTTGTTTTTTTGTGAGGAAGATCAGCCCTGAGCTAACATTGATGCCAATCCTCCTCTTTTTCCTGAGGAAGACCGGCCCTGAGCTAACATCTATTGCCAATCCTCCTCCTTTTTTCCCCCCTTTTCTCCCCAAAGCCCCAGTAGGTAGTTGTATGTCATAGTTGCACATCCTTCTAGTTGCTGTATGTGGGACGCCGCCTCAACACGGCCGGACAAGTGGTGTGTTGGTGTGTGCCTGGGATCCAAACCCGGGCCGCCAATATAGAGCACGCACACTTAACTGCTAAGCCACGGAACCGGCCCCCAATTAAATATCTAATTAAACTCTTTTTTGTGTGATACAAATTTGAGTCATTGCAAAAATTCAAGCTTGCAAAGCTTTTATGTATTAAACCTGTAGATTAATAGGGGGCCGGCCCCGTGGCGTAGTGGTTAAGTGTACGCGCTCTGCCGCTGGGGGCCCCAGTTCGGATCCCGGGCACACACCAAGGCACAGTTTGTTGGGCCATGCTGTGGCGGCGTCCCATATAAAGCGAAGGAAGATGGGCACGGATGTTAGCCCAGGGCAAGTCTTCCTCAGCAAAAAGAGGAGGATTAGCATGGATGTTAGCTCAGGGCTGATCTTCCTCACACACACACACAAAAAAACCCAACAAAACTGTAGATTAATAAATTTAAGCTTGTTTAAAAGTTAGAGAATTTTTTTGGTTTACTGTGCTCATGGACTCTCTAGGGAATTAAAGTTTCTTCAGCTTCAACTGAGAGCTTTGTATGACAAATCAAATCTTACTGACCTTTGAGCCTTCTTTCTTAGAAATATGAATGATTTGGTAGTTTGAAATTCAAGATTATATCTCTACATTTTTTAAGGATTATTACCATGTTTTCTGAGATAGATGGACAGATAAATTTATTGCTGTTTGGAAACACTTTAATTTGTTCTTGTTTTCCTATTTCCAGAAGCAGATGTCTCTCTGGAGACCCAACAATATGTGAAATAATATGTATCTTTATTATCTTACTTGAAAATTTAATTAGTTTATAAGCTAACCTTGCCATAATATTTACATGCTAGTCTTATTTTAATAACAGGTCTAGAAAAAGGGCAACTCTATTCATTTCAGGAAATAAGAAACAAATGGTTTGCTTTAGAATGAATCAGGATATGTCTTAGTTCCTTAAATAAGCTCTTAAAAATACAACAGTGAAAATTAAATAATTGCTTATTCTGTACCTAAAATGGAAAAAAATAAAAATGTATTTGGTTGTGATATGCCTTTGTTCCCCATGTCCCCCTATCTAAATTGTTGACTTTCTCCTTTCTGGCCATCCTAAATCTATCCATTTCTAAAGGACCAACTCTGACCTCCTGTCCCCATTCCTGGGCAGCTAGCCACACCCACAGCAGTGTATTACATGACTTTGTACTGCTCAGTGTAGCAGATTTCTGAGTCTATGTCTCATCTCTTTAACTGTAAGGCAACAACAATTTATTTTGTTTCTCTTATATCTGTTGTATCACCTACAACATCCTAAACATTCTTTTTCCTCAGAGATGTAAATAATAAAATAAATACTTATACACTGATTCTGTGACACAAATATTCTTCTCTGATGATACCACCATGATGTGATACTGTGATTAAATTGACCTCTATGTGTTAAGAGAAGTTCATAGAGTCCAGTACTCATATAATATGTTGCTTAATGTGGATGTCTCTTGAATTAACTCAATTCTCAAAGTATTTATTGAGCACTTACTATGTACAGGACACCATGTAGGTAGGTAATGGGGACATAGCAGAGAATAGAACTGACATAAATCTCTGTTTTCATAAAACTTACATTCCAGGGGGATCAGATAATAAGCAGAAAAGATAAGTGAATATGTGTGTGTGTGCATAATATCTGAGTATATCTGAGAGAATAGCATTCTGGGCATGAAGAATAGCATGTGCAAAGGCCCTGAGTCAAGATTGTAAAGGCATACGAAGGAAGACGTTGCAGAGTTAATAGGGAGCCAGATGACACAAGTCCTTAGGGAGTATTAGAGTGTAATGCAAGCCATTGGACAATTTGAGCAAAGGAATGACATGATCCATATTTCTGCGAAATTCTGTATCCCCATGACTTTCTTTTCCATTTTCCTTAGTGCTCATCCTAAAAAAAGCATCAGCTTATAATCAGTATACCATGACAATCTTTCTACCCATACCACATAGGTTCTATACATGTACGTTTGAGAATAACATCATACAGATGTAGAAATAAGAGCATTTCCTCTTACATGATCATTCAAAAAAAAACTAGAACCTAATTTATACATATTCAAATGCTTTGTATATGCCATTATTCTTAGGTTCACACAGAACTCATTCTTTCTCGGAAACAGGCTGGTATTTACACAGGAATGTTTCCAGAGAAATTTTGAGTAAGCAAATGGGCTTGGGTTTTTTTTTTAAATCATTTTTTGTGATTATGTACATACTTCTTTGCCATGCATATATTTTTAATTTAAAACAAAAAAAGCAATCTTTCTTGTCACCACTCTAACATATATGTCCTCAGTATCTAATCAGAGTTCAGGTGAATCATTTTCACAGTTGTGTGTACATTCCATCCAAACAAATAAATAAACAAAAAACATTTTATCGGGGAATTGTGTTACATTAGCTAATGGAATATTTTCTTTATGTTTGAAAATTTTAAAAGAAATTGCCATTCTGAGGGAGACTACTGAGAAAAAATAAAACCTTTGCATTTCAAGATGTATTATCATTGCCAGGCTGCCTTTGCAGTCACAAATACTAACTATATATATATAATCAATAAATAAAGTTACAAAGGTTATGTGATGAATTAGGAAAATCTTTCCTTTTACCTGTTTGGGAACTTTTTCATCCCTTTCTTCCCAGAGCATATCTTACTAGCTTTTAGGGAACTTTTACCTGTTTCCACGTAATTCTCAGGGTGTTGTCAATAGGAAAACGCATGTGACCTAGTCTTAAAAATCATCTTTCTCCACAGACATCATGTTTAGTACAAGTTGTGATTTGTGACTAAGTGACTCGAGCTAAAGTAATTGGAATTCCGTATTGGAATTATCTGAATTCCTTATAGAGGTATAGCTTTATTTGTCTTTTCCTTTGTGAGCTTTACGTGTATAATTCTCGAGGCATCTGTGTCCATGTTTACTGACATGTGGAAAAATCCATTTTGCAGAAGGAGACAATGAGAACAAGAGACACAAGTACAGGTGAGAAGAGGGTTTACAGACATATATATAGGAGTTAGAGGACAGAGAGAGAGAGAGATAAATAAAGAAGCAATGAAAGACATTTATTTTCCAATTCCAATCCTTGTGCTCCTGATTTGTGCTATTCTACTGTGTCTCTCCCCGCTACATAAACCAATAAAATCCTCTTTGTCTAAGGAAATTTGAGATGAATTTCTGTGATCTGCAACCAAAACAAACCTGGGATAGAAATTAATACCAGAAATAATGTTGGAAAAAGAAGACTTTCAAATGGAAAATTGGCTGAGTTGAGGTAGGCTAAGTTACAGGGATGATTCCATTGTCCCATAATGGAAATTGGCAACCTTTGTTATGTCACAAAAAGCAGGTTAAAAATTTACCTGTTAAACAAAAACATACATAAGGAGAACAGATTAGTGGTTACCAGAGGAAAAGGGGGTGGGCGAAGAGTTGGTAAAGGAGCACATG
Source organism: Diceros bicornis minor (assembly GCF_020826845.1). Classification (NCBI taxonomy): domain Eukaryota; kingdom Metazoa; phylum Chordata; class Mammalia; order Perissodactyla; family Rhinocerotidae; genus Diceros; species Diceros bicornis. The sequence continues at coordinate 18,878,908 of NC_080766.1, forward strand.
TGTATGGTGATGGATAAAAACTGGACTATTGGTGGTGAACACAATGCAGTCTGTACAGAAACTGAAATATAATAATGTACACCTGAAATTTACAAAATGTTAAAAGCCAATATGACCTCAATGAAAAAAATTTACCTGTTAAATCTTTGGGTTTCATGTGCTGACTGAGGCTGGAGCTATAGGAAACTTGCTGGAAAATGTCAGAATCCTTAGAGTAGATTTAAATTCTTTCTGTCAGTAAGGTCTTAAACAAATGACCCAAGTTCTTATATGAACTGGCCCATCCAAAATGAGAAAGGGCACAGCACACGGGTTTGTTGAGGGATCTTGTCATCTGGTCTTTCTCTGTCTCTCCTCATTTAGCTTGGGACAAAACATTAGGAAATGGCCATTAATTATGTGATCCCCAATGGTTTTGGATTGTTGGCAAGAGGAACAGAAGACAGAGAGAAGAGATGAAAAAATGGGAAGTAACTATTTCATAGACATATATGTATCAGGTTGAATTTGAATTCTCTAAATTTTAAATAACAAAATCTAATTCAGATCCGTTTGAACAAAAAAGAAACTTATTGGTTTATGGAACTCGAAATCCAATGACAGTCTGGCTGTAGATCCAGGGACTCAAACGAAGTCCTTATGACACAACTTTTTCTGACTATTCACTCTGTTTCCTCTGTGTTTGATCAATTCTTAGAGAGGTTCTTCTTTATTTGGAGAGAAAAGATGGTTGTTAATAGGTCCAGGTTTATATCCTCCCAGCTCCAATTCTAGAGAAGAACATTGTTCCTCTTTTCTAGTCCCTCAAGCAAAAATCCGGAGTAGTCTACTTGAACGCAATTGGCTTGACTTGTGCAATGTTGGGCAAATAACTTAATTGTCTCTATCTTATCTGTAAACTAGAAATAATAATTATAACAATAATAATAATACCTACCTGGTAGTATTTTTGTGAAGAATCGGAGTTAATTTATGTAAGACTTGGCAAATATAAAGTCCTATAAAAGGATAAGCTTCTACAATCCACTATAACCCACTCATGGTTGCCCAGCACACATAATAATGTATATTGGTAGCAATAATAGTAGCAGCATAGTAGTAATAGTAATAATTATTATTATAGCAATTGTTTTGAGCTACCCAGAATACTTTATGCTCATCGTCCTTAACAGTGCCAGTCAGCTTTACGGAATTTCTCCCTTTCTGCATGTAGTCATATTGGAGCTGCCAATCACAGGGCCCCTTTCCCCGCAGGATTTTAGATTAGCCAAGTGATGTAGGCAGGGTCACATGCAATACTGCATCTCCTAGACAGAATAATTATTCTAAAAGATGAACATATTCAGTCCAGAGAACTTCCTAGAGATTTTCTAAATAGGAAGTGAATGAGGATAGTTCTTGATTCTTCTTGGACGGAAAGCTGTAAATATGTAGACATGAGGCCATATGAGACCTTGTTTCTGCTATATGGAGATAGTCTGAGACAGGATTGAGAGGGAGCTGATGGCTTTGATTACCCAATTCCAGTCCCTAAAACCCAGTTCTTAGTTGTTTTGATTTTATTTTTAGCTACTTCATTATTCTTCCCAGTCATGTTCATAAAGAAATTCCATTTTTTTTCTTAAGCTAAGATGAGTGATGTTTCATTGCTCACAATCAGAAGTGACTGGAATAAGGTGGATGTTATTATAGCTAATGAGTACTGTACAGTTTGATAAATGCCTTACAGAAAGCAAGTCATAGAAAACTAATCTTCAGAGATCATTGAGACCAATGCTCTCTTAGTTATAGATGAGTAAATTGGTCTTAGAGAGGGTATGTTAGCTTGTGATTACAAGAAGAATCCAGCTGGCTGTATCAGACAGATCTTTGGACAATGCTAATATCGAGTGTGGCAATAGAGGGAGAGGTCAGGAGGAGAGAAGTGAACTACAAGTCCATGGTCCAGATTATAAGAAATTCTGGGGACTGATTCTTATTAACCAAATGCAGAAGATCAAATTCATAAACAAAAATGTCCATATTTTAATTTAGAATGGGAAATGAACATTGAACATGAGATATGCCAGCCATCTAAGGAGGCACTCAATTGCCTGTATATTCATTCGTTATTATACATACATATGTTACCTAATTCTTTATGCTGAGAGAGTCCTTAAGCAATGACATCTCAGTGGCAATAAGGATACCCAGCACCTAGACGTTGGTCTCTACATACCATTCCCTACTAAACACATCAGATGTGGCTGATTCTAGGGTTAAGACAGAGAAAATACAAGATGAGTCTGGAGCACCTTGTAGTATCAGAAAGTAAGAAAGTGCTCAAAAACAAAAAGATAGGGTTATTATCAAAGGGACAAAGGAGCCAACTCAAAAGACCCAATAGCCAAAGCAACAAAAATGTAAGCCACAAAATAAATAATGTAGTATTGGATTATAAACCAAAGTATAAAATAAATATACATGACTCCATATTGATATAAATAAATGATTGATAAGTAAACAGAGGAGAAGAGACAAATCTCCCTTACAGGAGAATTCCAAATAATATATGTAGGTTCTCCCTCCTACAGGAGGTAGAGCTTGATTCCCATCCCACCCCCTACACCTAAGAGTGGGCTAGACCTAGTGACTTGCTTCCAAAGAACAGAGTAGGTAATGGGAAGAATAGCAAGTTTTTAGTAGAGAAACCTGGCAAACACTACTTTAACCAAATGATAAAGGTTAACATTGTTAGTGAATTCATGTGAAATCAGGTAACACCTTATATGATGTTTCAAGAATGGTGCTTCACCTTGTTGGTATTTTTTGAAACACATAACTCCAGTCTGATTATGAGAAAATCATAAAACAACCTCAGATCGGGGAACATTCTATAGGATACCTGGCCAGTACTTCTCAAGGATCTCATAAAAGAAAGACTGTGAAATAGTCATAGACCAGAGCAGACTGGGGAGACTTGACAACTAAATGCTGATGAAACATGAATAAAGTCTGGAGTTTAGTTAAGACATAAGCAGTCATTTACCAATGTCAGTGTCTTAGTTTTGACAAATGTGCTATAATAATGTAAGATGTTAACCACTGGGGAAATTGGCTGAGGGGGTTCATGGGAACTCTCTGTACAATCTTTGCAACTTCTCTGCAAATCTAAAATTATGCCAAAATAAAATGTTCATTAAGAAATGGATATGCTTAACAAATATTTTCATTAATTTATGAACTGTACTTTTTGACTGTAGGAATATTTCTGTTAAATGTGATTATGTTTGGGTTAAAATATATGGAAAATACATCAATACATTTTTCTGCTTTGTGCCTTCTTTTTCTAGCAATACATAAAAGACTGCAGAATCTCTCATGTCATCCCTTATTGTAGTCCCTTAATTCACAATATGTATCTGAAATTAGTAGAAAGACACAAAGGAAGCACTGGCATTTCTACTTTCATAAACACTGTTAGGAGGTCTTCCTGGCCACAGCAAGTGGGTGGTTTCAGTGTTTGCTTCCCAGCATGGGTCTTACTTGAATAATGTTGGCAAATTACATATGACTTTATTAAGCACCTTTCACTTTTCAGAAAAAAACTACTTTTCATTAAATGTAAAATAATAATAGTTAAATTCATAATGACACCAACTATCCATCACAAGGACCATATTCTTTTTTTCAACTACTATAGAAATCCCCTTAGACTTGTGTTGAGCCTGTTGCAAAGTCTAAATACAACATAAATTATCTCCACTTGACTTTTCCAAACCTGAATGTAAAGTAAACATAAAATCCTAGAACTCAAATTACTGTCTAGAAGAAATTTGGGGTAAAAGCATTAATTAAAAATGTTTTCTATGAAGAATTTATAGGTGAAAAGAGAGCCCAAGAGCTGCTTCTAAAATTTGTTTGAGGGGCTGGCCCCGTGGCGTAGTGGTTAAGTGTGCATGCTCCACTGCTGGCAGGCTGGGTTCAGATCCCAGGTGTGCACCGATGCACCTCTTGTCAGGCCATGCTGTGGCGGCGTCCCACATAAAGTGGAGGAAGATGGGCACGGATGTTAGCCCAGGGCCAGTCTTCCTCAGCAAAAAGAGGAGGATTGGCACTGATGTTAGCTCAGGGCTGATCTTCCTCACACATAAATAAAATAAAATAAAATTTGTTTGAACCTATGAACTAAGCAGATTTATGAGACAAAGAGATGAAAGTATCATTTTTTTAAAAAATCCAAATAATAGTAACAGTAGTAATTGTGGTAAAATCAAGCTTTGGTAGTAAAACTATTAGCAAACTTATGCGCTATTTTTAACTCTCAAAAATTATGCTGCTGTTGCTTTATTTATCTTTATGATGCTCTGCAGAGAGTTCTTCCCTGAAAAACTTGAAATATGTTATATCTGATGATCTCTGAGAATTGAGCAACTAGAATTATTGCATCCTGTTGCTTAAACTGATGCTGCTATGAAAAATCAATTAATTAAACGAGTAAGCAAAATGAGTTGGGTTTTTAGATCTTTTCTTCATCTAGCTTATGTGTGTTCTTAATTTTTTTCAGAAGTAAAAAAGTAGGGCTTTTGTAATAAAAATTAGTAAAAATTATTCTTAACACACAAAATTGAATAAGACTTCCACTCACTGGACTAATTAACGATAAATAGAAGTATTGCTCATTAACGCTTACATTTAGCTATAATTCAAGAGGTTTTGGGAACTCTGAGATTAATCCCAAATTCCAAACATATTTGGAAAGAAGATATGCTGTATCCTTAAAAATAAGCAATATAAATTGATTTTCCTGTGTCCTTTTATTCTGTTGTTTTCTGGAGCCAGTTTTGTTACTAGAACTTTCTGTTTCCAACAATCTTTCACAGTTGCTGATAAAAGAGCTAACTTAATTTAACTCTCAATCAAGCAAGAAAAATCTTTGTCCAAAAATCACAGAAGGGCCGGCCCCGTGGCTTAGTGGTTAAGTGAGCGCGCTCCACTGCTGGCGACCCAGGTTCGGATCCCGGGCTCGCACCGATGCACTGCTTCTCTGGCCATGCTGAGGCTGCGTCCCACATACAGCAACTAGAAGGATGTGCAGCTATGACACACAACTATCTACTGGGGCTTTGGGGGGAAAAAATAAATAAATAAAATCTTTAAAAAAAAAAAAATCACAGGAAACTCAGCATTTGAGTAGGCCATCCTGACCTCCAATGCAACTTGTATAAAGTTGAAATCATCATTTACTAATTTCCTCAAACGCTAAAAACCTATACACAACACTGCTGTTATTCTATTCTTTAGATGTGAGAAATCTTGGAGAAACTTTTAAAGAAAGCATTTTCCTTTTTTGCAAACTTTAAAAAAAATTAATCACCAAAGTTACCCGTTTATTTTTTGATATGTCTTTTGGAATCACAGCTTCTTTGCTATTCTGCCCATAACCAACGTGATCCAGGGATTCAGCTTCTCACATCTGGACTACCAGGCAATCTTCCTGTCTTCAGTCTTTCTAGTGAGATAGTCTATTGAGACAATTGAGATTGTCATCCAGCAACGGCCCCTACTATGTCTACCATACTAGGACTAAGGGCCTCTGCCAGGATTTCAGGATAATCACACTGCCCTTTACTTATCTGTTTATCTTACTTTCCACTCCAGTCAGGTTTTCTCTGTCCCCTAAACATGTCACACTTTTTCTAGTTTTTGCCTATCTTAACTCTATCTAGAAACTTTTCTTATCTGTCTTCTAGCTAAAGGCTCATATCAAGGCTTTATCCTTTCAATCCACTCATTGAGTTGGCTTTGACCCACTGCACTTATAGTCAATACAATACATTTACTATCAGTTATTGACTGTTTTTTATGTACTATTTAAAGTTTTATCCTCAAACAGGTTATGAATACTTGAGGAGTTGAGGCCATGTCTTATGTTCAGCTGTCTCTCTCACAGTGTTTGTATAGTGGTAGATTCAGTCGATATTTGGCCATGCACAAAAGCTGTTTTAGAGTCTCAGGGAATTTTATTTTTTATAAGTGATAGCAAACATGGTTTCCTTCACATTCTCATTTGAGATGCAGTCACAGAACGGTGAAGAGGAAGATGAAAAGATCAGTGCTAGTGTAAGTAATTCTCCTTCCATTTTAGCTGTCAAAATAAGGACCTTGTGGTGTATATGTGCAGGATGTAAGGGAGCATGATGGAACAAAAAGCTCTCTTGGTTTTTACCCAGAGCCTACCATTATGTTCAAGCAAGCAAGCAGGTTCTTGGCTAGTACGTCCTTTTCAAAGTGAATATTCTCATTTTGTAATGTGGTTAGAGACTATGTGAGCATAACACAATGGGGTTAAGTAAGAATTTCCCCCTTCTACTCTCAGAAATTGGCAAAAAGCAACAAAGATAAGAAAAAAGAATGCAAAGTCAACAAAATATAAGCCCCTTAGCAATGTTGGCTAAAGAAGTGGTATATCCAGGATATAAATCCAATACTTGGAAGAGTCTCTGTACTTGAGTTAATTTCAAGGAGAAACCAAGAAGATGAGACTCAACAGCAAAACACACAGTCAAGCCATATTTGCAGGAAGCAGTCTGTTGTTGACGCGAGTAGGGATCAGAGAGTTTGAATTCTGAGCAACCCCACAGCTGTCAATCTCAGTTGACTGAGCTAAGGGGGTGGGAAGGTGGTCATAGCCAAGGGAACTCATTTGCATAAACAACTTAGGGATGGTAGGAAAATATCTGCTTGCCTTGCAATATGGTCCTTGCTCTTGCCCATATAAAATTTTTACAAATATTTGCAAAACCCTCACATCAGCCTGAGTAAAGAGAATAAAAAGGAGCCCAAACAAAAATAACACAAGGGAAAAAAGAGATGAAAATTAAAAATTATAAATGATTATAGAAAACACAATGCATATGTAATTCAAACAAAGAGGATCCAAATATGCATACTTTGTATCCCAGAAGAAAAATAAATGAAATAATGTAACAGAAAAAAGTTTAAATGAAGTTGAGAGAATTACTAATGTAGTAAATAAGAATGGATCTGCATATCAATCTAGGAAAAATAAACAGAGAATGGATGAGGAAAGTTGCTTGTAATCAGACTGGAAAACAAATTAAAATCAAGACTTCTATAAGAGGAAATAGAATGTCAGGCTGACCTCACATTTCTCCAACATCCAGGACTAGAAAATAGTGGAACAATGCCACAAATAACTTATGGAAAGAAATATACACAAAGCCAATGTATGTGCACATATAAAAGCAATGAAAAACATTTTGAGCATGTAGGGACTCAGTGAACATTGTTCTCAGAAAGCTTTCTTGTAGAGAGTACTTGAGAATCAACTTTAGTCAACCAAGATATGAATTGAGAAACAGTAGTGAATGGATCATGCACAGTGTTAAATACAAACAAATCAAGCAAACATGCTTATAGAAAAGAATATCAATATTGTAAATTTGACAAAGCCAAAAATGATATAAATCATAGTATTCAGTAAGAAAAGGGAATGAGAAAGCCTTAAGTAGGATAATTACACTAATTTGCTCATTTTTAAGGCTAAGAATCCAAAGAGATCATTTATTTTCTTAAAAAATTAAATAAAATTATATAATCAAAGGTAAATAACATAACCAAAGTTAAGTGGTGGAAAAAAGGAAAGAGAAGAGGAAGACAGAATCAATGTATAATTACATCATTGTTTATGGTAAGGAGTCAATAAATACTGCATAAAATACAGAAGAATTAGTCTGTTATTAAAAAAATAATTATTCAGCCTTAAAAGGAAGGAAATTATGACACATGCTACAACATGGATGAACGTTGAAGACAATATGCTAAGTGAAAAAGCCAGTCACAAAAGGACAAATACTGTATAATTCCACTCATATGAAGTACCTAGAGTAATCAAATTTATAGAGATAGAAAATAGAATGGTGGTTTCCAGGAGCTGAGGGGAGACGGGAGTAGGGAGTTCGTGTTTGATGGGTATGGAGTTTCAGTTTGGGAAGACGAAATAAGTTCTGGAGATGGATGGTGGTGATGCTTGCTCAACAATGTGAATGTACTTAATGCCATTGGCTATAAATTTAAAGATGGTTAAAATAGTAAATTTTATGTTTTGTATATTTTACCACAATTTAAAATATAATTTACAAAAGACACGTAATAAACTCTGGTGTATTTACTATGAAGTTACTGAAACTTAAGCTTCAAGTCCCCTCTTTTGCACAGACTTCTACATTTTGTTGTGATTCTTTTCCTGGTTGTAAAGAAATTTTCACTTGCCTAGTTAATTTCATTTCATTAATTTCTATTATTTTTCTTAAGAAAGTTCCTTCCAAATTGTATAAGCTTTAGGTCCCACAAAACCTGGATCCACTCCTGATTTTAAAGGTAAACATCAGGAAAAAAAATACACGAAGCACAGCACACACACAGCACAAACAATAAGCAAATAAAAGGGTCATTAAACATCTAACGAGATTGTTTGAACAACTATGCAAATAGAATAATTATATATATCAGAACAGAACTAAGATGAAATATATCCTGATTTTAAAAACTATAAATGGACCAAATTCATTTATTAAGATGAAAACACTCCCATTTGGATTATTATAAATATTCATCTATACAGTGTGTACCAAGAATCTCCTAAAACAGACTCAGAGAGATTAAAAATAAAAGGATAGGAAATGTGTAGTAGACAAATGAAAACCAAAAATGAATCAGGAGCCACAATCTTAATATCAGACAACATAAAATCAAAGGAAAAAGCACTAAGCAACATAAGATATATGACTATATAATGAATGAGGATGAAATCCACAATGAACATTTTAACAGGTGATTTTCTATGCACAAAAGGATATAGCATCAACAATCAAGCAGGAAAAAACCTAATGAAAATACCTGAAGAAAGTGGTATGAATGCATTAGCAGTAGGTAACTTTTGTTCACCTCTTAAGTGCATAATAGATCAAGTAGTCATAAAATAAGGTCCTATATGGTAGACTTATGTATCAAAATTAATGAGATGTACTAATTGATATTATGTCAACTTTATTCCCTGAATATTAAGAACAAGCCTAGATTTTCTAGTACACTTGGAACGTTCACATTAGGACACACGCACCCCTAGGAGCTGAAACCAGAGTAGTAAATGAGCAGCTATGATTGTCCTGAGGCTGAATGCTATAATTAGGAACCTTGAGTTTTGGGGAAATAAATGGGTCCTCACAAGACGGGCAGATAAATCTGAGAGCCCTGCACAGGCTGGGCACATCTAAGTCAGTGTCAGTGAGAGTCTTGGTTAAAACAGCAACAATGACAACAACAAATGTGCCAACTAATAGAACCAGTCTCTGCTACAGCTCTGGATGGAGTAAAAATAGTATTTCCTGAACATGATAAGCATAGGCCTACCTCATTAACTGAAGCCACCTGACTAGGTCAGGGGCTTCTCAAGTTGAGAAATTAATTTAAAGTTGCATTTTGTTAGCATCCTTCGGTACTAGCAGAGGCAACCTCAGTTCTTCTCTGGAGATCCTTAACCCAGTAGCACAGAAATTTCGAAGATAAAAGCCAGCAACTAGATTTAATAATTAACAAATGCCAAATACAGAGAGAGACAAGTTACCATGGTCAGGAAACAAAAGAAGCAACAGGAAAATAATTTGGTTTATCAGATACTGGAATAACTAGACAACAAAATATAAAATAAATATGTATAAAATATTTAAGGCAATATAACTGAGAAAAATGGTCAAATATGGAGACTATAATTGCTGAAATGTCTAGTTAGTTAGGGGGAACTGGTGATAACTTGCCATGGATATAGCCATTACACTAATAATAAGTATAGGATGCTTCCCACCATTTGGAAATTTTCATAACACAAAATGATGAAGAAATCCAACTAAAGGACTCTATAAACTAGACTTTATATGGCAAAAACAAATCTTTCCCCTCCATTCCCAATGGACAACATTGCAATTCTATTGCTTTTCTTCTAAGAGGAACTGGTAATCACCTATCCAGGAAAATTGCCCTTTGAAACTACTATCTAAATACTATCTAAATACTAAATACTAGCCTTTGGTTACTCTTGCCAAATTCAACTAAAAATTGCGTAAAGGTCATTTTAACATTACCTCTGTGACTAATAATGATAGACGTGTACACCCTTGGCTATCGTCACAGCTCGTATGGCCTGGAGACACATTTTCAAGTTTAAAAAAATGGCTTATGAGTGTGTTATCTGTCCAAAAATACATCTGTTAGCAATGTACTGTATAAATTTTACAGTTGGTGAAAAACTTTAATATAGGCTTTTGTAAACTGAGATTACATGGAAAAGGAAAATAACATTTTGTGTTGTCTTCTGGGCCTCTTTCCTTTTATTTCTCTGAGTCAGCAGCATGTACAGGCTTATATCTTGGAGTGGTCAGCCAAACCCTGCCAACGTTTTGCCCAATGTGAAATTCCTATTTAACAAAGAATCTAGGGCCTTTTTTTTTTTTTTCAGCATGTTGGCCCATGTCTACAGACTTACAAGTAACAAAACAAATTGCTCAAATGGAAAATCTTAATTTAAAAATACAATCAATGCCAACCACAACTCCTTCATACGATCTTTGAGAAAGTCCCCCCTTCTCCAGGAATGCATTTAATTGGCCGTAGCTGGAGACTGAACGATACTCCCCGAAGTAGCACTATAACTCCATCTTGAAACTCCAACTGTTTAGACTGGCTTTTCTTAAAATACCGACCTTATCTATTAAAAGTCTGCACTGTACAATTTCTTCTCATCTCCCATTCTGGAAACCTAATAGCCAGATATTCTTCTTGTCTCTGGCAGTTACGACTTCAGCATTTGACATAGTATGAGATTTATAATCTTGACAGCATGACCAGAGGTTACCTGTGCTATTGAGAATACAGCAGCTGTGGCCTCGCGTGTCCTGAGAAAGCCATGTCCAGGGCAACTGTGCCGGAGGGAGGGGGGCATCCCAACCAGACTGCTCCCGTGATTGCTATTTTCCTGCTGTATCTTTCCTTGCCTTTGCTTGTTTATTTGGCATCTCCATCTATTGTGCAAGTTATCAGAGAGCCTTCTAATATGTTCCTTTCTGCTCAGACTAGAGTCAGTTTCTGTCATTTGCAGTCAAGAAGCCTAACTGACATAATATGTCATCTAAAAAGTAAAGTCTCAGTTACGAAGGATGCATGTTTTTTTTTAGCCATTTGTTCCGTGTAACGCAAATGAATTTACTGTATGTAGGTACCATTTCCCTCTATCCTCATTTTCCCAGCTTTCTCATTTCTGAGTTTATATATCAATAAGGAGACTACAAAATTAAATTTGTCTAACATATGCTTAGCTTCTCTTTTTCATTGCTGTGAAGCATATGTAGTGCAAGGGATTAGGGCACAAGCCAGAAGATAACAATTATTAGACTTAAATCCAATATCAAGTGTCCTGTGAATGCATTTCTTGGGGGACAAAATGAAAAGTATTTGAACTGTTTCACTCTGATACCAGCTGCTTAAGCAATTGTGGACTCTGTCATATTGAGCTCCTAAAGGAATCTATGAAGTGCAGAAACAATGGAAAAATCAAAAGTGATGGAAAAAAGTTGTATATGATAAGGGGAAGGAAATAAACTTTAATATTTTTCAAGTAATATTTAACACTTTTTTAAGTGTTTACTCTGCATCGGGTGCTTGAAGTGACTCAGATCAGGGTTTTTTAACCTCAGCTCTGTTGACATGCTGGGTGGGATTTCTTTTGTGAATTGTAGGACGTGTAGCAGCATCCTTGGTCTCTACGCACTAGATGCCAGTTGCACCCCTCTCCCTCATTTATGACCAACAAGTGTTTCTAGACATGGTCAATGTCACCTGGCAGGGGATGGGGAATCACCCCTGGTTGAGAACCACTGCTTTAGATGAAGTTAATCCTCAGAACAAACCCATGAGATAGGAATTATCATTACCTCCTTTTACAAAAGGAGGCACCAGTGTTTGGTTAGTCAACCAAACAAACAGCTAATAGGTGGGAAAACTGGGATTCAAACCTAGGCAGTCTGACTGCAGAATTTTTGTTCACATTATTTGTCAGTTGTACCCAAAATGGTTGGGCTCAAGGGTTAGTTGAATTCAAAGGTTTATTGAATTCATCTACACACACAATTCAGAAAAAATTATACATTCTACTAATGTCTTCTGATGTTTTCTTTGCAGAAGCCCCCTTAGGTATTCAGTGCCAGGCAAAGATTCCCAATATTTAAGCTCACATTTAAGTCATCATTTCTGGACTTTATACACACTTTTAAAAAGCTTCGGTGGGAAAAAGATGTGGAAATATAACTTTAAAAAAGTCAATGTTGGTATCTTCTAAAGTGAAATTAATAGCACATAGACAATTTCAACCCCTTCCTTTGAACATATTAGCGACCTTGGCTGTGAGTGGACTCAGTTCCATCCCAGCACAGCCCCACCTCATGTTCAAGACCTTGCTTGCCTGGTGGAACCAAAATAGCAACTCAGGTTTTGGCTTAAAGCTCTTTAAAGTGGAATACCCACAGAGCTTATGTGAGAAGAAGTTATGTGAACTTGTGCTGTTTCAGTCTATTTTTCTAAATTTCAAAGACCTTTGTTCCCCACCCTCCTCAAGAGTGTAGGTGTGTGGAGTGTAGGTAAAAGAAGGTAAGAAAAGAGGAATTTGGAGAGGGAAAGAGAGTGAGGAAAAGGATATAGGAACTGAAATTTTTTACTTAAAAGCAATTTTTCTCCCTTAGAACATTTTCTATAGTTTTAATTTAAATATAAAATTAAAATTTAAACATCATCTGTAACTTGAATTGGCAAAGTAATTAGATAATTTCTGCCAAGAATTCTGCTTCTAGTAAACAAATAAACAAATCTATAAAATGTCACTTTTCTTCCGGGACTCACAAAAATTTTATACTTGGTAGCTTAATATACTGAAACATAATTTTCAATGTATTTCAATATAATTTTCAAAGACTACTGTGTAAGTCTTTGTAAATTTCTAAGTTGGCTAGAACTTAAGGAGCAGGTGGAATGGAGATTGAACTATTCTTGCAAATTTAGGAGAAATGGTTCATTGTAGATGGAAATTCCAAAGAGCATGCTAAGAACGTAGTGGCTATGGAGTCAACGCAGGCCATAATTGAGTTTTTATTTGCTCTTTACAGGACTTAGGCAAAGCTTTATTCTCTTAGCATAGTACACACAAGATGACATTTTTCAGCAGTCTGACTTTTCAATTACGGATCTTTTGGAAAGCTAATGATGTCTGTATTGTTAATACTGCCAACATTGTGTCAGTACGTTGAAGACCCTGTGATATTAAATATGCTGATGTAAAAATATATGTTATTTCTGCTCAGCCGTGTGCAAACAATCTGGCTGAAGTGCTGGAATTATAGGAAAATCCTCTCTAGAGATAAAAGTAGAATGGAATTCTGTTGAGAGCAGTTAAAAGGCTCTCTTCTTTTAAGTGGTTTCTTGAAGTACTGAGGCCAAAATTTTAGAAGTTAATTACATGAAGTCTCTCACTCAAGACTTCTTGTTAAAGTTGTAATATTCTTACTTTGGGGGTGGGGAGGACATCATTAGACATTATTTAGACAATCATTTAGAACTTTAAAAAATCTATACAAATTGAGTTTTTAATAAAATGATTGATGATGTTTAAAGTTTCAAGAGAGTGGCAATAACAATTCTTCAGGCAGCAAGATATAAGGATCTGAGACTGAATATTTTCCATCACGTAATTACTATAACAAAGCTAGGATCCTATTCTTAATGTTTACCCTTTGCAGTAACCACTCATTGATTGGTTATGAGTGTTGGCCATTGTTCAGTGTGATGGGTTCCAGATGTTTAAATTCAGTGACAGCTCATTGATAAAATGAATTACAGCCACCAAAGCAACAAACTACAAGCACATTCTTCTCACAAGTAAAAGGAAAAATAAATGTGATACTTAATCACGTATTTAAAATATCACTCTTCTAGATTCTTTTTATTATATTTTTATTACTTAGTTCCAAATCTCTTGCCTAATATATCTCTGTTAGACAATAAATTCTCATAATGACATTATTTCCCATGTATAAAAATGTCTGTCTGACATTTTCAGAGAATAAACTTTATTTGGCATGAAATTACAGTGCATGCTACGCTTGAAAAAAATTTCACTTGCTGGTAATGACCAAATGGAACAAAGTATTTGGCACAGAATAGAAACTATCTAATGCTAACAACAACAACAACAACAACAAAAAATGGGGAAGAAAGGTTTTGTTATGAAAGAAACACCAGAAAGAGCACATTATTAAAAATTTCTGCTATTTTAAAATAGTATGGTAATATTAATTTAGAGGTAGTTAAGAAAAGTGTGTGTCATAAATAGATAAACATTATTCCCTAGGCCATCACTATAATATAAATATTAGAATATATTCTTGGATGTTATTATTTAATAGAATTTTTATAAAGTTTTAGTAAATACCTTCACTTATATTGCATGACAGAAATATTTAGTATTTCTTTTCAGTCTATGTAAATTGTTATGGTGAGTATCCCATATATAACTTCCATATAGTAATAATAATAAATACTAGTTAATATTTAGAAAATTATAAAATAAATATAAGCAGAGGTTAGGAAAGGTAATCTTTCTCTAGAGGGCAAATTCTGAGTGGTGTTTATTGAATTATTGATCCTGTTTTGCTCATATTTCCAGTGGAAATGAGTTTGATAATGGTAGGAAAGTGAAGAATGGGCACCCACCTAAAATTAAAGACTCAAATTTATCATTGCATAGTAAAATTTAAAATGAGTATTACCTTTCAAAGTAACTGCATAATGACAGGAAAACTTTCTGGAAAAATCTTTTCATACTAGGGAAAACAAAGATTATCTTTTTTTTTTAACTATAAAAAATGAGAATGGTGGGGCTGGCCTGGTGGCGTAGCAGTTAAGTTTGCGCACTTCGATTTCGCAGCCCAGGGTTCACAGGTTTGAATCCCGGGCATGGACCGATGCACCGCTCATCAAGCCACATGTGGCAGCATCCCATATACAAAATAGAGGAAGATGGGCACGGGTGTTAGCTCAAAGTCAGTCTTCCTCAGTAAAAAGAAGAAGACTGGCAACAGACATTAGCTCAGAGCCAATCTTCCTCACACACACAAAAAATGAGAATGGTGATAAGTAATCACCATTACTGGAAAAAGGTCATCAAAATTTTGATATAGTTAGAAATATTTTTGCAGAGAAGGGAGTTTTTTGGGGGGAGAATGGCAGATGCACACAAGATGGTTATTAAAAACTTTGATAATCTTCAATATTAAAGGTGATTCAATTATAGAAATAGCCCAAAATGTAGTAAATAATTAACAAACTGAGTAAACTTTTGTCTTGTTTTATTTTGTTTTTTAATGGGTGTTGTGATTAATTTTTGCATGATAAACTGCTGCTAAAGGTAATCCTAAATGGCTCTGTAAAGTATTTTAAGTTATAACATAAATTGATTTTCTTCTTTGAATGATTTATCTCCCTTGTATTAGTTTTCTGTTGCTGCATAACAAATTGCACAAATTTAGCATTGTAAAGCAATAGCTTATAATTCTGAAGGTCAGAAGTATGGACATGGCATGACTCGGTTTTCTTCTGAGAATCTCACAAGGCTAAAATCAGAGTGTTGTCTTGGCTACCTTCTCGTATGGAAGGTGGGGTCCTTTTCCAAACACACGTATTTGGGCAGGATTCAGTTCCTTTAAATTGTAGGACTGAGGTCTCTGTTTCTTTGCTGTTTGTCATCCAGAGTCCACTCTCAGCTCCTAGAAGCCACTCACATTCTTTGCCATGTGGCTCCCTCCATCTTCAAAGCCAGCAACCAAGTATTTCTCTCATTAAATTGCTCTCACATCTTGAATCTCTTTTGCCCAGGGCCCCCTTGATTAGGTCCAGCCCACTCAGGAAAATTACCCTATATTAAGGTCAAATTATTTGGAAACTTAATTACATCTGCAAAATCCGTTTGTCATATAATACAACATCATCACAGATGTCTCATCATGATCACAGGTTCCACCCACAAATAAGGTAGGAGATGACACAAGGGTGAGGGTCATTAGGATTCATTCTGGAATTCTGCCTACCACGTGCCTCCTAACTAGACTGTCCACTTCCTTCAGTCTCTGATCTGCTGCCAGATAGTTCCTGTTTTTTCTAAATGCAAATATGATCAAGTTGATCAACACATCACCAAAATCATCCCTTCCATAAGTGCTTAAAATATTTTGTTGGCTTTCATTTTTTTATACTTATGATAGCATTATTGTTTCTTCAAATATTTTCTGCCTTTCAAATCTTCATACTCAGTGCTCCTGTTCTATTTACCTACATTCAATCCATTTTTAGACTTTTATTCCCTCCAGGCTCCCTCATGTTTGAAATGTTTATTTTTCCAAACCTGCTGGCTACCTCTCCACTATACAGGCATATTGTTTATTTTTAGGTTCATTAAGATTCCAGCTCAGCCTCGTGTCCTTTAAGAACCTTTCCTATCACCTTGCCCCATCCCTGTCACCTTCAGTCTGGGACAGGTGCCTGTCCTCTGTGATCCCACATGACTTGTGTGAAATCTCCTAACATCGTTCTGCATTTTGGTTCTCTCTACTCCACTGGATTGTGACCCTGTTGAGGAAGAACCTTTCTGAACTTTCTGCTGTATCTCATTTGTTCTATTCCTGGTGTCAGCCATAGTGCCTGTGACCAAAAAAAAATGTTGAATTCATGAAATTTTGGAATTTTCTAATTATTTAAACCATGTCTATAAGACACAAATAAATGGACTATTATGTATTCTGGTTATTTCAGTTACCTTATGGATTAGACAAGATCAACAGTATATTGACTTTTATAATCAAGTGGAAATTTTTTTTGCTGAGGAAGACCAGCTCTGAGCTAACATCTATTGCCAATCCTCCTCCTTTTTTTGCCCCCCAAAGCCCCAGTAGATAGTTGTATGTCATAGCTGCACATCCTTCTAGTTGCTGTATGTGGGACGCGGCCTCAGCATGGCCAGAGAAGCGGTGCATCGGTGTGCGCCCGGGATCTGAACCTGGGCCGCCAGCAGCAGAGCGCGTGCACTTAACCACTAGGCCATGGGGCCGGCCCCAAATCAAGTGGAAATTTGACTTTCATAGAGCTAATTCAATAATTGGCTAGGTAAATGTTTATTATGTTTGTATAACTGGAAACAAGGTATTAATTATACCTTTATTGTGCCCAGTTAGTAGAATAGATAATACTGGAATATAGATCAAATAGCAGATCAACGAAAAGGACCCCATAAATGAGACATAATTAATGAGGCAAAAAGATAAACTTTTAGCAAAGACACAAATAGATGTATTTTTGCTTTAAAATATTGGAATGATGTTGGCTGCACTTTATATCCTAATTTATAGTTTTTTATTTTAATTCATTACTTTAAGAAAGTTTCTAGGGTTAGATAATTGCTTTAAGAATCAATTCTCCTAGGTCTGCCACCCACACAAAAGCATTTGTATAATTTCTTTCTTTTATCAACACTGATTAAATGGCCACTCTGCTGCCAATGACCCTTTACCTATTCACTTTAACATTTTTCTTTCTTTTTAGTGAATGGCAAATAGGAAGCAAAAAAGAAGCTCTTAATTTCCCCATTTTCATTATATCATTTTATAGGCATTTTACCATGCATGAGTAGATATTGCTAACAAAATATATCCTACAATGCAGATGGTAGAATTATAGAAACAATTCTTAAGGAAAACAATCTGTTTAGACAAATGAAGTCCCTATCATCAAATACAAAGCACGCACACACACACATGCACACACATCACCCAAATGTGAAAAAAATATATTTTAGAGAGAATTTTTTTGTTGATACCAAAGAATAAGAATGTAGTCCTTTACACTGATTGAGTGTAAGCATTTGGATATGTTTTGGGAGGAGAAAAATACTTTAAGCATCAGCATTTATAAATTAAGTTGTAAGAAATACCTCACCGGGTGTTTACACAACACCTCAGCAAGCTACAGTAACAGAATCATATAAACCCATTGCACGAGTGTGGAAAAATCTTTAACAGTTTACACCTGGCTACTCTCTGAATGTGTTATCAAGCCTTTCATTAAAAGGAAAAATCAACACTGTATCTTTCATTCAGATGGATGCTATAGTCTTTAAATAGATATTCCTTTTCTACATTCCACTTTTAAGTAATTGACAGTTTACATTAGTTGTCAAGAGCTTGTGTTTTTACAAAAATTCCAAGTAGAATAAACATTTATAGGTGACTTTTACACATCTGAAAATATTTATATGAGAATTGATCATGCTCTTTTTAAGAGTGATGAATCTGAGAAAAAGTGCCTTCTCTCTTCTCTATCTCATTTTTACTTATGAGTAATAAAATTCTTGCAAGGATTATTTTAATTGTAATGCTTGCATTAAAAATAACTTCTCTGGATTATATTTTTTATAATTTTCTTTCCTCAAAAAGTGATGACTTTTCCCCTTGCATCTCACACTTTTACAATGAGGACAAGATTTTTCTTCTGGGAGCTCTTCACATGTAATTATCAGTTATTCTTTGCCTTAATTTATTAAACTACATTCAAATAAGTCTATTTTAAAACTTAAAATTTCCATATTACATATTTAAAAATTCAATGTAAGAAACCTTATAAATATGAAAATTATATTGATCTTCTGACCTAAGAAAAAGTGAAATGCTAAGGGGTAGTTCTTAGCCTTGGTTATTTACTAGAAACACCTAGGGGCAGGCTGAAACTCCTCTCATTCTGGCTGCACCTTGGACCAATTACATCAAATTGAAGTGTGGGAACTTGGCACCAATATTTTTGAGAATTCCTAAAAGTTTCCAATGTGCAAACAAGATTGAGAACCACCACTCTAAACTAGTGTCCCTCACTTTGTTGTACATTAGAATTATCTGTGGAGCTCTTAAAACTTCTTTAAAAAAATCCCAAACCACACTCCACACCAATCAAATCATGTGGGAGGTCCCAAAGCATGGGACCTGAGGATCAGCATCTTTTAAATGTTTCAGATGGTCCCATTGTGTAGCCAACGTTGAGAACTAGTGCTTTAGACTGAAAATCTGTTTAGATATATTGGTACTCTATGTTAGTGTGTTGTTTTGGTTTTACGAGGTAGGGGAGCTGGTGGGAAAGATGGCAGGAAGGGAAAGAATACCATGGCAATTTTAACAAATGCTACTTGGAAAATTCTGTATATTTAAGAGCAATTTAATTACGACTTAACATGTATAGAAGGTGAAACACATGTAACGGAGAGTTTTGCACGAAAACAAAATAAAAGTGTTTAACGAAGATCTGGAAGTTTTTCTTTCAGAATTGGAAGGGAACATATGAACCATTATGTAATCCATCCTTTATATTTTTCACAGATGAAGTATACCATAAAGGGAACAAGCGTATGTTAAAGCAACTGTTATTGAACATTTATTTCCTTTTCTTACGCATCGTGCCCTTTTGTTGAAAAACTGTTAAGTGATAGATGGTTAATTTCTTTATATCCTTAGGTCGTATAAGATGTACCATTTTTAAAAGCTGTTCTGACATTTTAGTTTGAATTGAGCTTGGATCCTTCCAAGTTCTATTACCATATAGATTAAGTTTCAATCCAAGTTTTAAAATTTACAGTTATGTTTTTTCAACAAGCATTCCAAAGAAAAGTTACAGTCGGGTCAATTTCTTAAAATGTGCTAGAATAAAAAACCTAAATAATCGTGAACTTTCCCCCCTAATCATTATGTTTGTCCCTATATATGTCTAAATAATTTTTGATGGAGTTCATAGTCAACTGTGATAACAGAGGTAGACTTGCCCCAAATTTTCTTTGCATAATTCTTGCTGTAGCAAGTAAACTGCCAATTCAGTATAATGTAAAAGATACATAAATTCTAAAATATGGAATAAGTTAAGTTTTGAATAAGTTTTCTTATTCCTTGGTGAGAAGGGCTGTGAAAATTATATATTGATATTTGGAACAAAAGTAAGAGTTTTGCTAAATAGATCCATCATGTTCTTAAACTCCTATTTCTACATTGTCATCAAAATCATCATCTAGCCCTCAAGGGGTGTTATAATTATATAGGTGCAGATACCCTCTGCAGGGCTCCTATATCGCACACATACACACTCACACACACACACACACACACATCATGTAAAGATTTCTTAACAATCATTTCTGCACTGGCTTTTGAAATTATGGGGGTAATTATATTCCTACTCCCTGATTTTAATCATATTTCAATGATCAAACATTCTACAAACAGGATTAAAACACATCCATGTTTTAATCAAGATCATTTTCCCTGTTGGAGCTATGGTTTGCATCAAGGGCAAATGTATGAACTCAGCTTGAAAATCATTCAAGAGTCTAGAATAACTGTGGCAAATCATTTAACCAAAATTCTACACAATCAGCCAAAAACAACTTGTGTCTTTGACTCATGGTAATTTACTCAAACACTCCCCAGTCAGGTTGGATTAGTTTTCTGGAGATAAGTGTCTATACCAGATGACTTCGTAAAGCCCTCTGGAGCGTGTGACTCAATGAATTTAGAGGAGTCCTCTGTGTTTGAAAACCTGTCCTTTCATGACAATAGAAACTCTTGCTATGACATTTAAACCTTCTGTTTGGTCTGCTATGGAGCCCAAACTGAACCTTTGTCCCAGCTGTGAGGCATATTGAATATAAATGATTGGAACACCATGCTTGTGGAACCGTGAGTAGATCTTTGAACTACTGGATCAACCAACCCTACATTTAAATTCGCTGCTCCCTAATCTTTGAAAAGAGACTAACTATCAATACGAATATAAAACTACGTATATTGCCCCTGAAGGCATACTTTAGGCATTATCCTGACTCAATCCAATCATTGTGAAAATGTTTTATCATTTATACATAGAACATGAGTCTTATTGGAGATTACCCAGACATGAATATGAGCTTCATCACTCACCAGCTCTCTGACAATGGGCAAATTATGTAATGTCTGAAAGCCTTAGTTTCCTCATTATAAAATGGAAATAATAAAACTGCCCAAGAGTTTGTAGAGACAGTTAAATGGGACAAAGTTTGTAATATAGCTAACACAGCAAGTTCTGAGAGTAAGCTGACTTGCAGAGTGATGAGATAAATAATAATATTAGAGTGGTAAAACAAAGACTACATAAAACTACAATATTTTCCATCTTTTCTCTATAATTGCATTTCCTTTCCTTCTTTGACCCACTTTCTATTTGTTTTTCTCACTCTTCTGGAAGACTGTGTGCTCTTCTATTCAGCCTAATCATTCCACATACACAGATACATACTTGGGCTATCATGCCTGAAAGTATTTTAAGGTAAATGTACAAATTTTAGATCAAAATATACACATAATTGTTTGTGGATATTTTGGCCTCTGAAAAATGTATTTTTATACCTAGTAGTAATGACAAAAATGTGATAAATCAAGAAAAATAGGAACCACCCTCACATTACTGACTGATCTAAAAGTACATATGTCCATGCTTCTGATGTGGTTACATAAACACATCACACTGTTTCAAAGCAGAAGAATGCATAACGTGGCAGTCCTAGAGGGAGCGAAAGAGTTAAATGATTATCAGTGTACCAGGGATGTTTCACTATAACTATGTACTTATTTTACTAATAAAAACCAATATTCAATTTTCTCTTAGAAAAATTTGACTCAAGAATATTATTAGATTTATCTTGCTTTTATTATAGATATTGGCAGGACCTCATTCACCCTCCTAGAAATTTTTGCTCAGAATAACTTGTAAGTTATTTAAAAGAAAGTTTGTTGAAATAGAAGATTTGGGCATCTTTTCTGCCCATCTCATGTTTATAACATTCCTTATATAGAGACTTCTGACCACACTTTAGCCCAAGCGTTTAAGGATTTCAATGAGTGCTATCTAGCTATTCAGCTCTATTACCTGTACAAATAGTTTTGTGACACCATGTTCTATACACCAATCATGATTATAATGCTCTAATTGTGACTTCAATCCTTAGGCATCTGTTCTTTTCATTCACCTTAATTTTATTTTGAAAAGTATTGAAAAGTAGCCTTTAAATAAATGGCCTTTTCAAAATGCTTCATTCTAACCACAAGAAAAACATCAGACAGTTAAGAGACATTCTATAAAATAGCTGACCAATATTCATCAAAATGATGAAGGTCATTAAAACCAAAAAAAGTCTGAGAAATTGCCAGTCAAGGCGACAAGACTACTTAATTGATTGTAACAAATGTACCATACTAATATAAGCTGTTAGTAATAGGGAAAACTGGATGTAGGGTATATGGGAACTCTTTGTACCATCTTTGCAATTTTTCTGTAAATCTAAAACTATTCTAAAATAAAAATTTAGTTTAAAAAATGCTCCCTTTCTGCAATTCGTGTTAGGAATACATGATGTCAATTTGAAGTCTTATAATAGTGTTCAAATTCAAAGCAACAAGTGGTTATTAATCATTCAGCAAGCAAAATTTTCTTGCCCTTGAAATTTAGTATCTCATGCAGATAATATGTATAAACAGGAAATATATTTAAGAGAATAACCCAAAGGCAATGTACAATTAAGGGATAAAATGAGGAAATAAGACAAAGAAAGAACTCTTAGCATTGAGAGGTAAATATGCTAAAAAATGAGCAGTCGCAGAAAGTATTTCAGGGACATAGAGTGGCACTGTCCAATAGAACCTTCTGTGATGATGGAAATGATTCTGTGTGCTATATAATATGTAGCCTCTAGCCATATGTGCTGTCAAGCACTTGGAATATGGCATAGTGTGACTAAAGGACTAAATGTTTTATTTTATTCAATTTAAATTAGTCAGTGCAGAGTTAGCATATGAGCTGAACACAGAAGACTACATAAAAGTTGTGTGGACATTCCATTTCAATGCAAGGACACAGTATAGTTAAATGAAAGACACTATACTTGTGGAACAATGAGCAGATCTTTGAGCTGCTGGATCAACCAATCCTAAATCCTGCCCCACCTCTGTAGTTCTTACTTGAGACAGCTCATTCTCCATATAACCCAATTTTAGTTAGGATTTCTATTACTGTAGCCAAAAGCACCCAAACTTATCCATGAGGATTAAATGAGAAATACACAAGAAGTACCACCCATTACCCAGTGGATCACAGATTCTCTGTAAATGACAGCTCCTTCCCTTGCTCTCTCCTTTAACCAAATCACCTTCCTTGTATCCCTTGCATTTGGGCTCTTATGATTTTGCTCCCAGCATGTTCCCTTCTGACCTACATTATCTATTTGAATCCTTCTCACCCTTTAAGTCCCAGCTTAACTCACATCTTTTTTACAAAGCTAATCAGCTCATGGAAAAGTTCCATCCTCTCAACTTCCACATTGCTTGCACCCAGTATACCTCATCTGAGCCAATGCCAGTCCTGTACACCCTGACGCAAAAGGCATTTTGAGCAGTAGCTAGAAGGTCAATTGGAGTTCTCGCCTATGATGTTCTGAGTTGGGGTTGAAGGTGAAGCTCTTTTCACTTTTTGGTCTTGGACCTGGAAGGAGAGACTCCTGAGGCTGCCTCTGGCCATCTCTGTTGTTGCATAGACAACTAAGAGAATGAGACTTACCTGTATAGAAGAAAAGAGGAAAGAAGGAGTAACAAAAGCGGCAGTATAGCATTCAAGATCCACATTCTAAAAATTGCGGTTTTCTCTCAATATGCCCTGGTCCTTTCAGCAGTTCTTTTAATGCCCTTAACTGCCCTTACTTTTCCAGTAAGTCCTCTTCTATCTTTGGTTATTTGACATTAAATTTCTGTCAGTTGCAGCTGAAAATATACACACAAACCTCATCCATACACTGTCAAATACATACATTTGTACACATTTAAATATATGTGACAGGTAGGAATTGCTGTATTCCAACCAAGGTTAAATCCAGCTTTCTGCTCTAGTAGACCTGAACTCCGAAGTGGTGCAGGTCTGGTCACAACTGTGACTGACTGGTCCCTCTTTTAATTTACATCTTACAACTCTAAGGTGGTTCATGAGAGCCTAGAAAGAATGTTACTCATACTTTTTCTCTTTCTTAAATGATTCTTTTAAATTCTTTGCTCCTCAAGTCTCAAACACCTGCTTTTATTTCAGCTGATAACTTCAACTCTTGTTTCCTTGAAAATAGAAGCAACCAGGAGAGAACTCTTTTCTCTCTCTACCACCAAACTGAGCAAACTCCCTGTCCCTGTGCACAGTCTCATCTCGTAGTGCATGGACTGCCCTGCTGCTGAGACCTATCCCTCGACTTGTGCACCTGGCTCCACCTCTTTCCTATGCGAGGACTTTCATCTTAATCATTATATATCTTTCCTAAATCACCTATTTTTTCTCTGTACTGTATCTTTATAATAAGTTCAAAAATATATATATATATCATATATATATTTTCAAAATATACATTTTAAAGATAGTATAGCATTGCGGTGATGAGAATTAGAACCAGATGGGACAGACTGGGTTAAATTCCTAGCTTTGCTGCTTGTAAGCTGGGCATCTTTGTGAAATTACTTCTCCTTCCCTAAGTTTTCTAATGCATAAATAAAGACAGTGGTTTTATCTACCTTCCAACAGGATTGTTGAGGTTATTAAATGATTTAGTACTTGTAAAGCTCTTACAGCAGTGCCTGGCATCTAGTAAGCACCCAAGAAATGTCAACTATCCATCTTTAAAAACAAAAAAGAACACTCTTGGTGCAACATGCCCCTCTAGCTGCCCAATTTGTTTGCTTCCCTTAATATCAAGATATTTAGAAAAATGTGTTTATTCTTACTTTCTCTACTTCCTTACCTCCCATTTTATTTTTTACCCACTGAAATTAGATTTTTATCCTCACCATACTTCTGAAGTCACTTATATAAAATTTATATATAATGTCCATCTTGCAAAATTCAATTTTCAGTCCTTCTCTTAACCTCTTAGCAGTATTTGAAACATGTTCTTCACTTGGCTCCTAGCATACTATACACATCTGGTTTCCTCCTTACTCATTGGCTGCTCCCTTTTGGTTCTTTTCACACTCTTCTTTTCCTTTCCAACCTTAAAATGTTGAAGTGCCTCAGAGTTTAATCCTTGGCCATCTTCTCTTCTGCATCTTCATTTATTGCCTAGTGACCTGATCCAGTACAACCCCAGCTGTATGCAGATGACTCCCAAATTTATGTCTCTGCTCACATCTCTAGTTTTTCTTCTGAATCCTAGACTCATACATCACCCTACCGGACATCTCCACCTTGATGGCAAATAGATCTCTTATATTTAACACATCTGATACCAACTCTTCATATCTCTGCCTCCAAACCTACCAAGTAAATGAAACAACCATACACCACCATTCATCCATTGTTCAAGTGAAAAACCTAGATATTATTCTAAACTTTTATTTTTCAACCACTTTCACATCCAATACATCATCAAGCCCTGTTAGTGCTATCTTCAGAATATACCCTAAAGCTGGCCTCTTCCCATCTCCTCCATCACTAACACTTTTCCAAACTTCCAGCCTCCTTCCCTTAGCCAGTTACTATAGTATAGCCTCCTGGCAAATCCCCTTACCTCCTCTAGCTCTACTACCATTAATTCTTCACATAGTGGGCACTGGCAGAAGAATCTCTTTTATTATCATTCCCTTGTTCAAAACCCTTCCATTAATTCTTAACAGATTTAGGTTAAAATGTCCTAGTTTTGGGGCCAGCCCAGTGGTGTAGTGGTTAAGTTATGTGCTCCGTTTCGGCAGCCCGGAGTCCGCAGGTTCAGATCCCAGGCATGGACCTATGCACTGCTCATCAAGCCATGCTGTGGCAGCATCCCATATACAAAAATAGAGGAAGAAGGCCACAGATGTTAGATTTTTTTCTTTCAGCAAAAAGAGGAAGATTAGCAAAGGATGTTAGCTCAGGGCCGATCTTCCTCACACACCCAAAAAGTCCTCGTTTTCCCTACTTTTTCTGAAATCAGATTCTAATAGTCTTCTCATGCCACTGTAGTCCATCTTGCTGTTCCCTCAGGGACTTCACTCTTGCTATTCCCTGCTTGGGACATTTCCAGCAAACTATCACATGACTTTCTCTTTCACATCATTCAGGTATTTGCTAAAAAATCCCTTTCTCAGAGAGGCTTCCTCTGACCACTATATACTCCTCATTATCTCTTCCTTTAGCCTGTTTTATTTCTCTGTGTAGCACCAGTGATTACTAGAAATTATAGTGTTTGTTTATGTATGAATTTATTGCAATCCATCAATGAGAATGAAACCTGCATGAAGGTGTGTAACTGATGTGGCTCATCACTTTTCCTTATTTCTAATAACAGTGCCTAACACCTAGTAGATCATGATGATAAATAAGTATTTTCTGAATAAATAGCTAAATTCTGATGTCAAACAGACTTAAGAATAAAAAAGCACTAGTTTGTGATCCATTGAAAGATGACTGGGGCGGGGGGGTTCCTTCATGCAAACAAATTTGTCTGGTGGACTTACAACATTGGTGGTTTAGGTGATCAACTCATTTTTGTGTGTATGTGTGAGGAAGATTGTCCCTGAGCTAACATCTGTGCCAATCTTCCTCTATTTTGTATGTGGGTCACTGCCACATCACAGCTTGATGAGTAGTGTAGGTCCACGCCCAGAATCTGAACCTGGAAATCCCAGGCCACTGAAGCAGAGCGTGCGAACTTAACCACTACGCCACTGGGCTGGCACAAGTTGACTCAATTTTTAAAAGCAGGGGTCAAGACTATTGCATATTGGCATCTCTATTATTTCATTCATTGTCTAGTTCTCTGTAGGTGCTCAGAAATTTTGATAATTGATAAAAAGAAAGCAAATGCCCAAATTAATTGACTGGTCTTAAGCTTAAGTCACTGACTAGATATGATTATACATTTTATGCTGCTATTTTTATTGTCTGGAGAAATGGTAACCCACAGGGAAGACCATGCATGACAAGTAAGAGTCCTTGGTGCTAAAGATAGTATGGAAGTTAGTGGGACTTGACAGAAAGAGAAAGAAGCCCTCTTTTCCCATTTGAGTTTAAGCAATGAGAGAGTAAAGAAGATGAGCAAATGGAGCTCTAATGTTATCTTTATTAAACCAAGTTGCTTATATGAATAGCAACAATGGGTTTCCAAATATTGAAATTTGGAATTATCCAGCCTTTCCATTTACATTCAGATTGAATAACTACAGACTCTCATATTGGGGCCCTGCCCTGTCAAAAGTTAGGCAAAGAAGTGTATTCTATGCTTCTTGCAGGCAACTGACTCTATAACCAGTTCTTTCTAAAAGATTTCCCAGTTGGAATTCAGTTCTCCTCTTCTAGGGAGAAGTGAGTGAAGGAATGGAGAAAGGCTATGAATTTTATGATAATGAATGTCACTCTACATAGAAATACAAAGAAAGGGGTACAAAGATCTCCCTTAGAGTAGGTCCCAAATTGTGGAAGACAGAATGATATTCCTGGCCTATGGAACTTGGAGATAAAAATAGAGGTTTAAGTAGCCTTCTTGTACTCAACTGACTAGAACACAGAAATGTTTCATTATCAATGAGAGAAAAGGAAGTCAGAGATCACCTCTGGAACTGTTGATGACTTTGTGATCTGGGCATTGTCTTCTGGAAGATTCTATGTACCAATGACCTATTGTCACAATAATACTGCAGTGGTAACATCACAAAACAAACAACCACAAAACTGCAGTGGTAATCAACAATAATTGTTCATTGTGCATGCATCTGCAATCAAGTAGGCATCAGCTAAGGGGCTCTGCTAACCTTGGCTGTGCTTGCTTGGATACCTGGAGCTCAGCTGGCTATTGGCTGATGTAGGCTGGCTTCTGCTGGAGTAACCAAGGTAACTCGGCATTTGTCATGTGCCACTTAATCCCAGTAGGCTGACCAGACTAACTGTTGGTAATGGCAGGGACATAAGAAAAAGTAAACTGAAACATGCAAGATCTCTTAATGTCTAGGTTCAAAACAGGCACGCCTTCACTCTGAATCAGTCTGTGGACCAGAGGAAGACACGTGGCCAAGGTCAGAATAAAGAGATGGGGAAATACACTCCTCTCTTTTTCAGAAGGAACTGCAAAGTCACTCGGCAAAGGTCATGCATGTAGTGATGGGGGAAGAATTG
Source organism: Diceros bicornis minor (assembly GCF_020826845.1). Lineage (NCBI taxonomy): Eukaryota > Metazoa > Chordata > Mammalia > Perissodactyla > Rhinocerotidae > Diceros > Diceros bicornis. The sequence continues at coordinate 18,907,237 of NC_080766.1, forward strand.
GGGCCATTCATGCAGTCTGCCAGAATGTAGGTTGGAGGAAGTGACTAGATTGCTAAAATCTAATTAGTGCCAGAAGAAAGATGCACAAATAGCTAAACTACAGCTGACTTCTCCTTACTCTTAACATTTACAACATATCCAATATACTATCAATATCAACATATCCAATATCCTACCGTCATCATCTCCTTGATAGTAACTGCTATATAAACATAACACTAGATACATTGTTTAGAAACAAACTTCTTTTAATTATAAAGAATTTGTCACCTCATAGCCATTCACTATAAGACGTGGAAACACCTCTTACAGTAATGGGAACTCAAATTTCCTGATGATTCCTAATGGGGAGGTAATCATACTCAGGGTCAGCTTATGCAGAAAAATATAAACCAAACCTAGCCAGTCAGGAAACTACCCAGAGGTCCTAAAGAGGGGGATACAATTGTGGCACAGGATATAGAGGAGTAAGAAACACTGTATGGTCAAGTTGGTAGTCACAGGTCACAGTTCAGTAGCTCAGGTGCAGGAGAGATAAGTTGGTAGTCACAGGTCACAGTTCAGTAGCTCAGCTGCAGGAGAGATAAGTATGGCACAAAGAGTTGAGATTCACGTATATGAAGCAGGGAACCAGACTATTTATGCTGAGGAGAAACTGAAGAAACTTAGACAGCAAGCATTGGTATCTCTGGTACCCTCAGACATCAGCTCACATATTATTAATCCCTTCACCTTCCAAGTGACCTCCTTCATAAAGAGTTCCAACACAAAACTTGTAGTTAGGTTTTACTTAGAGATACAGAAAAAAGTGCTTGCCAAGAAAATATTAACATGAGAAAATTCAATTTGTGTGCTAAAATTAGGAGTGTATTCACTGTAGATGAGACAGGAGTATAGAAAAGAAGGTGAAGAGTTAATAAAAAGAGCCCCAGAAAAGAGAAAGAAAGAAAGATTAGAAGAGAAGAGGAACAACCGATGAGTAGAAGAGTCACATTAAACTAGGGCATTAACTGTTTCCTTCACAAGTATTAAAAAAAACAGGATCATACATTGGCCTTTTATTGCTTGAATTTTTCTTATTGACCATGATAGGGAGGGAAAATGATGGCAAAGGCTTAGGAAAGTGGGTATCAGGGGGAATTTAGACCACCATTTGGCCCAAGACTGGTTTTGAACTTGAGTATGCATTTTATAAAATCAATTAATATTATATATACCCATTGGGTTAATAAGTTTAATTCCAGTGAAAGTGTTTTATATCAATGAGTGTGTAAAGCAAGTATATAATGAGAATGAGTGTATGATATAGGTATGCAGTACAGTGAGATTTATGACATCAGTGTGTTAAATTATAACTTGCTTACTTTGTCCAAATGAAATCCAGCTAAGACTGTCAAAAGGCATGGCCAGGCCATTTGAATAGACAAGTGATAAGACAGACAAAAACAGCAGCTCTTTCATTGTATCAACAATATTTACTCTGAAAAACCTATCTAAATAATTTAACTGCTGCCTATGCCATAAGAGGAAAAAAAACTAGATTTATAACACTTTTTAGGCCAGAGAATGTAATTGAAATTCTTTAGTGATATCTGTCCAATCTGCACCATCCAATTCACTTTCATCTTAGAAGAAAATTACTTGGGTTAAAAATCATGGGTTTAAGTCCCTTAGGTATATTATGAGACACAGAATGTTAAATTCAAAGGCTATTAACAAGTTTCTGATAAAGGCTTTTGTTATATGAGTTCTAATTTTGTGGTCAGAGTTATTAATGAGTAGTGTGGAGGTTTCGGCTCTCACTCCTACTCTTGGGTTGCTGATTCAGTAGAAACATGTTACAACCAAGTACTCTGGTAATCTGCCTGAATTCTTTCTCTATAGCATTACTTTGGCTTAGTCTGCTGAGAGACGTTATTCTTGTATGTTGCTTCCCAAGAATATTAATGTACTTTCTCTTTCATGTGTTTTCTTGGAAATGCAGCCTGTTGAAAGAAACAAGTGCCAACTTTTACCTTAAACTTATTTCACCTAAAATCTATAAAGCATCTATCTCTTTGAAGATTGTTATGGGTTTATATTTCATTTTAGTAAACCATGTTCTTCCAGTAAAGTTGCTACTATTTGCAAATTAATCTTAGACTTAAAAAATACAAGTCAGAGTTGACAGAAGCTTAAACAGAATCAATTTTCTCTTTAATACATATGTAGATCAATTGTAATGAGAGATGTATCCTGACATTATTTAATCAGACTTTATTTTGCTGTTTGGGCAATTTATGAGAATTCATATGCAAATTTTCCACTTTGTAAATTTTGTAAACCAAATGTTTCATACAAGGTTGATTTGGATGAGCATAAAAAAGAAGCAGAACTTTTCAAGGAATGTGTATTTATCATGAAAAAATGGGCATCCTAATCTGTGATGGGTTGTCCAAGGAAATATCTCACCTTTGCAATACTCCCAAGCCAATACCGCTGTATGGTTCTGTGGAAGATGAGACGTATTGTTTTCATTATATTTATTTGTTCCACAGATGATATTGAGTAACTGACATGTGACAGGTATCGTGCTAATCACTAAAATTAAGATGATATGTCTTTTTACTCCCAATGTCCTTCACAGATCCCTATCATGGAGGATGTTTAAAATTGTTGTTGTATTGTCTCCTTTTCTGTGAAGTTTAGTTCTTCTATGCTTGATATCACTATTATTACATAAAATTGAATTTTTGGGAAAATTCTGCTAAAAATCATGATGCATTATAAAGCCAAATAGAAATTTTCTCAAGACTTGAGGCTGTTGTGGAGTGTTAGTGCCACTGTACTTCTTCATTAGAGTAAATTATTGATAAGTGACTGAATTGCCATGACTAATAGCTTGTGGTTTTTCACACCATGGTTGCCTGAACTGACATTTTATAATTTTATTTATTTATTTTTTCCTCCAAAGCCCCAGTAGATAGTTGTATGTCATAGTTGCACATCCTTCTAGTTGCTGTATGTGGGACGTGGCCTCAGCATGGCTGGAGAAGCGGTAGTCGGTGTGCACCCGGGATCCGAACCCGGGCCGCCAGCAGCGGAGCGCACGCACTTAACCGCTAAGCCACAGGGCCGGCCCTGAACTGACATTTTAAATATACGCCAGTTTGTTTTTCCAAGACTGGATCTATTTGGGTAGTCCTATGGTAAGATTTGATAAGTGCAAGAAAATCTATCCTGTTCCCAAATACTTTCATCACAACTCTTAAAAAGACCATCATTAAAACTTCTGTCTTTGAGGTTAAAACCTTCAGTCCAAAATTTTGTTTTGAAATAAAAGTACCCTAGAAAAGAAATTTATGTATCTTTTATTAGTCCTTAATACAGTTATAATTTGTCAAGTAGATAAAGAATAAACACAGGTCAAGCAGAATTTTTAAAATAGCTTTATTGAAGAAAAATTTGTATAAGAGTATTTCACTCACTTTACTATATAGTTTGAAGAGATTTGAAAAATGCATAACTGTGTAATCGTCACTATAATCAAGAAACAGAATCTTTTCCTCACTTGAAAAAGTTATCTCTTTGTAGGTGATTCTTTGTGTGTGAGCCATTTCTCGGGCTTCTCTTTATTTGTTAATCACTGGTTTTCAGTAATTTGATTATAATATGTCATGGTATGGTTTTGTTTGTATTTATTCAGCTTAGGTGCTCTTTTTGAATGTGACAGTTTTTTTTTTTTTTGGTGAGGAAGATTGCCCTGAGCTAACATCTGTTGCCAACCTTCTTTTTACTTGAGGAAGATTGTCACTGAGGTAACATCTGTGCCAATCTTCCTCTACTTTGTATATATGTGACGCCACCACAGCATGGCTTGATAAGCAGTGAATAGGTCCGCGCCCAGGATCCAAACCAGCGAACCCCAGGCCGCCGAAGCGGAGCGCATGAACTTAACCACTATGCCACTGGGCTCGCCCAAATGTGACAATTTTTTTAATTTGAAATATTTTGATTATTCTTTCTTCAAATATCCTCCCCCCCCACACTGACTCCAGTATCATTTATATAAGCCAACTTGATATTATCTCACAAGTGCCTGATGAACCAAACTGTTTTCATTTTTTTCTCTCTTTATGTATTAATTTGGATAGTTTCTATTTGTATGCCTTCAAGTTCACTGATGTTTTCTTTTGCAATTTCTATTCTGCAGTCAATGCTTCTAATGTATTTTCCATTCAGATATTATTGTATTTTTAATCTCTAGAAGTTCTAAAGGTTTCATTTTTATCTTCCATTTCCTATCTCATCGTGTTTTCTTAACATCCTTGAATCTATTTATGTTTAGACTAAATGCTTAAGGCATTTTAATCTGATAATTCCATCATTTCTGCCATATCTGCATCTGTTTCTACTGACTTTTTTTTTCTACTGGCTGTGGGTCATATAGTCCTGCTCTTTTGCATGCTGGTTATTTTTTATTAGATGTGAGAAATTGTGAATTGTGTGGTTCTGAATGGTGATTTTTTTTTCTTTAAATAGTTTTGAACTTTTGTCTGGCATGAAGTTAAGTTACCTAGAATAATTTTGATCCTTTTAAGATATGCTTTTTCACTTTTTTATTGAAATTTTAAAACAGCCTTACTCCAGGGCTACTGCATGAGCATGGCTCTCCTAAGGACTCTACCAAATGCTGCATGTATCATGAAGTTTATCAATTCTGGCTGCTGGGAACACAAATTCTTCCCCGCCACAGGTGAGCTCCAGAAAATTTCCAACTTACCATTTTCTGGTTGGTGTTTTCCTCGGCTTCATGAAATTTAACTCCATACATTCTAGATTTCTATTCAAAGACTGAAGAAGACACTTTTGCAGAACTCCAAAATTCCCTGTGTGTATGTATATAACCCCAATTTTTTTTTTTTTTTGTGAGGAAGATCAGCCCTGAGCTAACATCCATGCCAATCCTCCTCTTTTTGCTGAGGAAGACTGGCCTTGAGCTAACATCTATTGCCAATCCTCCTTTTCTTTCCCTTTTTCTCCCCAAAGCCCCAGTAGACAGTTGTATGTCATAGTTGCACATCCTTCTAGTTGCTGTATGTGGGACGCCACCTCAGCATGGCCGGACAAGTGGTGCATCAGTGCACACTCGGGATCCGAACCCGGGCCGCCAGTAGTGGAGTGCGTGCACTTAACTGCTAAGCCTCAGGGCCGGCCCCCCAAATCCCATCTTTTTTGATATTCTGCCTCACAAAATTTAGCCAGCTTCCTCCCCTAGCTCTAATCTGTGTCTTCAGCTCAGCTAGATTGCGAGGCCCTGTTTGAATTCCCCCTTGATGCATTGTGATCCACAAAGTGCCCTTCTGAGTGTAAGCTGGGGAAAGTTTAGGATTCACCTCACCTATTTTCCTAGTCTCAGAGATCACAGTTGTGCACTGCTTATTGTCCAATGTGTGAAATTTGTTGTCTTTTCTATTTTGTCCAATTTTATAAATATTTTCGGCAGAAAGATGATTCCCATAGCAGTTATCCTTCATGGATAGTAGTGGAATTTCAGGTGAGTTTTGATGAAAGTGACCATACGACTTCTAGAGGAAGGAATATGGTCCTAAGGGGTAAAACTGAGCAGAGAATTGAAGCAGAGAATTATGGGAAACCAGAATATAACCTATGGTACCTATGGATGAAAGAAGTAAAGACAAATTTTACTCACTGCCCAATTTTTCATGTAAGAATATTCTATTTTAGTTATGTCCACATCCATGGAAAATTCTATGGGGCATTTAGAATTCTATGGGGCTCTGTAAAGAATGATTCCCCCAAAATTCCTCTTTCCAACTTCTGAACTGCTACAGGACGGGGAGTCTGGGTTTTGCCTTAAAAAACCTAAGATTGGGTTCCAGTTTCTCCTCCTCCATCCCTCTCCTGCTGATCTTTTTCTAGCTGTATTTTCACCCAGTTTTTTGCATCATCTCTCTGTTCTGGTTGTCTGTAGCTCCTTGCATTCAATATGTACAATAGCCTGCCAAGGTTTTTCACTACTAAGCTTACTATTACCACACTTAAGTCTATTTATTCTCTAAGAATACTCTACATTTCTATCATACTTTTGCAAAGGGCTCTCCTACACATATTTGGAAAGGCAACCTCTGAGATAGATACTATTTTCATAGTTTCAAATGACACCTATATATTGAGAATTCCCAAAGCAGTATGTGTGTCCAAGATTTGTCTCCTAAACTTCAGGTTCGTATATCCAGCAATTTTCTGTACATTTCCACTTATACAAACTGAATGTACTAAAGTGAATTCATCAACTTTCTTCACCAAATCTATTGTTAAAGGCAATTGCCTTTGAGGATTAAGACTAGAAAGTAAGGACAAGAAGGGCAGGAGATTGCTGGATTTCCTTACAAGCATTTTAATATCTTTTTAAAATGTATCCATTCATCCATTGATGGGCACTTGTTGCTTCCAAGTCTTAGCTATTGTGAATAATGCTGCAATGAACATAAGGGTGCATATATCTTTCCAAATTAATGTTTTCGTGTTCTTTGGATAAATACCCAGAAGTGGAATAGCTGGATATTATGGTATTTCTATTTCTAATTTTTTGAGAAATCTCCATACTGTTTTCCACAGTGGCTGCACCAGTTTGTATTCCCACAGCAGTGTATGAGGGTTCCCTTTTCTCCACATCCTCTCCAACACTTGTTACTTCTTGTCTTGTTAATTACAGCCATTCTGAAGGGTATGAGGTGATATCTTCTTGCATTTTGATTTGCATTTCTCTAATAATTAGTGATGTTGATCTTATCTTCTGTCTTGAAACGCAAGCACATCCCAAATGAAATTAGGGACCCGGCCCCATGGAGGAGCACCAAGCACTCGAGTGTTGAACCTCAGCCATATGGTGACACAGAAGGAGGGGATATTTTCTCCTTCACTTCATGTCTACTCTTTCTCCTTCCACAATAGTGTGGTGTAAAAAAAATTGCCTCTTTTTTTTTAAAATTTAAATGTATATGCTAAATTCCATGACAAAGAGACAAATCTTACCATCTTTTACATAGTCCATTTTGTAATAAACTTTGGCAAAAAGAAAAGGTTCTAAATACTTAGGTAATAAATCGTATGACATGATTCCTAATGAATGATGGGCAATGATGAAAACAATTCCTAATGTATGATGAGGCTGATTGTTTTCCCTCCTTTGGTTTATATAATTAAATTTAAAACATCTCCGCAAGGTGAAGGGAATTATACTTTTAATTTTTTAATCTAATGTTGAGCATATTCAATTAAGGCTGTCAACACCGCAGAGTTGATTCTGTACCTGCAATTTGGAGACCTGCTATTACAGACCTTGAAGAAAATTATGCTCTGGTTTAAGAGGAAGATTTGTATTATTAACTATACTGAGACACAAGGGAAAGACAAGATTAAGTTGAAGAACTTAAATGTTCACTCTGAATTTCCTTGCTTCCAAAGACCCTAGTGACTAAGTGTATTTTAAAGCACATGTGGTAATTGATTCTGTTTAATTTAGATGAGACGGAAATTTGACTCTGCATTATGACTTCATTTTGAAATATTTCTGGTGTTGTATTGCTTCAAACAGCGTAAGGAGAATGGATAGTTCACCCTGAACCATATTCTTCCTGTAGTTCTAAGTTATAGCAAGCAGTACATCTTAGTAGTCAGACCTTATGACTTGATTGAATGATACTGTTCCTTCTCCTTTATTCTAGTTTTTTACAAGCTCACATAGTTGTGGTCATTGTATTTCTGCCCCTGAGACTTTTCTTCCATATAACAAATAGTTCGGAACTGGTTATATTTCCTTACAGTTTACTCTTACCAACACATTCTTTTATCTTTATTCTTCTGAAGCCAATGAAGGCAAATCAGTGTAAATAGACCCAAGTATTTGCTGTCTTCTTTTAAAAGAGCCTGGCCAATTGTGACAAAGGTTTTATGCTGATATTTTTAGTTTCCATTTGTACATTCCTATTTTTACTCTAGATTATAAGGAAAACCAACCATATGTTTGATGTTTATAACATTTGAGAGTCAAGATCAGTTATTTTGTTTTATTTAGCCTACAAATAAATGACAGTTGAAGTTCATTTTCAGGATTCTAAAGATTAAAAGTATCCAAATATTTTTTTTTAAAAAATCATCATTAAAAATAGTCATGGCATGTCATAGTTGAAGAATTACAAAAAAATTCAAAACTGAAATATTTGCTATGGGAGCCAGAAGAACAGATGAGGAACAAGGTGGGTGTGGAGAGGACTAGGAATAAGACTTCTTTTTATGTCATTTTGATTTATGAACCATATGCCGTATTACCTATTTGCAATAAACTGAAAGGCTTGTGGTAGTGGCGTTATCCACTAACAAAAGTGCTAAAAATGAATGGTAGGTGTTCCCTCAGTGGCCCAAACCATGTGACCCAGACAGAGTGTTGTCTATTGTAATGACGATTAAGAGTGTTGTAAAAATTGCAGATTTCACGAAACAAAGATAATTTACTACAGAACAGGAGATCCTCCAGATGTAGAGGCTGAAGGAAATATTTGAAAAGGAAAGACATAACAAGAGGAAGCAGATGACACTGACGGATGTTTTCAAAAGAGCTGTCACGTCGTCCTCTCTCGCTTCTGCAGATGCTGTTGGAACTAATCCTGATGATGAGTGATTTTACTTCAGCACTATCTGCAGATCAACAAGGATTCTCTGGTAAATAAAGTTTTTTCTGTCTGTTTTTTTTCCATTGAGCACAATGCCTTTTGCCATATTAAAGTGAAAAAGATGTAAGCATTGCAAATTAGGCTTGACAGTGAAAGACTTGTAATGCAATTATTTTTTGCTTTTAGTGTATGAAATATTTAGGACTTATTTTTGCTCCATTTTTAGTTAAAGCCTGATATTATAATATATGTAAAATAATAGACATTTAATATATTCTTCAGTTGACTTTCATGATATGTTTATAGATAACAAAAAGTTGTTTGGAAGATATATTATTTATATATTTTTGGACAACTTATCATATATCCATATTATGTAAATATATTAAATACCACAATATCTTTTTTATTCTTTATTTTATGCTCTTCAGAATTTAAGCTATCAAATCATAGAAACATTAAACTAGAGCAGGGGCCAGTCATAGACATCCAGGTAAAGTAATATTTTAAAGCAATGTAGCATCTTGCCCAAATATACTACATTCTAACTCAGATTTAGAAGAATATTAGAGAATATTAAGTTGGAAATCACTCATTTTTCAAATGAGGAAATTTATTTTATTTTTATTTATTTATTTATTTATTTATTTATTTATTTATTTATTTGTGAGGAAGATCAGCCCTGAGCTAACATCCATGCTAATCCTCCTCTTTTTGCTGAGGAAGACCGGCTCTGAGCTAACATCTATTGCCAATCCTCCTCCTTTTTTTTTTTTCCCCCAAAGCCCCATTAGATAGTTGTATGTCATAGTTGCATATCCTTCTAGTTGCTGTATGAGGGATGCGGCCTCAGCATGGCCGGAGAAGTGGTGTGTCGGTGTGCACCCGGGATCCAAACCTGGGCCGCCAGTAGCGGAGCGCCCGCACTTAACTGCTAAGCCACGGGGCCGGCCCTCAAATGAGGAAATTTAGATTGATAAAAATCTAGCAATTTTCTCAACATCACTGAACTAATTAGTAGATTGAACACTAAAATGAGATTTTCTGTCTTTTTAGCCCAGTGTTCTTGCTTCTAAATCACAAACTCAGCTTGCTTTTTGGAAGATTCTTCTAATGATTATGAAAATTCTGATATGCATTTGAATCTATCTAGCTGATATTAAGGCATCCTAATGCATGTTGACATTGGGTTTAGTTAAAGTTTTTGTTTGTTTGTTTTAGTTGTTGAGGAAAATTCACCCTGACCTAACATCTGTTGCCAATTTTCTTCTTTTTGCTTGAGGAAGATTTGCCCTGAGCTAATATCTGTTGCCAATCTTCCTCTATTTTGTATGTGGGGTGGCCATCACAGCATGGCTGCCAATGAGTTGGAGTAGGTCCGCGCCTGGGAACTGAACCCAGGCTGCCGAAGCAGAACATGCTGAACTTAACCACTAGGCCCTTGGCCTGGCCCCTAAATTTTTTTTTTGTCTAAAGAATGTTGACTATTATTCCTATTATTCCTGTATCTACAGGAATAGCTCCTGGACATTCCAAGTTCAGAATCAAAGAGTAAAGGAGTACGAGGGGAAGAATCACAGAGAGGCCTCTCTGAAAACATTTCTAGAGAAAAACAAAACAAAACAAACAATAAAAAAATTCAAGAAAGAAGACTTGGAATATAAAGGAAAATGGTATGCAAAGAAACAAGTACAACATACATTTAGTACCAACTAAATGATGTGTAACACTGGCTAATTAACTAAACTGGAACTAAAAAAGCCAGATGATCTGGACACGGGTATTGGTAAGAGGAACGTGAAATAGGAGGCAGATGAAAGCATGGTAAAATTCTTGCCTTATTTGGGCAGAGGGAAATAGGAAGAATGGAAATAGGATATATTATTTCCAAATCACCAAACGAAAGCAAAGAAACAATGGAGACAAATACAATAAAAATATTGAAAATAAAAGGATGGAAAGCAATAGACAAGGCACATATTTATCAAATCACTATAGGTTGAGCAATATTAACATCAGATACAACAATATGCAAGGTCCAAAGAGCCAAATAGTAAAGAGTTTTTGGGTAATAAAAAAAGTTACACTGACAAAAACATAAGAGAAATTAAAAACTGAACAATCATTAATTAAAACTTTAACATGTTTTTTCCCAAATCAACAGAACAAATTTCCCAGCCATTTTCATGTCTTACAGTATTTTATGTGAGATAAGTTTAATTTTATTTAGATATATTTATTTATACATATAAATTACTTAAATATTTTAGAACCAATATTTTTAACATGGAAGACTGGACCTAAATACAATACCTTAGATTGTCCTTATCTTTTATTCACATTCAAATTCATGCCATTTGGTGTTATACTGGAGTAATGAACTCTAGATTTGTTGAAGTGTTTGCTATTGTTTCTGGCAATGAGTTGAAGGGAGGGCATGAGTGGGCAAGGACAAACCCTACTTCAGAAATTTTCCAATTGCAACGAACAATTTTTCATTCTTTCTCAGAATGTACGCAGCATTCATGTGAATCTGTGGACTAACCAGATTCTTCACAAAGAAGGTTTTAGAAATATGTAACAAGAGCTATGACTGCCAAATAATTCTAAATGAGAAGTTAACAGTATTCTTCTAGCTCTAAAAATACTAAGAAATCCTTCAGTATTTCTGTTCTAATCTGTCCTCATGCTAATTAGATGAGATTTTAATCTTAGAAACAACCCTACTATGTTCTCTTTCTCATTTAATTGGCACATCAGATCTTTATTCGTGTCTTAATGACACCAAGGAATGGCAGTTACAGCTATGACAATGAAGTCTCACTCTTGGGGTCCACGCCATAGGACCATTAGAGGTAAATCAGTTTATGAGTCATAGTATGCTTGTAGTAATTAAACGCTACTTCAATCCTGTCCCAGGTGTATCTTGTTCTGTGTCAGGACAAACTCAGTTAGAATCAAGAAAATCTTCCACCAAAACAAATGTCATCCACATTGGAAGACTAACCTGACTGGAGCATACACATTTTTGTCTTGAGAAAACAGCTCTCTGCAATATAGATATTTGTCATGATAAAATCCCTTTTATCGTGGGCCACACTCTTGCATTAATGAGTGTACTACTGGATTTAGAAATACTAACAAATTGATAGACTTAAAGTCTGTAAAATATTTATTCTTATGTGACTTTACTGTCAAATTATTTGAGTAAATAATCCATTTATAAGTAATTTCTCTCACAACAAAAACTTTCCAATTAATACACTGCACTTACCCCAGTGCAGCTAAGAAGTAAAAAAAAATAATTTCCAATCAAAAATCTAAACTATATATATCTCCATTATTTTTGAAGAAAGTGAACTGTGATATAATTTGATAGAGTCTTAGGTAGAGTCAATTATTTTTTTCCTGAATATACAATTTGGGGAATTTTATAAAAATATTAAAAAAACAGATTGCTCAGTTATAAAATTATTCCTTTAAAAAAGTACATACATACACACGCATATACATGCAATGCATTGAGTTTCAAATAGTTTCACATACCCCCGCATAATGAAACCTGTTTTGATATGAAAATTATTAAGAAGCCTAGCTTCTAAAATGCCTTATAATTTTTAAATTGTAGAAGTCTGAACCTTGTAGAGTAAAGCAGGCTTGGCAGATGGGTGGAGAGAGAAGAACAACACACAAAGCCAGAAGAAATGCTTGGAATGTGATTGATTTTTGGACTTGGTGCAAACACACAGGGTGACGCCTACAGAGGAGGCTGCAGAAGGACAGAGTATAATAACAAATCAAATTTTGCTGTTTTAAACTTAAAAAAGCAGTTTTATAACAATGTGAAATAATCATGAATTTAGTTTACAGTTTGGTCGAGAATAGTTCACCTTAAGTGCTCTCAGATATTTCTCTTGCCCTTATCACCTTAACTGGTCACTCGCCCAGAATGGGTTGTGTTTACAAGTCATGAGATGCTTCTTCCATGACTTTAGTGGCCTCTAAACTCATATGAAATTTATATGTTTAAGTCTTGTCCAAAATAAATCACATCTGTTTTTTTTGAAACCGTGGCCAGTTTAAAACATTCAATACAAAATGAGAACTAAAAATGCGTTAGCTGGCTCAGTGATGCAGAAGAAAAGGATATGAAAGGATATACAATTTTGACATTATGGACATTATCCCATTGTTTTTGCAGTTTTAAGATCAGCAAAAAGTACTAAAACTGAAATTTGGATACATGTCACCAAGTGCCAGAGCTGTTTCAATCATAACTGAAGTGGAGAGAACCAGTCTTTCACTCTTATAACAAAAATAAAATTCTTCATTCTAACTATGAATGAGAATTAACAAGCAAAGTTTTCAGAGACCTGATATTAAGGAAACTGTCATTAATTATAAGACAGCTTATTATACAAATGGAATTGTAATAAATCAGCCCCAAGTCAAAAAGCCCTGAAGATCTAGGATATTTACATGAGTATTTTCCCTTTTCTCTTCTGTTTATTCCATATAATTCTTTGAGATATCTGTTATTTTCTGATTTTTTTCTTGTTTATAGTATTTTATTGCATAGAGATTGAAGGCTGAAGAAAATATTGTAGTATTAATTTTGATAGAATAGTCTGTGTTAACAAACATACCCCAACATATATAAAGGATCAAAAGCAATAGAAATGTATTTCTGATGCTCTTCATAGTTCAAGGAAAGGGCTACTTTTTTCAGCTAGCAGTGCTCCTTTTGCGGTAATTCGGGGACCCACGCTCCTTTCTTCTCATGACTCTGCCAGTCAAGAGGCAGGGTTCTTCATTTGTTTTTGCTTTTGTGCCATGGACCAATCTTTTACTCTGGTAAAGCCTAAAGACCCTTTTGTAAGGATAATATTTTTAAATACATAAAATAAATAGGATTATAAAGGAAAGCAACTATATTGACATAAGTTTATTAAAATGTGTATAAAGTGAATTTATGACAATAAATATATGTGCTTCTTTTTTTATTTCCTTAGGTGAGGAAGATTGGCCCTGAGCTAAGATCTGTTTCTAATCTTCCTCTTTTTGCTTGAGGAAGAATGTTCCTGAGCTAACATCTGTGCCAAACTTCCTCTATTTTGTATATGGGATGCCACCACAGCATGGCTTGATGAGTGATGTGTAGGTCCGCACCCAGGATCCAAATCCGTGAACCCCGGGCCACCAAAGTGGAGTGTGCGAACTTAATGACTATGCCACCAGGCCAGCCCCTATATGTGCTTTTTAATAGACATTAAATAATTAGACCCAGCAGCATAGCTCTAATTAGACCCAGCAGCACAGCTCTAATAACCATCATAATTTTGAAATAGTGATGAGGGTAAACAGTATTTTGAGATATCTGCAGCACCAGAAATGTGATATGAAATATCTGTGATTTTGACTGGTGACCAAGTCTCAAGTACTATTAATGTTACTGGGATTTGTTGACCACCATCATCACTGAAAGAAATGCTAACTTTCAGTTAAAGGCTAATTTAAAAATATAATCTGTTCCCATCCAAGTTTACGAACCCCTGAATTCCGTCCACAAGCCCCAGGGGCTAAGAACCTCCACCCTTGCCTGCTCCAAACCAGCAAGAGAGGAAAGTGAGCATGGAGGGTATCTTCCTCCTTTCATAAACTTTGCCTCCAAAATGACATACATGACTTTCCATTGGCCAGAATTCAGTCATTTAGCCACATCTAACTATGAGGGAGATGATGTGAGGGGAATATAGGTTTTGGTTAGCAGCTAGCAGACAGGATTTATAAGATATCTGGAAAAATCATTCTCTCCAAAACATGCTTGGACTGGGACATTGTAATTCATATGATTAAGTCACCAAATACTTAGTTATGGGATTTATCATGGAACCTGCACTGTCCTAGGTGCCGGGGATACTGTAGCCCATAGCTAAACAATGTCCTACTGTTCACTGAGATTTCTATGCTGTTGGAGTAGAGGAGGGGGAGAGAGATCACAGCCAAGTCACTACATAATAAGTCCTATGGCATGACAGACACCAGCTGAGATCAATAAATATTTCCTTCGAGTTTCTTGAGTCAGGTCTTTTTATGTCCACTTTTAAGTCATCGCAAATATTCAGAGGGTCACAACTATTAAAAAGGGGATCTTGGTCCTGGGGATGGAAAGAACTGAACCTAAGTAATGCTACCAGATTCTTAGATACAGGTCCATACCAGGGCAGCGGGAAGGGAAGACAGAGATACGTGGAAAATATTTTCTAGTAGTCCAGTCAATTTACAGACCTGAAAGAAGGTATCCAATTTAGATCCTGTTAAATCCCTAGCTCTTTAAAACTATCTTTTCCTTGTGTTTTCTACCCTTTTAATGTTTTTGTGTCTTAGTTTCCATGTTGTTTTTAATTTATTGGTAATCTTAATAAAATGTACTGGCAAAAAAATTACTATTATAATAACATAGTATGTGGAGCAAGTATTATTAGTTGACTCTTGAACATTATATTTCTAGAAGCAAGCTGGCTTTTTACCTCATAACAATACATTAATGATTCATCTTCAATATGAGTTGTAGAGAAGGTAGACAAGTGCCTGATAGAACCCTGAGAGTAACGCCAAAGAGGAAGAGAAGGATTCTCCTTGGAAATCAAAAAAATTTCTAAGGGGAGATAAAGTCTGGGTGGGATTTTGGGAATTGATAGTATTTCAGCAGGTAGAGACCTAAGGAAATGGCATCCGAAAGAGCACTGTGAACAAGGAAAAGGAGAAAAGCATGTTCTGGAAATGATGAATGTTCTGGGTTGACTGTAATACAGGGTTCATGAAGGAGAATAAAACAGAAGTCAAGTCTGGGAAAAATTGTATGGGTCAGATCATAGATAACCTTGATGTTCTGCCAGTCTTTTGGTATGTACACACACACACACACACACATCCTTGGTAAGAAAATAATGTGATGGTAGCACTAGGAAGAGAGAGGAGGGAGAGAGACTGGCTAGATCACTCCTGTGAAATCTAGGGCAGAGTGGATGAGTTCCTGAATAAGGCATTGACTACAGAAAGGGAAGTGAGTGGATTAATTTGATAGATAATTTAGACTTAGAAATAATAGGTCATAAGAGCCAATTTTTTTTCAGGAATAAATGAGAGAGAGAGAAAGTTGAGGGAGTGGTTTCTGGTTGGTTAACCTAGAGGATAGTGGTGCTGTATAAACCATGGTGGAAAACAAAGGGAGTGGGGCAGACTGAGGGAAAGAAGATACTAGGCTCAGTTTGAGACATTTTAGGTTTGCTGTATGAGCAAGATGTGTCTTTTACACTCAGAGAAACAGTTGAAGGTGTAAGTCTGAAACTTAAGAGAGGCCAGGGTTTGGATTATAGGTCTCCTGGGAACTATTTGGGAAGTGTGAGTAAAATCAGTTAAGAAAGGACTGTCGAATAGAACATCAATCAATTTTAAATCACCTAGGAAAGTAGTTCCACTGAGCAATTGTGACCTTCTCATATAGCTGCAATTTTTTAAAAAATTTAACTAAATAATAGATGAGAAAAAAAGAAACATCAAAAGACTTGTTAGAGTAAGATTTTTAAAATATGCCCTGCTGGGCTGGCCCCGTGGCTTAGCGGTTAAGTGCGCGCACTCCGCTACTGGTGGCCCGGATTCAGATCCCAGGTGCGCACTGATGCACGGCTTCTCGGGCCATGCTGAGGCTGTGTCCCACATACAGGAACTAGAAGGATGTGCAACTATGACATACAACTATCTACTGGGGCTTTGGGGAACAAAAAAAAAAATAAAGGAGGAGGATCGGCAATAGATGTTAGCTCAGAGCCGGTCTTCCTCAGCAAAAGGAAGAGGATTAGCGTGGATGTTAGCTCAGGGCTGATCTTTCTCACAAAAAAAAAAAAAAAAAAAATGCCCTGCTATATTTTCAGGGATAAGATTAAAGTAGAGTTTTACTTTCCCTTTTATGTATTTATTTTTCTTTTAAAATTATCACAAGTGTGTCATTATCAACAGCTTCACTTAAATATTGAAGAACGATATGGGGCCTCATTTACTCTGTGAGTAAATGCCTCATAAACCAAAATTGGATCACAGGTCCATTCCTAAACCAATCACTGGCAAGGAGAATGGGATTATCCCTAGGACCATCATTTTCTTCCTGGAGGAAGCAGGATTTACCTCATCAAGATATCTTGGTGGGGGTGGGGTACTGGTTGTTGTTGTGTGTGTTGGGGTGGGATTAATGGTTACTTGAAAAAAACCAGGATTCTCTTGGAAGGAAAGGAGGAGTGGTTATTGTGAAGGCAAAAATTAGTCTCCATTATATTATGATTATCTGGTTAAATGAATAAATAACAATAACAACAACGTTTGCATTTTAACCCTGATTATTGCATATTATTCAAAAATGTGTTAGTTCTCCTTGCTTAAGTGAATAGAGTTTATAAAGGATTTTGTCTCCAGGGTTATCATTTCAGATTAGCATGAATCATCATAACAAAAAATACATGTGAAAAAAGTGTAGAGAATTGAATTGAACACAACATCAGGAACTATATTGGAAGATGTTTTCATGAATTTTTATGATTTTTTATAATATTTAAAGACTGTAAGTCCACAAGGGAGGGATGTTGTTTGTTTTGTTAATGGTGAATGGTCAATGCTTAAAACAATATCTTACGCACAGTAAATAAATATCTGTGGAATGAATAAATGAGGAAAATATTTATATCACCTTAGTTGTGATTTTTATCCCTCTCTAAAAAAAGAGAATTCTCTCTAAATATTTTATATCTGATTATTATTTATTAGGTATTTAATTTGCTCTGATTCTACCATTCCCTTTTTTAATGTCCTTTCTAAATTTAACTATATGTGTCCTTCTCATTTGCCTTTCAACTTCATCCAAAGTTCTGGGTTTAATCATACTGGCTTGTTTCCCTTCTTGGCTTTCAAATATCCTGGTATAATTTGTTTTGAGTGGGCAGAATCGCGTTCTTTTTGATAGCCAACTTCCTTGAACTCCGCTTTCTAAGAGAAGCCCAAGGATTCATTGTACTAGTTTTCAAGCTTGATACAATTAGCTTCCTAAAGTTAATTTTCTTAACCTTGCTGACATTTCCATTCCCTTCCCTTAGGGAAAGGAATTCAATTTCATCAACTTGTGATTGTTTCCTCAAGGTTTCCTTCTACTATTAGAAATCCATCTAATTTTTCCCTCTGAGCAAGTATCAGATCTGATGTCGGCCCTGGGAAAAGTTACCTTTATCACAGAAGACCATGCTATGAGATCTCGTTCCTTCTGAACAACTCTGTCATCAGTATTCTCATTTGATATGTGCTTATCAACCCATATCTTTGTTTAAAATTGCGTTAAGTTGACTAAAGAAAACCTTATGAAACTTCTTTTCCTGGTTTAGTGATTTACATGATTTATATTAGATTTAGAATATAGTTATTTCATATATTCTTACCATATTAAGTTTAATTCAATTATTCTTCCCAAACAATCCCATTATTACACCTTTGTTCTGAATATATGAAGGCATTAATTTCACAAATAATTATGGAACGCTCTCTCTTTCCTAAGTCAGTTCTCCAATTTCAAGTGCTATTCTCCTAGTTGTCAGGTATTTTAACAGCATCTTGACTCTGGCCCTGAGATGGGACCTCCAGATACTCCTGATTAATTCTATCATTCAAAAGTCACATCAGAGCCTGTTTACATAGTTGTATGATTATTTCCTGACAAAGGAATATGGTAATAAAATGAGATATTTTAAGTGTATTATGTGATGGTCATTGAAACATAAATGTTACTGTTCACAGTGGACAATTTTATAAAAATAACATCAAAGAAAGTGAACAAATAACGGTGACAGCAAAAGGATAAAAATCATCAATTAGTTTGTATTAGAAAGAAAAAAATAAGTGATAAATGATTCAGTGAGAGCCTAAGGAGGAGTTAAATGAATGATTAAATCTAACGGATCAAAGAAGATATTGGATGACTAAATAAGATTAGAAAATGGTCATTTTATAGAAACTTAAAAGTGCCTCAAATGATTTTTCATTAATTCTTTTTATTTCTTCAACTAATATATTTGAGTGTTACTATGTGGTGAGTTCAGAGACCATGAGATAAATAACATGCGGTCCTTGCCAAGAAGGAGATTACAGTCTTGGAATGAGAAAGTTTATATAAGGCTTTGTTTTTCTCTTTTATTGCATGTCTATGATAGAAATCATAACAAGTATGATGGGAATGCAAAGGAAGTTTGGTAGAGGAGTCAGTTTTCCTTAGGAATATGAAGAAATGATTCAGGGGTAAGAATATCTATTTATACGTATTTGTAAGTCATCTTGAGTAAGATTGTGCTGACTGCACAAAGGCAAGGGAATTCCACTGCTGGATAGTACATCTCAAGCATACAATGTGAAAGGAGAGAGTTAGAGAGATAACAAGAGGCGAGACTGTGGATATGTTCATTGAAAGCTCAGCCTCTGAAGCACAGAAATCTTTGGTTCTTCATATAGGGATGCCCAGGCAAATCATCAGGACACAGCGTTGGAGGATGGCTAGCATGTTATTGGGTTGTTGGACCATGAGAGTGAAAGATGGATTTAAAGCAAGGCATTTGGAATTAGAAAGCCACTGGATTGATAACTTCTGCCATCTTGAAGGGCCATAGGTTATAGTATGGATCAGCAGTATGTTTATGGTGGGGAAAAAAGTCAAATGATATTTCCTTTTGGGATGCTTCTTCTGTGTATGATGTTAATCAAGATACTTCCTCAGTGGTACCTTCACCTACTCCAGTATGTCCTAAATGTTCTACTGAGTATCTTCAAGTTAACTTCAATGAAATACTCTACTTGTTTTTAACCGTATATATTAAATTCCTTAAAAGGAGAATAAGGTGATAACTTTTGTTTGCTTCAATAATTCTTTTGAAAGGTATGTGTTTGACCTTTATGGAAGATCACTAAGAGTTCTCTGTCCTCATCTTTCTAGACCTCCTAGCAGCCTTTGACATAGTTTGCCATTCCTTCCTTCTTGAAACACATTTTCTTCTTGGCTTTAATGATACCACATTGGTCATAGCACCCATATATTAATCACTGTGGATGGTAGGTTTATATTTTTCTCCGTACCATGGTTCTAATTTTCTTTTTCCATATCCGTTTATACCTATGCCTTGTTTGTGAGATAACTTAATCCTTGTGGGAAAGAGAATGTACATAATTAAGATAAAATATCAAATATGCAATCAACAATATTGACTATCTATGGTTAAAGAATGACATGAAGGAATTTAAAGAACCCATAACCATGGACCTAGTCAAATAAAGTTGCACGTCTAAGTATGTTACCTAAAAAGACATAAACTGTCAACAGTGTCAAGTAAAGAGCATTTGTACTTATATACAGACTAGTTTAAGATCACATGATTCTTATAAAATAAGAAACTAGATAGAATGAGGGCAGCAATAAAAATCAGGCTCAAGAAAGCCTAAGAGGTGACATACAGTTGAATTCTCTTTCAAGTAAAAAGAGTCCATTTTCTTAGGAAAAGGCCCTCATTAACCTTGTGATTCAGTAGCAGCTGCTGTGAAACATTCCTAGCCAGAAAACATGGAACAGCTTATCACTATGGGCCTGTGACATTATCACAGAACCACTGGATGTGAGCCAGAGCAGGTGGATTAAAAATTATAGTGTTGCACCTTAGCTGTCTATGGGGTGACTAGGTTAGACCTCTGTAGGCAAAGGAAGCACAGCTCTAACATAGCTATTCAAATGAATATCTTGCTTCTGGACACATTTCACAAATACTAAGTAACTGAGAATTGGCAAACGGAAAAAAATTTTGACCAATAGATGTCTCTAAAAAAAGGTGAATTCTACTGATTTTCCAAGAGTGGACATGGCAGCTACACCACTTCTGGTTATTTATCCAAAGAACACAAAACACTAATTTGAAAAGACATATGCACTCCTACATTCATTGTAGCATTATTGGAAACAACCTAAGTGCCCATCAACAGACGAATGGATAAAGAAGATGCAGTATATATGTATATATGCACACACAATGGAATACTCCTCAGCCATAAAAAAAGATGAAATCTTGCCATTTGTGACAACATGGATGGACCTTGAGGGCATTACGCTAAGTGAAATAAGTCAGATGGAGAAAGACAAATAACATGATTTCACTCATATGTGGAAGAAAATAACAACAAGAACAACAAACAAACACACAGACACAGAGAATAGGATTGGTGGTTACCGGGTGTGGGGGGACGAAAGGGGTAAAAGGGCAAATGTGTACTGTGACAGATGGCAATTAGACTTTGGGTGGTGAACACAATGTAGTATTCACAGAAATTGAAATATAGTGATGTACACCTGAAATTTATATAATGTTATAAACCAATGTGACCTCAATAAAAAAAATATAAATAAATAAAGGTGATTGGGAATTGGCAAGAATGAGAATCTGATCTAAAATTATTCTAGATCATAGAAGTCATTTTCAAGCAAAAAATAACAAAACGCAAAAAACTTAAAACTAGTTTTGGTAGGTGGGGTAGATATTCATGTGGAGATCAAGATTTTTTTTATGGTATACATAGTAATGCATATTGCAGCTAGCAAATCTAAGGCTCAGATTGATTAATGTTCATTACCTCTGTCTTTATAATGGATTTCTACCCTGCCTCCAAACTTCAGATTTCTTAATTAACGTAATCAGATATTTTCAGTGTTTCAGCCACCTGACCAGTATCTAAGTAAATACATTGACTTTGCATCTAAATATGTCTGTGTACAATCTTTTGTTAAATTTGTAAGAATTGGCCCCAAGAACCTCAAATGAATCTTATCAGATTGAAAACTCTTTGAGGGCTACTATTGTGTGTTTTTCATTTTAGTAATCCATTCAACAAACACCCACAATGTGCTAGGTATTGTTAATGTAACAGCTGCCAGGTGAAGCTGGGGCTAGATGTGGAATAGGCGTTAGAAGAATATAGGTCATACTGTACTGCTGTTTGGAGTTATATTGATAGGTTTTGTATATGAGTGTTATACTACTGTTATCTTTCTTCAATTATTTTCAGTTATTTCAGTGATTGTGGGATTGGTACCTAGAAAACTAAAATAAAATAGACCTTAATTTGGACCAACAGCTGATGATTACACATGTAATTAATGGGCAAGACTGTTTACTGGTATTTATTTTAGAACTGATCCCATCCCTGCCAAAGAAAATGGCAGGGCTGAAATTTCACATTTTTCAAACAGGCAGTTCATTTGGCTTCCATGAACTTGTGGCTGTAATAGATTTATTTAATTTTTTATACTGCATATGTAAGAGTCAGAATTTATACAGGGCAGAGAGTTTTATTTTCATTTGATAATAAGTCCTCTGGTTTTGATATAGATTAAATGACATCCACGGCATAGACTCTGGGATATGAAATTATATGTCTTAAAATATATTTAATTTGTGTTTCCCCACACTGTTGAGACATTTCAGTAGCCTAATAGATGCCACAAGTTAGTCTAATGAAGTCTGTGGGTGACTTCCATGGTGTAGTCTATGGAACTCTGACATTTTCATAATTAACCGAAGTCTGGGGCTTCAGTTCTAAGTTGGTCTTTTGCCCAAACATTCAATTCTTGAATGTGATTAAGAAGCTGAATTTTATTTTTGAGCATTTGGCTTTAGTTCCTAGAAGCCATGCTACTGAAATCATTTGGTTTCTAAGCATTTTCTTGTGGAGGGGATAACTTCCATAAAATAGTATGTTTTTTAGAGATATTTCCATTCAATATTCTGTATAACACGATTCACTCTACACAACATTCTCTTGCCTTTGTATGGCTGATTCTTCTTCATCTTCCAGATTTCAGCTTAAATATCACTTCCTAAGAGGCCTTTCCTGAAGGATCTATGTAGCTTCCACCAGAAAATTCTCTACCTCAAATTATTTTAAATCATTGTAATATATTTATATATGATACCTAGCATTAACATATTTTTAAATGCCCCAAATACATGGAAACTGTCCACCGCTCTTATTGTTTTTGCTCTGTGTAATTCAGATAATTGTTTATTGACATTTTGAAGTTGTTTCCCTTTGCTGACTCTGTGGAATGTTAGAAAAGATTAATAAAAACAAAGCAAATTTGTTCTGATCTTCTTAGCTGAATATACAAGGTCAAAGCAGCTAGCATTTATTTATATTTAGCTGTATATTAATGTTTATAGGAAGATTTTCAAAAGAACAAATCTTTTTCAAAGCCTCTGATAGTATTTTTAAGTCCTCTCTTTTCTCCTTTCTCTCACCAGACACTCACGAGAACTCTGGAGATTGGCTCTTGATTGTCACACAAATCTCTCAAATTCAACATATTCAAAACTGAACTCATCTTACACCCTCCAAACTCCATCCCTAATGACTCCTCCTTTATATGCCTTCTATTATTAGTATCATCTTCCACCACTTCTGAGCCAAGATCTGAGAATAATGTGGAATTCTCTTCTCTCAATCTACCACTCTGTAAGTCACCATGCATCTCTCTATATATTTAGGTATATACATAAATACCTATTTATCTATAATACTTATAAATACCTGTATGTTTGTAATATCTATTATATATTTATCTGTTTACCTTATGTCTATTTTGCTCTTTAATAAAATTCAAATCAGTTCCTTCTCTCTATCCCCACTACCTTTGTCACATCCTGGGTTCAGGTCGTTTTTTGGTCTGAGCTACTGAATCCACCCTCCTGTGATGCCTCCTCCAGTTCATTCTACCATCAGAGTGATTTTTTTCTAAAATTCTATCTCTTCTGCCTAAACTCCCTCTATGGCTCCTGAATGCCTTCAGGATAAAAACTAACATCTTAGGATAATATACACAACTCTTCATGATGTTGCCCTTGCTGCTTTTCAGTTTTATCTTGTCCTTCTCCCCACTTTGATCTTTACATATAAAAATGTAGAACTGCTTGTAATAATACCTGGATGTACTCCTCTTTTCTATGTCTCCTGAATGCCTATACATTCATTGCTTTCTCTCTGAAATGATCTGTGTTTTACCTCTCCCAGTTAACTACTGTGTGCCCTTCAAAATTTAGCTAAGCTATAGTTTCATCTAATAGGAATTTTCAAGCCTGTCATTTCAGGGAACTGCTTCCTGTTCCCAGTGTTGTGAATAAACCTGCCAGTATTTATTACTCTGTATTTTTCTTTCTGCCTCCTTCACAAGGCTATGAGCTTAAGAGAAGGATTATGTTCTGTATGCATATCTCTGGTGTAGAGCATAATGTCTAGCCCAAGATACATGCTCAACATATGTAGGTGAATGAACAAACATCATGGAACAAAGAACATCGGCTTCTATTTGAAAAAATTCTGCAACGGGGAAAAGGAGATGTAAAAGTGATTGGTACATAAAATTTTGCCTCAGATTCTGCTTTCTGTGTGTCAGGAAACATTCTAAGTATTTTTCATATATGAATGCATTTGGTCAGTGCAATTATCCTAGAGGTGAGTACTATTACTACCCATTTCCATATCAGGAAATTGAGACACAGAGGAGGTTATTTACCTAAGATCATACATTTTCTTAGCCTCAGTTCCTCTGAAAGCAGAGTTTGAGGCAAAGGATTATGTGCTAAAATTTTAGTAGGGAATGTGAAACCAAGGGAGTGGAAGTTAGGGAAAAGGGACTGAGACTGGGAAGGAGAGTCAATACAAGGTAGCATTACTGAGCTGATCAGCACTTGGTTTCAAATGCAACTGTTCTGGATCTCTCAGGACCATCTTCTGAGAGGCTTTATGACGAATGCGTCTCAGGACTGTCCATCAAAGAAGAGGAAAGGGGAAGAATTATCCACAGGTTCATGTGTCCCATTGGTCAAATGTTTTTCACATTTATTTCTGGATTGGGCTAGCACAGTTGTTGAAAGGATCCCTTGCATTTTATGCCTTTTCTTCCACAGTAATGCACCAGGGAAGGAGGCAGAGGGGGCACTGCGGGGGAATGACTCAAGCTACAGTTGATTTGCTTCTTCTGAAGCCATTTAAAGCCTATGTATAGATCGTTGCTGCAGCAATGGCTTGGATGGAACTGCAGCCAAAGACCCTGGAGAAGTTATGGGTGAAGGGATCTGCAGAGATGCATAAGAAAAATCTGAAATGTCCCTCTAATAAATGGTGAAACCCCAATTCAAATGCTGCCAATCTGACTTCAGATCCTATAATCAGTGTCGCCCTTCAACCTGGGCAACAGCGGCCCTTGCCCAGTGTTTTGGCAGGACATATGTCACTGCCAGAGACACACAGAAAATAAAATTATTAAAGAACACGTGGATGCCCCTGTTTCTGGCACAGGACCACCTACAAGCCAAAACATCTGCTCTGTTGCCTGTACACCGCTTAAGCCCCTGGAAAATGCTTCTCCACATCTTTTTCTCTGTGTCCTGTATCCAAAGCCATGATTGAGGGTTGTTGGGCTGCTGACAGAGAAGACAGACATTGACAGAGTATGGGGAGGATGTGATCAGCTGAAGCACCTAGGCAAGAGAAAAAGACAAAGGAACTTGCCAAACCCACCTCTCAGATAGCATAACTGCAACAAATTCTTACCTAATCAAATTCCATTTCTCAGTGTTCCAAATCCTAGCATGGGGAAATACCATGAAGGAGCATATTTGCAATAGTTGTGTGTGGCATGTAAGGTTATTCTCTGCATGGCCAGCTGGATTACTATTGAATGTTAAAATTATGAATAGCCTTATTTTTATAAAATAATTTAGTAGGATTCAATTAAATTTTTTAAAATTAAATTTAAAAGTTCAGCTGTGTCTAAAATCTAGACAAAATTATTATATTCATCCAGTATAATTTGTATTCTGTCAATAAATTTAGTAGATAATATTGAATGTTTTAGAGAAAAAATAACTTTCTGAAGCACATATGAGAGACAATTCAATTTAACTTAACTTTTACATTTGCTTTAATGTATATTTCCTGATGAAAATAATTCAACTATTGTGAACTCCGAATGTAGTTAAATATTATTATTTTAGTTATTTACATCATTAGATGTCATTAGAACACAACTTATGTGAAAATCTTGGTAATAATAGCACAATTCATGATTTTGCTGAAACAAAGGGACAGATGAATTTATGGAATAATATATAATAATTATATATTATATACGTTTATTTTATGCTTATCCAGATATCTTCAGTCAATCAATAGAATATCCCGCCACATGCATTAATAATTGAATTTAGCCATCTCTGGTATTTAGCTGACTCTGTCATTCAAAAACCATAGAGTTAAACATATTTTCTTGTTTGTTATTATTCAGTTGTATATGATAAAACATTTTACTTAACAGTTGATTAGCTAGGAATATAACTTTTAAATATTTATATATAATGCATGTGTGATCCTATTTGTACTCTTGCCCCAGACTCCACAAATATTAGGGGTGGTTTTGCCCATGTGTATCATAGATGCCCATACTCTGCTCTACCATACTCTAGCACTCCACCACGCTCTACCACTCCAGTCCACCCCACTCCACTCCAGTACAGCACACACTCTACTCTACTCCACTCCTGCACTATACTGCCTCCCTGTTGTTTCAGGGATTGGCCCAATTGAGCGGTCCATTCCAGTTAAACAGTCATTGCTAAATTGACAAAACTTAGACAGCATTTTAGTCCAGTTAAATTATTGGTACTTTGTTTAAATATAATACGTTCAACCATCCACGTACAAATATGAAAACAATTACAGATGACAAGGACTGAATATTCCAACTTATAGTATGGTAGACCATAATGCATTTAGCTCTTGAGAAAAGTCCTATTCAAATATCAGTCATCTCCTCAGACTCCTCACAGGATTTCATTCAAGTCATCTTAATTCTTCCTACTGGGAGGAACCCTGCTTTCCCCCTTCCCTGACTGAATAAATAACTCAGGTAAATTGCCTGATGCTATAAATTTCATAAGGCATTTTGCTAATTATCTTATTTTTGTGTAAGACAAAACACTTTCTGGACTTGTAGAAATTTTATTGGGTAGTGCTAAAAATATTTCTGAAGGATTGTAGTTTTATCGGTATTTGTATATTCTCTTTTGAATGGATCTCCAATAAGGAGCTTCTGAGGAGGCAGAAGTAATAAAAAGTTATATCACTTTTACCTCAAATGCTATCCCATCTCTACTTTTTCCCATTGAAGTCACAGACTCTGGGCAGTACTTTTCAAAAAGAGATACTGTTGATTTGATACTTAGCTGTTATTTTTATTTTTTTTCCCCATAATTACAACTTTGGCATGTTATACTTCATAAAAATCAGAAGACTATAAAATATTCCATTCTTGATCTTCCTGTTAAAGCCAAAGGGGAAGATATGGCTGCTATGTAACCATCTTGAAAGAGTACTCTTAGTAATAAGCCCATCTTAAACCATAAAGTAATTTAAACATGTTTTTTGCTTTTCCTAACAACTATACATATATATATATATATATATATTTTTTTTTTTTTGGCTGAGGAAGATTCACCCTGAACTAACATCCACTGCCAATCTTCCTGTTTTTGTATGTGAGCCGCTGCCACAGCATGGTCACTGACAGACAAGTGGAAATTGAACCTGAGCCACCGAAGTGGAGCGCACCGAACTTAACCACTAGGCCACCAGGGCTGGCCCCTTAACAACTATATTTTTATCTCTGACTTCACCATTGAAATCTCCCATGATGTAAATTTAGATATTTTGTATTTCCATATGGTAGAGATCTTTTTTATTTTTAATCTTTTATATATAAAAACTAAAAACCTCCCCATTTTTTCTTGGTTCTTACAAAATAATATTTGATTATTCAAAAACTATTTTCACTTACAGGTTATTGATTTATTGTAACATATTCTAAGTTCAATTCAGAAATATAGAATACAGTCTTTTATATATTCTCTGAAGTTTTCTATCAGAAGTTTAGTATAGTTTAGGTGCATTTACGTGAGATAGCAAAGCTGCTCATAGGTTAAAGTACTTCAAAAATAATTCAAATATTCACTCTCGAATATCCATGCAAATGAGACAAAAGATTGGCATAATAATTAAATATTTATAAAAAATCTGCTCTGCTTTTTGTGGGGCACAAATGTATTCTTAATGCTAAATCCCATGGGAGGGAAATCAGGAGCTCAGGCATGACAGATTTCTCAATGCCAAGCAACTCCATGTCTCAGAAGATGTTCTTATGAACCTGACCTGAGCCAAATGGAATCAGCAGGACAGCTGGAGGACACGCACATTGGTGAGGGCAGAGAATCTCTCACCCTTCTGGCTGAGTTAGTTCTATAAATCATACTTTCTACTACAATTATTTGAAAGTTGAGTAAGAAGTCATGACATCCAGACAACATATTTCTTACAAAATCCTCTTTGGTGCCAAAGGCCTATACAAATTTCCTGCTCCAAGACAGATTGATGCTCATAATCATGACAATTTTTGACACTCACTTGACTTCCTCAAGCTACAAATAATCAGGATACTTGGCCTAAAATAAAAACTTTTCAAAGAAAATTAAATAATTTCCTTTGGAAAGTTTTAGAGTAGTGAAAGTCTAGTGTGTGTGTGTGTGTGTGTGTGTGTGTGTGGGTGTGGGTGTGGGTGTATGTGTGTGTATTGTTGTTGCTGCTGCTGTTCTATACATTTTATTTGTTTTAGATTGTGAAATAGCTTAACCTCTAATATTAATAATATTTACCTTAAATAGCTATGACTGCAGTTATCTAAAGTGCCCCCTTTATCCGTGCGGAAGATGCCTGCAGACAAACCGGTTATGGTTATATGTCTTAGAAATGGATAGTTCTTTACGAGAACACATTGTTGGAGAGCTGGCAATCTCCTAGTAAGGTCAAACAGCTTTTAAAGTCAAGTGGTAGAATTAAATGGCTATGAAATATTTGGAATGCAAGTTTATACTTAGAAATTTGCAAAGGAAAATACTTTTAGAAGAAGCTAGCTAAAATCAAAATGTTTTACGGAACTCAGAGGTAAAAGGGTAGCCCACGTAAAGTGCAAACACTTGAAGTGACATGTTTCTGGGGCCAAAGAACAGTTTTATTTATAAGGAGTTTGTAGAATATGACAATTTACTCAACTGTGATGGATTATTTATGTGGTAGTTTTCAATGTGTGATAAATGCAAAGGATTTTCTAATCCAGAGTATATGGAACATCCCAGAATCTCTAGCTAGTCCATCAAATATTATGAGTTCTGGCCACACTGAAAATATCCACCAAATAATCTCTTCTATACCTCTGTGATTTGCACTCAGTAAACTTTCCTGCCTGTATTGCCTTCTCCTCTTTTTTTCAGTTGAAAACAATCTTTCTCCTTCAGTAACAGCCAACTCTAATATCACCATTATATGGAGGCTACCTTGATGTCTCCAGGCAAAGTGAATTCATTTTTCCATTAATCAAATGTTTATAATTGTTTAATTATAGATATTAAATTCATTTTTAGTATACTTTATAATTATTAAAAACCCCAAACCTCAATGTCAAACCATGTATTCCGAGATTGCAGAAAGCGTTTGTGTTCTTCTCTATATTCTCCAAACTATCACAATGCATTTCTATGTAATAGGTACTTGAATCCCATTCGTTGAGTCACTGCTGTGCCCCTATACACATTCTTTCTCTCCGCCAATCCCTGTCTTTGTCTGCGTCTCGCACTCTCCTACTCTTCTCCCCTCTACTTCTCTCGATTTCCATCCATACCTTTCACTCGTGCCGCCACTGGATGCAACTCAGTTCACAAACTCACAGTAAGACATGCACCTGGAAGATTTAAAAAAAATAAGTTCAAAATTCTGTTACCGAGTTTACTTTTTAAGTTTGCAGATAAGACAGTTTTTTTAAAAAAATGGTGAAAAACCTACTATTTCAGATGATATAATCTAAACCACACACAGAGAAATATTTTGCAATATATACTATAGGGGACAAAAGATGGGTAAATCTAAGGGTGCCACTGAGCTACTGAATTTACCCTCTCTTCCTCCAAAATATCCTAAATGCTGTCAATCAGTGCCTGGGACCCTTGGACCACCAATGGACAAGTGGGAACACACCTGTCAATTTGTATATTAAATTTCTATAAAACTTGACTTCTTTCTTTTTTATTTTAATACAAAATAAATATAAATAAAAGTTTTCTTTTATTTGTTATATCACATTGGAGACCATTCGTCTAATAAACTTCTCTTTGAATATCTGCATTATGCTCTACAAAGGATATTTTAGGCCTATGTTGAAAAACATCCTTATACTAAAGTATAAGGAAGTAGAATGGATGAGAATGCAGAGCAAATAGAATTTTTCCCAGTGTTTTTTTTTTTTTTTAATCTCTTGTGGCTACATTTTTTAAACAGCTTTATTTGAGATGTAATTCACCATATAATTCACCAATTTAAAGTGTACAATTTAATGATTTTTAGTGTATTTACAGAGTTGTTCAACCATCATCACAATCAATTTTAGAACATTATCATCACCCCACAAAGAAACCCTGTACCCATTAGCAGCAAATCCCCCTTTCCCCCCACTCCTCTCCTCCCTTGTCCCAGCCCTAGGCAACCAGTAATCTACAGTCTCTTTCTATTTGCCTATTATGTATGTTCCACATAAATGTAATCATAAAATATATAGTCTTTAATGGGCTTCTTTCAGTTAACATGTTTTCAAGATTCATCCATATTGTAACATATATCTGTACTTCATTCCTTTTTATAGCCTAATAGGAAGTGTTCCATTGTATGGATATACCACATGTTATTTATGCATCTGTTGATGGACATTTGGATCCTTTATACTTTTTAGATATTATAATGCTTCTATGAAAATTCATGTACAAACGTTTGTATGGACATATGTTTTCATTTCTATTGGGTATGTACCTAGGAGTAGAATTACTGGATCATATGGTAACTATGTTTAACCTTTGGAGGAACTGTCAGACTGTACCATTTTACTTTTTTTACCTTTTATCCCACCAGCAATGTATGAATGGTCCAGTTTCTTCAGATCCTTACCAATACTTTGCTATTTTCTTTTTGATTACAGTCATCCTAATGGATGCGAAGCAATATCTCATCTTGGTTTTGATTTGTATTTCCTTTTTTTTGGTGAGGAAGATTAGTTCTGAGCTAACATCTGTTGCCAATCCTCCTCTTTTTACTGAGGAAGATTGGCCCTAGGCTAACATCCATGTCCATCTTCCTCCACTTTATATCTGGGACACTGCTACAGCATGGCTTGATGAGTGGTGTGTAGGTCAGCGCCCGGGATCCAAACTTGTGAACCCTGGGCCGCTGAAGCAGAGTGTGCAAACTTAACCACTATGCCACCGAGCTGGCCCCAATTTGTATTTTCTTGATAGCTAATGGTGTTGAACATCTTTTCATGTGCTATTTGCCCATTAGTGTATCTTCTTTGGATAAATGCCTATTCAGAATCTTTGCCCATTTTTAATTGGGATATTTGTCTTTTTATTGTTGAGTTGTAGAAGTTCTTTATGTATTATAGATACCAATTTCTTATCAGATATATGATTTGCAAAATTTCTCCTATTCTGTGGGTTGTCATCACACTTTCTTGACAGTGTTCTTTGAAGCACAAAAGTTTTACTTTTGATGATATCCAATTTATCAATTTGTTTTCTTTTGCTGCTAGTGCTTTCAGTATCATATTTAAGAAATCATTGCCAAATCTAAGGTCACAAAGATCTATGCCTAAGTTTTCTTCTAAGAGTTTTATAGTTTTAGCTCTGATAGTTAGGTCTTGGATCCATTTTGAGTTAGTTTTTGTATATGGGGTGAGTTCTATTTGTTTTAAAAAGTGTAGTATAATAAAAAATATTTATTTGGTTTTGTCCTTAATTCCTGGCACATAGCTCCTAAAAGTCTTAAAATCTCCTGAGTGATAAGAGGGTCTTTTGTATGCTAATAATATGACTGATGACTGAGGTCTCCTGGATAGCTTTAGGATTGGGGCTGGTCTCCCGAAAGACAAGGCATGATTAGAGTTGGAACTTTCAGCCCCACCTCGCAACCTCCAGGAAGGGGAGAGAGGCTGGAGATTGAGTTCAATCACTAACAGTCAAGGATTTATTCAATCCTGCCTATGTTATGAAACCTCCACAGAAACCTCTAAGTGATGGGGTTCAGAGAGCTTCTGGGATGGTGACACAATGATGTGCTTTGGAAGATCGTGTGCCTTGAGAGCACATGGAAGCTCCATGCACCCATCTACTCCCCTAGACATTGCATTATGCATCTCTTCCATTTAGCTGTTCATGAGTTGTATTCTTTTTCTTTTTTTATCTCCCCAAACCCCGAGTACATGGTTGTACATCCTAGTTGTAAGTCATTCTAGTTCTTATATATGAGCGGCTGCCACAGCATGGCAACTGACAAACAGGTGGTGTGGTTCTGCGACCGGGAAGTGAACCCAGGCTGCCAAAGCGGTGAGTGTTGAAAGTTAACTACTAGGCCATCAGGACTGACTCTCATGAGTTGTATTCTTTATAATAAACTAGTAAACAGAAGTAAAGTGTTTTCCTGAGTTCTGTGAGTTGTTCTAGCATATTATCAAACTTAAGGAGGGGGGTATGGGAGCCCTCGAATTTATAGCTGGTAAGTGAGAAGTACAAGTGGCCCCTGGAACTTGAGATTGGTGTCTGAAGTGGGGGCAGTCTTGTGGGACTAAGCCCTTAACCAGTAGAGACTGTGCTAATCGCAGATAGTAAGTGTTAGAATTCAATTGAATTGTAGGACACTCAGTTGATATCAGAGAATCAAAGAATCACAGAATTGTAATGTTTTGATTGTTATTAGAAACCTTCCTCCTTCCCTCCTTCTGTCTCTCTCTCTCTCTCTCACTGAAGTAAATTAAGTACCATAGTAGAGACAGCAATGCTTAACAAAATCCATTTGCTCTCCTATGCTTCCTAGCCCCAATGCAATTAAGGGCCAATGCATCTGTGAGCAGCTCAGGCAGTGAAAAGCCCATTTATGATTCTCCAGTCTCTCTTCCCTGCTGCTGAACTTCAGAAGATATTTTCTGAGATCTTTTCACTGTTCATCAGCCCAGTCCCTGAGTGATTATGTGGAGGAGAGGCCTCTGCTGATCTATGTTAGATATAGCATGATTTGGATAAACACACTTCTATTATGTTAAAGTGTAGTTTTAGTTTTGTTTTATTTTATTTGTTTTGGCTACCACAGAATATTATGGCCTATCCTAACATAGGTCCTTGTACTAATAATTTTCCATTAGTTCTTCAACTATTAAGAGGTAGAACAGTTTTCATGCAGTAATTTGGTGTAACTGCTTGCCTCAGCTCATTTAATAGAATGACCTTAAGAGTATAATTTTTAGATTACAAAATGTCTTACATAAGTTAACGTAATTTTCCTTCCTAGTATTCCTGAGTTAAGCAGAGTCGTATTAATATCCACACTTTATAGATAAGGAAACTTGGGTTTACCATGGTTAAGGAAATTAATCACTTAACATTGCATGCCTATCCAGCAGCAGATTTGTCCTGCCAATCTTGGTCTATTTCCTCCTAGTCAATGCACTTTTTGCAACCCTGGCCTTTCAGGACTTTTAGGGCTTCTTTTTCTAAATTGTTTACTCATAGTTTTCTGTTTCTGAATAAATTGAGTATTTCATGTTGTTTGATCATTTAAGATATTTCAAACAAATAATATATTTGATCACAGTATCAGTCAAGTAGATACTGATTAGATTTTTTCTCAAGCATTTTTCAGAGATTATACGTGAAGCCTTAAAGAATCAAGTATGATCATGGGCCATAGGTTGCTTACCATCATTCAAGGTAGTTTTTAATAGAAATTACATATTTCATTTCTTGTAGTGTCCTTGTCTGGCTTTGGTATCAGGGTAATGCTGGCCTTGTAAAATTAGTTTAGAAGTGCTCCTTTTTCTTCAATTTTTTGGAAGAGTTTGAGAAGGATCGGGTTAATTCTTTAAAGGTTTCATAGGATTTACCAGTGAAGCCATCTGGTCCAGGGCTTTTCTTTGTTAGGAGGCATTTGATTACTCATTCAATCTCTTCACTCATTATTGGTCTGTTCAGATTTTCCACTTCTTCATGATTCAATCTTGGTAGGTTGTATATTTTTAAGAATTTATCTATTCTTTTAAGTAATCCAATTTGTTCACATATAATTATTCATAGTAGTCTCTTATAGTTCTTTGTATTTCTGTGTTATCAGTTGTAAGGTCTCCTCTTTCATTTCTAATTTTATTTATTCGAGTCTTCTCTCTATTCTTCTTAGTCTAGATAAAGGTTTGTCAATGTTGTTGATCTTTTCAAAAAACCAACTTTTAGTTTTGTTGATCTTTTCTATTGTTTTCTAGCTTCTATTTCATTTATTTTTGCACTAATCTTCATTATTTCCTTCCTTCTGCTAGCTTGGAGCTTAGTTTGTTCTTTTTCTAGTTTTTTGAAGTGTCAAGTTAAGTTGTTTAGTTGAGATCTTTCTTTTATCTTAATGTAGACATTTATTGCTATAAAATTCCCTCTTAGAACAGCTTTGCTACATCCCATAAGTTTTGGTAGGCTGTGTTTCCAAGAAATAAAAGGCATCTAAATCGAAAATGGAGAGGTAAAATTGTCTCTCTTTGCAGATGACATGATCTTCTATATAGAAAACCCTAAAGACTCCACCAAAAAACTGTTAAAACTAATAAATAAATTCAGTAAGTTACAGGATGCAAAATCAACATAAAAAATCAGTTGCATTTCTATACGCTAACAATGAACTACCCGCAAAAGAAATTAAGGAAACAATCCCATTTACGCTAGCATCAGAAACAATATAATACTTAGGAATAAATTTAACAAAGGAGGTGAAAGATCTGTACACTGAAAACTGTAAAACATTGATGAAAGAAATTAAAGAAGACACAAATAAATGGAAAGATATTCCATGTTCATGGATTGAAAGAACTAATGTTGCCAAAATGTCCATACTACCCAAAGCAATTTACAAATTCAATGCAATCCCTGTCAAAATTCCAATGGCATTTTTCACAGAAATAGAAAAAACAATCCTAGAATTCATATGGAACCACAAAAGACCCCAGGTATCTAAAGCAATCTTGAACAAGGAGAACAAAGCTGGAGGCATCATGCTTCCTGATTTCAAACTTTATCACAAAGCTACAGTAATCAAAGCCACATAGTACAGGCATAAAAACAGACACATCGACCCATGGAACAGGATAGAGAGCCCAGAAATAAGCTCACACATGCATGGTCAACTAATCTTCAACAAAGATGCCAAGAATACAAAATGAGGAAAAATAGTCTCTTTAATAAATGTGCTGGGAAAACTGGATATCTGCATACAACAAGAATGAAATCGGAAGCTTATCTTATACTATACACAAAAATAAACTCAAAATGGATTAAAGACTTAACTGTAAGACCTGAAAGTGTAAAAATTCTAGAAGAAAACATTGGAAAAAGTCTCCTTGACATTGGTCTTGGCAATTTTTTGGGGGGTTTGACACCAAAACATAGGCAACAAAAGCAAAAATAAACAAGTGGGACTGCATCAAACTGAAAAGCTTCTGTACAGTAAAGAAAACAACCCAAAAAAATGAAAAGACACCTATAGAATGGGATAAAATATTTTCAAATCACGTATCTGATAATGGGTTAATATCTAAAATATATAAGGAACTCCTACAACTCAATAGCAAAATAAGTAAGGAACCAGATTTAAAAACGAGGAAAGGATCTGAAAAGACATTTCTCCAAAGACATATTAATTTCCAAGAGGTACACGAAAAGGTGCTCAATATCACTAACCATCAGGGAAATGCAAATCAAAACCACAATGAGTTATCACCTCACAACTTTTAGAATGGCAAATTATTAAAAAAGAAGTAGTAAATGGTGAGGATGTGGAGAAAAGGGAACCTTGGTACACTTTTGGTGGCAATGTAAATTGGTACAATCACTATGGAAAACAATATGGAGGTTCCTCAAAAAATTAAAAATGGAACTACAAGATGATCCAGCACTGCCACTTCTGGGTATTTATCCAAAAGGACTCAAATCAGGATCTTGAAGGGATACCTGTACACCCACGTTGACTGCAGCATTATTCACAATAGCAAAGACATGGAAGCAAGTTAAATGTTTATTGAAAGATGATTGGATAAAGAAAATACGGTATATACATACTATGGAATATTATCTAACCTTAAAAAAAAAAGGAAATCCTGCCATTTGCAACAACATGGATTGACCTGGAGGACATTATACTAAGTGAAATATGCCAGACACAGAAAAGCTGATATTGTATGACATGGAAGCAAGTTAAATGTTTATTGAATGGATAAAGAAAATGTGGTATATACATAAAATGGAATATCATTCAGCCATAAAAAAGAAGGAAATCCTGCTATTTGTGATAATATCAGACAAAGACAAATATGTATGATATCACTTATATGTGGAATCTAAAATAGTCAGACTCATAAAAGGGGAGAGTAGAATGGTGGTTGCCAGGGGTTGGAGGGAAGGGAAAATGGGGAGATGATGGTCAAAGGGTATAAAGTTTCAGTTTTGCAAGATAAATAAGTTCTGGAGACCTATTATACAGTATAGTGCCCATAGCTAACAGTATTATGTTGTATGCTAAAAGAGTAGATCTTATGTTGTGTTCTTATTACATGCTCAAAAAAGAAGAAGAAGAAGTGGGGTGGGAGAAAACCTTGAGAGATGATGATAGATATGTTTATGGGCTTGATGGTGGTAATAGTTTCATGGATGAATATTTATCCCCAAATTCACCAAGTTGTATACCTTAAGTATCTACAGCTTTTTCCATGTCAATCATACTTCAACAAAGTGATTTAAAAAAATAAATTATGCAATTTCATAAATCCAGTAAATATTACACTACACTGAAACTTTGCTACAGCAAGCCTCATTGGGTATGGCACCTTATCATCTCCAGGCAACCCTGTGATACAAGTTGTCAAGAGAGTGTTCTTTTACAGAGATTGCATGACAGCAACATTAGGATGGGTTTGTGGAATAGTTATGTGTAGTAAGGCATAGCACTATTCCACAAGCTGTGGGTTCTTCTTACCCACCCATCCAGTCAAATGGTGAAGATACCAACATGTAATTAATTTGAGGCATCTCTTTGTAGAAAGCTGAGTATTCATGGTGTGGTTATAAAATATTGTGTCACCACACAATATTTGAAGGATTAAACTCCTTATAAAATATTTAATATTAAATATTAAAAATATTAAGTCTAATACATAAAGACCTTTTCTTCCTTTCCAAAGAGACAAAGAAGGCTGGCAATAGGCACAGCAGTTTATGTACTTTGTTGTTCTGGGATTTATTCAATACTGAGTTACCATGTGATGACAATGAATGCTATTCTGGCAAAGGGATTGCCAAGTAAAGAGGCCAAGCAGGTTTGACAATTCTCTCACTTAATGGACTAAACAAATGGATTCATGAGCTTAGCCTTTAAAAACATGTGTGACACATTCCATCCAAAAACTATATACAGTGAGACGTTAATAGTTTGGGACTCGCTGAATTAAACAATGCTTCTCTACTGAACTGCTTCTCAAAATGTTTAACACGTTCTTTGAATCTCTGCAAAGAAGATAAAGCCTAAAATGTCCCTAATGTTGTTTGGGAATACAAACTTATTTTTATGGACTATCCATGGTGGAACATGATTTGAGAAATGTAAGTGTATTGAATATAACTCTGAGCTGGGAATAAGAATGCCTTAGATACTCACCAGTTCTGATGCCTGGGCAAGCTATTTGATTTCTTGCCTTCAGTTAATAATCCTATTCCTGCCTGTTTCATGAGGAGGGTTAAGGAGACCACAAGATCCAGAGGGTTAGGATTGTTCCTATGCATCATTATATGCCCATCACCAAGCATAGTGTTGATATATGGTGAATATTCAATAAATATTTATTGGACATTTCAATAAAACAGCATATTTCTGTACATAATATACACACATAACTGGATAATTATAAAGTACTTGACAAATATAAAATAGTATCTCATAATATTAGAATGACTCATCTTAACTTGAACATAATTTCTAAAGTTTTATCTCTGCCATTATAATTTTGGGTAACAGGATTTTTTTTGTTCTTTTTGTGTAAAGAGTCATATAATTAGCCACTCCTAATGACTATTATTAGTGTCAAATATTGCATCAACAATAATCTTGGAAGGAGAACAGTAGTAGAATATGAAAAAGTATAGGAAATGAATGATAGGAAGAGAATTATATTATGGAATGCTATTAGCATTGATTCTGGTTAGTTTTTACGTGATTTCTGTCTGGCTCGAGAATAATTACAAAACACAAGATGGAACATTTCTGTGGCATAACAGGTTACTGACAGTGACATAATTATCTTATGGTACTAAGAATGAATTGAGATAGTGACAATAACAAAGCTTATAGTCAAAAGAGTGTCAGTGAGACCTGGGATTTCTTCTAACATGGTTTTCATTAGAACAACTCTTGATGCTTTTCATACTTCCTTCAATGCTAGTCTATCCTCCCCTTCTCCACCAGCTACTTAGAAAGCACTTACACATTTATTTGCACTGGTGGATTTCTCAAACAATGTTTATTTCAATAATCTTGACTGGTTTCAATTTAAAGAAAAGAAAAAAATTGTAAAAAAATAAGACCTATGAAGCCCTACATTTTGAGAAAAATGTTGGAGCCAGTTGAGTTTTCAAAGAGACTTATCATTTCAACCTAAGTAAAACTGCCTGACAAGTACTGTATATAATGTTCCTGAGAACTTGTTAATTTTAACCAAATCTTTGAATATATCTATTATCAATTTGGGATCAGGTTTGTGAGGGCAGCATGTTTTTATCCCAGATATAAATCTCTGGAGAAATCACCCACATGTGCGTTATACCCATATGGATGTAATTAACTGATAACTTGTACAGACACAAACAAAAAAATTGTTTTTGAAAGTGAGAACACAAATTAACATCTGATTTCAAAGATACATTTATATTTCATTACTTCAAATCAATTTTAATTCATGACAATGGAAACTGAATATTCTAGAAAACAGGAAAAATAATATCACATTGTTTTTTCTGGTCCAAAGCTGAAATAGACTTGTGCAGCTGTGGGGGAAAAAAAAGGGCATTCAAAGACTCTCAACAGTCATGCTTCAATAAGATATCCTACCATTCTAGAAAATGCCTTAACAGAAAGGTCAATTTTTAAGAAATCATTTAAAGGAATAAGGCAAAGTTAAAAGAAATTTGTCTGGAATCCTAGGTAACCTTACTTCGCCCCTCTGAGCTGATTCTGTTTCATGTCAGAGACACACGAGACAAGTGGATGTGAAGGGAGAGGGTGATTGGAGCTTTATTGGCTGATCCATCACAGCCATTGTTAGTGATGTTTCCTCCATTGTTAACACTTCAAATAGAAACCATAATATGAATATTGCCAGTGAGAGATTTGGAAAATGCACCACACTGATGACTTACTGCCCCCCTCAACCACTCCTACAGTCCTTCTCCCAAAGAGTACATCAGAGCTTATTATCAGGATACCATAAGAGAAGTTTTGAGCAAATTAAGAGTCCCCTCCTTGCCTCATTGTTATCTTCTTCAATAGCATCCTGGCATTTTACAACAAAGCCTTGGATGATAAGTTTTGATTTAGCATTCCAACTCCAGAAAGTATGTTAGGGAATTTTAAATAGAAGTCATTTACTCATAAGTGTTCAGTATATTCAGGATTTTCTTTGAATATTCCATTGTCTACAAGTGCAGCAGGTAACAAACTGGAATTGTATGCTTATTTTAAAACATTAAGAAAAAAGGAAAGACAAATTTTCTCCATGTAGCAACATTGTGCTTCAAAAGAAAACACATAATTCTGATTTTTAAGTCACTGCTGTTTCTACCACCTCATGCTTCCCAGTATCACAATGATAACTTTTCTCTACACTATTATGGATATTGGAAATGTGCCATGTGCTTTGCTCTTTTGGTTTGTTGAACTATAAGCTTTAAATGTATTATTTAATATACAATGATAAAAACTCTCCATATTGTTTCAGGGCTACAGCTCTTCTCTTCGAGTTTTCAGATACAGTCATGAGCTGCATAACAACATTTCGGTCAACGACGGATAACATACACGATGGTGGTCCTATAAGATTAGTAGCATATAACCTAGGTGTGTAGTAAGCTATACATGTAGGTTTCTGTATAACCACGAAATCACCTAACGACACATTTCTCAGAATGTATCCCTGTCATTAAGCGATTGATTATATATACGTATCTGGAATATACATATCTACATGTCTATATTCCAGACATCTCTACTCTCACCCCCATTGCTTTCTACTCTTATTCAAGAAAGAAAGCTGAGGGAATCCAAAAGTCCATTCTACAAAGGCTAAAATGAGGTGCTGTATCATACCAAGACAACTCGAAAAAATTTCTAGTCACTCTCACTGACTCTATTCTCTTTCTCACTCCAATCCAGCCAGCATACCACTCTTGGACAAATATTTCGAAAACTTAACTTGCATTGCTTAATCACTTGATGAAGAACCTGCCATGGTAGTCTCATTTCCTACCACATCATGTTCACATACATCAGCCTAACTTCAGCTCTCTGCATAAATAATGTAGCCACAACACATGTCCCACTCTTCTAGAACAAACAGCAGTCTTTCTAAAAGAAAAACTTTCCCCCTGCCTTCTCTGTTTATCCATTATGTTTATTCCCGGTTCTGTGATTTTGCTTTTGCTACCACTCCCCAACCGGGATGCTTTTCTTTTTGTCCTTTAACTATTTAAGTAAAACTGGTATTAATGACTCACCTTTTCCATGAAGACGTCTCTGAATATTCCTGGAAACAGGAGAAAGCAGACTTGTTTCTAACGTTAGGATTTCACGTAGAGTGAGTAACGCATAGTTGGTCCCTTCATTATTGGTGAAGGTTGTCATGACTGTTAGTTTTCTCTTTCCATATTTATGGTAACCTCTTCATGGAACCATGTCTAGCTAATAATGGGTTGTTGTTTTTGGTGCCTACTACTGGCTATATAATTAGGAAGATCTCCATATGTATTTTATTTTAGCAAAGATATGACTTATTTGAGAAGAAAAGTAGAGAGAAAATCTCTCTCTATTTCTCTCTCTCTCTATCTGTCTCTCTCTCAATGAATTGCACAAATTTTGGATCAGGCAGACAAGAGCTACCTACGTAATTTCAGAATAGTTACTGACTAGTTACTGAAATCCTCTAAGTCTCAGTTTCCTTGCAGGACATTTCGTCTCTAAAACATCCATCAGACATTTGGTCCATGCCAAAATGTCCTTGATATCTGGCCATATTTGGTCCTGTCCAAAACATCCATGGAGACATTGGGTCTATGCCAAAAGGTCCTTGATATTTTCAGGACCATTTGGTCCTGTCCAAAATGTCCATAAGATGTTGGGTCCACGCCAAAAGGTCCTTGCTATCTGATCATATTTGGTCCTATCCAAAATGCCCATGGAGACATTGGGTCCCTGCCAAAAGGTCCTTGGTATTTGGTCCTGTCCAAAACCATTTGGCACGGACCAAATCTGTTCATGGATGTTTTAGACAGGACCAAATGTCAAGGACCTTTTGGCATGAACCAAAACTGCTCATGGACATTTTGGACAGGACCAAATATCAAGGACCTTTTGGCATGGACCAAATGTCTTACAAAAATTTTGGACAGGACCAAGTGTCTGCTAATCCTGATATCTGACTCACGCCTGAGAAAGCTACGGTGGACTGTGGCTTAGATCCAATTCATACTCGGAAATCTATAAACTAAGAGAGAGGCCAAATAGGGGATCAAAGGGAGGTGATTTAGTTTGGTGGAACAAAGGATGATGCGTGAGATTTGGCTGTGGGCCATCTAGAAGAGAGCTCTGGTGTAGAATTATCTTAGGTCTTCCAGACCAATCTTAGGTCTATCTTGGGGCTTCTGGAGACATGAGAAAACCCTAGGGGAAGGGTGTTCAGCTGGTGAGTAGTAGCTGAGGCAGGAGTCAAGGCTCTAGAATAGAAATCTATCTACTGGGACCAAAGAACCATGAGAGAGATTAGCCAAAGAGAACATTCAAAAAGCCCCTAAAGCTACCATGAAGACAAGGGTCAGCTGTAATCATTTGCATGGCCTTCCACTAAGAGCTGTCAGCTTTAACTACTTGCCGGACCAGAAAGCATAAAGCCACGCAGGTGTTACTTCTTGTCTCTCTCTCCAGTTTTGATCCTGAAATGCAGCTGAGGGCTGGGAGAGATGGTGAGCAGGAAAGGAGAAGTAGGAGAGCCCTTGCACCCTTGTAAGTCCCAGCCCGAAACAGGTGCCAGATGGTGGAGGAGTTAAGTAGCGTGTTAAATCAGATTTGCAATTTTCACTATTATATCAGACTAAACATTCTGGTGACAGAATTGAGTCTGTGTTTTCAATTTAAAGTAATAGCTGGATCTCCTTTTACCTAATAATGAGAGAAAAAGCAGGGGAAGCTGTCTGAGTGTTCCCTCCAGGGACAGGAGAAGGTTATATCTTCCCCCACTATCCCATGAAACTTGTTTCAGTGATCACAGTACACATGCATTGTACTTGACATATTAGTGTCATCTTTATTACACATTCAATTATCCCAATGTTTTGCAGAAAGTACTATCCAAATACTGGAAAAGAGAAAAATAAGAAACACAGAGGTTAAGAGACCTTAGCAAATTAATAAATGATAGAACTAGAATTTGAAGCCAAGTTTGTGTTTCTTAAGGT
Organism: Diceros bicornis minor; assembly: GCF_020826845.1. Classification (NCBI taxonomy): domain Eukaryota; kingdom Metazoa; phylum Chordata; class Mammalia; order Perissodactyla; family Rhinocerotidae; genus Diceros; species Diceros bicornis. The sequence goes on from NC_080766.1 coordinate 18,949,916, forward strand.
TTATTCTTTTGATCATTAGACTGATTCTCTCTCCTAAATTAGAAAAAAAAATAACATTTATTAAGTACTGCTATATGCCAGAAATAGTGCTAATGGCTTCACGTCACGTATATTATATTGATTAGCAGACATTTGGTCTTGTCCAAAACATCCATAAGACATTAGGCCCATGCCAAAAGGTCCTTGATATTTGGTCCTGTTCAAAACCATTTAGCATGAACCAAATATTCTCATGGATGTTTTGGGCAGGACCAAAAGTCCTGCAAGGAATATCAGTCCTCTGTGTCCCCCTTACATTCTCATCTTCCCAACAACGAAAGGGGGGGTACTCACAGCAAGGGAATTGCTCCTCTGAAGAGATATCTTCACATATCTTTCCTCTCTAACCCTCTTTTTAGACCCTTGATCTGGCTGAAGGGTCCGAGACATATGGAACAGGTTCTTATGGCCACTTCCAATGTAACTTTTCATATGGTGTGAGCAGGCTGCCTCATGCTCATTTTGGTATCCTAATATCTGCCCTGATATCTATCCTGTTGTACCTCAGTCAAAACTGAGGAGGAAGGAAAACTGAAGAGGAATCCGGTTATGATTTACAAAGCACAGAGCAGTGCCTGGCCCCAGGACTGGCTACATAATTTGCTGGGCTAGTGAAAAACAAATATTCAGGTCCTCTTGCTCACAAATTATTAAGAATTTCAAGATCATGTTAGCAGAACATTAAATTGCCCATATAAGTATGGGGCCCTGTGTGACAGTGCAAGTGACATGCCCATGAGGTCACCCCTATAAAACAGATGGTAGAAATAGTCGTCGTTGTCAGTCCCTTGCTTCATATCCCACATAATCCCACTTTGCTGAGATGTGCCTGAATGGTTCTAGCAGCGCTGAGATCTTACTGATAATCCATTACCAAAGACCCCGCTGCGGCACATTTGTGCACAGTTCAGAGCTGATTTCATGCTGCAACAAAAACCAGTCCATTTAGATCAGAACAGACTCTCCCAAAATTAACTGGTTACTTCTCTGATAAGGAAATAGGGGCTTATTAATATCCTTTGTAATTTATTTTTCCCAATTCCATTCAGTTGAAGAAAGCAAAGATGTGTGAAAAACATATAAAGAACTACTACCTATACTAGTAGCCTTTTTGTTTTAGCTTTGAAAAATAATAACAGAGCAACAAGACAAAAACAAAGAGTCCTATAATCAGGGATATTAAGGATGAAAGTACACTGTGCTATCCATCAAAGTACCTAATGTGTGTCATTATTTCCATTAGAGTATTTTGTATTGGGAGAAAATAAGACATTTCTTGGAAGGGGGTGGTTTGCCTTTCTAATCCAATGGCACAGAATCTGGCATCCCCGAGGTAAGGTTCAGCAGGAGCTCATCGAGTCAGCACGGAGATGCAGACACTGCAGGTATCATCCATCTCCCTGACACATGCAGGGCCTCATTGTGTGGCTGCCAGACACAGTTGGCTGAGATGAGAATGTCACAGAATACAGAAAAAGAAGCCATGCCATTGGGCTTGTTATTGCTCTTATCTATGAATAGCTCCAGAAAGCAGCTCTGGGGAGCATTATTCTGAGATGAAGAAATGGAAATTCTGTCCATGGCCATCAGAACCAATGCAGGCAGTCAAGGAGTTAAGTGAACGATGCACAGGGAATGTGGAGACTCTAGGTGTTTCAGTGATGAGGGGACAGCATCTTTTTCAGGGTAATATTTTTGATACAGACGCTGAGTCAGATCAGCTGCCTCGGGAGATTGATGATATTCCAGCCTCTCTCATTCCTCGAATTCTAAAGCAAAATGACAAAGAGTGCCCTATAGGAAAGACATCACTCAGTCATCATTGGAAAAGTCAATTAAAATGGCTGGGTGTGTGTAGAGGAGGCAGAGTATAGAGCAAGAAAGATCAGTTATAGTTCATATGTAAAGCCTCGTCACTGATTGAAAAAGAAAACAAGGCGACAAATAAATTAAGTCATCTGGAACAGGGAGACCCTACAAGGACAAAGGGCTTTGCACAGATAAACAAAGCAAAAAAGGAGTATATGGTCATTTGAGGTTCTATGACAAGGAAATGGCTTAGGCCAATCTCAAATGAGGAGCATTCGAGGCTAGGTCAAACCCCTATCTTATCCCACCTCACTGCCATACATGAGGATTATATGGTTTACTGCTATACTTTGGGATACATGATTTGACCTGTGACCTCTAAATCTGCACAATATTGATTCTTAAAAGGCTCTCATGCTATGTAAGGATCCATACCTCCCTGCCCCCCTCCTTTTATTTTAAACAGGACTTCTTTTAAGAAAGAGGGCAATTAGTGTAAAATCTATCAGAAGGCGTCTCAACCTGTCCTCCAGTCTCCAGCCAGGATCTCCCTGGAAGGAGGCCATGCAACTCTCATTATTTGTTAGGCCATGGCCTATTTTTCCAGGCTGTTGTATAAGACAAATCCATTGCCTCATTCCTCATAGCCTCTCTACAAAGGAAAAAAGCAGACAGATCTTCCCAAAAGCAGACAGAATATTGTGCACGGCCAAGTGGGCTGAAAAAGCACGCTGCCAAATTGGCTAGCACAGCTCCATGCATAGCTCTCTTTCCAGAGTTTCAGCAACAACAACAAAGATGCTGACCCCCAATAAATGAAAGAGAGAGCTCATATGCTTCTATTTGGATAGAATCAGGACTCTAAAACGCAAGCAAGAGATGTTGCCATCAAGCCTCAGTCCTCCTCAAAAGTATCACAGTGAGGTCTGGTAATGAACATTTTTTTTTTTTTAAATAAAGTCTGAAACAGAAAAACTTCAAGTCAGATAGTTGAATGCTGAAATGACCTAAATCATTACCACATACAGGACAAGTTATTTACACACACAGAAAGGTCCTAGGTTAAGTTCAGCTGCTAAAACATTGTCAATATTCCTCACAAGCACGATATGATCATTATAATCCTAATAAATAATTAGTAATGGCCACTCTTTGTGAGCGTTTACTAAGTTTCAGGCACTGTGATAAGCCCTTTGCATGGCTTGTCTTATCTAATTCTCACCACAACCCTGAAATTATTCCAACTTTACAGATCAGAAGACTGAAGTTCAGAGAAATTCAGACACTTGCTTCAGCTGATAGTGACAGTCAGTACTCAGTGTCAGGACAGGCTGGTGCGAATGTCTCCTACTGTGAAACTAATGCCCATATCCTTCAGTTGCCCTTGAAATGAACAACCATGGGCTTTTCATCCTTGTTGGTTTCATCAGTACTTATGGTATGTAGACTAATGAACTTCCATGACAGATGATATTTTTACCCTCATAGAATTAAAAATACCAAGGAGGATCTTCTTTACATGGATTTAATATTGAGGGGAAAATGTCTTTGAGATTATCAGCAATTAGGGAAGAATTGGAACAGAATTACAGCACTTCAGGTATTTCTCCTGTCCTCGTGGTACTCCTTGCCCACCCCAGTGGTTGATCTCTCTCTCTCTCTATTTGTTTGCTCACAGCACTCCTTATGCCCATGCTATACAATGTGAAGGACGACTCCCATCTGCTCTCTTTTTTCATAGACCAATAGTGAGCACTCAGACTGTAGCAACCACATTCCCAGTAGCTGCAGGGCTTCTCGTGGTGGTCAAGAAATTGGAAACTCTACAGCCTCAAAACACTCCATCAAGCCATTCAGCCAGTGGCATTTCACATAATGCTACATGATTAAAGACCATGAAGGTTAAACATTCTAACCAGACACATATGTCTAGCAATGGTCTTTTGAAAACCCCCATTCTGAGGAACCATCTGGACATTCCAGGTGATCTCCATGCCTACTGATGGGGGTCTACTCCATCATACATAATAGTTTGTGTAATCCAGCAGAGAGTGTATTTGATGGCCTCTTTTGTTTTAGCTTCTTTAAGAAGAGAGCCAAAGATTGACTTCACTTTCATCAAAAGAATGTTGTTACACATAAATAAGAATGCCCTGGCTTTTAAATAGTGTTAGAATTTAGAACCTGTTCCTGAGCAGTGTAAGGATTTAGATTCTATTTAAGACTCTGAAAACTAAGAGAGAACTCAGAGAATGGATGCTGAAATTACAGAGGGATAAGTTTCAGCTGGACCCAAGGAATACCCTTCTAACAGCAAGAGCAGTGCAGGATTTGAATAGATTCCCTGGCTCCCAGAGAGTGAGATATTCATACAAACAGAGAGGCAGACAAGATCTTAGTAACTGTCTCTCCAGCACACTCTATGCAGAGGAGGAAAAGGTCAGAAGGCTGGGAGCTTGAAGACTGAACCTCAGCCTCTTGGACTTCAGATTCACGGGACAGAGCATTTTCCTCAAAAACAAACTGGAAATGTTTAAACAGAGACTGCATTAAAATCTGTTTGGAATATTGCAGTGATGATTTGATGTTCAGATAGGAGAAAGGCGCTCAAATACTATTTCCAGTTCTAATAGTCTATGGTTTTGTAGCTAACTGCCTGGGATAAATCTTATAATCCTGGTAGGTGACAATATACTAGATAACCTTCTTAAGATTACTCCCCCATCCTAAGGGTATGTATGGACAGAAGCATCCTCTGTGATTAAAAAAAAAGAATACATCCGTCAAAAATCACTTCAGTAAAACTCTATCTGTGTGTGTATGTATGTAGATATGTATGCATATATATAAAATTATATATATACATATATATGTATATTGTATGTAAATGTATAGTTGTATATATATACAAATTTGTGTGTTTATATACATATATATAAATCTTTGTGTTTCTACACTAAGTTGTGAATATAGAAGCAAAATACAATGTCATCCAGATCGTTTTATTCAATTATCTAAATTATCTAAATAAACATTGCACTATTACAGTGCTCCCCCATCTTTCTTTTAGGAAGTAATTTCTTAACACATTTTTTACTATATAGTATAAGCTCTTCTAAAGAATGTTAAATTTGATTGGAAACTGACTGATTTGTGAGATGCAAAATAAACTTTTGTAAAATGTCTCTGAAATGTAATGCTTTGCAGTGGACCACGGCATTCATCAATTTGATATTTGAGCTTTGGAACCTTCAAAACAAACTCTAGAGGCCGATGCCATTTTGTATGTGCAATTTTGCTGAGTCATGATAAAGTCAGTATGTAAAAAAGGAGTCACTTAAGCAGATAAATGAGATTGCCCAACATACACTTTTTCTGAGATTCAATCTAATTCAGCTAAGAGTCTTTGAACTTCTGTTCTTTGACATCAACTAAGCAGTATTTCTCATTAAGCGTCTGAAGGATCACTTAAACATTTCAGTAATGCTTTATTCCATTTTATGTGGACAATTATATGCCATGTTAGCAGTCATAAATTTGAGGTTTCTTGAACAAATACAAACAGCCCTTGTGGAAGTCCAGGGTCTGATATTAATTTTGTAACAAAAGAAGAAAAAATTTAGAATCAAAGAATATAATCTGCCAGAGTTTTTAGTGTTTTATTTAAACATACATAACACATCTTTTACTATTCTTTCCTTAAAAAGTTATTTATATGACTCTGTCTATTTGTACATAAATTTTGAATGGGCAACAAAATCTTGCCACTTCTAGCACTTGCTAGAGTCAAACTTATCCTGGCACTAGAATGCTGACTATACCTAATATGTCATGTTGTCAATTTATACTTAAACTTCTTTTTCCCCGTTATGCTATATCTTCTAGATTTTACCTACTTTTTTTCTTAGACTGAGCACAAAACTCTCTCCTAACATAAGTTTTCACTGAAATTACGTTCTGTATATTTTTTACAATCTTGATTTTCCTGGCTCTGGTCAGATTTAATTATACCTAAAAGAGGAGCTGCCCTAACCCTGGCAAGATGTACTGGATCAAGCACAGAGAGAAGATCCAGAGTCATAGATTCGGATCCTGAAATGCCTGATCTCAACTGCTTTGCACTCTACTCCTTGTTCTTTTTCCTAAGTGCTGTTGGTTGTCAATATCACCAACATCTCCATGTATGTTCTCATTTATCCTTCCTGTTTGGCCAAGAAGACCATTCTCTTTATCTTAACTCCCTTCCTTGATTTAATTTCATTATGCAATGCCTAGAGAAAATGTGGGCTACATAAAGTTCAAAAAAATAAAACCCACATCATCACTCTCTCCATTCTCCCCAGCTGAGAAATAGTACCTAGACCCAGATATATTTGATATTTTAGAATTTGTGTAGTCACTAAAGAAATTTATTCTGTAAATGACAAATATAGAAATTATGGCAGTTCACTCCGTAGTTTTCTAATTTTAAGGGGAAAAGAGTCATCATTATTTACTGTCTGTAATGACACAATTTGTGCAAGATAGCAACATGTTTTTATGCATTTGACTATGCTGGTTTCTTCTATTATGGTTTTCTTTCTTTTGGTATGTTAGAGTGAGAAGTAAGGATCAAATTATTTGGTTTTTTTTTTTCCCCTTATGTTTGAAATCAGATGACATTGCATCTGAGCAGAGCTGGATCCTGGTTGTTATTTAACCAGTGATCCAAAGGATGTTGATAACATAGAAATTTCCCCAATTGGTTTCTTTGTTTTTAAAGTAAAAGGGTAACTTAAAATAAAACTCTTTGTTTCAGTTTTTGATATTTCAAATAATTACTATATAGAATAGGACTCAAAATGCTTAATTTAATTGAATTGTCTAAGCCTAACCCTACTAGACCTTTCAAAAATGGATGGCTTATGCAGATACAAGGATAATGATATGTATTATCTCCCTGGAAGTTGGTACACTTACATAAACAATGGCTCAAAAGCCATCAGCCAAATCGAAAGTGAACTAGTATTGAAAGTGCTGAATGTGTCTATTATGCATTATTTTAGCTGGGGTAATGAATATTGTATGATCCCTTAATGTCGAGGTAGTTTTGTACTATTTTGGTGTCTATTATTCTTAGAGAATACTTAAGTAATGTAATGGAGCTAAGCTTAAATGCTATTTTGCAGTTTAGGTCATTATTTTTCCTTTTTTTGCCTGCACTTTGGATTATGTAAAATCCTGCAAAGGCAAGAAGACACTTGAAAGATACAATAGAAGCAATGCTAACTTTAAAGTGGATCTTTCCTGGGAGGAACACAGAGCATTTTCACTCATGATTTCTTTTTTTTTTTTTTTTTTTTTTTATTTATTTATTTTTATTTTTTTAATTTTTTGTTTATTGCAGTAACATTGGTTTATAACATTGTAAAAGTTTCAGGTGTACATCATTGTACTTCTATTTCTGCATAGATTACATCATGTTCACCACCAAAATACTAATTACAACCCATCACCACACCCATGTACCGAATTATCCCTTTCACCCTCCTCCCTCCCCCCTTCCCCTCTGGTAACCACCAATCCAATCTCTGTCCCTATGTGTTTGTTTATTGTTGTTATTATCTACTACTTAATGAAGGAAATCATATGGTATTTCTAATCACATTACAGGTGACTCAAAAATCGCCAAATATTTGATTCCTAGAAAAGGCATCATAAATAAACATGTTATAATCATTTTAATTATTTAATCATGATCATTTTACAGATGAGGAAATTTAGAGATTGTAAAGTTAGGTGACTTGCTTAGAACTAAATATATATATATCTAAATATACAAATATAAAACTAAAACTAAATATATATAGTTAACTAAATATATATGGACATAACTGAAATATATACATATATATATAAAAGGGAAGGAAACTAAACATTAATTATCTATTATGTTCTAGGAATTGAGGTAAATGTTTCATAAATCATGCCTCATTGACCTCCGCTTGATATCTTTTTCTAAGAACTAAACCCTCACAAAACTCCAAGCCACTGTTACCAAATCAGTTCTGCCATAAAGACCGCTTCCCATTCACACCTCATACAGTCAACTGTCTTCCCTACTAACCAGACAAAAGCACAGAAACAGCAACTACTTTTCCTTCTTTCTATGACTCACTAGGGAGCCTAAAACCTTTTTGAGGCCACTGACCTAGTCACGAATTCCACTTATGTCCATTCAGGCATCTAGTAGCTCCTCCTTTCTCTCCCTCTCTGCCCCTGGTTCTTTCCCCACTGTCTCCTTTCGTCACTGTCCCATCTATCAACGGCTCAACAGCTGCCCACATGATGCCCACTTCAGTTTATTATTTATTTAACTCCCTTAACAACTCCCTATAATCACCATGTTTATGCAGGAGTTTCATCTTCGAGGATAGTGGATTAGAGTCTATGCAGTCCCCTTCCTCCTAAAACAGCTAATTCATCATCTTGCTACACATGGTTGGACCCTTTTCACGCCTGATTATTGTGTGTGCCCACCAGAGGTGATCATTCTTTCCTGACCTGATTTTCTGCATTTTCTGGAACTGGTTTGCTTATTCACTTTTCCCAATATCCATCTTTACTTACTTACACAAATGCAGGTAAATTTATATCTATATTTTAAGGACAGATATGAATGTAATTTTATAAGAGAATGCCTTTATAATTCAACATTCCCATGTATTTTGAAATTAATAAAATACATATACATCTCATTATAGTCATTTTTTTCTTTATATTACAACTACATGTTATATGCTTAATGTTAACCCAACCACTATTTGAATTTAACTATTGAATTAAAGCTTTTAAAAATATATTTATTTCCTTTTGGCCAAAATCAAACTTTTGATGTTCAACTTGTCACCATTAGATCTCTACTATGTTTGGAAATCTACTTTAGACTGGTCTCTTTTTCTGTTTTTAGCAGATGTCATTTAAAAAAAAAAAATCTGCCCCTTTCAGGGGAGTGTTGTACAACAGACCAACATCCTGGTGCTAAATAAGCAGGTGAATAATTCTAGAAGCTGTGCGCTTTATTCGATGACAGTTTTTAAAGTCATAAACTGCTGTTTCTGTATGTCATTTGCTTTCTTTTTCCTAATGAGATTTAAAAATTCATTTTTATCTTCTTTTTGATCTCAGTGATTTTCTTTCTATCCCCCATGCTACATATTGTCACTCTAAGCCATGTGTTTAAATGACACTGTTCCCCAAAGATCTAGAAACTTTAATTTTTTTTGTTATACAATTAGATTTTATTTAAATAAAGCATAAAGGAACTCTTATGGTTCATTAGTCATCCTCCTCCCCTTTCTGTTTCTTATCCCATTCTAGCTTAGGGAAATGTAGTATGCTAATAAGGATTTTAATTAGATAAGGATACATGGTAGAGTATGCTATTACTGAATGATGCTTACGTATTATTTCCTTTTGACTGGTGGCTAAAGCAGCATAGAGTGATTCCCAGGTGAAGGACCAGATGAATCTGTCAGCTATCATTTTAGCAGGAACAAGCTCCCTGAAAAAACACTTCCAGCCACTTCCCATCACAAAGGAGCACACTGAATATAAAGAAACTTACTTCTACCAATCAAGTCCCGTTTCTTTTGTGTTTTGCTTTTCCTGTTGTTGTTATTATGAATATTATTTTATCACAGGAAGTTCCAGTATTGTATTCTAATCCTTAAGAGGAGCTGGAATATATGCACACAGATATTTAATACCTCTGCTTTGAATAATTGTATAACTAAAACTGAAGTGCAACAAGTATAGTACTAGGAATTATCGAGAAGAAACATATCAGACAATTGGAAACACCCACCCCTAAGATCACGTAGAACAATGTTTTATGCGTTCTATAAAAAGTTTACAGTATTGCTTGCAATTTTAAGTACCAATATACAAAGATCCAGGCACAATGGGACTATAACTTACTCAAATCACGTCATAGTTACATTTTGTCAGCCTTTTCATATCACTCCAAATAATCCTCACACATTTAACAAGGTCTCAGATTGAAATCCAGGAAATTCAGAAAGTTGCAGTTAGCTTGGTTTGATTACAAACATCTGTCGTCGGCAGGCATCAGGCGCGGCTTACCTATGTCTCCAATTTAGCACTCTGTGGTAGCTGGAAATTGCCCCACACAACAATCAGATAAAACTCAATCATCTAGAAACATTTTTCAGGTTTTGGTTTTAAATTTTAGTATAATTTAGCCAACTGTATCTTTTTTAATAACTTGATAATTTAAACTTTGTACAAGTTCTATTTGGGAATATGTGACCATGTGGGAAACTCCCATTCTGATGTTAGCTATTAAATTTTTACTAAGCTGTTGTCAGTTCCAGTTCAGTAAAATAACTTCATTTTAAATGAAAGTTTATATAACTTAAACTCAAAGTTAGTAATGTAAAACATGTTGCTCAGAATTTGTTTTACTCCTGTAATATAATATTCACAGCCACCCTGAGAAATGTGTTCTTTGATCCCCATTATAGAGGTAAAGAAAATGAGGCTTAGAGAAGTTAAGTAACAGGCCCCAAGGCAACACCAGCTGCTGTGGGGCTTACCCAGGATTGATTTCAGGCTATTCTGACTCCAAAGACGTAAGTACAGGTTAAATGCATTGATGTCTCTGCTTTCTTCTACGTGTTTCTGTCTTTGAGAGAACTGGTCAACCACTCAAAACCTCTCCATGTACTGTCATCTGTAGAGATTTCTCTCTTCTGAAATGTATCAAGGGCATAGATTATTTTTGGGTTTTGTTGTTGTTGCTCCCATAGCTTCAAAGCCTAGGCCTTGCCCACAGTGGGAATGAGGTATGTTTTGCTACTTGACCAAAATGCCTTCTTAAGCAACTAATACTAATTTTTCTTAGCAGACAGAGTGAATTAAATGCTATTTGATCTTTGTAAATAAATTTCTATAGAACAATAATTCCAGGTCTACCTACTTTTACTCTCTAATGTGTTTTTTTTTTTTAGCAAAAACAGCTAAATTAGAATTAAATAAGGGGCACGTTTGTTTTTCTTTCTTCTAGTTCATGAATGTGCCCCTGACTTGTGAAAGGAGGGGAAATATGACCAGAAACATGAAAGAAAGAAGTCAGCTGCTTGCTAATTGAAGATGGATGTAGCTGACTCATTTGGGAACTTGCTAGGAGGGTTTTGTGTTTTTTTTAATCATATAAATTAGATGGGTGACTATTTTTGCTGTAGGTGCTATCCTGGTGCTTTCCAGATACTTTTTACAAGGTAAGTAGGGATCTACAATTATGGAGTGCCCTATATCGGTCTTTTATGGGGGACATTTGAAGAGAAAACCCGCTAGCCCTTGCTGTTGGTTGGGAATCACCACAGAACTCTCAGCTGTGGTTTCTAACTGTGGATACCTCAGCAGGATGCCAGCTATTGGGTTCCTGGAAAATGGACTATAAGTTTTAATGTTTTCATTCAGCCATTGACATATGTATTGGAAATTTATTATTTGTGAACCACAAGAAAGAGTTGCATTTTATAACTGTCCAGATAAATAAAATTAGAACATAATCTTACCCCCAAATGTGAGACTCTTTCTTAGCCAATGAATTCTTTCAGCAGTTGCCCTTAGAGGGACAGGATAATGTTTAACCCATAATCATGCTTTGAAATTTGCCAACTGTCCAGTCCCTTTGATCACTCTACAGTGAAATATGTTCTTGTCTGTTTGAAACAGAACCAGATACCATGTACTTTGGGTACAGGCCCTGTGCTTGGTCACAAGATTCATAATGAAGTGGTTTAAAATACAAAGAAATGACAAAAAAAAAAAAAAAGCTGTTGGAAATTCAAGAAGTAGGACCTGAAGAAGAGATAAAAAAGGAGAAGTATCTTATGGACGGGTACTGTAAGACAAGGACTCACAATATACTTGTGACTCAAAGAAGTTAGTTTGCCCTCAGAAATATTCAATGTTAGGTTCTTTTATGCCACTGAGGAAGAAATTTTCCACAGTTGTTCAGGGGATAACTTTGGTGATTAAGAGAAAAATAATTAAACTTTTCTCAGAACTGTCCTGAGGGACAATTACGAAGGTAAGTTTTATATGTGCTTATATTTCCAGAGATACTGAAGTGAATAGTGTTTGGACACGCATCAGAGGATTCTGAAGGACACTGGAGCATCTTGTCAGTGGAGTACAATACACAGACTTGGATACTGTGAAGAATCTCTTTGATTTGAAATCTCACTTCCTGGATCAAATCCCATGAAAAATCTTTGACTTGACTAGTTTTTCAACCTTTAACGGTTTGGTATCCTTCAAGCAGGACTTAGCTCTTGATGGGAAAAAATATTAAAAACATTCAAGTTTTAGAATAATTCATTTTTCCTCAGAGATTTAACAAACTTATTCATAAGATGAAAGTGGATAAACTTTGGAAGCTGAAGCAAATAGAAGCTCGTTTACAGGCCTAGAGTAGCACAAAGTAGGCTAGAAGTTAACTGCTAGACACTTAATGTCTCTCTAGCTTTTCTTTCTTTTTCTCCATCTTCCTCTGACCCTCATCTGGATGGACATTTTTACAAGGTGTTCACTCAGATATGTATTTAAAATACAGCTATATTGAGTTTGGAAACAAAGAGGAAAACCTGTAGTATTATTGGCAAAAGATGTAGTTAACTATGGGGCCGGCCCTGTGGCTTAGTGGTTAAGTGCGCGCGCTCCGCTGCTGGTGGCCCGGGTTCGGATCCCGGGCGCACACCGACGCACCGCTTCTCCGGCCATGCTGAGGCCGAGTCCCACATACAGCAACTAGAAGGATGTGCAGCTATGACATACAACTATCTACTGGGGCTTTGGGGGAAAAAATAAATAAATAAAAATTATTAAAAAAAAAAAAAGATGTAGCTAACTAAACTAGCTATCAATGCACTCCAGAAGAAGGGTTTGGGAGAGATTTATCCAGAGGAAAAAAAATGGCAGGGCTAAATGATTATATTCTTTTATTATATTAGTGGGTTCTACTAAACATGTTTAGTAAATTTTGGATGAATAACCTACTATTATTATACAAGGATTAGAAATTTCAGGACAGTTCTGAGAAAAGTATATTTCCTGTGATGTTCCTGTTAACTACTGCTACTTAACAAATAACCCTGACACTTTGCAGTTTAAAACAATTATTTTATAATACCTTACAATTTGTGAATTAAGAATTTAGTCAGAGCTCAGCTGGGTGAGTCTTCTGATACATATGGTGTTGACTAAGGTCACCCAGTGCTATTCAGCTGGCAGAATAGCAGATGGGCTTGGCTGGAGGGTACAAGACAGCCTCAGTCACATTTCTGATGCTATAGATTGAATGTTTATGTCCCCCAAAATTCATATGTTGAAATTCTAATCCCCAATATGATGGTATTTGGATGTGAGGCATTTGAGAGGTGATAAGGTTATAAGAATGGAGCCCTCATGAGTGGGATTAATGTTCTTACCAAAGAGACCCCAGAGAGCTCCCTCGCCCCTTCTGTCACGTGAGGACACAGTGAGAAGATGGCCATCTATAAACCAAGAAATGGACCCTCACCAGATGCTAAATCTGCCAGTGCCTTGATCTTGGACTTCCAGCCTCCAGAACTGTAAGAAATAAATTTCTGTTGTTTATAAGTCACCCTATGGCATCCCAAATGGTCTAAGACATCTGGTGTCTTAATTGGGATGACTGAAATGCTGGGTTCAGGGGGGACTATACCACTTACGTATGGCCTTTCCATAATGGTAGTCTCAGGGTAGTTAGATTTCTTAGTTAGCTCAAGGTTTGCAAAGAGAATGTTCCAAGAGAAAAAAGCTAGAAGGCTTGGGCCCCCAAATTAGCACATCATCATTTCTGCCATATTTAATTTGTCAAAGATTACAGGGCAGAGGACATAGGTACCACTTCTTAGTGAGAAGTATTTCAAAAATTTGTAGCCATCTTAATTTTGCCATGCTTGTAGCCTGTGGTTACTAAAATAAAGTAAATATGCCTAATAAAAATCTACATATTCTTAGGAATCTGGTATGGAGTCCCAAGTAGTAAGATCTATTATTGAACATATACTTTTTATATTTCATTTTTAAACATTCCTGATTCCATAATAACCAAATACAATGCGTAAACCTTGTTTGGATCCTGAGGTGAGAAAATCAACTATAACAACAACAACAAACAACCACACAGAGACAGAGATTGGATTGGTGCTTACCAGAAGGGAAGGGGGGAGGGAGGAGGGCGAAAGGGATGATTAGGCACGTGTGTGGTGATGGATTGTAATTAGTATTTCGGTGGTGAACATGATGTAATCTATGCAGAAATAGAAGTATAAGGATGTACATCTGAAATTTATACAATGTTATAAACCAATGTAACTGCAATAAATTAAAAAAAAAAAGAAATTTAGACAAGAGAGGAAGTTTGAATATGAACTGGGTATTGGATATGGACTGGGTATTGAATAATGTTTTTAGATGTGACAGTCTGGGCACAATGTAGCTGAATGGCTCTGGTTCAAGGTCTCTCATGAGGTTGCTGTCAAGCTGTAGGCCGGAGGCACGTCTCAGAATTCGACTGGGGCTCAAACATCTGCTTCTAAGCTCACTTGAGTGGTTATCAGAAGCTTCAATACTTTGCAGCCTGTTGAACTGAGGGCTTTATTTCTTCACCATTCTATAGGGGCCTCCCCACAGGGCTGCTGACAACCTGGCAGCTTGCTTCCCCCAGCACAAGTAATGAGGGGCGAGGGGAGAGAATATTACAGATGGAAGGTACAGTGTTTTAAAAAAGTAATCTTGGAAGTGCCATCCTATCTCTTCTAAAAGTCAAACTCATAAAAGCAGAGAGTCAAATGGTGGTTACCAGGGGCTGGGTGGAGGAGGATGGGAGATATTGATCAATGGGTACAAAGTTTCATTTATGCAAGATGAATACGCTCTGGACATCTAATGTACAACAAGGTGACTACAGTTAATACTATGTTGTGTGCCTGACATTTGCTAGGAGGGTAGATCCTAAGTGTTCTCACCACATACACACGCAAAAGGTAACTATGTGAGATGATGGATATGTTAATTAGCTTGATTGTGGTGATTATTTCACAATGTATACTTATATCAAAACATCAAGTTGTACACCTTAAATATGTACAGTTTTTATTTGTTAATTATGCCTTAATAAAGATGGGGAATAAAAGATAGGAATAAAAAGAAGTGAATCAATAAGCCCAGCCTACTCATGGGGAGGGGATTACACAAGGTTGTGAATACTAGGAGGCAGGGATTATTGGGGGCCATTTTAGAGGCTGTCTGCCACAGTAATCAAGAGTGATCCTAATGAAATTAATGTAGATTTTATGAGGGTACTTAAATTCTCCTAGGTATAAATTTTTGGAGAGTTACAATTAGTATTATATATATTTACATAAATACACAAACACACACACATTGCAGTAAGCACTCTGTGGAATACAGAGATAAATAAGTCATGGAACCTTAACTCTAACAGTTTCTAATATAACATGTGGATTATTTACTCCTCAATTGGAAACATATTTCTTTGGGAGTTCAGGTAAATATATGGGCATGTATCTATTCCCCATATGGCAAAATGGGATATGAGAAAATACTTTATATTTTCTTACATGGGGTTAAGTCAAATAATGCCTTTATATTTGACATTGTAAATGTTCTAGGAATAACAAATAATAATAATATTATATTTAAGATCTGATGTTCTTAGCTTTCACCAACAAAACAATTTTATTCTTAAGATACGGGAATTGAAATATTTTTTAAAAATATGCAAAGGTGAAGATTGTAAAATGCTTTTACATTTCATATGTGTTATAATAAAATTCAAAAGGAGGGAGTGATGATAAACTTCTGCAAAGCTTCTGGAAAAATTCATTGCAGATATGATCCTGTTTGTTAAGTATTAAGATTAATAAAAAAGCAATTAAATTAAGATAAATAACACAAAATGCTCATGCTCAGTAGGGTTACTTTATATTGGATTATAATTGAAAATTGACATCTTCTTACCCAGCATACTAACCAAAGGCTTTTATTTCATCTTGAGAAGATCACATATCGGTATAAATCCAGAGATTAGAAAACTCGTTGTAATTACACAAATTGCCTCTCTAATATCATGTCAATTTAAATGTTACATAAAGATAGAGCAAGAAAACTAAAAAGTTAAAATAAATAATCATTTAACTGCTGGTGAAAAGTCCATATGAAGGGCACATTATATCCTCTACTAAGAAAATATCAAAGAGTTTCAATTCTTATTGATCAGCTCATTTCTATAGTGTGAAACCTAGTAAACTATTGAACTATACAAAAAGGAACAGATAAATTCAAAGGTTGCAAATAAATATTGTGCTAATTCTTGGATCCAGATACAAATACAAAACATTTGTTATACCATTGTTTTGTTTATTCTGCACATCAAATTAAATCTATATGTTGGTAAAGTGCACTTCTCATAGTACATAGGAGTTATCCTTATGTGTCAGCACTACTGTTGTCTAAATTTGTAGTCTATCAATGGTCATTTAAAATTATTGCTCTACAATTTAAACAAAAATCAATTAAGAAATAATTGGATAGACAAAAGGTTGACTGGTTAGGCAGAGTTAATTGACTAGGGAAAAGATTCTTGGGTTAGTAGAGAATTTCTCATATTTTGTGTAAGATGAGCATTAAAAAATTCATAATTTTGGAGTGACGTCAGCATCATGGCGGAGTGAGCTTTCCCGTGAACTCTTCCCCTGACAAGATACAACAAAAGCAACAGTCACAGACCAACAACGGAATCTCAGACAGTGAAAAGCTAGAGCGGAGGGATCCACACTGCCCCACATCTGAGAGCGGAACATGCCAGGCCCCCGGAGGAAGTGGGGAGAGGTAAGGAGAACTCCTCTCCCTCCCCATCAGAGCAGTGATCCCGGTCTGCGAGGCTCCCAGAGAGGGGGGAGGGGCGGCCCTCGGCGGGGAAACCGCGGCTCTTCGGACTCTCTCAGCCAGTGGGAAACTCCCGCACAGAGGACTCAGAGGAGCCACAGGGCTACCATCAACATCTGAGCACCCCAGAGAGTGGATAAAGAGGGGCAAACGAGAAGCCTCCCACGTCAGGGACCCAGAGGGCAAAAGAGAGAGCTCCCCCCTCCCCGCAAACCGGACTCTGCAGCTCAACCGACCAGACCAGACCTAGCGATCCGTGGCAGACCAGACCTAGCGATCCGTGGCAGACCAGACCAAGTGATCCGCGATAGACCAGACCAAGGGATCTGCGGCAGACCTGATCAAACGACTGGACCCGTGGATCGCAGCGGGGAAAAAAAAACAAAACTGCGGATCGCAGCAGAAAAACCGGGGCAGAGCGCAGGGGGTTTAGACTACACAGCCCTTTACCACCAGACAGTGGCGGCAGGTGGAAATTGCAACCAGAGATTTCCAGGATGAGGAAAAACAAAACCAACACAGGAACCACGATGCAAAAATATATGAAATCACCAGACCAGAAACAAAATGACAAGCACCCAGAAATCAACTCCAAAGACACAGAAATCCATAAACTAAATGACAGAGATTTCAAAATAGCTATCATAAAAACACTCAATGAAATACGAGACAACACAGACAAACAATTCAATGAGATTAGGAGTTTCTTCACAAAAGAGATTGAAATCATAAAGAAAAACCAATCAGTGCTGATGGAGATGAAGAACACAATGGAGGAGATAAAGGAGAATCTGGAATCTTTAAAGAACAGAGCTGACAATATGGAGGAAAGAATTAGTACTTTAGAGGATAGAAATACAGATATACTCCAGATGGAAGAGGAGAGAGAACTAAGACTAAAAAGAAATGAAGAAAGACTCCGAGAAATATCTGACTCTATTAGAAAATGTAACATAAGAATTATAGGTATTCCTGAGGGAGAGGAGAGGGAAAGAGGAACAGAGAGCCTATTCAAGGAAATAATAGCTGAGAATTTCCCAAATCTGGGGAAGGAGCAGGAAATACCAGTAAGCGAAGCCAACAGGACTCCTATATATATTAACAGACAAAGGCCTTCACCACAACACCTAGTGGTAAGGCTAGCCAGGGTCAACGACAAAGAAACAATATTAAGGGCAGCTAGACAAAAACAAAAAATAACGTACAAAGGAACTCCCATCAGGCTCTCAGCGGATTTCTCAACAGAAACTTTACAGGCTAGAAGAGACTGGAATGATATATTCAAAATACTGAAAGACAAAAACTTTCAGCCAAGAATACTCTATCCAGCAAAAATATCCTTCAAATATGATGGAGAAATAGTAACTCTCCCAGATAAACAAAAGCTAAGGGAGTTCATGGCCACGAGACCCCACTACAAGAAATACTCAAGAAGGCCCTCAGGCCTGAAAACAAGAAGAGAAAGGGAACACAAAGCTTGGAGGAAGGAGAAAAGTAGGTAGACAAACTCAGAAAAATAGTAGATATTTACCGGAATAGGTTAGCAACCACTTAAATACTAAATTCAAAGATCAAAGGAAGAAATTCACCAAAAATAAACTTAACCTCATCACTGTAAACACACAGCCACAACACAAGATAGAATAAGGTATAACAAGAACAACTTAGAAGGGGAAGAGGAAAGTGACTGAATTGACTTAGTATAAGGAAATAGGAGGCCATCAGATAATGGACTATCTCATACACAAGATTTTTTGCCCAAACCTCAAGGTAACCACTAAACAAATAATCAAAGCAAAACCACATATGATAAACAAAGAGAAAACTAGAAGAGTCATAAGACAGAACAACCAAACTGAATTGGCAGTCCAAAACAAATGGGACAAGAAACAAAGGAAATGCAAAAGAACCAGAAAATAAGTGACAAAACAGCAACATTAAGCCCTCATATATCAATAATTACCCTAAATGTAAATGGATTGAACTCTCCAATCAAAAGATACAGAGTGGCAGGATGGATTAAAAAGCAAGACCCAACAATATGCTGCCTTCAGGAAACACATCTTAGCACTAAAGACAAGCACAGGCTCAGAGTGAAAGAATGGAAGACAATACTCCAAGCTAATGGCAAACAAAAGAAAGCAGGTGTTGCCATACTCATATCAGACAAAGTAGACTTCAAGATAAAACAGGTTAAGAAAGACAAAGAAGGGAAATATATATTGATAAAAGGGACACTACATCAAGAAGACATATCACTTATAAATATATATGCACCCAACATAGGAGTACCAATGTACATAAAGCAACTATTAACAAACCTAAAAGGAGAAATCAACAACAACACAATAATAGTAGGGGACCTTAACACCCCACTTACAGCAATGGATAGATCATCCAGACAAAAAGTTAATAAAGAAATAGTAGACTTAAATGAAAAACTGGACGAGATGGACCTAGTAGACATATACAGAGCACTCCATCCAAAAACAGCTGACTACACATTCTTCTCAAGTGTGCATGGAACATTCTCTAGGATAGACCATATGTTGGGAAACAAAGCAAGCCTCAATAAATTTAAGAAGATTGAAATCATAACAAGCATCTTTTCAGACCATAAGGCTATGAAACTGGAAATGAACCATGAAAAAAAAACTGGGAAAGTGACAAAAATGTGGAGATTAAACAACATGCTACTGAACAACCAATGGATCATTGATGAAATTAAAGGAGAAATCAAAAACTATCTGGAAACAAACGAAAATGATAACATGCCATATCAAACCATATGGGATGCAGCAAAAGCGGTGCTGAGAGGGAAACTCATAGCGATACAAGCCCACCTTAACCAACAAGAAAAAGCCCTAATAGGCAACCTTAAATTACACCTAACAGAACTAGAAAAAGAAGAACAAACAAAGCCCAAAGCCAGCAGAAGGAGAGAAATAATAAAAATCAGAGCAGAAATAAATGAAATTGAGACCAAAAAAACAGTAGAAAGGATTAATGAAACAAAGAGTTGGTTCTTCGAGAAGATAAACAAAATCGACAAACCCTTAGCCAGGCTTACTAAGAAAAAAAGAGAAAAGGCTCAAGTAAATAAAATTAGAAATGAAAGAGGAGAAATTACAACGGATACCATGGAAATACAGAGGATTATAAGAGAATACTATGAGAAATTATATGCCAACAAATTGGACAATCTAGAAGAAATGGATAAATTCTTAGACTTATACAACCTCCCAAAATTGAACCAAGAAGAAATGAAGAATCTGAATAGACCAATAACAAGTAAAGAGATTGAAATAGTAATGAAAAACCTCCCAAAAAATAAAAGTCCAGGACCAGATGGCTTCTCCAGTGAATTTTACCAAACATTCAAAGAAGATTTAATACCCATCCTTCTCAAACTATTCCAAAAAATAGAGGAAGATGGAACGCTTCCTAAATCATTCTACGAGGCCAACATCACCCTGATACCAAAACCAGACAAAGACAACACAAAGAAAGAAAATTACAGGCCAATATCGCTGATGAACATTGATGCAAAAATCCTCAACAAAATATTGGCAAACCGAATACAACAATACATTAAAAAGATCATACACCATGATCAAGTGGGATTTATACCAGGGACGCAGGGATGGTTCAACATCCGCAAATCAATCAACGTGATACATCACATCAACAAAACAAAGAATAAAAACCACATGATCATCTCAATAGACGCAGAGAAGGCATTTGACAAGATACAACATCCATTTATGATAAAAACTCTCAATAAAATGGGAATAGAATGAAAGTACCTCAACATAATAAAGGCCATATATGACAAACCCACAGCTAACATCATACTCAACGGGGAAAGACTGAAAGCCATTCCTCTGAGAACAGGAACGAGGCAGGGCTGCCCACTCTCACCACTCCTGTTCAACATAGTACTGGAGGTTTTGGCCAGAGCAATTAGGCAAGAAAAAGGAATAAAAGGAATCCAAATAGGTAACGAAGAAGTGAAACTCTCACTATTTGCAGATGACATGATTGTATATATAGAAAACCCTAAAGAATCTGTTGGAAAACTATTAGAAACAATCAACAACTACAGCAAAGTTGCAGGGTACAAAATCAATCTACAAAAATCAGTTGCATTTCTATATGCTAATAATGAACTAACAGAAAGAGAGCTCAAAAAGATAATACCATTTACAATTGCATCAAAAAGAATAAAATACCTAGGAATAAATCTTACCAAGGAGGTGAAGGACCTATACAATGAGAACTACAAGACATTATTGAAAGAAATCCATGATGACATAAAGAAATGGAAAGATATCCCATGCACGTGGATTGGAAGAATAAACATAGTTAAAATGTCTATATTACCTAAAGCAATCTACAGATTCAATGCAATCCCAATCAGAATCCCAATGACATTCTTCACAGAAATAGAAAAAAGAATACTAAAATTTATATGGGGCAACAAAAGACCCCGAATAGCTAAAGAAATCCTAAAGAAAAAGAACAAAGCAGGAGGCATCACAATCCCTGACTTCAAAACATACTACAAAGCAATAGTAATCAAAACAGCATGGTACTGGTACAAAAACAGACACACAGATCAATGGAACAGAATTGAAAGCCCAGAAATAAAACCACACATATACGGACAGCTAATTTTTGACAAAGGTGCTAAGAACATACAATGGAGAAAGGAAAGTCTCTTCAATAAATGGTGTTGGGAAAACTGGACAGGAACATGCAAAAGAATGAAAGTGGACCACCTGCTATCGCCATTCACAAAAATTAACTCAAAATGGATCAAAGACCTGAAGGTGAGACCTGAAACTATAAAACTCATAGAAGAAAATATAGGCAACACACTATTTGACATTGGTTTTACAGGAATCTTTTCGGATGACATGCCTACCCAGACTAGGGAAACTAAAGAAAAAATAAACAAGTGGGACTTTATCAGATTAAAGAGCTTTTATAAGACAAATGAAACCAGAATCAAGATGAACAGACAACCAACCAGCTGGGAGAGAATATTTGCAAAACATACATCTGACAAGGGGTTGATCTCCATAATATATAAAGAACTCACGCAATTGAACAACAAAAAAACAAACAACCCGATCAAAAAATGGGCAGAGGAAATGAACAGACACTTCTCCAAGGAAGATATACAGATGGCCAATAGGCACATGAAAAGATGCTCAACATCACTAATCATCAGGGAAATGCAAATCAAAACAACACTAAGATACCACCTCACGCCTGTTAGAATGGCTATAATCACCAAGACAAAAAACAACAAATGTTGGAGAGGATGTGGAGAAACAGGAACCCTCATACACAGCTGGTGGGAATGCAAATTGGTGCAGCCTCTATGGAAAACGGTATGGAGATTCCTCAAAGAATTAAAAATAGAGATGCCCTATGATCCAGCCATCCCACTACTAGGAATCTATCCAACGCACCTGAAATCAACAATCCAAAGAGGCTTATGCACCCCTATGTTCATTGCAGCATTATTCACCATAGCCAAGAAGTGGAAGCAACCTAAGTGTCCCTCGACTGACGATTGGATTAAGAAAATGTGGTATATATATACAATGGACTACTACTCAGCCATAAAAAAAGACAAAATAGTCCCATTTGCAACATGGATGGGCCTGGAGCGTATTATGTTAAGTGAAATAAGCCAGAAAGAGAAAGACAAACACTGTATGATCTCACTCATATGTGGAATATAAACCAACACATGGACAGAGAAAACTGGACTGTGGTTACCAGGGGCAGTGGGGGTGGGGGGTGGGCACAAGGGGTGAAGGGAGTCATATATATGGTGATGGACAAACAAAAATGTACAACCCAAAATTTCACAATGTTAGAAACCATTAAAACATCAATAAAAAATAAATAAATAAATAAATTTAAAAAAAATTCATAATTTTGATATATAATATCCACTATTCACTCATCTATTAGAGTCCAACAAACATTGGTTAAACACTTATTATGTGACAGATATTGTAATAAGCAGTCTGTGGAATACAGGGATAAATAAAAAGATAAATACAAAGATAATATTAGAAGTGATCTGTTAAGCACAATACAGATAATGTCATGGAACCTAACCACAAGTCCTGTATAATACAATATGAAGGTTATTTATTTTCCAGTTTGAGACTTATATTACTTTTTGGAGCTCAAATAAGAAACTATTAAGGGAATCTCCCTGCATAAGTCAGCACATAAGTTCCGTTTCTCCTCCTGGAAATCATGCAAAAGACACAATGATAACAAAGACCTCTTTTACTGCATTTTCAAGGAAACTAGAAAGCAGAATTGAAATGTATGTATTGAGGAGAAGCTACAAAGAAAAATTGCAGAGAATAATATGGGAGTTATAGAATTGCTCAGTCAGTGGCAGCATATTTCACAAAGCACTAGCAAAAGTATATTTCCTGAAGGTGAGTGGTTCATTGTGGATTGTGAAACTATAACTCTTCTTTGTAGTAATGGGAGTGGGAACAGTTCTGAGCAGCCCCGACGGCAAATCTGCCCCCTCACCCTGACCTGAAGTGTTTTGGATGAAAGAAGCAGAGGAGGAAGGGCCAAAAAAAAATTCCCAGAAGAGAAATTTTAGCAAAAAACAGCCTAAAGAGATATTTGTCAGCAGAGGAGAGAAAATTTGGATTTTGAAATCTTTAAGAATATGCTAGAATATCTAAATATACAGAAACTTCCTGCACATAGCTTGTCCAGGAAAACTCCAGTTCATTCAGTGATGAGTAATACAAAAGAACTAGAACAGCATCTATACAAAGATAATATACGAAATGATGCATAAAGCACACGACAGAGTAGACACATTGCCATGGTGCCTATAAAAATCACGAACAAATATTTCAGCATGAATTGAAGAAAACAACTTCATGAAATAAGAGCCTCTATAACATTAGACTAGAAACACAAATAAAGAACTCAGGTAAGAGATGTCAAGAAAATTTGTGAGCTGAAACATGAACTGTTGTACCTCAGAAAAGAAGTAGAAAAAATAATTGCAGAAATAAAAGAAAACACAAAGGCCACAAAGAAGAATGGTCACTAAAAAAGGTAGTAAGACAGAGAATAGAAAAATGAAAACATGAAATACAGAGACTTAAAAATAACTTAAAATATTCGCTATTTAAATTAGTGGAAGTGTCCCCAATATATGCATAATTAGAGTCCCTGATGAAGAAAGCAAAGGAAAACAAAATAAAACAAAACAAAAAACAGAAAAGTATATTTAAAGGTATAATTTAAAAAAACTCATGAAAGGTCACAAAGGGACAAACACTGTATGATTCCACTTATGTGATGTATCTAAAGTAGTCAAATTCACAGAAACAGAAAATAGGATGGTGGATGTGGTTGCCAGTGGTTGGGGGGAGAAGGGAATCAGGAGTTTTTGTTTAATGGGTACAGAGTTTCAGTTTGAGAAGATGAAAGAATTTTAAAAATAGATGGTGGTGATAGGTGCACAAACAATGTGAATGCACTTAATGGTAATGAACTGTATACTTTAAAATGGTTAAAATGGTAAACTTTATGTTATGTATATTTTACCACAGTAAAAAAAATCATGAAAGAGGACTGGTCTTATCATAACAAAAAGGAACACCTTGTGTCATAAAAAATTGACCTAGAACAGGCCAAGACATAATCCATTAAAAACATTGGACAGTAAAGATACAGAGACAGGCAAAAGTATCACAACATTTTAAAGGGAAAAACAAATCAAGCTGGTCTCAGATTTCTCCCCAGAAACTTCCAGTACCAGAAGACAGTGGAGCAATATCTAAAAGATACTTAGGGAGAGAAAGCACGAACCGTGGATTTTGTATTCAGACAAGCAGTACTGAAGTATAAAAGTTACAGACAATTGTTTTAAACGTGCAAGAAACATGGAATTTTATTCCCAACAGACCTTTTTAAGAAAACTACGAGAGAAGAGACGTCAGCTAATTAGGGAATGATTGATGAAAACATGACAAGAAAACTGGAAGAAAGCATTGAATATGTTTACCTGCAAAACAAAAGCAAAGATTAGGGTTAAGTCAGAGCAGGCAAAGGTATATCCTCTGACAATAAAGAAAGAATGAAAGAAAAAAAGGAAAGAGAAGGTAGGGAAAGACCGAAAGGAAAATTTCCTGATTGTCTCTTCTGTAATATCAGTGAGCTAAAGAATATCATTTACAGATGACAAATAAAATACAAATACGTAAAATATCATATCTGTAATACCATATATATATATATATATATATATACACACAGTGCGTGTGTGTGTATATATATTTGCCCATTACCACAATATTGCAAAAAATCACTGGTTAAGACAATAGTTTTTAAATTCTCAAGAATCTGCAGTTTGGCTGGGACAGCTCTGCTTCGGGAAGCATGTCTGTGGGTCCAAGTCTTCTCTACATGGTTAGTCATCCTTTTGGGGACAGTGGACTAGCTAGCCAGGTGTGATCCTATGGTTATGGCAGAGGCTCAAAAAACACACAAGGCCTCTTGAGTCTTATCACTGAAAAAAGCCCTCCAAAAACAGGTGAAGAGGGTCAAAAATACAAACTTCCAGTTATAAAATAAATAAGTCACAGGATGTAATGTACAGTATAGTGACTATAGTTAATAATACTGTATTGCATATTTGAAAGTTGCTAGGAGATTAAATCTTAAAAGTTGTCATTGCAAGAAAAAATTTTGTAATTATATATGCTGATGCATGTTAACTAGACTTATTGTGGTGATCATTTCACAATATATAAAAATATTGAATCATTATGTGGGACACCTGAAACTAATATAATGTTAAATGTCAATTATACCTCAATTAAAAAAGATTAAATTAAAAAAACCCTCACTTTTCTGAACTCATCTCCTTCTTGTAGTACCTTACCCTATTTAGCTAAAAGCAACAAAAATATGCTTCTGACATTCTGCCTGGAACCATCTTCCCCAACCTTCCATTCTGCCTGGGATCACAAGATCACTGGGTACATTTAAAAAGTTTTCAATTTATTGTAAGAGACAGTTTTGCCAAATATTTTGACGCTGTCTAACATAGTATGTTAGGTTGAATAATGCCCAGTCAAAGATATCCACATCCTAATCCTGGGACCTATGAATATTTTACCTTGTATAACAAAAGGGCCTTTGCAGATGTAATTAAATTAGGGATCTTGAGATGAGAAGATTATCATAGGTCATGTAGGTGTGCCCAAAGTAATCGCAAAGGTCCTTATAAAATGCAGGCAGGAGGATCAGCGTCAGAGAAGATGGTGTGGTGACAGAAGCAGAGAGAGATTTGAAGATACTACTCTGCTGGCTTTGAAAATGGAGGAAGGAGCCATGGACCCACAAGTGCAGGCAGACTCTAGAAGCTGGAAAAAGTAAGGAAACACATCCTCCATAGAACCGCCCTTAGGAACCAGCCCTACCAAAATCTTGACTTTACACTAGTGAGACTGATTTTGGACTTCTGACCTCCAGAACTGTAGGATAATAAATTTCGGTAGTTTAAGTCACTGAGTTGGTGATAATTTGTTATAGCAGCAATAGGAAATCAATACACATGGGTTATAAATTTCCCAAATTTGGATAATAATTTACTTTCTCACCAATTTTCCAACCCCTTGTAATAAATATGACATAAACATTCACTGGAAAATAGAGAAAATGAATTGGCTGTTGTAGGGGGAAGAGGGAGAATCTCCCTCTGCCTTTCCCTTAAGGTTCTTCTGGCTGGCCAAATAATCAACAAGACAGGTTAGCAGGAGAAAATAATACCAAGTTTAATAACATGTATACATGGGAGAAACTCAGAAATGAGCAACTCGTCCCTCTGTCTAAGCTGCTTGCTTAAGTATTGCAGCTAAAGGCGAGGAGCGTGTTGGGGGTGGGTACTGGCCTGGGACTTCAGAGGGCAGGAGGACAATTCTTTTCGGGGTCATCTATAGATAATGTGGTCAGGGAGAGACAGAGTTTTTTTTGATAAAAGAGGCTTGGTGCCCCTCCCATTGTAACATCTATTTTACATTATCTTTATAGCCATCATGATAGAAGATCTGTTCCAGGAAGGAGCCACCATGTCTAATTCTTTAGGCAGTTAGTGGGGGAGGTCAAATGTCCTTCAGAGAAAACAATCAAGGTAAAGAGATATATTTCAGGGTGGCCAAATCTTGATCTCCCACAGTCCCGCCTTTGAAACTAAAAGTTTCACAGTCCTTTTGAAACTTAAAGAAGTTTCATAGTCCAGATGCTGAGTTGGTAGATTGTTTCATCTCACTGAACACATTTCTTAGTCCTGATAATAGATCAGTTCAGTTAAGTTCATTTTGGAAGGTGGTGATGCAGGTGGGCTCTCAAGGTTACGCCTATATTATGGAAGCAAGCAATCAAGTATTTAATAGAAGCATTTCTATGTAAACGAAAGAAAAACAAGGTTAATGGTTGGAGCAAGTTGTAAAGCAGTTTTTGAGTTCAGAGGACAGCCAGTGAAGAAGAATTTTAGATGTCAGCGTCAAAGCATCTTTTGCAGTTTAAAATGTCTCTGATGATGTCATCAAGTAATCTCTTAAGTTTGTATCAAGTCCATCAGCTTCAGTTTGTAAGGCTTCAGGAAAAAGAGCAGGTTCAGTTTTCAGTGATTTCAAATGAAAATGATGGAAAAAAATCAAAAACGTTAGTTTGGACGTCTGTAGCCAGATATTTCAGGAGACTAGAAGAAATCAGGATCCAGTCCAGTAAATAGATACAAAAGAAAAACCTCAAAAGACAATTAACAAAACTAGGATCTAATATCCGCAAATGTATACTATGGTTTTTACTGAAATATAATTTTTCTCTCTAAAATCACCCTCATTTTTATTAAGATAGCCAAATTAAAACTAACTAGTTTGCAAAATAAGTCTAGTTCCAGTAGAGTTGGCACAATTACTTACATAAGTACAGCAAGAATAGCAATTAATCATATAAGCTCTTTTAAATCTGCTTTGCTGAAACTTTTTATAAGGAATCTCAGATTGAACTTCAAAGGCCTCTTGAGGCCAGGAAAGCCAAGCCAAGGATTTTGTCATCAGACTTTGCCTGCAATACCTACAGATTTGGGTGAATTCCTCTCTTCTGAGGTTCCCCCAAAATATTTCGCGGTTCCTTGTACCTGCCAGATAAGTGACATTCTTTACTTATCCTGGTAAGTGCTGCTTGGAACATAAGGTACCAGGCCAATATTTCCACGTGGCTTTATTCCATAAAGTCAAATCTTCATTCCTCAAAAGCTGTAGGGTTATATCGCAAATATGATGTTCCAGTTACAACCTTGGTAACATAACCAGTGTTTCCAATTGTGTCCTGTTATAAGGAGAACAGATTCTTATTGAACTTATGCAAATAACTATATTGCCATGAAAACAACAATATTCACTTACTAAGAGTTTGCAAATTTGAGGGATCAGATAGAGAGAAAAAGATAAATATTTTAATTTTACTTACAAAAGTATCATTTACCAAATTGTTATAAGTCATAGCTAGCTCAGGAGAAACAAGAAAAAGTTTTCCTT
This sequence comes from Diceros bicornis minor, assembly GCF_020826845.1. Lineage (NCBI taxonomy): Eukaryota > Metazoa > Chordata > Mammalia > Perissodactyla > Rhinocerotidae > Diceros > Diceros bicornis. Next base: position 18,978,388 of record NC_080766.1, read on the forward strand.
AAATCTGAAAAAACAAAACATTAAAAATTCAGCATACTTCAAGTGAAAAATCATAAACATTATAATCATCCTTATCAGTTCATTCAGTCCTGTGTAATCCATTCTTGATCCCAATCTTTTGGTTAGCAGCTTCATGAAGTCATCAGTCTCTCTATCAGATCTCTGTAATTTCTTACCAAGTTCAGTTTTATGATCAGAAAGTTTGTCAGAAACCTGTGTTCCAGTGTAAATGTCAGAGTCCTTTCTATGAATTTTTCTGAAGTTGAAACATTTTGCAAAAGCATTAGAGCAAAGAAATAAGTCTGTAAACAAGACCTCAAAATGGCAATTGACAGAGAAATTTGGTTAATTTTGTGACATACAACACTTTAAAATAATAATAACCAGAATTATGATTGATAATCAGGACAGATCAGAATTTTAGTAATGTTATACAATTTTAAAACACTTATGTCAATAACATTTGCCCATATAATACCACCTAAGCAGACTTATCATCATTTGTCTGACAATGCTTTCATTGTAATTTAACATATTGAATCAGCCTAATAAGTTTAGTATCTTTCCCCTTATAGGAAGAGAGCAAATTTCTTTGAGAAGTTCCAGGGCCCTTTGAAAATTCTCAAAGAAAAAAGTAAAAAAAAGACTTTATTTAAGATATGAATTTTGGTGGAGCTTGTCAAAAATATAAACAGTCAAAGCAAACAGAGCATTAACAGTCCAAAAAGCCTTAATAGAGAGACCTCAGTCTTTTGAACGTAGGAAATTATTTTAACAGTTTTTTTTTTTCCTGTCTTTTAGGTAGACTTACCCAAAGGTAAAGAAAAATCTTTTATAACCTCTTTGTCAAGTTCAAGAAAATTATCCTTTTAAGAGAAATAAGACCAAATTATAATTTTGCACCAGTTTACTTCTGCTATTAAAACTCATTTACTTAATTAAATTCATTTCAATCTTAGCCAACTTGACTATGCATAAAACTCCTTTTCCAGAATTCCCTCCACAAACCTTCTATAGCTTTCTTTTTACATTCAGAATTTGTCCCATGTCTTTCTTTTCCCTCCTAGTACTTGAGGACAAATTTATCTTTCTTAATCGACCAAACAAAACATTTCCATTCTTTGTACCTTTATACATCTTACTTTCCTTGTACACAGACATATTTCTCTTAATCTTTTAAGAAAAATTCTTAATTCAATCACATATATTAATTAGAAATTTTAACCTTTAGAAACCTTAATTTCTAAGTAAAAACTAAGTAAACAATTATAAACTTCTTTTACATTAGTATCTTGTGGCTTGGAAAATTTATAAACACTTCATAACTTCTAGAAATATGTTACTTTATAGTACAATCTTTTAATAAAACACAAGACATGTTTACCAATAGACCCAAAACACTTTTTAGTTTTCCTGTAATGAAAAGCCAAATGTAGACAAATGTACATTTAGCAATCAATGACTAATATGTTATTTGGAAATGATCTACTCAGAAAATTTTTATCATAAAATTTAGCAAAACTCTCAAGTTTTAAGTCACCAAAAAGAGTTTGGAAGCTGTAACCACCATAACACATAATTATTGTTTAAAGTTCACCCAACATTCATCTTTTTCACAACTATTTAGTTACTTATTCCCAATAATTATTTAGATTGCCTGCAAGACTTCATAAGACATTAGATAAAATTAGCCATCATTTAAATTACTATTTTTGTTAACCAGTTCTGTAATAGAAATAACATCAGTTTTTTCTACAAAATTTCATCACCTCTTATACCTTTAAACATAGTTATCATTAAGATTTTTATCAATAGGTTTTGGTCTTCTAATTTTGGACAAGGGAAGCATTCCCAGTCAGACATTTTAAAACATACTCAGGCAAAGTTGATGTAACCTCTTTATATAAAATTAGCTCAAACATTCCAACCTTTATAATCTTATCAACACTTACACTTTTACATGTTCTCAATTCAATTGTAACCTGAGTCAAGGTCTTAAGGCTAGTCAAATTTTTCTCTTCTTTTTTCTGGCCTTTTCTCAGGTACCAAATAAATAATTATGTGAGAGCTCTCAAAACATTTTTTTTTCCTAATTTAGAAGTTTTTCCAATTCAAAGGATCCGTCGTCTGGCCAATGACGAGTAGGATCTTCATTTGTATATTTATTCCAATAGTGACTCGAACCAATAAGCCTTTTTAAGGAAAGACCCGGAGGTAACTTTCCACGCTTAGAATAAATCTACCATGGACGCAAGAGGCGTCCCTGGTGAGGGCGCAGATGATGTAGCCCCCATGATCCAGAGAATTCACTCCCAAAGATATTCAGAGAAAGTAAAGACCTTCGTTGCACAGGCGGTAAGGATGGTGTCTCCGGTCTCCCACAATAGTGTGGGACGCCTCCAGTCACAGACCCGCTAATCTGTGACACGGGGCAGGCGATACTGGAATGGGATTTTTCCAGCACTAACAAGCAACGAAGGTTAAGACGACAAAAGCCCTTATGGACTGGGCCCTTTATGACAAACTCCCCTGAGAGCTTGGCACAGCCGGACAAAGAGACAGTTCGGAACCCCAGTCTACTCGACTGGCCACCAAGGTGCACCCCGGTAAATGCACCTTCCGTATGGTGGAGACCAAGGAGAAGATTCTCACTGGTCACAAAGCCAAGTTTTCTCAGGACACAGAACAAGACAGAAGGAAAACCTCATCCGGTTTTTTTTTTTCTTTCTTATGTGCACAATGACAGCTTTAGCCAAGCCTTAGGTCTCTTGGAGCCAGAATAATACCTGGGGGGGAGGTGCCGCGGGGTTGGGGACTGTGTGCTTTTACAGAGTACCTCGTCGTTGCACGGACATTTTCTTGCAGTTGGCAGGGGACCTGTGTCATCTACCCCGTTCCGTGACCCAACTTATCCTGTCACAGGAGTCTTCTGAAAGTGGCGAGCGCCCTAATGGCTCTTAACTGCTCGACCCGCGCCCACCAAATTTGCGGCCTTTTTGGCTTCCAAGATGCCCTCGGCAATGGCCTTCACTTCATGTGCATAATAACCCACAGCAAAGTTTGGAGACCCTGGTCTGGTGAGACCCGCAAACTCACCAGTCTGTGGGGCCAGCCCGGACAGCAGGCTTATAGGGCCTATGCCTGCGTCCTACCTTATGGTATTTCCTTCTTATGACAAAAGACACAGACAAAAGAGAAAAACAGAGACTACCTCTGGGAGGAAAAGGGATCAAGATCATAACCAAGAGTACTCTACCAAATTTAAACCGAGTCACTAAAAGCCCAAGAAACTAGTTTCCCAAATATTTTCTCCTGCCAATCTAAATTTAGAAAGAGAAAAAAATTCTCACCACTTCCTTCCACCGGACTCCGCAGATAGAGATTCCAGGAGGCTGACGTGGTAAGAAGTCTTACCTTTTGCCGGCTTTCGTCAGGCGTTCCCGTATCTCACCATCTGCAGTAGTCCAGGGAGAAGGCAGGTCTTCCAGCCAGAGAAGGCAACTTGCCAGCCAGTGTGGCTCCTGGCGACTACGCCAAAACTGTCGGGGGAAGAGGGAGAATCTCCCTCTGCCTTTCCCTTAAGGTTCTTCTGGCTGGCCAAATAATCAACAAGACAGGTTAGCAGGAGAAAATAATACCAAGTTTAATAACATGTATACATGGGAGAAACTCAGAAATGAGCAACTCGTCCCTCTGTCTAAGCTGCTTGCTTAAGTATTGCAGCTAAAGGCGAGGAGCGTGTTGGGGGTGGGTACTGGCCTGGGACTTCAGAGGGCAGGAGGACAATTCTTTTCGGGGTCATCTATAGATAATGTGGTCAGGGAGAGACAGAGTTTTTTTGATAAAAGAGGCTTGGTGCCCCTCCCATTGTAACATCTATTTTACATTATCTTTATAGCCATCATGATAGAAGAACTGTTCCAGGAAGGAGCCACCATGTCAAATTCTTTAGGCAGTTAGTGGGGGAGGTCAAATGTCCTTCAGAGAAAACAATCAAGGTAAAGAGATATATTTCAGAGTGGCCAAATCTTGATCTCCCACACTGTACAGCAAGTTTTGCTGATAGTCTCATCTAAAATACCTGAAAGCTAAATATATCATTTAAATTTGGCAAGTCAATTAATATAAGTTCATGTATATTTAACAGTACAAAGGTAAAAAAGATAATCAAATGTTGGAAGAGAGAGAGAGGAGAGGGAAGAGAGAGAAAAATGTACCAATTTTATAATTACAGAAACTAAGAGACACTGTCTAAATCAGTTAAAAGGGGTGTTAAGATTGTAATTAGGAAATAGGAAATAGGCAATAGGAAAAAAACCCCCAAATATTCCTAAACATTAAATGCACGTGCATGTGCATGTACAAACACACACCATACCTATATCAAAATCAAAGAGACCACATAGTGCAAGTGTACAAAAAACATTGGAGAAGAAAAACCCCAGAAAACATAACGAGGTAATATGAAAATAAAAAGATAGGCAAGAGTACACACCATAAAAATGCAAATCAAAAAAAGCAGAGGCGTGATTATCAGCTAAGACAGAACTCATGGTGAAAACGTGAAGTGGTACAAAAGGGGGAACTTTACAATTATATAAGGTACAAGTTCACAGTGAAGATATAATAGTTATGAATATCCCTGTACTAAATAGCATAACACCATTATTCACAGAAAGCAGAAATTGTACTAAACACACCAGCAGTTAGACACACAGTTATTCAATTTAACTAAATCCAGCAAATATTCATTGAGCTCCCACTAAGCACTGGGGATACAGCAGTTAAAGAAATAGACAGACTCCTTCCTCTGTGTATCTTGTATTCTAGTGTGAAGAGACAAAAAGTAAAATATACAATAGAACCTATTGGTTCTATGGAAAAATTAAACTCTGGGGGTATGGGTTTCAATTTACATAGAGTGGGCAAAGGAGACCTCGGTGAGATGGTGATTCTGAGTAATGTTTTGAAGGAGACTACCTGGATAAGGTAGTGTTGAGAGAGGGGCTGATGGGAAGCAAGTAAAAGAGGCAAGGAGTGAAAAATAAACTTTTCACTCTACACCTTTTATAAATTTTGAATCATGTGGTTATAGTACCTTTTCAAAAACATTAAAATATCCTATTTAGAGGACTGGCATGATTTGAGGAAATAAACTGAACCATGAGACAAAATATTTGGGTTTTGGTTCAGGTTCACTTACTAACTTGCTTATGACTGTGGATGAGCCACTTAACCCCCTGGGCGTAGGTTCTAGATCTATAAAAATAGTGGGGCTGGATTAGGCAATCTTCAGTTTCCTTCCTTCTTTAATATTCTGTAGGTCTATGATTTAATACAGTGTTCACCTAACTGTGGACCAGGAAAATAGTTTTGGAGTATAGCCATTATTCAACCTTTTTATCAGCACTCTGTCCTCCACTCCCCTGCAACATACAAATAATGAACAACTGTTTTTCCAATTCTAAAATTATATAATTCAAATCATGTAAAGAATAAATTATTAGAAAACTCATAAAACAGCACTTTTTCAAAGGAATTTAAAACTAAATGACAATGGGAAAATTCCCTAAAGAAATAATACCAAACGGTTCTTCTAGGCCTCATCATCATAGTAATAAAATCATTAATATATTTTAATATATATTTAATGTAAATCTACAAAAATTATCTTCTTATTCTTTTATAGATTGTGATATGGCCTTTGGGTGAGCCCCAGGAAATTAATCATGATAAGATTAAGCTCAATTAAAACTGTGGGTGAAATATTTCTTTCTCTATGTCATTTGGCAATTTGTGATGTAATATGATTCATGTTAGTCTTCTAGTTATATACCTACATTCTGACTCCTATCTCTACATTTATGGAATTAACTCCTTAGAGCAAGATCTTACTTACTTCCTTGGTAACTTTCACAGTACCTACTACAGAGCTCTGTACAAATATGTGCTCAAATATGGTTCTCTCTTGACTGGCCCATGATAAGAGGAAGGAGATGAGAAGGAAGGTCAGGTGCAGCCCTCTTAGAGGATGATGACTTCTAAATTCTCCTGCCCTGATGTAAATGAGCAAATAAAAATAGGCAAAGTATGCAAAATCTCTCCTATCCACTAGGTCAACATCTCTTCCCACAGAGAATAAATGTCCCAAGTATGAGATTCTACCATTTATACAATGAAAATATTTGTATGGTCTTAAAATAAAATAATGGTATTTTTGCTCTCTGATCCAAGGGGGATTTGATACCTGGATATTTCCCTTAATAGCAAGGGAAGGATAACTATGACTTCTATAAATAACATCTGTCTCAAAATGCAGATTGAATGAAGTTTCTTGAGAGCAAGAGTACAGCATTCAGTACAATCTCCATATATCCTCTGGAAACGTGGAATATGGCTGGTGTGCCATTTTGGTAAAGTGTCTTACTTCATTTCTTTTTTCATTAATCTAAATGTACTCTTTGTTTTCCACAGAGACTTTCTTGAAACTGTGGCTTTCTTGTCTAGCAAATGATAAAACTATTTCAAATCTTGCACTGCAGTCGGAATCAGCATTCCTTAAGTAAATGGTCCCACATATTCCCACTCCTATATGATTACAAGTTTATACATTATCCTTATTCCTCATACATGAAAGTGTATGTTTTGTTATTTTTTTTCATCATTATTTCCTATGAAACAGTATAACTCTCTAAAATCAGAGTGGCAAAATCAAACATTTCTTACCCAGAGACGGATTATGTTAATAAAAACAAGATTCAGTAAGAGCAATAAAACTGCATCTCACTTCTTTGTAGGTCTGAAACAGCTGCTTCAGCACAAGAGCCAACAGAAGTTTGGGCGGCTCAACTCAGAGGAATTCCGTCCTAATTATCCTCAATTATCATGGATATCACCTGTTTTGAAAGTCTTACTCCTTGACTAATTTTCCATTATAGAATTTATTTGTGTTTGCATGTAGCACATCAATAATATGTAAAATGTATCTAAATAGTCTCTTTATATTTGTCTTCTCTGTTCTTTTTTATTACGTTAAATTACCATATTATTCCTGTGTAAAAACCTATTACAACTAGATCCAAACTAAAATAATGTCATATAACGTTATTACAAACAATTCCAAAAAATATAATACTGCAGTAATGATTTGGCAAATTATTTGTCCTTCTTTCAAGTTTATATAAGATTTTCACTAAAACTAAAACAACAAAAAAATGGTGTCTCAATTTGTTCAATTGTATTTCTTTTTCTTTCTCTCAGCATTCAGACATGTCAGAAAATTGAACTAGAAAATGTCTTTATTTGGATAGGTAGCTTTGTAGAAAACATGCTTTAAAAACCATGATTTGGATTAGTTGTTTCAGGAAAATTGAAATCCCACCAATTAAGAAACTATTGTTTTCACTTCTGAGAAATAGCTGAAAGTAAAATGCTATTTTATGAGCTAGTTAAGGTGTTACAGTAGCTGATAGAAGAAGCAAAATCAGTCATTTTCCAAAGTAGACCAGAAGCAAACACAAGAAATGTTGAACTAAGTTAAAAAATATTAAATATTATGTTAGATCCATAAATGAATCATGACATTAGTCCAAGATAAACACAAACTGAAAAACATATTGTGCTGTATATACCCCTAATGCATCCTTATCTTCTACCTCAACAGAAAATTGTCCTGGTTTTGTTGCTCAAATGATATTTCTTTGGGAAATCTTTATGATGTATATTTCCAGGCATTTTTGGATTTCAGCTGAGGTCCTCTGGTGTTTCCAGAGGTGATATAGCCTTTGAGACATTGGTACATTAATATTTTTTATCACTTAAAACCACTCAGTACTTCCTGGAATCTTGGATCCAAAAACTGATGAGCTGGTTTAGCAAAATCATAACTGATCACCAACTGTTTTTATTTCACAGGACACATGAATTAGCAAAAGCTTTCTGGGGATTCCACATTGTCTGAAAGAGAACATAGCCTATCTGGAACATCTTCATGCTAATCACCGAGTTCATCTAAAACCCCTAGGACAGAAGAAAATAAATTCTTGAACCTTCTTTGCCTCTGAAGTTGCAGAGGTGGTCTGTTGTAGACTTGAAGGTCCCTAAACAGCCAGACCAGAACAGTTTTTAAGACCTACATAAAATTCTTCCAGGTCTACTCATTCCCAATTCAACTAAGTGCAAGACTCTGGATTATGTGCAGTGGAAATATATAGAAGAAAAAGCTACAGATCCTGCCCTGAAGGACCTAATAGTCTAAGAGCAGAAGGAATGATTCTATACAAACATCTGGATAAATGGTGAAAACTAAACTCACCCATTTGGAGCCATCCTCATTCTACTTGGACCAAAACCCGTGCCTCTCTCACACATCTCTTGTTTTAGTAATGGTACCCCTCAAGACAGATAGATAGCAACTTTCCTAACTCCTTCTTCTATCTTTACCTCTCTATCTCTGCTACCCATGTTTTAGGTCAAAAAATAGTCTCGTCTTTCGCCCCAAATGGCTATTTGACCATTTCCTCTAATCCCATAGCTTCTTTGAAATGACATTTCTAATATGCACAACTGATTGTATTTCTTATCGGTAACCAACAAGCTGAGTTCCAAACTCGGGTATAGAAGATAAGGCTTTTGCCATCTTCTCACTGCCTCTCTTACTTCTTACCACTTTCCTCTGTGCAACTTAAGTTCCAGTTATTCTGAATTATTTAGTTGTCCTCAAATATGTGATTAAACACGTGCCTTTGCACGTGTTCACTGTCTGGAATGCCCTGTGCCACCCCACTATATACCCTACGTAGTTCACTGTAAACTTTTGTTCACCCTTCATTCTCAGTCCAAGCATTTTTTCATCTGTGATATATTTCATAATGCCCTAGATAATAATATAGCCATTTATTCATTTAACAGCATCTGTAGTTCTATACTACCAGAACCTTTTCAACATGATGTTATATTTGTTTTCATGTCTATCTTACCACTTGATTGTGAACATCTTGAGAGGAGGAACAATGAGTTTTTCTGTCTTCATATCCCAGATCTTACTGCAATACTGGACACACAGTAAATTCTCAATAAATACTGAATAAAAAATACAATATAAAGTAATAACCCCAAACAGCATCTGGAAAATGCTGTAACTATAACAATTACATCTGAATTGAGAGAGTACATCAAGCTGAGGAAATCAGGAAAGGCTTCATGGTGTAAGTTATACTTGAGTCAAACATAAAAGAATGCATAGAATTTAGAAATAAAAGGGAGGGGGCCGGCCCAGTGGCCTAGTGGTTAAGCTCAGCATGCTCTGCTCGGCGGCCCAGGTTTGGTTGCTGGGCATGGACCTACACCACTCATCTGCGGCCACGCTGTGTGGCCATGCTGTGGCGGTGACCCACATACAAAATAGAGGATGATTGGCACAGATGTTAGATCAGGGCGAATCTTCCTCAAGCAAAAAGAGGAAGATTGGCAACAGATGTTAGCTCAGGGTGAATCTTCCTCGGCAAAAAAAAAAAAAAAAGAAAGAAAGAAAGAAAAAAAGGAGAAAACACTTAGCTTGGAGAATTGCATGATCAATAACAGGAAGATGAAAAAACATTTCTTGTGTATGTGGAACTGGCCTGAATAGAGAATGGGTGCAAGATGAAGAACTATAATAAATAAAGTAGAAAAGTCAGCTTGAAGAATAAATTGTTAAAGGTCATTAATATCTAGCTAAAGAGCATAAGTTCATGTTTTTTCTCTAAGAAATAAAATATGGATATATTGAAGGATTATTGTCTTTACACACACACAAACACATAAATTCTGTCAGGAAAAGAAATTAAAATAAATTAAATAGGAAAGTTAGCTTAGGGAAGATATCATTGAAGTTCACATACAATGTTTTTCTCTAGAAAATATGGATATATTAAAGGATAAATAGATGACACTGCTATAGCGATAGCTATAGACATAGATACAGATATAGCTATGGATATAGATACAGATATAGATATTGACATAGGTATTCTGGCAAATATAAGGCCAAGAAATGAAACAGTGGGATGTTTACATAGTGTGGAAGAAGGGTTTGGACAACCTGAACTTGGATAATTGCAATTCAGAGTATACAAAATTCTAGGAGAGAAAATCGACATAATTCAGTATCTGGTTAAAGCAAATGGACACAGGGGAAAGGGAAGAGACAGAGTAAAGAGAGATGAGTCCAAGAACCCACTGATTTGGCATCTTTTATCTATTATCTTGTACTATTAATTTGCTTTCTTTGCATAAGCCAGGCAAGTTTACGGAAGGTAGGGCCCTTCATTATCTATTTTGAAACCCCACCACTCCACAGAGGGTGTGGTCAATTTTGGGTAATCAGCAAAACTGAATTGATCTGACCACAGCTGGACAGTTAATGCAACCTCCTGTCTACAGCTGCTGGCATTTATGGCATTTGATTGTTTTCTTTGAAATTTGGGTCTCCTAGGCCAAGGCAAGGGCATGGCTATGTTAGACTAACTGCCTGTGGTTTGTCTTATGAATCTGGTCACAAATCAAATCCATACATTGTGCCTTTAGAAGATCTAAGACTCTAGCACTTAGCTTCCAAGTTCTTAGATAGTTCAATGGCTCTTGCTGTTTCATCTTACTGCACATGGAAAAAAAAAAGTTCCAGCTTGATGAAGAACTGTCTTATTGTAATAGCAAATACGTTGCTTTATGCTCAACTTAGTGAGACATACCATGTTTTCCAACGTATTATTCTTAGCAAAAATAGCAACAATTGTGCATCCATCTAAAGCTCCAAAAAAATACTGTATTTATCTTTCAATAGTGAAATGTAAATTTAGAAAACGAAGGGAATTAAGACATTGAATCTTTTATGCCCTTGTTATGTTTTCTCTTTGTGAAAAGCAAGCTGTGCTATGTAAAGTATTACCTCAAGAAAAAAGGAGTGCCAAAAATATGTGTGCTACCACTTGAAAAAATCCTATTAGCTACTTCTATTTGCAAGTTTGTTCCCTTTCCTTTCCAAACGATTTTTATTATAATTTAGACATATAGAGAAATTACCTCCTGGAATATACCAATCTTGAATACTGTCTGTTATGTCTAGAATAGCTATTACAAAGCTTTCTAAAAATCCTTGCAATATCTAGGGAGATATGGGGACTGTCTTTTAAACCAACAATTTTGGCTCTTCTTCCTCTTTCCTTGGCAAATTCTAAGGTAATTGAAGTACATTCAGCCAAAAATGATCTAGCTTGAATTTTTAAAATATCAAAGTTTTTAGGGAACTGTCTTTCAGTGATTGGGGCATTGAAAAGAAACTTGTGAATTGCTACTGTTCTTTTCTGTGTCTGTACATGACAGGATCTACTGTTCCTATGGCTAATTCAGTCAAAGAAACCATTTGATCTGAATATTTGACCGAATGGCCACTGGTTTGACTGAGTTCACAGTCGTTGTGGCTGCCCTGGCCGTGTGTGTCCACCCAGGCTTTGTTTGCGTGCTGGCAGTCTCTGCACAGAGAACACACAGCATATGCCAGGTGGCCATGTGTCTGAGGCAGAGGGAAGGGAGAACAAAGCAAAAAAAGCTTCCATTTGGACAGAAATGCTTTAAGCCATCCGACTGCCAGTAACATATTAAAGAGAAAAGAAAATGCAATGATGCCTGAATATACTCAACAGTAAACAACTTCAAGCCTGACATTCAGATCACAAATCTTCCTCTGCTGCTGCTGACAAGCTCAGCTTGAGCGTGGCTGCAGGAGACAAAGAAACTTGATCCGAAAGGAAAATAAGAGAGGAGATCCTCACACCAACTTTAATCCATCTCAGATGCATGTTTTAAGAACCTATTATATCATAACCTTTGTGTTGTCAGAAACCAGTTCTGCTGAAGGTGAGGATGGGGGAAGAAGGTTCTAGAATGGCAAAAACAAGAACTTCCTGTCCATTTCTTTCCTCTTTATCTCTACCCTCCAGTTTGCACTTACCATACTGCTCACCACTGTCTTCCCCGCAAACTGCAGAATAGAGTAGGCAGACGCCAATGCCATCTCAGAAATGTTGGGGCTCTAAAATATTATTTTAGAAAGGAGGTAGGATGGTGTGGGTTTCTTAAAAAGTGGAATGGATAATTTTCATATAAATACAGTACTGCTCTCATTCCTTGCATCATGCTTTACGATAAATAAAATGTTTTCTCTGCATCATTTTCCCATCCCTCATGTACTGAGCAGCTGCTATGGGCTAGGCAGTGTGCTAGAAGCCCCACCTTCAGTTCAGTATTTCCAATCTTCCCAACACTTCTACTAAGCCCCATTATGTTCATCTTACAGATAAAAACACTGATGTTCAGAGCAGTTAGTTAACTTGCCCAGGCTCATTCAACTAATTAGTGCTAGAGAGATTTAGATCCAAAGTTATTTGATTCCAAAACCTGTGCTAATCAACTTCATTCATAAATAAGTCAGTTTGCAAGGGTCTCTCAGGTGCCCTGTACTTCTACAAGCTGTGTGATGTAATCAACACAAAATGAGTCCTCTAATGGAGTATTATTCTCGCTACTTCAGATATTAGAACACTAAAGCTCTTAGCAGCCAGGCGGCCCAAGGCTGGATCAAAATTCAAACATGGGTTGACCTCAATATAGATCTCAATGCTAGTCTGAAGCTCTATTGACCTGAACTCAAGAGCATGTAAAGAGCTAGTTCCACTCTTCTTGAAGGTATTATGTCATCTTGAAATTAACAAAATGGATGCAAATTTGAATGACTTTATCATCATAGGACTCTGCGTATTTGAATATTTTGTTCCCTCTGCCAGGAATGCATTTCTCTCTATTGCATTTGACAAATTCTTTCCATTTGGTCTTTCACAATCGAGTTCTGATGTATGTGTTTTGGACACACTCTTTAATTGCAAAAGACAGAACTGGTTGCTCTCTTGCTGGTGCTCCAACAAGCCCTGTTTCGCACCTGTATGAGAGCGTTTTGCTGTGTTGTACTGGATTGTTATTTGTCTCTGTGTACGGGTCCTCAAGGCAACCTGTGATCTCCCAGAGGACACATTTTGTATCCTGTTGACCTCTGAGCTTCCGGTACCCAGGTCAGTGTCCAGACATAGTAAGTATTCAAAAATATTGGCTATGGGAATGTATAATTAAATGATATGAGAATGAGAAGCCATCAGAAAAATACAGGTGTGTATGTGTTTGTGTGTTTAAAAGGCAGTGTGGAAAAGGAAGAAATGTCATTTATATTGAAGGGACAAAGTGATATTACCTCTTATCTGACTTTTAAGGGGATTTTGCTGAGCTAAAAATCGTATATTCGTAGAAAAGCCTTACCTGAGCTGCCAGGACCATCTAAGATTATTAAAAGAAGGATTTTCAAGATCTAATTTACTTTTTGTCATGCATTGCTTGCTATTTGCATTCCACTCTGGTTGAACATTGAAATGAGACAAGCCTTTATCACCTTTGTGTCTGGTCACGTCTGCTTCCTGGTCTCCCTTGCTAGCACAGCACTGCAGTACCAGGCTGTAAACACAGCAGCAAAACCGGTTCAGGAAAAGAAAAAGAAAGCTGCTTTGGCTCATAATTGGATGAAAATATATTTAATGAAAACATTTCTATTGGTAGCAGGCTTTGTATAAATTCTTCTTTTCCTTATAATTAAATTTTCTAAAATGCAGACATTTGGCCTTAAGATCACATGGATGTAACATTGGCACCAGATCAGGACAGCTTGCTTGCCAAGCTTAAAAGGGAAAATATAATGGGAAAATACTGTAATTTTACAGTTCTTATAAAAATGAGGAAATCACAACCTGGACAAAAACCCCAAGTACTATGTCCCTATATCTGCCCACAGAGAGACCAAGATATATATTTTCATTTTTGAGGATGACCCTAGAAACCTATTTGGGGTTTATTGTAGTTTACTCCAACATAACTATAGATCTATCTCAGCAAACAGATGTGCAGAACATGAACTTTATGTTCATTGGCTCAGGAAATGGAGCTGAGAATTTCAGCTAATCTCCATTTTTATTATGTAGTATGACTTTTTGCTTCTTTGTTCTCTCATAATCAGCTTCAGTCCCCCTGAAAATTCCCTAACTGATAGCTTCTAACAGAGTTAGATTGTGTGAGATGAATGTCGACTTGTTTATGACTGTCTTATCCACATATGCACCTGACATACTTTCTCTCGGTGGAACAACAAATTGGATTTTTCAAGAGCCGATGAAAGGTACAATCTCCTTCTAATAAAGTAAATATGATACCACTTGTGTATGGCAGAATCTTTTGAACCAATTTAAAAGTGCATTTTTGAGGCAGTAAGCATAGGAAACTCAGCACCTACAACCTTGCTAAAGAATAAATTGCATTGAGCTCCCAGGTGGGGGTGAAGAAGACTATGTCTGAGCATGTGCACTGGCTCTTCTTCCTTTGCCCACAGAACCCATTTCCCTCCCCTGTCTGGCTTCTCTGTGTTTGTGATGGCTAATTTTATGCATCAACTTGACCAGGTTAAGCGATGCCCAGATAGCTGGTAAAACATGCCCAGATAGCTGTGTCTGTGAGGCTGTTTGGGGTAGAGATTAGCATTTGAATCAGTAGACGGAGTAAAGCAGAGAGAGGGCCCTCCCCAGTGTGGGTAGGCATCATCCAATCCCTTGAGGGCCCAAATACAGTAGAACAACATGTAGGAGGAAGGGCAAATTTGCTTTCTCTGTTTGAGCTGAGACATCATCTCCTCCTGCCCTCGGACATCTGTGCTGCTGGTTCTCAGACTTTAAGACTCAGACTGCGAGTTATACCATCAGGCCTCCCATCTCATTCCATACTCAGGCTTTTGGACCCATACGTAATTATAACACCAGCTTTCCTGGGTATCCAGCTTGCAGATGGCAGATCATGGGACTTCTGGGCCTCCATACCATGTGAACCAATTCGTATAAGAAATATCTTTTTTTATATATTTCCTATTGGTTCTGTTTGTCTGGAGAACCCTGACTAATATAGTGCTCGTACAGATTATTGCTGGGAACTGCATATCCTTGGCTGTCCTGCAGGTTGACCTTCAGTTAGGTTTGGCCAATGAGAGCATCAGCAGGAGAAGAGGGTGCGTAGAGAGAAAAATCTGCATTTACTCTTCCTTTCCTCCCTGCTTTGGTGCCACAAGTGTGGCAGTGGCTGTATTCCTCTACAACTAATATTTTCATCAGAGAGACCTCCTCCATGGTCCTCACTCTAGTGGTCCACCATAACTCTGTGTCCTTCCTATATCCACTTGGTCCTTGGAGTAGCCAAGGCTCCCTCATATTGCTAGTATTTGGGTGCTTCATCAACTCTTGCTTGCTTTCTTATTCCTACTCACAACTCTATATGTTATTCTTTTATTTAAAACTTTTCATATAAACTATCTGAGATGAATCCAGTGTCCTGCTAGGATCTGAAATGATAAAGACAGCAACTTTTTTTTTTTAAGTAAATGGTCACTTGAATAAAATAACCCACTGGATAGCCGTGGATTGATTAATTGGCTTCCAGTAGGAAGGACATTGTGAGCAAGGTTGTCTAACTGCCTTCACCTTTGACACCCATGGGAAAGACTGGGAGAACATGAAGCGACTAAAGTCTGCATCTTCTAAGAAAATTAAAAGAGCTGTCAAAAACCTTCCAGATTCTTTAAGGAATCTGCTAGACTGAGTAGAAATGATTTCATATCAATGGATACATAAGGGACTGACTCATTCTCCTGGCTGGGACACAGCATCAAATCAAGGAGGAAGGGGATAGAGAAGACCCAACAGAACCTAACCCCCTTTAACTTGAAGTGGCAAGTTCCAGGCTGGATTCCAGGACATCTTAGCAAAAGGGAAAGTTTTTCTAGGACATCTTTGTGCCCAGAAAATAAGGAAGTGCTCAAAAATAATCTGAACATATCAAGAGGGTAAAGGACTTAAAGCAGCTCCCACTGGCCAAATCTGGCCATTTTGGGATCAAAATACATAATAATAATCAACTCATTGAATAAAATGAGAATCTCTGAGTTCTACCGAAATGAGAGAGAAAGAATGAGGGAAAGAGAGAGAGAAAGGAAGGAAGGATGGAAGGAAAGAAGGAAGGAAAACCTTATAGAATTTTAACTAATAAATATATAATGATAGAGTTAATAATCAATCTTTAATAATCAATGGATGCTAAAATAGTAGGTGAATATTTGATGGAAAAAAGGACATTTGAGAGTCTCAAAGAATCTCACCACAAATTACTTCTTAATTACTAAGGGAAAAATAGCAATTTTGCCATGAAGAAACCTAGCAGATACCACCTTAGTCAAAGGATCAAAGTTCATATCCTTAATATAGGATAAAACACCATCATGTACCTCCTGATATGATGTGCTAAGAAGAACAGAACATCATTTTTGTGATATTCTTGCCAAAGCTGAATGAATGACTCCTCTATTAGCTGTAATCTTGATGCAAAGAAATCATCCTCACTTTCATGTTGCTCACCTCACAGAAATTTCTGTCTCACAGATTGCAAAATACATACCTGCTGAAATCTTACAAGATGAAGCAGTTAGTGAGGACTCTTCAAAGACTGTTGGCATTCCAAAAGGCTGTGCCTCAAGGCACAACCATAAAACCTAAGACTATGAGAAGAATTTAACTAGAAGAGAGGGCTGGAGACATGCCTATTAAGAAAGAGAACAGAAGTGGAAAGCAGAGTGGACTGACAGAAGATCATAGTGCTACCTTTAAATCCTTTTTCTTCTTGCTTTGACTATAAATATTCCAGGTCTTCTGTTTAGATATAATACTTGATTTCATTTAGAATCTATGGCAAGCCTATTAAACATTTCTTTCTCCTATTTTTCTTCTTTCAAGCCCTCTGTTGATACATTCCAGTACCCCATTTATTCTATCAGATATTTACCCAGTCAACGTTTTTAACTTTAGCTCATGGTTTCTTTATTATTACCCAAACATTAATGTCTCATTCAATCCTAGATCCCAGTTTTTGGTGAAATCCCATGTTACATCAGTATTGCTATTGATTTTCAAGAGATTTCTGTATTATTTGTATTTCTTCTTTTCTCAGTGCCATTGTTTCAACACATTGTATATTACTCCTGTAGTTTGGATGTCTATTTTTGAGTACGTACACCAACTGTGCTACTACAAATTCCAGAACTCTTTAACTTAATCCCAAACCCACCAGAAATACACTTTAAATAAAAGTAGAGGGAGTAGGATCTTTCAGATGTCTTTTTTTTAAAAAAAATAATGAAATCATATAAGAAATTGTGCTTTATTTCCACCTTTGGATTTAGAATGATAGGCACAATCATACATCTGAGGGCTTTGTTAGCAAATACTGAAACATTTATAAAAATATATTGGTGCATATACTTCTTAAATTACTATTCTTGACACTTCTGTTTAAAATGAGGTCATGGAGATGTTTTCTAAACATGATTATTTGATGTAAAATAGATATATTTAAGTAATTTAAATATATTTATATAAATATAAGCATACCCTTGTTCAGTAAGGGCTACAATTAAGGAAGATTTCAAATCAAAAAGCCTTGCAAATGGAATACAATAAAAGAAGCAGACACCATGAGCTTGCTAATTGTATTCTAATATAGTGGTTATTCAGGATTCCTTTATTTTTATTTATTTATTTTTTTTTTGTGAAGAAGATTAGCCCTGAGCCAACATCCATTGCCAATCCTCCTCTTTTTGCTAAGGAAGACTGGCCCTGGGCTTACATCTGTGCCCATCTTCCTCTATTTTATATGGGATGCTGCCACAGCATGGCTTGATAAGCAGTGTGTAGGTCCATGCCTGGGATCCGAACCTGTGAACTCCAGGCCACTGAAGTGGAGTGTGTGAACTTTAACCACTATGCCACTGGGCTGGCCCCAGGACTCCTTTATTTTTATTATTCTCTTTTTGGAAACTGTGAGGGACCCTGCAGGCCCGAGGGACTTTTCCATGGTGGCACTCACATGTTCTTGTTCCCACAGATGTTCTGGTCCACACCCTCTTGCACACAACCTTAACCCCTAACTCTTCCTCCCCCAAAACAATTCTTGCCTCTTCTGAGAACCATCCTTTTTCTGAAATTAGTTGAACTTCACCTGATCCCTCTTACTAAAACCCTATAAGGCATTCCTTCCTCCTTCTCAAGTTAGAATTTTACCTGAGAGCCTTCTCCTGCCCAGTATTTTTGAAATTTGCTTATGCTAATGGTGTTCTGATTACTTTTCTTCTACTAAATATACTATGTATCTGTGTATATTGGTATATGCATAGGTGTATGTGTGTAATAAAAGAGTTTGTCATGATACTTTAAATCAAATGAAGTGTTGAACCTTAATTTTCCATTTAATCATTACAACAAAGGGTAATTTTCCCCCAATGTTACAGAAGGGAATGTAGGTTCAGGCAGGATAAGGTGGGAAATGTGGTGTGGGAGAGAAGGAGGCCTCCAAGTAGTTGGGTAGATGGCAGTCCCCATTCCTAAGATAGAGACTTTAGGAATAGGACAAGGTTTGAATAAAATGTGAGCTCAGTTTGGACATAATGAGTCTGAAGTCACTCCTCTGAGATATCTAAGTGCAGATGCAAATAGTTCGACGTACGGTCTAAGGTTAGTAGTTTGATCCCAGAGACTGGAAGTCATCAAAAAGATGGAAATTGAGGGGCTGGCCCAGTGGCGTAGTGGTTAAGTTCGTGCAATCAGCTTCGGCAGCAGGGTTCACGGGTTCAGATCCTGGGCACGGACCTACACACCACTCATCAAGCCATGCTGTGGCAGCATCCCACATACAAAATAGAGGAAAATTGGCATGGATGTTAGCTCAGGGACAATCTTCCTCACCAAAAAAAAAAAAGAAAAAGATGGAAATTGAAAATCTTGGCCCAGGGGTAATCCCACTATGAAGATTAGTTTAAAAAAAGGAATCATAAGAGCTCAACATAGCCCAAAGAATTTTAGGTCATGCAACACCCCACAGATAGGCATAATATTTCAAACCTGGTATCAATGTTCTACTGAATCCTCTTGCAATGGACACAGTTACAAGGGGACCATAACAAAGAGCTTGGAATCATGCTTATATGAGCAAGCCTACAACATGCTTAATCATCATAATCAATTTTCCTTTTCCACAAGTTATAAAGATTCTCTGAGTTGGTACATTTCTTCAATCAAGTTATGATGTTTCACTTCAGAATTTGTGAAATGGTCACAGGTATACTTTTGTAAGTTACAGGTCTAGAACTACTAAAATAATACATGATTATGTCAATTATTTTTCATTTCTAGTTCCAATATCCTAGACCACTTCAAGGATTTGACTAAAGATTGAATTTCCTAATCATCCCTTAAGAGACTAGGCTTCCATTTCGGAGAAGCTTGAATCCCTGACAAATAATCTAATTAATTGATAAATTGATTTCGTAATTCCACCAGTTCCCAAGCCAGGATTTAGATGGCTCATTTGAAAGAGGTCTCTGTAATACTGGAATCCTTCTAGTGACACCTGTATCCACTTACTATATCCTCTATTTAATCCTGCAATCTCCCAGTTGCTTCCTGTTGAGATCTTAGGTCCTTTTGTTTTATTTCCATTTTCCATCAGATACAGTGTGAGGTAACATTTCTCAGTCTATGGTGAATTTTGTCCCCTTACAGCAAGTTAAACTAACAAGACTGCAAGTATTCCACATAAATAACTAGTCATACTCTTTGCAGAGTGTACTTCAACCAGCAATTAGTGGTCATAGTCTCTCTGAGATGCCTAAGGCTGAAGGCCATATCTGACAGGGAACAGTATCTGTGTAGGAGACTTATCAAAGGCTGAGATTCCTCCTCCAGAATGCCACAAAATGAGTTTCTATAAGAACTCTTCTTTCATGCTATAACATTATTTCACTAATTTGTTTCATTCATTTTAATTAATTTCAAAAATCACTCATTTGCAATATTTTAAATTTCTTTCCTTTCAGATTATAAAGGCAAAACAATTTTACAGAATTATGTAGCTTTTCTACAGAATCCTTTTATCTCATTCTCATTTCATTTTGCCAAGCCTCAGGAAGTCTTTGAGCTAATTTTGCCAGTGGTTTCCATCCTGACCTAATCAAACAAGATCCCTCAGATAGTGGTCAAGGGATTTCCCTACCCCTTATTACAGTAGAGTTTCCAGCTCTTCTTTAATATGTGTGTGTACTTCCTCCAAAATTCGGCTTGCTTAACAGGTTCGTGTTTATTCTGTATGGCCAACCTAAGGAAGCAGAAAAGCCAGAATTATATTTCAGACTTTCCCAACTGTCAGTTTTGTACTCAAACAAACTAGTCATTGCTGTCCCTCAGAAGGAAAGCTGCCTCTCACATAGAAGGAGCCTTCCTCTTGGAAGATTCTGTATCTTAAAAGGATGTTTTGAAATGTTGATGTACCATATAAGTAAAAAAAATTCTCCAGGCAGATTAAATGCATATATAAATTTATAATAGCCCACTGACTCCAGTTGGCAGAGTTATAGCTTTAGGATAAGTGGCAAAACACTTTCCAAAGAAGTTTGGAGACTCTTTTTTGTCTTTCTGCCAAGTCCTCCCCACTGAATCTCACGCACTGACTAATACATATGCTTGTTTGTGTAAGATTCCAGCGAATGGTCTCTATTGAGGCTGGTAGGTGAGAAGACTTTCAGCCGAGGCCTATTGGAAGTCTTAACTTGGACGAGTTTGGGTTTCTGCTATATTTTTGATGACTGTCCTGTTGTACTTACATCAACATTAGCAAAATGGCAGTCCTGCAGCTTTTAATTCATATTCAGTAAGCTCAAATATGAAATATGTTTTATAATTTTAAAATGTTCATTATGAAACAATACATACACATTGTTTAAAAATAAGAAATAAAGGAATAAGATGCCCGCTTAAGTAGTTGTTTTTAATCTTTTCTAGTAATTACTCTAAATAGTATTCTTACATCTCACCTTTTTTATTGATTCACCAATATCAGAAAATATCTATTTGCTCCCTACTATGTAAATGAAAAGTCAGAATTCCAGAATTCCTTTTTACTCTCCTTACTGACCCTCCCACTTCTACCAAGCAATTTCTTACTTCTGCATTATCACTGTTCACTGTAATTGTTATTCATTGCTGCTAAATATTCCATTATATAAATATATCATAATGTATTTGTTTATTTCCCTGCTTATGGATAATTGGGTTGTTTCCTGTTTGGGGCTACTACGAATAAAGTTAGGGAATATTACTGTACATGTTTTTTGTTGCCATAAGCACTCATTTCTATCGTGTATATAACTCAGAGCAGAATTGGTTATGCATATATTTTGCTTTGGTAGATACTACCAAAACATTTTCCAACAAAGTGATTATCGGTTGGAATATTAATTTGTATAATGTTTGAGAATACTCTTTGATTCATATCTTCATTAACACTTGATATTTCAGGTTTGTAAAAGTTTAGTCATTCTGCTTGGGATGTTGTGTTATTTTGTTGTGCTGAAATTTGCATTTAGCTGATGACTAATCATTCTGACTACTTTTTCATATGCCGACTTGTCATTTGGATATCCTCTCTGGTTAAGTGACTGTTCAAGCACTTTGCTCAAAATTTGCTTAAAATTTTTTCTCACCTATTTGTTGGCATTCTTTATATATCTTGCATATGAGTCCTTTGATTTTATATATATATATAAAATAAATTATTATTTTCTCCCATTTGGTAGTTTCACTCTAACACTGTTAAGGTTATCTTTTAATGAATAGAATTAACTAATTTAAATGAAGTCCAATTTATTAATCTTTTCTTTTATAGCTAATAATTTTTGTCCAATTTAAGAAATCCTCCTATCACAACATCATGAAGATGTTCTCTTATGATTTCTTCTAGAAGTGTTGCTCTTTAGCCTTTCCCATTCATGTCTAAAATCCATTGCAAATTCAATTTTATGAATGGTATGAGGTAAGGTACAGATTAATTTATTTTTCAAATGGATATTCAATTGACTCAATCATTTATCAAAACAATCATCTTTCCCGCACTGAATTGCTGTGGCATCTTCGTGATAAATGAAGTGACCATATGTGTGGGTCATTTTCTGGATATCCTGTTCTGTTTTATTGGCCTATTTGTTTATTTTCACATCAGCACCACACTGTTTTAATCACTGCACCTTTACAATAAGATTTGATCTCTGTTAGTACAATTTAGCCAGTAAATTTTTAAAGATTGCCTTGTTATTCTAGGTCTTCTGCATTTCCATACACATTTTAGAATTAGCAGGCCAGTCACACCTCTCCCATTTAAAAAAAAAGAAAAAATCCTGTTTTTTTATTGAGAGAACATTGAATATACAGATCAACTTCAGAAGACCTTACATTTTAATAATATTGAGTCCTCCAATATAAAGACATGTTCTATCCCTCCATTTATTGGATTTAAAATTTTTTCTCAGCACTGTTTTGTTATTTACAATGTAGAGAACTTGGATACCTTTCATTAGAATTATTTCTAAATATCTGGGGGTTTTATTTGTGTTATTGTAAATGGTATTTATTCATTTTTCTCCCTTTTTTTTTTTTTTTTTTGTTGAGGAAGAGTCACCCTGAGCTAACATCCACTGCCAATCATCCTCTTTTTTTTTGTATGTGAGCCACCACCACAGCATGGCCACTGACAGACAAGTGGTGTAGGTCCATGTCTGGGAACCGAACCCAGGCTGCCAAAGCAGACTTAACCACTAGGCCTCTGGGGCTGGCACTATTCATTTTTTTCTTAATATTTGCTGCTAATTTATAGAAATGCAATTATTTGTATATTGATTTTATACCCTGTAAATTACTAGGCTGACATTAATTCTAACAATTTTTGTAGATTCTTTTGGATTTTCTAATTACATATTCATGTCATCTGCAAACAATGACAGTTTAAAACTTTCTTTCCAAGCTCTACCTCTTTAATTTATTTTCTTGCCTTATTGCATTGGCTAGGCCTGCTAGTACATTGCTGAATAAAATTAGAAATGGTGACAATTATTATTTTCTACCTCTGGAGAAAAGATAACACTTGTTACTAAGTAATATGTTCACTGTAAGTTATTTTCTGGATATATTTTAATAGATTAATGAAATTACATTCTACTTCTAATTTGCTAAGGACTTTTGTCATGAAATGATACTGAATTTTATTGAATGCTTCTTCTAAATGTATTAAGATGATTACATTGTTTTTCTCCTTTATGGTGTTAGTGTGGTGAATTACAGTGATTGATTTTTTAACATTAAAAACCAACTTTACAACTCTGATAAACCACATTAGGTTATTACTTACCATGTTTTAAAAAATATATGTAAATATTCAGTTTGCTAATATTTTGCTTAGGATTTTTTGCAAAGGTGTTCATGGGAGATTTTGGCTTCTAATTTTCTTTTATGGTAATGTCCTAATCAGGGTTTGCTATTAATGATATGCTGGCTCCATGTCATTTTTAAAGCATTCTTCACAGAGCATGGTGATTTAACAGCACAGTCTTTGACTGCCTGGATTCTAATTTCGGCTCCATCATTTACTGGCTGTGTAATTTTCACCAAATAATTCTAGGCATTGGTGTCAGAAATCTCAGCTCATACTAGCTATGTGAACGTGGAAAAATTATTCCCTATATTAAATTTTTAATTCGCTGTGTTAAAATTTACCTTCATATGTTAAACAAACATAACAATAGTATTTACTTTGTAGGGTAGTTGTAAGAATTAAATGGGATGATCTATGTAATATATTCAACACAGTGCCTGACACAGCAAGCCTTCAAATGTTAGTTCTTTATATAAGTGATAGACAGATAGTAGATAGGTAGACAGGTAGGTAAGAGATAACGCAGACACACACACACATGCACATGCACACATATACATACACAAAGCTGACTGCGTCAGTTGGACTGTAAGTATATTTTTAATCTGTCATTTGATTACTAAATCTGGACTTTGATGTTACTGCCCATTCTTATTCTCTATCTTCCAACTCAATACTTAAAGCCTTTTCTTAACTTTAATGGAAAAAGCAATTCTCACTTTCAGTGTACCTTACACTGTGCATGTTTAAAATGGCAGTTAACTCTGCTTTGATCTGCCCATTATATTAGCCAGGGTTCTCCAGAGAAACAGAACCAATAGGATGTATTTCTATCTATCTATCTATCTATCTATCTATCTATCTATCTATCTATCTATCTATCTACCTATCCATCCATCTATCATCTATCTATCAAAAGAGATTTATTATAAGAAATTGGCTCCTGCAATTATGGAGGCTGGCAAGTCCAAAATCTGTTGGGTGGGCCAGCAGGCAGAGATCCAGTAGAGTTGATGTTCCAGCTCAAGTCCAAAGGCCTCTTGCTGCAGAATTCTCTCTTGCTTGGGAGAGGCTGGTCTTTTTATTCTATATAGGCCTTCAACTGATTGGATGACACCCAACCACATTATGGAAGGCAATTTGCTTTATTCAAAGTCTACCAATCTAAATGTTAATCTCATCCAAAAACATAGAAACACCCAGAATAATGTTTGACCAAATATCTGAACACCCCATGGCCCAGCCAAGTTGACACATAAAATTAACCATCACATCCGTCAACATAAAACCATGCAATTCTTTTTTTTTTTTTTTTGTGAGGAAGATCAGCCCTGAGCTAACATCCATGCCAATCCTCCTCTTTTTGCTGAGGAAGATCGGCTCTGAGCTAACATCTATTGCCAATCCTCCTCCTTTTTTTTTTTCCCCAAAGCCTCAGTAGATAGCTGTATGTCATAGTTGCACATCCTTCTAGTTGCTGCATGTGGGAAGCGGCCTGAGCATGGCCGGAGAAGCGGTGCGTCGTGTGTGCCCGGGATCCGAACCTGGGCCGCCAGCAGCGGAGCACGCGTGCCTAACCACTAAGCCACGGGGCCGGCCCAAAACCATGCAATTCTGATTTCAGAAAGAATCTTGTTCTGGATTCTGGTTTCTGCTTTTCAGGATATAAAAAGTATTTATGATTTTTTAGTATTTATTTCTTATTTTAATGGGATTTAGGGACTTAGACAAGTTACATATGTATACTGAGTCCACCATCTTGGACTGGAAGTTTATGTTTTATAATCTTGATTAGGGAAGAAAATGGTTTAATACTATAGCCTCTGAATTATTATTACAAAGGTGAGGGTGACTGACAGACTCCAATGAGCAAAGTATATTGAGTCTTTTTATTTAGGTAAAGGAAGTGAGATTTTAATTGTACGAAGCCAGTTGCACGTAGCTAGAGGTTCAGCCACAGTCTCCATGTTGGAGATGTAAGCTCCCCTGTCCTTCAAGATTCCCTTTTGTGGATGATGGTGATTGAGCTAGATGAGAAAGGTGATGATCATTTTGGATCAGAGAAATGCCAGCTAAAGTCCTGCTCAGGATGAGGGTGGAGTGTTCTTTATTCCCTGTGGCCCAGAATTGACTACCACAAACTATAACTCAAATGTGTCAGAGCAATAGCGTTTCTTATTCTTGGAATAATTACCTCTATCTCTTTTAGCAATTCATGAGCTAAATATGGACCAGTTAAAGCACAATCATGAGCAAATATATCAGACTTACATGAATCTAATGTCAATTCCAGTCATCACTGGGATCTTGCCATCCCAAGTAAGATAGGTATTCAAGACTGTCTAGGGTCCTATCTCCACAGCTTCCAATATTGCTAAGAGAATAAAACATGGTTAAGAATACTATGCTGAGTTCTGCTTCAATTTATGTAAAAATTTGGGGACAAGAAACATTTACATGCATATCAGTGATTGCCTCTTGGATAAGGTATTTGGAATCTGCAGAGGGTGAAAGACTTTCCTTTTTTTTTTTTTTTTTTTTGATTTTTATTGATATTTTAATGATTTCTAACATTGTGAAATTTTGGGTTGTACATTTTTGTTTGTCCATCACCCCATATATGACTCCCTTCACCCCTTGTGCCCACCCCCCACCCCCACTTCCCGGGTAACCACAGTCCAGTTTTCTCTGTCCATGTGTTGGTTTATATTCCACATATGAGTGAGATCATACAGTGTTTGTCTTTCTCTTTCTGGCTTATTTCACTTAACATAATACGCTCCAGGCCCATCCATGTTGTTGCAAATGGGACGATTTTGGAAAGACTTTCCTTTTATTAAATACTTGTTTACACATTTGATTTAAATTTTGTCATGTACATACATAGCTTTTTCAATTAAATGTTCCAGTGAACCTTAAAAAAGTTATCTCTTTATAGAGTTAATATTTTTTAAAAGAAATTGATGTGATTGTTCCTTCTGTGAATGAGTCACTCTGGCCTAATGAGATCACCCCTTTACCTTTCTACCAAGGGAAGCAAGAAATAGCAAAAGGAACATAAATGAGGAGGCAATACAAGATCCTGATTGTAGATAACCCTAGTTGCCAGCCAGTAACTTCTCCTAAGTATCAAGTAGACGTGTAGGTAAGTTTCATGACTCTTGAATAAAATGGAAATTACAGAGTTTTTAATTCCTGGAAAGGATTTCAGAACCCATATGCTTCTTTTAATGAAATTGAGTTCCTGTGGTTTGAAAGGGATAAGTACCTACTGCAAGGTCTAATTCACATCGCAAGTAGCTGATTTATTCATCTGGTTGGCTCTGCCTTGAGTTATTGAGAAATTATTAAAACTTAGTACTTAGAGCTTCCAAGCACACAGAACTTTGTAACTGAACTCTCTTCTGAGTTTTAGTAGATTTGCCTTACTGGAAAAAGAAGTTTATATTTTAATCTCATTTTACATATCTTTATTTTTTTTCTATCTGGTCTACTGGAATAAATGTCTCTCAAGACAGCCAATGAAATTTCAAATCTAGACCATTTGTCTTGGTGCCTGTAGGAATTTCACTTAACAAAAATTGTCCCCCAAATTTTATTGAAATCTTTCCAGAACCAATAGAAACAGAGATGCCTCCTTTTGCCTATGCTTCCAGGATTCCGGTATAAAACCACTGTCATTTGCACTGTACGCTAATGACAAGCTGGATGTTTGCATGAAAGCCAATATGTTCTTTCACTGCTTTTTGAGACAAGTAATAATCAGTCTGTCATCAGTGTCATGCTGCAGTCAGGCTTTGACAAGGTTTGCAAATAACTTGAAAGGAATTGCTCATCCTTGAACACTGCAGATCAAAACCAGACCTGAACAAAAAACTAAAAGTCTGCTGTGCGTCAGCTGCACGGTCTCTGGGAACGTGCTGTGCATAAGCAGAAGCAGCAGCAGAGGGAACAACCAAGCCCTAATTCTACTCCCCTGTCTATTTTTTATTTTTTATTGAGAAGATCTTTTCTCAGCTACCAATCCTGGGAACTCGCTATTCAAAACCATGATGGAACCACCTGAAATGCCCAGCTTGATTGGAAGTACTAGTTGTATTATTCTGGAAAATTATTGGAAAAGCAAATAATACATCCATCCTCAGGGTGGTTTGTTCTCTTAACTCAGGGGCTGGAGCAGGCAGGATTTCTGATCAAACTCAGAACTTCCATCAGTGAGAGGGTTGTGTGCACAGAGGATTGTACCACCAATTGCTTTCTTTTCCTCTCCCCCCTTCCTCAGTTCTTCCCACCCCATAGAGGGGGTGAGATGTGTGTTATTTCTTCACTGCTGTTCCTGACACTTGTTAATCTGTAGGCTTTCACAATCATAAGAAACAAGTTCACCTTATATAACTTTGAGAATACTTATATAAGTTAAACTTATAAGACTTTGAGAATAAGATCCTTTGGAGGAAAAAAATGTATTTTTAGAAGTATCAGCTGGTCACAGGTCTGCTCAGAGCTTCAAACATATTTGTACTTCATATTTGTATAAATAGCTGGATAGCCAAATGACATATGGACTTGAGCATTCATGAATTATGCCTAAAACATGAGCAGAGACTTGAGATGTGAATTAATTGTTGATTTTATTTTAGCATAAGAGAAGAAGTTATGTTGTTCTTTACAAGGAATTCTGAAAATCCAGTGGTACTGAGAGACAGTCAAAGTTAAATGAAGATGGTAATGAAAGGAAAAAAGCAAATGCATCATAAGGGAAAATTCCACATTCCAAAAAGAAAGGAGATGTAAAACACAGTTACGATCCTATTTTATGTGATTACAGTCATTTGAGACTATAGGCCATATAGTCCTAAAAAGAATTGTCCAATACAGTGTCTACTTAATAAATATATGCTGAACACCATAATATTGGCTCAGTACCATGTTAGATATTATGAGAGATAAGCATGATGCATAAGAATTGATCCCTATCTTTTTCAAGGAGTTTATAATCTGGTTAGGGAGAAGATACTAATGTATGAACGTATAGCAGTAACTTTTTGAAAGTGCATAATGTAAGCACTGAAATACGAGACAAGAACCACCTTGAGCTACACCAAGGACTTGTAACAAATATCTAGAAACAATTTCTTTAAGCTACATTTGTACATTCACCATCTTTCCCAGTCTTTTGAGCTTACTTGTTACCATTTAATTGCAATCAAAGTCCTACCTTCACGACTACAGGAAGTCCAGACCCCTATATCTGCTGTTGCTGAGGTCCTCACAATGTGGGCTGCACATATATATATCTAGGCTGTCACTTGTCACCTCTCAGTTTTGACTACAGAGCTGGGACTCTTCAGCTATTGTCTCTGTCCATCCCATCATTGGATCTCTTTGCTAAGTCTGTTCTGTCTAGTCAATTTCACCCCAAGACTGGATATATACCCACACTTTGGCTTCTCTACAGCAGTTTACTTGAGATTGTATTGGTTTAACAAACTGAACTGAAGTCTTAAGGATTGCATCAAAGAATTACAGTGCAGAAATAGAAACTTAAAATTGGTTATAAAGTAGCATGTCTCCTGGAGGGTGTCACCTACGCCTGCTCTTTTTTTGCCAAGCCACAATGCAAGGCCCTTCCATCTTCCCCTGCAATCAAAGACTCTTCTTTCCCAACTACCCAGATCTCCAACCTCCTTTCTCTGATTTCCTCAGTGCAAATCCCAAAATCAGTTAATAATGGGACACATCAGAGGTGTGGCTCTGCTCAGAATGAAGCCAGACTTTTATATAATAGATAAAGCCCTTTAAACCCTCTCATCTGAAACACTTCCTACAGAGTAAGCTTTGGGTCTTATTAAGATTTGTAACTCTGATGCAATGCAGAGGAAAACAATGACTTTTTTCTCGGCTTCCAATAATCTAATATGACTAGCAAGACTAGGTAGACCCTGAAACGCCCCGTTCTTTACACTAGAGCCACTAATATTCAAATGAAAAAAAAACTTTAGATACTATTTGTTGAAATCTGCTTAAAAATACAGTAATATTTAACATTTTTTAATATTAGCCACTCAAATACACTACAAATCTACCTTACATTTCAACAATTGCTATGTATCTGTAACTGCTGAAAGAATTTATACAGCATAGGTATGATACTCCCTGTGGAAAGAAGGAGTTTTAAATTATTATCCATTTTATGATTGGAGCTCAATTTTTAATAGACAGTTAATTTTTAAAATAAATTCCTGAAAACTCTACATTCTTATGCAATGACAAAGTTCAGTATAGCAAATTTGTGTGTATCATTTAACAGAAAAGTTTTGCATTTCCCCATACGTAATATTGAGGCCTATAAAAAAACATATTTATTCTTTCCCTACTTCCTAGATTCACCTTTGTTTCCTTTTCTGTGATAGTACTAAAAAATTAAGTTAGTCTAGAATTCTCATTAGAGAACTCTCTCCCTTATGGGAAACTCAACCGTGATTGCAATTTAGATATTCTGGAGAAGCCATAAGGAAGTCATATTCTAAAATATTAAATATGAGTGTCTTTGATTTAATTATTGTGCTTCTCAATTCTATTTCAAATAGCTCAGCAAGCTTTCAAAAATCCTAAAGGATAACCAATTGTTTTAGGAGACCCAGAGGTAATTGGGAACAGAACCAAAGACAGAGACCTGTGGCAGCACACTAGAGGCCTCCTGGTGACTCACATTACTCCACTAAACCATTTGTTCAACAAATATTTTCTGAATGCCTGTGGGGGAAGGTGTGCTGGGAGCTAATGAGTCAATGATGAACAAGAAAGCCAAGCGTTGACCTTTAAGAAGCGTATACAATAATCGAAGAGACAAATGATGACCAAGGACACAAGTAAATAAATAAAATACTTACACATTGTATTGAGTGCAAGAAGGAGATAAACAGTATTCTGATAAAGTGAAAAGAAATTCAAATGTTCTTAAATGTATGAAAAAAGTCTAAACTTCAAAAATAGAAAAGAAATATAAATTAAAACTACAGTGACAGTGTTTTTAACCTGCTTTATTAACAAAGATTGAATAGCACATTTTACAAGTAAGAATGAAGGAAAGGGGTATTTTGATTGTGAATGTAAATCAATTCATGTTATATGGAAAGTAATCTGGCAATATCTATCAATATATAAAAACATATATCTTTTGACTCAGTTCAGAAATAGGAATACGGCCTATAAATTTTTTCTTATTTGTACAAAATGGTGTCATGTACAAGATAATTCATTGCAATGTGTTTGTAGTAAGCAAAATTGAAAAACAGCTAAACATCCATCAACAAAATTCCAGTTTAATAAATTAAACTATACATATATAAATTAGAATGCAATGTAGCCATAACATAGAATGAGAACACAGTTTTTTGTTTGTTAGTTTGCAGATATGGAGCATTCTACAAGAGTGTTAACTGAAAACAATTGAGACTCTATACAGTTGCATACTATGCAAAAAAGAATGTGAATATTTTTGTGTGTATATGCCTAAAATATCTCTGAAAGTGGAGTGGGAGGGAGAATTTTTTCGATGTACTTTTTCCTTTTGTATCTTTTTAATTTTGAATTATGTGAATATATCGGTTTTAAAATATTTAAATATTTTTGTAAAGATAAAAATTCCCAGTAGTGTCTACTATGGGATTTACATTACCAGCTCTATAAGTTATAGAGAAGTTATGAGAGAAAAGTTCTTGAAAAATTCATTGACTATGTCAGATCCAACTAAAAAAACACACATTAGAATCTATTAAGTTCAAGGTACTGTGTTCTTGGGATATAAAATTAAAATATAAACCCTGTTCTCAAGAGAATACATTTCAATGGAGGAACTGGAAATTTCCATAAAAGGTAAATGGTGATAAATGTAATTAGTAGGAGTAAAAAGACTTTTCAGTTTTACTATACCTTTCAAAATTCTTCAAGTTACAATAAAGTATTGGGTTTAAATAATTACTAAAAATTTCTAGTGTATTATTTATAAAATATTGTTTATTTGATATAAACCCCCAAAGTATGGTGGGACATACCTTTCAAATATTATTGGCATATATATGATGAAAACTACTCACTCAAAAGATATGGAAAAGGAATTCTAAAGAAACCTACATTAAGCACCTATTTAATTATATTTATTGTTAAGATTATACAAAAACTTCTTCCAGTCAGAAATTTGATGTTTCCCACAGAAATTACATAGAATAGACTCTAAATGACATGGTTAGCAGATAAATTCACTATTTTAAAATGTCTTGATCTCTTCTATTTATTTTCTACTATCGACCATTTCATTTCTACTCAAAATTTTATTAACTAGTTTTGAAAGTACAATGATGCATGCAAACTATACATTTTTTATTATTGTTTAAACATGTGTAAGCTTAAGATTAATGGAAAATCAATAATATCCCCCAAAGCAAGAGGAAAAATAGTAAAAACAGACACGAATATTCAAAATAGAACTACAAGGTAAGAAATCTGAATGTCATAAAAAAGTGATACAATAGCAATAATATATGATCAAATAAATCTCTTATATTTCACCCCTTTCTTGAGGGGTGGATCCAGAATCTGTGGAGCTCAAAGTGTATATAATCAGAGCGGCTTTTTAAGAATAATAGTAATATATTTACAAATGCAAATTTAGATTCAGGGCCTTGGAAGGGGCCCTTGTAGGTGTGAGACCCTCAAGCTTAGGCTTCTTTTGCTTCACAGAAATCCACTCTGCTCTTAGCACATAGAATTTCCCTTAAACTTCGTTCTCTGCTTTAATCTGAATATTTATTTGGGGGAGGGGATGTACATATCAATAAAGTCATAGGTAATTAAAGAAAATTTCCATCTCCCTGTCTAGATTACACTTTCATTTTTTTTAAGAAAGTAACATTAAATCTGCCATATCAGATTCAGAAGAGACCAGAAATTTCCACTCACAGCACATAGCATCTTGCAATCCAATTTACATACTGTTCTTTTAGCCCACGTGTGGAAATTCAACAAGGATTTTTTTCATTCCTCACAAGTGGTTCGCAGTAGCAGTTCTGACAATTAATTCTCCCACCACCAAGCATTTATTAGGATGAGAGCGCACAGCTCTTTCCCTCTAAGAGTCGCCCTCCTTTCCGTCTTGACTGCAGAGATATGCTGAATTGCCCCTGATAGTAAGAAAAAGGCAGACATTTCTAAGTTTTCTCTCTTTCATTATGCTAGGTGGGGGGTGGGGGTGGGAACCCTCTTCGACTAATTCTGGTAACCATGTTATCTAACTCTCAAAACAGGGAAAATGATGGGGAAGAGAGGAGGTAGAAGTTCTGAGAAGCATCCCCTGGTTATTGTTGCTAGGGCAACTGCTACTTGGCATCCTCCAAATAGTCATCGTCTGTCACACTTGGGGTATAATTCACAGGCATGCAGCACATCTGAGTGGATTGGGAAAAAAAAAAGGTGGGGGAGGGGATGAGGATTCATGTAAATAAATGAGAGAATTTTAAATAGTCACATAAACAAAAGTGCATGCCTAATATTTAGGAAGAAGAGACAGGATAGGCATAGGATGATACAGTTTTGAAAATATACATATCACTGCTAAATATTAGTGTTTTTATTTTGCACAAATTAGCTAGCCTCTACCCATTCCCAATAATTGTCTACCCATCTGCCTCCTTTTATAATAGTTCCTTCTTCTTTCAAATACTAGTCTTCTGTAGTATGACTTCAACCTAAACATATGCAAAGATTCAGATGTCACTTTCCTTTTTACAATCCTTAAGAGAGCAAAGAATATTTAAAAATACTTCTTCATTGTTTATCAGAATGTCTGACTCAGAAGCAGGCCTGGCTTTGTTATAAAAGAAGATAAAGTATTTATTACCCAAATAATCATTGACAAAAACAGACATGAGCCTTGAAATACCCTTGGCTAAGTCTAAGTTGTACATTTCATTTTCTTTTGTCTTCATTTCTTAGAGCCAGGGTGTCTGCTTAATCTTTCTAATCACTGTTTCTTCTTCTCAACATTGTAAGAAAGTCATTTTATACATTGTGAAAACAAGAGGTACCACTGCTCAAGTCATATAACAGGAAAGAAAGCCTTAAAAATATCTGTCATCAAAGTCACATAAAACCTTAACAGTTTCAAATCTCTTAGCATTTGCTGGTGTCAGCATCATAAAAATGTGAAAGAAACTCATATCAATGTATCACATTTACAAAATGAGTTTAATAGCAAATGCATTTTTGGAAGTAAGTGGGAGGAAGGAGAAAGAATTTTAACCAAATTGTACTCAATGAATAATAAAAAAGCATAATGGATTAAAAAGGAAGGAATAAAAATCAGAAAAAGCAACTGTTGGTAAAGGCTTCACCAAAAGCTCTTCTTTTCCCTCGAGAGAGAATTGCTAATGTTCTCTTATGAAAGCCAAATATATACTTTCATATAACCCAAATAATGAAAGTAGACACCAAAGTAAATAAAGAAAAATAATTATTTAATTACTAGGCTTAACATTGCATGTTTGTTCAACCAAATCAGCCAGGTTTCAGTATTATTTTACATGTTTGTTTTTAATGGAATCCCTCCAATTTTGTGAATCAATATACTCACTGCTGGGAACTCCAGGGAAAAGATAATTACATAATGGTAGCCATAATAAAAATGATAGTTTACTTTTGCTAAGCATTTACTATCTGTCAGACACTATTGTACAAACTTTATAGAGAATAACTCATTTAATGCTCACATTACAATTATGAGGTAGACACTGAATTAAATTATTCTTATTGTACAGATTAAAGAATTAAAGCACATAGAAGCTATGTAACAGGCTCAAATTTACATAACAAGGAAATGGCAGTACCAGGATAAAACCTTTGTTTTTTACATTGGTTTCATGAACTGTAGGAATTTGGTTGGATGCCCACTCTCCACTTGGGTCCGGGAACTGTTTTCACCTGGAGTTCCCATCCCAGATCTCTTTTTACACCTACATTTGCACTGAACCCCAATTGCAGGCTGAAGCAAATTAAGAGGCTCCCCTATGTATCCTCAGCCTTATTCTTCCCCTGGGGATTCTCTATTGTCATCATCTTCTACCACTTCCTGCCTTGTTTCTTTGGTTTAAAGGCCTTGGATATTGAACCATTTGAATATGCATTTCCTATGCTTTGCACTTAGGGAGTTGTTTGCTGGAAAAACACCTCCTCCCTTCCCCCCTCACCTCCCCGCCCCCCACACAGAAGGGAATACTCTACCCTTGATAATTCTTATACTTATTTCTCCAACATTCAGAATTGCCCAGCATAACATGACCTCTACCCTGCTATTAAGGATAAAAGTCTCATGGGAATAAATTCTGAGCATCTTGAGAGCAATGACTGAGTCTTGCTGATTTCTATATCTGCATCCCAAATAAATACGTAGGGCTGTTACTTATGCACAGATGATTTCAATAAGTGATTATAAATTAAATGGGATCATATGCCAAGAAACTAACTTTTTAATTGACATAAATGAGTATACTAAGCAGGATAGGTGAGGCTGTGCACTAACAAGCACACTCAAATCTCAGTGGCTTTTCATAACAAAAGTCTATTTTTTACTCACCTTGCCCATGCCTTGCAGGTTAGCATGGGGACTCTGCTTATCATAGTCATTCATGTTACAGGTTGATAGAGCCTCCATCTCAACACGTGATCTCATGTGGCTAAGGCAGGAAAAGGGAGAATACGGCAAAACACATAGCTTCTTTAAATTTCTGCCAAGAAATGACATACATCATTTCCACTCACATATTATTGGGCAAAGTAAAACAATATGGCCACTCTTAATTTCCAAAAGTGTAGAGAAGTACAACCTTCCTGTTGACCAGGAAGGAGAAATAAACCAGAAATCTGTGAACAGCCCTAATGACTATGGCAAGGTATATGCTCTTTATGCCTCTTCTCCAGAGTAGCCCTTTACATTAGAGCAAATGTTGTTATTTTTGCCCCAAAGTTGTGGGGCAAGCAGTGGGGAGAGAAAAGGCAATAATAGGAGATGCAGATACAGAGAGTATATCAAATTCAAGCAGGGTGGCACAATCACAGAGAAGAAAGTGAGAAGAGAAGACTGCAAAAAAACAATCAACAGCAAATTTTATTCAGGGGCGAGAATGTAGTCCCTGTGGTAAGAGTCTTAGAGAAACTTGGTGTCTTAGTCTGTTTGGGCTGTTATAACAAAAATATCATAGACTGGGTGGCTTAAACAACATTTATTTCTCACAGTTCTGGAGGCTAGGAAGTCCAAGATCAAGACACTGGCAGTTTCAGTGTCTGGTGAGAGCTGGCTTCCTGATTCATAGACAGATGTCTTCTTGTTGTGTCCTCACATGGTGGAAAGAGAGCTAGCGAGCTCTCTGGGGTCTCTTTTATAAGGGCATTAATCCCCTTCATGAAGGCTCCACCCACATGATCTAATCAGCTCCCAAAGTCCCCACCTCCTAACACCATCACATTGGGGATGAGGTTTCAACATATGAGTTTTGGGGGATACAAACATTCAATCTGTAGCACTTGGATATCATTCATACTTCATAAAATAAGACATGGAAAGAGATTATCAATGAATCAGGAAACACTGGAAACACTGTGCCCTACCCAATATGTCCCTGAGTGAAACAAGAATATGACTATCTAAATTCCATGTCTTCTCCAACAGCCACATTTGAGAACTTTATGAAGTCAAGTTTTCTGATTGTGCCTAGCCTGAAACCTCTTGATGTGTTTATGTCCAGAAAGGCCAACAGAGTATCTGAAAAAATAATAATACTATGTTTGAATTATACATATATATATATAGAGAGAGAGACTGAATGAATCCAAACTATAATTCCACTCATAAAATCTCCCAATAATGAATACAAGTTTTGCTTACTTTAAAAAAGGTGTTATCAAGATGCAGTATGTTCAAATTTTACAGAGGGAAAATCATTTAATCAAAGATCAGATTCATATCTCCTAGTGCGATGATTCACACATGGCATCGGCAGTCAGTGATTCCAAGATTATCTTCCCCAAAAGTGAGTATATTACAGGAATCACAAAAGGTAAGCAGACAACACCTTCTTTATCCAATCAGTATTTGCTTTAGAGAGTAATGAGAAAACACTGCAGATATTCTAGAAAGAAGGAAAAAATGTAAGGTCAGCCTATGATTACTTTTATACAGTCAATCCCTAGTAATTTGATTTTTCCGTAGCATGAAATCTTTCCTTTGAGCTTCATGTATGCTCTATAGATTATTTCTAAAATGTATACCAGGAAATTCAAGTACTCTACTAATGATTTCCAAACATCAGAGATTCTTCCAAAAGTGCTACTGTATCCTGTACCCTGCCTTACAGTGTATATCTGTATTGTGTTTACTCCTGGACATTTAGACATAACTGAACATTTGGGAGATTGTAAATGGAACAAAACTGAAAAGCATCTATTTGCATGAAGAGTGAAAATCCTCCTAGGAAAGATCTATTCTTGAAGTAAATTGGATCCTGGAACTATGAGTTTGACCTACTTATAAGACCTTAGTTGTTGGAAGGGACTAGAGATTCTCAGTATAGTGTGATGGCTCCTGTAAAAATCTGATGCCAGTCCAGGCCCTTGCATGCACATCCATATGTTAGGGAGAGAGAAGCCTAAAAGTATACTAAAAGGGTGGATTTTAACTCTGTCACATACCAGTACCCAAGAAACACTGTGTTTGAACCTCACAAAAAGGAGGGAACTTTTCTCTATAATCCCCTCCATAATCTCCACATAGCTTTGGGATTCCATGGAGCTCAAGGAACCACTAAAAGAGAATGTCTCTGCCCAGCAGAGCAACAAGAGAGACTACCATGCTCTGAAATGGAAAACAAGTCATGCCAGTGCATGCTACACCAAGAAGAGGAATGATAGTGGCAGCTTTGCTGGCAGAGTGGAGGCAGCCATCAGAAAGAAGATGCTGGATCTGGGTAGTATATAGCAATGAAAGTGTCCACCACACCCAGGGAGCAGCAAGTACACCCTCTGTGACTGATGGAATTGGAGCAGTCATCAGAGGATAAATTGCTCTGGCCAAAATAGGGGCAAGGAGAAGTGGCAGAATATTCCAGATCTGAGGACACTCAGCCTCAGACAGTGGCCACAGCAGCGAGGAAGGACTATGCCACAGAGAGCAGTTTTTGGCATTATCCAGTTATGTCCCTCTATGTGTGCTTACTTTTGAACATTCGAGAGACCCTTAGAGACTAACATATATGAGTCCAGAGTCTTTGCAGGAAGTTAAAGCACGTGCGGTATTAGTAGATGAGGGTAATCATCCTTCCTTTTGATTTAGACATGTATATGAGCTCACGGATACTCATAAGATGGTGAGGTTGAGAAAGTTCAAATTTCTTAGTGTCACCATTTTCAAACATATAGGTAATTTTGTATTAAATTATGCTGCTTACTTTTTAAGGGCAGTTCAAGGAGCAATTTGGTTTCCCCATGAATTGTTTGCAAAGCATACCAGAGGAAGGAAAACTTTTAGAAAGATTATATTTTTAAAATTGATCCTAAACATGTTATTTGGAGTTTTCTTAGCTTAAGTCACAAGGAGCAATTCTTCCTTACCTAAGTGTTTGTGCTTCTCATGATCTCTGTTTCAATGATCTTTTGCCCTAATAATTTATTTTCTGAAATCTTGACAATCCTTTGAAAATATAATTACTCTAATTTTCTGCAAAGAACATGCCAGGTCAACAGTTGTTCTTGAGCTTTCTTTGTTCTTTTTTTTCTCTGTGTGTGTGTGTGTGTGTGTGTGCACATATGCATGTACTTGCATGCATCAAACACTTCTAGCAATAACATCTCTCAAAGGAAGCCACAATTCCAAACAAGGCAGAGGGAAAAGAATTTCTGAATCTCTTGTGAAGTAAGAGTTTGAAAATAAGCTCTCTCTATGTATAAAATGCTTTCCTAGGGAGTTTGCATATACTGGGACCTCAATAAATATTTGTTGAGCAATGGAATCATATTTTTATAAATTTGATTAGGAATTAAACTTAAAGCTTACTTGGTCTGTTATCCAAGACAATGCAAAAATTCCTTCTATGTTTTCCAACAAACAAATTCAGCCTCTAGAACCAAGAAAAGGCACGGGTCTGACTATATCCTTTAAGCCTTTCATTCCAATCATATACCTTTATGTAGAGAATTCCTACCTATACTGAGTTGAAAATTGTCTCTCTGAAATATCACCCATTAGGCCTAGTGATAGACAAAGAAAGTCTATCCCCAAACTACATAAGATAACTTCAGATATTTTAAAGCAGTCATTATATGCTCTCTTAGGGGTCTCTTTTCAGTTTAACATCTCCAATTTCAACCATTTTTTATACCCTTCACCACCCAGGCCATTCTTCCCTCTGTTTCATCTAATTTGTCATTACCTTCTTAAATTGTGAGCCTTAGAATTGAATTCAAAGTTCTAGATATAAACTAATCAGCATTCATGGTTCACTCTTTCAGTAAAGATTTAACGAGTACCTATTATAAACCAGCTATTGTAGTAGAGACTAGTGGTTAAACAAGACAAATAGGCTTTACCTGCCTTAGGAGGCTTGGAGTCAAGATGGTGCTGAGATTGTGGTAGAGATAACCATATTAATACTAAATTACAACTGTTGTAAGTTTATGATCAGAACAGGGTGAATGAAATGTCTTTCTCTGGACATTATAATTACATTACAAAAATCTAAAATTATGTTGGTATTTTTAACATCCACATCAAAATTTTAATTAAAATAAAACTAGTGGTCATTTATGTTTTCATATAGTTCGCCAATAAGGTCAGTCATTAAAATGAACATCTCTAATGTTGAATTTTTAGATTGTGTAAAAGAAGCAAAACCATAAAAGGAAAAACCTAAGGAAAAAAATGATAAAACATCTAGATTGTTGATAAATTGTAACTTGTAAAAAAAAAAATGCATACGCTCAAACAAAACACAAAAATAAAAACTCAGAAAACATATACTTAAAGAGTAAAGAATTTTGTTTTTCCTTGAGACAGTATCGCATGTGGAAAGAGTACTGAAATAAAAATTAGAAAACTGGTTACCAATCCAGATGGTTTAGGCTAAAATCACTTACTCCTCTTGAAGCTTAATATTCTTATCAGAAATATGGAATTTAAAATTTCCCTTCTTTCCTGATTATCATCATGAGTTCTAACTCATTTGATAACGTTTTGAGAACAAAATAAGATAATGTATGAAAGTTCTCTAAAAAGAATAAGCCACAATGCAAAGGTAACTGTTTGTTTTTACAGAGGAAGGAGAGAAATTGTGATTACAGCCAATATGGAACAAGAAGTGTTGACTTACTCTCCCATCATAAACAACTATAAAATGATGTTGTCATGCACAGATAGCGCAGAACTGTGATCCTTAAAAAAAGGAACACATGCTAGGTGAACCCTCTATTTACTCCAGCTTCCTATCTTCGGACACTTTTCAAACTGAGCCATAGAGAAGTGAAGGCAAACATAGAGCAACAGTATTGTTGGGTAGACCAACAGAAATAAGGAGGATTGGGGGCTGCTGACGTGGCCGAAATTTATGAGACAGGATATGGAGGAGGAAAGACATACATAGAGAAGAAAATCCAGAAAACTGCATGGGGTCTTTCTTGATTATTTTATGAAATGCTAAGTTGTATTGGCACAGGGTGTGACATCACGGGGTCTGAAAGAGATCTGAATGGAAGCTAAATGACAATTCTAGAGGCTTCTCAGTGCTGAGAGTACTAAAGTTCTAACCAGTCAGGGGAGATAAACCTCACTGAAAAACCACGAACTTTCATCTCAGACTTCAGAAAGACCAAGTTTTGGAAGTAGGGCTATTATAGACATACCCAAGCCTTAACAGGA
The DNA here is from genome assembly GCF_020826845.1 of Diceros bicornis minor. Lineage (NCBI taxonomy): Eukaryota > Metazoa > Chordata > Mammalia > Perissodactyla > Rhinocerotidae > Diceros > Diceros bicornis. The sequence goes on from NC_080766.1 coordinate 19,018,763, forward strand.
CCAAGCTTATCTGTGAGTAAATTAATCACTTGCCAGAACAAAACCTAATGTGTTTTAAAAGAGACTACATAATTTGGATTTCAGGAATGTAACAAACACAGTGTCCGGTATACAAACAAAAAATGCTAGACATGTGAATAAACAGATAAAAATAAAGAATAGACAGTCAATAGATACAGATATTGAGATGACACAGATAGTGCAATCATGAGACAAGGACACTGACGTACCTATGATAAATATGTTCAAGGATTTAAAGGACAATATGGATATAATAAACAGAAAAACTTAGTAGAGAAATTACAACTATAAAAAAGATGTCCTAAAACTAAAAAGTATAATATCTGAAATGAAAAAAAAGAATCACAGCTTGGGCACGGCCAGAGAAAATATCAGTGAGTTCAAGACAAGCCATAAAAACTATCAAACTAAAGCATAAACTGTAAAAGGATGAAAACAAAAAGGCCTCAGTGATCTATTGGTCAATATCAAGCACAGGTATATATGCACAAAAATGTTTTCAAAAATATCAGCCCACATATCCAACAAAGTTAAAGAACCACAATTGGGATAAACACAAAGAAAATCACACTTAGGCATATCATTGTCAAGTGGCTAAAACTCAAAGATAAATAGAAATATCTTAAAAGTGGCAAAATGAAAAAAGACACATATACAGGAAAAACATATAACAAGAGAAACTACTGACTTTTTAAATAGAAAGCTATACATCACAGAAGACAATGGAACAACATTTTTAAATGCTGAAATAAAAAAATATCAATCTAGAATTCAATGTATTGCACAAAAAAATTCTTCAAAAATAAAGAGAAAATAAGAAAACATTTTTCTTAAACAAATGCTGAGAGAATTTTTCACAAGCAGACTTAAAATTCAGTCAATGTTAAAGAAAGTTCTTTTGAAGGAACAGATACCTTACAGAAACTCAAATTTATCTGAGTGAACAAAGAATAGGAATGATTAATATGTTGTTAAATATTAAATATGCTTTTATACTTTATTTTTAAAAGACAGTTGACTGTTTCAAATAAATAGTAATAACAATGTATTTTGAAGTTTATAACATATTTAGAAGTAAATGGTATGAAACAATAGCACAAAAATAGAAGAGGGGTGAGGGGAAGTATATTGTCATCAGATTCTTACATTATATAAGAGGTAATAGAGTATTACTTTGAGATAGATAGCGATAAGTTAAAGATGTATCTTTTAAAATAAAAATAAATGAAGGTATATTTAATTATATAATATAGGAGATAAAGTGGATTTCTAAAAGTACTTGAATAATCCAACAGAAGGCAATTTATTTAATGAAGCAGCAAACTCCTGATACCAAACAATGGGAAAAAAGAAATAAGGAACAAATAATACCATAGAAAATAAATAACAAGATGAAAACTTAAACCCAATCATAATCATAATTATATTAAATGCAAGTAGACTAGACACTGCAGTTAACAGACAGATAGTATCCAATCTGCCAGAAACACAGAACAATGCTCAGCCGCCAATACAGCACCACTCTGGGAGGAGACCAAACAGCTACTTAGCGTCCATTTGACATTAGACCCCCTTCACCCTGACAGTGATTCATCTTGACTGAAATTGACACATATTCTGTATAGCTTTGCCTTTTCTGCTTGACAGGATCTCAGCCAGCACCAATATCCAAGTGCTTACAGAGTATTATATCTACAAGCACAAACATTGCATGAAACCAAGAAACTCATTTTACTGCAAGTCATATGGCAACCTGAACACAATGGGATCCACTGGTCCTGATGCATACACCACCACCCAGAAGCTGCCAGACTGGCTTTCCAATAGAGTGGCTTATTGAAGTTACAACTGAAGAACCAGCTCAGATATGTTATTATGTGAAGATAAGTACCACCCTCAAGAATGCAATATATACTCTTAATTCACAACCAATACATGGTGCTATGTCTTCAATTAATAGAAATCATAAGTTCAGAAATCAAGATGTAAAAGTGTTTACCTGTTGACCATCACTTTTCTTAACCCATGTTTCTGGTCCTTGCAACACTGAACTCTGCAAAGGTCTTGGGAGATCCTGGTTATCCAAATGGTTAACTTTTCCAATTGGTGCCAGCAAGAGTCTCAATAGATTTTATTTTCTGGATAATGCCCATGCCCTCTGAACTCATGCCAAGAAACCAGCAGAAACACCGAGAAGTCACTGACCTAAAGGGGTAATTGTCCCTGATTATCACAAGGAGATAGAGCTGCGGTTACACAACGGAGGAATAAGTTTGGCACTCAGATGACATACCTGAAAATTTTTGGTGCCCCCTTTGCACAATGTAATCAGTTAATGAATGAGTGTAGCAGCCACATCCCAAGAATGGCATGGTAACCAGGCTTTCAGTACCTTCAGGTATGAGGTTCTTCCTCTGTCACCAAATAAACCCCCTAAACGAGTTGTTGCTAGCTAAAGGTGAGGGGAATCTTGAATGGAGAGTGGAGGATAGAGATGACGACTATCAGTTGTGGCCAAGAGACTGGCTTCAGTGGGAGAGGCCATAGTTAATCCCACTAAACTCCCTTTTACACATTTCCTCTGGGAAATGAGGCCCATCAGAGTCCTGATGGATCTGTTCCTAGAAATTTTATGAATCAAGTGGATCCAAGTCACATAAAGGATGAAATATAGTGAACACAGTCCTGTGCAACCCAGCACCCTGGCCCCTTAATACTGAAGGAATTATTCTCCTAGCTGCTGGAAGTGTTGTTGGCAGATAGCTCTCAGATGTGAGCCCTCTCTGCAGATTACTCTCAGCTAAAGAGAGCCACTTCATCTAAGGCTACACCTCCTCCTACTGCAACCTGAAACCAACAACTGATTGAAACAGGGCCATAAAAGTCCAATCACCTTGCTCTATTTCAGGACAAATTTGAAGGTCTATCCTAGATTTTAATAGTCCCATTAGAATCAGCTGATGCCTTTGTTGTGACTGCGTTTTAGCCCAACTTCTCCTTCTAACTAATTCCATTTCCATCGCTTTCACCATAGGTAGGTATTTATCCCAAGAGAGCACTCTGCAATAAACTTCCTGCAAGCTAATCTGTCTCAGAGTCTTACCTGTAACACTTACACACAGAAGACTGCAAAAACTTCCCTGAAAATAAATTAAAGAATACCTAAACAAGTGGAAATATATATTTATAAATTGCAAAGCTCAATATTGCTAAGATGTCAAATATCCAAAAGTGTCCTTTAGAATTCAATATGATCCCATTAAAAATTTTTGCAATTTTTCATTTTTGTAGAATTTGACAAGGTGATTCTAAATTGTATATGTAACTAATAAGTATCTAGATGGTCTAAAACGATCTTGACAAAGACAAATTTGGAGGATTTACATTACTTGACTTCAACTGACAGAATAATGTACGTTAATCAAAATAATTTAGATTGGCATAAGGATGAAAAAATATATTCAATGAAACTAAACAGAGAGTTGAGAAATAGACCCAATATGTATTAATTAATTAGTTAATTTTTTACAAAGTCACTAAAGCAATTTAATGGAGAACAAAAATCTTCCTACCAAATGGTGCTAAAACAGGCAGACATTCACATGGAAAAAAGTGACGATTGGTCCCTACACCATTACCTTACTTCATACAAAAAAGTTAATTCGAGATGGATCGTAGATCTAAGTACACACCCAAATCATAAAGCTTATAGAAGAAATTGTTGGAGAACTTCTCCAAGCCCTTTCAGTTTGTTAGGTAGTACACAAAATGCATGAACCACAAAAAGAAAAAAAAAAAGATAAATTAGATTCCAGCAAAATTAGAACAGTTGCTCCTTCAAAATCACCTGTTAAAAAAGTAAAAAGGCAAGCCACATTCTGGGGAAAATATTCAGAACACATGTATCTGGCAAAGGAATTGTATCCAGAACATACAAAAACCTCTTACAATTCAGTAACAGCAATAAAAGAACCAAAATTTTAAAAATGGGCATAAGACTTGAAGAAACACCTCACAAAGGAAGATATACAAAAGGCAAATAAATACATACAAAGTGCTCTGTATCATTAGTCGTCGAGAAAATGCAAATTCAAACCACAATGAGATATCACTTCACAAACTAGAATGGTTATAATTAAAGTGTTTGACAGCCTAAAATATTGACTTTTTTGGAGCAACCAAAATTCTTCCATTGCTGGTGGAAAACTGGCTATTTCTTATAAAGTTAAACACATATCTATCCTTTGATTTAGCAATTCCTTTCCTTGGTATTTGCCCAAGTAGATGAAGACATACGTCAAAAAAAGATTTCTAGAAGAATGTTCAAAGGAGCTTTATTCATAATAGCTCAAAGCTGGAAACAATACAGATATTCATCAACAGTAAAATATATGTACTGTATTCACACAATGGAATACTACTCAGTAATAAAAAGAATGATCTATTGATACACTCAAGAACTTGGATGATTCCAAAAAATATTCCATTTATATAAATTTCTAGAACAGACAAAACTAAAGCATCATGATAGAAATCAGACAATAATTACCTCTGAGGGATTAATTGACAGAGAAGGCAAAAGAAGTAAGTTTCTGGGGCTCATGGAAATGTTCTATCTTGATAGGAGTGTGGGTAAAAGAGATGTATGCATTTGTTTATACACTCTAGAAGTATATGCATTTGTCATAACCTCTACACTCAAGATTAGTGTATTCCACTGTGTAAAAATTATACCTCAAAAAACAAAAAAAAAAGGAAGTAGAGTTATACGTCAGGAAGCTACTAAGAGGCAACACATTGCAACATTTCTGGGAAGTTCGGAACCAAATTATAAATTGGTTGTTTTTCGTGACCATATAACTCAATATTGTCTGCTCTTTCTCCTTATAAAATGTTCCTCTTTTTCTCATCAGTCAGCAAATATTTGGTGAGGATCCACTATATATGAGGCACTGTAATCTCAGGTTTCCTATGTCTGATAGGTCACAACAGATAGCTAGCTAGTTAATTAAGTTGTGAGTTGTTTGAACTTAATATTTCCTTGTCTTTATCATTTGTAAGAACATTGGAAAAATTAATCATTTCCAACAATTCCAAAAATCAACTGTTGGAAATTTTTCTATCAGTGATAAAACAGTTCAGATATTTTTTGTTTGGGAAATTCCTAGCCCTCACAAAATAACTGAAGTCTTATATTCTTCAAGTTGAATCCTTTCCGACTCTCAGAGTTTGATGGAAATGCAAAAACAAAATAAGACTAATTCAGAGTAGAGTTTTACTTCATTGTATCGTGTAGAGCATGCTTTGCTCATCATCAAAAGAGCTTGATAAATACGCAGAATTTGAGCCCTAATCTTGGAGTTTCTATTTTAGCAAGACTACACAGCCAGCTTCTTAAAATAGTATTACAGAGCTAGGTTTTAAAAATAAATACACAGAAACTCTGTGAAGGGAAGAGAAAAGTCTATATAGGAGATTGCTATAGACTGTGCCCTCCAAACTTTGTATATTGAAACCTAATTCCCAATGTGATAGCATTAGGAGGTAGGACCTTTGGAAGGCGAGTAGGTCACGAGGGTGGAACCCTCACGAATGGGATTAGTGTCCTTATCAAAGAGCCCCCAGAGACATCCCTCACTCCTTTCCACCATGTGAGGACACAGACCACAAAAAGACGGCCATCTATGAACCATGAAGCTGGCCTTCGCCAGACACTGAATCTGCTGGCACTTTGATCTTGATCTTCTCAGACTGTAGAACTGTGAGAAATAAATTTCTGTTATTTATAAGCCACCCAGTCTATGGTATTCTGTTATAGTAGCCTAAATGGACTAAGACAGAGATTATCACAGGCAAAAAAGCACACCTGTATTAGTGATTTCTCTCTTCTCGGTATTTACACCTCCTTCTTGGTTCTCTTTTGTCTTTACTTCAGCCTCCAGGGGCACACAGTTGTCTCCTTGCTGTAACACCCAGAAATGGACAAAAACTCCTTTCCCATCTTGCTCCTTGCTTAACAAAGAAAAGCCAAAACTTGAAAAAACCTTACTAAGAGCTAAGGAGAAAGTAAAGAAAAATAAAGGAATTTCAAAGTTAGAAAAGGTTTAGCCTAATAAAATACAGATTTCTGATTCAAACATAGTTAAATTGAAGCCACAAGTTACCAACATTCAAGCCAGGGTTTTGCTCACTTCCTCCAACACATTCTACTGATTAGAGACTCATTTGGGTTTGGGGAAAAAACCACTCCTTTTAAACTTACAAATTACTCCTTAGGGAGGTTAAGTCTGTCATAAATTTTAATCAGACAATCCTATGTTTTCTGTTTTTTTCCTAATATGAAGCTGAGATAATAGGAGAGGAGCAGGATTGAACAGACAGTTTTGGAGCAAGAAACATAGTAGGGAAACAGGTCAGAGTCGGAGCTTTTAGCGACTCCTTGCATGCCCATGCTGCAGGCCGGAAGCGCCCTTTACAAAGCAACTAGTCTTTGTTTCACTCAGTCTCTCCTTAGTCTCCCACCTTTAAAGACTCTCCCTCTATTCTCCTGGATTTTTAATTATCTTTTCATGGCACCTTCTAAACAGGGACTCAGTTGGCCAGTCTGTGACTTGGCTGTAAATTACTCCCCTGTAAGTTTCCTCTCCTTTGATTGGCTTCAATCTCTGCAGTCCGGCCCCTTTGCCGATCTTGGCCTCAATTCCCAAAACACTGCACCATTACCTAGTTGTGCTCAGAGGCTCCACCTTGTCTGGAAGTTGAGTCTGATGCACGAGGAGATGAAACAGAGCTCTGGTTGAGCAGAAGCACTATCAGGGCTCTGAGTATGTGATTAAGGGCTGTGTGTGGGGATGCTAAATTGAAAAGGAATAAAGAAAAGGAAGTGGGAGACTGTTAGAATTTTGTCTGACCCTGGGAATCACATCTGCCCACAACACATACCAAGATATTCTGTTTTCTCTGATAACGTGAATGCCAGAGGTTTCTGACCGGGGGGTGTTTAAGTTATCTTGGTTCCCCACGCCACTCTCTGCTTTACATCTATCATCTTGAATGGACCTTCTTTTTCCCGTTCCCGAGATATAATCCTTGGCTTTCTGCTCTTCTCTCTCTGCTCTATTTAAATCATTCTTCTATTTATGTATTTTCAAATTTTGTCTCTATGCTTTCGATTTCTAACTCTGTAGCCTATGTTCAGCAGTACTCCTTCCACTCTCTATTTTCCTTGAAAACAAATGTCACTTGACCTGTGGCTTACAATAGTTACCTTCCTCCTGCTGATAGAATTATTTGCTGACAAAATTTATTTGAAAGACTAGAATTATTTGCTGACAAAATTATTTGAAAGACTTTACATCCAAACCATATGTTTTCTTTTTTCCAGTTTTTTACATACAGCCATCTGGTTTCTGTTCCTGCTTTATCTCCATCTACATTTTCTCTTAGACCTCTTTGCTGCACTAAAAGCTATGAAGGCTGCTTCACTGAAGATCCTGGAAGACTTTTAGTAAACTTCCCTCCTTCCTGATTTGCTTAAACCAAGTGGAGCAGGGGTATAGTATGAAGAAAAGTAGTACTAGGAAGCTAGGTATAAATTGGAAAGCTGTCTCCTTCTCAAAGTTAAGACGCCTTTGTTGAGGTCCTGTTATATCCTGGACACTTTATTTAAATGCTAGAGAAATAAAGGTGGGGGGAGAAAAACAGATTGTTGACTTGTTAGATGATTGATGAATTCTTGAAAAAAATTCAAAGAATTATAATGTAAGTTTTAACTATGTGAACTTGAGTTCTAAAACTCCATTAGCAAAGGCCTAATAGAATTATCTTTCCCATAATCTTAATATCAACGAGACTAAACTCATTAACCTCTCTTTAATTGTCCCTGTAAACGGCATTTTATGTTTCAGTCATATTTTTATTTCTTTCTTGCATTCCTTCAAGTAAAATCAGTCACCAAGCCTTACCTTTTCTGAGGTCTGAGTACTACACTGGTAATACCTCTCATAGAATTGATTTATTGAGTTGAGGGTTGCTTTGTAAGTCTACATAATAATGAAGTAGCATCATTAATGTCAGAAAACTAAAATTTAAGGTTATGATCATTAGAAAATACCAACTGGGATATTTCATGTTGAAAAATAAATGATTCACCAACAAAAAAAGATTTAACAATTGTGAAACTTTTGAACCTAGGAAAAGGGGAAATTAACATTTTTACAATCATAATGGGAAATTTTGGCACAGTTTTCCCAGAAACTAACAGATAAAATAAACCAAAACTCACAAGACAAGAGAGGATTGGAATAACATAAAAAATAAACAATGCTGCATTCAAAAGGCAATACACATTCAGTTGAAACACTCATATAATATTTACAAAAAATGACCACATAAAAAGTCACAAAGGAAGGCCCCAAAAGTAAAAATTAACAAAATTATTTATATTCACTATTAAAGAAAAAAATTCTATAATTTTTCAAGCAAAACAAAACAAAACAAAAAACAAATGAAAATATCCTAGCAAACAGGAAGATAATAAAACTCTCTTATTCTGATAGTGCATATACATTGTAAGTCCAAGATGCATATCATGCCCCAAACAGCTAATGAAAAATGTTACACACTTTCCTATTAAAGTCAGAAACAGGATTATAATTTCTGCTATCACTACTACTATCCATCATTATACTAAAGATCCTAGTCAACGTAATATAAGAAAATAAATGAGATTGGAAAAATAATTTTTTAGATATATGAGAGGGAAAACTATCATATTTATAATAGTTAGAACCACTAAGTCAGGTTAGCAATATATGAGGTTTAAAGTACAATTTACAAATATCAATAGCTTTCCTAAATCCTGCCAACATAAAATAGAAACAATCACTTTCACAGTAATAACAAAAAATTTAAAGTTCTTAGGAATACATCTTATAAGAAAGATTTTTGAATAATGAATAAAGTATTCAAATTATGATAGCAGAAAAAATTTAGGGTAAATTCTCAAAAAAACAAAACAAAAAGATGCTAAAATTTATGAAATTAGAAATTCAAAGATGACCAATAAAAGTAAAACTGGATTATATGAAAAGATTTAGATTAATAACAAAAATTATTAGATAAGACTGATCTAGGAAAAATAAGAGAAAGCTTAAATGAAATATCAAGAAAGAAAAAGAGGTATATTTAGAGACAGAATAGAATACAGATTTAAAAATCGTAAGATAATATTTTGACTTCTAAAGAGAAAATTATAAAAGTACACCAAATGGCATAATTACTCCTGGATAAATAGAGATATAACATCTTTATTGATAAGTCTTAACAGTTTTTTCCTAATGAACATAAAAAGTCTTTGCAAAGTAAATCAATATCCAATAGGATTTTATAGAATTTTGCAGGCTGATTCAAAATTTCATGTAAAAAGTAAATTTGCAGGAATAGCTAACATATATCTGAAGATGAACAGAAAGGAGAATCTTTCCTACCAAATGTCAAAAGATATAAAGGAGTACTTTTAAAAGAACTATGGTACTGATGCAAGAATAGACAATAAAATCCATAAAACTAAATAGAATGTTCAGAAAGAGACTCAGACATATAATTAAATATTTGATAAAGATGGCATTTCAAATCAGTGAAGATAAGAAGAATTCTTTGATCCGTTTCCCCCTTCAACTGTACTGCATTCTTCTGGTCTACCTGAGGCACTGGATAACCCCTAACAGGCCTACCTCCTTTGCTCCTCCCATCCAGTCCGTTCTCTAAACATTAATCATCTTTTGATATATCAATATGATGTCTCATACCCACCCCCCCGAAAACCTTCATCAGTTTCCTTTTACACTTACACTAAAATCCAAATTCTTTACTGGATCTACGACTCTTCACATTTTCTGGCCTCCACCTGCCTCTTTAACATGATCTTTAAGCCATTCTTTCCTTAATCACTATTCCTCAGCCACACTGACCTTTCATATCACTCTGAAATCTTGGTTCTTGCACTTTAACCTAGCTAATTCCTTCTCTTGCTTGAGTCCTAAACTCACATATCACTTCTTCAGATTGCTCTCCACTGACTCAACCAATGGAAATTAGGGATATCCTTTCAGTCTGCTATTCTTTTTTATATAGCCCAGTTCTTTTTTCTCACAGTGCTCATCACAAATAAGCACAAAATACAATTTCACATTTTTTTGTGTGCTTACTTTTCTTTTATCTCCCATACTCACTACACTGAGAGTTACAGAAAAGTAGAGGGTGATTGCTTTATTCCCATAACCTGGCACAATGCCATCAGAGAGCCGGTGTTCAAAAAACATGTACTGATTAATTAATAATTGAGTAAAAGAGGGATGGAAGATAACGGAGGATCCCAAAGCTAAAGCAAAAAGAAAATGATTGTGAAGGAAGGAGAGAATAGACAGAAGGAAGGAAAGGGAAATCATGTTGAATTTGAAAAATAAAAATAATAAAGATAAATTTGGAAAAATTATAATGCTCAATCTAATAAAAGCAAGGAAAGGTGTTATAGATAAACACACCTATTCATCATTCCATAACTACCCTTTTTTCAGAATTATGAAGACAAAATAACATTTTAGTATCTTTTTTCCTAAACATAACTATCACTACTATATTATATATCAATACAATTTAATATTCAAATACCAAAAAGGATTTCTTTGTTTGATTTATACTTTTTCACAATATAATAAATGGGATTTTATATTCTCCATGAGCCGTTCTTGAGCCATTGAAAGAATTTCACTTCTCTTGGATGTGAGGTGAGGACAGCTGGTTTCCAAGTAGATTTAAAAAAAGAAAAAGAAAACTAGAGGAGAATAAAAAGAGAGAAGAAAGTAGCAATTTGTGTTTATAATTTACTATTTTGAGATGATATAAATAATAGTAATGTGCTATGTTGTTCCCTCCAGCTCTGGTGGTCTAGTGGTTAAGATTCAGCTTTCTCACAACTCCATCTTGGTTTGGTTTCCCAGTCAGGGAACCACACCATCCATCTGTTGGTTGTCATACTGTGGTGGCCGCATGTTGCTGTGATGCTGAAAGCTATGCCACCAGTATTTCAAATACTAGCAGGGTCACCCATGGTGGATAGGTTTCAGTGGAGCTTCCAGACTAAGACAGACTAGGAAGAAGGACCTGGTCACCCACTTTTGAAAAAATTGGCCATGAAAACCCTGTGAATAGCAGTGGAGCCTTGTCTGATACAGTGCCGGAAGGTGAGAGGATGGCACAAAAAGAGCAGGCAGGCTTCCACTCTGCTATACTCAGGGTCGCTAGGTGTCAAAATCTCTTGGTGGGCACTAACAACAAAAATGTTGTTCCCACAGGCATCATTTGGGGTCTGAGAATGGAGTTATAAGGTTGAAGAGTCAAATATTCGTTCTTTGTGGTCACATAAATTGAATTTTTCTTCCCCACCCTGTCTTTTTGTTATATTTGTATCAGGCAGTGTTCAGCTGCAGAGAAAAGAATCTACTCTAGCCAGTATAACCAGAAGGGATTTATTTAAGGGCATTAAATGCCACACAGGATCATTAGGAGGGCCAAAGACTCAGACTCTTGATTGAATTTCTAGGAATAATTCATGAAGCTACATTGCAGAACTGGGCCATCAAGGGAGCTGCAGTCCCTGCCACAATCCAGAAGCTGTGAAATCAGGGAACTGTATGTAAAATCAGGAAGATGTTGCTACAACATCTTCCAGCTCCAGGACCACACTGCATCTGCCAATATCTGCATCAGTAAAATGGATTTCTGATACCCTGACTCCCTAGGCATGTGACTTAGTTTGAAATCAAAATTTTGTGCTAGTTCATCTAATCAAAGCATTATGGGAGAGAAGCCAAGATGGCGGCGTGGGCAGACTCGGAACTCACCTCCTCCCACGGACACAGCCAATTTACAACTACTCGTGGAAAAATTACCCCTGAGACAGAACTGAAAACTAGATAAGAGGAACTCCTGCAACAACGGACAATCCTAATTGAGGTGAAAGAGGCAGAAACTCCCTTCTGGAGAGAAAAATGCCGCCTTCACAAGCCACAGCGCCTCACGGCCGCCCAGGGGGAAGCCAAAAGGTGCGCAGCCCTCCCTGGAGGCGCGGGGCCCTGAGCTGGGAGCGTCCCCGCTGTGGGCATTTTGTGGACCCAGCACAATCGAGATGAATGGCATAATATCTGACTTTGCCTGCTACTAAAACATTGGGGAGCACCCCCAGAAAAGCAGGCTCACAAAGAAATTAAAACTGGCTCTTAAAGGGCCCCTGCACAAACTCACCCGTTTCAGAAAGCAACCTAAAATCACCAGAAAGAAAGGTGCACAGTGCTGTGGTGAACATAGACTCACCTGATAGGCTCTGAGTGCATCTCGGTGAGAGGTGAGACCTCTCCAGGGACTGGGACATTGGCGGCGGCCATTGTTGTGGCCTGGTGTGGGCATGCTGACACAGATGCCATTGGAGTTCTCCCTGGGGCCTGCTAGCCCAGGGTCTGCCCCACCCACTAGAACACCGATTTAATCCAGCTCAGCCACGGCAGGCAGCCCACCCTAGAGACTGGCCCCACCCAACAACAAGCCCTCAGGCAACTTGTGGGCCCGCATAGATTGGTGACTGGATTCTCTGCAGCCTGGCAACTGAGCCCACTTCAGAGGGGCAGGGCATGCACAAGGAGTGGATGGAGAGTGTGGGGCAGTGGTGGAGCATGTGGGGCTCCCACCGTGGAGAGACTGGGACCACTTCAGGAGTTCAGGGTGTGCACATAGGGCAGGACTGTATTGGCTGTGTGTGCAGACCTGTGGGCGGTGGGCCTTGTCAGCTGCAGAAGACATGTGCTTCTCAAAGACCCACATAGGGTGTTTGCCCCACCTTCCAAAGCCTGAAACAATTGGGTGCTCTCATGCCTGAGGCCAGGGCCACCCAGCTGCAATCCTCAGAGAGCTGACAAGAGACATAAAGCCTGGAGGCTTATAGCACTTGTAAGCCCCTGAGCCTAAAAACGTGCCACCCTGGGGGCCTACTTACTTAAAAGAAATACTGCAACACAAATGTGCTATTAGAACTTGTAGCCAACTGTGCTGGGGCTCCCCACACCCGAAGAGCCCACAACAACTACAAGCAGCTGTCCAGGAGCATAGATCAGCCTCTCTGGGCACCTACAGGGAGAGCAAACATGCCACAACAGGACACACATAGTCCACATAGGAGTCACTCCTGGAACATTCAGAACTGAGTGAAGCACACTGTGGGCCTCCTAAGGCATCACTTATATAAGTCACCTATCCAAGAGCAGGAGATGTAGCTGACCTACCTAATACAAAGACACAAGCACAGGGAAAGAGGCACCATGAGGAGGCAAACGAATACATTCCAAGTAAGGGAACAGGACAAAACCCCAGAAAAGGAACTAAGTGAAACAGAAATGAGCAACCTATCCAACAGAGAGTTCAAACAAAGAGTGTTAAGGATGCTTACTGAGGTGGGGAGAAGAATAGATGAACTCAGTGAGAATGTCAACAAAGGAATGGAAGATACAAAAAAGAACCAATCAGAAATGAAGAATACAATATTGGAAATGAAAAATTCACTAGAGGGACCCAAAAGCAGAGTAGAAGATACAGAAGAATGGAGCTGCGAACTGGATGAAAGACTAGAAGAAATTACCCAAGCTGAACAGGTAGAAGAAAAAAGAATTAAAAAGAGTGACGACAGTCTAAGGGACCTCTGGGACAACATCAAGCGCACTAACATCAGTGTTATAGGTGTCCCAGAAGGAGAAGAGTGAGACAAAGGGGCAGAGAATCTATTTGAAGAAATAATAGATGAAAACTTCCCTAACCTAAGGAAGGAAACAGACATCCAGGTACAGGAAGCACAGAAAGCACCAAACCAGATAAACCCAAAGAGGCTCACACCAAGACATATCATAATTAAAATGTCCAGAATTAAAGATAAAGATAGAATCCTAAAAGCTGCAAGAGAAAGACAAGTTACATACAAAGGAAACCCCATAAGACTACCAGCTGACTTCTCAGCAGAAACCTTACAGGCTAGAAGAGAGTGGCACGATATATTTAAAGTGCTAAAAGGAAAAAACTTACAGCCAAGAATACTCTACCCAGCAAGGTTATCATTCAAAATGGAAGGAGAGAGAAAAAGTTTGCCAGACAAGCAAAAATTAAAGGAGTTTGTCACCAAGAAACCAGTACTACAAGAAATGCTAAAGGGACTGATTTAAGGGGAAAAGAGAAGATCACAAATAGGAAAAACTATCTATTCCCATGATAAGAGGGTAGTGGATACAAATGCACAAAAAAGAGGTTAGATATGATATCAAAAATATAAAATGTGGGAGGAGGGGAGTTAAAGAAAGAGTAGAGCTTTCAGATAGAGGTCAAACTAAAGGGACCATCAATTCTGTATATGGACCCCATGGTAATCACAAACCAGAAACCTATAATAAATACACAAAAAACTAAGAGAAAGCAACCCAAACATAATACTAAAGAAAGCCATCAAACCACAAGAGAAGAGAGCAAGAGAAGAAGAAAGGAACAGAGAAGGACCACTAAAACACTGAGAAAAAAAAAGTTAAAAAATAGCAGTAAGTACATACTTATCAATAGCTACTTTAAACGTCAATGGACTAAATGCTCCAATTGAAAGGCATAAGGTGGCTGATTGGATAAAAAAATAAGACCCATATATATGCTGCATACAAGAGCACACTTCAGACCTAAAGACACTCACAAACTGAAAGTGAAGGGATGGAAAAAGATACTCCACGCAAATGGCAATGAAAAGAAAGCTGGGGTAGCAATACTCATATCAGACAAAATAGACTTTAAAACAAAAACTGTAAAAAGAGACAAAGAAGGGCATTACATAATGATCCAGAGAACAATCCAACAAGAGGATATAACACTTGTAAATACCTATGCACCCAACGTAGGAACACCTAAATATATAAAGCAATTATTAACAGACATAAAAACAGAAATAGACAGTAACACAATAATGGTAGGGGATTTTAACACTCCACTTACTCCAACGGATAGATCATCTGAACAGAAGATCAATAAGGAAACATTGGCCTTAAATGACACACTAGTACAGACGGACTTAGTAGTTATATATAGAACATTCCATCCAAAAACTGAAGAATATACGTTCCTTTCAAATGCACATGGAACATTCTCCAGGATTGATCATATATTAGGCCACAAAACAAGTCTCCATAAATTTAAGAAGATTGAAATAATACCAAGCATCTTTTCTGACCACAACAGTATGAAACTAGAAATCAACTATGGGAAGAAAATCAGAAAAGCCACAAATATGTGGAGATTAAACAAAATGCTACTGAACAACGATTGGATCAATGAAGAAATCAAAGGAGAAATGAAAAAATACCTGGAGACAACTGAAAATGAAAATATGACATGCCAGAATTTATGGGATACAGCAAAAGCAGTTCTAAGAGGGAAGTGTATAGCAATACATGCCTATCTCAACAAACAAGAAAAATCTCAAATAAACAATCTAACAATGCACCTAAAGGAACTGGAAAAAGAAGAACAAACAAAGCCCAAAATCAGTAGAAGAAGGGAAATAATAAGAATCAGAGCAGAAATAAATGAAATAGAGACCAAAAAAACAATAGAAAAAATTAATAAAACCAAGAGCTGGTTCTTTGAAAAGAGAAACAAAATTGACAAACCTTTAGCTAGACTGACCAAGAAAAAAAGAGAAGGCACAGATAAGTAAAATCAGAAATGAAAGAGGAGAAATTACAACAGACACCTCAGAAATACAAAAGATTATAAGAGAATACTATGAAAAGCTATATGCCAACCAATTCGACAATCTGGAAGAAATGGATAAATTCTTAGAATCATATGACCCTCCACAACCGGATCAAGAAGAAATAGAGAATTTGAATAGACCAATCACCAGTAAGGAGATTGAAACAGTAATCAAAAACCTCCCCCAAAATAAAAGTCCAGGACCCAGACGGCTTCCCTGGTGAATTCTACCAAACATTCCAAGAAGACTTAATACCTATCCTTCTCAAACTCTTCCAAAAAATTGAGGAGGAGTGGAAGATCCCTAACTCATTCTACGAAGCCAACATTACCCTGATACCAAAACCAGACAAGGACAAAATAAAAAAGGAAAATTACAAGCCAATATCACTGATGAACATCGATACAAAAATCCTCAAGAAAATACTAGCAAATCACATACAACAATACATTAAAAAGATTATACACCATGATCAAGTGGGATTTATTCCAGGTATGCAGGGATGGTTCAACATTCACAAATCAATCAACGTAATACACCGCATTAATAAAATGAAGAATAAAAATCACATGATCTTCTCAATAGATGCAGAGAAAGCATTTGATAAGATACAGCATCCATTTATGATAAAAACTCTGAATAAAATGGGTATAGAAGGAAAGTACTTCAACATAATAAAGGCCATATATGACAAACCCACAGCTAATATCACCCTCAATGGTGAAAAACTGAAAGCTATCCCTCTAAGAACAGGAACCAGACAAGGATGCCCACTCTCACCACTCCTATTTAACATAGTATTGGAAGTCCTAGCCAGAGCAATCAGGCAAGAAAAACAAATAAAAGGGATCCAAATTGGAAAGGAAGAAGTGAAACTCTCACTATTTGCAGATGACATCATTTTATATATAGAAAGCCCTAAAGAATCCACCAAAAAACATTTAGAAGTAATAAAAGAATACAGTAAAGTTGCAGGATACAAAATCAACATACAAAAAATCAGTTGCATTTCTATACACTAACAACGAAGTAGCAGAAAGAGAAATTAAGAATAGAGTTGCATTTACAAGTGCAATAAAAAGAATAAAATACCTAGGAATAAACTTAACCAAAGAGGTGAAAAGATCTGTACCCGAAAACTATAAAACATTGCTGAAAGAAATTGAAGAAGACACAAAGAAATGGAAAGATGTTCCGTGCTCTTGGATTGGAATAATTAACATAGTTAAGATGTCCATACTTCCTAAAGCAATCTATAGATTCAATGCAATCCCTATCAAAGTTCCAACAGCAGTTTTCACAGAAATAGAACAAAGAATCCTAAAATTTATATGGAATAACAAAAGATCCCGGATAGCTAAAGGAATCCTGAGAAAAAAGAACAAAGCTGGAGGTATCACACTCCCTGATTTCAAAATATACTACAAAGCTATAGTAACCAAAACAGCATGGTACTGGCACAGAAACACCCACACAGATCAAGGGAATAGAATCGAAAGCCCAGAAATAAACCCACACGTATATGGACAGCTAATCTTCGACAAAAGAGCCAAGAACATACAATGCGGAAAAGAAAGTCTCTTCAACAAATGGTGTTGGGAAAACTGGATAGCCACACGCAAAAAAATGAAAGTAGACCCTTACCTTACACCACACACACAAATTAACTCCAAATGGATTAAAGACTTGAATGTAAGACCTGAAACTATGAAACGTCTAGAAGAAAACATAGGCAGTACGCTCTTTAACATTGGTCTTAGCAACATGTTTTCAAGCACCATGTCTGACTGGGCAAGAGAAACAACAGAAAAAATAAACAAATGGGACTACATCAAACTAAAAAGCTTCTGCACAGGAAAGGAAACCATCAACAAAACAAAAAGACAACCTAACAATTGGGGGAAGATATTTGCAAAGCATATATCTGATAAGGGGTTAATCTCCAAAATATATAAAGAACTCATGCATCTCAACAACAAAAAAACTAACAACCCAATTGAAAAATAGGCAAAAGACCTGAACAGACATTTCTCCAAAGAAGATATACAGATGGCCAACAGGCACATGAAAAGATGTTCAACATCATTAACTATCAGGGAAATGCAAATCAAAACTATAATGAGATATCACCTCACGCCCGTCAGAATGCCTATTATTAACAAGACAGGAAACTACAAGTGTTGGAGAGGATGTGGAGAGAAGGGAACTCTCATACACTGCTGGTGGGAGTGCAAACTGGTGCAGCCACTATGGAAAACAGTATGGAGATTCCTCAAAAAATTAAGGATAGAGCTACCATACAATCCAGCTATTCCACGGCTGAGTATTTATCCAAAGAACTTGAAAACACCAATGCATAAAGATACATGCACCCCTATGTTCATTGCAGCGTTATTCACAATACCCAAGACTTGGAAGCAACCTCAGTGCCCATCAAGGAATGAATTGATAAAGAAGATGTGGTATATATACACAATGGAATACTACTCAGCCATAAGAAACAATGAAATCCAGCCATTTGTGACAACATGGATGGACATTGAGGGTATTATGCAAAGTGAAATAAGTCAGAGGGAGAAGGTCAAATACCATATGATCTCACTCGTTATGTAGTAGATAATAACAACAACAAATAAACACATAGAGACAGAGATTGGATTGGTGGTTACCAGAGGGGAAGGGAGGAGGGAGGAGGGTGAAAGGGATAATTAGGCACATGTGTGTGGTGATGGATTGTAATTAGTATTTGGGTGGTGAACATGAGAACATGATGTAATCCATGCAGAAATAGAAGTATAATGATGTACACCTGAAATTTATACAATGCTATAAACCAATGTTACTGCAATAAACAAAAAATTAAAAAAAAAAACAGAAAGGATTATAAATCATATCTGGATGATCTAGTTCATCTAGATCAAAGGATTATAAATCACATATATGTATATCTATTTCACATCTAGAACTATAGGACTATAAATCACATGTAGGAAATATAGTTTGTTGTTTATTTTTGTTTGTTTCATATGCTAAAAGGAGGTTAGAAATCCTGTTGAGCAAGCCCATTCATAGGAGCTGTCATACTGTATCCATACCTGCTCTGATCACATTTGTGACTTATAACAATAACAAACAAGATGTGGACATTCAAAGCGTTATTTGATATATTTATGTTTCGGTTTACAACAAAGTATAGGCATCATTTTAGAGATTCAAGTTGATACTTTCTGAATAGTTATTGAATTATGTTATTGATTAAAATATCAATAGTTTATTGGCTTTTTAAAGAAAATATGAAGATTCTAACAAGTTAGTTTAAAACAATTATGCCTCAGCACTATTGACACTTTGGGCCAGATCATTCTTTCTTGTGAGAGGCTGCTCATATTGTAAGATATTTAGCATCACATCTGGCTTCTACTTACTAAATGCCAGTAGCACCCTCCTTCCCTCAGGCATGAACCAGAACTGTCTCCAGACATTGCCAAATGTCCCCTGGAGGGGAACACAAAATTGCCCCCAATTGTGAACCACTGATATAGATAGAATTATATAAGAGGGAGAAGTCCAAAGCCTGCTTTAAATAAATAGAAACAAAAAAATAACACCCAGAATACATAATTTTTATCTCATGATAATTTTGCATTTCCAAATTTTAGAAATATATTTTCCAATTTTAGGTTGTTAGAAAATATTTAAAATAAGGATAAAACTCATTTAAGCAAACTACCTCAACAGTTATTAGCACCTATTTGTGTATTTGCAGCTTTAAACAAAGTAGTTTCTCTTCCTTATGAGATCCTTCAACCTAATAAGAGGTAAATTTTAAATAATCTTATATTCATGTGAGACCTTATAAATTTGAACTGTGTGGATGTCCCATTCTCTATAAATTTAAACATAGCATAGCTTCTATATTTCTGTTTATGCTTTAATTCATTGTAATTTTTAAATTTATATTAGTTAATTTCAGTAGTGATGTTATGATAACCTCAAGAAACTAAAATTATCACTTACTTGTAAAGATACCACTTTCTCCCAAAAATAAATCTGGCTATTAAAAATAGAATGGTGAAATGCTTATCCTACTTCTGACTAATGTAGGAGAAATAATATTCATGAATATTGCTTTTGCAGTAATAGTGTTAAGGAGGTAAATTATATTTTTAATTCCCTCTCCTGGTCATCACTGTGTCAACTCTAAGTCAGGCTCTTGCCCATCCTTAAAGAAACAGAAATAGTGACAGTTCTCAGATTTTTCTGCCTCAGTTTTCTTCAATTAGTAATGATGGCTCAAAATGGCTGGGTTTTTCAGTGGAATGGGGTAGAAGGATTAGACACATGTTCCTCCAGGAAGGGGTTCTCAAATCCTCAACTCTGGTTGCACATGAGAATCTCTTTGATATTAAATATTTATGTCTAGATCTCACCCGTAGAGAATTAGATTTAATTTGTCTGAGGTGGGGCCTGGCCATAGGTGTTATTTTAGAACTCTCTAGATAAGTCTAATACATAGCTAGGGTTGAGAAATATTGCTGGAAAAGAGTAGAACTCAACTATGAGCAAATTATGTGTAGTTTGAAAAAATCCCTTGGATGGTTTTCACGTACCTTCTTTAATGGGACATCTTGAGAATGAACTGTCCATGAACCAAGGGTCTCTTTCTCTCTCCCACTCCCACCCTGAAGATGGAACCCCCAATAAAAACAGGTACTTTCCAATGCAAAGTTGGAAAGATTTTGTGTGGAATAGGATGCTTTCTTTAACATTAGGATTAAATCTGGGAAGATGAGGCCCAGTGTCACTATCAACAGAAATTTCCAGAAAAAGTGTGGACAAACAGACAAGCCTGTGGCTCTGAGGATGGATTTAAGGGGGTTTCCTGGACCATAGACCTATCTAGGACAAAGGACTGTTTCTGCCTCAGTGGCCTGTGTATTCTAGACACCATAGGTCACTCTGAGAGCCTGACTTACCAGCTGCTATGCCAGCTCTCAACCTTATTTTAAGTATACTCTAGATTATAAAACTCCTTCCTTGTAGAATTGTGTTGCTTTAAGAACTTTGGTTAATATTTATACATCTCTTTTCTCATCTATAAAATGAAGTTAAGAGACTAGATACTCAACTAAAATCAATTCCTGCTCCAATAATTTACATTCCTTCTTTGCAAGATTTTTTTGCAAAGTGATTAATTATTGTTATGAGCTTTGAAACCCCAATGACATACAATAAATTACATTAAAAGATTTTGGATATTTCTCTGCCTTCAAAGTCAATCACTGACCCTCATATTCTCCTTCTGCTCTTCTTCCAGCTCTGTTTTGTCTTGGTATTTCCTTTTCTGAGATAGTTAGGGTGATAGATTATTACTTCTACAGAGGAAAATTAATGGGCTCAGTGTGAATCACAGAAGATAGAGAATAACAACTTAAGTAACGGAGAAAAGAGAGAGGAGAAAGTGAGATCATAGGCACCAAATGCACATAATTTTTAAAGATGGGAACCTGCAATAATGAGGTGTCAGGAAGGTCAAGTAGATAAGTACACTAAACTTAGAGGATCCTGGGTACATGGGCATTTGAGTTTGTAAATGGATTGCACACTCTCCACCAGCCCCCAACCACAGAAAGCTGCCAAACACTCTCCCGCTGCTTTCACAACTCCCCTTAGCCCTTCTCCTCCTGCAGAGTCCTGACTAATAACCCCCAGGCCCCTGCAATGACGCCCCTCATCCCCACTGTGGGCAGGTGCAGTCATTCAAAATACACACGAATTCCACAGAGAAAAAGACATTATGATGGCATTGCAATCGATCTCCTCACTGCTAAAGAAGTTAAATCCACATGACCTATATTCATGTGCAGATTAGCTCAGATGGAAACATGAAAACTAGGGACAGTGAATCATGCAATAAATACAGGAACTCATAAATAAATAAAATCCCCGAGGGTAGAAAACTCAGAGTTGAAATAAGGATGTCTGATAAAATGAAAAAAAGAAAAGTTAGAATCAAAATATAAAACATTGGGGGAACTGGCATAAAAAATTTTTCTAATATCTGAAATATATCTCTGCCCTGGATGAAATAAGTAAGGAAAGTTGCACCAGTAGCCAAGTGACAGACACAACCTAAATTTGGGGAGTTGAATAATTCTATTTTGACTGGCTCTTTACAAAGATAAAATAGGCTAACTTTAAAAAAGCTCAAAGGTGAATAAGAAAAAAAAATCCTTTATTTTAGCCCCCCTAGTCTTAGTATCTAATGGTAACCACTGTTACAAACCAGTGTTCCAAATATGTATGTGTGTGTGTATATATATACATACACAGAAATATGTATGTGTGTGTATATATACATATATACACACACATACATATTTTTAATTTGTTTACTTTCACACATATAGTTACTAATATAAATGTGTATTTGCATCTATACATACACATATGCTTTTGACACAAATGGGTTCATATTTTACACCTTTATGCACATTTCGTTTTTTTCATTCAATACAGTCTCACTTCCTGGAGTTAGATTCTGGCCCTATCACTTAATACCCATGTGACCTTTAGACTTGCTGCTCAAATTCTGTATGCTTCAGTTTCTCCATCAAGAAATGGAGATTATAGTGGTGGTACCTAACTCTTCAAAGTTGCTATGAGGATTAAATGAGGGACTATATTACAAGATCTTAGAATAGTATTGACACATCAAAGTGTTCTATGAGTGTTAGCTATTATTTTGATAATCATTATCAACATCATCATAATCATCTTCATCATCACACATAGTAGATGGTGTCCTATTCTGCCCAGATCCCCTCTTCAGGGCACTTCTGATGACTCATAACCACTCCCCTTACTGGTAGTTGCCTCTGGTTACAGGCAACTGCCATGCACAAAGTTATGCTCACATTCCAGGGTAGAATCCACAGCCAATAACTGGCTGATGTGGGGACACACATACTCAGCCTCTCTAGCTCAATTTGGACAATTCTGAAGGGCCGTAATATATCCAGAGCTCTCTGTAGGCCTATGAGCTAGCTTATCCCTTTGCTCAATCCTATTTTCCCCACTCATTTTACACTTACAGATGTAAATCCTGAGACCTCTCACCAATTAACGTGCTGCATACAATTTCCTATCTCAATTTGTTTCCAGGGAACTTCCAATCTAAAACAACTAGTTCCAGTAGTAGCCCTAAGGAGCATGTTCTAAAATGGAATTTTCCATTTGGATTACCTCCTGGTCAATGGGTAATGAAAACATTATTACCAGTGGATGGTGGAGTATGGATAGCCTGAACCATTTTGTAGTGATCTGTCGTTAAACCTTTCACTGATGGTAAACAGAATGTGATACCAGTGGGAGGGGATACACTGCCTGGTACAATTTCTCTGGGGCTTATGAGGTATGAGAAAAATGATAACTACAAGGTCAGTAGAATTGGATGACTATTGTTGAATTCTACTGATTAGAGACATAATGATAGCTCAGGATGATTAATCAATAATTCAAGGCAGAATATGAAAGACTCAGAGTACCTTTGGCAGTATTTAAGGAAACCCTAATCTCCTGTAGCTGGAGGGAATGAAGGACCACTCTTAGGATTTCAGTAGAAGTGGAGATTTAGAAAAAGTTGACTTCTCAATCTCAGAAGGTCTCCTACACCAAGAATTTTATCTCCAGTTCCAGAAGGAATGAGACCTTGAGACTTGAAATGGGGCTATCTGGGTAGATGCGTTTGAGAACCTAAACTTCTAGATTCCCCTGACCTTATGAGTTTACAGAAGTGGCCTACTTCCCCATAGTAGAAGAGAGCACACACACCCACTCTGACTTGAGATCTTACAGAGGTCTCATATGAGCCAGAGACATTATAAAACAATGCTTGCTCCCTCAGTATCTCCTGGTATCTACACCCATAACAAGGACCAGATTCCAGCAAAGCCTAATTAGGGAAGCACTATGTATTCTAAGGGAGAAGAGAGACTCTGTATTGAAGTTGTTACAAGATCTGGTTAATATGTTCTGAAAGGAGCAGGATGAGTATGGGATGGGATCTTGGGGGTTCTAGATCAAGGGGTCAGAAGATGGGGTTGAATAAGAAATAATTTGTCAATACATTGCTAAAATGTAGGATTTAACATCATGGCAAGGACTACTAGAGATGGCGCCAATACTTCTAGGAAAGCCCTTGAAAGATTAGAGAAAATAATGACTCATACAAATGAAGCAGAAATTCCAGAAAATACTGTGGCAGATAGTGAAGGAAGGGCTCAAAAGACACAGAAAATAGAGCATACTAGAATGGAAATACTCTCCCAGCTCAAAAACTCACCAGACAACTATGTTCTTTGGAATGGTCCAGAGGATACTCATTTATTACAGCAATAATGATTGTGACGATGAGGGAGACACTGGCATTGTTGAGAAGATGAATTATGGGGATTATCTGTAGGTTAGGGTAAAAAGAGGAGATGCCTTTATACAACTAAGCTCCCTGATAGTAATGAGGATAACAGGATCCTGAAAATAACAGGGTTCTGGTGGAGGCATGAACTATCTGAAACAAGGTGCATGCAATTATTGCATTAAATGACAAGATTGATGTAGTAGTCAGGGGCTGATCAGCAGGGAGTTATGGAATTAGTTAATGAAATGCAGTAGCCCTAGAAATATGGGCAAGAAACATAGGTAGACAACATATGTATTGCCTAAGGATTCAAGGCTGTATGTGTGATCAGGATCCTGAGAGTAGAAGCCCCAACAAAAATCATGATTTTTTGTCAGACCCATAACATGTGGAATACCACAGTAAGCATATTCAGTAGTAACTTCTTCAATCTTTCCCCAAAAAGACCTATGGCTATGTGCTCAGGTAATCACGTAAATTAAGTCTAAATTGACACTGATATCTAGGGACCCAAGCACCACTATGGACCCCTGTTAGAATCACACTATAGGGGGCTAGGTGATAAATGGAATTCTGGTCCATATCAGGATCACTGTGGGTCCACTGGGTCCACAGACTCATCCAGTGGTAAGTAACCCAGTCCTTGAAATGTATAATTGGAACAAACATACTTAATTATTAGAACAACCTGCATGTTGGTTACTTGATCTGTGTAAGAACTGTTATAGGAAAGACAAACGAAAACTTCTGAAACTGTGCCCCTTCCCCAATAGAAAGCCAAAAACAATACTACATTCCAAGGGAAATGGCAGAGACTAGTGCCACCCTCAAAAACTTAAAGAATGCAAGAATTGTGGTTCCTTTCATATCACAATTTAATTCACTATTTTGGCTCTTAAAAAAACAAAGACAAAAACCAACCAGATGGATCATGACAGATAACCATGGGTTATTGCAAATTTGACTCAGTATACTCCTGGTTGCACCACTGTGCCACATGTCTTTTTTTTTTTTTTTTTTTTTGGTTAGGAAGATTCCCCTGAGCTAACATCTGTGTCAGTCTTCCTCTATTTTGTATGTGGGTCACGGCTGCAGCATAGCTGATGAGTGGAGTAGGTCTGCACCCGGGATCTGAACATGTGAACCTGGGCCACCAAAGTGGAGCACGTGGAACTTTAACCACTTGGCCACAGAGCCGGCCCCCACGTCATTTTTTACTAGAGCAGATGAACATAGACCTGGCTGTGGTATGTGGCCATTGACTTTGCAGCTACATTCTTTTCCATCCCCATCAGCAAAGAGGTTCAGAAGCAGATCATTTTCATGTGAGATAACAGTCTACATTTTCAACCTTGACCCAGAGCTATGTTAACTTTCCCTCCCTCTGACGTAATACAGTCGAAAGTGACCTAGACCATCTGGACATCTGGCAGAATATCACACAGGTCCACTGAAGAGATGACATCATGCTAATCAAACCAGGTGGGAAAAAACTGGCAAGTACATTGGAGGCCTTGGTAAGACATAGGTGCCCCAGAGGAGACAAACCCTGCTAAGATTCAGGGACTTTTCACATCAGTAAATGTTTTTTTTTTTTTTCCCGAGATGTAAGTTTAAAACCTGATTCAACCATTTACTAGCTCAGCCTTATTAATCTTTCTTTTCTTATTTAAAAATGGGAGTATTAATATCTTCTTTTCATTATTCTTCAGTGTTTTTATTGAAGTACAATTGACATATGATATCATATTAGTTTCAGGTGTGTATCATAGTGATTCAATATTTATATACATTACAAAATAATCATGTCAGTGAAGTTTTTAGGGTTCCAGAAAACTGGAAAATGGCAAAACATTTTCTCTGAAGTTGAAGATAAATGATTACTTCTCCAAACTCCTGCAATTTAGAAGCAGCACACTAATTGGTAGGACTTTTTGGATTCTGAAGGCAGCAAATTTAACAATTTGGAATATTATTTCAACCCATTTGCTAGGTGACATAAGAGCCTGCTGGTATTGAGAGGACTCTAGAGCAGGAAAGGCATCAGCAGCAGGTCTACACTGAAGTTCAAACAGCCCTGCCACTTGGAACATATTACCTAGAAGACCCCACTTACTAGACGCCATCAGTCACACAAAAAGATGTCATATAAAGTTCATATCCAACCCTTATAGAAGAATCACAATCATGTGTTCTGTGAAACCCACCAGGTCATAAGACTGATGAGCCTTTGTAAGACAGAACAGATAAATCAGGGATCAGGCAAAAACAGGGCCAGAGGCATAAGTAAGGTGTGGCAAGAGAAATAAACAATGTAAGAATATACACAAACTCATGGGCAGTGGTTTAGCTGATTTGTCAAAGGGCTATAAAAGAGACAAATTATAAGACTGGGCACAAGGAGTTTTGAGCAAGCGGCATGTGACTGGAGAAGAAGATAGAAGAAGGAATGAGGTATGAAGAGTTTTGTACCATTTGTTAATCCTTACCAGATAGCACCTATCATGAAAGGGACCCTAAACAATCAAGTTGATGAAATTCCATGGCCAGTTTACATCAGCCAGTCCCTGTAATCAGCCACCCCTGTGCTGGCACAAAAGGTATATGAACAAGTAACAATGGTAGCAAGGATAGAGGGTATGCACAGGCCCAACAGTATGGGCTTCCACTGAACAAGTTTTATCCAGCTACTGCCACTTCTGAATGTCCAACCTGCCAGCAACAGAGACCAAAGCTGAGCCTCCATACAGCCCCATCCTCTAAGACCATCCAACCATCTACTTTGTGGCAAGTTAACTACCTTGAAAGGTAAATAAAGTCATTTTGCCTTGTATTGATAAATATTTCTTGTTATGTGTTCACCTTTTCTCCTAAGAGGGCCACAGTTAACATTATTTTTGAGGTCTTACATAGTATTTGATCCACCAACATGAGATTCCATATAATATTGCTTTAGAATAAAGAAACTATTTTAAGTAAAAGTGGTGTGTAAATGAAAACACAGCTGTGAGATCCACTTGTTCTATTGTACATTATACCACCCCAAATTTGTCAGCTTAACAGCTTGGTATATTGTCTCCTTAAAAACACAGCTAAGCACTATTCACAATAGCCAAGACATGGAAACAACCTAAGCTTCCATCGACGGATGAATGGATACAGAAAATGTGGTGTATATACATATGTATAAGATGGAATATTATTCAGCCATAAAAAAGAAGGGAATCCTGCCATTTATGACAACATGGATGGACCTTGAGGACATTAAAGTGAAATAAGTCAGTGAAATAAGTCAGACAGAGAAAGACAAATATGTATGACATCACTTATATGTGGAATCTAAAAACATCAAACTCAGAAACAGACAGTAAAATGGTGGTTTCCAGGGGTTACGAGGTGGTGAAAATGGGGAGATGTTGGTCAAAGGGTAGAAGCTTCCAGTTATAAGACTGGGGAATCTGATATACAGTAATGATGACTCTAATTAACAATACTGTATTATATACTTGAAAGTTACTATGAGAGTAGAGCTTTAATGTTCTCACCATAACAACAAAAACAAAATGGTAATTACATAAGGTGAAGGATTTGTTAACCAAAGTTATTGCGGTAATAAGCATTTCAGAATATATATGTGTATCAAATCATCACATTGTGTGCCTTAAACTTACACAATGTTATATATCAATTATATCTCAATAAAGCCACGAAAACATACACAAACACACATACACAGTTAAGGCTCCCGCTTAGAGAGGATACCCTGAGAAGATATGATGTCATCTTCCAGGTTGTGGTATACAACTTAAATTAGTGACCACTGTATGGTGCTGTGTCTCCAGCAGGTAAAATATATAAGTCTAGAAGCCAAGTAGAAGCAGAAGTGGCACTGTTTACATCATTTCCAATAATCCACTTGGGAAATTTTTGCATCCCATGGTTGTGAGTGTAAACTCTGCATGTCCAGATGTCTTCATACATGGGACACAAAAAGAGTTCCATCGAACCTTATGCTATGGCTGCCACCCAGTTACTTTGTGCTCCTTGCTCTAGGAGACCAACAGACAAGAAGATGAGTCACCATCCTAGCAGGGGTAATTGATGCTGATAACGAGGAGGAGGTCTTTGGGGGTGCTCCCAGGTTCAGTTTTAATGTTAAAGGCAAAAATATAGAACCACAATATAAAAAGGACTTAGTCACCAGGGGCTCAGATGTTTCATGGTTACAGGTCTGGCCTACCCCTACAGGTAAGTCACTTTGACCAGCAGACATGTTAGCCAAGAGTGAGGGCAATATAGAATGGATTCTGGAAGTGGGTATGATGATTATTATGGACTCTAGATTAACTGCTTCATTGAGGGCTGTAAATCATCCTACTAACCCTTCTTTTTTAGTTTTCCTTGGAAACTTAACCAACCATAATCTTGAAGAAGCACTTCCAAAATGGGGTGACTTTACCATAAAAAATAAGCAGATCTGAGCAATGCAAAGGGAGGACTATAGTGGATAGTATGGTACACTGCCCAGATGCCTCATCAGGGCCAAAGAACTCGCTCATAGAGAGTGGGAATGTCAGCTGCTGACAGTTTTAGCTCTACTCCAAACTGGGAATTGCCCTCTGCCACAGGGAATTCCCTGACCCAAAGTTATGTTTCCTTTTGAGGAAGGCTATGACCAAGGACCGCATAGTACAGGGATACAATCCCTCCTCCCTACTTTGCCACATTTTGGTATAATCTCAAGGACCATCCCAGGTCAACATTTTCTGTAATATCATTTAAGGCCTCAGTGATGATTACACTGCAGATCAGATTGTCCCTCTACCTAATCCTCACTTCCTCACTCTCCAGTAAACATTCTGCACGTGCCTCTTCTTCTCAGAATGTTTCCTGGGAACCTAACCTAAGACAACATAGCATGAGTTTCTTTCTATGCTGGTAGACAAATATCGGTCTCATTAAAATGCCTGCATATTATTCTATTGTATTTATAATTTATAATGGCATAATTTACTTAGCTAGTGAGTTAGGTAATTCTTAAGGCAACCTACCTCATGATGACACCAAGTGTAGATCATAACAGAAACCAGTGAGCCAAAAGTTTAGCATCTCTGTTAATCATTTCCTATGACTTACTGTCATTCACAATGCTTATGGTTTATTTAGGATAACTGACTCTAAAAAAAAAGCTGGCTTTATGTTTTGCTGACGGGATTACATGGGAAAATCACTGATCCCATGTGGTAATGTATTTCTTTGATGTTACATTATTATATTGATTGACAGCTGATGGTAAGTGTGTGTGAGTGAATGCATGAGTAAGAATACAGCAGAACTTGTGGCCTGGAGATGAAAATGTAAAATGGTAAAGTCATTTTAAAGAACTAAGTTAGGGTAGTAAAAATAAAATGCAGGTTGCAAGCAGCAAGGATTTTTATTTAAAATCTGTACTTTAGTTATTTTCCCACTCCTGAAAGGTTAGTGATGTCTGGGTTTTAATTAAAAGTATTAGGGAGATGCAATCCATCTTTGGAGGTCTTTACTGCTGCTTAAAACTTTCTTATGCCCTGTTATCCATACTCAAATTTTTTATGACCATCTATATATTGAAAACTCTCAACTTTCATCTCCAGTTCAAGAACCACATATACAATTGTCTCTTCAACATCTCCATTTAGACAGATCAATATAGGAATATTTTTGCAGATCATATATCTGATAAGGCTTTAATATCTAGAACATATAGAGAGCTTCTAAAACTCAACAACAAAAAAACAAACCAATTGAAAAATGGCCAAAGACTTGAATAGATGTCTCTCCAAAAAAGATATACAAATGGCCAATAAGCACATAAAAAGATACTTATCACTAATCATTAGGAAAATACAAATCAAAACTACAATGAGATACCACATCACATGCATTTGATGGCTACTCTCAAAAAACAGAAAATACATGTTGGTGAGGATGTAGAGAAATTGGAATCCTTGTGCATTGTTGATGGGAATGTAAAATGGTGCAGCCACTGTGGAAAACAGTATGGTGATTCCTCAAAAAGCTAAAGACAAAATTACCATATGATCCAGCAATCCCACTTCTGGGTATATACTCAAAAGAATTAAAAGCAGGGTCTTGAAGTGATATTCACACACCCATGTTTATAGCAGCATTATTCACAATAGCTAAAATGGAAGCAACCCAAGTGTCTATCATTGGATGAAGGGTTAAGAAAATGTAGTATATATATACAATGGAATATTATTCAGCCTTAAAAAGAATGGAAATTCTGACATATGCTAAAACATGAGTGAAACTTGAGAACATTATGCTAAGTGAAATAAGCCAGTCACAGAACGACAAATACTGACTGTATGATTCCCCTTACATGAGGTACTTAAAGTAGTCAAAATAACAGAGACAGAAAGTAGAATGGTGGTTGCCAGGAGCTAGGGGGAGGGAGGGATAAGGAGTTATTGTTTAATGGATATGGAGTTTCAGTTTTGCAGGATGAAAAGAGTTATAAATATGGATGGTAGTGATGATTGTACAATATTATGAATGTATTTAATATCACTGAACTGTATACCTAAAAATGGTTAAGATGGTAAATTTTATGTTATGTGTATTTTATCAGAATAAGAAAATTGGGGAAAAAAATCAAATGCAAGAAGAAATATACCAATATTTTATAATCACCATTTGTCTCTTCCCTGCCCTCAATTTGGTCCTCTTCTATATCTTTGATCTCTGAATGACATCACTATGCATCTACCTACTCAGATGAGAAGCCCAATATTCCTCCTTGAATTTTCCTTTTTTCTCACCTCTCATATCTTAAATATTACAATTTTTTAAATTACACATTCTTGTCTCTCTGGAACACCTTCCATCTCTCCCCACTGATGCAATTTACGTGAAGTCATCAGACTATTAGTGTGCTGGGACTCAGTGCAGTATTAATGAATTGCTACATCATAAAATTAAACATGAGTCCTTTTCAAGCTCCTTAGGAAATATCTTCCAGAATAATTTGGGGCAACCACTCATTTTTGCATGGAAACAAGCCATACTACACAAACTAAATAACCATTTGAAATATGACATGTGATTCTTAGTTGAAATTGTTTATTTGAATTATGGCTCAAAAGAGGATTGGAGAAAAAGACAAAAAACAATGAAGAGTGACCTTTGATCTTTTTATCTTTTAAAAAATTTAATGTTTCTATATATATTTTTATAGATATAAAACTACTTTTATAGAGGTGATTGCTACCTCAAGTATCTTTCAGGAATGATAGGCTATAAAATAAATACCTCATGAAAGAGATTTGGTCAAAGATGTACATGAAATCACAGACACATTATCTCTAAAGAACCCCACCACGGAAGAGGAAAGTATGAGTGGCATGTGTGGCAACAGTTTTGGTGTATGTAATAATAATGACAACAAATTCTGGAAAAAATATTTATCCTTCTCAAAATTCACTTTTTAGAGGCTTTCTGTTTTCATATTTTAAAATTTGAATGACTCTTTTTCAATTGTTGATTTATGTGATGTTTTTGTAAATATATTATTTATTCTAGACTTCCAGCCGCCCATGTGACACACATGTTTTTAGATTTAAGATGTTGCCTGACATTTTTTTAATTTGTGAAAAGAAAAACAAGAACTGGATTTAACCTCTGCTTCAACAATCTTTGGATGTACCGCCTTGGAAATGTAGATAATGCATTGCACTTCTCCGAGCCTTGGTTTCCAACTATGTAGTTGGAACAATAAGAATGCTAATACCTACTTCAAACTGGTTGTTATGAGGGTAAAAATATAAAAGTCACCTCATAGTCCTTACCAATTAGGCACTCAATAAATAGTAGCTCTTAATAGCATTAATATTGAGATTTTGTTATTGAGCCTTTGCTTACAATTACAGGTAAAATTACCCTGTTTAATTTTGCAGAGCCAACTAAATATGATTTATAGGAATAAAATGAGATACAGTGATTTGTAGGGTCATAATAAGGTTATTTTATCAGAGGGAGGGAGTGGGACCTGAATTCTAACCTATTGCAACGAAGTGGGGGGAATTCAAATGCAACAGTTCATGGCAGATGAACTGTTAGATGAAGTTTGAATCTGAGATGTTGAAATTGAACAGAACCATAGAGACAACATAAACCATCCTTCTCATTTTCCAGACTGTAAGGATTGAGCCTAGAGAAGTTTACCGATTTCACACAACTACACAGCAGATTAGCTAAAGAGAAAGTAGAAAGTACATTTTTTTAACTCCCAGCCCAATGCTCTTTCAAGTACTGCATCATGCAAATGAAGAGAAAATTAATTCCTAAGTCATTTGCTTATCTTACATTCAGAGTACTTTGGATAGAAAAATGTCTAGATTATTTTGGAAACATCCTCACAGATATAAATAGTTGGCTATGCTTCCAAACATCTTGGAGAAAGTTAAATGTTGGTTAAATTTCTGGGAAAAAACTTCATTTAATCTATTTATTAGTAAGGTATGTGGGAGGAACACATAAGCCCTGTCCGACATGCTACTTCAGTGAACATAGTTACTCCATAATATAGGTTCTGTTTTTGTGCTTGGTGTAAAAAGCTATGTAACCATGAACTTTGCCCTCTAGAGCACATGGTTTAATAAGGAGAAAATCCATAAATAGATTAATGCAATTCAACAAAGTAAGTGCTGAAATATGGGTATGCATAAGATGTTATCAGAGTATATAGCAGCAATATTTACTTGTGGTCAAGTTATCACTTATTACGTAGACTTTCAGGTCAAGAAATTAGTAGAAAAAACAGCCAGATGTCTATACAGATAACAGTAAAACTACCATCACCTTAACTTGTTTCTACCAGCAGAAAAGGCTATTGGGAAGTAGTACTCTGTTCTCAGAAAAACAAAAATGTGTTGATATTATTACCATAACCTTTCATTATTTCTCTATACTCTTTTGAGAAAACAGAGTGAGAATTTGTTTTCTAAACTTCCAGCTAATATGATTTATATTTCTACCTTCAGAAAGCACACACAACTTCAATCAAAAAGGCTATTTTCCACACTTTCCCTCGTTCAAAATATGAAAAGAAATTCCAAGCAGGAACAAAAAAGAAAGTCAGGCAGCTGTTTGGGCTATTACTGAATAATTATGATGCTCATCACTATTGTTTCCTTTTAATGTTAATTTAAAATATGCCAGGCACTGTAAAGCACTGGTAAATACAGCATTTTAAGGAAACTTTGGACTGAAATACACAATATTTTATTTGAAAGAAACAAAAGGAAAGCAACCAGATGCCACAATGCCTAATTTCCTCTTGTGTTTTGGGGGGAAGCAGTAGTCCATTATTCTGAAGGAGAAAAAATAGTGAATAGGAGTTCTGGAGCCATACTGAATCAGTTATATCTCACAAAATTGCTACAACAAGCAAATTTAATTATTTGTTCCCAAATAACGTTGTTCTCATCTTAGCCTTCTTATAGGGTTTCATGCTCTTTATGAATCTCTAATGTTATTATGGAAAAATGGCAGTTAATTACACCATATAATAGCTAATAATATTATCTCCCTTATTATCTTTTAGGTCAATAACATGTAATAAAACATTAACATTCACTCGAATGAAAAGAGATTTTATATGAGTATTTAAAAACCTGTGTTTTTTAATATTTTATCTTAATTGAAGGCTTTTAGAATCCATTAAAATATTAGAGAAACTACACCAAAATCAGCATATGAGGGTCTAAGCTCTTGAATCTAAATATTTTTGCAAAGAAATTCATTTTATTTATCTTACACTATCAACTCTCACCATGTACATTCTTTATAAAAAGTCTTGATGAAGGAATTAAATGTAAAGAAAAAAACAATTAAAGAAGATTTCCACCAGAAAAAAGCTGGTGATGTTTTCACAATGACATGTTTTCACAAAAATGGGCATAGCTAGACCTTGTATAATCAGGATGGAGGGAAGTTTGTGCAAAAAGGAATAAATTTTAAATTCAAATGGGAAAAAAAATAAGAATGTAGAAATGTTTGCAAATTGAGTTCTGCTTTGAAATTAAGATTGGAATAAAGAGGAAACTAATACTTTTTCTTAGAGAATTCATTCATTAATTCAACAATATTTCTGAAGCACCTATAGGTGCTACACACCATTCCGATCTATGGAGGTATAGGAAAGAACAAAAACAAAATCCCTGTATTATGGACTTCTTATTAGAATTGGCAGAAAGAGACAATAAACAAATTCAGATCAATCCAATACATCAGGGAAGAAAAATAAAGCAAAGTCCAAGAATCAAGAGTGTGGCCAGGAGTTGTGTATATGTAATTTTTGACAGTGTGGTCTGCAAAAGTCGCTCTAAACAGATACTTGAATGAAGTGAGGAGGTGAAGCTTATTGATTTACAGGGCAAATGAAGATTAAGAACTTCCGCTTATGGAAACCAAAGGAATATAGAAGTATATACGTAATTATTTTCAAATGAGAAATACAAATAAGAGACAATTTCAGTATTTGTTAAGAAATGGAAATACTCATATATCTAATACAGATTTAAAAATTATGTTGTGGAGGAAAATTAGATTGTGGATAAAACAAATTTTTATAGAAGTAATAGTAGAACTAAAGTACATATAGATACATAAAAGTAATGTCAAAATTAAATAAAAATTAGATTTCTAGATATATATAAACATATGTATATAAATTTATACATAAATAAAAATAAGGGAATAAATATAATATATAGAAATAGAAATAAGAAGCACGATTTTGTGCTTTCATAACCAATGATTATCTTCCTAATAGGCATGAAGATTTATTCTTGAAGGGTGCATGTGCTGATTTGTTTTCAGACCAATTTTCCCCCATCCTCTCGGCAAATTTTAAAATATATGTTATTTTTTCATCTTTAAAAAAACATGCAGTGTGAGGTTGAGAGACAGAGAAGCATGTTCTCAGCAGCTGTGCAATGCTGGCATGTTGTGAATATTCAACAAATATTAAGTGACATTGAAATATGAATTGAGGGATAATGAATCACTTTAGGGAATTATCCTGCCAAAATGTTTTGGAAGATCCATGAAATGTTTGACAAATCCAAAGGATCCCAAGATTTGCTTTTGCTGAGATTTATTTATTTATTTATTTGGGGGGATGGGAGATAGGTTCTGATTTTTCATCTGGCTCGTTATGTCCTTCTGTTAGAGAGTAATTCACGTTCAAATCATATTACTTTAACTTTTGTTAAGCAATTGATTTCTTAGTGGTTATATAATTGGCAAAACAGAACATCTAGAAAAATTGCCTCTTTTTATTAAGTACAGAAATAAAACTGATTAAGCAAAAACTTAATTACAGTAATGGGATTGACCCTAAGGTGAGGAATGAGCACCAGGACAGGACACAAATGTTGCATTTTCAGAGTTTATAACTCACAACATTATCTCATTTAGCAGATACTTGAATAAGGGAGAAAAATCCACAGCTTATAAAATTTTTTTGCCTCTATTTCCTTCTGATTACATTCAAATTAACAGTTATGATCTTTGCCTAAGACCTATATGGTAATTTTAACATAATGATTTCAAAATTATCTCACTATAAATACCAAAAAATTTTGGCCCATATCTTGCCACTTTAACATCCCCTGGCACATTTGTTCTGCGTATATCCATCACTATAGTTACGTAAACCTCCTTGCAATGCTTGTAATAACGGCAAGTATAAGGATTAGTCAGAATTCTTAAGAGTTGCAAATTACAAAAGCCAGCTTAAGGAAAAAGAGGGGATTTCTCATTAGGATACAGCAATCGCTAATAGTAGTTAAAGAAAAAATAATGCAGCCAGACGTCAGGTAGGACTGGAAGAAGCATTAGAAGCTTATTGGCCCCTGGGACCATTCTCTCACCATTTCTTGATTCTGCTTCTCCCTGTGCATTTACTTTATTTCTCTTTTTTGTCAAACTGCTTTTTTTTTTCTTCTACTCAGTTCACATGATAGCAGAAAAAGAACAGAGACACAACTATATATGGTAGAATTCAAGTCATATTGGAGAGATGGGCTCTCTTGACCCTAATTCGTAATTCTCAAGGAAGTGCCTTGGGCCCAGACCAGGCAGAGTGTCCAATCATTTCTCAATTAACTCTGGCCAAGGACTCAAGGTGCCACGGTATAAATATGGCTGCTAGGTGCTAATAGTATGGGTAGGAGGAGGTCTGAAGCAGGTGGGAGTAATTAAGTGGTTCATTATGAGCTAGGAGATACCCAAAGGAGTCTGCTATATTATGTAAGTGAAGTTTTGTCTAAAAGTCTCCTTCTTAAGTACTTTACTCTTCATATTCACTGTAATTTTTAGGATAACATCTTTTCACGATTCAAAATCCAATTTCCAGCTCATCTCTTAAGTCCTCATGTTAATGGAGAAATGATCATCTAACAAAGTGAGCCTCCAGAAAAAAATACCCACTAACAGGAAAAATTACAGTCATAACTACCTGAGGTTCCTGGAAACTAAAGTATGATAGGCAGATTTTGGAGCAGAGCCAAAACATGGGGAAAGCAATCAGACAGATTGAGTTTCTTTTTTTTTTGTATTTTGTCCTGAGGCCAGCCTCAGCCGCAGTGGCAGTGGTGTAGGGATGGTTCAAACACTGATAGAAAGCCTGAGGGCTTACTGGCTGAAGGAAATTGGACAAGAAGCACAGGGCAACTAGAGTTACCAGACAGTGAGAGGAGACTCAGAAAGGAGAGAGCCAGAGAAAGAGGATCCCAATTTCTGTGCTTAAACTCAGCCCAAGTCTCTGGCTGACCACTAAACCACATGTGAATGGGACAAGTGGAAAGCAGCTCACAGCTATGGTTTAAGGAACCAATCTGAGGTTGAAGCAGCCGCCCACCACAGACATGCCTGTTTGCACTTTGAGTCTAACCAAGCTAATTGCCTGCTAAAACAAAATCATCAACACTTTTTGAAGCAATGTAACAGAATCCAGATTCTCCACAACCTAATATTCAGAATGTCCAGGATACAGTCCAATATTATTCACATATAAATAGCCAGGGAAATATGATCCAGTCTCAAGGGAAAAGACTATAAACAGATGCCAACCCTGAGGTTAGCAGATGTTGGAATTATTAGACAAGTATTTTAAAGAAACAGTTATAATTATGCTCAGTGACATAAAGAAAATTAGACTTGTAGTGAATGAAAACATAAGGTATCTCTACAAATATTGAAAATTGGAAATTTTACAATGCAAAATGTTAATACTTGAAATAAAAAGCCCACTGGATATGCTTAAGATAAATAGAAATAAAAGGGTCAGTAAATTTGAAAACATATTAATAGACTGCATCCAACGTGAAGAAATACATCCTCCACAACATACTTATTAATTTCAAAGGAAAGAAAGAGTAACTTTATGGTGCAGAAAATGGCAGACACCACCTTAACCAAGTGATAGAGTTAACATCACTAGTAATGAGACACAGTGACAACTTCTACCTCCTAATATGGTATGCTGAGAAGAATACAGCATCATTTCTATGGTTTTCTTTCTGAAAATGAATAATTTAAATTTAATCATGAGGAAACATCAAACAAACCAAAACTGAGAGGTTGTCTACAAAACAACTGGCCAGTACTTTTCAAATGTGTCAAGGACATGAATGACAAGAAAGATTGAGGGCTGTTCCAGAAAAAGAGAGACTGAGGAGACATGACAACTAACTGCAATGTGTGACCCTGGATTGCATCATGGTCCAGAAAGAGGACATTAGTAGGGCAATTGATGAAATTTGAATAAAGTCTATAAATCACTTACTAGTACTGAACCCATGTTAGTACCATGATTTTAGTAATTGTAGGTGGTCATGTGTGTATTGTTAAGAAATCTGTTTTCTCCAAATTTATAATATCAATGCAATTCCAATTAAAACTCCAGCACGTTTTTGCAGAAATTGACAAGCTGATTCTAAAATTTTTATGGAAACGCAAATGAAGAAGAATAGCCAAAGCAATTTTTTAAAAGAGGGAAAAAATTGGAGAACTTAAATGTTCTGATTTCATGACTTACTACAAATATACAGTAATCGAGAGAATGTAGTATTGCAGAAAAAAACAGACATATTGATAAATGGAAGAGAAGATTCCAGAAATAGATCCAAACATAACTGGCCAAATGATTTTCAAAAAAAGTATAGAGACAGCCCTGATGGCCTAGTGGTTAAAGTTCAGAACTCGTACCACTTTGGCAGCCCGGGTTCGGTTCCTGGTGGGGAACCACACCATTTGTATGTCAGTTGCCATGCTGTGGCAGTGGTTCACATAGAAGAACTAGAAGGACTTACAACTAGGATATACAAGCATGCACTGGGGCTTTAGGGAGGGGGGAAAAAAAAAACAGAGGGAAGAATGGCAACAGATGTTAGCTCAGGGTGAATCTTTCCCTGCAAATAAATAAATAAATAAATAAATAAATAAAATAAAGGCCTTTCAATGAGAGAATGATAA
The DNA here is from genome assembly GCF_020826845.1 of Diceros bicornis minor. Classification (NCBI taxonomy): domain Eukaryota; kingdom Metazoa; phylum Chordata; class Mammalia; order Perissodactyla; family Rhinocerotidae; genus Diceros; species Diceros bicornis. Next base: position 19,057,576 of record NC_080766.1, read on the forward strand.
GTCTTTTCCAAAATAATGTTGCAACACTGGATATTTATATGGGGAAAAAAGTGAACATTGGTCCTTACCTAAGAGTATATACAACACTTAATTCAAAAGAATTTTTAGACCTAAGTATCAAAACTAGAAAATTCCTAAAAGAAATAAGGAAAGATAGTCTTTGAGACCTTTAGATAGGTAAATATACCTTCAAATGCAAAATGAAATGTAAAATGCTTGAATCACTTTTTAAAAAATGATAAATTAGGGGCCAGCCCAGTAGTGTAGTGGTTAAGTGCACGTGCTCCGCTTTGGCGGCCCGGGTTTGCAGGTTCGGATCCCGGGTGTGCACCGTTGCACTGCTTGTCAAGCCATGCTGTGGCCATGTCCCATATAAAGTTGAAGAAGATGGGAATGGATGTTAGCCCAGGGGCAATCTTCCTCAGCAAAAAGAGGAGGATTGGCATCGGATGTTAGCTCAGGGCTAATCTTCCTCACAAATAAATAAATAAATAAATAATAAAATTGATAAATTAAATTTTATCAAAATTAAAACATGAAGCTCCAAAATGGGCATCAAGTATATGTTTACATAACCAGGGAGCTGCCCCACCTTTCTTAGTAATTCTTTCCAACTTCGAAGCCCAGTTTTCTAAAAACTCAATTTGGTAGATGCTGCCAAAGCAATTTTTGCTTGTTACTGACGAGAAGCAATGTTTCTTGAGCTAGGTTTACCTGTGCATTATGATGCTTTACATTGACAACTTCTTTCCAAGCTTAATATTTAGAAAGGATTCATTCTATTCAATACACATAACATTCTCACTAAGGTTAAACATATGGGAGTCATTTGCACTGAACATACAGAGACTGGAAGGAGATGAGGAAGGATAGATTTTCTAATTCCTTTTATTTGATCACTTAGCATGACCAGTGTGCCTGCCTTGTGTTACAGATGAGAGTTCAAAAGTGACAACTAGAAAACACGTTCATAAAAGGGGAGAAGGTAGTTTTCCTCACTGGAAAACCTAGGAATGCAGCAGTAAATGATCTCACGATGGTCTAAGTTAATATTAAGAGAGTAAAAACCTGAATTAGGTCTTTACACAGCTGGCACATACTCTTGAGAGAAAATTTCTAGCAAATGGCAACATGTTGAACAGAATTCCCCATTACATCTCTGACAGTCTCAAGGTATTTTTCAATTATTTGGCTCAACAGCAACTCACAAAGCCTTTTGCACAAGCAATTTTTCAAAGCCTTGTAATTCTTGTAGATGTGTATATAATTCCCATTTTTGACTCTCTTTATGTTAAGACACCAGAACACGGGAGTTTCTGTTTTTAAATAAACATAATTTTAATGTCACAGAATCCTGCTGAGTATTTCTTATAGGTTTTTTTCCCCCTTGCTTAAAAGCTTTACACTATTTTCATAAGAGCAAACCTATTCCAACATTAAAAGGTTCCAATTAGATATGAAACTCCAAACCCATGAATTTTGAGAGGGTTCTGAACTTGCCAAAACAATTTCTCGTCAGACTTGATACTTGGATTACACACTCCCACTGCATATTTAAAAGCCTTTACTATAAAGGTTTCCTATAACAAAAGGGAGATGAAAAGATACTGTAATTATTCACGGAACATATTCAAGCCATCATGGCTGATGAAATACGATATCTACGACATTCCTCCACTGTAAATAAAGCAGTGATTCAGAAGAGTGCTATTAGTTACAGAAAACCCATTCTTATCCTTATTAACACATAAAACAATAGCTTTCATCTCAGAGTACTCCCCTTCTCAGTCTAAAACAGACTGAATCTAAACTCTTTGGGATTAAAGTCGAAGTTGCAGGTCGGTTTCAGCTTTTCATACCTTGAACTCAAGGCGAAATTTTGGGTGCCTTTCCTCTAATGACATGCCCAAGGCAATATCCTTCCCACCTGGAAAATAAAAGCCAATATTCGAGCAGCCCGATGCTCTTCAGTAGGTGAATCTGGACTGAGAAACTGGGTTAGAGGAAGGCTGGTTCCTCAGTGAGGACTCTGAGGTGTAGATGGCTCTCACTGCCTGCGGTGTAGCGGAAAACCACATCAGCTCAGAACTGGGTACCGAAGACCGAAATTAGAGTGAAGCACACATGAGCCCTAAACGCAGCTTGCAGGCTGCAGAGTGAGTGTTACCCTTGCATTCATTCTGAGAAGCTCTCCTTGAGACTGCATGTAAACGTATTCTGATAACAACAGAAATGCTGGGAAATGGACACACTCTTGATTAGAGGACTTTCACTGCTCTCTGTGTGATGCTTTCCAGAGTATCTGTCTTTGTCCCTGGCAATCCTTTAGAAAAGGAGTCATGCACACATTGCTTCTCTTGGTTTAATAAGGCCTCTAAACTGCCAGTGCAATTATTAAGGCTTTCAAAAGTGGCATGAGCAGCTTCAGCGCCTAGAGATCTTCCTTCTGATTTTATTACAGTGAAACTAATGTAAAGAAGTAGGGGGAAGATGGCAAGTTGACACACATGCCATTTCTCGTATGCCATCAGAATCTGCTGCTACATGATTTTTCTTGCAACTGATGGTGTTATTAGTCATGACCTCGTCATACTTAGAAAACCTACATCCATTTTAGCCTCTTGCTGAAAGCACACAGAACTGCTGAAGATAAAATTTCCAGGAATATATTAAAACAAAACTGCTAACTCAGCCAAATTTTCTGCACACTTGGAAAGCCTGTAAAACAGCAGGCCAACGTTAATACGCAGAGAGAGACGATAATATAACCAAGTGGAAGCTGCTGTTTAAACGTCAAGGTTTTGAAAATTAGGGAAATGTTTACATGAGCGCCAATTATCTTTTAGTGGCCACAAGGAGTTGTTTAAACTTACCTTCAGGTTATTTTTAACTTTGAAAATTGAGATCACAATTTGCTGAAAAATAATATATTTTACTTTTTCTCTAAGTCGAAGAAATCATTTGGTAAATAAGGGTAGGATTTCTGAGAAACTGCTATGTGTTCCAGTTTTAGAAAAAAATCTATTGCAAATATTCCCCCAAACTGAGAAATATTGTATGTACATATAAAGGAGTAGACAACATGCAACGATTACTGATATCAACAAGTAATTTGCAGATTGTCCGATATCTTCATGTCTTGTTCTAGGCACTGATTATATTAAATTATTTCTGTCTGCTCTTTGCCCATTTCCAGTATCCTCATAGCTCAGAAATATCTTACTCAGTTATCCCCACACAAGATAAGGGATCCAGCTCTTAGGTTTTCATCGCTATCACAGTTACAACTGTTGGTTGTAGGTTCCTCACATAAACTCACCGTGTTTTATTCACCTGATACGGTTCTTGGCAAATAGTGGTCACAGAAAAAGTGTTTATTTAACAGAACCAGAAACTACATTCCTCACACAATTTATATTGATATTTAGTCTGAAAAAAAATTTTAAATGCAAAATATATTCAATTATTCTGTAGATAAAAAAATATTATCAGTCTAAGACCTGTTGTGACTAGCACAGCACATTGAACCACCTTTATTTCTATCTTGTACCTCTCTTGAACGTTGTGGCAGGTTTTGTGAATGTATATGAATTGCTCAACTAGTTTGAAATGAGTAACTCTCTCATATATGTTTTTTTTCTGTAAAAACCCAAACCAGGGCTAGATACTAATTCTGTTGAGCTGAACTAAAATCAAATTGAGGAATTTTGGGTTTCCTTTATGAGAGATGGCCTTTGCCATTTGAATAAGCATCAACAGAATATGTCTATCACTTGATTTGATATTCCATTTTTAAAAAGAATTATTATTTTAATGAGATATTGAGCCTGAACCAAAGGAAAATTACCCAGTAACTAGCCATTATTTTGTGAGTTAAGGATTTAATATCTTCACCTACCTAAATAGTGACTAATAAGCTTTCAAAAAATGTTCTCAAAACTAAGGAGAAAATGTTGGAGAAAAAGAGAAGGATCTTTCTGTGAATTAATTAACAAACAACAAAATAGATTAAGAAAACAAACAAAATAGATTTTAAAAAGGGACTATTCATGAATTCATATTTTAAAGAATATTAACAACAATGTATCAATGTTCCTTATGTTTAAGGAGTTGATAAAAATGAGGATATTTTAGGAAGTAAGGACTTAGATTTGTGAAATCTGGCTTTTCTGCAAAAATAATTAAAAATAAATAAAACAATAAATATTGTTCTAATCATGAATGGATTTACTAATCTAGATGTCAGATTGTGTCAAATTAATAACATTTCAGCCAGGAATATTGAAATTACAAACAATGCCATATAGAACAAAGCATTCAGCTGAGAATCCGAAGATTTGTTTTATAATCCTGGTCCCGTTGCTAACTAGTTGTTGAGTTTGCAAAGTCTTTCATCTCTGGCCCATTGTCTCTTTTGCTGTTACTGAGTTATCAGATCAGTTGATCTATCAGCTCCTTTCTAGCCTTAAAATTCTGTGATCTTTCAGAAGACCTCTCAATTCTGCTCAGTAACCAAGGGCTCTTTTCAAGGATGGTTAAAGGTTATGTTTAGGATTATGTTTTCTTTCTTTATAACTGTTACAATTGCTGATTTAGCAAAGATGTTTTTGGAGAATTTTGTCTGAAAAGTAGATAACGGGAAGAAATGATATGAGAAACAGATTTGTTTTGGGGTCACCCACGCTTACATATATGAGTGTATGTGTGACGTGTGTGTATTTCATGTGTTCCTTTGTTTGTTTTCTTTGTTCCCTGCCTTTTTTTGTTCTTTAGCATTTCTTGCTTTCAGAAACTTAAAAGTGCCAAAAGAACCACATTTATATGAAAGGATTTTTTGGAGCATTATTGCCAACTTTGATTTGAAGCTGGAGTTTACAAAATCTTCACAGAGCCTATTTTAATGAGCTTTCCAGCTTTAATAAAAAGAGTGTGGTTACTTAACTGAAATGACCTGCCAAAACTTTCCTAGGTTCATCTATGGTTACACTGAATATTAAAAATATTGAATAATAGATTGAGGCAAGAGCATAAGCTTTCATCTAAAGGGCAGAATGGTTGTTCCAATCCTTTATATTAAGAACAAGTCCTCTCAGGGCATATGTAGAAACAACTAATAATTCTTATTAAGTAACATTATTTGCTACAGGTATCATTTGCGGTGGTTAACCATTTTGTAAAATTGAGTTTGCTTCAGTTTTGATTAAAACTATTTATTTCAGGCTCTGTGAATAAAAAAGATCTCCAGTAGAAATGATGAAGATTTTGCAAGTTGCTAAAACAAACTAGCTTTTGTTCTTGAGTTCTCAAAAAATATGAAAGCATATTTGTTTCCAGATGGAAGATAATTAACACAAAAAAATTTGCTTTATCCATAAATATGGTTCCTTTTTAAGTTTCAGTAAGTTCACCAAAATATATAAATTCCCTTGGAACAAATTAAAGTAAAACTGGTATTGGAGAAAAATTAAATAAGTAAAAACTACTTATTTTTCTTCCTTTTATTCAAATCATGGGAAACATGGGTATTAGAAGCTGAGAAATTGTGTCTTTGTTATTCTCATTATTTCTTTGTGCAAGAAGTTTGTTAGAACGAGAATCAGGCTATTGACAAAATTATGTGACAATCTGCATAATTATGTTGCATATATGGGAGACTAGTTATGAATGATTAGATTGTTGTTCAAAGTTGAAATGTCTTTATTTTAGAAAAGCCAATGACTATGAAATGAATGGGATTGTTTGTGGCAGCGAAAATATTTCCAAATTGCAAAGTTATACTGCCAGTATCGAAAAGACTTAGGCTGAGTAACATTATTTACCTCTACCCATTAATGATAGGAGCTAAATAAAAGAATCCACGTAAACACAACAGTGTAAGTCACCACTAAGTATGGTGTAACTTAAATTATTTCTGTTCAAGTGCATTTAAAGTGTCAATTAATTGCCTCCACTTCAAATGCACACCTTTTCCCCAATTATCAAATTAAAATTTGAGCTGAATCAATGAGCACAATGATAGTTTAATTATATTAAACCACATGAAATAAACAGTGAGGAAGTGTTTGTACAGATGGGCACCTGAGTCTGTCACCTCCAGGCAGAGCCAATGACAAGTATCCTTCTCTCGGTAAATAAAATTGCTTTATTTTACTATCACTGCAGCATCCCTATTTTTCAAGATAGGAGAATGGGTTGAGATAGAGATTTAAGGAAATTACAGAAGGAGAAATTGCAGACGCAGATGTATTTTTTTTTCTAAGGGCACCAGGTGTTTTAAATGCCACCAGAAGGGTGCTCCAGGCAATTCCATGCTGTCCAAGATAGCTTGGCATAGATTATCTGAAAGCTTTTGTGTCTTTTCAGCTTTTGATTAAAGGCCAGTGTCAGGACTCCTCTGGGCTTTTGCTTGGTACAGTAAAGCCGAGGGATTTTTTTTAAGCCGCTGCCAAAAAGATGCCAGTTAGGATAATTACATTTCAATTTAAATTGGTAATTTTATGAAAATTTAAACCAGAATATGTGTCGCCCAAATCTCCTCACTTTCATTCCTCCCAAACATGCACACACACACCCCTCTTGTTTTGGGGGAGACAATGACAGCAGTCCACCAGAACCTTCCCATGACCCAGAGATATGTGCCAGGAATTAAATAGATGAGAGAAAATTGAACAGAGCCTGTTTTCTCTGTCCAAATTTATTTTCTAGCTTGGATTTATCACTAGTGTACATTGGAACCATCCCAGGGCATCCCAGCTTCCAGTATCTTTTTCCCGTGGACGCCAGCAAAAGAAGCTTTAGACCATAACTGTAGTATTTAAGACACTGTTTTCCATTCACAGTCAAGCTTTGTATTTGTTAAGAGGATGCAGAAAAGAAATCAAACCTACTGAAAGTCTCTCACCCTCTTGGTGAAAGGAGTGGGGACACAAGTGGCTGGATGAACCCTGAATTTCCTGTCTGCCACTTTCTTTTTCCAGGACACATACGCAAGCTTGGCAGCACCAACAAAGTGGAAGTAATGTTCCTTTGTTTAGAATGCAGTGTGTACGAACATTTACATAATAAAATACACACACAAATAACAGATGGTGAAGAGCCACTCATTTCGCCACATGTTGTAAGCACGATACCGTTCCTTGATGATCTCATTTCTCTTAGTTCTGCCTACAGATGTCTACCAGCTATTTAACCTCAGGGGTTATTCAGATGGTGAAAGGTTTGAAGAAAGGCACAAATCTGTCTACAGAATTTTCCTCTTCCATCAGGTATAAATGCCCTTTCTGGGTAGAGTCATCAATCCACAAAAATGCTTTTCTCTGTCTAAAGGACTGAATAATAAACTCCTTTCTCATGACACTTGTTGGGAAGATATTGTCTACAAAAGAGAACAATAATAAATACTATCAATATACTGACTTTGAAAGAGGTCTTTTCCCTCTAACCTTTTGTTCTGAGCAGAAAGTGGCTTATTAATAATCTTAGTTATTAAATGAATAGCCTTCTTTTATAGATCTGAAGAAGGGCCTTCTGAAATGAGTGGAAGTCTCCCAGATGCTGTTTGCTCACATGTCCAATCTGTAATTAGAGTTAAGCCTCAAATGTGTGGTAATAAATACGTTGTATAGATTTAACTGCCACTTCCCTCCCTAATTTACACTTAGATAACACTTTTCCTTCCAAAAGCACAAATTACATTCCTTTTAATTAGCTCCCAATGTACTGTATTAAATACATTGAGAATGTGCATTATTAACCTATTAATATATGAACACACATTATGCAAAAGCACATAATCATTAATTAAATATTGCAACACATAAGGAGACAATATTATCATACCCATTTTACAGAAATGAATCCATGTTAAATTATTTGGACAATGATCCAGAATAAGAATCCATGTTAATCTGTCTAGAATTCATTATTTCTTCCAAGAGGACATTTCTTTGACTAAATTCTCTTGTTACTTCTTACATCAAGTGAATTATAATTTTTAAAGCAACAATTGATAAGAAAAAAAGAGTGATGTATTTAAATCAATTAATACTTTATTTTAGGGAAATCTCATGTTTAACAAGTACATATATCTCACATTTTACATATAGGGGTTGGAATAAGAATTAAATATCGGCACTAAGATAAGCCAACAAACATGGGTATTAAAAATAATCTGCCTAACATTAATATCTTAAAGGAAGAACAATGAACTTTATTCAAAATGGCTGAAAACAAAGAATCTTATCCTTCAGAGTATACCTAGAAAATAATATTCAAAAATAGGTTTAGTGATTGGCTGAAATGTGAATGAAAACAATTAAAAAGGTCAGAATGATTTTTGGAAAGGAAAACAAATAAAGAAAAAAGAGAATTGATTTAGCCATATTCCTGAGGGCTGATTAAGGGATACTTGAAGACCAATTGAACACAGGCATATTACAGAATTAGCAGGTGATCCATTCACAACCAGAAGAAAAAATAGTGGTTACAGAATAAGGAAGGAAGGAAGGACAGGAGAGGAAGGAAGAGCGGGAAAGAACAGATTGTAAGATGGTGGGACAAAGTGTTAAAAGGGCCTCCTACCTTACAGGGAACTTGAGGCAAAGGGAGGAAAGTGAAACAGCAATGAAAAGCTTCTAAGAGCAGAAAAGGAAAAACAAAAGTTGATAATCTGACAGAGTTTACCAGCAAGCACTAGATTTGAGAAGCATTATAATTCCCAACAATATACCGTCTACTCACACAATTTCAGCCCTTACAGAATGAAAACTATATTTCTGAAGATAGGTACTCAGGTCACTGATTTCACTTATTTTAGTCACTTCATGGTGGCTTTTCCTATGGGGTAAGTAGCAGAAGACCCTTACCCTAATCTGGGTCTTTTCCCATCTTCTGCACTCCTCTCATTTTGTATGGTTCCACATGCTTCTGTCACCAATGCCTCTGTGTTTCATCCTTCTTTCTTTTAGCTAGTATAGCCAACAATTGGAATAAAACAGTCACGGTGGACTGTTCCTTTTGGTTTACACCTAAGTCAAACCATCACCAGCCATTGATAGAAGAGACGAAAGATCAGAGTCCCGGGCTGTGACACTGATGTGCCAAATGCTAGAAAAAATTCCAGTTCTCAGCTTCTGGATTTTTCTATGGAACCCTCCTTCCCAGAAAATAAATAAGGAAAGCTAGACTGCTAAGGGATGTATGTGAAACTCAGCAGGAATTAGGTAAATTCCAAACTATAGACCAGGATCCTCCATTAAATTTGGAGGCTTTCCAAGTTAAAAATGACGCCAATCATCTTTTTCTTCTCCATGGAGTTTACAGGGATTCCTAGCAGGAGTAGAAATTTGCCCATTAATACCTTCACAAAAATTTTACTGCCAGTATCTTTTACCAGTCTGGAACTTCTCTTTGACCACCCTCCTTTCTCATCGTCTGCTCTGTCCTCCTGATGTCAGTCTCAAAGAAAGAACGTTCCATAACTAATGTTTGCTGGTTGAGATGCCAGTACTATGCTAATTGCTTGCATGTGTGGTAATTTATTTACTCCTTTCAACAATGTCCTGGAACAAGCCTCTTTATTCCCAATCAGGAGGGAATTGTAATACTCTGTAAAAGCTTGAGTTCAAGAAAGGGCCTAGGAGCAATCCTCTAACCCTCACCTTCCTGCTACAGACGACCCTTCCTACGTTAGTGTTTTTAGCATAGTCATCCTCTCTTGGAAATCCTCAGTAACTCCTCAGTGTCCAGAACATTGCTATATTTAGAGCATTCTTCTGGAATGCCTTGAACTCCCAGATACCCGCACTCGTCACGCTCCGAGCCGTCACACAACTTAACATCTGGGTCATGACCCCCTGCCTCTCTAACTCCTTCCCCAGGCTCGACGTTAACCCTAATCTCCCCTCCTTCTTCTGAATTCCAAAAGCATTTGTTACATTTTCTGTACCATCCACTTTGGCTCTTTATTTCATAATTGCCTCTGTAGCTTCAAGATAAAGAAGGACTTCTTTTTTTCATAACATTCTCAGCACCTAAAACTGAAAAATTTTTGGTTCATCATAAAGTAAGATACAAAGTGCTTGAATCACAAAATGAGACTGTGGAATTTTCATAGTTGCTTGAACTGCACTCGATATTTTCACGTTGCACTCGTCTGTATGAAGATGAAAAACTTTACTTAAATGACACAAACTAATGGCTAGTTATTGCCTGCTGACAGGAACTATCCCATCTTCCAGATGATAGTTACACACATGAGTGTGTGCATAAACACACACACACAAACACAAAGATACACAACCTAAAATATCAGGGACTCCTTGAACAGAGAAATAATGGCAATTAATAGAAATGGGTTGATTCTTTATACTGACACTTCATCTGTACTTGATTTTAATTTCTTTGTTTTCAGTCTTTTTCTTCTTGGTTTTTACTTTCTAAAATATTTTCCTAATTTCTTTCTTTGACATCTTTTCTTGGTGATGTTCCTTTTCCATCATTTATTTCTAATGACACCTTCTGCAAACACTACTTGGTCTACATTTCTGGAGCCCTGCTGGCAATTACATTGAAAAAGTAACGTTTGAGATTGACTTATGGCTCTGCTGTCTAGTTGTTCCTTAACAGAGCATCAACCCATAAAGAGCATCAATTGTTTATTTGTTTCCATTTTTTTATAAAATAACAATTATCTATGGAAAACTGTAGCTCCCTTCAATGTAGATCCCAAGATAAAACTTTGAAACTCAGGCTGAACTGAGTTCAAAAATTAATTTAATTCTTACTGCCTTGCCTTACTACAAATATTGGTAGTAAACTTCATTCTGAGATACATTCTCATGAAGAGACTTTAAGTCTAGCAGATGTTATCAGAACCATAGAGTCCCTCTGCTTCCAAGTATGCATCTTGTGTTGTATATTTTAGATTTTCCCCCTCTAGATCAATTCTCTACACTTTTCCAGATTTTCCACCTACTCCGTGCCCAGGATGATCTCTATAGATCACATCATTCTGGCTCCCTTACTCTGCACTTCCAATTGGTTCAGCTATGGGAGACAAGGTAGGTGAAAGGAGAGAGAAATAGGAGTATTTATTTCCCTGGCTCCCTGCTTGTTTGGCTGAGGGTTAGCAGAGGCTGTGTTTCTCTAATCAAAAGACATTTCTTGGCAGGTGTACTTTCCTATAGTTACCTCTCTCACAGGCCTTCAATAACTGCTCCCTCTCTTCACTCCTTTAGTCTCAGAAGGGATGATCAAGACTTCCAAATATCGCTAGCCATTAATTCTTTCATCATACTTCATCAGTTACCCTTGATGTTCTGTTACCCTGGTCTGTTTCTTTTTTTTTTTTGAGGTCACATTGGTTTATAACATTATGTAAATTTCAGGTGTATAGCATTATATTTTGACTTCTGTATAGACTGCATCCTGTTCACCACCAAAAGTCTAGTTTCCATTCATCATCATACACATGTGCCCCTTCACCCTCCCCCGATCCCTTCTCCTCTGGTAACCACCAATCTGTTCTCCATATCTATGTGTTTATTTGTTTGTTTATCTTCCACATATGAGTGAAGTCATACAGTAATTGTCTCTCTCTGTCTTATTTCACTTAGCTTTTTATATGCTGTTTCCTTCTAGAAGACTAATTGATACTTGTATCTTTTCCTTAACATACTCAGTTTTCTGTTTCACAGGCCTAATTTAATAATTGAATGTTTATGGATCTAATTAATAACCAGAATAAAAAATTTAAAAATAGTAAGAATAACTGTAATAAAAAAAATCACCTAACCTAAGCCACAAGACCTATAACTGTCATTCTCTCATCTCCTCCTTCTGAGACTCTACCAAGAATCTTTCAATGCTCTGTTCTCTCTTATTTCAATCTAATAAACTTAGTTTTGCTTGATCAAAATAAAGTAAGAATAATCGTTAATGCTTGAAAAGTAAGCTGAAATTTTAATAGCTATATTTTATATTCATTTAAATAATCAAGTATTACACTTTTTTCCACAAAAATTTGTATTAAAAATGCCCCCCACACATAGCTACCAGTATGTGAAAACAATAAAGCATTTCATAATTGCCATAAAATTGCTGAAGCATTTTTTATATTAGTAGCTTTAAACCAAGAGTAGAATCACATTTGATATCTGAAATTTAGCTTTCTCAAAAATATCTCATCTATACTCCCACCTGTTTGTTCAGAAGAATCAAAAACAAAATATTTCTCCTCAAAAGAGATGAATGACTTGCTCCCTTCATCTTTACTATTATATTAATGACTGTACACAATTGTTCTTAAAGGGAGAATGCCTAAAGAGAATCAGGTTTCCAAACCAATCTCTGCATGCTTCAGTTGTAAAACAGGCAGAATTCTTGGAACTAAATACTCTGCATGTTATTTTGTTGAGGACATATCTTTCAGCCCTTGAAAACTTTCTCATAGACTGAACACTGATCACATCACAGATTAAATATTTTTCAAGGATTCATCCACATTTTTTCTTTTCATCCAAGAATAATGATGAACATTGGAAATGCTTCATGACAACATGGACTTTAAAGTAGTTGAATTAACTAAAAATAAAATGTTACCACATGGAGACATGTATAAAATAGGAAAGAAAAATGAAGGCAATTCTTTCTTAGGCCTATGTTCCTTATGAGGTTTGGGCGTCTGCCCACTACAACATATCAATGTTAAGAAATATTCTTTAAGATACTATCTCTTCCTTCTTCACTCTCTCTCCTGTACTGTTTTCTCTACCTGCTCCCTCCAGATTCATGGTTTGCCCTTCTCCGCTCTATGCTTTGCCTTGGAGACTAACACCGTAAATTGTATAACCTAGGGATCATTGCTCTCTGGTTTCTGGAGAGGCCATAAGGTGGGTGTAGAGGGGACACCAGTGTATCCAGGGTCTTTCTTCCCCCCCTCCCTTCATGCTGCAGTTCCATGGTTTGGCCATCGGTTTTGTCCGTCTATGACTGCAATCTTGCTAGGCAGCACTTCTCCCTGTCTTACACTCTTACACCACTTCAAGACTACTATTTCCTCTGCCTCTTCAGGCCTAAAGGCAGTGATGGCCTTCCACTGTGTTAGTTCCTGAGTACCTCAACATCTCTTGTTGGTTCCTTTAACCCTGCTCTGTAAATGTCTCCAGAATTTTATCTGAGTGAGCCCTGTTTCAATTCAGGATGCTGACTGATACATCCCCTTTCTTTTTTAAAATTGTGGTAAGAACAGCCTTAGATCTGCTCTCTCGACAAATTTTTAAGTGCACAATATTTAACTTACTTATTGTTAACTATAGGTACAATGTTCTATGGAAGATCCCTAGAACTTATTCATCTTGCCTAACTAAAACCCACTGAACAGCAACTCCCCATTTCTCCCTACCCCAAGCCCCTGGCAACCACCATTCTACTCTGTTTCTATGAGTTTGGCTATTTTAGATATTTTAGATATTTTAGATATGATTGAAATCATGCAGTATTTGTCCTTCTGTGACTAGCTTATTTCACTTAGCATAGTATCTTCTAGGATCATCCATGTTGTCAATGATGGCAGGATTTCCTTCTTTTTTAAGGCAGAATAATGTTCCATTGTTATATGTATGTATATATATATAAGGAGTGCAGATATCTCTTTGATATCCTGTTTTCACTTCTTCTGGCTATATACCCAGAAGTAGGATTGCTGGATTTTATGGTACTTCTATTTTTAAGTTTTTGAGCATTCTCCATACTGTTTTCTATAGTGGCTTCAACATTTTATATTCCCACCAACCATGTACAAGGGTTCCAATTTCTCTACATCCTAATCAACATGATTATCTTTTGTTTTTTGATAACAGCTATCCTAATAGCTGTGAGGTGATATCTTGTTGTGGTTTTGATTTGCATTTGCCTGATGATTAATGATGTTGAACATCTTTTCATATCTGTTGGCCATTTGTATATCTTCTTTGGGGAAATGTCTATTCAAATCATTTGTCCATTTTAAAATCAGGTTATTAGGTTTCTTGTTATTAAGTTGTAGGTGTTCCTATGTATTTTGAATATTAACCCCTTATCAGATATATGGTTTACAAATATTTTCTCTCATTCCATAGGTTGCCTTTTCATTTTGTTGACTGTTTCCTTTGTTGTCCAGAAGCTTTTTAGTTTTATGTAGTTTCACTTGTCTATTTTTGTCTTTGTTGTTTGTGCTTTTGGTGTCATATCCAAGAAATTATTGCCAAGACCGATGGCATGAAGCTTTTCTCCTACGCTTTCTTCTAGGAGTTTTACAGTTTCAATGATACATCCACTTTCAACCACTTCTCCTTACTTGTGCCAGGTACTAATATGTTCATAGTCCCTGGCCACTAATCATAGAATGCTGTAAGGGACTTAAGGTGTTTTTTTCTGCCTAGGAGTCTTTCCAGGTGAAGGAAGTATGGTGGGTGGTCAACTGCTCTAGTAGCTAAGAAGTAGATTATCTTTGTCCAAAATGGATCTTCCGATGTTCTTAAATTTCCCCTCTATGCTACTACCTATTCACTTGCCCATCAGGTTCCCTGGCTCTTATTGCCTTGATTTATTGCTGTGGCTGAGGATTTAAAATGATGAATTGCTTTATATAGCCAGCACCGTATCTAACAGCTGCCAAAATGAATAGGGCAGCACTATAATAGAACCATAAAAGTTTCAATGTCTGGAAAGTAGGTGTCTAGAGTAGAATTTCAAAGTAGAGACAGTTTGTCTCCTACCTCCTTTTCTGTTATTTTCTCATTGCCCCCACCCCCATTTCCAAGGGGTCTGTATGTGAGCTATAAGAAAATAAGCATTCTGCATTTGAAAAGAAAATACATTGATGAGAAAATATTGCAAAGACATGTTTGGGGATAAGAAGGGGTAAAACATTGTGGGGACACAGAATGCATTCTAAGATAGTCTCTACTAGTTGTTTTTAGTGACTTTTCGTCCTTTTGGTAGAAATGTGTCTGGTAGGAAAATGGAAGACTAGAGTTATGCAAATCTTTCTGGTCTCTGTTTTATCTCTAAACACAGTGAAGTCAAAGGAGACTACAGGACTTAATGTTACAGTTGTGAATCCACTGTAGACTTGCCAGGTGCACCATTAGACCTGTACTGGTGAGTAAATTCTATTCTAAATAAAGCTGGGCTCAGAGCTCCTAGACAGGTAACAAAGACAAGACCCAAACTGAAGACACTTGAAATCAACAGATTAGTGAATCAAGATACTGCTCAGTCCAGAGCATATTGGAAGAAAAAAGGGGAAGGCAGATCCCTAATATGACTTTTCTAGCTAACAAAATTATTCTCCATATTATCAACATACAATATCCTCTTCTTTCTTTTTTTTTTTTTTTTGTGAGGAAGATCAGCCCTGAGCTAACATCCATGCCAATCCTCCTCTTTTTGCTGAGGAAGACTGGCCCTGAGCTAACATCTATTGGCAATCCTCCCCCCCCCTTTTTTTCCCTTTTTCTCCCCAAAGACCCAGTAGACAGTTGTATATTATAGTTGCACATCCTGCTAGTTGCTGTATGTGGGACGCCACCTCAGCATGGCCCCACAAGCAGTGCATCAGTGCACACCCGGGATCCGAACCCCAGGCCGCCAGTAGCAGAGCACGCGCACTCAACCGCTAAGCCACGGGGCTGGCCCCCGCTTTCATATTCTTTACTCATGCAATGTGCTAGAGGCCCCCAAGCTCATCTCTTTAATATTTCCCCACTCATTGATGTTTGCATTATCAACTACAACTTGTTCTGTTTTCTACTATCAACATCTACATTACTGATCTGTCAACTTTGAAAACACAGTGGCACAACTTTCATTCCATAGATTCTCATAAGGCTATTGATGCCCTCCAAAGCATGAGAAGGTCATACACTGAAAGTACAGTATATCAATATCTATTATTAGAGGAAGTAAAATGTAATGTGTAAGAGTCCAGGTTCTGGAACTATTCTGCCTTTGTTTGAATCCTGGCTCTACTACTTATTAGCTTTGTGACATTGAGCAAATTACTTAACCTTTCTGTGTATCAATTTCATCATCTATAAAATGGAGATAATGGTAAAACCTGCCTCAGTGCATCATATTAAGTATTAAATTGGTTAGAACAGTACCTGATAATAGTAAGCAGAGGGGAAAAAAATTATATAGAAGGCCTTACATCAACCCCAACACCAATATTATGATTGGCTCCCTCAGAATAAAAACCGAAGCCTTAGCCTAATTTTGTCTGACAGCACCCTCACTTCCACCTTTTAGGAGAAATGCTAGAATAAAAGTCTTCAACATGTTTGTTCTACCTGCATAGACCTGCCAGTGCAACCCTAGATCAGGGAGCATAAGGAGTATAAAGTTGGGGAGCTCATGGCCATGAAGTATATCCTGGCGTCTTTCCTGATTTCCTATACCCATTATCAAGGCTCTTATAAAATATTTACAAAATATTAATAAAATGCACTGTATACTAACATAATATATATGATTATATTTATAAATATATATTTCAGGACTTATAAAATATTTATGCCCTTAAGGGACTTGTCCACTGAACAATCAGGGTTGATATTTCCCAGTATGGCACGCTTACTCCTCAGAGAATCAAGGAACAGCAGGCCCAAGGTACAAACTCATTATACAAGATAAGGTGGTGCCTCTCACTTTTCCTCCCTCTTCTCCTCCAGCCTTCTCCTCAAGTCATAAAAGGAAGAATTGAGGCCATTGTACACCATTCTTATTCTAACAAACACTGCCTGATCTTTGCAAGGAATCAATTGCAAAGGATCACATGAATTGAGCTTCGAAGAGTGAGGTGAGTTCAAAGAATCTGTCTTGGGAAAGATTCAGTTTCATAGGCCCTGTTGATTTGCTTAGGAGATATAAAACATGGTGAACCTATGAAAAACTAGAAAATACAGAGCAGCAGATCCAAATTGGGAGAAATAATTTTTCCCAAGGGATAATGTCTTAAAAACTGAGAAGCTGGAGATTATTTGTAAAGATAGAAAGTGAGCTCCGTAAGCTCAATAAGGACTTTCAAAGAGCAATACATAGAATATTCTAAATATATTAGCTCTGAGAGTAGTTTAGTTTCATTGTACATTTCTGGAAGAGACTATCAAAAAAAGGTTTAATATTAGGAAATTTATAGACTAGCCTGCAACACAGAAGACAAGGGAAATGAGAGAGAGAGAGATCCATGTTGGATGGAATTAAAATGCATAGGATGATACTCAAATTTATATTGGGATATAAGCTGGAGACTTTACATTTGTGTGTGTGTGTGTGTGTAGCTTGATTTATTTTACATTGAGTATATTGCCTTTATAATAATAACTCTTTTAAAAATGTCTAATAAAACATAAAATCATTTTCTAAACCAACTGGGAATAACAGTAGAAGTAAAATATAAGGAAAATGTATGAGTCTTGGAGTAGATTCAGTTTCACTGGGCTCTTAGTAAACACTCAAATCTACAATAATGGGCAGGGCTCAGTTTCACTGACCCTTGCAAGGACTGTATCAGGATTATTACATGGTATTGGTTGAGTGGACCACTTAATCTATCAAAAGAATGTTCTGTTTAAATTCCTGAAGATTATTGTGGAACAACCAACTGCAAAGTGCTCTGAAATAAATGTTATTTGGACTCATTACTCTGGGATTTATTGTCAAACCAAGGTAGCATACAAGCAAAATGCAATCACTTTTCTAAAATCTGAGAAATTATACTGAACCTTGAAAATTGTAAAAGGTGTTTTGTGGTGGTATGGCTACATGTCCCTCCAACCCATATAAAGTAGCAAAGGAAATGTCTGGTCAAAATATAGGACTTTTGAAGTTCCATCAAGTAAAGATACAGCCTCTACTACTTGGGTCTGCGTATTTCCTTTCTCTTTGTACATAGCTACACATATTGCTAGTGTGACCCTGACATCACTTCTCAAATCCTTATTCCAAGTTTGAATTCCCTTGTTGTGTCTTTTGTGTTACATTACCAATAGGTCTAAGCATGAGGACAAATGTGGGTTAGGACTCTTTCCAATTGGTACTCATCTCCTAATTCAACCATTGCACCAGCTACAGGGCCAAGTGAAGGACTAGGCCAAACCTAAAAAGCATAGAAATTATATCAAAAAAGCATGGCAGACTGAGATCAGTGAAGAATAAAGTTGTAGAAGAAACTGTGTAGACTTTGAAAGACAACTACAAATTAGGCAATGAAAATGTTTAGCTGATTCCCTTGGAGAAGGAAGGAAGGAAAGGTGGAAGGAAGGAAAGACAGATAAAAGGAAGGAGGGGGAAGGAGAAAAAGGAAAGAAAAGACATTTCAGCTATTATCATTGGGATATAAAAAATTCTACATTGGAATTTTTAGGTAAGACAATGATTTGCATGGAATTCAGAAACAGTTAGAAAAACCTGGAATCTAAGTTATGCTTGGCCACTACTAGCTATGTTACCTCTTTGATTGTTATTTTCTTTTGGAAGATGAAAGATGATACACATTTTGGAGATTTTGTGTGACTTAAGTAAGTAAAATTTGAATAATGAGTCCTTCTTATAATAGGCACTCAATGAGCACTAGTTCTCCTGCCTAGAACCAATTAGAAGAGACTGATTGGATACATGCTATTTATGTCTACTTCTTTAGACCATTGGATAATAAAAAGAAATTTATAAGGTCTAGCTGGGAAACCAAATAAATTTTAAACAGAAAATGGATTTAGGCAGTGTGATAAAGATCCTTTGTTTAAAAATGAATAGACCACTAATGCACATATATTAAATTATGCCATTAAAACCTAAAATTCTTTTATTTTCTAACAATAATGTGTGTATCTGGCATTATAAATCTTCACCATATGTACTGAGAAATTGGGAGTTTTCATTTAAGTATAGACATTTATTTCCTATGTAACATAAAAGTGAGCATTTTACAAGAAAGGAGGAAAAAGTTGCTATTTTTCTAAAAGAAACATGCCAGTCTAAGAAAAAATTATGATCAAGGCCATCTTTAGAACATATAAAAGCAGAGAATTACTGCAGGGTCCATTCTTCAGGGATCCTTTGCTAGTGCTCGGCAGTGACTCAGACGATGAAAGTGGAGAAGGAAAGAATACATGGCTTCACCAAATGGTGCAAAAAGATGAAGAAGCTCTCAAACACATCCAGATAGGCCATAGTTCCCAACACCCATACCACCAAAACGGCCAAGAGGAAAAAGTAGAAATTTCCATTTCTGGAAGGAGAGTTGGAAGATGGCAGCATAGGAGGATCCTGAACTCACCTCCTCCCATGGACACAACAAACCTACAACTACATGTGGAATAATTTCCTCTGAGAGAGATCTGGACACTGGATTAAAAGAACCTCCACAACAAGGGACAACACAGAGAGGGGTGGAAGAGGCAGAGAAACAGTCCTGCTGAGGACAAAACCACATCCTAACAGTGGTGCTTCATGAGAGATCAGGAGTGATCTCAAAGGTACAGAGCTTTACCCGGAGGAGCAAGGAATTCGAGCTCCACATTAGGCACCCCAGGCCTTAGATCCAGCACAAGAGAGACAAGATCCCAAAACACTTGGCTTCGAAAACCAACAGGGAATATGCCCAGGAAAACTACAGAACTTCAGGGAAAGGAAAACCCACTCTTAAAGGGTTCATGCCAGAGCCACTCAACCCAGAAGCCATCACAAAAACACCAAATAGAAAGTGCATAGTCCATTGGTAAAAGAAACCAACTTACCAAGCTTGGAGCACCTCCTAGAGAGGCAGGAGGTGGCTAGGACCTGTCTCCAGGAACTGAGACATTGGCAGCAGCCATTTTTGTGATCTAGTTTAGCCATGCTGACATAGAGACTGGCAGGCACCATTTTGGAATCCTCTCTCTAGCCTGTTAGTACAGGTGCATGCCCCACCCACAAGAGCACCTGAGGCAACCGGGTGCAGCCAGGCAGCACAGGTAGCCCAGGCCAGGGAGCCTGCAGCAGACTTACCCAGTCAGGCCTCACAACCAGCCATGGGGTCAGGGGGGCCTGTCCTACCCACCAAAGATCTAGCAGCAGTCACGGGCTGCACAGCCAGCCACACCATGGGCCTATCCTGCCCACCAATGAGCTCAGAGCAGACATGCACCACTTAAACCCCACAACCAGCCACACTAGGGGCCTGACCCACTTGCCAGCAAACCCACAGCAGTTGTACACCACCAGGTCTCACAGCCAGCCATGCTGGGGGCCAACCTTGCCCAGTAGCAGGCCTGCAGCAGCCACAGGTGGTCGGGCCTTGCAACCAGTTGGCCTGGGGGCCAGCCCCACCTACCCACATACCGGAAGTAATAACAGCCCCACCACAACAGAAGAGAACATGCAGCCCACACAGGGAACACCCATGGAGCATTTGGCACAGGTGACAAGAGGAGAGCATGCTGCTGGGCCCCATAAGATATCTCCTATTTTAGGCCACAATTCCAAGATTGAGAAACATAGCTGATCTACCTAATACATAGATATAAGCACAGAAATGTAGGTAAAATGAGGAGACAGGAATATGTCCCAAACACGGGAACAGGACAAATCCTCAGAAAAAGAACTAAATGAAGTAGAGATAAAAAAATCTACCCGATAAAGAGTACAATGTAATGGTCATAAGGATGCTCATGAAGTCAGGAAAAGAATAGATGAACACAGTGAGAACTTCAACAAAGAATTAGAAAATACAGAAAAGAACCAATCAGAGCTGAAGAATACAATAATTGAAATGAAAAATTCACTAGAGGGAATCAATAGCAGAGATGACGCAGAAGAATGATTCAGTGATCTGAACGACAGAGTAGAGGAAATCACACAAGCTAAACAGAAAAAAGAATTAAAAAGAACAATTTAGGGACCAGCCTGTTGGTACAGTGGTTAAGTTTGCATGCTCTGCTTTGGTAGCCCGAGGTTCGGGGGTTTGGATCCCTGGCACAGACCTACACACTGCTCATCAAGACATGCTGTGGAGGCATTACATATAAAAAGTAGAAGAAGATTGGCACAGATATTAGCTCAGGGACAATCTTCCTCACCAAAAAAAAAAAAAAAACAAAAAAAGACAAAAAAAAAACAAGAACAAAAACAGCTTAAGAGATTTTGGGGACAACATCAAGCACACTAATATTCACAGTATAGGCATCCCAGGAGGAGAAGAGAGAGACAAAGGGGCAGATAACTTATTTGAAGAAATAACAGCTGAAAACTTCCCAAACCTGTGGAAGGAAACAAACATCCAGGTACAGGAAGCACAGAGAGTACCAAATAAGATGAACCCAAAGAGGCCCACACCAAGACACATTATAATTAAAATGTCAAGAATTAAAGATAAAGAGAGAATCCTAAAAGCTGCACGAGAAAACCAATGAGTTATGTACAAGGGAAACTCCATAACGCTATCAGCTGACTTTATAGCAGAAACTTTACAGGCTAGAAGGGAGAGGCATGATATATTCAAAGTGCTGACAGGAAAAAACCTACAGCAAGAATACTCTACCCAGCAAGGTTATCATTCAGAATGGAAGGAGAGATTTCCAAACAAAAACTAAAGTAGTTTATCGCCAATAAACCAGGCTTACAAGAAATGTTAAAGGAACTTATCTAAGTGGAAAAGACCACAAATAGGAATAAGAAAATTATCAAAGAAAAAGTATCACTGGTACAGGCAAATATCTAGTAAAGGTGGTGGATTAACCACTTATAAAGCTAATGTGAAAGTCAAAAGACAAAGTACTAAAATCATCTATATCTACTATTAGAAGTTAAGGGATATACAAAATGAAAAAGGTAAAATATGATGTCAAAAACATAAAACATTGAGGGAGAGTAAAAACATAGAGCTCTCAGTATGAAGTTGAAGTTGAGAGAGCATAAACTTAATATAGATTGCTATATGCATAGATTGTTACATATGAAGCTCATGGTAACAACAAACCAAAAACCTGTAATAAATACACACAAAATATAGACAAAGAAACCCAAACATAACACTGAAGAAAGTCATCAAATCACAAGGGAAGAGAGCAAGAGAAGAAGAAAGGAACAGAGAAGAACTACTAAAACACTCAGAAAAAAGTAACAAAATGTCAATAAGTACATACTTATCAATAATTACTTTAAATGGAAATGAACTAAATGATCCAATCAAAACACATAAGGTGGCTGAATGGATTAAAAAAAAAAAGGACCCATATATATGTTGCATACAAGAGACTCACTTTCAATCTAAAGACATTCACAGACTGACAGTGAAGGGATGAAAAAGATATTCCAGCTAACGGAAATGAAAAGAAATTGGGGTAGCAACACTTATACGAGCCAAAATAGACTTTAAAACAAAAACTATGACAAAAAATAAAGAAAGACATTACGTAATGATAAAGGGAACAAGCCAACAAAAAGATATAACATCTGTAAATATCTATGCACCCAACATAGGAGCTCCTAAATACATAAATCATACATTAAAAGACATAAAGGGAGAAATTGACAGTAACACAATAATAGTAGGAGACTTTAACACCCCACTTACACCAATGGATAGATCATCCAGTCAGAAGATCAATAAGGAACTATTGGCTTTAAATGACACACTAGACCAGAGGTGTGTTTGGTATTAATAGATAATACAAAACATTCTATCTAAAAACAGCAGAATACACGGGCCGGCCCCGCGACTTAGAGGTTAAGTGCACGTGCTCCGCTGCTGGCGGCCCGGGTTCGGATCCCGGGTGCACACTGATGCACTGCTTCTCCTGCCATGCTGAGGCCGCATCCCACATACAGCAACTAGAAGGATGTGCAGCTATGACATACAACTATCTACTCGGGCTTTGGGGGAAAAAAAATAAATAAAATTATAAAATAAAAAAATAAAAACAGCAGAATACACATTCTTTTCAAATGCATATAAAGCATTCTCCAGGATAGATCACATGTTAGGACACATAACAAGTCTCAACAAATTTAAGAAAGTTGAAATAATATCAAGCATCTTTTCTTACCACAATGGTATGAAACTAGAAATCAACTACAAGAAGAAAACTGGAAAATTCAAAAATATGTGGAAATTAAAAAAAATGCCACTGAACAACTATTGTGGCAAGGAAGAAATTAAAGGAGAAATCAAAAAATACCTGGAGACAAATGGAAATGAAAATACAACATATCAAAATCTATGGGATAAAGCAAAGATGGTACTAAGAGGGCAGTTTATAGCAAGACAAGCCTACCTCAAAAAGGAAGAAAAATCACATATAAACAATTTAACATTACACCTAAAGGAACTTAAAAAAAAGAAGAACAAATGAAGCTCAAAATTAGTAGAAGGAAATAACAAAAATTAGAGCAGAAATAAATGAAATAGAGACTAAAAAGACAATAGAAAAGATCAGTGAAACTAAGAGCTGGTCTTTGAAAAGATAAACAAAATTGGCAAATCTTTAGCTAGACTCACTAAGAAAAAAAGAGAAAGGCTCAAATAAATAAAATAAGCAAAAGAGGAGAAATTACAACAGATACCACAGAAATACAAAGGAAAATAAGAGAATACTATGAAAAGCTATACAGCAACAAATTGGATAACTTAGAAGAAATGGATAAATTTTTAGAATCATCCAACTTTCCATAACTGAATAAAGAAGAAATAGAGAATCTGAATAGACTGATCACTAGTAAGGAGATTGAAACAGTAATCAGAAAACACGAGTCCCGAACCAGTTTCCCCAGTTAATTCTACCAAACATTTAAAGAAGATTTAATACTTATCCTTCTCAAACTATTCCTAAAACTGAAGAGGAGGGGATGCTTCCTAACTCATTTTATGAGGCCAACATTACCCTGACACCAAAACCAGACAAGGACAACACAAAAAAAGAAAATTACAGGTCAATATCACTGATGAACACAGATGCAAAAACCCTCAACAAAATATTAGCAAATCAAATACCACAATACATTAAAAGGATCATACACCACAATCAAGTGTGATTTATTCCAGGGATGCAAAGATGGTTCAATATCTACAAATCAATCAATGTAATACACCATATTAACAAAAAGAGGAATAAAAATCACATGATTATCTCAATATAAGCAGATAAGATACAAGTATTTGACAAGATACAGCATCCATTTATGATAAAAATTCTGAATATAACAGAAGGAAAGTACCTCAACATAATAAAGGTCATATACAACAAACCCATAGGTAACATCATATTCAGCTATGAAAAACTGAGAGCTATCCCTCTAAGAATGGGAACAAGACAAATATGCCCTCTTTGCTCACTTTCATTCATAGTAGTGAAAGTCCTAGCAAGACCAATCAGGCAAGAAAAAGAAATAAAAGGGATCCAAATTGGAAAGGAAGAAATAAAACTGTCACTATTTGTGGATGACACAATTCTATATATAGAAAACCCTAAAGAATCCACCAAAAAATTATTAGAAATAATTAGCAAATATACTAACATTCCAGGGTACAATATCAACACACAAAAATCAGTTGTGTTTCTATACACTCACAATGAAATAGCAGAAACAGAAATCAAGAATACAATCTCATTTACAACAAAACCCAACAGATTAAAACAAAAAGAATACAATATCTAAGAATAAATTTAACCAAGGAGGTCAAAGACCTGTACACTGAAAACTGAAAGACATTGTTGAAAGAAATTAAAGAAGACAAAGAAATGGAAAGACATTCTGTGCTTATGGATTGGAAGAATTAAATGGTTAAAATTTTCATACTACCAAAAGCAATCTACAGATTCAGTGCAGTCCCAATGACATTTTTCACAGAAACAGAATAAAGAATCCTAAAACTCATATGGAACAACAAAAGACTTTGAATAGCCAAAGCAATCCTGAGAAAAAAGAACAAAACTGGAGGCATCACTCTTCCTGATTTCAAAGTATACTACAAAGCTATTGCAATCAAAACAGCACTGGTAGAAAAACAGACACACAGGTTAATGGAACAGAATTGAGAGCTCAGAAATAAGCCCACACATCTATGAACAGCTGATTTTGACAAAGGAGCTAAGAATATACAATGGAGAAAGGAAACTCTCTTCAATAAATGGCATTGGAAAAATTGGACATGCAAAAGAATGAAAGTAGATCAGCACATAACATCATACACAAAAACTAACTCAAAATGGATTAAAGACTTGAATGTAAGAGCTGAAACCATAAAACTCCCAGAAGAAAACACAGGCAGTACTCTCTTTGACATTGGTCTTAGCAGTATTTTTTTTAATATGTCTCCTCAGGCAAGGAAAACAAAAGGAAAAATAAACGAATGGGACTACACCAAACTAAAAAGCCTCTGTATGGCAGAAGAAATCATTGACAAAATGAAAAGACAACCTATCAATTGGAAAAAGACATTTGCAAATCATATATCTGATAAGAGGTTAACATTCAAAATTTATAAAGAACTCATACAACTCAACAACAACAAAAAAGAACAACCCAATTAAAAAATGGGCAGAGGATCTGAACACACATTTTTCTAAAGAAGATATACAGATGGCCAACAGGCACACGAAAAGATGTTCAACATCACTAATTATTAGGGAAACGTAAATCAAAACTATTATGAGATATCACCTCACACCCATCAGAATGGCTATTATTAAGAAGACAAGAAATAAGTTTTGGAGATGATGTGGAGAAAAAGGAACGCTTGTGCAGTGCTGATGGGAATGTAAATTGGTGCAGCCACTATGGAAAACAGTATGGAGAGTCCTCAAAAAATTAAAAATAGAAATACCATATGATCCAGCTATTTCACTTCTGGGTATCTATCCAAAGAACACAAAAACACTAATTTGAAACAATGTATGCAACACCATGCTCATTGCAGCATTATTCACAATATCCAAGACTTGGAAACAACCTAAATGCTTATTGATGGATAATGGATAAAGAATATGTGGTGTGTATATATAATGGAATACTACTTAGCCATTAAAAAAGATGAAATCATGCCATTTGCAGGAACATGGATGAACCTTGAGGGTATTATGCTAAGCCAAAAAAGTGAGACAGAGAAAGTCAAATACCATATGATTTCACCCATATGTGGAAGATAAGCAACAACAACAAACAAACACACAGATACAGAGAATAGATTGGGATCACCAGAGGGGAAGAAGGGTGGGGGGAGGGAAAAAGGGTTACAGGGGCACATTTGTACAGTGACAGATGGCAACTAGACTTTTCACAGTGAACACAATGTAGTCCACACAGAAGTCAAAATATAATGATGTATACCTGAAATTTATATAATATTATAAATGAATGTTACCTCAATAATAAATAAATAAATTTCCATTTCTTCCTTGGCCACACAAGTGTGGTTTGTTTATTTTATTTTGTTTTGTAATTTTTTAAAATATCTTTTTGACGTTCAAATATGTAAAAATAAGTTTTAACATGTTGAGCTCCCAAACACAGTCATTCCTGGCATTAAGCTATAACGCATGAAAAAAGAAAATAAGATATTCACTTTGTGGCTAATTACTCAGATATGTCCAGGCATAGAAGACGTGGTCAGCATTTATCTACATGCACATCATACCTCTGAGAATTATCTTGTCATTAGATGTAATAATATAGAGATATATAACCAAATTAACAGGATATTACTTTCATTTATCCACAATTCCCACACATTTATGTCCGTAACAAAATAGAACTTATAACATAAATTGATTACTTTTTGAATGGCTGAATGAGGAATGTTTTTAAATGAAAATAATAAGCAGAGTTGAAATTTTACGTTCATCTCTTATGTTTGTTTTTTATACCAAATACGCACTTGGTCAACAGGTCAACTCAATAGGAAAGATCTAAGAAATGTTTTATATCCATATGACATGATATCCCATGTATCAAGTTGTGGAATAGTGTGTAGTAAAAATTGGATTTCTAGTAAATCTATAATGATTGAACACTACCTAATGTTGACATTAGCCACCTGAGCTATTTAAAGTATTCTTACAGTGAGTAAAATTGTTATCTCTCCAGTAAAGTATGAAAATACTTCTTCAATAAGGAAACAGAGAAGTTACCACAAACATTTTTTTAAAAAATTCCTCAAGAAAACACCAATAAGAAACAACTGAGAGCTAATAAGTGACTGAGTACAGGCAGGAAACAAATTGGATGAAGAAATTATGTTATTATAATAGAAATTTCTAAATTGTATAAGGAAGAATAGAATAATGGAAAACTCCATCAGTGAGTCATATATATTCAGTGAGTCACTAAGCCACTCTGAGATTCTTTCCTCATCTGTAGAGGAAGATACAGGTATCTACTCTTTTGCTATAGGACAGTTCTATGAGGTTCAAAGGAGATAACGTGTGAAAGTGATAATTGTGACATTGTTTTCACATTGTTTCTGCACTTTCATCTCTTTCTCTTTTAAATACAAAGTAGGACACTGAAATTCTCTGGTCTTTTCCCTGTCTTACCTTCTTCCTCAAACCTCATTTGGAAAAATCATACATTTATAAGGAAGCCACTGTTCCCTACTCACCTATTCTGTGGAAAGAACTTTTCTGCTACTTCCATGAAGCATTTAGTTTAAGACACTCTAAAGATCTTTAGGGAGGTTATAGAGTTCAAGTTTTTTATAGCTCTAAGCCTGAGACTATTCACAAATGTCAACTTCAGTTTGAGGAGCATTTTAGACAGGTCAGCTATGAGCATAATTTGACATTATTTGACACTGGGGGATCAACTGCAATTAGATCCTACAAGACTATAATTCTACCCACTGCTAACACGCTGCCAGTGAGGGGCACCAGATATTCATATCAGGTAACATAACCTGAGGTAACCATAAGTAAAGGAAATGTATTAAAAAGCTCAAAATTGCTGAAAGCATTCTTTGAAACAGTCCCTAAGAGAAGTCCTTAAGCTAAGTACTTACTTCCTGCAACCACTTTATGATGAGGCATTCTAATCTCCATATTACTAAAGATGAAACCAAGACTAGGAAAGATGAAATAATTTGCCCTAAGTTTGTAAAGATAGTGAACAGGAAAGGGTGGACTTGAATCTATGTGTAAATGTATCTTGATTAAATTTATCTAGATTGAAAAATGCTGATGTATATAACTAAATTTTATAAATTGCATGGTATTTCACATTAAAAATAGAGATTTAGAGATGTCAACTAAGACTTTTAAAGACATCATAAAAGTTATACTTAGAAAAATTTAGTAACTTTGAAAATTATATATGAAAGAGTTCTAATAACCAATTAGCAACATTCAGTTCAATAAAATGTTATGAAGAAAATAGCAACTATAAGTACTAGAAATTGTGGTGATTATCTGTAAGATTCAGGAAGAAAGAAGTTTTAAATCAAGACTTTTTACCTAGGTTCCATAGATTTTGTCACACTTGTAAAGATACTAAAATTTTCTACAAAACTTTGTGTTTACATACCTTTGGTTCCGGAGAGAGAGTCTGTAGCTTTAGTGTCATAAATGTCCATCATCCATGTAGGGGCAATAATTTTGCAAAAGGAAAAAAATAAAAGTGCTTTTAACAAAACACTTAGCAGTTCCTCTTTCCTTTTCTTGTCTCCTTCTAAATAATTTAAAGTAAGCAGTCAAGCCATAGAGAAAATATGATTTTTATGCTTTTCAATGAAATAAGTATAATGCCCATTAAAGATTAAGCCTGATTTTCTCTCATGGGGTAGAAAGTTTATTTAAGAACAGAACCCAGTGGAAACTCATTTATTTAACAATGTGAAAAATCTTTCTTGATGGTTTCAAATATGGGCCCCATACGGATATTCAGTCCTGATTACATCTAAGGAGTAAAATAAATCTGGGTTTTTGGTTTGACATGCAAGGATCTTGGAAGTTGTCACTCTATCCTAATAAAAAGTAAAAAGATGAACAAACTGAAAAATCAATAACTCTTCTTGGATCCATTGGAGATATGAAGTCACAGGGAAAACTGCTGTCCCCCAAATTGGAGAGATAGACAGGTGGATACAGAGCACCACAACTTACTGGAGCAGAACCCATCAGCAGAAACCTCTATGGGAACTAGTACTGCGGTAGGAAACCTGAACTGTGTTGAACTGCTGGAGGCTCAGTGTGGACAAGTCTGAAAGTTAAAAACTCCAAGGGTGGCTCAGTCCTGGGGAGCCATCTCACTTTTCTGAGTCTGACCTCTAGAAGATCTACCAGGTTCTCATAGTGAGTATCAGAGAAAAATTTCCTCATATTTTAGGCAAGGGGAGAGGAAAAGTAATCATTTTGAAATAAGCCAGAGCAGTCTTTTCTTTATAATAAGGTCTGCTCTCAAGAGAAACTATTTCACCAGATCCTCACCTATTGGAGTTTCATCAGAAGCTAACCAAGCTGGGAGAAAGGAAATACCCTCTAATACCCTCTTCCAGCCCCTTTTAGCCATCCTGTCCCACCTAAGCTGTCGGGGGTGAGGGAAAACTGAGAAGCACTTGTGAAGTTCACAGCCCACAGATACATGCTCACCGAAAGATTAAGACCTATGCATAGAACTATAGAATGCTTTCCCTCCCCCACACCTCACCCCAACATCACTAGAGGCTTTTTCACCAGAGTTCCTTTTACCAAGTACATCATATATAGCTTTCAACAAAAAACTATGAGGAATACTAAAAAGCAAAAACACAATTTAAAGAGACTCAGAAACCATCAGAGCCAGACTCAGATATGGAAGGCATGTTGGAATTATCAGACAGGAATTTTAAATAACTGTGATTACTATGCTAAGGGCTCTAACAAAAAAGCAGACAACATGTAAGAACAGATGGTAATAGAAACAAAGAGATGAAAATTCTAAGGCAGGATCAAAAAGTAATACTACAGATCAAAAACATTGTAACAGAAATGAAGAATGCCTTTGAAAGGGTTAATAAATAGACTGGATATAGCTTAGGAAAGAATCTCTGGTCTTGAGAGTATGTCAATAGAAACTTTCAAGACTAAAAAACAAAGAGGAAAAAGACTGAAAAAAAAAGAAACAGAATATTCAAGAACTATGGGACAGCAAAAGTATAATATATGGATAAAAGGAATACCAGAAGGAGAAGGAAGGAAGAAAGGAAGGGAAGAAGGGAGGGAGGGAGGAAGGGAGGAAGGGAGAAAGGGAGGAAAGAAGGGAGGGAGAGAGGGAGGAAAGAAGGGAAGGAGGAAGGAAGGAAGGAACAGAAGAAATATTTGAAGAAATAATGACTGAGAATTTCTCCCAAATTAATGTCAGACATCAAACCACAGATCCAGGAGGCTCAGAGAACAACAAGCAAGAAAATGCTGGAAAACTACATCCAGGCATATCATATTCAAACATCAGAAGACAAAAGATTAAATAAAAAATCTTGAAAGATGCCAGAGGAAAAAAACACCTTACCAATAGAGGAACAAAAATAAGAATTACATCTGACATCGCCTCAGTAAGCATACAAGCAAGAAGAGAGTGAAGTGAAATATTTAAAACGTTGAGAGAAAAAAACTCACAGGCCTGGAATACTGCATCTTATGAAATTATCCTTCAGAAGTAAAGGAGAAATGAAGACTTTCTTAGACAGACAAAATTGAGGGAATTTGTTGCCTGTAGATCTGCCTTGCAAGAGCTGTTAAAAGAAGTTCTTTGGAGAAGAGGAAAATCATATAGGTCAGAAACTCAGATCTACATAAAGGAAGGAGGAGTACGAAAGAAGGAATAAGTGAAGGTAAAATAAAAACTTTTATTTTTCTTATCATTAATTGATCTAACAGATAATAGTTTGCTCAAAATAAGAATAGCAACAATGTATTTGATGATTATAACTTATGTATAAGTGAAATGAATGACAGCAATGATACAAGGGATGGGGGGAGGAAATAGGAATATTTTGTTATTCTAAGGTATTTGCCATACCTGTGAAGTGACATAGTTTATCTGAAAGCAGACTTGGATTAGTTGTAAATATATATTGCAAACTCTAGGGCAACTTCTAAAAAAGCTTGAAAGGAAGTATAATTGATATAAGAAAGAAGAGAAAATGGAGTATATTAAATGCTTAATTAAAATCACAAAAGGCAGAAAAGGAATGGGAGACAACTATAGGAATAAAGAACAAAGACAATGAATAGAAAATAGCAACAAATATAGTAGATACTAATCCAACTATATCAATAATCTCTTTAAGTGCCAATCGTCTAAACACACCAATTAAAAGGCAGAGATTGTCAGAGTGGATCAAAAATCAACCCCAACTATATGTTATCTGTAAAAGACCCATTTCTAATATAAAGACACACAGATTAAAAGTGAAGAAATGGAGAAAGATATATCATCTTTCCCTAACACTAATGAAAAGAATCTGGAATAGCTATATTAGTAGCAGACATCAGAGCAAGAAAAATTATCAGGGATAAAGATGGGTACTACATAATGATAAAGGGTCAAATCTCCAAGAAGACATAATAATCCTTAATCTGTATGCACCTAACAACAGAGGACCAAAATTCATGAAGTAAAAACTGAGAGAATTGCCAGGAGAAATAGATGAATCCACTATTATGATTCACCAAGATAGGCCACATTATGGGCCATAGAACACACCTTATCAAATTTAGAAGATGAGAAATCAGACAATGTATGCTCTCAGACCAGAGTGGATTTAAACTAGAAATCAATAACAGAAAAATAGCTGGAAAATCAAAAATAGTTAGAGATTAAACAACACACTTCTAAATAACACATAGGTCAAAGAAGAAATCTCAAGAAAAGTTTAAAAATATTTTGAACCAAATAAAAATGAAAATACAACTTATCCAAATTTGTGAAATGCAGTGAAAACAATATTCAACAGGAAATTTATAGAAATTGGTTCATTTATGGTTCTTTTAAATTAGGATCATGAAAGCCTAGCAAATTCATAAATGATAGCATGACTATGAAGGAAAGCTATGAAAGAGATCTAAATATGTATGAACATCCATATTATTTGGCTTTTATTCATCCTTTGTAATTGTTTCTCTGTTCCTCTGACATTTCTGGCTTTGTCATCCTTTCTATTCTTAATGAAATTTTGAATAAGACCTCACACTAGAAAGCTATTTTGAAAATAAGGATTCTGTCATCAAATGATCCCTTTTAAAAATATTTATTTTTTTAACCTTATCATATATTTGTAAAAATGACTTGTTTAAATAACAAGTTCTGATACGGCCATAGCATAAAAAGCTAAGTTTTCAAATATAGAAGTATTCTCATTGTTACTTTTTCAATAAGAAGATAATAATATTTAGAAAGTGATACACTTCTATATGGCCTATAATGAAAACTCAAAAGATAAGTAAAAGTTAAACTGGGCAATAAAAGGCATCTTTTGTTTTGTAACTATTACAATTATTTACAGATTTGGTGGTCATGCCAGATTTATGTATTTTGAAGAGAATCACCCCTTGTGAGTTTGCTGTATGTCAAGTTTAATGTTTTCTCTTTTTTTTTTTTTTTTTGGTGAGGACGATTGGCCCTGAGCTAACATCCATTGCCAGTCCTCCTCTTTTTGCTTGAGGAAGATTGTCCCTGAGCTAACATCTGTGCCAATCTTCCTCCACTTTGCATATGGGACGCCATCACAGCATGGCTTGATGAGCAGTGTGTAGGTCTGACCCCAGGATCTGAACTCGTGAACCCCAGGCCGCTGAAGCAGAGTGCGCAATCCCAACCACTATGCCACTGGGCCAGCCCCCGTTTCCTCTTTTTTTTTTCCAGCTTTCCAAGGAAGCCCTGCTGCTGAGGTTCCACTTCAGTATCTCTTCATAATGTATCCCTACATTTAAATTTTCCCTTATTTAGCAGAATCATTTTACACAGATTTTTAAAAAATAGACTTTATTTTTCAGAGTAGTTTTAGATTCACAGGAAAATTGAGTGAAAAGTATAGAGAATTCCCATATACATCCTGCCCCTACACCTGCATAGCCTCCACCATTATCTACACCTCACACCAGAGTGTCACATTTGTGACAATTGATCAACCTAACAATGACACATTTGGGTTTTTTCTATGTTATCCCTTCCTCAAAACATGGTCCAAAGCTTAAAACCTCAGAGAAGAATTTTCTTCTTATGGTTATCTGACACTTTTATTTTGCATGCCACTCTACCATTTACTCTTTTTACAGATGTTTGCCAGTAAGTGTCTCCTTGTGCGTGTGTTTGTGTGTGTGTTGGGGGGGGGGGTTGCTGCATGCATACGTGTTTTTACATCAGTGTTATCCAGATAATGTATCAGAGGACTATTTCTACCCTATCACCCGCAGCTCCTATAATATGGCTCTGATACAAAGGAAGAGCTCAATAAATGTTGCTGAACCACTGACTGCTGTAACAGAGATTTTAATTATTAGGATAAAAATATAATTAGCACTTACAGATCACATTAGGGCTTAACAAAAGCTTTCAGATACACCAACACATATGCCTATTATTTTATAATATATAGTTTGCTGAAGTTTATCTATTGACAACTAAAGTGTATAATAACAATGATTTGTATTTAGCTTTGAAGTGTAGGGTTTCTTTTACATTTATGTATGAATATGTCCTGGGAATTCATAACATTTCAAACTGATAATTTATCCTTCGGAAGGTTGCTCAGCAATCTCATTGTTCCTCTCTGCTTAAAATGTGCCTACTACATATACGAACTACTCCCATTCTGTTTTCTAGTTTGAGTCAGTCTTTTCTCCATCTTTGGGTCACTATAATTAAAGATTTCAGTTTTTAAGAGCCCAAACTGGACCTATGCTATAAATCCTCACACTCTCTTCTCTTTTACTCCTACTACGCTTCAGATAGTAAGCAGAAGAGTCAACAGAAAAGGTAAGAAAATCAATACATTTGCCTAGGTCTCAACAGTGGTCATCTAAATGCAACACTGATGGTAGGTTTACCTAATGGCAAGAGCTGGCATTTGATTAAGAAAAAATGAACAGATTGGGTACAGCTGGAGAAAATATTTTCTAAAATTAGCCTAAAGGTATTCTATGATTACTAATAAATGTTATAGAGTCCGGGACTAAAAGTAATATAACGGGAATATTTTTTGATGGCCTTCTTAAATGGAATAGAAAATTCTTAAAAAGCACTTATTTGGCCCAAATTAAGAACAATTATAATTTTTAAAATTTTTCTTTAAAAACAAATTACTAGGCTGGCCCAGTTCGGATCCTGGGAGCAGACCTACTCACTGCTCATCAAGCCATGCTGAGGCAGCATCCCACATAGAAGAACTAGAAGGACCTACAACTAGGATATACCACTATGTACTGGGGCTTTGGGGAGAAAAAAGAAAAAAAGAGGAAGATTGGCAACAGATGTTATCTCAGGGCCAATCTTTCTCACACACAAAAAAAGAAAAAAACTTCATTAAAAACAAATTACTAAGGAAGATAAAAGGAGTAATGTTTATATATAGTTGAACTCATTACCTTAATAAATGTTTTGTTGAGGTACAAAGTTAGATCCAGAGGCTAGTCTATAATGTGGACTTAGAGTTGAACTCCTTACTGTAAGAAAGTAAAAGAAATATTGTGTCCTGCCATATCTTTTAACCTCATTCCTCCTCAGCTAGTAAAGACTATGGGTTTGGAAGAAGAAGACAGAACAGAATGGGGAGTTGGGTTTCAGAAAAAGAAAGATTGAAGTATTTCACAGTATTGTAGCATAATAATAGTCTATACATAGATATATATTATTCATAGACTATAGATATAATATTCACAGAATAGTAATGTCTAATGTTAACATTATGCTTAAAATTATATTTTATTGTTTGATTAGCTAATATTCATGTTTCAAAATTCAAAAAGTATTACTATCTTATTTTTGCTTTCTTACACAAATGATAATCAGTTCTACTTACACTGAACTGATTATTATTTAATAGCAAATGTTGGAGTTCTTCTATCAGTATAACACAATTTACCTTATTCGTTTAAATGGCTTTTTGAATATGTGTAATCTATTTACTCCATCCTCTATGAATGGACTTTACATTGTTTTAAGTCTTTGACTCTTGCAAAAAAGTTACTCACTGAATAGCTAGCTACATATATAATTTTGCCTATAAACACACTTACGTACAGCATAAAGTCCTAGAAGCAGAATTGCTGGGTCAAAAGGAATGCACATTAACCTTGGTAACTATTGACAAGTTATCTTTCTAAAGAATTATGCCAATTGAAACCTTCACAAGTGCTTATTTTTCCACATCTTCGCCAACATACTGGATAATTAAGACTTTAGGTCTTTGCCAAACTTCTAGATGCAAGTATTACAATAGAATATTTCTAATTTGTAATTATCATACAACTGTTACTGAAATTTTTTTCCATGCTTATGAATCATTTGTAATTTTCTGCTCACATCTTTTGCCAATTTTTTTCTTGGTTGTTGGAATTTTTCTTGATTTGCAAGGGTACATCAATGAGTTCAAAATATTTTTTCTCAATTTTTACTTTGCCTTTTGACCTACCTTTGGGTGGTTGAGTTGAAATTTTTAATTTGTAGGAGTGATTTACAAGTTGAAAATATCCTTTCTCAATTTTAATTTGTCTTTTGACTTTCTTTTGGGTGGTTTTTGCTAAGTAGAACTTTTTGTAGGAACTGAAATTCATTTGTGTATTTATTGTTTGCTTTGAAAATCATCCACATTCCAGCATTTTTAAGGAACTTTTTTTCCCTAGAATTTTTATGATTTCCTCGAATAAATTTAAATATTTTACCATTTAGGAGTTTTATTTAGCACAAGATATAAGTCTTAACACCAATCGAATATTTTTAAAGATTGTTATCTTATTATCCAAGCACCAATTTTTGATAATCCAATCTTTTCTCTACTAATTAGAAATGACAGCTTGTCATGGTGATCTAGTGGTTAAGATTCCGCACTCTCACCATGGTGGTCTGGGTTGGTTTCCCAGTCAGGAAACCACACCACTCGTCTGTCAGTTGTCATACCATGGCGGCTGTGTGTTGCTGTGATGTTGAAAGCTATGCCACTGGTATTTCAAATACTAGCAGGGTCATTCATGGTGGACAGGTTTCAGCAGAGCTTCCAGACTAAGATAGACCAGGAAGAAGGACCTGCCCACCCACTTCCAAACAAATTGGTCATGAAAACCCTGTGAATAGCAGCGGAGCATTGTCTGACATAGCACTGGAAGGTGAGAGGATGATGCAAAAAGATTGGGCAGGGTTCCATTCTGCTGTATACAGAGTAGCTAGGAGTCAGAATGAACTCCATGGCACTAACAAAAAAATGAAGGCCTGTTTTTAAACTTTATATTCCTTTCCATTGGTATATATCTATTTCAACATCATTACTACAGTTTCAATTATTGTAGCTTTATATTAAGAGTGTATGACAAAAGTGTTCATGCCTCATTGGTCTTCTTTCTTTCAATTTTTCAATTTACTTTTTCTCTTTTGTTTTGCCATATAAACTTTACAATCAAAATTTTTAAATTCCTAATATTTTTATTGGAATTGCTTTAGATTTATTGATTAATTTGGGGCACTTAATCCTTTTTATGATGCTGAGGCTTCCTCTACAAGGACGTGGTCCGCCGTTTCATTTGTTCAAGACACATTCTGTATCCCAGAGTACCATCTTAAAGTTTTCTTTATATACATCTTGCATATTTCTTATTATTCCCAGATGTTTAATTTTGTTTAGTGGTTAATTTTAGTTATGGGAATTTCTTCTGTTATAGCTTCTAACTAGTGTATTGCTACATAAATGATGGCTATTGGTTTATGTGTATTAATTTTATATCCAGATACATTTCTGAATTCTCTCACTCTGTGCTTCTTCCTTGCTTCTTCAAGATTCTCCAAATATAAAATATTAAAGTCAACAAATAATATTATAATTTTATATCCTCTTTAAAAATGTTATATTTATACTATCTTCATGCTTTCTATTTGCATTGATTAGTATTTCTAAGGTATAGATGCCCACTCAAAGCAAAAACAAAATTTTAAAAAACCCAAGTAAACAAAAAACACCCAGACGTCATTAAAAATATAAATAATAAATTTCAGTTCCTAAAAAAGTTCAGGATAGCAAAATTAATCATAAAGAAACTCACAAGACAAATTAAGAAATGATAAAAAAATTTTGAATTCATTAAGTGCTCCTACAAATCAAGAAGCCCAACAACCAAGTAGAAAAATGGGCAAAAGTTTTGAGGATATAGTCCACAGGAAAGAAAATAAAATTATTCTAAACATGAAAGAATGCTCAATATCACTTTTCACATGATTATTACAAATTAAAACTACCCTATGATTCTTAACCTAACAGTTTGGCAAAGATCAAAAGTTTTAATAAGGATGTATAAGAACAAATACGTTCACATATTGCTAGTGAAGGTTAATTAATATAATATTGAGGGTTTTTTCCTGTGATTTATATGGAAATAATTCCAGATTTTAGGTTGAGGTAGATATATTTTACCACTTTATAGTATTCATCTATTATACTTTATTAAGAGTTTCTATCTAAAATGGGTATTAAATTTTATCAAACACCTTGCCAGCATACTTGTTGGTTATCTACTATTCATTACACCATTACCATTACAGTAATGCAAATATCATATATCCACGTCTACAGGATAGAGATAAAGCAGTGCTCTGAAGAAAAGTTCTACCAATGAATAATTACATTAACAAACTAGAAAGGCAATAAAACACCTGGAGACAATGCATGGACTATCCCTTACTCACAAGCCTGATAGGGAACAAGAAATATAAAGGATACCATTGTCTCAAAGGACTTTTTTTCACAGTTGATATTATGCACCTGTTACCTAGAGCCTCTAAATTAAATTACAGGCATATCTCGAAGACATTGCAGATTCAGTTTTGACCACGACAATAAAGCGAATATTGAAATAAAGTGAGTCACACAAGTTTTTTGGTTTCTCAGTGTGTATAAAAGTTGTGTTTACACTATGCTGTAGAAAAACACAATGTACATACCTTAACTAAAAAATACTTTATTGCTAAAAAATGCTAACCATCATCTGAGCCTTCAGTGAGTTGTAATCTTTTTGCTGGTGGAGGGTCTTGTCCTGATGTTGATGACTGCTGACTGATCAGAGGGGTGGTTGCTGAAGGTTAGGCAGCTGTGGTAATTTCTTAAAATAAGACAACAATGAAATTTGCTGCATCAATTTAATCTTCCTTTCATGAATGATTTCTCTGCAGCATGTGATGCTGTTTGATAGCATTTTTATCCACAGTAGAACTTTTTTCAAAATTGGAGTCAATCCTCTCAAACTCTGCCACTGCTTTATCAACTAAGTTTGTGTAATATTCTAAATCCTTTGTTGTCATTTCAACAACAATCTTTTTTTTCTTTCTGATTTTGGCCTTTGTTTGTTCTTCTTTTTCTAGTTCCTGTATGGGCACTGTTAGATTGTTTATTTCAGATTTTTCTTGTTTCTTGAGGTGGGCCTGTATTGCTATAAACTTCCCTCTTAGTACTGTTTTTGCTGTATCCCATAAACTTTGGCACGTCATATTTTCATTTTCATTTGTCTCCAGGTATTTTTTGATTTCTCCTTTGATTTCTTCATTAACCCAATAGTTGTTAAGTAGCATTTTGTTTACTCTCCACATATTTCTGGCTTTTCCAGCTTTGTTCTTGTAGTTGATTTCTACTTTCATTTCATTCATGTAGTTGATTTCATTACTTTCATTTCTACTTTCATCATTATGGTTAAAAAAGATGGTTGGGGGACCAGCACAGTGACATAATGGTTAAGTTTGCGTGCTCCACTTTGGTGGCCTGGGGTTTGAGGTTCGGATCCCGGGCACGAACCTACGCACCACTCATCAAGCCATGCTGTGGCAGCACTCCATATAAAGTAGAGGAAGATGGGCATGGATGTTAGCCCAGGGCCAATCTTCTTCAGCAAAAAAGAGGAGGATTGGCAGCAGATGTTAGCTCAAGGCTAATCTTCCTCATTCCTCACACACACACAAAAAAGATGCTTGATATTACTACAATCTTCTTAAATTTAGTGAGACTTGTTTTGTGGCCCAATATGCGATCTATCCTGGAGAATGTTCCATGTGCATTTGAAAAGAATGTGTATTCTGTGGTTTTTGGATGGAATGTTCTATATATATCTACTAAGTCCATCTGGTCTAATGTATCATTTAAGGCCAAGGTTTCCTTATTGATCTTCTATTTGGATGATCTATCCATTGACGTAAGTAGAGTGTTCAAGTCCCCTACTATTATTGAGTTACCATCTATTTCTCCTTTTTTGTCTATTAATACTTTATATATTTAGGTGCTCCTATGTTGGGTGCATAGATATTTACAACTGTTATGTCCTCTTGTTGGATTGTCTCCTTTATCATTATGTAGTGCCTTTTTTTGTCTTTTGTTACAGTTTTTGTTTTAAAGTCTATTTTGTCTGATATAAGTATTGCTACCCCAGCTTTTTTTTCATTGTCATTTGCATGGAGTATCTTTTTCCATCACTTCACTTTCAGTTTGTGAGTGTCTTTAGGTCTGAAGTGTGTCTCTTGTAGGCAGCATATATAGGGGTCTTGGTTTTTTATCCAATCAGCCACCTTATGCCTTTTGATTGAAGCATTTAGTCCATTGATATTTAAAGTAGCCATTGATAAGTATGTACTTATTGCCATTTTGTTACTTTTTTTGGGATCTTTTAGTAGTTTTTCTCTGTTCCTTTCTTCTCTTGCTCTCTTCCCTTGTGGTTTGATGGCTTTCTTTAGTATTATGTTTGGGTTCCTTTCTCTTAATTTTTTGTGTATTTATTGTAGGTTTCTGGTTTGTGATTACCATGAGGTTCATATATAATAACCTACGTATATAGCAATCTATATTAAGTCAATGGTTTCTTAAGTTTGATCTCTTACTAAAAGCCCTACACTTTTACTCCCCTCCCCCCACATTTTATGTTTTTGATATTGTATTTAAGCTCTTTTGTGTGTGTGTGTGTGTGTGTGTGTGTGTGTGTGTGTATCCCTTAACCTTTTATCATGGAAATAGATAATTTTAGTACTTTTCTCTTTTGACCTTCATATTAGCTTTATAGGTGGTTGATCTGCTACCTTTACCATATATTTGCCTTTACCAGTGATTTTTTTCTTTTTGATAATTTTCTTATTCCTATTTGTGGTCTTTTCCACTTAAATAAGTTCTTTTAACATTTCTTGTAAGGCTGATTTATTGGTGATAAACTACTTTAGTTTTTGTTTGGAAAATTCTTTCTCTCTCCTTCCATTCTGAATGATAACCTTGCTTGGTAGAGTATTCTTGCTGTAGGTTTTTTCCTTTCAGCACTTTAAATATATCCTGTAAAGTTTCTGCTGAGAAGTCAGCTGATATCCTTATGGGATTTCCTTTGTATATAACTTGTTGCCTTTCTCTTGCAGCTTTTAGGATTCTCTCTTTACCTTTAATTCTTGACATTTTAATTATAATGTGTGTCTTGGTGTGGGCCTGTTTGGGTTCATCCTATTTGTTGCTCTCTGTGCTTCCTGTACCTGGATGTCTGTTTTCTTCCTTAGGGCAGGAAAGCTTTCAGCTATTATTTCTTCAAATAGGTTCTCTGCCCCTTTGTCTTTCTAGTTCTTCATTGAAGTTCTCACTGTGTTCATCTATTCTTCTCACAATATCGGTGAGCATCCTTATGACTATTAGTTTGTATTCTTTATTAGGTAGATTATTTCCGTTTTGTTTAGTTCTTTTTCTGAGTATTTGTCCTGCTCCTTTACTTGGAACATATTCCTCTGTCTTCTCATTTTGCCTAGTTCTCTGTGCTTATATCTATGTATTAGGTAGATCAGCTACATCTCCTGATCTTGGAGAAGTTATATGAGATGACTTATGAGGCCCAGCAATGTGCTTCCCTTCTGTCACCAATTTCAAATGTTCCAGGAGTGTCCTCTGTGTGGGCTATGTGTGCCCTTCTGTTGTAGCAGGGTTGCTCTTGCTACAGGCACATGGGTAGGCTAGGCTGGGCCCTGGGCAGCTAGTTGTAAGGCTCAGCTGCATGCAGCTGTTACAGTGACTCTAGTCACTTTATTGTGTGGGGGGAGTCCCAGCACAGCTGGTTTCAAAGTCTAATAGCTCACACTTGCTGCTGTTTTGCTGTTAAGTGAGTCATGCCCCCAGAATGGTTGGTTGCTAGGCTCAGGGGTTCACAATTGCTGTAGGCCTCTGGCCTGCTAGGCTGTTGTAAGTGGTCTCAAGAGCACACTGGGTGGGGCTGGCCCCAGGCATCACAGTACACAATCGTTTCAGGCATTAGAAACTGGTGCAGATCCCATGTGTGGCTGTTTGAGAAGGCCAGTGGCACAAGTCTGCTGCAGCCAACAAGTCCCACCACCCACAGGCCCACCCTCCCCCAGCTAATGCAGTCTTGGCCTGTGTGCATGCCCTGTTCCACCAAGGTGGACCCACTTGCCCTGCTGCAGTGGCCCCACACACCCTGCCTACATGGGGCCACAAGTTCCCTGAGGGCTTGCTGGTGGGCGGGCAAGTCTCTAGGGTGGCCTGCCTGCCCAGGCTGAGCTGGATTAAATCGGTGCTCTAGTGGGAGGGGCAAATCCTTGTATTAACAGTCCAGACACAGAAATCCAACAGCATCAGCCAGCATCTGAGTGAGCATGCCTGTACTATGTCACAATAATGGCTGCTGCCAGTGTCTCAGTCCCTGGGGAAGTGGGCCCAGCCACCTCCTGCCTCTCTGAGATGTGCCAAGAGCCTATCAAGTGAGTCTCTTTCATCAAAGGACTGTGTACCTTTCCTTCTGGTGATTTTGTGTTGATTTCCCTCAACAATCTTCACAGCATCTTCACCAGGAGTAGATTCCATCTCAAGAAACCACTTTCTTTGCTCATCCATAAAAAGCAACTCCACATCCATTAAAGTTTTATCATGAAATTGCAGCAATTCACTCACATCTTAAGGTTCTACTTCTAATTCTCTTGCTATTTCCACCACATCTGCAGTTACCTCCTCCACTGAAGTCTTGAACCCCTCAAAATCATCTATGAGGGTTGGAATCACCTTCTTCCAAACTCCTGTTGATGTTGATATTTTGACCTCTTCCCATGAATCATGAATGTTCTTAATTGCATCTAGAATGAGGAATCCTTTCCAGAAGGTTTTCAATTTACTTGCCCAGATCCATCAGAGGAATCACTATCTATGGCAGCTATAGCTTTATGAAATGTATTACTTAAATAAAAAGACTTGAGGGCCGGCCCCGTGGCTTGGCGGTTAAATGCGTGCGCTCCGCTACTGGCAGCCCGGATTCGGATCCCGAGCGCACACTGATGCACTGCTTCTCCGGCCATGCTGAGGCCGCGTCCGACATACAGCAACTAGAAAGATGTGCAACTATGACATACAACTATCTACTGGGGCTTTGGGGGGGGGGGGGAAGGAGGAGGATTGGCAATAGATGTTAGCTCAGGGCCAGTCTTCCTCAGCAAGAGGAGGAGGATTGGCATGGATGTTAGCTCAGGGCTGATCTTCCTCAAAAAAAAAAAAAAAAAAAAGACTTGAAAGTCAAAATTACTCCTTGATCCATGGGCTTCAGAATAGATGTTGTGTTAGCAGGCATGAAAACAACATTAATCTCGTTGTACATCTCCATCTGAGCTCTTGGGTGACCAGGTGCATTGTCAGTGAGCAGTCATATTTTGAAAGGAGTCTTTCTTTCTGAGCAGTAGGTCTTGACAGTGGGCTTAAAATATTCAGTAAACCATGTTGTAAACAGAAGTGGTGTCATCCAGGCTGTGTTGTTGCATTTATAGAGCACAGGCAGAGTAGATTTAGCATAATTCTTAAGGGCCCTAGGATTTTCAGAATGGTAAATGAGCATTGGCTTCAACTTAAAGTCACCAGCTGCATTAGCCCCTAACAGGAGAGTCAGCCTGTCCTTTGAAGCTTTGAAGCCAGACATTAACTCCTCTCTAGCTATGAAACTCCTAGATGGCATCTTCTTCCAATAAAAGGCTGTTTCATTTACATTGAAAATCTGTTGTTTATGTAGCCACCTTCATTAATGATCTTAGCTAGATCTTCTGGATAACTTGCTGCAGCTTCTACATCAGCACTTGCTGCTGCTTTTGCACTTTTATGTTATGGAGACAGCTTCTTTCCTTAAACCTCATAAACCAACCTCTGCTGGCATCAAATTTTTCTTCTGCAGCTTCCTCACCTCTCTCAGCCTTCACAGAATTGAAGAGAGTTAGGGCCTTGCTTCTGGATTAGGCTTTGGCTTAAGGGAATGTTGTGGCTGGTTTGGTCTTCTCTCCATACCAATAAAACTGTCTCCATATCAAGAATAAGGCTGTTTCACATCCTTAACATTCATGTGTTCACTGGAGTAGCACTTTTAATTTCCTCCAAGAACTTTTCCTTTGCATCCACAGCTTGGCTAACTGGTGTAAGAGGCCTAGCTTTCAGCCTGTCTTGGCTTTCAACATGCCTTCCTAATCAAGCTTAATCATTTCTAACTTTTGATTTAAAGTGAAAGACATGTGACTCTCCTTTTCACTTGAACACTTAGAAGGCATCATAGGTTATTAATTGGCCTAATTTCAATATTGGTGTGTCTCAGGAAATAGGGAGGCCCAAGGAGAGGGAGTGAGATGGGGAACTGCCAGTCAGTGGAGCAGTGAGAACACACACAACATTCATCACTTAAGTTTGCCATCTTATATGGGCGTGGTTCACAGCACCCCAAAACAATTACAATAGTAACATC
The DNA here is from genome assembly GCF_020826845.1 of Diceros bicornis minor. NCBI lineage: Eukaryota > Metazoa > Chordata > Mammalia > Perissodactyla > Rhinocerotidae > Diceros > Diceros bicornis. The sequence continues at coordinate 19,101,489 of NC_080766.1, forward strand.
AAAGATCACTGATCACAGATCATCATAACAAATATAACAGTGAAAAAGTTTGAAATATTGCGAGAATTACCAAAATGTGACACACAGACATGATGTGAGCAAATGCTGTTGGAAAAATCACACCGATAGACTTGCTTGATGCAGGGTTGCCACAATCGTTCAATTTGTAAAAAACGCAATATCTGTGAAGCCGATAAAGTGAAGTGCAATAAAACGAGGTATAGCTGTATTCGTTTTTTACATTCAGACACTCTGCCTGGAATTCCTTCCCTTTTTTTATAAGTTCTTTAGAGTAGCTTCCTAATTAATATGACAGAAATAGTATATTAACATGAAATCATTATAATATGTCTTCTACCGGTTTAGGTTCAAAGTTTATAGAGTTGATTTCCTGGTTGCTCAGACCTGTGAAATTGGAAAACTCATTTTTCCCGGGGCTCAGCTCACTGAAGTGGTCCTTTGCCTTTCTGGACTTAGACTACTTGCCAGCCTCCACCCCACTTTCATATAACTGTATTTTTAGCACAACTGCCTGCCACCACAATCACTCCTGTCCTGATGCAGCCCAAAGTCCAGGTAGTGAAACTCTCTTGACACAGAAGTTCCTGAATAAAAAGTACCTGGTGAATAGCGGGCAGCTTCTCTGCATACATCAATGCCAGTACACCCATATAATATCATACATCCATGTGAAGTGTAATAATCTGTGTTTTACTGTCACCAAAGATTTAGCACCCCTATATTCAGAGATTTATTTCCTTTGTTTATTTATTTCTTTATTTATTATTTCTTGTCACTTTGTTTTTTGGGTTTTTTGTTTGTTTGTTAGTTTTTACCACGTAGAATTTCCTCATAGTTTTACCATGAGAATTTCCTCATGGAAGGGAAAGTACAAAAATATCAGTCAGAGAACTTTCTATTATATAATAATCACTCTGATGATTTGTAGCAGATCTTATTAAGAAGAGTAAAAATATTCACAGTGGCTAGTTCTGAGTAATAAAAGCCTAAATTTAGACTAGACCTAATATTATTGTCTTGCCATGAATGATACAGCTTATGTGCAACATAGCTGGCCAAGGCTACACTTGTTCCTGAACAATTCCCAAATGACATTCCAAATAACCAAAGGGTTGGCTCATTCTCCATTAACAAGATGCTTTTGAGCAACTGTCTTTAGATAAATCTATTTATTTGTTTAGTTTACAGATGATGTAACTAGTTCAAATGGTAGAAATAGTATATTAATATAAAAATCATTATAATATATCACCTACTGATTTGTTAAGAGGTCCAAGCTTTCTTAAACTGAAAGGAAGTAATTCCTTGTGGTTTATCTTGCTTTTAGGGTCTGCTATTATCTGGATTTAAGTCATCCATCATCGTGTCTATTTCAAAAGTGGAGGCTTTCAAAGGGTCTGATGATAAATGCCTAATATTGATATTCAGAATAAAACTAGGAATATAATCTCATTTATCTAGCTCATTGTTTTATAATTGCACAGTGTATGGCATTAAAGTAAAACCTAATTATAGCTTCTGTTCTCATTTCCAAAGCTTTCCTAGAATGAGATATAACCTGACTGTTTATCCAAACCAGGTGATCAAACACATTGACTAGACCAGAATTCCCTTCAGGTGCAGCACACCCTGTTTTCATACTGATTTCAAAGGTCTGTTGCTATGTTTACTAAGATCTAGTATTTAAGGACAGAACTAATTATGGTGTTTGTGATTAAGAACTGCAGAATTATAAACAAACTCTCTAAATATGGAGAACCTTGAAAATATAATAACTCCTTTGTAGGAATTTTTCAGTACATACCTGTTAGATTTTATATAATACTATTTGATCCAGAATATTTCTACATTATAATCAAAAATCACTTAAATAATATTCTATATGAACTAGACCCATTAAATGGTAATTTCCAGCTACAATGATGGAATTTAGAAAAGGTTCTTATGGCTTTAAATGGTTATCCTTTAAAAAGAGACTATAATTCACAGAATGTGACAAAGACACAGCTAGCTTCAATGCCATCTCCATGCCTCCTAAGACCCAATAGTGAAGAAGGGGAAAGTATAGCTCAAGAACAGAGTTAAGGGCTACAATAATATCTCACCTCCCATCCCAGGCAGGGAAATGCAAACTGTAATGACAGAGAAGACTGGTGGCTGTTGTCTCCCAAGTCATAGCATCAGAAAGCTCAATTATTTTATGCACAGACCTAGAAGAGATAGAGCTTCATCACATCTCAACAGCGATTTAGCTCCTTAGAAGGAGGGTATAGAAATAAGCATCTAACTAAAAATAACACTCAATCTTGAAATAAGATCTTTACCTTTATTTCAAATATAAAATAATCAAGACTGTACTTTTTAGTGTCAACATCAATATGGATAATTCGATTTAATTGAGGAATCTACATTGCTGGCTTTTCAATTTTCAAATTCAGAAAAACAAACAAACAAACAAAAACCTCATTGCCCACATAAGGCACCCAGTAATATTTGGGGATGAGTTAAAGCAAAGGAATTGCTAATGGAATAAAGAGTAAAGAATAGAAAAATTCCATGCTCCTCAAACATTATTCTTGGATTTGTCTTATCCTTTTAGCTTGTCTATTGTTACAGTTTGCTGCAAATTTCAAATCTATATCTTAAATCTATAACTGTTTTTTAACGAAACAAGCACATCAAGATCACTTGCAATAAAATTATTAAATTGTCACCAGTTTATATACACTGCGTAGACTCATGTTCAGTCGCCTTTTAACCTACAGATGACCATGTGGTATGCAGAAGTTCACGTTTACTATGACTGTTCACGTTTACTATGACTGTTCCAAACTAGCTATCAAGTTATTCTGGAATGTCCCATAAATATGTTTGTAATAAGTACGTTTTTTCATGCTCACATGCTTAATTGTATACACCAAATAACTTCTAGTAGTTGTCCTAATCTGACCTGGAAATATATGGTGTCTTGATCCATGTTCTCCTCATTGAGCATTTATTTATAATAGTGGCATGTCAAGGACAAAAACTTTCCTTCTCACAGAAACCAAAACCACATCCAGATGGTCAAAGTCTCTTCCAGGAGAGTATGGTTAACACGAACACAGACCAAAAAAAAAAAAAAAAAAAAAGTGTTCATGCTGTGTCAAAAGATGTCCTCTAGCAAAGAATCAAAAGAAGTCAGGGAATCAAAACAACCTACCTGAAGTGTCTTTCCCCTCTTCCTGGTGTTTGGCCAGCCTTTTGGCTGTTGGAAGTACCAGGACTCTTGTTTCCAAAGAGCCGCCTGTGTTGGCCTGTCTTTCAGATTCTCATGTTGCAAAATCTGAAGTTCTGTTGCAATAAACACCAGATTTCAAAGGAAAAGCAATGGAAATCGTGCAGAGATTAAACTTGATTTTTATAGCAACCGTCAGTAGTAGCATGATTATGTGTCTAAACAATGCCTCCTCTTCCAATATAATATTAGATTGAGAAAGACAGACCTGTAGTTTATTTGTGTAAAGGCAGACATTGATTTTGAGGGTGCATTTAGAAAACATATTTAGGTTTGGGGAAAACAGAGGGTTGTCTTTTGTACAAACATAATAAATCCATCCTCTGAATCTCTCCTGAAGGAACCATATGCAAACAGATAACTTTAGAACTGTGTTATTCTAGAGTAATCGTCAGCCGAATGTAGTTGAAAAGTGATTGGGCATAATGAGGGCAGCCCTGACACAAACATAAGCAATATGCTTCACAAGATAAAAATTTTTTAAATCTAAGTCAAATGAGAGCACAGTATTTCAGGAATAATTTTTTTCTCTTGACGCTAATTTAGTTTGAAATTAGGAATGGTAACCTCAAATAACAATATCACACGAATTAGCTTTTTTGGGTCTTCTTTCAAGAACATCTTCATTAACATTATAATATCTGTAACTTTCAAGGTGTAGGGGATATTTTTAAAGAAGACCAAGGAGTTAAAGTTTCAAAAAATCAGATAAATGCCCATAAACTGCTGATAAAACCAATAAGAATATGCCCAGGGCACCAAGGAAACTAACACTTTGCTTAGGGGAGAAAGCCCTTTACATTTCAACTCACTAATTTTTTTCTAGGCTGCTGTTCATTCCTTATTGGCTTTATAGGGTCAGGGCTTCCACAATCTAATTGTTATAGAACTGAAAGCTCTCAGAAAAATACCTGTCATCACAAAAGGGTAGATCTTAAAGAGTAATCATTCAGTCCACCTATTTTACAGGTGAGGAAGATGAAACTTGAAGAGTTTAAATGATTTGCCCCAAAGTGATGGCTAGCTGTGTCAATATGGGGAATAAAATCCAGCTCTTCTAATTATCAGTTGAGAACATTTTCTAGCATATTACAATTAAACCTTCCTGAGTGAAGATTTCTTAAAAGGTCTACAATTAGATAGATTGGAGTAGGAGATTTGGTAAAATTTAAATCAACTGTATAACAAATGATACAGATAAATTAGAGACGTGGCTGAGTCAAGGTTGAATAGTGCATATGGCGCTTGACAGGAAGTTCATACTCTAATAGCAAATATTTATCCTGGGTGGCTGGCTGACACTGGCATTCAGCATAGATAAATTTATAACGGAATATGATTCCTGTAAAAATGATCTTGAGCCATCTCCTAACAGTTGCTCTAGAAACAACTGATTCTCAAACAGTGGTCAGTACAGATGCCACATAGGTTAAATATATTTTCCCTCAGAATTCAGTCTCCTGATTGCTCTTTCTATACTATTTGCCGTGAATTAACTATTAGTGACCTTTGGGAATGATGATGTAATTTTGTTATTTTGTCTATTTTCCTAATCCTCAAGAAACTAGCAAAACTATTTGATGTATTTATTTCTGCTAGGCTGTCATTGCTGTGATTCTCCACTAAGCTTCCACGCTTTCCCCTTTCCCAGTACAAGGCCAGCTGCAAGGATGTGAGTGTAATTGCGCTGGGGTGTTGCGGTGAGCATGGAGCTCATCCACAGGATACATGCAGGACACTCTGTAAAAATAGGCAAAATGTCAGTCAACTATTACAACACACAGCAGGATGGAGTTTCTATTACTAGCTTTTTAAAAAAATAGTCAAAGATGTTTTTGGTTCTTTTCCTCTAGATGAAAAAAATAGTGTTAGAATGATTGGATAGCTATAAAATATAAACATTAAGACTCAATTTGGGAAAAAGAAATGCAAATATTAATAAATTGCAGTGGATCATAACCTGCTGAGTCAAAACCAGGACAAAAGTGCAGATCACTGAAGTATAAATCTTTAATCTTGAATTTTCCATCAGAGTGAGTTAAAAAATCCATGTTTATTTTTACAAAATTTATAAATACCAGTTTTGTGGCATTTATTAATTTAATTGTTAATTTAAAATAAAAGAGAATCAATTTGTATGTTGCCATTCTGTTCATGAAATGAATCTCTGCTTTAAAATTAACATTCCAATTAGAGCAAATCCAATCCAATGATCAAACTATTTCACTGTCAAGGGTAGTGTCCGCTCTGAGATGGGTTCCTCCTGGTGGAACCATGGTAAATGACTGCCTTTACAACCCACAGACCCCCTTACCCATCGCTCAGATAGTATCATATTTTGTAGTAGGGAATTGTGTTTACATTGTCAGTCAGGAAGGATTATAAAGTCATACATAGCTCCAAATTAAAATTGGATAAAATCCAGGGACATCACAAGACAAGGGCTGACATTTTAGCCCATTGCAGTGTAATGTAACTATTAATGTTCTGAAATATTCATCAATTATTTCCCTGATAAATAAAATAATAAATCAGTAAATAGAGTAATATTACTTCTAGATCAGTGCAGAAATAATATGCATTAATTTTACTCTAAGAAAGGTGCAAATTGTTCTTTTGAATCTTTTTATCCAAATAAAGACGCTATTTTTCTCAAAGTTTCTTGCCATGCTTTCTTTGGTTAATCTCATCACAGAATTACCATTAATGACAGAAGGTAAAAGGGAGGGCTCTAGTGGGTAACCAAGACTCCTCTATTGCACAACATGCATCCGGGAGTCTACAGAGAGGCAATGCAATCTAGAGGTCATGAAGGCAAGTATAAGTCAGATCTGACCTTGTCTCCAGCTTTAATACAAAATAGCTGCATATCCATTTTCATCTCTGAGAGTTGACTTCCTCGTCACTAAAGCAGGGATTATAACAGTATCTGCCATAGTAGGCTGTTCTAAGTATAACATGTTGTAATACATGTAACACAATTATCAGAAGGCTTAGTTCATAGTAAGACCTCAATGAATATTAGATTTTATTTTGTTTTTAGTATTTTTATTATTACAAAAGTGGCTCAGGTCAGATATTCTCCATTGTAAGTTGGAATATTTTTTGATTACTGAACCAACATGCTTAAATCTTTCATTAGAGGAGAAAAATTTTCACAGCTAAATGAGAAAATAGTGATTCTGCAAATATTTTTGTGAATTAGAAGTCAAGAAAAGGGAATACATTCGAAAAATACTCGTGATATTGAAGCTAAATGAGCGCCAGACTGGGAAGTAGGACTTTGGGGTGCTAGTCCTGACCCTTTCACTAAGTTGCTGAGTGGCCTTGTACAAGTATTTTGAGGCCTTAGTTACCTGAGTTTCCTGGTCAGTAAAGAGATTATATTGTCATTGCCAGCTCTAACATTGCGTGGTTGAGTTGTGCAGGAGTATGAAGCTGGAAAACTCTTCCTTTCACTTGGTACATGGAGAACTTCATCAATTTTGCTATGTTACATGTACTACATGTACTAGAGAGGGTGCCCTGGAAGTAGTTCCTGTAATGGAAATTCTTGTGCAAGTGATTTCTTATGGGAATGTTCCCAGGAGAAATGTGCAAGGGAGTAAGGAAAGCAGAATAAGGAAAGGGGAAGAAACTAAGTAGCCATGTGGTTAAGGTGAAGTCTAACCCTAGTCTGATCCTGTGGGGGGCTCTGGAACAATACCTGCACCACACGTCTGTCTCACCTTCTAGTTAAGAGAGGAGAGCTTCTGCATCCCTGCAACAGTCACCTGGATGCCCAAGGTTGGGGGCAGGGTGGCTCCAATCACCCAAGACGTAAGCAGCAGCACCTGCAGCAGCCGGTAAAAGAAATTCCTGGAGATCCAGAAGAAGCACCAACAGTACATTATGTTTTGATGCACTGCGTATTTAAAGCACTTGAATGATGAAGTACCTTTCCATAAATCAGCCTCTCCATTATAGGATATCACTGCACACAACTCTAAGTTCCCTCACTTCATGTTTGACTGGACAAATGCTATAAACCTAAAATTGTCTTGCTTGATCTTTGCTAACTTATGATTACAAAGTTAACCTTCTTCTCTATTTGAGAGTCACAAGCCCTTACTCCTTCTGCTGATCACAAGGCAATTTAGGGAGTTGTCTTAGGATAGACTCTTGTACTATAAAAATATATACATTAAAACCAAAGTAGGATGTGGGGAGCCTTAGGAACGGACAGTTGAGTGCTTCTGTCTTTTCTTCCTGATGTGCTATTCTTACATTTAAATTCGGAGACACTATCTTCTTTTTTCACAGCAAGAGTCAATTTCACCAGAAGTATATATTATGGTAAGACAGTACCTTTCAGAAGAAAAATAGGAAAGCCAGATAGCAACTTCAAGTTTTTTTTTTTTAAATAAGAAAAGAACTGGAGAAATAGATGTCCATCTTTTAAACTGAAAAAAAAGCGGGGGAGGGCGGCCCAGTGGTGTAGTGGGTAAGTGTGTGTGCTCTGCTTCGGCAGCCCAGGGTTTGCAGGTTCAGATCTCTGATGCAGACCTACACACTGCTCATCAAGCCATACTGTGGCAGTGTCCCATATACAAAATAGAGGAAGATTGGCACAGATGTCAGCTCAGAGACAATATTCCTCAAGCAAAAAGTGGAAGATTGGCAATGGACGTTAGCTCAGGGCCAATCTTCCTTACCAAAAAAAAAACACTTTACTTCCAAGATTACCATTCATTTTACTGTAACATATTATCCAGTAAGAGATTATGTGGTGCTACAGTGGCCTCCAACTTCCAAGGTTGCCTGTCTAACCACCATGGCCCCATGTAAACCTGGGAGAATAAGACTCATTTTCCTTTTAGGCTTCCAGAATAGAAATTTCCTGGTTTTCATTTCCTTTGAGATAAATCACATTATTCTTCGACATGCTTGCATTGTTTCCATCAGAATGCCTCCCTCTCAACACTGATTTATTTCCATCATCGTGGCAAGAAAAAGTAGATCACAAAAGTTAAGGAGCTTTTGCATGTCAAATGAGTTACTAAAAGTTTCTCTAACAAGAAGGGGAAATTAGTTTCAAACTTACATCATCTTTTAGATCTAATATGCCCTATTAATGAAATTAACATGAATTTTTTAAGAATTTAAATTCTATCTTAATGTGTATGATTTAGTCCTGATTTGGTTTTGGGGGATAGACAATTTAATTTATTTAATTTATGTATACTTTGACTTGTGTAGGTTTCTCTTTTCTTTTTTGGGGGGGGGGACATGAATTTACATAAAGGATGTAACCATTAATCGGTTTTGAAGTGTATTTAAAACTCTAAACGCTTTAGAATATTAGCAATGGATTTCATTTCATAGTCTATGAACACATGAATTTCACAGTTACTTTAATGTTTAGGGTTTGTTTTATGGCTAGGACATTAATGGTTAAGTTGAACGCTTGCCATATACAGTTATTTTTTTCCCAATTATGTTATATTTTCATTATATCTTCTCATATTAAAATAATGCCACTTTGCAATAGTAGAAAGTGCCAATAATATGAATTGTGACAAAGTTCCTGTGTTAACACTCTCCCTTATTTTCAGGCACCTATAAAGAAGTCGTGAACATTTATCCAATATTGAAATGGCATAAATCTCAATCCAAAAGCAAGTTTTATTTTTCTTAACCTTCAATCTTTAAATGAGAAAAGGGGGAAAAAAGAGATATTTTTCCTCAGCAGAGCACACTCCAGAAACAAATACGCTACATCTGTTTTAGCTGGCATGGATGGGCCTGCAGCATAACGCATTACTTTAGATTTTAAAACTGACAGTCTTCAGACTAGTAGTTCTCCATGTTGCAAAGCAGTAGACATCCATGTGTAGAGATTTTATTTTCCAGTGATGTATATTTAGGATTTTTTACTGGATAAATTGAGCTTGCGAGTTCATGAACTCTATTGAAGCAATTATCTCCTGACGTCAGAAGTAGCTGTTGGAATTCCTCACGTCAGTACCACACAGCCAGCAGGTTCCCTCATCACAGACCATCACAGAAGGCATTTTTGTGGTTTTATTTGGAAGGAACTTTCACGCTAAATCCCATTTTTCAATACTTTGCAACTTCTTCAAATGCTTTCATTAGCCTCAACGTGGAGTTGAGAGCAATTTATCCATTTTTTGAGAGATTGATGCATGAGAGAAAGTGTTCCTAGAGTATTTGGTGATGGGATAATATCAAATTAGGCCATGATAAAAAATAGTCAAAACCCAGCATTTTATTTGAAGAACCACACGTAAGCATTGAATTCAGATATTCAGAGCTGAATAATTCACAAAAGATTTTCTTCCTAACCCATCTTTCCCTACATCATCCATTCCCCAAACACAAACATGCACAGATTCTTTTGAAGCATGTGAAGGTGAATTCATATCAGGCATCCCCCTCAGTCTACGCCTGTGGGCATGATTTTAAACAAAAACCTTGAGGGATTCATTTCTGTTAAAATGCATAGACAGTACCATGTTTTTTAAAATTTGCAGCACAAGAACTCAATAAAAGCAGAGTCGATACACGTTTATATGTATGTACAAACATATACAGGAGCTAACTAATATAAATATATAACATATTTATGCTACTGGCAGAGCCGGGCAATTAGACAGTGTGTAATTGGGTGTGTCAAACTGACGTCGAGTCAGCAGATGTTAGTGTATTTGAGGGTAAAGCTGCCAACTCATGCTATAATGCAATATGCTTATATTCAGAAAATACATCATCCACGAAAGAAGCAAAAGAAAGGTGTGTTTTCTTTGTTCTATTTCAAAAGAGGTTGTTTTTTGGCATTGTTTTCATTACAGGAGAAAGAAGCAATAATGATCTAATTGCCAGAAAACATGCATACAACATGAGATGGGAATCTGAGTTCTTGAAAGCCATATCCAGAGATTTTCTCTAATACCTTTATTTTCAGTCTTTGCCCAAGGGGACAAAATATTTCTACAGCCTTTATCTCGTTAATCCTCACATGATCATTGTTAGGGAGTCAGGCAGGCTAGGACTTCTGTAGATTCCACTAGTGAAACAGACAGACAATGGCTGCTAGAGTAACTTGATTGAAATTATAGAGCAAGTCAGGGGCACAGCTGGTGAAAGGATCTGGGTCTGCTGTTTGCCAGAGTTTTCTTTTACCCGACAGAACATATTGCCTAAAGCTGAGAATCCCAGGGTGTCCTTGATTACGTATTTTCAAATTATAGTTCACTTTAGAGATTCCTATTAAAAATCAGATATGGCAGCAGGCCTGGAAATCATTTAGGAAACCCCAGGTTTCAAGCAAGTGGAAGATTTAAGAAGCAGAGCTGGAGAGATGGAATATATAAAATGTAGGCAGGGATAGAATGTCTACACGGGGGTCTACTGACTCTTTCAAGATGGAGGCATTGTGTGGTTAATCAAAAAGATGCAGAAGATATTCCCTAGGCATTTATTTATTTATTTACTTTTACAAGTGGCTTCTTGTGAAAGCTTCATTTCTACTTTTAAGTTGCTGGAGAAGATAGATTAAGAATAAGAACATATATAGCTATTTTAGAAGCCCAAGGGCAGCTTGAAATGAACTCCCTCATAAAGTGGAGGGAAGGGCTTCTCTCCTGGGAAAGATACAGGAGGCTCCCTCTTGTCTCACTAGGATTTTTTAAGACATAGTCTAGTAGGGATAGACTTTTCCCTCATGAATTATTGATACTCTAAAGCAGTTTTAATTGTTTTTCCTTTCAGCGCTACATAGAGAAACCCAATAATGATTCTCACTGCAATATTAGCATATATTTTAAGTGTGCTCTAACACCAAGGGAAAGCATCTAATTTTTCTAAAACAATGTGTCTTTAACTTTGAGAAATATGACTTAAATTAGTAATAAAGATGAGAAGTAATCTAACTCAGGTTATTAAATTGCTTTCTGTGCTGAAATATTCTGTAGGAAAATAAGAAAAGAATACATTTATGTACAACTTAATAGTTGGAAAGCATGATTAAACACTGAAATATGGGATTTGTAGATATAAGAAATTTCACTTATAATATGAGAGTTTCTTGGTCACAGATATAAAAAAATTTTTTAGAAAACCTTAGAATATATAAAGATTCGAAACACTGAAATGTAATATTTATTAAATTAATACTATTTTCCTAATGGACACAGAGCTTAAAAATATTTTAAGTAAATATTCTTTAACACAAGTTGTCAAACTTTTGAGCTTAAGATCCCTTTAAATTATTAAAAATTATTGAGGACCCCAAAGTACATTTAGGTGGATTATACCTATTTATCTTTACTGTACTAGAAATTAAAACTGAGAAAATTTTGAAGTGTTTAATTTATTAAAATAAAAATAACAGATTTTACATTAACATGAATAATACATTTTTATTTAAAAAGTGTGCCATTTTCCAAAAAAATATATTATTGAGAAGAGTGGCATTGCTTTATATTTTTATAAATATCTTTATTGGCTGGCTTAATTATCTGTCTGTATTTGCATATCTTCTTTTACCTTCAATCTGTTGTGAAGTTATATACAATGTAGCCTCTGGAAAACTACTATAAACTCGTGAGATAATGAGAGTGAAAAAGGCAAATAACATGTTGGTATTACTATGGAAAGAGTTTTGACCTGTGGATCCCTGTAAAGATCTCATGGACCCTGAGATCACACTTTGAGAGCAGCTGAAGAAAAGAGCCCCAGACTGGGATGTTGCAGACCTCTTATTTCTAGTGTTATCATCAGCCAGATTTTTCACTTTGGGTTGAACATTCTCATCTGCAAAACGAAGTTGTTAGATTAGATTATCTCTGAGATCACTTCCATGCTCTCGTTGTCCTCAAAAACTGTTGTCATCATCCTGTTAATCCATAGCCACAAATATATTTTTGTATATGAGATTATAATTATGACTAAGGTAAAACAAAGAAGTTGAAGTAAATATTTATATGTTATATACTAGTTATTATTTCTACATGGATGTTTATTTGGACTCTGGTGTAGGTACAGCTTGTTTTATTGGACAAGTGAAGAAAAATAGCTAATCCCTACCTACTTCAGCCACTGAGGTAACCCTAAGGAAGTGAATGACTTTCATTCCCCCTATACTTGCATCTTGGATATGAGCAGAGCTCTCTCTGGAATTAAATATACTTGCGCACAAATCCCAGCTCTCCTATTTAGTAGTTGTGTGCTATTGGTCAAGTAATATAACCTTTCCAGCTTCACGTTTTTCAACTATTAAAAGACAATAATAGCTGGTGGGAATGCAAAATGATACAGCCACTTTGGAAGACAGTTTGGTGGTATCCTAACCAAACTAAACATACTTTTTTTTTTTATTCCTAAGGAAGACTGGCCCTGGGCTAACATCCATGCTCATCTTCCTCCACTTTATATGAGATGCCGCCACAGCATAGCTTGACAAGCGGTGCATCGGTGAGCGCCCGGGATCTGAACCCAGTGAACCCCGGGCCACTGCAGCGGAGTGCGCGCACTTAACCGCTTGTGCCACTGGGCCGGTCCCCAAACTAAACATACTTTTATCATATGATGCAGCAATCACACTCTTTGGCTGTTGAAAACTTACATCCATGCAAAAACCTGCACATGGATGTTTATAGCAGTTTTATTCATAATTGCCCAAACTTGGAAGTAACCAAGACATCCTTCAGTAGGTGAATGGATAAACAAACTGTGATATATCCAGACAATGGGATATTATTCAGTGCTAAAAAGAAATGAGCTATCAAGACATGAAAAGACATGGAGGAACTATAAATGCATATTACTAAATGAAAGAAGAAAAAAGCTACATACAGTTATGATTCCAACTATACAACACTCTGGAAAAGGCAAAACTATGGAGACAGTAAAAAGATCAGAGGTTGCTGGAGGTTGGGAGCACTGAGGGATGAATAGGCGAAGCACAGAGGATTTTCTGGGCAGTGAAAATACTCCATACAATACTATGATGATGGATACATATCATTAAACATTTACCCAAACCCATAGAATGTACACCACGAAGAGTGAACCATCATGTAAACTATGAACTTTGGGTGGTTATGATGTGTCAATGTAGGCTCATCAATTTTAACAAATGTACCACTCGTGGGGGATGTTGATAATGCAGGAGGCTCTGCATGTGTGGCAGTAGGAGGTATAAGGGAAATCTCTGTACCTTCCCCTCAATTTTGCTGTTAATTTAAAACTGCTCTAAAAAAAATAAAGTTTTGGGTCCGGCCCGGTGGCATAGTGGTTAAGTCCAGTGTGCTCCGCTTCAGCAGCCTGGGTTCACCGGTTTGGATCCTGGGCATGGACCTACACCACTCATCAGCCACGTTGTAGCAGTGACCCACATACAAAATAGAGGAAGACTGGCACAGATGTCAGCTCAGGGCTAATCTTCCTCAAGCGAAAAAAAGAGGAGGATTGGCAACAGATGTTAACTCAGAGCAAATCTTCCTCACCAAAAAAAATAAAAGACATCAAAAAAAGTCTTAATAAATTTTTTTAAAAAAAAATCCAAAAGGTAATAATAATAGTCCCATCTTATCAGATTTTTCCAAGAACTGAAGGAGATAATCCACATAAAGCAGTTAGCATAGCATATTACCTAGCAAAAATTAAGTATTCAACACTTACAATGCTATTTTCCTCCTACATCTCCTTTGTTGCAATTGTTTAGGGTATTATTATCATTATTATTATTTTCCACTTGAACTCTTCAGATAACTTTTTTTCAAGCATGATTATGCTCAATGTAGTAAACCTTTACTACAAAGCAAAGGAAAAAAAGCACAGAAATGGTCACACTGCCAAAGAATAACCACTCAATATTCTGATGTGTACTTCTAGTCTTTTTAATTTTATGTTTATATTTATTTTTAAACAGTATTTTATTATATATAAAGATTTTATAGTCTGCTTTTCTCTCTTATTAATGTTATCAACAATTTTCCATGTCAAAAAATTCTACTACAATTTTTACACTCTTAATTGAAATACATGATACAATTGTTCATAATTTACTCAATTATTTTCCAGCTTAGACAGGTAAACTATTCCTGGTTTTTTACTATGGTGATAAACACATCATTGTTGACTGATCCTAGGACATATTTCTCATCCCCTGTAGAATTCCTTTGAGTATGTCAGTGTCTTAAATACAAAGATAGGAGCATCCAAATACTTGGCCTTCTGTGAGTTTATGTCAAATTATTTCTTAGGGCTCAGTTTCAAGCCTCATTGTGGTCTCTCTCTAAACTCTCTCCCTGAGTGATTTCATCTATTCCGTTAGCTTTATTAAGTCTCCCAAATTTATACATCCAACCCTGAACTTTCTTCTGCGATCCAGACTCGTATATCCATCTCCTCCCTCTTGATATCTCTATTTGGTTGAATCATAAGCTTTGAAAATGTAACATGTCCAAAACTGACTCTTCATTTTCTTCTTCCCTTAAATCTTTTCCTCCTTCTTTTTTCCTTCCCATAAATAAAAGCAAAAATTTCCTCTAAGTTGTTAAAGTTAAGAACATGGAAATCATTTTTGGTTCCTATCTTTCTCTCCCTTCCTATAATCAATCCATCTTAAGTTGTCTAATGCTATCACTTTTCCATATGTCATTGCTTGTTACTAAGAGAAGCCTCTGTCATCTTTACAGAAGGAAGGGATTTAGCATCATACAATCCAAGGTCTGTAATTGTACTTCCTTTTATCTGATGTCATTTTCTTTTGGACGTATTCTCAAAAGTTTATAGATCATATGAATCTCATTTTCATGCACTATAGGGATATCTAATTAAAACAGGCACATCTATTGTCAAAAGGATGGAAAGATTTGCAAATAATTAAAGAAATAGAAGAAGATTTGGCATGGCTTAGAGAGCAAAGGGTCTTGCTTTGATGTCAACATTTATTTGAAGGAGTCTGAAAAATGTATTGACATTAAGAAGGTAGACAGAATGGGAATGATCTACTGTCTGGTATGAAGCTTCACGATCTTCTGTTAATTACTATTCAAGAAATCTGTAAAAGTCTATAATTTTCTTTCCTTTATATGGAAAAAAATAGGTAGAAATATTCTTTAACTATATACTCTGCACCCCATGCTTCCCTAGCTTATACACTCTAATCTAGCTTAAATATCCAAGGTTTAATGCTAGGAAAAATGACATATTCTGGAGGGAAGAAGAAACACAAAAGTTTTCTAACTTGACCAAAAGTTTGATAAGATCCTTTTGTTGCATGAATGTTAAATATTTTCTGAGAAAAAAAAATTGGTATACCCTCACCTTCCTCTGGAGAGGAATAATAAAGTATATTATATGATTTCTTAAATTTAAAGGAGATAAGTAAAAAACTGAATTTTTATGCTTTAAATGTGTTGTCCCTTAAAGAAAAAGAATCCTCTGCATGTTTAGGAAAAGTCAAACTGTCAGGCTAAAGGTTGATTTCTAGACATGAAATAATACTCTAAAATGATCATTAAGCTAATAACTAGTAGTCCTTAAACGGGCTAGTGAAAGCTTCTTTAAAATATTTAATATTTGGCAAATAAATATGGAAGAATTATAAGCATCCTCATTTGTGTAATATTCCTTTTAATCAAGGTAAGTCTTTCAATAAATTAGATTGGCTTGTTAATTTTGGCTTAAAGGAACTATGCATCTTCTCTTCTATCTTATCACAATGAGGAATATAGTATATCAGTTAGCTTTTAATGCATGATAAACCACCTTAAAAGTTAGTGGTTTCAAACAATAAGTTTATTATTTCATATGAAATAATGAATTATCGGAGCAGTTTTTCTTGTCTGGGCTGTCTCAGCTGAGGCTGGATGGCTTAGGATGGCCTAAGGCAGTTGGTTCAATGTCACCTGGAGTGATGGAGAGGCTTTGGCTATTATCATCCAATAGGCTAACCTGGGATTTTTCATATGGTGGTAATTGCAGAGTTTCAGTACAGCAAATGGGAACAAGCTCCAATATGCAAGTCCTTTAGAGCCTCTGCTTGTTTCATATTTTTAATATCTCACTGGCCAAAGCAGGTCACATGACTAAGCCCAGATTCAAGAGCTGGATTCAAGAAATAGACTCTACCACCTTGATGGGAAGATCTATAAAATCAAATTGCAAAGAGACATGTTAAACAGATGAAAAATTTGTAGCAACTTTTGCACTCTACCACAGACTGCCTTCTGGCCACAAATTATTCTTCCTATGTATAAAATACGCTCACCTTTCCTAGATGCCAAAAATCTCATTAAATTATGCCATTTATGGCATCTGGCTTGAAGTCCAGGTTCTCATGATCTGCTTCTAGTCTAGATGTAGATGTGGCTCATTGGATGCAACTGCTCTTCGTCCAGACAACTGTGAACTAAAAACATAAGTTATCAATCAGCTGCCAATCAACCTAATGTAAGAGAGTGAGATGGGAACAAGACAACCGCAATAGTTGCCTCTAATCAAAAAGGAGAGGAATGGAAGTCATAAAGCAGTCATTAGTCTGTGCCAATTCTGAAATCCATTCAGGTATATGTTAAAAGGTTCCCCCACTCTGGGTCTGAAAATGTTCCTTGATTAGAGTCCATTTCTGCTCCCTGACAGTGATTTACTTGTCCACTATTCTCTGAGTCTCTTGGCTCCACCTCTAGGATTTTCATCTCTTTATAAAAGAAATGGCCATGATTCTCATTCTGATTTCTCTCCATTGAATGTGAGAAGCCCAGAAATTTTACTTCTTTTTGAACTATTGCAATTCCTTTAAGTCTAAGCTGGAAGTTTTTTTGTTAGTATAATGGTCTTAAAAACTTCAGGGATTACCTATAAATCTGATTCATATCTACTCTATATAATTCCTAAAATTCTATACTCCTAAAATTCACATCCATTTCTTTTCAAGACAGGCATTTCTCTACTTTGAATGTGGCAGAATGCTGTAAAAAATAAATGTCTTTAGGATTATTAGCCTATTTGTCTTGCTGAGGGCTCTTAGGTCTAATTACAACTTTTAGAGGTTATTACAAAGGGTCTTCTATCCACACCCTTGATTTTTATCTTTACATTAAGGCCATTTCCTACTTTTTCAATTTTTAACAGTTTGAGAGATGAAAGACAAAACATTTTATTTTTTTAACCTAGCAAGTCCTGGATTATGATGATTTGTATTTCTTCTAAAATCTTACAAATAAAACAGTTCTTTTTTGTTTTTGGTGAGGAAGTTTAGCCCTGAGCTAACATCCGTTGCCAATCCTCCTTTTATTGCTGAG
Source organism: Diceros bicornis minor (assembly GCF_020826845.1). Lineage (NCBI taxonomy): Eukaryota > Metazoa > Chordata > Mammalia > Perissodactyla > Rhinocerotidae > Diceros > Diceros bicornis. Next base: position 19,119,099 of record NC_080766.1, read on the forward strand.
GAAGATTGGCTCTGGGCTAACATCCGCACCCATCTTCCTCTACTTTATATGTGGGATACCACCACAGCATGGCTTGATAAGCGGTGTATAGGTCCATGCTTGGGATCTGAACCTGTGAACCCCGGGCCACCGAAGCGGAGCATGTTAACTTAACCACTATGCCACTGGGCCGGCCCTAAAACAGTTCATTTTTTAGCTCCTCTCTCTCTTTCCATCTCTTACTAGATGCAGCTGAAAGAAATCAATTGACACACAGCTCTCTGTCCGAAAACCTCCTTAGATAGATCCACAAGTTCTTTAGGTACACTTTCCACCACTGAGGTTCCTGCAGATGAAAGCTTTGCTGAATTTTCTGCTATGACGTAACCTGGTTTACCATTTTTCCAGCCTTTACCAACAGTCGCCTCATTGTTTTTTCAGCCTCCATCCACAGCCTGAATCCAAAGCCAATATCACATATTTTAGGTTTTGTTATGGCAACAAAACCTAAAGCGGGCAACACTCACTTTCAGGTACCAGATTTGCATCAGTAAGCTTTCGCTGTGTTAAATAAAAATTTGCTTTAAACAATAAACATTTATTATTTTTTAAGATTCTGTGGCTTGCCTGGCTGGTTTTTATTCTCTGGGCTGGCTGTCTAGCACTAGAACGTTTTTTAGATAGTCTAATTCACATACCTGACAGTAGGTTTTATATCAGTTGGGGTAATGGGATGACTCTGGCACATGTCTCTCATCATCCAGCACATTAACATGGACTCATTCAGTTGTGGCAGAGTAACCAAGAGCAGCAAGAGAAAGTACCACTGTGCAATGTTTTTTCAGCCTCATCTTACGTAACCTTTGATGATATCCATTTGCCCAAAGCAAGACACATGACCAAGCCCAGATTTAAGAGGTGGAAAAATAGATTCCATCTCTTGATGGATAGAGCTCCAAAGTCACATTACAAATGGCAGGATGCATAAAGGAGTAGAAAAATTTCTGGCTACTTTTGCAATCTATCATAGCAAGTATATTTTATGTAAGACCTAGATATAATTTTTTATGGCAAATTTAATAATTTAGAGTTTGCTAAATTTCTTATGCTAGATTTATGGGAAAGATCAATTATTATCATTTCCATAAATTATTTAAGGTTATGAGAATATAAACATGTGTTAAACTAAATTGAATTATAAATACTGATGTCTTTTACAAGACATCTTCTTGTGAACTGGAGACAGTGTTGCAAATCATGGGAACTTAGTTACTACACCTACCCTATCTTGATAAAATAGTAAAACGTTATCTCTTTGACAAACATTTGATATCAATTTTGAGTGTGTTGTTCTGTAGGACCAATTTAAATGTAATTTCCAAGATCCTTGATTGACTTTAAGACCTTGGGCTAGTATTAAATTAAGTTAATGAATGAGTAATCCCTCTAACTAAAGTGGAAAGCTCAACAAGTTATATGTATCATCTTATAATATGCCAATATGTTAGTATTTTAAAGGTAAAGGTGAAAGCTCTAACTTGTCATCTAACCATGTGTTTATTTAAGTTTATGTAGACATATCTGAATCATTAGATAAATAAAGATTTGGCGTGATTAAAGTAGATGACTGATAATAATTCACAATTGTCTTGAAGTAGTTAATATTTTCTTAATAAAGGATAATGAAGAGAGAGTGACATCAGCATCATAGCAGAGTGAGTTGCTCCCTTTGTCTCCCTGCTCTGTTACAACAAGTCAGACATCCATTGACCAAAAAAAGGACTGCCTGCACAGCACATCAGAATGCCTGAGAGATCCATGCATCCATACATATGAAGTGGCAGATGACACCTGTGACCTGAGGCTTCACAAACCATGACAGAACCCAAAACCCAGCCCCCAGTGGCATCACCCCTGACACCAGCTCCACCAGCAGTGGGGGCTGCATACAAGACCCTGCGCCCCCCACAGTGATAGCAACACCCATGAACCCAGCACAATTAGCAGCATTGTTTGGTTACAAACTCACAATAACAAAAAAGGATAGTTCCTGACAAAAAAAACAGAAGGGGAAGAGGAAAAGGATGAAACCTGCATAGGCTAATGGAGATAAGAGGCTATCAGAAAAAGGCCTATCTCATCTATGAGATCTTTTATTTTTTATTTTTTTATTTTGTGATGAGATCAGCCCTGTGCTAACATCTGCCAATCCTCCTCTTTTTTTTGCTGAGGAAGACTGGCCTTGGGCTAACATCCATGCCCATCTTCCTCCACTTTATATGGGATGCCACCACAGCATGGCTTGCTAAGCAGTGCGTTGGTGCGTGCCCGGAATCCGAACCGGTGAACCCGGGGCCGTCGCAGCGGAGCGCGCACACTTAACTGCTTGTGCCACCAGGCCAGCCCTTATGAGATCTTTTATACAAACCTCATGGTAACCACAAAACAAAAAATCAGAGTAGAGTCACAAATCATAAATAAAAAGGAAACTGAGAAAAACATCACAGAAAACCACCAAACTGAAATAGCAGACAGAAACACAAGGAAAAAGAAACAATAGACATATAGAACAACCAGAAAACAAAAGATAAAATGGCAGTATTAAGCCCTTATATATGAATAATCACTTGAAAGGTAAATGGATTGAATTCACAATCAAAAGACACAGAGTGGCTGGATAGATTTTTTAAAAAAGACCCAATAATATGCTGCCTCCAGGAAATCCATCTCAGCTCTGAAGACAAACATAGGCTCAGAGTGAAGGGATGGAAGATGATACTCCAAGCAAATGGCAAGCCAAAGAAAGTGCATGTAGCTATACTTATATCAGATAAAACAGACTTCAAGATAAAAACGACAATAAGAGACAAAGATGTGCATTAGAAAGTGATGAAGGGGACATTCCATGAAGATATAATACTTATTAATATATATGCACCTAAGATAGGAGCACCAAATTATAGAAAGCAACTATTGACAGACCTAAAGGGAGAAACTGACAGCCACACAATAATAGTAGGGAACTTCAACACCCCACTTACATCAGTGGATAGATCATCCAGACAGAAAGTCAACAAGGAAACAGTGGCTTTGAATGAAATGCTAGACCAGATGGACTTAATAGATATTTATAGAACATTCCATCCAAAAGCAGTAGAATAGACATTCTTCTCATGGAACATTCTCAAAGATAAACCATATGGTAGGAAAGAAAACAAGCCTCTATAAGTTTAAGAAGACTAAAATAATATCAAGTACCTTTCACCACAACATATGAAACTAGAAATCAACTACAGGAAGAAAGCTGAAAAAGTCAAAAATATATGGAGACTAAACAATATGCCACTAAACAACTATTGGATCAATGAAGAAATCAAAGGAGAAATAAAAAAAATACCTGGAGACAAATGAAAATGAAAACACAACATACTAAAACTTATGGGATGCAGCAAAAGTGGAACTAAGATGGAAATTTATAGTAATACATGCCTACCTCAAAAAACAAGAAAAATCTCAAATAAACAATCTAACACTATACCTAAAAGAACTCAAAAAAGAATAAACAAAGCCCAAAGTCAGTAGAAGGAAGGAAATAATAAAACCCAAGCACAAAATAAATGAAATAGAGACTAAAAAAACAATAGAAGGATCAATGAAACTAAGACTGGTTCTTTAAAAAGATAAACAAAATTGACAACCCTTAGCCAGAAAAAAGAGGCAAGTCTCAAATAAATAAACTTAGAAATGAAAGAGAAGAAATTACAACAGACACCTGAGAAAAACAATGGATTATAAGAGAATACTATGAAAAGCTATATGCCAATAAATTGGATTATCTAGAAGAAATGGATAAATTCTTAGAATCATACAACCTCCCAGAACTGAATCAAGAAGAAGTAGAGAATCTGAATAGACCAATCCCAAGTAAAGAGATTGAAATGGTAATCAAAAACCTCCCCAAACACAAAATTTCAGGACCAGACGGCTTCTCTGGTCAATTCTACCAAACATTCAAAGAAGATTTAATACCTATCCTTCTCAAACCCTCCCAAAAAATTGAAGAGGACAGGATGCTTCCTAACTCATTTTTCAAGGCCAACATTACCCTGACACCAAAACCGGATGAGGACAACACAAAAAAGAAAAACTACAGGTCAATATCACTGATGAACATAGAGCAAAAATCCTCAACAAAATATTAGGAAATTGAATACAATAATACATTAAAAGGATCACACACCATGATCAAGTGGGATTTATTTCAGTGACACAAGGATGGCTCAACATCTGCAAATCAATCAATGTGATACACCACATCAACAAAATGAAGAATGAAAATCACATGATCATCTCAATGGACGCAGAGAAAGCATTTGACAAGATTCAACATCCATTTATGATAAAAACTTTGAATAAAATGGGCACAGAAGAAAAGTACCTCAACATAATAAAGGCCATATATGGCAAACCCACAGCCAACAACATATTCAATGGTGAAAAACTGAAGGTTCTTCCTCTAAGAACAAGAACAAGACAAAGATGCCCACTACCACCACTCTTATTCAATATAGTATTGGAAGTCCTACCAAGAGAAATTAGGCAAGAAAAAGAAATAAAAGGATCCAAATTGGAAAGGAGGAAGTAAAACTGTCACTATTTGTGGATATGATTCTATATGTAGAAAAGCCTAAAGAATCTACCAAAAAACTATTAGAAATAATTTAAAAAGGCAGGGCACAAAATCAACATACAAATATCAGTAGCATTTCTATACACTAAAAATGAACTATCAGAAAGAGAAATCAAGAATAAAATCCCATTTACAACCATAACAAAAAGAATAAAATACCTAGGAATAAATTTAACCAAGGAGGTGAAAAACCTATACACTGAAAACTATAAGACATTATTGAAACAAATTGAAGAATACATAAAAAAATAGAAAGATATTCTGTGCTCCTGGATTGGAAGAATAAACATAGTTAAAATGTTCATATTACCTAAAGTAATCTACAGATTCAATGCAATCCCAATCAGAATCCCAATGACATTTTTCATGGCAATAGAACAAAGAATCCTATAATTCATATGGAATAACAAAAGACCCCAAACAGCCAAAGGAATCCTGAGAAAAAAGAACAAAGCTCAGAGGTATCAGACTCCCTGAATTCAAAATATACTACAAAGCTATAGTAACCAAAACAGACACACAGATCAATGGAACAGAATTGAAAGCCCAGAAGTAAACCCACACATCTATGGACAGCTCATTTTCGACAAGGGAGCCAAGAACATACAACGGAGAAAGGAAAGTCTCTTCAATAAATGGTGTTGGGAAAACTGGACAGCCACATGCAAAAGAATGAAAGTAGACCATTATCTTACGCTATACACAAAAATTAACTCAAAATGGATTAATGACTTGAATGTAAGACCTGAAACCATAAAACTCCTAGAAGAAAACACAGGCAGTACACTCTTTGATACTGGTCTTAGCAGTATTGTTTTAATACCATGTCTCCCCAAGCAAGGGAAAGAAAAGAAAAAATAAACAAATGGGGGGCCGGCCCCGTGGCTTAGCGGTTGAGTGCTCGTGCTCTGCTGCTGGTGGCCCGGGTTCGGATCCTGGGCGCGCACTGACACACCGCTTCTCCGGCCATGCTGAGGCCGTGTCCCACATACAGCAACTAGAAGGATGTGCGACTATGACATACAACTATCTACTGGGGTTTTGGGGAAAAAAAGGAGGAGGATTGGCAATAGATGTTAGCTCAGAGCCAGTCTTCCTCAGCAAAAAGAGGAGGATTAGCACGGATGTTAGCTCAGGGCTGATCTCCCTCACAAAAAAAATAAAAAATAAATAAACAAATGGGACTACATCAAACTAAAAAGCTGCTGCACGGCAAGGGAAACCATCAACAAAGTGAAAAGACAGCTCACCAACTTGGAGAAAATATTTGTAAATCATATATCTGATAAGGAGTTAACTTCCAAAATATATAAAGAACTCATACAACTCAACAACAACAACAAAACAACCCAATAAAAAAATGGACAGAGGATCTAAACAGATATTTTTCCAAAGAAGATATACACATGGCCAACAGGCACATGAAAAGATGTTCAACACCACTAACTATTAGGGAAATGCAAATCAAAACTACAATGAGATATCACCTCACATCTGTCAGAAAGGCTACTCCTAAAAATATAAGAAATAACAAGTGTTGAAGAGGATGTGGGGAAAAAGGAACTCTCATACACTGCTGGTAGGAATGCAAACTGGTGCAGCCACTATGGAAAACAGTATGGATTTTTCTCAAAAAATTAAGAATAGAACTACCATATGATCCAGCTATTCCACTTCTGGGTGTTTATCCAAAGAACACGAAAACACTGAGTCAAAAAGATATATGCTCCCTTATGTTCACGGCAGCATTATCACAATAGCCAAGACTTGGAAACAATCTAAGTGCCCATCAACAGATGAATGGATAAAGAAGATGTGGTGTGTATATATATATATGTATACACATATACAACTGAATACTACTCAGCCACTAAAAAAGATGAAATTGTGCCCTTTGAGACAGCAAAGGACCTTAAGGGTATAATGCTAAGTGAAGTAAGACAGAGAAAGACAAATACCATATGATTTCACTTGTATGTAGAAGATAAACAAACAAACAGATAGATAAGGAAAACAGAGTGGTGGTTACCAGAGAGGAAAGGGATGGGGGAGGGCGAAAGGGGTAAAAGGGCACATATGTATGGTGACGGATGGAAACTAGACTTTTGGTGGTGAACACGATGCAGTCTATGCAGAAGCCAAAGTATAATGATGTACACCTGAAATTACACAATGTTATAAACCAATGTGACTTCAAGAAAATAATAAAACAGAAAAAAAAAAAAGGTGTAATGAATTATTCTCTGTACTCTGTCCAGGTAGCAGAGTTTCCTTAACTCACCAGAATTCTCTCACTTGAGATCGTGTTAAAATTTGTCATCATGCTTATGAATTATTTGATAATAAACAATAAAGTTTCTCATTTCTAAACGAACTAAAGTTACTTGATTATGTTCTCTTCTATGTTATTTTAATATATTGTCACTCTGATTAATAGTAATCAAGACTGTAATAATTTACCTATAATTTATGCTCATATCTTGATACAATGGTCAATGTTTTCCCATCAATCTTTTTGATATTGCCTTTCCCAAACTCAGGTACTAAATTCAGAATTATAAAACCATTTAGACATCTTCTACACCCTTACTCTCTTGTGGAATAACATTTTCCCACTTACTTTCTAAAAGAGAAGTGGCTAAAAATAATTAGGCAGGTTTGATATTCTCCATATGTTAATTAGATCAACCCCATTGTGTGAGAGAGAGCCACTGTATTTGTCAAGCTCATTGTACAGGAATAGTTGTCAAATCAGAAAAAGAAGCTGAGTGTCCTCTGGGTAAATTATGTACAAGTAAGATATTATTAATATGAACATGTTTCCACAATCATATACACTTTCAGGATGAATTGAAGTATTCTCCTGTTCACGTGCATAACCTAGCACAAGGTTGCTAGAACGGATTCTTTAAATACTTTGTTTCTACATTTACAATACCCTTCTCAGCTGGTGGCACATAGAATACACATTTTACTACATGGCTCAGAGGCTCTGCAGGTTTTTCAATGTTGTCAGTGTTCATAATATGCTTGCACACTCAGGGTAATCATTAACTTGACTCTCTCTAAGGAATTTTTGAATTATGCCCAAATAGGTAATTCTGGTCTCCTCAGTTCTCATATTTTTGGTGACGTTATAAAATTAATCACTACCATTCAGTCTTATCAACAAGTGGTCTCTGCTTCTTTAGGCCCATATTGGCCCATATTGGCCTAAAATCCATGCTATATAAGCTGTAGGAAAGAAATTATGTTTTTTGGAGGAAGCATTGAAAGGATAACAGTCTCAGTAAAGGACCGTATCAGCTATTGTTGACCCTAGGTACTAAAAGGAATAGATTTATGTTTACAAGATTCTCAGTGTAAGTTGGCATTGCTACCATAAGCAGATACTCGCCAGACCATATCAGAGGATTGCATCAGGATTTCCAAAACAGCTTTGGTCCAGGAGCTGATGACTTTCTGCAAGCAGACTGTTAACCCAAGTTCTGATGTGACAAGAATTAGTTATGCAAGACTAAATGACACTGGTAAGGGAAGTCTAATTGGTATTTTTTCATTGAAATATTGATAGTATTGTTCACAACATTCCAAATTCTGGTGGTCATATAGAACAAATCCTTTTCTTTCTTTTTCATCTATATCTAACCCTCATTTTAATGAAATAAATTTGTACAAACTGGAACGAAATACTTTCTCACTGTAACTTGTTCTAACTGACCGCCCAGAATTCAAGAAAGATATTCTACAAAAAATCAACATAGATTATAACCATATAATAAGTAAAGGATGATAATTATGCAGAATAATAATGCATTTATATAATAATAGTATGTATATAATATATACTACTATATTAATTATATATAATAATATATAATACTATATGTATAATATATAATAATACCATAATAATGGCTTTACTGAGTTTCTTTACTTTTCATGGTATAATATAGTTATTTGTATAACTGTATAACTATATAACCTACTTCCTACCAGGATAGAATTGAATAAACAAAATTTGTAAGAAAGATCACACTTAAAGGCAAACTTCATTTAATTAGTTACAGCAAGTCCACAATTAAATAAAAAGGACAGTGTGGAAATAACGCATACAAAACCCTTTCAAGAAATCTCTCTGTACCTATTCTATGACTTACGAAGTCCTATCCTTACATATAGTAAAGAGTATCACTTCCTGGTAAATCAGGAACATTGGCAGATTTGGGGAACTCAACAAAGAATTTCCCTATAGTTAAAGGTACTACAAATAAAACCCGATGGAGACAAATTGAATGGTTCTTGATTCCACTTCTTGGAATACATGAACTGATGGGAGTAATAAAATTATTTCTGACAAATAAATATGATTTTAAAAAAGGTCACCATGGGTTTTACGAGGCTAACAAGTGGAAGTAAATTCTCTCACCTTAATATTGTACGGCTCTAGCCATGTTGAACATTCTGACAAAGCTGTCTTTAAATATTTATCAATCCTCAAGTCTTGTTACACTTATCAAGATACAGCAGTTCTATAGAGCAGTAAATAAAATTAATATTACTAAATCCAAAAATTAGAAAGCAAACCTTTTTGGTCAAATGTGTGCCTTAGGGGAGGAATCCGATCACAATGAGAACCTGGCCTCACACCTTTCTACCTAAATTTCTAAAAAAATTTCAATCATTTCCAAGACATGGTTTATGATTTAGAGATAGGCCTTGGAAAGCAGGAGTTCTCTCATCAGCCTACACTACAAAGGTAACTAAGAGCAGTCAAGTCATTCTAAAATCCCTGTTTCTTGAGAAAGGCTTCCAACAAGAGAGAGACAGTGTTGTTATGCTAAAAACCAGGAACTTCTGGTTTTGTTTTTTTAACAAATTGACCCAAAAGTCATCTAATCAGAATTTTTGATGGTCAAATAATAATTTGAACTATACCTACAGCTTCTCCAATTATTCTGTAAGCCCAGTTCAAAGCTAGATTCCCTTGCATGACTTCATCACAAAAACCTTCACTCAGCAATCAGAATTATCTATGGGGATTTTCTATTTTCAATATGTAAAATAATTTATTTTAGTATAATGTTAATCTCTCATTGTAGTTGTATGTGTTTGTATACATAAATATAAATATGGGTACAATTCTGACTATATGAAAATCAACATAGTCCAACATTTCCACCATGATGAATCCCCCTTTGCCAATCTTACCCCCTGTTGTAGGCAGAATAATGGCCCCCCAAAGATGTCCATGTCCTCATCTCCATAACCTGTGAATACATTAGGTTATATGACAAAGGGGAAGTCAGATTGTAGATGGAATTAAGGTTGCTAATCAGCTGACGTTGAGATGAGGAGATTTTCCTGCATTATCTGAGTGGGCCTAATGTAATCACAAGTGGGAGGAAGAAGAGTCAGTCACAGAGATATTTGAAGATGCTACGCTGCTGACTTTGAAGATTAAAGAAGCAGCCATAAGTCAAAGAATGCTGGTAGCCTCTAGAAGCTGGAAAAGGCAAGGAAACAGATTGTCCCTAAGAGACTGTGGAAAGGATCACAGCCCTGATATCTCGATTTTAGCCCATTGAGACCCATTTCAGACTTCTGACCTCAAAAACTGTAAGATAATAAATGTGTATTGTTTTAAGAACTAAACTTGTGATAATTTGTTACAGTAGCTGTAGAAAACTAGTACACTCCCATATTTCTGATAGCCATTAGAATAAAAGCCAAACCTGTCCCCAGGTCCTAAAAGGCATTGCTTCAACAAGCCTCTCCTTCCTCTCTCACCTCATCTTACCAGTCTTCTCTTTGGTTATTCTCACCAAGAAACAATGACTCTCTCTCATTGCTTTGGACTTGACAAATTCAAAGAAACCTCAGGGCCTTTGCATTTGCCACTCCTTTGTCTAGAGTGCTCACCTCCCTACTCTTTGTCAGACTGGCTCTTTCTCTTTCTTCAAGTCATGGGTTAAGAGTCATCTTCATATAAGATCTCTGTGACCATCCTATTAAAATAAATATCACACACACACACACACACACACACACACACACACAGTTCTCTTTGTATCTTTGTTATTCCTTTACTGCATTCATTATTATTTGATGTCATCTTAATTGTTAGTTTACTTGTATTTCTCACACCCACTTGAATGTAATCTCTACAAAATTGGAGACAAACTTGTTCTCTGTACAATCCCCAGAATCTAAAATAGAATCCTATACACATAAAAGCTCAATAATTATTCAAGGAAATAAGTAGAGTGCTTCAGCAATACCAAATGGCTTGCACTTATCAAAAATATTGTGTGTTCATTCTTGCCTCTGTGCCTTTTGAACATGCTATTCATTCTTTTAGTTCTCCATGCTTGTCTAGACAATTCCAATGTAGTTTTTACACTTAATTTAAATATGATCGTCTTTGTGAAGCTTTTGATGACTGGTGGGCTTCAGTTCTGTTTCTGTAGTTATCTATTGCTGCATAACAAACCACCCCAAAACTTAGTGGCTTAAAACAACCATGGTTTGTTATTTCTGAAGTGTCTTGGTTTTAATAGGCTTAACTGGATGGTTCTTTGCTCCATGCATAGTCCTTCACTCAGCATCATTCAGGTTGGAAGCTAGGATGGCTGACCTGGGGCTAAAAGGACAAATAAGGCTTTACTCAAATATCTGGTGATTTGGCACATTTTCAGGTGGCCACCCAATGTGGCTAGCAAGGGCCTTCTCACAGTATCATGGTTTCAGGCTAGTTACACTTCTTATGTGGTAGCTGGTTTCAAGAGAGAACATGAAAGATATTAGGCCTCTTAAAATCTAGACCCAGAAAAGAACTGGCATCACGACACTTCTGCCACATTCTGTTGGTCAAAGCAAGTAACAAATCCAGCCCAAATTCAAAGGGAGGTGTGATGGTTAATTTCATGTGTCAACTCGAGGGGGCCATAGGATGCCCAATATTTGGTCAAACATTATTCTAGGTGCTTTTGTGACTGTGTTTTTGGATGAGATTAACACTTAAATGAGTAAAGCAGATTGAGCCTTCTAATGTAGATGGGCCGCATCCCATCAGTTAAAGGTCTGAATAGAACAAAAAAGTTGACCTTCTCATGAGTAAGAAAGGATTCTCTCTGCCCAACAGCCTTCAAAATGGGACATCAACTTTTTTTTTGCTTTCAGACTGAAACTGAAACATCAGCTCTTCCTGGGTCTCAAGCCTGCTGGCCTTCATACTGGAACGAAACCATTAGCTCTCCTGGGTCTCCAGCTTGCTCATTCACCTTGCAGATCTTGGGACTTGCCAGACACCATAGTCATGTGAGCTATCCTACTGGTTTTGTTTCTCTGAAGAATGCTGACTACCGCAGGAAGAGAAAGACACTCCACTTCTTGAAGGATGGAACACTAAGTGTATACAATGAGGAAAGAAAATGAAAGTAGCCATCTTCGTAAATTAGTTAAAATAAATGCCATCTCTGTAAAATGGTTTGCTCTTTTCTTTGAAGAGCCACAGCACCGTGTTCTCCTTGGTTATGCCTTTCATTCCATGCCCCTACAATTTGATTACTTGTTTATCTTTTCTACTGGAGTTTTAGTACTTTAAAGGTAGGGACTGTGTCTCGTTTATTACCTTGCTACCTTACCTCAATATAGTATTTAATAATACTTGTTGGATAAAGAAATGAGTGAATAAAAAATGTACCCTATATTCATAATTTTTTTTATTCTGAATTTTTATAAACTTTACAATTCCCTCTTAACTTCTACCTATCTACCTTATACTCTCCCTAACAAATATTACTACACTCTAGGACAGCATCCCTGCCTTTAAGATCTACAAATAATCCAGAACAATATGGAACCAATGATATATAATTATTGCTGTGCAGTATCTGTCCTTCATTTGAGCAAAAGGAAGATAACCCAGTTCTAACTAATGTTATCCCATAGAACATTTGATGAGATAAATTTTAAATTATAAAATTGTTTTTATACTTAGAAATTCTAAAAATCACCTTCTCTAAGCAGATAATTTAAAAATCTGTTTATGAAAGAGTAATATATTCTTTCATAGTGATTTCGTGCTGAATGTGATCATTTTTATATCTGGAAATATTAAATATTCCAGAGCTCAGAACTCTACTGCGGTATAAAGAAGACCTGGGTGCATACTTCTTTAGAGAGATTATGGCTGGGTTAACATCCCTCACTCCTACCTCTCTCCCCTCATCACTGTTTATGAGTTCTGCATCTCGAACAAAGAAAAGACAATTTCAGAGCTTTGGAAGGGCCTAAACTTTGCTTTACCAAGGACAATACTGGCAACTTTCCAGAAACCTGGAGGCCATGGCTCATCTGCAAATCATGTACATATATTTGCATGAATTTTATTTTGATTAGTAGCCTCAACCCATGATGGTACTTAGGATGAATGAAGCATTTTACATATATGAATAAATGAAGATGATTTAGCAGTCTTACTGCTCATGGCTGTGTTTTCCCTATTCATCTAACTCTAACTCTCCTCATCCATCCCCTTCTTATTATTCCTTCTCTTTAAATCTAGGGTGGGTGTTGTTTTTCTTTTTTAACATAATGATTCTATATACGTTGTGAGAACGAAGCTGCCCTGCTTTTGTGTTTTATCGATCCATTTAACCTAGCTCTACTATGACCAAAATCATCATTACTTAGTGATTTTTGAAAAGCTTTTTATCTTAACTGGCAAAAATTGGCATCTTTTTTGGGCTGAGTCAGTGGAGTATACAAAGCTTGATAACTGTATAATTTTATTTTGAAGAGTTTGTCCCTAAAGTACTCCATAAACTGAAAAACAACTTTAGGAACAAATAGATAAAAAGTAGTACCTAAGTGCTAAAAGTAGAGGCAAAGGAGAATTACTACTCTAGTAATAGTTTTTAATTTTCCTAAACTTTAAAATCCCCCTGTGTGTGTGTGTGTGTGTGTGTGTGTGTGTGTGTTTGACTGAGGTAGGATAAGTTGGTGGAGAACAATACAAAGAGTCATTAGTTGATCAGGATAAAGAATGCTGATGATGGCATAAAATGACTGCTGTCAGAAATATGAGGAGAGGAAGACCACGGCTGGTAGTGAAATCAGAGAAAATTCTAGAGAGCACGGGAGGTGACGAAGTGGCGGTGACTAGTTAGGTCTCTACGCTTTATTTAAAAATCCATATTCATTTATTGCAGTTAATTACTAATAAAGAAAATGATTTATCTCTATATATTCCATGTAGACTTTTCCCAGAGGATGAAAAGCAGTCTATTCTAGATTTGGGGAAATACAATTTTTCTGCTTCCTCACCTGGCTGCTTTATTTTGTGTTCTTTTCTTTTCCTGTTCTTTTCTCCCTCATTTTATTCTCCTAAACTCTAACACACTCAAGTTCTGTCTAGTGTTTCAGTGTAGCCAGGTCTCTTACAAGCAATAATATATTCATTTTTGTATTAGTTATTACTGAGTAGGGCCTAGTTTACCTACAAGAAATAATATTTATTTATTCCTCCTTTTTTTGGAGCAATAGAAAACATGAAATTATTTCAGAATATGATTAATGTCTTCAATTTATAAGTTATAAGGATGATAATATGGTTCTAACTATTTAAGATAAAAATTTATAAATACTACAGAGAACTAAATTAATGTTACAAAGTAACAGAAATATTATTAGAAACAGTACTTGAGGAATTCAGCTTAAAATGAATTGGGAGTTGAATCAGTTAGGGTTTGATAAGAGAAGTAGAACCATATAGAATGAGGAATTTATTATAAGGATTGGATCTTACGCCATTATGGGAGCTGGTGAGGAAGTCCATGGAAAGGCTTGTCTTCTGTGTCGGATGTTGTGCCTGAAGTCACTGTTGGTTATCAGGGGCAGCGACTGGGAAGGAAAGCTGCACCAGACAGAGTGGGCTAGAGTAGGGATAAACTGGAGGCTATTCAGATGAACTGGAACCCATGAAGATAAACTATAACTCACATCTGATGTTCACAACCTCTAACCTGGTGCAAGTGACCTGCAGGAGAACTTGGTGCCCTTTGCCACAGAGCTGCTAATGTACTTGCTCCAGAACTTGGAAATACTGAAGTGGAAGATGTAGTAGGATCTGGAGGGCTCATTGGCCTGGCTGCTACTACATAACAACAAGGTGAGCTAGCAGATTCACAACAACATGAGAAAGCTGCAGCAGTATCTGGTGTCCTACCTTGACTTTCAGAAAGTAGAGCCTGCTGATTCACTTCCACCTTCCAAATCTCATGCAAATTTCTCTTGTGGCCCACCCTACCTGGGACCATACCAGAAGGACATTTAGAGAAGCATAGTTCCAGCTTAACCTAAGTTGACACAGAAAAAAGGCACCACAATCAACCTCTTATGTACTTTTCATACACATGTACCTCTTTGAACCATATTCAACATCTGATTAAATACTTAAACCATACTTCTGGTGAACATGATGAAACCTCCCCTGTACAATTAGTCACATGCTAACTCTCTCCCAAAAGGAAGACACAAGTTTCTTTATCCATCTTTGGGGGATATTCATTCTTCTTCTAGTGGAGTCCCTCTTGCCTTTTTGGCATATAACTTAAATACTGAGTTTGGGGAGACAAATCTTCTTAAGTCTCAAAGGTTTCTGCGTGTCTTCAAAGGCCTCACAGCTACTTTACTTTGGACTGTCTTTTCAAGGATATTTGGAAGACACAGATATCTACATCCTGGGACAGTAAAGACAGAAGTGTCCCTCTTCCCAGGAGCAGACTGCATTTTAAGGTAAGAAAGATAATGTTTCCAACCAGAAGGGAGTATGGTCAGGTTTGTTAGCAGCTCCTTCTATAAGATCTAGGATTCCTGATATCAGTGTTCCATTCCTATAATGCCGTAACACAACAGGCAGGCAACACTTAGCTCTCATCACCTCATCCTGTAGGAATTGGGGCACGAAGAACTGGCACAATGCTGTTACTCTGGCTAGTGCTATTACTGTGAGTAAAACACTGTCTCTGCCCCAGGCATCTCGTGTCTTCTGCCAGTATCTATGAATCTGGCTAACCTGTTAGCACGCAAGTAAGGCAAAATCTCAGACCCTGAACAGTTTCTGATGACACAACATTCAAATTGCAATTAAAACATCTTATGTTAGATATTAGGGAAATAAAAGAGAAGGAAAAATGGTTAATATATACAGGAGAATATCCATATGAAAATAATGAATATTTATAACTATTACAATCTTCATTTCTGCACTGGTCACATAGTTGTAGCTGGTATGCATGACTTCCTCCATTGTCAATTCCATAACCCCACTGACCTCAGAAAACACTTCAGTTGGTTGTGGACCCTCGTCTATTAGGGTGAGCCAAACCTGACTGGATCATTAGTTGACTTGCCTGATTTAGTTGTTGTAGTTTTTTGTTGACTTGAATTGCAGGGCATGAAAGCAGAAAGCGGACCTTCAGACGATCTCCTGCATTTCAGACATAGTCTTCCTTATCTCTATGGTATAAACGGCAACTCAATTTTCCCTTGATAGTCACCAATAGAGTAAACCCCTTCTTAGACTCTTGATTCACTGGCACAAGGAGGTCAAAGTGGCCAATTTGGCATATCGACTTCCAGTTTAACAGAACCATTGCTAGGTTTCCTAATGGAAGCATTCCTTCCTTGGGAACAAAACTAAGAGAACTCACAGTTGTGAGGACAAGAAGCAAATATATTCACTAGTGGATCACTAGGCATAATGGTGAAAGGAGTTACTCCCATTTCCACTCCTTGATTCAAGGAACCATCAATTCTGCCTTTGGGGGAAAAAAAGCATCATAGCAAAAGCATATAACACATCCTGGAAGACATACTCCAGCCTCACAAGGTGTTGCCATCCAGCTGATGTCATAACTGAATAATCAAAAGTCCATTTCATTATTTTATCAGGTAATGTGGTAAAATTAATTAATTGTATGAGCATTAGTTTCTTGTCACACTTTATTTGCTGTAAAATGAAAGTCTGCTGCAGTGTAAACAAAGCACTGCCCCTTCCTTGATGGAAGAGTGCCTATGTGATCAACTTAATCCCAGGTGGCTGGCTGATCTTCTGAGATTGGTGCCATATTGGAGACTCAGATTTTTTCTCTGTTGCTGGAAGATTAGGCACTCAGAATGGCTGTTGCCATATTGATCTTGGTAAGCGAAAGTCCATGTTGCTGAGCCCATGCACAATCAGCATCCCTGCCACCATGTCTATTCTGTTTACAACCACTGGGAAACCACCTTGGGAAAGAGACTGACTGACAATCACAGAATGGGTCATCTTACCCACTGAGTCTCCTCAGTGAGTATGCACATGGGACACAAATATTTTCATACCTCATTTCCATTCCTGTACCTTTTCCTCAGTCAGCCTTGTCACTAGTTTTCCAGTCATGTTCCTTTGAAGTCTCTGAGTATCTCTTCTTCTAGGCAAAATTGACAGCAGTTGTTTTGGTGAAAGGAGGTTTCCTTTCACCACTGTTCCTCAAGGCCACCCAAGAGTAGGGGTGTACTGCTTAGTGAAACACTATTGGGTAGTACCAGAATATCAAGCAGAACCATTGGCACTATAGACTGAATGTTTGTGTTCCCACCAAGCATATGTTGAAATCCTAACTCCCAAAGTGGTGGCATTAGGAGGTGGGCCCTAGGGAAGGTGATTAGGTCATGAGGGCAGAGAAATGGAATTAGTTTTTTTATAAAAAAGGCCCAAGAGAGATCCCTAACCCCTTCTACCATGTGAGGACACAGTGAAAAGACATCCCCCTAGGAACCAAGAAGTGGACATTTACCCAACACTGAATCTCCTGGTGCCTTGATCTTGGACTTCCCGGCCCTCAGAACAGTGAGAAATAAACATTTATTGTGTTTAAGGCACCCAGACTATGGTATTTTGTTATAGCAGCCCAAATGGACTATGATAATTGGTAAACAAGGCCTGAAATTTTCTCCATCAGTCTACTGGTCATAGGGAACTCCCCATTAGGCTGTGAGGATGGATCGAGACGAGAGCCAGGATTAGTGGACATGGGCATCTGGACCAATTGCTCCTGCAGCTTAATTGTACCTCAAGGTGCACTGCATAATGCTTTTCTCACTCCAAAATATCTTGTGGAAATCCCTTAACATCTTTGTCATAGCTCCATTTTATTCTTTATAGAGGCTTCATTATGTATCATGGTGTGCGTATACCATACCTGACTCAGCTATTTTCCTATTCATAGTTATTCATTTCATTTTCAGTTTTGCCCTATAAGCGTTGTTCAGATAAACATCCCTGAACATATGTCCAAAAATGGTGCTTTCCTTTCTAGCAGATAGATTTGAAAAAGGGATTATTGGGTAAACTAATGTACTACTTTAACTACTTATTGACAAAAAAAACCTTTTCAAAATAGCTGTAACATTTCACATTTCTATCAGAATTATGGGTGAGCCCCTTTCTCCCTACATCCATTCCAGCAATAGGTATTATAGCTCTTTTTAATTTTTGCCAGTTTAACATAATTTAATTAATATTTGTCTGACTACTGGCTAGATCATCATGAATTTTCATGTAATTACTATTTAGATTTGCTTTCTGTGAATTATCTACTCCTGTGCTCTGCTCAGGATTTTATTTACAATATAGCTTTTTCATGTCAATTTTTAAAATATTTTAGATATTAATCCTTTTGTCATCTGTTTACAAATATTCTTTGTTCCCATCTATGTTTTCTCTAATTACTTTTTCCAAATAAATTTTTATCAAAATTTTACATTTTAAGAGAAACAGTTTTGCCTACTTTTCTTTCTTGTAGAGCTTCTGGTTTTCCAGTTAAGAATTCCTCTTCCCTGACTGTACATGTATGACCCTATATTCTTTTGAAACATTTTAACTGTTTAATTTTATTTACATAAGGTTTTTAATCATTCTAGAATTATTTTGTGTTTATAAGAAACGGGTCCATTTTTATATAACTTTCCTCATGGGTATTGAATGTTACAAGATTATTTATCAAACAACTTATTTTCTTTCTACTAAATTGAATTACTACTATAATTAATTAAGAATACTGTATTAGGGGCCAGCCCGGTGGCGCAGAGTTTAAGTGTGAGAGCTCTGTCGTTGGCCCGGGTTCGCCGGTTCGGATCCCGGGCGGGAACTGACGCACTGCTTGTCAAGCCATGCTGTGGCAGCGTCCCATATAAAGTAGAGGAAGATGGGCACGGATGTTAGCCCAGGGCCAGTCTTCCTCAGCAAAAAAGAGGAGGATTGGCAACAGATGTTAGCTCAGGGCTGATCTTTCTCACCAAAAACAAACAAACAAAAAAAGAATACTGTATTAAATTTTTGTTTATAGTTGTGTCAATTTCTAGATTCTCTATTCTGTTGTGATCTACTTATTCCTATACCACTACCTATTATTTTGACTACAGTGTTTTATTTTGATTAAGTGTATGATCTGATATCTAGAAAGGCAAGTTTCCTTTTATTGATCTTCTTTATGATACTTCGCTTGGTTAAAGTGTTTAGTCTTCCATATAAACTTTAAAATTATTTTACTCAATTAAAATAAATCTATTATAATTCTGATAGCAATTGCATTAGAGTTATATATTAATTTGGGGACAATTGAAATTTTATTATACTTAGTCTTCCTATACGAGAACATGGTATGCCTTTCCATTTGTTCAAACATGTTTTGGATGTTTAATAAGAGATTAGATTTATGATCGTACAAGTCCTATGTCTTTCTTTTCAATGTACTCCTTTGTATGTATGTTTCTGTGCTATCTTAATTGGAAATCATTTAGTTTTATCTCACATGCTGACTCTTTGGTTTTCTGGCTCCTCCATTCTGGACAGAATTATGTTTGTCCTTCATTCCAGTAGCATTTATTGTCAGTATAATTTACAAACACCCAGCTTCATCACTACCAGGGTTCCTTTATTAATTTTTATATATCTTCTTTGTGCCTAAGTTCCCTCCTCCAAAAAAAATGAGAATAAAAACAGTGGTTACATTCATAACGTTATTGTAAGTGATCAATGATATTATGTGTGTAAATAATTTAGAATGTGCCTGGCACTTAGAAGGGCTCAATAACTGTTAACTACCATCACCATCATTTTATTATTTTCTCAAATTTAGTTTGAAATTGTGGTTATTCAACTTTATATTCATGTATTTCTCACGTATTTTTGCTTGATTATAAGTTAATTATAAAGACCATGTTTTATACTTTTGTAACATGAAGAGTACCAAGCACAGAATTCTGTGATTACAGACTAATCTTTAAGTGTTGTATTTAATACATTTGGCTAGAGGTATTAGGAATATTATAAGGATAAGATAGGCACAGAGAAAATGATGTCAGTATTAGTGATATTACACTGAAATATATGCTTGATAGATGCATCTATTTTTTCATGGCAATATCCCTAGTGTCCAAGGCAGTGCTTGGTCCAAAGTAAGGACTAAATAACTGTCTGCTGAATAAAAGATGATTGTGGGTTTTCGCAAACTTTGAGGCATAAATTGGAAAATCACACCATGAATAACTGAATCTTTTTTGAGGGGGCTACAAATTCCTGCCCTATTGCTCCTCGATACCAGGTACTAATGTTAGGGAATTGTACGCATAGGTAGAAATTGTAGTTGCTTCCCTCTGCAAGCTACAACCTTTTTTAGATATATTGACACACACACACGTACAAACACATACATGCACACAAAAGCATATGTGTGCAGTTACAAAGCAATGTGTGAGTAAAATAGATAAAAGATTGTAATGTTACATTTCATCACAATAATTCATAACAAATGAGTAGCATGTGGTATCTAGGGACTAGAGATTCCTGAGCCTAGAGATTTAAGAGTAAGA
The DNA here is from genome assembly GCF_020826845.1 of Diceros bicornis minor. Taxonomy (NCBI): domain Eukaryota; kingdom Metazoa; phylum Chordata; class Mammalia; order Perissodactyla; family Rhinocerotidae; genus Diceros; species Diceros bicornis. The sequence goes on from NC_080766.1 coordinate 19,139,689, forward strand.
TTCAAGAAGGAGGTACAATTTGAACGAGCACTTGAAGGAATTGAAGCCAAGAAGAGGCAGAAAGTTTCTGTAGGTAAGAAAATAATTGTATAAATAAAAAAATTAGAGGTGGAAATTGTCATAGTTCCAAAAAAATAGGTTAGCTGAAGCATAGGTTGTTCAGAAGCAACCACTGAAGAATGGTTCTTATTCTTCACATTTAAACATGCTCACTGCCACGTGAGCGGAGAGTGCTCAGAAGTGACTCCAGTCCTATCTGTGGCACATCGTGTGCTCCACCTGCTGCTTCTCAGCTATTTAGGTGTCATATGCACACAAAGGGCCAAATACACACAGTCAGCAGAACATGTGGAATGACACATATTGTGTCTACTCTTGCAGCTAAATTTATTAGAATCTCAGATTTCAAATAACATAAAGATCCAGCAAACCTCCTTCACAGAATAAAAACAATAAATTCTCAAGATTGGAACAAAATAAAGGACTGTATTGTTAATCCATAGGATGTTTATGGAAAATAGATGTGTATGTTACAAAGACTCTAAGCCTTCTGGTTAATTTATGTAGCATCTGTTATTTTTCACTTACTCTTCAAGTTGAACTCATGTCAAAACAATGGAAAATAAAAAGAGAAAAAAATTGTTTATCCTTTCTTATCTTCTTTCTAGATATGTGCTGCCAATTTAATTCCCCTTTTGAACTCTTTTGTGATCATCATGAGCAGCGAGGAGAACTTCTCTCTAATACAGTGTTCTGTACACTGTGTCCTGCCTATAACATAGAATGTTTCATAACAGTGATCTATTATGATATAAATAATTGTCTGAAATTTTGGTACACAAAGGCTGAATCTGTGAAAGCACAATTAGATTGCCTAGGGACATAGAAAATTAAATGAGACCTGGTTTGAACCTAGAGATCTATTTGAAGTTTGGCCAGCAAACCACCAACATGGGAAGGAAATAGAGAGATGCACATAAAATGGAATCACAGTGCACTATCAAAGAAAGCTCCTGAGCTGGCTGTGGGTCCTCAAGTAGGTGGATATCTGCTGCGTAATCTGCCAAAATTCTATAGCTTTCCCTCAAAACAGCTTCTTAGATCAAACTACAACACACAGATAAATATTTGTTTTGGATACTGGTTGATTTATAAATGAAAATAGTAAACATTTACTTGATGACTTTAAACTGAAGTGAAAATGTGTGTTCAGGTAAACATATTTTAGGGTTTCTCTCCTATCTAGAATCCATGGGCATGCAGAATACATAATCTCAAATTTTGAAAAGAAAAAAGCACTTTGAAGCATATACCTTTAAATATCATGAGGGTACATGTTTCAGTACAGCCACCCTCTGCTTGTACAGTAGATGTAATTATCAGATCCTGCTTTTAGAAGGCTGACTACTGCCAGCATCCCCTTAGAACTTGTATCCCCTTGAAAGTAAATGAGAAGGGAGAACTAAGGAGTGTCAGGTCTGGAAGAAAAGCTAGTGGCCATCTAGGTCTCATTTTAGAGATGAGCAAATTGTGACCCTAAGAATTTTAGAGAGTTGCTCTATGTCACACAGGTCATGAGAGGCAGAGGGACAAAAGTCCCTGGGAATCCAGGAGAGTGAATTTTCAAGTAGACCTCAGGTGCCTAGAATAAGAGGTCATCAGAATGGGCCCTATTGGTGGAAGTCATTGGGAGTTGGGCAATTTGCAAGGCCAGACCAATAGCAACAGTGAGTTTACTTTCAAGAATAGTTTCTCTTCCTTATTCTCTTTTAATCATCTTAACTTGTTTTTCTAAATATTGTGTTCAATATGACTACAAGTTATCCAATGGGAAGACTTTCCAGTTCTCTGGGTTGGAAATAAAGTCAGGGGCACATACCCCAAACTAGCTAGGTTGATACACATTTGGCAGCTGATAGATTGTAAGGAAACAGGAAAGCATAGATAAATTTCTTCTGCAATATAACTCAAATTGTTTCTTTTGCCTTGTCGACTTTCTGTTCTGCCAAGCCCTCTTACCAAAAATGCTTTCACGGGGGCCGGCCCGGTTGTGCAAGCGGTTAAATGCACGCCCTCCACTGCGGTGGCTTAGGGTTCGCGAGTTCGGATCCTGGGTGCGCACCTATGCACCACTTGGCAAGCCATGCTGTGGTGGCCTCCCATATAAAGCGGAGGAAGATGGGCATGGATGTTAGCCCAGGGCCAGTCTTCCTCAGCAAAAAGAGGAGGATTTGCAGATGTTAGCTCAGGGCCGATCTTCCTCACAAAAATGCTTTCACCAATCAAAAGTGACTAACTAGAAAGCTGTGTTTTCTTCTTTAGCTTCTCTTTCCCTTGCTCTATCATTTAGTCTAAAAATCTAATCTAAAAACCACTGAAAATAGTTTCAATCTTTTGTCTTACAAATTATGCTACACTGAGTAACCATTTATAAACATCCTTATGTAAGGTTTTCTCTAAGCTACACGTTAAATATGGAAGTGTTGGGTCAAAAGTTAAGATCATTTTAATTATGATCAAAACATCTATAAAAGTTTTACCTATTTCTATTTCCACCTGCAATAGATGAGAGTACCTGTTAACCCACCAGACATTCACATACCTACACTAACACAATATATTTTCTCTCATCATGAGTGCTTAACCTATTTTCCTTTATTTCATGACATTGGATTCTTTTTCACATCCTTTGCCCATCTTTCTAAAGGTCCATCATAAAGGACTAGTTAAATACATTACTGTGTAGCCATTCAGTAAAATAGCTACGATTTTATGTTGCAACATAAATAGGCAACCATTACTAAAAGTCAGGCGATTTAGTATGACCTAATATGGGAAAATCGCCAATATGTATTGTTAAATTAAAAAAAAAAAAAAAGGATGTCAAACATTGTACATAACATGTTAACATTAATCTTCTCAGAAAGATATATACATACATACATGCTTGTATGTGCAGAGAACATCTCTGGAATGATATATAGAAAATCAGAAAGCAAGCTTACCTCTGGGAAGACTTAGGATGGACTTAGAGACAGGGCCAGGAAGACAACATTCTTTTCACAATATGTCATTGGGTAACTTTTGATGACTTTTGGGTTTTACCATATATATATGCTAACGATCTAAAGAAAAAACAGTAATATCTGAAAACTGAAAACTATAACATATTAAATGGAACCGGTAGGGAACAAGGGAGGGTGAAATCAAAGAGCTGTTGGTGAATTACTCCCCAAATGGTTAATGGAGGCTGAAAACAGATTGCTGGTTGTCACCGTCAATGAGCAGCCAGAGGGCGACATGAACAGGACCTGCTGTGTTGGCATCCACCCCCTCAGGTGACTGGTGATTCCATTTTCCCCAGGATAATGGTAGATTTTCCCTCTCCTTTGCAGGAACCCCAAGGCACACAAGTATCAAAAAGAGTTTTTGGAAGGCCCAGTTAATAAGTGAGTCTTCCTCAGAGAGGCGTAACACAAAACGGGAACAAAACAAAACCTAAATCATCGTCAATAATTTTTATCACTGTGAGTGCCTAGAAATCATGAAACACTTCAGATTATATTTTTCCATAAGATGAACATCATAAATCATAATAGGAGTATGAGTTATTTTATGTATTTTTATAACAACGGAAATAAGCAAGAATTATGGAGAATTTCAAGCATGAATGAAAAATAACATCACCTGTAATCCCCACTTAGCGGTAAATCAAATGTTGTTATTTTGACTTTTCATACATAGAAATGCCTACATTACATATTTTGCATGTTCTGTAAGCTTTTTAAATTTTTACATGAATGTATATATTAATTTTATCTAAATTTACTGCATTTATTTTTACATACTTGGGATAATGCTTTTAAAAAACATTTTTACAAATAGATGCAACCAGTTATTTCAGGGAATGCTTTCAGAGAAAGTGAAATTTATGCTGAGATCAGAAATATTTAGGATTTTTCTATTCTTAATAAGTGTGATTATTGAGGAATCTTCTTATTTTGGACAGTGTGTGGCAGGGTGTGATATTAGGTTATGCTAGCTTAGTAACAGCAGTTTGGAAGCCTCTGTATTGGTCTGTGTGTGTGGGTGTGTGTGCAGGTATATGTGTTTGTGTGTGTATAGAACAATTTAGAGAGCACCACAATGAAAGTTTGAATATAATTTTCTCCAACATTGTCTGGGCCCAGAACGTTTTATGGAGGTAAATTTTTGACAACTTTTTAAAACTTCCAAAGTTGTTATATTTAGTTATCTGTTCCTTCTTGGATTTATTTTAATTATACATATTTATCCATAACATATCCAATTTAAGGAAATTATCAAAGGTATATTTTTTAATCTCTTCAGTTGTCAAACATGCCTCTCGTTTCAAAAAATGAGAGGGGTGGTGAATTCCTTTTGTTCTTTTTTACTTGATTGCAACTGTATATTTAACAGACTTTTTTTTAGAACCAACTCTTGAACTTACTTACAATTAACAACTTACTTAGATTTATAATTCTGCGCCTCAATGTTTTCTGATTCTATTGTTATCTTTATTACTTCCTCCTAAGTATTAATTTCCTAAATTCATGAGTTGAATGCTTATTTATTCTCCTTCTTTCATTTTTAAATAATGAAGGCTTTTAGAGATATATTGCATTATTGATCCATATTGAACATTATTTTATAAAGCAAGGATCTATTGTATAAATCTCTAAAGACTTTAAAGGATTTATAATTTAAAAATTATGCTTGAAGCCACATAAAATGTACTAGCCATATCAATTACAGAAAAATCTCCAAAGGACTATAAACATATAAAGAATATAAATTATAATGCTAATATAATAAATCTGACCCATATAAGTTGAATATAGCAATGATAAATAATAAGGTAATAAATTATTAACAAGTTTACCTTCTATGACTTTAGAAGAACACTGGAGATAAACTTTACTGTAGCAAACACAGTCCTCCAACATATCTATTAATAATGGATTTGAGCTTCAAGTTGAGATCATGTCTTCAACAAAAAAAATGCCACCAGTGAATCCGAATATTAAAATATCTCACTAAGGAACTTTTTTTCATAATATTTTAGAGAGAATTCACAATATAATCTACTATTTCCAATTTCCCATTATTTTACTTTTCTCTTCCCCACTTCCCACACTTCTTAATGCATAATGTTAAGTTCAGCTTTGAAAATAAAAATAAATGATACAAAGGTGACTTGAGAATTGTGGTTGAATGGCTTTATTGCTAAAGCTCTCCTTTGTTGAACTATAGCTATGAACGTTTTAATGAAACTACTGGCTATAAACTGTTGACTCATCACGTAAACCTGGTGCCAAGCGCAGCAGTATGAAATGCCATGTTTATTTGTTGGAAGGTATTCAACATAATCCACTCAGATCTTTAATGAGCAAATAAATAAAGGTGGCAAGAATTTAACTACAGGATTTTATTTTGTAATATCAAATAATCAGATTAACCAAATGGGTCTTTGCAAGAACTAATTTGCACTGTTGCTGTTTATATACTTTTTGTGTCTACTTTCTTAACCATAGGTTGTTGATATATTGAGGTCATGCTGTAAACAACTGAGTTTCTTCTCTATGAGCAGACATTTTCAAAATACATTTTGAAGGAATAGTTTTCTCTTCTGAGTATGTAATGGATGGTGAGCAAAATTTAACATAAAATGAGAGAACTTCTGATAAAAATACATAGATTAAGTTTTAAAGCAAGAGCTTGTCTTTTCTATCTTGAATTCTTTTATCTTTTCCTTCTTTTAAACAAGCATTGCTTCTTGTTAGTTGATACCCAAAATCTGAAGAAACCACCTATTTGTAGTTAAAGAATTGCTATTATATCTTATAATATTGCTGGAATTATGAACCGTGTGCTATTACAATTAATATGAGATAGATGAATTATAAACATTAACAGTCTTTTCTTAGCTTTTTCTGTTACTAACCCTCAGGAATTAAATGGAATTTATTTGAAGGGTATTTACATTAATTCTCATGACTTGGGCACTATTGCAAAAATGCATATAGTGGACAAGCAATCATTAAATGTCAAAGCAGTTGTTTGCCATTTGTATTCAGTAGAATTTTTAAAATGTATAAATCTTTAAATGTGAAACCAGAATGTTATTTAAATCAGGAGGGACTGCCACTTCTTCCTAGTGCTCTTGTCAAGCAACTATTCTAAAATAGTACAACGTGTAATTCTGAAATGCCATAGATTAATAAGAGACATTCAAATCCTACAATGCAATTCGGTTTTCACCTCCGGTCATGACTTCCTTTTCCATGGCCTTTGGCTTGTTTTAGTTTTTGGTTTTGTTTCTTAAGTCACATATGTACGACTGACAAATTTTCTTAGATAACAGAAACAACAAGGAGATTGAAATGCACAGTACAATGAGGAAGTGGGAAAGAATTATTCATTTATACACAGTTACCCATTTACACTTAGTTTATACACAATCCACTTGAATTATAATTTTTTTACTAAATTTTAGAAAAGTATGGGATCCACAAAGTAGAAATTGAACTCCAGTCAAGAACTTATTCCATAATACATATAAGATGTAATAAGTACGGTAAAGAATAAGTGGTTTTTCAGTATAACATAAATTAAAGTATAACATTGACACACACATGCTAAGTGCAGCTATATAAGGTTGAATAGTGAAATAAATTCAAGAAAAAAGATATTTTTAATTTTCTAGCAAATCTTCAAAACTATAGAAGGAATTGATATTTTAAACTCTAGGTCAATTAGCGCCAGCCAGGTGGCATAGTGGTGAAGTTTGCACCCTCTGCTTCGGCAGCCCAGGGTTCACAGGTTCAAATCCTAGGCGTGGACCAGCGCGCCACTTGTCAAGCCACACTGCAGCGGCATCCCATATACAAAATAGAGAAGGATGGGCACAGATGTTAGCTCAGAGCTAACCTTCCTCAGCAAAAAGAGGAGGTTTGGCAATGGATGTTAGCTCAGAGCCAGTCTTCCTCACACACACACAAAAAAACACGTTTTGGTATGGATTTTAAAAGAGAAATTTTACAGTAACATCTAAACCTAATTTTTACAAATTTTTAATATTACCCTAAGAAGATGAGATTCCTGACCTAACCACTACCATAAAGGAAACTGACTTTAAATGGACTCTTTGACATCTTCCTCTCCTTAATATTCTTTAGTGAATCCCATTGCAGAAAGAATAAAATCTAAATTATCAATTTGGATTTTAAAACCCTCATTTCAACATTTTCAAACTTATATCCCTCCAAATATGTCTGCCCAACACTACCCTTGCTCTTAACCAAGGCCGTCTAGTATCCTCAGCCTCCAGGGCATGGCTTCCTTTCTGATTCCATCCCCATCACTGCCTACCATGGTTCTACACACTCCCGAAGGACTACCTTAAATAACGTCACCATGAGAGCTTTTTATTTCCTCCCAGTCGGAGCCAATCACTCTCCTGGAATTCTAAAGGACTTTTTAAAAGATTTCTGTAATAGTAGCATTTGTCACATACTGTTTTGTTTTACAGCTATTCGCTTCATTGTCTTTGCCCTCTAACAGAATATGAATTCTAAAAGGGCAAAGACTGCATCTTATTTATCTTTGCATCTCTCAAAAAACTTAACCCGGTATATTCAATGCTATTTTTTTTCTGAATCAATAAACATGTAATTTCCTGGAAAAGTAAAAGTATGTGTCACTTGATGCTCAATTTTTAGGATTCTTCTGGAAATAAGAATTGGGATTCTTGAATTGCAGAAATGCTTCTTTTAAAGCAGGGATGCAAACCATGGGCCAAATCTGGACCTCCCTCTGTTTTGTACAGACTGCTAGCTAAGAACAGTTTTCAAACTTTTCAAAGTTTCAAAAACATTAAAAGTAGAATAATATTCTGTGACATATGAAAATGATATAAAATTCAAATTTCAAGATCCGTAAATAAATATTTTTTTTAAAATCACTTTATCAAGTTATAATTGACATGTAAAGAGCTGTACATATTTTATGTATACAACTTGATGAGTTTGGGGATAAGTATACACCTGTGAAGCTATCACCACAATCAAGGCCATAATCATATCCATCACCTCCCAATGTTTCCTCCTGCCCCCTTTATTATTAATATCATTATATTTGTGTGTGGTCAGAACACTTAACATAAGATCTGCTGTCTTAGCAAATTTCAAGCATACAATATGGTATTGTTAGCTATAGGCACTATGCTATATAGTAGATCTCCAAAATTTGTTTATCTTGCATAACTGAAACTTTGTTTCATCACCTCCCTTTGACCATCACCTCCCCATTTCTCCCCCACCCCCAGCCCCTGGCAACCATCATTCTATTCTCTGCTTCTAGGAGTTTGATTATTTTAAAGTCCACATATAAGTGAGATCATACGGTGTTGGTGGAAATGTAAATCGGTATAGCCATTATAGAAAACAGTATGGAAGTTTCCTAAAAAATTAAAATAGAACTACTGTATGATCCCGCAATCCTACTTCTAGGAATTTATCCAAAGGAATTGGAATCAGAGAATACCTGCACTCCCATGTTTATTATAGCATTATTCCCAGTACCAAGAGGTAGAAACAACCTAAATATTCATTGATGGATGAATGGATAAAGAAAATGTGGTATATACATACAATAGACTATTATTCAGCCTTAAAAAAAAAAGAAGGAAATCTTGCCATTTGTGACAACATGTATGGACCTGGAGGACATTATGCCAAGTGAAATAAGCCAGACACAAAAAGACAAATACTGTATGATCTCACTTATACGTGGAATCTAAAATAGTCATAAATAAAGTTTTACTGGACTATAACCATGCTATATTTAGGTATGATCTATGGCTGCTTTTGTGCTATAACAGCAGAGTTCAGTAGTTATGACTGAGACTATATGGCCCAGAGAGCCTTAAATATTTATGATTTGGCCCTTTACTTGAAAAATTTACCAACACCTATTTTAGACTATTCGATTTGCAGGATTTATCATATAGATTTTCACTTTTATGTTTGCTATAATAAAACATTTAAGTTATTTGAGCCAGATTATGACCTTTTACTTGAAAGAATAAAAAAGTGATAACAAAAAAATTTAGGGGCCAGCCCCATGGCCTAGTGGTTAAGTTCAGGGTGCTCCATTTCAGCAGCCTGGGTTCAGTTCCCAGGCACAAACCTACATCACTCATCGGCGGTCATGCTGTGGCAGTGACCCACATACAAAATAGAAGAAGACTGGCACAGATATTAGCTCAGGGCGAATCTTCCTCAGGAAAAAAAAAAAATTTAGATATCCAACTTGTACTTGAGGAATTCTCTTTGAAAGTTATGCTTTGAATGATCGAGTTACTCTGTATGTCAAGATTATAAAATCTCATCATGTTTTCATATAAAATATATTTTAGTAACATATAAAGTCAATATTCAGTAAATGATCACTAAGCAATTACTTTGTACATGGTGAGTGGTGGAAGAGGGCAGTGGAGAAAAGGAGACAGATATAGGAGAAATTCAAGAAATCAAGGCAATAACATCAGGAAATTGATTGGATGAAGAACTCTGAGAGGAGTAGGAGCCAAATTTGTCTGACTTTTCAACCCTGGATGACTAGGAGGTTAGTGGTGCTTTTAACAGATAATACGTTCAAAGCAAGCAAAAGCATGTTGGGGAGCATAAAATAGTCAATTTTGGAAGTATCATTTTGGGGTAGTTGTGTGATACCCAGCAAGAGGTGTTTGACAGACAACTGTAAATATGATACTCAAGCTCAGGATATACCTTTGGGTGTCATCTCCCTACAGCAAGTACTTGAAGTCAATGAGAGTATAAAAATCAAGAAGAGCCAAGGAAAGACATTTGGTAGAATGCACGTAAGATTTCTTAAGAGTAAGAGCTGGTAGGAAAAAAAAAAAAACAATTAAATAGGTAGAGCAGGAGCATGATGAAATGAGATTTTCAAGAATATGGAGGTAATCAATGTAGTATTGCTTGTAACAGAGAGGCTGAGGAAATAAAATACATAGACGTGGCATTGGATTTGGAATGAGTATATCACTGGGAATATACCCTCAGATCCAGGGAGGTGGGGCCCCTCACACCACTAGTGAGCCCTTCGAACCACAAGCACACTCACACATCATTGTAATAAAGATGACACAGGCAACTCCTGCTCTGGAGAAATGTGATCAGTAACCCCAAATATTGGCTTTTAATAACCCAGAAACACTTCCAATCATAGCTCTACATGTTCTAAACAAAGTCCATTGAATCCCAGTGTTGTCAGAGGCTGTGGGTTGTGCTACTACCAAAGATGGGATAGGAAGTTGGGAGGATTTGAACGACAGAAGAGCTTAGTAAAGGAAAAATCAAACAACTTAAACCTTTTCAAATCTTTCCTCTCAGATCTCATGAATGCAATAAACTCTGGCATTATAAAATGTGATTTCCCAGTGGTGCCAAATATCCATTTGATTCTTTTTCTTTATGTTCCAGTTTGTGTGAGATACTTATGAATTAGTGCTGTATTTGCAGCAGTTGTAATAGTGATGGGGAACATTTGATACTATTTCACAATTTCTACTGCTCAGACTTGTATATAAGTAGGTATAGAACTAATATGCTCGAACAATGATATTGATTTTTTTTTAATTGAGGTAACACTGGTTTATAACATTATACAAATTTCAGGTGTATATGATTATATTTTGATTTCTGTGTACATTACATCATGTTCACCACCCAAAGACTAATTACCATCTACCACCATACACATGTGCCTGGTCACCCCTTTGCCCTCCTCCCTTCCCCCTTCTCCTCTGGTAACCACCAATCCAATCTCTGTCTCTATGTGTTTGTCTGTTGTTGTTGTTATCTTATATTTATGAGTGAGATCATAAGGTATTTGACTTTCTCCCCCTGACTTATTTCGCTTAGCATAATACTCTCAAGGTCCATCCATGTTGTCACAAATGGAAAGATTTCATCTTTTTTATGGTTGAATAGTATTCCGTTGTATATATGTACTACACTTTCTTTAGCCATTCCTCCCTTGGTGGGCACCTAGGTTTCTTCCAAGTCTTGGATATTGTGAATAATGTTGCAATGAACATAGGGTCGCATATAAACTTAAGCATTAGTGTTTTCATGTCCTTTGGATAAATACCCAGCAGTGGAATAGCTGGATCATATGGTAGTTCTGTTCTTAATTTTTTGAGGAATCTCCATACTGTTTTCCATAGTGGCTGCATCAGTTTTCACTCCCATCAGCAGTGTATGAGAATTCCCTTTTCACCAGATATTCTTCAATATTTGTTATTTCTTGTTTTGTGAATTATAGCCATTCTGACAGATGTGAATTGATATCTCACTGTAGTTTTGATTTCCTAATAATTAGTGATGTTGAACATCTTTTCATGTGCCTGTTGGCCATTTGTATATCTTCTTTGGAGAAATGTCCATTCAGATCTTTTGCCCATATTTTAATTGGGTTGATAGATTTTTTGTTGTTGAGATGTATGAGTTCTTTATATATCTTGAATATTAACCCCTTATCAGATACATGGTTTGCAAATATCTTCTCCCAATTGTTAGGCTGTCTTTTCCTTTGGTTGATGGTTTCCTTTATGTGCAGAAGATTTTAGTTTGATGTAGTCCCATTTATTTATTTTTTCTATGGTTTCCCTTGCCTGGTCAGACATGTTATTTGAAAATATGCTGCTAAGACTAATGTCAAAGAGCGTACTGCCTATGTTTTCTTCTAGAAGTATTATGGTTTCAGATCTTACATTCAAGTCTTTAATCCATTTTGAGTTAATTTTTGTGTATAGTGTAAGATAATGGTCTACTTTCATTCTTTTGCATGTGGCTGTCCAGTTTTCCCAATACCATTTATTGAAGAGACTTTCCTTTCTCCATTGTATGTTCTTGGCTCCCTTGTCAAAAATTAGGTGCCCATAGATGTGTGGGTTTACTTCTGGGCTCTCGATTCTGTTCCATTGACCTGTATGTCTGTTTTTGTGCCAGTACCATGCTGTTTTGGTTACTATAGCTTTGTAGTATATTTTGAAATCAGCGAGTGTGATACCTCCAGCTTTGTTCTTTTTTCTCAGGATTCCTTTGGCTATTCGGCGTCTTTTCGTGCGCCATAAAAATTTTAGGATTACTTGTTCTATTTCTCCGAAAACTGTTGTTCGAACTTTCATAGGGATTGCATTGAATCTGTAGATTGCTTTAGGAAGTATGGACATTTTAACTACGTTAATTCTTCCAATCCAAGAGCATAGAATATCTTTCCATTTCTTTGTGTCTTCTTCAATTTCTTTCAACAATGTTTTATAGTTTTCAGTGTAAAGGTCTTTCACTTCTTTTGTTAAATTTATTGCTAGCTATTTTATTCTTTTTGTTGCAATTGTAAATGGGATTGTATTCTTAATTTCTCTTTCTGCTACTTTGTTGTTAGTGTATAGAAACACAACTGATTTTTGTATGTTGATTTTGTATCCTGCAACTTTACTGTATCTGTTTACTATTTCTAAAAGTTTTTTGGTGGATTCTTTAGGGTTTTCTACACATAAAATCATGTCATCTGCAAATAGTGACAGTTTCCCTTTTTCCTTTCCAATTTAGATCTCTTTTATTTCTTTTTCTTGTCTGATTGCTCTGGCTAGGACTTCCAATACTATGTTAAATAAGAGTGGTGAAATTGGGCATCCTTGTCTGGTTCCTGTTCTTAGAGGAACAGCTTTCAGTTTTTCTCTGTTGAGTATATCAGCTGTGGAGTTGTCTTATATGGCCTTTATTATGTTGAGGTACTTCCCTTCTATACCCATTTTATTCAGAGTTTTTATCATAAATGGATGCTGTATCTTGTCAAATGCTTTCTCTGCATCTTTTGAGATGATCATGTGGTTTTTATTCTTCATTTTGTTGATGTGGTGTATCACATTGATTGATTTGCAGATGTTGAACCATTGCTGCATCCCTGGAATAAATCCCAATTGATCGTGGTGTATGATCTTTTTAATGTATTGCTGTATTCAGTTTGCTAGTATTTTGTTGAGGACTTTTGCATTGATGTTCATCAATGATATTGGCCTGAAATTTCCTTTTTTTGTGTTGTCCTTTTCTGGTTTTGGTATCAGGGTAATGTTGGCCTTGGAAAATGAGTCAGGAAACTTCCCCTCCTCTTCAATTTTTTGGAAGAGTTTGAGAAGGAGAGGTATTAAGTCTTCTTTGAGTATTTGGCACAATTCACCAGGGAAGCTGCCTGGTCCTGGACTTTTATTTTTGGGGAGGTTTTTGATTAGTTTCGATCTCCTTACTGGTGATTGGTCTACTCAAATTCTCTATTTCTTCTTGATTCAGTTTTCGAAGGTTGTATGATTCTAAGAATTTATCCATTTTTTTCTAGATTATCCAATTTGTTGGCTTATAGCTTTTCAGAGTATTCTTTTATAATCTTCTGCATTTCTGAGGTGTCCATTGTAATTTTTCCTCTTTCATTTCTGATTTTATTTATTTCAGCCTTCTCTCTTTTTTTCTTGGTGAGTCTAGCTAAAGGTTTGTCCATTTTGTTTATGTTTTCAAAGAACCAGCTCTTAGTTTCATTGATATTTTTTATTGTTTTCTTAGTCTCTATTTCATTTATTTCTGCTCTGAGTTTTACTATTTCCTTCCTTCTACTGATTTGGGGCTTTGTTTGTTCTTCTTTTTCAAGTTCCTTTAGGTGCACTGTTAGATTGTTTATTTGAGATTTTTCTTGTTTCTGTGGTAGGCCTGTATTGCTATAAACTTCCCTCTTAGATCTGCTTTTGCTGTATCCCATAAATTTTCGCATGTTGTATTTTCATTTTCATTTGCCTCCAGGTATTTTTTTATATCTCCTTTGATTTCTTCATTGACCCAATAGTTGTTCAGTAGCATTTTACTTAATCTCCACATATTTGTGGCTTTTCTGATTTTCTTCCTGTGGTTAATTTCTAGTTTCATACTGTTGTGGTCAGAAAAGATGCTTGGTATTATTTCAATCTGAAATTTATTGAGACTTGTTTTGTGGCCTAATATATGACCTATCCTGGAGAATGTTCCCTATGCACTGGAAAAGAATGTGTATTCTGTGGTTTTGGGATGGAATGTTGTGTATATATCTACTAAGTCCGTCTAGTGTAATGCATCATTTGAGGCCAATGTTTCTTTATTGATCTTCTGTCTGGATGATCTATTCATTGGTGTGAGTGCTAAAGTTCCCTCTATTATTGTGATACTGTCTATTTCTCCTTTCACATCTGTTAATAATTGCTTTTTATATTTAGGTGCTCCTATGTTGAGTGCATAGATATTTATGAGTGTTATATCCTCTTGTTGGATAGTTCCCTTTATCATTATGTAGTGCCCTTCTTTATCTCTTGTTACAGTTTTTGTTTTAAAGTCTATTTTATCTGATATAAGTATTGCTACCCCAGCTTTCTTTTCATTTCTATTTGCATGGAGTATCTTTTTCCATCCCTTCACTGTCAGTTTGTGAGTGTCTTTAGGGCTGAAGTGTGTCTCTTGTAGGCAGCATATATGTGGGTCTTGTTTTTTAATCCATTCAGCCACCCTATGTCTTTTGATTGGAGCATTTAGTCCATTGACATTTAAAGTTGCCATTGATAAGTATGTACTTATTGCCATTTTGTTACTTTTTTTCTGGGTGTTTTAGTAGTTCTAAAACCATCTACTCTACTATTGATTCCCTCTAGTGAATATTTCATTTCCATTATTGTATTATTCATTTCTGATTGATCCTTTTTTTATTTTTTCCAATTTTTTGTTGAAGTTCTCAATGAGTTCATCAATTCTTCTCTCACGATCAGTGAGCATCCTTATGACTCTTTGTGTGTACTCTTTATCAAGTAGATTGTTAATCTCTGCTTCGTTTAGTTCTTTTTCTGAGGATTTGTCCTGTCCCCTTATTTGGAACATATTCCTTTGTCTCCTCATTTTGCCCCTTTCTCTGTGCTTATATCTATGTATTAGGTAGATGAACTATGTCTCACAATCTTGGAGAGATGGCCTTACGTAAGAGATGCCTTATGAGGCCCAGCAGTGTGCTTCCCTCTCATCACCAGTTCCAAACACTCCAGGAGTGTCACTTGTGTTGGCTATATGTGTCCTTCTGTTGTAGTAGGGTTGCTCTTGCTGCAGGTGCACAGGGAGGCTAGGCTGTCCCCATGGCCAGCTGGTTGTAATGCTCAGCTGCATGTGGCTGCTGTGGTCCCTTCAGTCACTTTATTGGGCATGGGAAGCCCCAGCACAATTGGCTGCAAGGTCTAATAGCACATTCCTATTGCAGTTTTTCTGTTAAGTGAGTAGGCCCACAGCATGGCTGGTTGCCAGGCTCAGGGGCGCACAACTGCTGTTGGCCTCTGGCCCACAAAGCTATTGTCAGCTTCTCAGTAGTAGCTGGATGAGGCCAGCCCCAGGTGTGGCAGCACACAATTGTTTCAGGCATTGGAAGGTGGGGCCAATCCCCTCTGTGGCCATTTGAGAAGCACAAGTCTGCTCCAGCTGACAAGCCCCACTGCCCACAGTCCCACACACCCCCTCAATGTAATCCTGACCCATGCACATGCCCCAACCCACGGAAGCAGACCTATTCGCCCTGCTGTAGAGGCACCACACACTCCACTAACATAAGCCCACTCCTCACACACACCCTGCCCCTCAGAGGTGGACCTACTCACCCCACTGCAGAGGTCCCACACACCCTATGTGAGCCCACAAATTGTCCAAGGGCTTGCTGTTGGGTGGGGTCAGTCCCTAGGGCGGGTCGCCTGCCCTGGCTGAGCTGGATTAAATCAGTGGTCTAGTGGGTGGGGCAGACCCCTGCACTAACACGCCAGGAGAAAAACTCCAATGGCATCTGCCAACATCTGTAACAGTATGCCTGTACTAGGTCACGATAATGGCTGCTGCCAATGTCTCAGTCCCTGGGGAAGTGGTCCCAGCCTGGGGAGTTCTCACCTCTCACCAAGATACACTCACAGCCTATCAAGTGAGTCTTTTTTCACCAAAGGACTGTGCACCTTTCTTTCTGGTGATTTTAGGTTGCTTTCCAAAATGGGTGAATTTGTGTGTGGGCCCTTTAAGAGCAGGCGTTTCTTTCTCTTACATTTGATAGCTTTTCTGGGGGTATTCCCTGTTGTTGTTAATAGCCAGAAAAGCCAGATATAATATATATGAGTTGTGCTGAATCCAAAAGCTGCTTATAGCGGCAAAGCTCTCCCACTCAGATCCCCCACTCCTCTAGAAAAAGCTTCATACCTTAAGATTGCTTCTGGCTGTGAAGTGCCACGGCTAGAATGTGGCTTGTTCCTCTCCAGAAAGGTATTTCTGCCTCTTCTACCTCAGTCAGCACTGTCTCTTCTTGTGGGAGTTCTTTTTATCCAGTTTTCAGTTCTCTTTCAGGGGTAATTGTTCCAAGGGTAGTTGTAAATTTGTTGTGTCTGTGCGAGGATGTGAGTTTAGAGTCCTCCTATGCTACCATCTTCCCAGCAATCTCTGATAATGATTTTTATATTTCCAGCTAGACTTACATTGAATTCTAGAATGGCTAATAGTTGCATTTTTATGAAGTGTACTTATAAAAAATTTTGTGACTTAGTTAAATTTTCTAAACAATGAAACCACAATTTTTAGATTTAAATATTTTTCCCTCAAAATGCTCATACTTATTAATTATAACCTTTCCCATACATTTAATAGACTTTTTATTTTAGAAGAAAAATACATTTACTATATATTTAAAACAATTTAAAATTTTCATTATTACATGTGCTTTATATTTTCATTAAAATATGTTAAAATTTTATAAATTTTGTACATAATTACATTTAATTTTTAATCTCTTTGATATTGAGAATGAGTACAAGCTGATATCTTGATATAAATACAAAACAGGAAAGTAGAGCTCAAAAAAAAAGATAAAAATCTGAAAAGATAAAAGAAATAGAAAATCTTTTAAGAGGAGGACTGCTTAAATTTTTAAAAGCAGGAAATGAAAGGAAGCTGACTTCTGTAGAGTACGATTTACATAAAACTTATAAACAGAACCTTACAAAATTTTTATTTTGAAAAGTTATAACTACCTATCAAAACAATGAGAATGAGGAAGATAATTATTCTCATCAGATTCACAACTGGAACAGGTTAAACAAAATCACTGCAACATCTAACTACTTAATAAAGAGTTTATTACTGATCAAAACAATGAGATTGAGAAAGAATTTTTATATCAGATCTGCAACAAATGCAACTCTAGCCTGCTATTTAGAAGATAAAAATTAAATTCATAAAAACAAGAAATTGAGAAAAGAAAAATAAAACCTCTAGTTTTATTATGTTTATTAGATTATGAGTCTGGAAAATGGCTATGGCAGCTTCTCACAGTATGAGAATGGTTCTAGGTAAACACAATCTGACTCAAATTAAAGTTTGAGATCTTTCATTGGATAAACACAGAAAATTTAATATTTCATCATACACCAAAATTATTTCAAAGGAGAAAAGGAAAAACAGAACTTGACTGTAATATTTCAGGTTATTGTTACATGTTTCACAACCAATGTTTCAGATCAGCTTTGGCCAAAGTTGTTACTGGAAACACTTTGGTTTTCAATTAAAAGAATATGAAACTTCACTTACACAGAAACAAAGCATACCATCAATTACTAGAACTTAAATAAAAAAGGCTGAATAAATAGCAAATTGTCAATAGTATTAAACAAACATAAATAAACACTAATGCAAAATATGATGTTCTTAAAGAATATGTTATTTGGCCAATAATTAGCCAAATCATAATGATGTTTTTCAAAGCACAAACAGCACAGTGATTAGAGAAAATAATAGAAATTTTCTGGTTTAGTAGAAGTCATTTCAAATTGATCTTAAAATGGCCAAATGTAAGATATATTTAAAAAAATAAAATATTATCACTACTTACAGAAATCAAAATCAGATTATTAACTTAATGGATAATAAAGTGAGAGAAGAAATTTTACACAAAACTGAAAAGCAAATATTATTTATCATTTAACAGATTGTACAGGAAAAAAAAGCTGAAAATGACATGTATTGTGCATATCATTGAATTAGCAGAGAAAGAAAACAAGGAGGTTGAAATTAATGAGTGTTTCACTGATTTTACACTTGTTATTAAAAACAAACTACACGTTTTGACTTAAGTGAAGAACTGAAAATAACAACCAGCATTTTTAAGATTCAGATAAAAAGATTATAGAGGACAACACTATGATAATGTCATTAGAATGACTGATTAAAAGGAGGCTTACAAGCTAGAATTTTGGCCGATTATCCTGAAACATTCTTTATGCCATGTGCAGCACATAGTTTGAATTTGTTATCGAGAGACCTCAACTGGACCCAAAGAAATGATGAAATACTTTGGAAGAATTCAAAGACCATATGTGATATTTTCTGGAACTGCCTAAACATGTAATATCTTGAAGAAAGATATCAATTTTACAAGCATTCTTGGAGGCATGATGGGAATGCTGACTAAATACTGTTAAAAATATCCAAAATAAAAAATGCACCTGAAAAGATAAGCAAAACAACCAAAAAGACTCAAACTAAAGCAAATTTTGGTCTTTGGTGAAAAATACAACATTTAATTTGCATAACTCAAAAATATTTGATATTAACTGTTGAAAACTTATTAACATTTTTAACAAAAGTTACAAAAATAAAGGTATGTAAGTTTGGTTATTTCATCTTGAAAAGGATTAAAGTTTATATATTCATAATTTCAAAGAGAATGTTCTTTCATATCAAAAGAAATTGCCTTTGAAATATATAACAAAAGTGGTATTCCAATATAATATAAGACAATTAGAATAAGAAAATGAGAATTTCTGCATGACTACAAAGGAGGCAATACACATATAGATAATCTCAAAACTAATGTTAACAGAAACTAATTTCTGGCCATTACAGATCAATGCATAGTCTCAACTTGGCTATTTTCTGAATTCTTCCTTATAGCCCAGCATTAAAATTTTTAAAGAAAGAAGAAATTAATAAATACCCTATGAAACTAGATATTACTTTAAGAGATGGTGAGATGCATTATATAAATGCTACAGATTTATATGATGAAACTAAAATATGTTTATTACCTGAAATAATGTTATTTGTGACTTCATTATGTTTTATCATGATATGCAAAATCTATGGTTTATTTCTAAATCTTAATTTTAAGAATTTGTTGACAATTCTATTAGCTACTGAGTCAGCAGAATAAAGCTTCTCCAAATTCACATATATAAGATTAATCAGACAAAGTTTTTTATTTTGGCATCATTGTTCATAGAACATAAATTATTTGAAGATCTTGATTATAGAAACATGGTGAATTTCCAAAAAAGAAGGTAAGAAAAACAAATTTTATGAAATTTATGGTTTATGAATATCTAATTTTATTCTCATCCAAACATCATTGCCCATCACTGCTCATCATTGCCCTGTTACCTGGTGAGGTACAGTAGTCTTTCCTTATCCGCGGTTTCCTTTTCTGTGGTTGCAGTTACCTGCGGTCAACTTCGGTATGAAAACATTAAATGGAAAATTCCAGAAATAAACAATTCATACTTTTTAAATTGCTGTGCTGTTCTGAGTAGTGTGATGAAATCTCCAGCAGGCCTGCTCTGTCCCGCCCAGGAAGTGAATCATCCCTTTGTCCAGCATATCCACGCCATACATGCTACCTGCCCATTAGTCACTTAGTAGCCATTTGGGTTATCAGATCGACTGTCTCAGTATCACAATGTTTATGTTCAAGTAACCCTTATTTTACTTAATAGCAGCCCCAAAGCCAACTTTATTATGTTATTGTTTTTAATTTCTTACTATGCCTACTTATAAATTAAATTTTATCATGGGGTCAGTACTATCCGAGGTTTCAGGCATCCACTGGGGGTCTTGGAACAGATCCCTCATGGATAACAGAGGACCTCTGTAATCTTCTCTCCCCTTAGAATTCATATTTATCCTTCATCCATTTGGAGTTTTATTCCCCACACAGGATACATACAAATACCATCAGGTACCATATAATTGTAGTAATATTAATTTGGCCATACTCCCACCTGACACCTGAAATATTATCTATCACTCATATTCTTCATTAAAAAATTGAAGGAAATGGAGGGGTAGTTTAATATTAAAATAGCTGCAACACTCTGTTTCTATGACTGGTTAAAAGCCTTAGTTAATAAACATAGTTGTTTACTTCACAACCTATTCCATCTTCCCCTTATGCTCTGCCAGCACCTCAGCTCAAACCACTCTTGACACCTACTGTCACAGATTAAGTACCTTTGGAAACAGACTCTGATGGTGATTTGTGTGCAAGAAGTTTATTTGTGTATGCCCAAGATCAACAGCTATGAAGTGAAGAAGCAGAACTGAGCAGAAGGAGAATTTGAACAGTGATGCAGTCTTTTATGAAAAAGACTTTAGCTGGTTCTATGGCTAACTTTGGAGCTGGATGGTTCTTCAGAGATGTTCTGTATTGTGGCATGCGGGCAGGCCTTAATACTTCTGTATGACCAATTATTGGATTGAGTTGTCCCCAGGAAGAGGGCAGACTCATGGGTAGACTTACATGGGTAGACTCTCTTCAGCTAAGAGCAAGTCTTGGACAAGAACTCAGTTGAGAACAGTTCGTTGCCAACACTTCCAGCAGCAGGAGAAATGAGCACTTCAGTACTAGAGGATAGAATCTGGACAGTGCACCATGACATCCAGTACAGCCACTGTCTTTCAGGGCCACCTTGGGAGCTGCTGTCTACCTCTAACTGGTGCTGGTATAACAACCAGATCTACCAGTAAACCAGGTTCATTCTTTTTCCTTCTCCATGGTGGCAAAGCAGTGAAGCAGGTACCATGTTAAACTTAGCCATCCATCTGGGCTGTTTACTGTGTCTCCCAGAAGAGCTTGGCTTGGGCTCAATCTACTATATACCACCTCCATTTTATAAAGTAATGCTGCTATGTGTATCCAATTTTATGGTTGAGTCGTTCTGGGAACACACAGTTCATCTTGGACAATCTGATTCACATAATCACAGGATTTTACAAGGGCAAGCATCTGCTTTCTATCAGAACCCAGTAGCAACTTAGAAGCTTTTCAAATGGAAATAGTTGATGGAAAAATAAGGAGGGCATCGCATCCTTCCTAAACCCTAGATACCTAAAGCCGTGATTTCTCTTTGAGTTTGGAAGAGTTTCGTACAACATTGTATCTGTTACAAATACGTAAAAAAGCATTGGATGTGTTAGGTTATTAGACCAAAGTGGTAAGGTGGCTTGAACCAAAACCAGCTTTGTTGCAGAGCCCTTTTTATTCAAGACCCAAATCAACACTAGCACCTTTACAGGTCTGGATAAGTAAGTGGGTTGGAAAAGAATGACCCAATGTAGCACATACTGCCTCCAAAATTCAAAGAGGTTCATCAAACTATGTGTCTCTTTCACTTTGGTGGGAGGAATAGCTTGTCACATGTTTTAGAAGAGCTATCTTACTATGAATCCCTAATCATTTCTCTGATGTGGCCTACCAATACTTTTTCAGCATTGATCTCCCATTCTCTGGCACACATATATTTTACTAGGACATTTATGGTGCTTTTTATTTCCTGTTTACCATTTTCAATTAGCATAATTTCTTCAATGTAAAACATTAAGATAATTTTTAGGTCACATCCCAGCTCACTCTCCAGAGCTACTGCATTTTAATAGGATTCTCAGGTGCTTCATATGTACTTTAAAATTTGAGACTGTACTGCCCATGACTATATCACGTAGGAGAGTAGATTTCACACAGCCTTGAAGAAAAACAGGATAAGTACATTTTTTGTCCCTACTATGTAAATATCCCCATTCAGCACCTAAAAGCCCCATTCCTTCCCTACCATGGTCCTTATCTTAGTGTGAGATACTTAGTAAGCTTAAGTATTTAAATGATGTTTACAACTGAATCCTGTTGGTCTTCAGTCTTATATCCCCTATGAATTCATGAGGTCAAGGATTCCTTTAAAACTGCCAACAGGCCTTCCAGATCTCCAATCTCCACAGGTGTCGATAATTGTCTGTTCATAGCTCATATTTTTGCTTTTCCTATATTCACACCTCTAAGGAAATAAACCAAATTCAGAGAATCCAACAACCTTATAATCACTATTGTTGCCATAACTACTAAGTGCCACAGCTACTCGATCTCCCTCCATGTGTGCTTCATCTAATGATTTGATTTGATTAATTATAATTCCACTCTATGTCATGGATTATCCATGTCCCATTCACTTTAGCAAGGAGTTACTATCCCTGTGTTCTTTACATATATGAGTAATTCCATTCTAGAATTTCATTTTGAGGATCTGTTTCCTGGAGCTATTTCCTGAGCTAGTTACTGCATTGACCAAATATGGCAAATCTAATCCACAATACAGTCCCAGTAAGGACATTCTAACTAGAATACTTCAAAAAAGGCTGAATAAAGTGAAACCACAGGAGGACACTGCATTACCCCAGGCCTAGTAACAATGGGACTGTTAACATCTCTGGACAGGAAAAGGGGGAGTAGGTAGAGTTATCAGAATCCAGAAGTGGAGAGTGTTGTAGAGAAGACCATCTTGAAAGAATTAGTAATCTTCAGTTAAGAGACATAGGCACAGGGAGGAATAAATATTCTGATCCCTCAATCATCCCTCCCTCTTATCTACTTTAGGGGCTTCCCATTGGCCAAACACAACGAGAAGCTAATGGACAAAGAAACCCGTTGATATATTCCATTTAAGTCAGTCACTTGGGGCAAAGAGTTGAGTGCAAAATAGTGGAAAATACATCCAGAGGGGAAAACATAACTATCCAGCACATCACGCGTCAATATCCAGAATACAAGGAGAATATAAATGCCAAAAGTAGGAGAGGCTTAAGTTAGCAAAATACTTTCTACCAGAAGCAAGCCAATTACCATGGAAAGGGAAATTATAATCAGAAATTTACTTGGTAAAAAGAGAACAAAAAGCAAGGATGTTAACTAGATTAATTTAATGGTTATTAACGCAAGTTACAATAACCTGATATACTTATCTTCACTATAGTGACATTCTTCATTCATTTTTTCAACAATTAGGTTTTGAATTCCTATTTACCAAACCATATGCTAGGCCCTGGAAACACAAAGATAAATAAAACACTGTCCATGTCTTCAAGGAGCTCATAGTCTAGTGAGAAAACAGACACAGATAATATAATTCATCATAATAAGTGCTATGTCAGAGGAAGCACAAAGTGCATGAGACCTCAAATGAGGGCACTTACGTAGACTAATGGATCAGGAAAGCTTCTTAGCAGGGATTATCTGTGCAGTGTTAAGGACTAGCAGGCGTTAACTAGGAAAGAAGCGTGAGAAATACATTCAGCAGAAACAACATTATGTGCAAAAGTAGTACAGACTACACAGAAAATTTCAAGTTGCGATCTATTATATCTGAGACGTATGTGTAATATAGGGTATGACAAAGGATGAGACTAGCCATGTAGCAGGAACAAAATCATGCCAAGGCTTGTACATGCTAAAACACTTATACTTTACCCTGGAGTTAATTGGGGAGCTACAGAAAAATGTAAAGCTTGGGAACAGCCTGAATCCTGAAAGAAAGCCACTCACTAATCAGCCACTCTTCTCCTGGACAGTGTAAAGACATGCTGGCACATCCTTGTGCTTCAGGCTCCACTTTTTTAGAATTCAAGCTAAGACCGCCCTTTTGTTTATATGTTCTCCATTCAGACAGTGGTTAACTAACTTGGTTAGGATTAATTTTCTGTAACAATCAATTTCCAAATTTCCCCAAGTAACCTTGACTGAAAATGGATATCTAGGAACTCCTCGGTCCTATATTTATACATTCTTTCCATGGAGGGAGCTACTTAAATGATAGCTTACCTTTGCCAGTCATCCCAAGAAGATGTTTCACAGTCTTTATTCTTAGGTAATATCTTTTGGGTTTAGGATTTAATTGCTGTTATTCTCAGGTCGTGGTTAAAATTAAATGAGGAAGAATTCAAAGTACTAGATCAGCTCTTTAGGAAGCTTATCTCTGAATGAAAGAAAACGTGTTTATATTCTTATTAGATTGTACCATAAGAAATATCAGGATCATGAATATGCACATTATAGACAGACATTAGATGGACAGATAGATACATAGATATACAGAGATTGAGCCTGAATGCTTCCAAATGGGAAGGAACTTCTAGAAAGCTGAGATTGACTACTATAAGCAAGAAAGTGAATATATGAAGGAAAAAGTTCCCAAAATAAGAAAAAAAATTGTGAACATAAATGGAAGAAAAAACAGGACAAGAAAAAAAACCTTATATATCATCCTCTAAGAAATAAAATAAGGAAGATGCAGGTGAAGACACAGAACACTTCTGAGATATGATGTAGAACAGAGGAATTTCTCATACAACAGCCTTTATTATCTCAATACAATGGGAAGATAAAGTTATCCCACTAGATAACCTTACTATCTGAATAATGAAGCTAAGAAAGCAGAAAAGAAGTTAAGGACTTAGGAAGGCTAGAAACACATTAGGTGGGAATATAAGAATCTGTAATTCAATTCATAATGACTAGAAGCATAATTGAACAAGAATGAAGAAGTTGACTAAAATTAAACAGAATAACCTACTAGTGGACACATTCAACTTGTGGTTAATTTTCTCTAACAAGCCTTAATAGCAGGAAGCAAAATTAAAAAAAGGAGATAAAAAAATTAGCCTAGTGTGTAAAGTTAGAAAAATTTAAAGACATTAAGAAAATAAATTTTATTCTCTGCTAATTATAAAACAACAATAACAACAAATCTAGCTTTCGAATCATCTGAGGTCTTATCCTACATTAGGGAAATAAAATTAATGATTTATAGAATAATCTAGAAGAAAATTCAGTTAAGGAACGCAAGTACTATCTACATCATTGTCTTTTATGTTCAAGGATAATTATTAGCACTGTTGTTATCCAAAAACAGGGGGAAAAATGAAAACTACACCTGATGGGGCCATTGGCTTTGTTTTCCCTTTACAACAACAAAAGTGATTAACTGCAGGGGTTGATGCTTTTCTGTAGTAATACCTGACTGCCTCAACAACTCTGTTCTTCAGAACGAGTGTCTTCATCGAATGTCAATAACCAAATGTTATAGGCTGAATTGTGTCCCCAAAAAATTCACATGTTGAAGCTCTAACATCCAGTATTTCATAATGTGACTGCATGTAAAGATAGGGCCTTTAAAGAGGTGATTAAGTTAAAATGAGGTCATTAGAGTGTACCCTAATCCAATGTGACTGGCGTCCTTATAAAAGAGAAAATTTGGACACACAAAGAGACACCTGGGATGCGTGCATATAGCGGAAAGACCATATGAGGACATAGTGAAAAGGCAGCCATCTGCAAGCCAAAAAGAGAGGCCTCACAAGAAACTAAATCTGTTGACACCTTGATCTTAGATTTCTATCCTCCATAACTGTGAGAAAATAAATTTCTGTTGTTTAAGCCCCACCCAGTCTATGGTATTTTGTTACAGCAGCCCTAGCAAACTAGTACAGATTTTGGTACTAAGAAGTGGGGTGCTACTGTAAAAAATATCTAAAACCGTAAAAGTGGCTTTGGAAAGGGTAATGAGTCACAGCTGGAAGAGTTTTGAGATGCATGTTAGAAAAAGCCAAGATTGCTTTGAAGAGATTATTGATAGAAATATAGAAGATGCTTCAGGTGAAGCCTCAAATGGAAATGAGGAACACACTATTGGACACTGATGGAGGTGATCCTTGTTTCAAAGAACTTGTCTGAATTGTGTTCTAGTGTTTTGTGGAAGATAGAATTTGTAAGCAGTGAAATTGGATATTTAGCTGAGGAGACTTCTAAGCAAAATGTTGAAGGTATGGACTGATTTTTCTTTACTATTTATAGTAAAATGCAAGAGGAAAGAGATGAATTGAAGACAGAATTGTGAAACAAAAAGAAACAAAACTTGAAGATTTGGAAAATTCTCAGCCTATTCATATTGCACAAAATGAGAAAGTATGTTCTGGAGAGAACACCAAAGGTGTGGTTGGACAATCATTTGATAAAGAGATTATAGGTGTGACCCATATGTGTTGAGTCATATGTGACTCTATATGGCTGGATCCAATAAGCCATCTCAGCAGAAGAAACAAATAAAGGTAGGGTTATACCAGTAGAAACACTGCCAGCTTGGACTACAGGGGACAGAGAAGGAATGAAACAAAGGAAGGCTGACAGACTTCTGGTATTCTATAGAACAGGACAATAGAGCTATCTGGCTACAAACATACATTATCCTTCAAGAAAATGGAAGAATGACTTCGAAGGCAAAGCAGAGATCAGCAGGATTGCCACTACCATCAGGGGTGAAAGGGCGCAGGTCCAGATGATGAGGCTGTCTCTTCCTGTTTCAGTGGGGCAGGACTGTCACCCAGGGCTAAGGGGGCAACAGTATCACCCCACTGGGCCCAGAGGATGAGGCCACCACATTGGCGGGCCTGGAGGAGAGGGTTATCTCTCCTCCTAATAAGAGGAGAGGGTTATCTCAAGCCTTAAAATCTAAAGGGAATTGCCCTGCTAGGTTTTGGACTTGCTTGGGACCCGTGACTAGATTCTTCTTTCTAATTTCTCCCTTTTGGAAATGTCTATCCTATGCCTGTCACACTATTGTATTTTGTAAGCACATAACTTGTCTGGTTTCACAGGTTCTCAGCTGGAGAGGAATTTTACCTCAGGATGAATCACCCACACTTGATTTGTCACAGCTGAGAAAACAATTTTAGGAATCTCCAATTTTTTATAATAGGCTGCAAGAAAGCCTGCTCAGCCTTTGCCCTGGAGACATGCATTATCTTTATTATACTTGACAACAAAGAAACCTGTCATCTGCTCTAGAGAAAAGACCCTTTCTCTATCTTGCAAGGCTGTTTGCTATACATACCTCCTGGAAAAGACAGTTCTGAAAAAACTGTGAATGTCTCTGCTTGCAAGAAGTTCAGAAATGAGAGAACCATGGAGAATTCTCTCCCAATAATAATTAATAGATATTTAGAATCAAGAGCACTCAGGTACTTATTAAGCCTAAGTAAGTGAAGAAGTACATAGACTTAGAAGTTAAATTGCTGGTAAAATTATATAATCTTTGATGTAAATAGATGGGGACCCTTAGGCTAAGTAAGAAAATTAGTTTAGTTGTAGGCATGGTGAATGTGAAGTGCCTACAGGACATATAGTGGAACTATCTGGTGGGAGATTGGAAATTGATCCAGATGTCAAAGAAAGATTAAAAACTGGTTATACCAACATTGGAATCATTCTTAAGGCAGAGTCAACTGAAGCTTTCTTTTTCTCTTTAAAAAGGTCTTCTAGCCCAGGGGTCAGGAAACTAGATCCATGGGTCAAATCCTCCCACTACCTGTTTTTGTATAAACATAAATGAAGTTTTATTGAAATAGCCACACCCATTCATTTATGTATCATCTCTGGCTGCTTTCATACTACAGTGGTAGAATTTAGTAGTTATAACAGAGACTATATGACCCGCAAAGGCAAAAATATTTACTATCTGGCTCTTTAGAGAAAAAGCTTGCTGATCCCTGTTACATACTCTTGAATTTGTGCTATCATGTTTGTTTCTTTAGGTTCTCTCTGGACATTTCCTCTTCATCAAAGCCATTTGTGAAAGTACACAAAAATCAGTCTTCCCTTCCAAAGTCTTATGTTATGAAAGCATACCTACTTTTTCTCTGAAGCTTTGGAATTTGCCTTCACATATTTGTGTTTACTCAAGAAACTATATCCAAAGAATGAGTTAAGTGCTCTATTAGTGGTACAAATTGCAATGACAGAATCAAGAAAAAAAATTAATTCACAAGGAAAGGATGTGGAATGTCCTCTCAGAAAATATGGTTTAAGGAGGGCCTTAAAGGGCAAATGGGGCATTGACAACAATAAGTTTTGATTCTCTTCACTTCAGAACTTGTGAGAGAATTACATCAGCAAAGGAAAGAAGGCTGATAGGAAACAAGGTGGATACTTAGAACAGCAAGGAACCAATCTGCAAGGTTAGGTCAAAGCAATAGGATATGAACATAGTTTTTCACATTGTTTTGTGATTCAAATTCTGTAACTGCTGAAATGTCTGGGACATTCTGTGTGTGCATTATGCAGAACAAAAAGGAAAAGGTAGAGTCAGCAAAAAGAAGCCCAAGATAATCTGCTGTGACAAGCAAAGCAAACGGGAATTTTGTTTGACAAAAACAGATTCTATGGTCCAGTGCCTGTTCCTGATGTTGACAGAAGCAGAGGAGATGTGCATAATATGGAGCATTTATCAAGGTGATGTCAAAGGATGGTGTTTCCCACCTGGGAACTCAGTCTAGGATTATGATTTACAAAGGCAAAGAAAGACTTGTGAATGTAGGAGTCATTGCAGAAAAGAAAATCTATGGTTAAAAATTATCATAATGGAACTTAAATTTGTCATAAAACTTGAAAAACTATCCTAAAAGGAGGATGTTTTGGAGTTATATATCAAAAATTTTAAGGGAATTTGGGGTAAAAAAAATCTTCCAGTTTCACCAGGCTATTACAAGTAACGATTTCATTAACTCTATAGTTTACCACAAAAAATCTAGTCATATGATTTTTAAGAGCATTGTAGGTTATGTATTAATATTTAAATCCCTTATTTTATATTTGTGTGGTTATCTTATACCATTCCCATTTCCATATATGGTAGCTATGAATCTCAATCCATAAATTGAGCCCTCCAGAAATAGTACTTTATTTTCTGTAACTCAATTTTATTTCTGATTCCAAGTCCCTTTCCATTCAGTCACTCAGCTTTTCTCCCATCCCCAAGACCATTCCACGATTCCATGATATTGATTCAGTGCCAAGGTGTTGTGGGAGGGGACACTCTCTATGCACCGATCATTTCTCTTCACAGACATCTTTTATTCCTGACCACACGGCTGCTTCAGGACCATCAACACTCTCCAGCTTCCACGCCTTGACTGGGACCCAGCCACTGTGAGAGGCTGTCTGGTTCTCCTTACTAGAATCACCATGTTGCCAGTTCTCTTTAAGATTTGTTTACCTTGCTCCCTCTACAGAGGCACTTCCTGGGAAGCAGAAGATAATCTCTCCTGTTCAGGATTCACAGTCCTCTTTTTCTCCCTTCATTCATGCCAAGGTAATTTCTTCTATGAATCTGTGAGAGAAATGCCTCTTCAAACTGCTCCAGCTAGCTCCTTCCCTTCTCCTCTCCTGTGGGAACTCAGCTGCTCAACGGCATGAGACAGTGGCTTTTGAGCTGGACAGGAATTCAGTCAGCATAACAGGCATATTTTAAAGGCTGACACCAAAGTAACAGCCCACAGAATTGCATGATTCAAGACAAGAAAACTGAACAAATAAATAAATGCATTCAGAAGAATAGGAGTTAGATTTCTATCGCTGGATAAAGAAGGTACAAATATGAAAGGAGAGAAAGGCTAAAGTACATTTGAGGTACCAGTGTGAACTTATGGTTTTTTGTGAGTTTGTGTACTCATATATATATTTTCTAACTGTCCTCTATGAAGTCCTAAAAGCAGTGGCACCTGGAAGTAATGAATACACACTGGGTTCCCAGATTGTGGTTTCTAAATCCATTCTCTAATTAAAAACAAACCATAGTTTCTTGGGAAAATGGCTGATTCCAGGGCTTGGGCTAGGAAAATATAAGATTAACCTAGAACATTCTGTCATGACAGAAAGTAAGAGAACTTATTCTAAGGTCGAAAGAGACATTTTAAAAGAACAAAGAAGTTGACCTGAAGGAGCCCCACTGACTAAACTTGGGAAAAACATAACATCAAAATAAATAATGATAACAATTTATTATAGCCCATTGAAAAATAGGAATGGAAGAGAAATCTCTACCTTATAGTAGCAAGCCAACTAAACAAATATAGATGGGATAGTGCAGTTAGAAAATCAGCATTTGGCAATCATCAACATAATAATTGATTCAGGAAAGAATCATCAATGATGCTAAAATTAGTAGATCAATGTTTGATCAGGAACAGGATATTTACATATTCTCAAAGTATCTTCTCACAAAATACTTTTTACTTGTTAGTTAATAAGTTACAAGATACCTATTAATTAAGTTTAGAAGGGAGAAATCTGGCAGATACTATTTTAAACAAGGGGTAAAAGTTAATATCACCAATTGTGGGACAAATTGTATGCCCCCTAATGTGATGGACTGAGAAGACCCCTGCATTACTTTTGTGGTATTCCTGCTAAAATGCACAACAGAAACAAACTATATGGAAAATCATAGAACATCTATATCTGTAAAAAATAAAAAGGAAGAAAAAATCAAGGTCATGAAAAATAAAGAAAGACTGAAAAAGTATAAAAACACATGGCCTCTAAATGCAATGTGTGATCCTGGATTGGTTTATGGACCAGAAAAGAAATGAGGAAAAGAAAAAAAAAAGTTATTTTACTCTGTAAAGGGCATTATCAGAAAAACTGGTAAAATATGAACGTCTGGGGATTAGATGATAGTATTGTACTCATGTTAATTTCCTTATTTTATTGGGTGTACTAGAGTTCTAAAGAAGAGTGCCGTTGCTTCTAGGAAACATATTGAAAAATTTGGGAATTTGGATCATCGTATCTGCAACTTATTCACAAATGGCTCAAGACAGAGAGAAAGAAAGAAATGCTGTAAAATGCTAAAAATTGTGAAATACAGGTGATAGTTTGTATTAGTCAGGTTTCTCCAAAGAAAGGGAACCAATAGGCTATATATAGATATATAAGAGGAGATGTATTATGGGAATTGGTTCGTGTGATTATGGAGGCAGAGATACGCCATGAAATGCCGCCTGCAAGCTGGAGAACCAGGAAAGCCAGTGGTATAATTCAGTCCAAGTCTGAAGACCCAAGAACCAGGGGAGCTGATGATGTAACTCCCAGTCTGAGTAACAGGCCTGAGAACCAAGAGCTCCGACGTCCAAGGCCAGGAGTAAATGGACCTCCCAGCTCAAGGAAAGAGAGAGAAAGAGAGAACTGACCCTTCCTCCTCCTTTTTGTTCTATTTGGGCCCTCAGCGGCTTGAATGATGTCCACCACATTCGGGAGGGTGGATCTCTTTACTCAGTCTACTGATTCAAATGCCAAAGTCTTCCAGAAAGACCCTCACAGACATACCCAGAAATAATGTTTTGCCAGCTATCTAGGTATTCCTCAGCCCAGTCAAGTTGACACATAAAGTTAACCATCATCACAAGGTTGTACTGGAGTTCTTTGTACTGTTCTTATAACTATTCTAAAAATTTAAAATTATTTCAAAATTAAAAATTAACCCAAAATAAGGCTATTGCTATATCTTGAAACCCAATCTCTCTTTTACTTCCTCACCATTCCTCTAATTCTCCTAAGGGCTTACAAGTTTGTAAAACAAATTCCAGAAAAGCTTCCAGAACTTTTACTTCCTACCCTTCCACACAGCTCTTTTAGAAGTGAGGAAAGAAAACGAAAAACTCAGACACAAACTTCTCACACGATGCAGTTTGTCACATCAGAATATTTTCCATTGTTCTAGCCATTATATAAAACCAGTAGATAAATCTGTAAAATCTATAAAAACACCGATTACTTGGCTATGATTTTCTGCACTGCGTGAGTTGTTCCAGCTATTCTTAGAAAGTAGAGGTGTAATGAAAAAGTAGTTTGGAAAAATGCTGAATGAGCAAGTATTAACGTCAATATTTGATTGACGATGAGACTCAAAGCCAAATAATAACAGAGAATAAATTTCTGGAATAAAAAAAATCGGAAATTTTATTAAAATTGTTATTGAAATTTTATTATTACAGTTTTACTAGCCAGACTTCTAAATTCTGACATGACCATGCAAGAACAATTACTCGGCAGCACAGGAAACAGCTAGCTTGCTCCTGTGGGCAGAGCAGTGCACATTGTGCAACTAAACATACACTCATTTTCAACTGAGGCCACTGAAGCAGTAAGATAGTTTTTAGCTCACTCTGTTACTGTACATGTTACTACTGATGATCAAGTCGCCCCAAGTTATTCAGCATTATTTCCTCCGTAATATACAATAACAAGGTAAAAACTTATTTTCTCTTTAATTACTGAATTCATAGCTTTGGTTGATGGGGATGATGCAACTTCATTGAAGCAACCCCACGAATTTAAAGCTTTGTGCAGTAGGGGCCGGCCCCGTGGCTTAGTGGTTAAGTGCGCGCGCTCCGCTACTGGCAGCCTGGGTTCGTATCCCAGGCGCGCACTGACGCACTGCTTGTCCAGCCACGCTGAGGCGGCGTCCCACATACAGCAACTAGAAGGATGTGCAACTATGACATACAACTATCTACTGGGGCTTTGGGG
Source organism: Diceros bicornis minor (assembly GCF_020826845.1). Taxonomy (NCBI): domain Eukaryota; kingdom Metazoa; phylum Chordata; class Mammalia; order Perissodactyla; family Rhinocerotidae; genus Diceros; species Diceros bicornis. Next base: position 19,172,275 of record NC_080766.1, read on the forward strand.
AGAAAAAGGGAAAAAACAGAGGAGGATTGGCATTGGATGTTAGCTCAGGGCCAGTCTTCCTCAGCAAAAAGAGGAGGATTGGCATGGATGTTAGCTCAGGGCTGATCTTCCTCACAAAAAAAAAAAAAAAAACTTTGTGCAGTATTGAAGATGACTTCTGATTGTTTTCAGAAGTGGATTTTAAATAAAAGCCCTCAAAGATAAGCATTCTGGAATGACAGAATAAAGAACTTCAAAAAATTGATTCCTTCATCTAAGAAATGAAAACACTGGATGAATTGTCAAAATCAACTTTTTCAGAAATCTAGAAATTTACCAAAGACTTGCAATAACCCAAAGGGCATTTATCAAGAAAAAAGCTGAATCTTGGGAAGAACAGTGGTGTGCTCTGTGGCACTTTAATACACCCTCTTCCCATTCTCCTTTCCCAGCTCCAGGATAACCTTGGGAATCAGCAAGCTTCTCAAATATGGTAGCTGTGGAAACCAGCAGATAACAGTGAATGAGGTAGGTACAGAAGGGGTTCGGAGTTTCCCCAAAAGCTGCATCACCAGAGAACTGTTGACATTTGACCTGTCAGGGAGCTCCCTGAAAAGTCTCGTCCACAAGGCTCCTCTTCATTTGACTTGACTAAGAGCCTCCTCAGAGTGAAAAGTACTTTCCCTAGGGCATTTATTTAAAAAAAAAAAAAAAAAGCTTGGACAATTATTTAACATCACAGCTGCCTGAGGCTCCAATACCAGTTGGGGCAAACAAAAAGCTGACCAAAAAGCATAAAAGGAAAATCCAGGTAATTAGGCAGTTAAAAGTAATAAAAGATATCCAGATTGGAAGGAAAGAAGTAAAACTATCTCTATTCACTGATGACATGAACTTGGATGAAGAAAACCCTAAGAATTTTACAAATACACACACACACACACACACATACACAAATGCTATTAGAACTAATAAATGGATTCAGCTAAGTTACAGGATCAATATACAAAAATCAAATGAATTTCTATACACTAGCAATGAATGCTGCAGACACGAAATTAAAAAAACAATTCCATTTACAACAACATCAGAAAGAACAATATCCTTAGAAATCACTTTAACAAAAAGACTTGGACACTGAAAACCACAAACCATTGCTGAAATAAATTAAAGAAGATCTAAATAAACGGAAAGACATCGTGTTCATAAAATGGAAGACGATGGTGTGAAAATCATAACACTCCTCAAATTGATCTACAGATTCAACACAATCCCTATCAAAATCTCAACTGCTTTTTTGTGGAAATAGACAGGCTAATCCTCAAATTCCTATCAAAAGGCAAGGACCCTAGAATAGGTAAAATAATCCTGAAAAAGAACAAAGTTAGAGCACTCATTCTTCCTGGTTTAAAACTTACTACAATGTTACAATAAGCCAGACAGTGTGGTACAGGCATAAGGATATATGTATTAATGCAACAGTATTAAGAGTCCAGAAATAAACTCATTTTGTTGAGTTAACAATTTATATTTATTATCAATTGATTTTTGACGAGGGTATCATGACAGTTCAATGAGGAAAGAATATTTTCAACTGTTGATGCTGGGAAAATTGGATATCACATGTGAAAGAAGAATGTTGGACCCTCATCTCACACCATACACAAAAATTAACACAAAATGGATTGTAAACATAAATGTAAGAGCTAAAACTATAAAACCCTTAGAAGAGAACATAGAAGTAAATATTTGTTACCTTGTATTAGGTAACAGTTTCTTAGATATGATATCAAAACTACGAGCAGCATCAAAATTAAAAAGTTGTGTGTCTCAAAGGACATCATTAATAAAGTGAAGATACCTCACAACATGTGAGAAAATATTTGCAAATCATATACCTGAAAAGAGACTTGTATCCAGAATATACAAAGAACACTTACAATTCAATGATACAGCAACACATGACCCAATTAGAATGATGGGCAAAGGATGTGGATAGATAATTCTCCAAAGAACGTAGGCAAATACCCAACAAGCACATCAAAAGATGCTCGCTATCATTTGTCACTATTGCAATGCAATTAAAAACCACAATGAGATACCATTTCACACCTACTAGGACGGCTAAAATAAAGAAGACAGACAGTAATAAGTGTTGGTGAGGATATGGATAATTGTTGTTGGGAATGAAAAATTGTGCAGCCACTTCAGAAAATGTTTCGGCAGCTTCTCAAAATGTTAAACATAGAATTACCATATGACCAGCAATTCTACTTTTAGGGATATATCCAAAAAAAATGAAAACATATGTCCACACAAAAACGTATAAACAAATGTTCATAGCAGTAATTACGCATAATGACCAGAAAGTAGAAACAACCAAAATATCCTCCAACTGATAATGGATAAATAAAATGTGGTATGTCCATACAATGGAATATTATTTGTCAATAAAAAGAAATTCAGTACTGATTCATGCTACAACATATATAAACCTGGAAAACATTAGGCTAAGTAAAAGAAGTCGGTTACAAAAGGCTACTTATTGTAAGATTCCATTTATATGAAATATCCAGAAAAGGCAAATCTATAAAGACAGAGAGTAGATTAGTGGCTGCCTGGGGCTGGGGGGAAGGATTGAGGATTGGAGGGAGATAGCTACGGGGTACACGGTTTCTTGATGGGATAATGAAAAGTTCTAAAATGATTATGGAGATTGTTGCACAAGTCTGTGACTATAATAAAGCCACTGAAGTGTATACTTTGAGTGGCTATATGGCATGATATTATATCTCAATAAAGCTGTTATAAAAGAAATTTAAAAAAAAATTATAGCCTTCACTTATATTTTTATTTCTAATATTTTCTAAATGAACATGCGGCCTAACATGCGGCCTCATGAGATCCCTTGAGAAAATTCTGCCCTGAAATCTTGGAATGTGGCAATGGAACAGTGTAACTGGATTTCAAGATAACAAAACCATCTCAGAATTTCTCTCTGTAGCTCAGCTTTCCTTGCCTATACATCAATTTTAGCATCAGTCCTAGAAAAAACTAATAAGTGGATCCTTACTGCAGATGACATGTGAAAAATATTGTACAGTTTTGTTACTTCACAAGCGAATTCCAGCATTGTACTCTGTGGGCAACCAGTGGTTGTGTGTCTTGCTATATCAATAATGTTAACTATAATATATGTTTTCTTTGTTCAAGCAGTCTGTTTTTAAAATATGTAAAGTACATCTAAAAAAGTCCTTGAGAAAGTATTTGAACATCTCCTGTATGTCATGTAGCTCGTCTTTGGCTTAAGGCCAGTTATCTGGTTATATTATGGTACATTATAATTACTCTGTGAACATCTAACTGATGAGTATGAACACAAAAACCATCTCCATGCTTCTTACATTGTCAGTGACAAATTCATGATATTTTCTATAAAGCTTTTCCATTCTGGAAATATATTTTCAATCAGATTTAGTGTAATGTCAGCTGTGTAAGACTCAAGAATCCCTAAGCAATGAGTCAGGTAGAAGCATGGAATTCGTCATTATTTCATTCTGCTTTTGAATTCAAAAAAAAAAAAGAAGCAAAAAACCTAGTCCCTTCTCCATGTCTTATATATAAGGTATAAACATACTAATTTTAATAATAATGATTTTGTACAAAGCAGAATATAATTTGGGAAGACCTTTCTCTTACATTTTCTTGTGGAACTTTGTTGCTAAGAGCCACAGCTTGGGCAAATCTCAGAAATTCTTTATCTTCACTGTTGAAAAGGCTGAGCAGTTTATAGCAATAATTTTGACAAACTCTTGATTAAATGTTTAGCCTTCATTGATTCAGAACTAGAAGGAATTAATCTTTCTAAACCATTTGTTTAGAGTCTATTTTTTGAGATTTAATTAGTGAGAACCAAATATGTTTGGTTGGACATTCTGCTTATAATTCATTTTCACAAGATGTGAAAAACTAACACGTAACACTTTTTCTTGAAAGACTCGTGTCCTAATTGATGTCCTAATTGTAAGTAAATAATAAAAAATCAAAAATATTTTTATAGTAATTTAATGTTATAAATGCTATTTCCTTGCTTGGAGTTCTTAAACACTCTACGAATATAAGTTTTATTATCATCAATTGCTGAAGTATTTTAACTTTGAAATAATATCTATACATTTCAACTGATAAAAGATTTTCAACATAGAAAACATTTAAGGGGATCTTCCACTCCAAATTACATCTAGAATGTTCTATTCATCTATAATGCATATTCAGACGTCAAAAATAAATTCAAATGATATACCTGTCTGTGCTCCTGACAGTGCTTGAATGTGTTGATAACCTATGCGAGCAAATGAATATTGATAACATATTAATTGGAGATGAAAAAAATGACACTGTATTAGGCATTCACTATTTGATATCACAACTGCTGAAGGCAAACCCAGAGCTGATGAGATGTTTGTGGCCAATCCCCAAAACCAAAGTTAAACTTTGGCACATCCAAAGAAGGTACAGACAAAGCCAAGGTAAAGACTGTCACCCCACACTCTTTGAAAACTTGCCAGGCATGGCTAGGCCACTCGGACATTCCAGAGAAGGTGTGAACTTTACAGTTTGTCTGAAACAAATGCACACACACACAGAGGTATTCTTAATGTTTGGCACTTGCGGTAGACAACATAATTAATATTTATTTTCTTGTAAAGCCACAAAAATTTGCAAATAACATCTGCTTTCTCTTACAAATCCAGTTTGAAGAGACAACATCTTCAAACTGTGACAGAGAATTTTCAATGTAATCTCACTTTTCCATTATCTGCCTTTTTTTTGTATTTCACTTAGCTCTTAAAGTTGACTGGTTCACATCAACTGAGCTGTTGAAATAGACACTTGCAGAATGTAACTTGGATTTGGGACTCTGTTTCTATCAATATTGGATATGCAGGGAAATTTAGAACTATTAGTTGTTAGGTTTCCAAAGAGAAGGTGGAAAATGTGAATCTATGTGACTTAAATGGTTTTGAATATATTTTGAAGAAGATACTTATTCTATGCCTTTTGTGCAACTTAAAACTTTTGAAGCTAAATACCCATTCTTGGCACCAACTCTCTCCTTTCCTAACCTTGTCCATTTTATATCCATGTATTTCTGCAAAATGTAGCATTTCTATTGACATCAAAGCAAGTTCTAAACTCTGATGCATTCTGCAGTCTGGGAATGGGGGGTGTCAATAGAATTCTATTCTCATAGATTTCATCATAAACATATTTTATTTCAAACACTGTCAATACTTAAGACAAGGAGAGAAAAATTCCTGGAGTAAACTACATCTTAAACTATTTGAACCACGAAAGTGAACACACAGGGAATAGATCTATTTAAGTGTTTTGTCAATACCAGCTTTAATATTACCACTGGGCTTTATAAAATTTTTAGGACTTAGGTTTTTTTTTTTTTTTTTTCTTTTTTTACAGAAGCTTTGCAGCTAAATTTAAATTACTATTATCAATCTGAGGGTGGAGAGATTTTTCAAAGTCTATTGTTTGATAAGAATTTAAGAGTTATAACTTGCCCCACGGCCTGAGTGTCCATGCAGATTTTCCCATTCTCCCTTTTGAATCTCACACAAGATATGTCCATTGTGTCTTACTGCCGACCAGAACTCTTCCTGAGCTGCCTTAATCATATTTCCTTTGGCATGGAGCAACCTTGAAAAGGATATGGGATGAATAAAAAAACATTCATGAGTTTATACAAAGTAAACCCACGGGTTTGTTTTAAAAACAAACACTAAGTGTTGTTTCAGGAAAGTCTTTCCATTTCAGTAGAAGTTGTAAAGGAAAAACATTTTTGACATCACTATCACATATTGGGTTTACAGCATCCTGTCCAAATATAATCCTTCTTATTTTCTCTTTTTACGAAAAAAGATCTATATGCTGATATTATATATATATCATATATACACACATATACATAAATACACACAAATATATGGGTGTGTGTTTAAAATATTATTCACTTAACAAAAAGAAGCATGAAACACAAACATTGAGCAAATATATACGGATTAAATCAGAGTTTAGAAAAATAGTTTCCAGGCATTTCAACACTCTAAAAAGAAGTCTTCTTGACCTTATGGAAAACAAGATTAGCTTCACACTGGCCGATTGAGTTTCCTAGCAAAGCAGAGTGAAATAAGTAATAAGTAAAAGAAAAGTGCTATAGAAATGGGTCAATTTGGGGAGCCTTGTAGGCAGTTTTATCACATAGCTGTGTATTTCAGGAACTACAAATTCATTATTAGAAAATAAAATATTATAATGGAGAACAAACTAAAATACTCATTTACTAGTTCTAATCCTTGGAATGGCCATGAGCTGGAGTTTAACAATTTTCTTCATACAAATGGATTCTTCTGGAACTTTGCACCCTGTTTCTTACTAAATCTAGATGACAGTACTCAAGTATCTTCTCCTCCAAAAAATGTCCAATTCTGGGTCCCCTCCTCTCTGTCCCTCTATCCCCCAGTATACGTCGTCTTCATTGCATTTCTCAACCTATAATATAATTTTTGGTTTAACTCTGTTTTCTCCACTAGACTGCAATCATTTTGAAGGCATAGTTATGTCTTCTCTATTTTTGTATATCCAATGCATAACCCATAGTAGTGTCTCATTCAATGTTTGTTGAATGAATGCATGAGCGGCAACATCAGGGAAAGACGAGGCATATAACAACTACCATTGATAGTGTGCTTACCATGAACCTAGAGCTAAGGTAGACGCTGAAGTATTTTACTCAATTATTTCTCAAATCAACACATTAAAGTGGCTATTTTATGTATGAAGATGCTCAAGTTTAAAAAGACTGAGTACCGTGCTGTGGTCTTCACAACTGATAAGCAATGGAGTTTGGAATTTAAATCCAGTAATTTTTTATTCCAAAGATCGCTGTTCTCCTTCTGAACCCTGCTGCCTCCAAGGAGTAGAGTCAACCTTGGGATGTGGATTAGAGAATTCAAAAAGAGTAAGGTTCTATGGAGACTGCCAAGAAACAGCTTTACATCCTTAACCCTCCACGCCATTGTTTCCCGTTTATCCCTGTGTCATCAAACACTAACTTTCTAATACTTCCTGCTTTTTGATGTAGGAGAATTTCTTTGACTAGGCTTGGATTCCCTCCTCTTTGAAAGTTTATCAGAAGTCCATTCTTCCCCTAGTTTTGAAAGGACTTCCGGTACAGAGGGTTGACTAATCACAGCACTCATTTCATGGTTCATTATCAGCACTGGCCCACACAAACCCACACTTGCTTTATTTATCATTCCATTATATTCCCATAGCCCCTGGCCTTCCCCCTCCTACCACAGGCAAACATTCTAATGGATTTAACATGGTTTTGTTGGTATATGTTCTTTCAAAATGCATGGTTTTGGTGCACACATTTTTAATTTATATAAATTATGTTTTGTCATCTATTTTTTTTTTTTTACTTTTTTATGAACACTACATTTTAAAAACACATCCAAGCTGAAAAATATGTATACACTTAAAACACTGCTTCATAGTATGTACTAATTTTCTACCAGAAAACACAGGGAAACACTCATCCTTACCTCCCTCACCTAAGCTTTTGTCAAAGCATATGGAAACCAAATAAATGAGAAGAGAAATCAACTCAGTTGTCACTTAACCTTTCACCAGTGGTATTCAAGTAACATCTATATGTTATATTAATGAAGTACTTTGAGTGTGCTTATGCTATACATGCTCAGAACACTCACACGTTCATATTTAGGGAATTTGTAGGGATATTGTTTAATATGCAACATATAGTGTGAGATCGAAGAATTATAAAGAATCTGGGAGAATAAAATAATATGAACTAGAAGTGGCTTATGGAGAGGCTACAAGGACTAAAATGAATGTTTTTTTAAATCACCAGTGAATAGTAATATTTACTTTGGAGACAAGGAAGTATCATTTAAACAAGTTTTATAGATTCTTCTTTATAATCTCCTTAACTTTTTCTTCCTTTAAAAGGTAAGTTTATGGGGTCGGCCTGGTGGCATAGCAATTAAGTTCACACGCTCCACTTTGGGGGCCTGGGATTCGCCAGTTCAGATCCTGGGCGCGGACCTACGCACTGCTTATCAAGCCATGCTGAGGTGGCGTCCCACATAGAGCAATTAAAAGGATGTACAACTATGACATACAACTATCTACTGGGGCTTTGGGGAGAAAAAAGGAAAAAAAAGGAGGAAGATTGGCAACAGATGTTAGCTCAGGGCCAAGCTTCCTAAAAAAAAAAAAAAAAGTAAGTTTATGAAGCACCATGATACAGTTATTTTAATTTGGATAACCACCCAGCAAGTTTGAAATTACTATCCCTATTTATTGATAAGGAAACTAAGATAATTAATATGCAAAAAGTTGTAGAGCTAACGCAAGGCCACAACTGATTCAAACCTAGGGCTGGATGAGCACAGGCTTTGATCAGAAATATTTGGCACAAATCTCAACTCTGCTACTTATCTCTGACATTTGGAAAGTTACCTACACCCTCTGCACCTTAGTTTCTAATCTGTAGAATGAAGTTATTCATGTCTACCTAAAAAATTGCTGTGGATATTAGAGATGGTACATCTAAAGTGTCCAGCACAAAGTCTGGCACATAAGTGGCACTTTATTTATTTATTTATTCTTACTAAGCTCACACATTTCATGGAAGAAATAGCATTTAAAGCCGAAGCTTTGGGGCCATAAATTCAGAACTTGTTCCAGGAGACTACATACCTATACTTATTCATACTTCCAAAGCATCTGATGTCTAATCTAATCCCTTTTGTGTCTTTACTTGCCTTGTTCTCTCTTCCCAATACCTACTGACCAATGTAATCTTCTACCACCAAAGTAATCTTCTCTCTGGTCTTTTGCCTTGATAATGCTACTAACTTCCTCAGGAAAGCACCATATTTAAAACCCTTCGCAATCTGGACTCCATTTACTTTCCAAATTCATCTGCTTCTATTGCCTGGGCTCCAGCTTGGGAAAGGTCTGGTTTTTATCCTGCCTTCACTTTACTCATCAATTCACTTGCCCCCCTGTGGCAATCTCCCTGCCTCTTTGTTTCAAATTTTCATCCAATCTTCAAGGCCTATAAAACCTTTGTATTCTTCTAACTTGTATGTGGGACAGAGCTTCTTTGAACCTTTGAACTTTGGACAAAGCTTTTTTCCTCTTTTCATATGGCATTTATATAGAACTTCAAATTGTAGATATTTATATTCTTACCTCATTCTCCCTGGTTAATTAAAGCTTCTTGAAAACAGGAACTGTCTTACTCATTTCTTGTCAGCTGCTCCACCCAGTATGTAAGATCTTATTATACACAGTTGGTGCTTAATAAATATTAGCTGACCACAATTAAATTAAAAACTTGGAGGTTTTCCTTCCTGGGCTGCTGGAACTGCGTTTCTGAAACTACGTCAATCTTCCAGGTAACTTATATAAAAGCAAAATTAACTTTCAAGAAGAGGATAAAGCACAAGTGATGAATAAAAGAGGTAAACTTTCAGGAAACAGTGACAGCATTCATTTTCTTCACCAGCCAAGACAGCCTCAACAATGCAATTCAAAGCTATTGAAGTGAGCAGGGATCCTTCATGAAACAACATTGCATAATATCTCACAGTGGCTCTAAGTTACCACAGTGCAGTGGGTTAAAGCATTTTCCACTTGGAATCCAAGGCAACTTAAAAGGATTATTGATTTTTTCCTCTACTTATAAATGAGACTCACATATTAGGAGTGAGAGCTGCAGACACAACATAATGACCTTTCTACTTGGCTTCTTTTTCCTAACATAAACAGAATCACTTCCAGTGGTTAAGAGGATATTAAACAGTAAATCTTGTAATGGCATGTGTGTAACTGTCTGTACCTTGAGAGGAAAAATTAGCAGCCACACTTTTAATTTTAAAAATATCAGTTCTGTTCACTTAGCGTTAGAAATCTCACATCCAATTGTGTTTTCTCTTTCTGCTCTGATGTTGAAAAGTCCTATGTTTGTTGATGCTTCAGCACTAATACACAAGTTCAGCTTGAAACAATCACTTTATTGAAGATATAAGACCTTGCTTGACCTTGTTTTAGATGTAAGATTTAAAGTAAACTTATCGATTCCTGCCATGTTAGCTTAAGGAGAAAGATTCTAAAATATAAAACAGTAAGGAAGCCCACATTACAGTTGCCCACAAACAAAAGTTATGAGGTTGACAGGCATTAAAATCAGATTTTGATTTGTACCTGCTGGGTTTCACCTTCATCATTTAATTAGGGACTTTCTGAAAACAAGTTGAGGCTTGATGGATTTCCTGTTTTTTCTGTGCTAGTTCCTTTCTCAGGGATTTAAAATAACTATTTTCTCTAACTTTTCACTTTTTAGGGGTGACCTCTTTAAATCATTTCTGTGTTTCTTTCAGGAGGGTTGTTTTTTCTTTCCTGGCTATTCAGTGAGATCTATTATCTATAAAACAAGAATGGTAACAAGCCCCTCTGTGGTCATCCACACCTAATTCACTACAAGTAATTAGAGACATTTTTATGATTTGAAGGTACTGAGTAGATACTTACTCTATCTAAACATACTCTCCCCCCCCACACACACACTGGCAGTTGTTATGTCTGAAGTTCTCCCAGTGAAAATCTGTTCAGTTCAGTTCAGTCTGTTCAGCAACAAATACATGTTTCACAGGCTATGTGAAAGTCATTCTGTTAGATATTGGAGTTGCAAAGATAGTGATATTCTGTACTTTACCCAGTACTAGTTGTGTGCCAACATTTTACCCTCACAACATTGCTTTGAGGTAAGTACTATCACCCGCATTTTCCATATGAAGAAAGTGAAGTTCAGAGAGTTAAGTAACTAAGCTGAGCCTGTAAATACCAAAATGAGCAGGTTTTTCTAATTCCAAAGGTTGGTGTCTACCTGAAATTACTTCTATAAATAAGAAAGTCCCTGTCTAAGTGGTTGATAGTCAGGGAGAAAATGGAAGTAACTCTTAAGAGTTTGAAAAGAGCCTTCAATTTTGGCAAGGATTCCATTTCTACAGATAAGAAAACAGGTTCAGAGAATTTTTTAACTTTCCAAGCTTAGAAACCTGGTGTGTCAGTTATCAATTTGTAACGTCTCAGCTTCAAATCCACTCTTCACTGCCTGCTATTCAGTAATAGAAATAGACTCTGTGTATTAGTTTGCTAGGGCTGCCATAACAACGTACCACAGACTGGGTGGCTTAAACAACAGAAATTTATTTTCTCATGATTCTGGAGGCTACAAGTCTGAGATCAAGATATCGGCAGCGTTGGTTTCATTCTGAGGCCTTTCTCCTCGGCTTGTAGATAGCTGTCCTCTCCCTTTCCTCTTATGTGGTCTTTCCTCTGTATCCTAATCTCCTCTTCTTATAAGGACACCAGAAATATTGGATTAGGGCCCATCCTAATGACCCCTTTTAACCTTAATTACCTCTTTAAAGACCCTACCTTCAAATACAGTCAATTCTAAGTTACAAGCAGTTAAAACTTCAACATATGAATTTTGGGGGACTCAATTCTGCCCATAACACCCTGTAGATATTTCTCCTTTTCAGCCCGCAAGATATGAAGCTTTGAGCAGACCCTGGGCTAGCAGGCCCCAGGGAGAACTCCAATGGCGTCTGTGTCAGCACACCCACACCAGGCCACAACAATGGCCGCCACCAATGTCCCAGTCCCTGGAGAGGTCTCACCTCTTACCGAGATGCACACAGGGCCTATTAGCTCAGTCCGTTTTTAAGATATTCTGTTCTGAAGAGAACATTTAATGTCACTCTACAAAATCCTGTCTTGATGAAGAAAGGAAACACTTCTACTATACAACAAAAAGCCAAACAAAAATGCCCAGGAAGCAAAGTAGAATCTTCTAAATGATATATTCCGAAGGTATTATCTATTAATACAAATGTAAGCTGACACTTCTCTCACAAAGAAGTAATTTCATTTTGATGATGTCCGCCATCAGCTGCTCGAAAGAACATAATTGCTCTTCTAACCTTGAGAAATAGAAAAATCTCTTCTTGCCAAACATTTAATTCTCTATTTTTTCCTCAAAAACTTCCCTGTTACAAAAGCAGTATATGTATTCATTGCATTCTTTCAAAACATATGTTACTAGTGTTTCCATATAAAATATAATGCGGAATAAAGACATCTGATGAAAGCTTTTCTTTTTTACTTTAGAATCTCATTCTCTAACCAGAGAATGCAATTACTTTCCAAATACTAGGCATACTGAAATGAAGTAAATGTTATTATTGTGTATGTGTTATCCACTTGACTTATTTTCTTACTCTTATCTGAAATTATAAATGTGGAAAATAAAAATCATAAGAGAAAAAAAAAAAAGATACGAAGCTTTGTCAGTAGAAGGTGCTGACGACACACTGGAGGAGGAGGGTTTCTCTTCCTGGTTCTTGTGTGCTCCTCTATACAGGCTGCTACAGCATATGCAACACAGCTTGTGCAGTACCAGGCTCCTGAAGCACGTGTGGCTTCTGCGGCACAGGGTTCCAACAGCACCCATCAGGCAGCAGCACATGACAAAAAGAGTCACCAGCATGACACCTACTGTGAACACCTTCTCCAGGTACCTTCTTGAGTGGCTATACAGCAGAATGCTGCTAGCCCAGTACTTCCCATAAAGGGTTTCACCAGGCACACCCTAGGGGCAGCTTCACGGAGAGTTGTAAGGTGTAGCACTTCTCCAGGGCCGTCTTCTCCACATCCTAGAGAGTGGCTTCTCAGCAAATACTGCCAACATGGCACCTCTCTGTGGATGGCTTTCTCTGGAACCCACCCAGAACCCTCCTGGATAGCCTTACAGCCTCAGCAAACATCTCTGTCATCCAGTAAGCCATGGTTGCACCCTCTCCAGTGAAGGCTGGATCTCAGTCTTGGGGCTGGAGAAATCTTCCAGGTTTTTTCCTTCCTTGGGTACGCTTTCTTATCCCCTGAGGGAGCAGCTGTTCATTATACCTGCTATTCCTCTATTCTTCAGAGTATTTTACTCCTCACTAGTCAATCTTCTGTTACTCCAATCCTCTGTTAATAATTCTTTTATATTAATAACTTCTACAAATTACTTCGTGGTTTCTGTCTCTTGGTTATACCCTAACTGATACAACTGGTAAGTGGCAGACCCAGTACTCAGATAATCCTATGAAAAAGAAAAATGTATAGGCGCTCTGAAGGTTGGAAAGGCAACTGTAAAACTGTCATTCTTTCCAGAGGATCGTCTATCTAGAACACCCAAAAGAATCACCAGAAAAGCTATTAGAACTAACGAGAGCATTCAATAGACTGGCCAGCTCATGCAAATCAATAGCATTCTTTATGCCCTGAATAAACACAGAAAATGTAAAAGAAAATGAGCAATCTACTCTTATAGCAACAAATTTGTAAAGAATCTAAGAATTAACCTAACAAAGAATGCATAAGGTCATTACAGAAGAATTTCAAATAAAATAAAGGATATAAAATATGACATCAATAAATAAAGAGAAATATATATGTTTACAAATGAGATTAACAAACATTATAAGGAAGTCAATTCTCCACAAATCAAATTCAATAAAATTCCATTCAGAATCTCAGAAGAATTTTAGGGGAATTTGAAAAATTATGTTTAAATGAAAAAATAATGATTGGTAAAGTGTTAAATCATCTTTGAAAAACACAAGCAAAGAGTAAGGACAGATTTTAATGTATATTAATAAAACTGAAATCCAAAACAATTAAATTAATATGATATTGCAGAACAGATAAGCAGACCACTGAAATACAAGGCAGAGTTCAGAAATAAAACCACGTTTGTATAGGAAATTGATATATGGAGTAAAAGAAAACCACAGAGCAAAAGGAATAGAATACATTTTATGTAGATGACTCTAGGAGAGCTAGCACACCCTAAGCTAGCACAAACCACGTATGTATAGGAAATTGATATATGGAGTAAAAGAAAACCACAGAGCAAAAGGAATAGAATACATTTTATATAGATGACTCTAGGAGAGCTAGCACACCCTAAGGAGAAAATAAAACTAATTCTTGCCTTATATTACATACTAAGAAAAATTCAGAAGAATTATTGAGCTATAGGTAAAAGATAAATTTACAGACCCAATAGAAGAAAATGTAGTAGAATATCTTTGTGACCTATGGCCGAAGAACGACTTCAAGAAGCACAAATGATAAAGAAAATTTGATTTGACTGTATTAAAATCCAAATTTTCTATTCAAAAAGGCCACTATAGATCAAGTTAAACACATAGATTATACACTGGGGAAAGTATTTGCAATAACTACTACTGACAATGGGTTAATAGCTGAAACATACCAAGTGCTTCTGAGAAACAAACAAAAATGATAGAAAATCCAATAGAAATCATAAACAAGGGATGTAAATAGGCATTCACAAAAGGAGATGCCCAAGTATAAGATGCTCAAAATCGCTTATCAGAAAAATGAAAACTAAAAGACTGACATACCACTTCACGTCTATCAAAATGGCAACAATTAGAAACCTGGATAATACCAAGTATTGTCAAAGATGTGAGAAGGGAACTTGCATGCACAGCTGGTGGGAATGTTAAATGACTTAACTATTGTCAAAAGCAATCTGAAAATTTTTTTAAATTAATTATGTATTTGACCTATGATACAATGATTCGATTCTTAGGTAAACATATAACAAAAATTGTTGTTCAAGTCTGTAAGAGGACAGATACAAAGATTATCATCCAGACATTGTTTGCATTAACAGGAAATTAGAGATAAACTAGTTGTTTATTCCTAAGAGAATCATTAACTAAATTGTGGCAGATGCATACTTGAGAATGCCATGCAGCAGGCAGAAGCAACAAATTCAACAACATGAAGAGATCTCAAAATTATAGACTTGAATGAATATAGTAAAAACAGAATAATAATATAGCACAGTACCATTTATGAAAATTTATAAACAACTAAGGCTATTTTAGGATAGAAGCATTGTAAAAATATATATGAAACGTGAGAATGAATGCCTTCAAAACACAGTAATCAAAACAGTATGGTACCAGCATAAAGATAGACAGATAGACGAATGGAATAGAATAAAGAGCTCAGAAATAAACACTTGTATATGTAGTCAAATGATCTTCAACAAGGATGCCAAGATCACTCAATAGGGAGAGGATAGTCAACAAATAGTGTTGGGAAAAGTGGATATCCACATTCAAAAGAATAAAGTTGGACCCTTATCTTACACCCTACACAAAAATTAAGTCAAAATAGATTGTAGACCTAAATGTAAGACATAAAACTATAAAACTCCTAAAAGAAAATATAGGAGAAAAACTTCATGACACTGGATTTGGCAATGATTTCTTGGATATGACACCAAAAGCAAAAATAGACAAATGAAACTATATCTAACTTAAAAACTTGTACATCGAAGGACAGTATCAACAGAGTGAAAAGGCAATCTACAGAATGGGAGAAAATATTTGGAAATCATATATCTAATAAAGAGTTAATATCCAAATATATAAAGAAGTCCTACAATTCAAGAACAAAAAATAACCCAATTAAAAATGGGCAAAGGACATTTGTCCAAAGGAACAGACATTTCTCCAAAGATGATATACAAATGGCCAAGAAGCATATGAAAAGACACTCAATGTCACTAATTATCAGAGAAATGCAAATCAAAACCATAATGAAATATCACCTCACACCCATTAGGATGGCTACTATTAAAAAAAAAGAAAGAAAATAACAAGTGTTGGTGAGGACATGGAGAAGCTGGAACCCTTGTGCACTATTGATAGGATTTTAAATAGTGCAACTGCTATGGAAAACAGTATGGAGATTCCACAAAAAAATAAAAACAAAACTACCATATAATTCAGCAATCCCACTTCTGGGTATATATCCAAAAGAATTAAAAGTAGGGTCTCAAAGACATATTTGCACACCCATGTTCACAGCAGCACTATTCACAATAGCCAAAAGGAGGAAGCAACCCAAATTGCCATTAATAGATGAATGGATAAACAAGACGTGGTGTATATATATACAATGGGATATTATTCAGCCTTTAAAGGGAAGGAAATCCTGTCACATGCTACAACATGGATGAACCTTGAAGATATCATGCTAAATGAAATAAGCCAGTCACAAAAGACAAAAACTGTATGATTCCACTTATATGAGGCACTTAAAGTAGCCAAATTCATAAAAACAGAAAGTAGAATGGTGGTTATCAGGGGCTGGGAAGAGGTGGGGGAAAGAGGAGTTGTTATTCAATGGGTATCAGGTTTCAGATTTGCAAGATGAAAAAGTCCTGGAGGGGCCAGCCCCCGTGGTGTAGCAGTTAAGTGCTCGCGTAGCAGTTAAGTGCTCGCGCTCCGCTGCTGGTGGCCCGGGTTCTGATCCCGGGCGTGCACCAATGCACCAGGCCATTGTCAGGCCATTCTGTGGTGGCGTCCCATATAAAGTAGAGGAAGATGGGCACGGATGTTAGCCCAGGGCCAGTCTTCCTCAGCAAAAAGAGGAGGATTGGCATGAATGTTAGCTCAGGGCTGATCTTCCTCACACACACACAAAAAAGTCCTGGAGATCTGCTTCACAACAATGTGAATATACTTAACACTACTGAATTGTACATTTAAAAATGGTTAAGAAAGGGGCCAACCTGGTGGTGTAGTGGTTAAGTTCACGTGCTCCACTTTGGCAGCCCAGGGTTTGCAGGTTCAGATCCTGGGCGCAGATATACGCACGGCTTATCAAGCCATGCTGTGGCGGCATCCCACATAAAGTAGAGGAAGATAGGTACGGATGTTAGCCCAGGGCCAATCTTCCTCAGCAAAAAAGAGGAGGATTGGCAATAGATGTTAGCTCAGGGCTAATCTTCCTCAAAAAAAAAAAAAAGGTTAAGATGGTAAATTTTATGTTATGTGTTTTTTACCGCCACAACAACAAAAAAGAAGACCAAAGGGCAGAGCAGAATGGAGATGAAGACCACAAATAACAGAAACACAATAAAAAAGAAAGAAATGAGTAATAAAAAGAAAAGCAGTTCCTCGCACAAATTAATAATGATACTTGCCTATAAACTTAGGAGTGTGATTAATATAACTGTCTTACAAAAATTCCAAAAAGTGTAATAAAATTTAATGAAATAAGATAAAGTAAAATAAAACAAAACAAATAAAAAGTTATAGCAATAAATGAGATCACCTAGGGAGAGATATAACTGGAGGGAAGAGGGCTGATCACATGAGAAATGTAGTAGAGAAGGAATAGCCAGCAAAGGGACTGAAAAGAAATGAACCAAAAAGTACAGGAAAATTCTGGATGCGTGATGTAGACTCCTAAAGAACAGGGGTCAGCAAAACTGTCTCCTGTGAGTCAAATCTGACCCTTCTTCCACTCCTTGCCTCCAAACTCTCACCTTGCCTGTTTTTGTACAACCCCTGAGCTAAGAACGGTTTTTGTGCTACCACAGAAAAGTTGAGTAGTTGCAACAGAGACTGTATGAAAGGCAAAGCTTAAAATATTTATTATGCCCCCCTTTACAGAAAAAGTTTGAAGACTCTGCAAGAGAAGAATGATTTTAAGAAAGAGGAATTGGTGAACTATGTCAAATGCTATTGTGAGATGGAATAAAATGAGGACAAAAATATGACCATTAGTTGTCTTGGATTCTGTCTCTACTGAATGTGAGTTTTACATCACTAAATTGAAGATATGTAAAAATATAACCTTTTGTCCCCCTAAAATTGAATTTTACCAACTCTTGAGCTACCATTCTCAAAATTCAAGATATAATCAGTCATGCTTCCATTGTGTTTTCCACAGATTCTTTTGAGTAAATACTCAATCCATTTTAGAATCCCCAGATTCCCCCAACCTGGGTATGATCTAAGTTTCAGGCAAGGTTGCTTATCACTCTAGAATTGAGGAGAAGGACTCTCTGCTCCCCAACAACTCTCTGTCTTCCATTGACTTCTACCATGATGCACATTCCTCACAGATCTTTGATGGTTGGCATTCACTTCTGGTACATCATCTACCTGTTGATCACCGTGTTGATGCCAGGCACACTCTATCCTCATCAAACCAATTCTGATGCCAGGTCAAGTCTTCAGGTCACTCACAGTCCCTTTTTCACCCCTCTCACTTGAGCACTAGGAAACTTTGCTATGCTACATCATGTACCACACTGGGCAAGCAAAAATCTGTGAGAGCTCACCCATCTACTGACATTCTGCTATTCGAGAAGTTTCTCTGGGGACTTAAATTCACACCAGGCTTCACCAAGGAAGCAAGGCACTAGTCCTTTCTAATTTTGTTCTACCAAAACTTATTGGAAATGTAGAGGAAGTGCATGATTAAGCTTGACACTTGCTCAGAGACATTTCCCAAGGTCTGACTCTCTTCCTTTCCTCTCACAATTCTGAAGCTTCCCTCAATTTTAACATCTCATCTAGGGAAGGAATAATGAATTCTTACAAATTTTTATCCATTTTTAATTCTATTTAATATGGCAAAATAAGGAATGGGAGAGGTGACATTATAGCGTATTCCACACAAATTAAAAAATTAATAAATGAATATTATTTAAAAAACAATGCTGATAAACTCAACAACTTAGATGAAAGGGACAAGTTCCTTAAAAGACGCAAACTGCCAAAACTCTCCCAAGAAGAAATAGATAACCTGGATAGCCCTACATATTAAATAAAGTGAATTTTTAGTTAAAATTCTTCTCCCAAAGGAAAACTCAGTTCCAGATGTCTTCACTGGTGAATTATATCCCACAACTAAAGAGGAAATAATACCAATTCTCACAAACTCTTCTAGAAAACTAAAGAGGACGGAATACTCCTGAGCTTACCCTGTAAGGCCAAGATTTCTCTGATACCAAAACTAGACGAAGACATTACAAGATTAAAAAAAGAAGAAAAAGCAACAGAATATATCCTTCATAAACATGGAGACAAATATTCTAAACAAAATTTTAGCAAATTGAACCCAACAGTACATAAAGATGATAATACATCATGACCAAGTTGTGTTTATCCCAGGAATGCAAGGTTTGTTTTATATTTTTAAAAAATCAATTGATGTAATTCACTATATTGACAAATTTAAAAAATAAAACCATATGACCATCTCAATAGATGTAGAAATATCATTTGATAAATTACAACATCTATTCCTGACAAAAACTACCCATACTAGGGATGGAAGGGAACTTCCTCAAACTGATAAAAAGCCTCTACGAAAAACCTACAGCTAATATAATACTTAATGGTAAAGTCACATTAGGAGCAGAATGTGAATTGTGTTGATATCAGTTAAAAACTAAGACTTTATCCAATAGACTAGAGTGATGATAAATTGATTTCATCTCCAATGCCAACTCTGATAAACCACATTGACAAGGATTTGGAGACCACATTCAGCCTTCATAAGAAAGAAAGTTTTGATAAAAGAACAATGTGAGATGGTATTGTGGTATTGAGAGCAAAGTGAGATGTTATTTCTGTTACAAACAATGGGAAGTCACCTACTGTTAGTGAGCATGGGAGGTGCTTCAACAGAGAATAATAGAATTTAAAACTTGAAGGACATAAAAATTTAAATTTGTGTTTTACAAAGAATATACTGATGAGAGAAGGCAGAATAACTCATATAAGATACCAAATATAAAGCTATATATTATAATATATGCAAAAATGAGGTGCCTTTCTATGAATTTAGAAAGAGGGATATAAGATTGCTTATGCCTACGAGGATCAGAGAAGAGATATGCCAAACCATACTAAAGAACCAGATGGTCCTTAGACTAAGACTTCACAGGAACTCAATGGAAGGTTTTGTCATAGCTATAGAAATAATTATTAATCAAAAGGGAGTGACCATTATTACAATTATAGAAAGTGGAACATCAACAGAGGAGGAACTGTCAATCTATCTATTGCACTCTTCAAGGGAAAGGATGTCCTGGACCATGAAGAAACTGTCTGATACTAGTGACCACTGTGACTCTAAAAGTGATATGAATCCACTCGACTTCCAAAGCTCTGTAACACTAGCCATTAAATCATTGGACCAACTTGTCTTTCTATGATCCCAGTCCTACCACCAACTTTCTAATTATTTTTGGTTTGCATGTGATTTACCTTTAGAGAGAGAGAGATTTACCTTTAGAGAGAGTATACTGACTAGTGAACTCAGATCTCTGGTCTGATTGATATTTACTATAAATTTTAAAATTAGCATTAAGTTTTATATATTCATTTATTATGACTTTAGCCAGTTAAGCCTCAGAGCCCTCTAATTCCTACATCATCAACAGTTGTATTTCTAAGACTACAGAGCTGAGACCCTCATCCTGAATTGCAATGGCTAGATGAAGATATCATGCTATAGAAATACATAGCTCTGTCTCACTGCGTACCTTCAAACTGTAACAAAGAACATAACACATATTTCTTCCATTGTCATATAAAGAAGGTAAAGGCAGAAGATATATCTAAGCGGAATAAATATCTTAACACTAATTGCATTGCCATGTACCCTGAACACAGGTAAAATTGAGTTACACAACACAGTGAGAATAATGCAGCCATTATGTTTATTTTAAAAAACTTATATGTTTTTGTATTGTACAATTAAATTGATGATTATAGAAGATAAGAAGACAGTGTCTAGAAATCTGATGACCTAATGAAATATATTTCGCTTTTTTGCCCCTCCTGGAATTGAAAAATGACAGAAGCAAAATATTTCCAAAATGATAACTGTCTTACTTGAATTGTCCATGTTGCATTAATTTTTAAACAAATTTTAACAGGGAAACATTATCATATCCTTCTACAAAAATATCAAATATTTAAATTATTGTCTTCTTCAATCAATTTATTTTATTAAAAAAAGAAAAATTACTTTTGCAATTCCACCCTCCATTGGTTCTTTTTTTTTCCTTCTTTGACTCCCAAGATATCTTTAAGGGTACGTTCTCATTAACGCCTTCCATACATTAGCATCATTTTAATTTTTCTGAAATTAAAAAATATATATGAATAATATCAGGCACGCTTTTGGCATTTGTACATTTTGAAGCTTACAAATGTGGTTCAAGATAACCAAGTGCCAGAGACTGCAGAGAAAACAGACAACAAACAATGAGTTTGCCATCAGTCATGTTAATATAACGTGCATACACTTGAGAAAGACATAAGAGCATCCTGCTAAATGATTCTAGGAAAAAGGGGTGAAAGCTTAAGAGAACAATTAGTGGGGTATTTTTTCACTTATTTAAAGACTCATTACAAAATGACTACTTATTGTCCCCAGAGTTGTTAGTATAATACCTAGAAAAAGAATATGAACATTTTGTTTAGTGAGTGATGGTAACAAGACCAGGGTAGCTTTTATTATGTCAACTATGAGATAATCCTGATAATTGTTAAACTTCAAATGAGAAAATATAATTTTTACCCTCAAGAAACTTTGGAATGAAAATAAAATTTAAAAATCATAATTTAGGGGCCAGCCCTGTGGCCAAGTGGTTAAGTTGGGTGCACTCCATTTCAGCTGCCTGGGTTTGGATCCCAGGCATGAACCTATACCACTCGTCGGCAGCCATGCTGTGGTGGTGACCCAAATACAAGATAGAGGAATACTGGCACAGACGTTAGCTCAGGGCAAATCTTCCTCAGTAAAAAAAAAAAAAAAAAAAAAAAATCATAATTTAAGGAAATCTATGTACTTTCTCTTCTTTGTCAACAAATCTACATCTATCAGCTAACTTAAAAGAGTTCTGAAAAAGATGAAAACTATACAAAGAAAAAAACTGTCTCATATCCAATTTTGAGGAAAAAAATATTCACCTCAAAGACCTAGTTTGGTAGTGGTAGACAGTTACTATTATCTTAGCATTTACCCGATGAACTGGAGGTATTGCAGAGGGGCATCTACATCATAGGACCAATAAAACTCAGGTTCTCAGATTCAATCAGCAATTAGCCCTGGTAGTGTGGCATATAAGCTTAGCATCAACAAAAATACATATACAGAAGTTACACCATACCATGCTAAAGTAAAATTTAATAAAAAATAATGGGTGTTACATGGCTGGAATTTCCTCCATTTAATTTCTGGACTGATTATTCAAATGCTCAACTGACCAGTTTAAAACCAAACAGCCAAAAACTCCACCTAGGTGTGTCATGAACTGCAAATCCATCATGCTGAAATTGGATTCACTACATATTCATTTAAAAATTCTTTTGAGAAGATATTATGTTCAAGGCAATATGTCTTTTCCCTCTCCCTATCTCTACGCCCTTTTTCAGAAAACACAAGTCACAGGACAGTAGACTGAGGACTAAATATTTCCGGTTACTATATACACCAAAGTTAACTACTTTATAAAATACTTTTACTTCATCTTTATAAGTACGCACACTATTCAGCAAATAATTGGACAAAATAACCTGTTAACTTGCCCTGGTGACTTCAGTTCTCGCTACACCTTTTTGTTTCAGAAGCTCCCAGTATCGGTATGGTACAACATCCACAGGTCTCTGTTTGTAGAATCTCTACAGTGGCTCTCCATTAGTGCCAGGGTTTTAATTGACAATAATAGAACTACAGGAATATAACTATCACTCACGGAAACTGCAGACTTTTGTTTCTATCATAATAATTTTTGGTATGATTGATGATACACAGGAAAATCACTGCTTTACAATATATACCTCTACAAATAGTGAGGGTATTTTAAAACTTTGGTTTATACCCAAGACAGAAGGAGAATAAAAGATGTGTTATCTGATAAATTCAGAGCATAATTTCTAAGTAGAGCTTTTCTGCTCCTTCCTTACTACTACAACCCACTTGTTATAATTTCCTGTCTCTGAACAGAAAACGTGCGTGCATGCACGCACATGAGGCGCGCGCACACACACGCACACACACACACACACACAGAAAATTACATGAATAATTTTTTTACTGGAACCTGAAAAAGTTTTTCTCTATTTAAGGTCCATGATAGTTTACACAATTACATGATGTGTTCTTTTTCGAGCTTAGTTTTCTTCCACTTTACTTTGGGGTAAATTGTACCAGCAAATATTTATAATATTCTGACCAAGACTTTAGAAAAATAAAATAAAACAAAAGAAAAAGAAGAAAATGTTAGATCTGTGTCTTAGTCTACTCAGGCTGCTATAACAAAATACCATAGACTGGGTGGCTTAAACAATAGACATTTATTTCTACAGTTCTAGAGGTTGGGAAGCCCCAGATGAAGGTGCCAATAGATTCAATTCCTGGTGAGGGCCCTCTTCCTGGGTTGTGAATGGTCACCTTCTAGCTGTATCCGTACACGGTGGAGAGAACTCTAGTGTCCCTTATTCCTTTATAAGGGCACTAATCCCATCACAAGGCCGTCAACATAGGAACGGGGAGACACAATTCAGTCTACAGCAGTCTGTTTGTAGAATTAACTTGATCTTTTTCAAATCAATTTAATGTTATTGAAAGACAAGGAAAAAATTGCCATATTTAACAAGGCCAGATTTAGTATAACCTATTTTTCCCCTTTACAAATAATTTTTCAGTAGAAGAGAAATGTATAGACTCAGAAGTCTATCAACACAGAACAAAATATTGGTAAAAATAATTCTCTGAAAATATTTTGTGTATTTATTTCATAATTAGTATGCTATCTTTGGAAATTTCTCATGTACCAGAGGAATTAATTTTGTATATTACAAAAATTTTTTTTATCCACCTCTAGTGACAGTGTTTCTAACTTGTAGAAGACATGGTACCACTAGTAAAAGAGAAATGTATCAAATAGGAATATTATATTACTTAGGGTAAGCAAGGCTGAAGGAATAAATGGACTCCAAATTTTAGCAGCTTAAGACAACTGGTTTGTTTCTCAGTCCTAGGTGTGTGCTCCTGGTTGGCAGGGACACTTCTTCATGCTATAATTTAGGGACCCAGACTCTTTCCACATTGTGACTCTGCTATACCTTAAGGGCTTCAACACTTACCTGGCTCTAGAGGGTACAAGAAAAGTATTCTTGCTTCTTAAAAGTCTTACCTGGAAATTGAACACATTACTTTCACTCACAAGGTCACACCTACCTTCAAAGGAAACTGAGAAATACAGTTTCTAGCTGGCAATAGGCATAATTCTGTAAGCTGAAATGGTAAATAAATTTTGCTGGACAGCAAGCTGCCTTTTCCACCATTATGTTCATATAAGTACAAAAGTATTCAATCAAGAAATACAATTTTTGGACAAGAAAGAAAAAAATTATTAAAAGTCACAAAAGTCTCTGGAAAATATATATTCAATACATTTATGTGATATAGTTGTTTTATTTTGATAGTTCTCAAATTGTTTGAAATTACTGCTTTCTTCACCAAGGGCATCAATTTATTCATTTTAGTGTTTGACAAACAGAAATATTGCAGAAACATGTAATAATGCAACAATGTGACCCTGACTCATTCAGTTTCCTAATCATAATTTCAAAAACATATCTACAGACAGAAAATACAAATGTGCATCTGTTTCCTGGTTCTTCTTAGATATCAAATGCCAATAGGTATCTAGGATTCTGATCGTGTAAACACTGACATTAAAAACTAGGATGGGGCCGGCCCCGTGGCTTAGTGGTTGAGTGCGCCTGCTCCGCTGCTGGCGGCCCGGGTTTGGATCCCAGGCGCGCACCGGCACACCACTTCTCCGGCCATGCTGGGGCCATGTCCCACATACAGCAACTGGAAGGATGTGCAGCTATGACATACGACTGTCTACTGGGACTTGGCGGAAAAAAAAAAAAAAAACTAGGATGGAATACCAATGAATTTCTCACAAGTTTATCTACTACTTATGAACAAGGAATTTCGATGTCTATATCTCTAGTTGCAACCACTCACCCAAACTCCAGATGAATTTCCAGCTGATCAATTAAATTCTCTATCACACACTGTTTACTCAAATTTAATAAATCCAACATAAATGTCTCTTCCTCCCCTTGAAACTTGAAGCTTGTCTTCAAATATCTTGGTAAATGATGCAATTATTCATTAATCAAATAGAATTATACCTGAAGCTCATGTGAGAGGTGTCAGGTCCTTGTCAATATACTCTAAAGGAAGGACTTTTTAGGAAAATAGAACCAAAGAAGGGGGGTAGAAAGCAATGCAGCTACCTATACTAAACAAAATAGTCCTCAGGCATGTTTATTAAATAGTCAAGACAGATCACTAAACATTTAAAGGGATTCAACAACAAGGAAGACATAAAAGATAAACAAATCAAACTGATCCTAAATAAGAAAGCAATAATTCAAAAGAAAAGATAATTTCATTTAAAATCCAATGATTATCCTTAAATAGATCAGGAGAATGTTGAACTCATAAAAAGAAACTGCTGGAGACATAGAATGTTAAGAAAACAGAGTTCATAGAAACCTAAAATGCAATGTCCATTTACAAATGACTATTTTCTGAGTCTAAAGGACTGTGCTGGTAGAGTTTCCAAATAAAATACAGCACACTCAGCTAGATTTGAGCTTCAAGAGAGAAATGACCAGGGATTTTTTTTGTATAAGTATGTCGCAAATATTTCATGGGATGTGCTTATACAAAAAGTCATTTGCTTTTTCTCTGGAGTTAGGTTTGATTGGGTGTTCTTTATTTTTATTTTCTAAATCTGGCAGCCTTATGTGCTAGGAACTTCAGGAGTGAGGGGTGGGTATCATACACAAAGAAGAGCACAAGGAAACTAGAAAGTAAACTTGGATTTTTTGCTGTTAAAATATATAACTTCTATATTAAAAATTAAATTGCTGAGTACAAAAGTGACACAGCTAAAGACTTAAGTCTAAAAGACAGAGTCAGGGCTGGCCCTGTGGCTTAGCGGTTAAGTGTGCGCGCTCCGCTGCTGGTGGCCCGGGGTTCGGATCCCGGGCACGCACCGATGCACCGCTTCTCAGGCCATGCTGAGGCTGCGTCCCACGTACAGCAACTAGAAGGATGTGCATCTATGACATACAACTAGCTACTGGGGCTTTGGGGAAAAAAATAAATAAATAAAATATTAAAAATAAATAAATAAATAAAAGACAGAGTCAGGGAAATTCCCTTATAGGTTAGATCCAAAAAGACAAAGAGGAAAAACAAGAGGGAAAAATTACAGGATATGGAGATTAGATTTAAAAAACTAACAGCCACCCAATAGGAGTTCTAAAGGTAGAAATAAGGACAACAGAGAGAAGGAGGGTTTTTTAGAGTACTGTTTTCATTTTACATAGTGAAAAGTTAGTATAAACTATCTAAATTTGAAAATTCCTAAATAAAGATATAAATATATTTAAAGGTGATATAGGAAACCAATGGATGAATTTATAATATATCTATCAAAGTGGAAGAGAAAAAGGAAAGGGAGAAGAGAAAAATGCTAAAATAATTCTCTTTCAAATGGGGAAAATGACTCAAGATAAAGGTATTTATTATTTAGTCCTGTAGCGATATATTTAGCCTGGTTTCCTCTAAAGTGATATAGTTAGCCTGGTTTCCTTTAAAGCTTCAGACTAAGACTTTAATAAATAGTTTATTTGGGAAGTGATTCCAGGAATGAGAAAAACAGTAAGTGAAACAAGGAAGGAAGAAAAGCAAATATATAAAGAGGTTATTGAATTGGCTACCACAACAGGTGATTAAAACTCAATTCTGATTAATTTTCTGAGTAGTACTAGAAAAATTATTTTGCATTAATATCCCAGGAAATGAAATAGGCAAGCATTTATCCATCCACTCCCAGGCCTATTGGTTAAAGCCAACAATATGTTCTATCTAATGTCAACACAATCAAGACTATGATCAAAAGCAAAAGAGTTAACACAGACTTAGTGAATGTGGACAGTTGTCCTTTCTATGTGAAAACAAGCTGAATTTAATCCTCTGTTGATTGACGTTAAGCAAATTACATTCACCAAATTAATAGCTATATATGAAACGCTAGAAGTCGTGTTTATATTTTCTAGTAAAGATACCATATACAACAAAGGAACTGAGAGTTGAGTGTCATTTGTTTAACTATGTTATTGCATCATAATCTGTCATGATCAGTTTGCAGGGGCCATAAAGGCAAATTAAATGGGGATGTGATGTTGCCAACTCTTCTCTCCACAATCCTTTAAATCTTTCATGGTGGCACTAATCTATGCAGTTCCTCTGGGGATGTACTGTTGCTTCTGATTTTCTGTTTTTGCTTGGAAAGAGGAAGCAGATTAAGGGGCACCCACTTGACCCTTCCTACAATGATGGCTCTTATTTTACAGATCAGGAAATAAATTTTAGAGTTCTGCCAGTCATAAGATATAACTCAGTGGCCAGGAAAATACCCTCAGAGTAGATACATGGACCATTCAATTCATCAAGAAACTGACTTGGGGCAGAGTTCCATTTATATCTTGGACTCCATAAGCCTCTACTTTATCCAGAAGACCATAATGGCCTTTTGGATTCTCTGGTATCAGTGTTATCTCAGATCTTTATCCAAAAATCCTCATAGAGTCTAGGTTTTTCCCTTTCCCCAAAATAGTTACCTTGGTAAATAACTACAGCTACCTGGCAAAAGATTAGAATTTCTCTCATAAATGTATGTCTTGATATTGCAAAAATCTTTCTCAGTGGGATCTAGTCTCTTTTCAATCAGTGGGTGCTGGGTGTGTGAACTGACTTATGTCTGGAAACTAGGTGAGGCACTGTGATTTTTCCAATGCAGTGTCTAACTTCAGACTTCTGCTCACCATATATTTTTGTTGTTGTTGTCGTTAACACAAGTCAGACCGTACTATATTTGGCTGATCATCTATCATGCACTGTGGAACACCATAATCAATTATGTCCAGAAATCGTGGGACAAAACATCCTGATTGTTTTCCTCTAGCATGCAAACTTTTTGCTAGCACAGAAAATTTAGGGAAATCTGGGTACATATTAAATATTCTCGATTCTGCTGCCCATTTTCAGTAATTGCATCTAATTTATCTCTGCAAGTCATGTGCTTCAAGCTGACTTCTACCTTTTTTGAATCCTATTATTCTTATTGATTCTAGGGAGTCCAGTCTTGTGGCATCATCTTCTATTCCTAACTCCAACCTACAGATGTTAACTACTACTGAGATTCTCTAAGACGCTTGTATCTTCCTCACTAGTGCATTTCTTATTGCCTATCTACAGTAAGCAGATAGGTTCTCTGATCTTACATAATAAAATCACTCAATCACTCCCATTTCCCTGAACTTCTGGCCCCTTCCTTAATACTATGTCAAAGTAGTCTCAGCATCTCCATTTTACTATTGTGGATCATTGTTATGTCCAATCTATGAGAAGCCATTCCAGAGGCATATTTGAACAGGTTGAAGTTACCAGGACATTGAAACTTGGCTCCCACATCAATAGGTTTTTCTCTATCCAGGATTATAATTTATCCCTTGAATTCTAACGTCCTCAAGATCCCACACATTTTCTTCTAGTTCCTGACGGCACATGTTAGCCAAATCTTGTGATATTTTTGGTTTGAGAGCTATTTCTTCCCATAGCAAGAACTTTATTTTCTAGCTTAGGCCAGGTTGAGTGCTTATCATGATGTGGACAGTAGGAAGTGTGGACTGGCAGAGGCAGAAGTTGTAGACTACAAAGCATCAAGTTTTGAGATGCTGGTCTTGGTTGTGGTTTTTGCAGGTTCTCCAAGCAAGAGGAGTCTTTTTTCCTCTAGTATATAGACTCTTTGTCAGCACAGAGAATTTAGGGAAACTTGGCTGCTCAATAGTGCCAAGTTTGCCAGTCCTAATGTCTCCATCTTACGTCTCAGGCTCACTATCCCTTCTTATCAAGGCCTTGTCTCTGACATAAGGGAACTGCTAAGGCTATACATTCTTTATTGCTCTGCTACACCTACAATTAGACACTGGGCCTAATTTTCAGAACAACATTCCCTGAAAATATAGGTTAAAATGTCCTTAGAAGCCACTATGTACCCCCTCTGGTTTTGACAGTATGACTTGAGTTGATCATTAGCTAAAATGAACTAGTCATTTTCTTTATTCAGTGCATCCAAAGCAGTTTACAATAGCCAGACAGCTCCACAATCCTTAAAATTTTCCTTGTCCTCTTCCATTCAAGAGCAACAGTTTCCACATAACCCAACACTTTCTCTTCTCCCTATAACTTCATTTAAATCCATCACAGATGTGTGATGGTTAACCGTTTGTGTCAACTTGACTGGGTCATGATGCCTAGATATGTGGTCAAACACTATTCATGATGTTTCTGTGAGGGTGTTTTGGGATGAGATTAACATTTAAATTGGTGGATCCTGAGTAAAGCAGATTCTCCTCCATTATGTAAGCGGTCCTCATCCAACCAAAGCAAAAAACTGACCTCCCTCAAGCAAGAAGAAATTCTGCCAGCAGACAGTCTTTTGACTTAAACTGAAACATCGGATCTTCCTAGGTCTCTAGCCTGCCAACCTTCAGACTTAAACTGCAGCATCAGCTCTTCCTGGGTCTCCAGTCTTCTAGCCCACCCTGCATATTTTGGACTTGCCGGCCTCAGTGATGTCAAGAGGTCTCTAGCCCTAATCCCCCAAACAGAAACACTGATTAAGCAACTATCCATGAATAAGAATGCCTTTGTGAGAATTATGGAACCCAGGGGAAAGGTTACAGCATGGCAGTGGAGCAAAAAGAAATGAGAAAAATCACATTAAAATTGTTAAGAGGAATATTTTATCCATATCACCTATCCCTCAAGGCACCACAGAACAATGCCAAGAAGGATCCCTTGGGCCTGCGGTTTCTCCTGTCTCAATTCATGCAGAACACTGGAGGAATTGTCATGGCTAGACTTCCTGAGGGCAGCTAGCAACAAAGAAAAGGAACAGGACTTTAAGCTGCTGGCAAGCCCAAATCTTGGCACTAGCCCCTTGACCTTCACCAGTGGCTTTGCCAGCCCTGCCTAACTGCGGCTCCACCAGGTCCTTGCTAGCTTTGCCTCATGAAGCCTTGGTCAGCTCTGCAGAAGCCACCAGACCAAGAGTTCTCCAGCCACCCTGCCCAATGATGGAGGCTATCTCGAGTCTCTATCCCACTTCTATCTGCTCTGTCAGCATCCCTGCAACTAAGGAGCTCCCCCTACTAGCCCTGCTCAACCACAGAGCCCTGTCAGGAGCCTTGTCAGGGACCTCAGGACCACATAGGCCTGTCTATAGGCTTTGCCGAACTATGGAGCCCCAACAGGAGCTTAGCCCCATTACAGAGACTTATCAGCAGCTTCACCTGACCAAGGAACCCTGCCTACCAGTCCCACCAAGGAGCCCCATCAGTAGCCTCACCCCCCCGCCTTGGAACCCCACCAGTATGACTGCAGAGCCCTGCCTACTGGTCCAGCCTAACTGGCAAAACCCCATCAATAGGCTCAACACACTGTGGATCCCTGCCAGTGGCCTCGCCTGACTACAGAGCCTCACTAGCCAGTCCCTCCTGACTCTGGAACCCCTCCTGCTCAACCATGGAGCACTGGGCCCATCTGACCATGGATCTTGACAACAGATCCCCACAACCTTGGAATTCCAGCAGCAGGCCCTGATCACTTGCCCATGGCCCCCAGTAGTAAGACTGCCAACTGGCTCACCCAGAATCCTAGGCCAGGTGACTAGTGAATGCCTTCCTCTGGCAAAACCAGCTTGTAAAGACCAAAAGAAGTGACCATGTCTTCAAATATGCAGACACCAATGTAAAGATACAAGGATCATGAAGAGTCAGGGAAACATGACTCCATCAAAGGAAACTAATAAAGTTCCAGTAACTGACTCTAAAGAAATGGAAATACATAAACTACTTCACATCAAAATAATCATTTCAAAGAAGCTCAATGAACTACAAGAGGACACAAATAAATAACTAAACAAAATCAGGAAAACAATACATGAACAAAATGAGAAGTTCAACAAGAAATAGAAACCATTAAAAAAAGACCAAACAGAAATCCCAGAACTGAAGAATACAGTGACTGAACTGAAAAATTCCATGCAGAACTTCAACAGCAGACTCAATCAAGTAGAAGAAAGAATTAGTGAACTCGAAGATAAATCATTTGAAATTATCTAGTCAGAGGAGCAAAAAGAAAGAAGAATGAAACAGAGTGAAGATAGCCTATGAGACTTAGAGGACACCATCAAAGGAAACAATATACACATTATGAGAGAGTGGGAGAAGAGGGCAGAAAGATTATTCAAAGAAATAATGGCTAAAAACTTCCCAAATCTAGAGAGGGAAATGGACATCCAGATTCATGAAGCCCAAAAGTTTCCAAATAGGTTGAACCTGAAGAGGTCTACACCAAAACATATTATAATTAAATTATTAAAAGTCAAAGATAAAGAGAAAATTCTGAAAACAGCAAGAGAAAAGTGACTTATTACATTCAAGGGTACCCCAAAGAGACTATTATCAGATTTCTCAGGAGAAATCTCACAGGCAAGGAAAGAGTGGGATGATATATTCAAAGTACTGAAAGAAAAAAACTGCCAACCAAGAACACTATACATGGCAAAACTGTCCTTTAAAAATGAAGGAGAGATAAAGATCTTCCAAGATAAACAAAAAGTGAGGGAGTTCATCACCACTAGACCTGCCTTACAAGAAGCGGACTTGCCAGCCTCCATGATTGTCTGAGCCAACTCCTCAAAATAAATCTCTTTCTAATTGCATACACACATCCTATTTATTGTTTCTCTAGAGAATCCTGACTAATACAGGTGATACTCAGTACTTTTATGCTACTGCAGGACAGGAGATATATCCTCTTAAGACCAGGAACAGGATTATTATTACCTTTTAAACAGCAAATGACCCCAACCCAAAATCCCACCCAGAGTGTGTGCTTTTAAGGCTACCCCTAGAACCAGTTGTCTTAGCAGGGGTTCTTCACAAATCTCAGCCTGGGTCAGAGATGTGTATGCAGGTAATTTATTTGTGAAGTAAGCTCAGTAGGAGTTAGGCATAGAGGTTGTGAAAGAGGAGAGCAGGGAAAGCTAACACAAGGATGAACAATGGATTTGGCTACCCTTTCAGGCAACTACTGTTCTTTCCTGCCAGACCATCTGAGACACCTTATGAAATGAGTCATTTAGGCACTGACTCCAAACCACTGTTGGCTAAGAGGGGCCCTAGGGGCCTGGAGTCTCCACACATCTGCGTTCCACACATATGAGTGCTGAGTGGGTTCTCTGTAGCATCAGTAAGCCTTGGCACAGGAAGCAAGACGTAAGCATAGGGCTGAGGTGAGATGCTCTTAGATCACACCTGCATGAGGCAGGTGGAAACCTGCACAGAACTGGTTGCTGGAGGAGTGTCTGAAGTCAAATGTGGGGTTGAGATGGTTTGAAGTGTTATACAAGAGGAGTCTGTGCACAGACTGCAACCTTCCAGAAACCTAAAAGAGAATCAACTAAAAATGTTTTAAAATGGGAAGTTAGGCTGAGAGGTATGATAGGAATGAGGAGGAGGGTATTTAATTTTCATTTTATATCCTCTTGAATGATACGGTGATTCTTAATTACATGAATATGTTACTTTTTAAATTAAATAACAACAATAGGCAAATAAAATATGATTCTCTTCATATGATTCCTTCAATGTTTCTCACTTGCTTTAGATATAAAATCTAAGCTCTGCATTCAAAATCTGAATTCATATTTCTGTCCAACCTCATCGTTTGCCCCTCCCTTCTTCATACCCTACACTTCATACATAACACTTGGCATTTCTCAACCCTATCTCCTAGTTGTCATACTTTACACATGTGATTTACCCTCAGTAGAATGTCTTTGTCCTCATCCCATTTAGCTAATAATAATAACAATAATAAAATAAAGAATATGGTTTATTTTTAATATGCCAGGCCAAATTCATTTTTTTTTGTCTGTGAGGAAGATCAGCCCTGAGCTAACATCCATGCCAATCCTCCTCTTTTTGCTGAGGAAGACTGGCCCTGGGCCAACATCTGTGCCCATCTTCCTCCACTTTACATGGGATGCCGCCACAGCATGGTCCAAACAAGCGGTGCATGGCTGTGCGCCCAGGACCCGAACCCGGGCTGCCAACAGCGGAGCATGCGCACTTAACTGCTACACCACGGGGGCCGGCCCCCAAACTCATTTTTTAAATGTAATTCCTGCATGTTTTTCCAGATATGTCCCAGATAAAGCTTCTGCAAAGCGTCCCCATCTCCAAACTAATCTAGATTTGATAACTTTTTCTGAGACCCTACAGAATCCTTTGCATACCTCTCTCAGAAAAAAAACATTTATTCCACTTTATTGTAATTATTTTCTTGTCTATTTCTCTCACTAGATTGTGAAGGCTGATCTCCTTTAGGATAGAGATGTGTGATTTTGATGTGTCTAGCAGATAGTAGAATGTTAGCATTGAAAGTTGGATACTTGATCAATGTCAGTTTCTAACTGTAATAACTAGTTTATAGACATCTTGATACCAAACTATTTTACTTTTCAGGGTACTTACAGTTTAAATGATTTTCTTTTCCTCCTTATGTTTGTGTAGATGCGTGCTTTAATTCAGGAACTACATAATTACAGTTTCCTTAATACCTATGTAAACTTATTTTTATCAATATTTTTACCCCACTTATTTAATATGCATTGTTCATAGAAGTCTCCTTTGCAATTGCTATTATGTTGACTTTCAGAATTCCCTTCTCTGACATTCCTCATCATGACCGGTAGCAGTATATTAGAAGTTTGATCATATCCACATATCTAAAATGCATTTACTTTATAATCTTATTTTATAAGTATTTTTCAACACTCAAAGAACAGCACTGAAATCTCAACAAAGATTCCACTCTCCCAGTGGGAATAAATCTCTACTTTATGAGCTAGAGCTATCTGAGTCAAAGTAATTTTCTATATATGTCCCTTTATAAGTAATCACATTATTTTTACACTGCTCTACCAGTATTAGAGAAAATACTTGAACTCTGCTGCCTTAACATTACTCTAGGCATGAAACAAGAGAAAATGTAATCATAATATTGGCAGCTCTGTTTAAACCCCCTTCAAAGAAGTTTGGATCAGATCTCACACTGTGTCTGAAAGTAGATATTTATAAATTGCTTTGAATTATATGACACCTTTCTTCTCCCAAGGAGCTTATTCTGATAGTATTTATTTTGTGGCATTTCAAATAATTGATTTGTTTCAGTGTGCATGTCCAGAGGCCCCAAGGACATAACCATGTTTTTCACAGAGCTAATAAGTAAAATTAACTTGGGGCAAAAACCAATGAAGGTTAAGCTAATGCAATCTAGTGGGAGGAACGAAGACTCAGCATGTTGTATGTCATTCATCTCCCGGACTATTTTTCTGTGTGCTACAAAAATATTGAAGATATATAAGTTATTGAATTTTCTATTTCCATTCCTGGCCCTATGCTGACTCAGTAACTGACTGTGGACAAGGAGTCACTAAACTTTGCAGCTGCAATACATTTATTTAAAAGAAATTACGTTATTGGTCAGTTTTTTAATAGAATTACCTGCCAGACGTTACAGTGACTGATGAGACCATATTGCAAATAAATTTAAATACCTTACGTAGTAAAAATGTAGCAAATCATAGCTCAGATCTTCCTAAGCAGACAAAAGAGACCTCCTGCTATAGCTCCATCCAGGCCCACCCTAATGTTACTTGACCCATAAAAATTCCTTGGATTCTCTAATAAACCTTTGCCTCAAGAGAACTTTACAATATTGCCCGAGTTAAGGCACCAAGGATCAAAGATCTTATCTAATATAATAACAGAAATTGAAACAGAAAATGGTGCTAAAACTTCCAGTTTTCAATAGGTATATTTCATAAGACATTAACACAGTTCCTTGAATTTACAATATAAGTATTTTCTATTCTCTAATAAATATAATTCTAATGTATAGTTGCATTTAGTTAAATTAGGCTCATATGAAACTGTAACCTAAAAAAAAGCAAGCATTTTTTTAAAGTCACCATTTATGTTGTTTCAGTTTGAATCAATAGTCTATTTTTACCCTCAATAAAGTATTGTTTTGTTTTGTTTCATTTTAAATAGATGTCAAAAGTTCATACATTCTCTAGGAGTATATTTCTCAGCATTCTCACATGTCCAAGCTGTCAATGTCAGAATTAGAGAAGAAAAGAACAAAGGAGTATGACGCGCACGTGCACATTTATTTTGTATAAGTTAATATGGACTCAATCCTACTTGAATTGAAATGCAATTAATATATTAATGTAAGAGGGCCGGCCCGATGGCTTAGCGGTTAAGTGCGCGCACTCCGCTACTGGTAGTCCGGGTTCGGATCCGGGTGTGCACCGATGCACCGCTTCTCCGGCCATGCTAAGGCCGCATCCCACATACAGCTACTAGAAGGATGTGCAACTATGACATACAACTATCTACTGGGGCTTCGGGGGTGGGGGAAGGAGGAGGATTGGCAATAGATGTTACCTCAGAGCCGGTCTTCCTTAGCAAAAAGAGGATTAGCACGGATGTTAGCTCAGGGCTGATCTTCCTCCCCCCTAAAAAAAAATATATATACATATATATATATATATAAACGTAAAATGCTATCTACCATTCTTGGTAAAATCTTAGCATGAATAAAAAACGACAGAATTTAACAAAAGCCCTTTTATTTAACATAGTCCATTTTCTATTTTTTTCCATTGGTCAACAGCTCCATGGGACTTTGCACTGGACCAATAGCTAGGCTTTGATCTCACAATTCTAACAAATATCTGCCAGTAGAGGCAACAGATCTATTGTTGCCCACCAGTTCAGTTCAGTGCTTACCTCTACTTCTAATTGCTCTCATGTCCTCAGGATCCCATGTGCCAAAATGAGCTTTGTCTGTCTGTTTCACAGCTCCATGTGCCTGAACCGGTTTCTACAAATAGGGAAACACCTTCTGCACCAAGGCTTCTTTGCAGATGCATAGGTTTGAAAGGAACTGTATATTGAGTTCACTTCTGAAGAGTTTACTACATCCAGTTATGAAGATAAAGATTATGTAAGACTCTTCAAATTGTTCTATGTTAACTATTTTATTTTCTTTAACAACTTTGATATTAGTCTTCTATTTTAATAGATATTTGTTAATGATTATGGATTTTAAGGGAGAACAGTTATCCTACCCGTGTATTTTTTTCTCCAGCGACATTCAACTGCACGAGTGTAGACATCAAGTATGTGGTAAGTTGGATTTAACCTGGGCTATTGTCTCCTAAAATGGGTAGAATAGAAAAAAGACTTTAAATGAGTTGAAGGTATATACATGATGATGCAAATAATCCATAATCAATCTATAAATCAAAATTGGGGTGAGTTTATTATATGAGCCAGTTTGAGGACTATAGGCCAGGAGAACTTTTCCACCCAAGAAGGAAGCTCTCTGAAGAAGCAGGATGTATAGAGTGGTTATACAGCATTTTGGAACAAAGAACATACATCACATATGACAGGAATATCTCTTTTACTAGATTCACAAGATGCTTTGCTAGCACAGCAGGTCAGTGGTCACAAGGTGGTCATGAGAAGAGTTAAAGTAGATAAGTAATTAATCCTTAGTTTCTGGGGAGAAATGTTTATCCTTTAAGAAATGCTGATATGGGGGGAGGCAACAACCCTATCTTTAAGGGCATCATTCTTAGCTTTGGGACATTCTAAATGTTTAAAGCAGATATACAATGCATGCTCAACAGGCCATGTCAGGCCTTTCTGGAAAAGCAAGGTCAGGCTGAATTAGTTTTAAATCAAATGGTTTCTTCATACCTCCACTATATCTTCTTGTTTTCCATTTATTCATCACACAATAGTATTAAAAATGACAGATCATCTGACCCTTTCTAAATCTGATCTCACCTGAAGCAGACTTCTCATTACATCCAGGGTAAGAATTACATTTAAAAGGTGATTGGTTTTTACTTCTGCCTCCAGAAATGATGAAGTAACAGGGATAAGAATTACCCTACTGCCTTAAACAACTAAAAAAAAAAAAAAAAGCAAAATATAAAAATCAATGGTTTTCAGATATTGGACAATAGATAGTACAGAAAAATGAGAGGGGGAAAAAAACTAGGTAAGTCCTAAGGTTGCCCCATCCTGCTGTCTAGGGATGTTTCCAACATATAGCACAGGAAAAGGGGACCCAAAGAGAGCCTGCAGGTATTCCTGAGTTGAAAGACAAGTTCAGAGTTCAGAGAGGCCAAGATACCTCAAATTTGCAAGACAGAGAGAGAGCTACACAAAAGAAAACCCTAGAGGTCTGCAGAGGGCTTGCCATGAGCCTTCACCATGAGCAAGAGCATAATCAGTATATGCAGAGTAAAAAGCTTCCTAACATGTGGGGCATTGGGTAGAGTCATTAGAAGGGTATTGCTTTAAGCCACACTTACAAAGGATCAACTTGTTTCCAAGCAACTTACTGCTTCCCAGAATAAAGTCCAAAAAATATTAAAAGGAATGCAAATACTCTAGCACACCACATATAAAATTCACAACATGACATCCAATCAAAAAAACACCAGGCATGCAAAGAAGCAGAGGGAATATCAATCAGTACAAACAGACGCAGAAATGACACATATGAAAGAATTAGTAGACAAGAATGTTAAAACAGTCATTATAAATATGCTCCTTATGTCCAGGAAAGTAGGAGAAAGTGGGCATAACAAGAAGAAACATGGAAAATAAAAAACAATGTTTAAAGACCAAAACCAAATTTCTAAAGTTAAAACATACAACAAAATACACATTCTTTGGGAACATTTACCAAAATAGAAAATATTTTGGGCCATAAAACAAGTCTCGATAAATAAAAAAGTTTTTAAAACATGAAAAGTATGTTGTCTGACCACAATTAAATTAAATTAGAAATCAGTAACAGAAAAATACATGTAAAATTCATAAATATTTTTAAACGAAATAACACACTTGTAAATAATTGATGGGTCAAAGAAGAAATCACAAAGGAAATTAGAAAATATATGAACCAAATAAAAATGAAAATTCAATGTCAAAATTTATGAGAAGCAAGTAAAATAGAGGGAAAATTATAGCTTTAAAAGCTTATATAAAAAAAAGAAGGGTTTGAAATTGATACAGGCATACCTTGTTTTATTATGCTTCACTTTACTGTGCTTCACAGATACTGCATTTTTTACAAATTGAAGGTTTGTGGCAACCCTGCGTCAAACAAGTCTATTGGCACCACTTTTCCAACAGCAATTGCTCACTTATGTCTCTGTGTCACATTTTGGTAATTCTCGCAATATTTTAATTATTATATTTGTTATGGTGATCTGTGATCAGTGATGTCTGACGTTACTCTTGTAACCATATTGGGGTGCCACAAACCACGCCCATATAAGATGGCAAATTTAATCAAAAAATGTTGTGTGTATTCTGATTCCTCCACCAACTGGCTGTTCTTCTCTCTTCTCCTCAGGCCTACCTATTCCCTGAGACACAACAATATTGAAATTAGGCTAATTAATAATCCTACAATGGCCTCTAAGTGTTGAAGTAAAAGGAAGAGTTGCACTTCTTACCTTAAACTAAAAGCTAGAAGTGATTAAGCTGAGTAAGGAAGGTAGATCGAACTAAGATAGGTCGAAAGCTAGGCGTGTTGTGCCAAACACTTAGATAAGTTGTGACTGCAAAGGAAAAGGTCTTGAAGGAAATTAAAAGTATGCTACTCCAGTGAACACATGCATGTTAAGAAAGCAAAACAGCCTTATTCCTGATATGAAGACAGTTTTAGTGGTCTGGATAGAAGATCAAACCAGCCACAACATTCCTTTAAGACAAAGCCTAATCCAGAGCAAGGCCCTAACTCTCCTCAATTCTGTGGAGGCTGAGAGAGGTGAGGAAGCTGCAGAAGAAAAGTTTGAAGCCTGCAGAGGTTGCTTCATGAGGTGTAAGGAAAGAAGCTGTCTCCATAACATAAAAGTGCAAGGAGAAGCAGCAAGTGCTGATGTAGAAGCTGCAGCAAGTTATCCAGAAGATCCAGCTAAGATAAGTAAAGAAGGTGGCTACATAAACAACAGATTTTCAATGTAGATGAAACAGCATTATATTAGAAAAAGATGCCATCTAAGATTGTCATAGCTGGGGAGAAGAAGTCAATGCCTGGCTTCAAGGCTGCAAAGGACAGGTTAATGCTCTTGTTAGGGGCTAATGCAGCTGGTGACTTTAAGTTGAGGCCAATGTTCATTTACCATTCTTAAAACCCTAGGGCCCTTAAGAATTATGCTAAATCTACTCTGCCTGTGCCCTATAAATGCAACAACACAGCCTGGATGACAGCACATCTGTTTACAACATGGTTTACTGAATATTTTAAGCCCACTGTTGAGAACTACTGCTCAGAAAAAAAGATTCCTTTCAAAATATGGCTGCTCACTGACAATGCACCTAGTCACCTAAGAGCTCTGATGGAGATGTACAATGAGATTAATGTTGTTTTCATGCCTGCTAAGACATCTATTCTGAAGCCCATGGATCAAGGAGTAATCGACTTTCAAGTCTTATTGTTTAAGAACTACATTTCATAAAGCCATAGCTGCCATAGATAGTGATTCCTCTGATGGATCTGGGCAAAGTCAATTGAAAATCTTCTGGAAATGATTCACCATTCTAGATGCCATTAAGAACATTCATGATTCATGGTAAGAGGTCAAAATATCAACATCAACAGGAGTTTGGAAGAGGGTGATTCCAACTCTCATGGATGACTTTGAGGGGCTCAAGACTTCAGTGGAGGAAGTAACTGCAGATGTGGTGGAAATAGCAAAAAAACTTGAATTAGAAGTGGATCCCAAAGATGTGAGTGAATTGCTGCAATTTCA
This sequence comes from Diceros bicornis minor, assembly GCF_020826845.1. NCBI lineage: Eukaryota > Metazoa > Chordata > Mammalia > Perissodactyla > Rhinocerotidae > Diceros > Diceros bicornis. Next base: position 19,212,356 of record NC_080766.1, read on the forward strand.
TGATAAAACTTTAATGGATGAGGAGTTGCTTCTCATGGATGAACAAAAAAAGTGGTTTCTTGAGGTGGAATCTACTCCTGGTGAAAATATTCTGAAGATTGTTGAAACGATAACAAAGGATTTAGAATATTACATAAACTTAGTCGATAAAGCTGTGGCATGGTTTGAGAGGACTGACTTCAATTTTGAAAGAAGTCCTACTATGGGTAAAATGCTACCAAACAGCATCTCATACCACAGAGAAATCGTCTGTGAAAGGAAGAGTCAATTGATGAAGCAAACCTCAATTTTAAGAAATTGCCAGAGCCACCCCAATCTTCAGCAACCACCACCCTGATCAGTCAGCAGGCATCAACATCGAGGCAAGACCCTTCACCAGAAAAAGATTATGACTCACTGAAGGCTCAGATGACAGCTAGCAATTTTTAGCAATAAAGCAATTTTTAATTAAGGTATTACACTGTTTTTTTAGACATAATGCTATTGCACACTTAATAGGCTATGGTATAGTGTTAACATAACTTTCATATGCACTGGGAAACCAAAAAACTCGTGTGAGTCGCTTTAATTGCGATATTCGCTTTATTGTGGAGGTCTGGAACCAAACCCACAATATCTCCAACGTACGCCTATACTAAGCTTCCACAATAAGAAATTAAAAAAAAAAAGGAGCTAATAATATTCAAAGCAAGCAGAAGAAAGAAAATAATAAAGAAATGAGCATAAATCAATGAAAGAATAAAGAATAGAGAGGAGTAAAGAGACAAAGACACAGATAGACAAAGAAAGAGAGACAAGGAGAGAGACAGAGATAGAAAGAGAAGGAGAGAAACACAGAGAGAAAAAATATTAAAAAACATTCTTAGCTTGAGGACAGTACACAAATACACTGTGAGCTGGATTTGACACATGGGCTTGCAAACTCTTGCTATAGATTCAAAAAATCCCAATAAAAATCCCAGTAGGCTTTTATTATTAAAATTTATATAGAAATACAAAGGTACTAAAATAGGTAAAGTCTGAAAAAGAAGAACAAAGTTAAAAGACTTTTACTACCTGATTTAAAGACTTATTTTCAATCTCCAATAATCAAGTTAGTGTGGGATTAGTATAAAGATAGATATGCAGGTCATTGTAACTGTAAAGGAAGTCCTGAAAAAGACCCATGCATATGTGGTCAATTGATTTTGATTAAGATGCCAAAGGAATTCCATAAAGAAAAGACAATCACTCAACAAATGGTGCTAGAACAACTGGATATCCATTTAAGGGAAGAAAGAAAAAACAACATCAATCCCCTTAGCTCAGGAAAAAAAATTTAGGAGTAAATCTTGGGTTAGGCAAAGATTACTAAAAAGAACACAAAAATCATGAACTATAAAAAAATCAATAAAATATTGGATTTCATGAAAATATAAAACCTTTGTTCTTTGTAAGACACTATTAAGAAAATGGAAGCACAAACAGGGAAAATATATTTGCAAAACACATATCTGACAAAGAACTTCCATCTAGAACAAGAATCAGCAAAACAAGGCCCATGGGCTAAGTCTGGCCTGCCATCTGTTTTTGTAAATAAAGTTTTATTGATACACAGCCATGTTCATCCATTTATGTCTTATATGTGGCTGTTTTCATGATACAAGGCCAGAGTTGAATGGTTGCAACAGAAATCATATGGCCCATAAAGCCTAAAATATTCACTCTCTGGCCCTTTTAGAGAAAAAGTTTGCCAATCCCTGATCTAGAATATATAAACAACATGCATGGCTTAATAATAAGACAACCAATCCAATTTTCAAAAATAGGCAGAAGATTTGGACACTTCACAAATGAAGATATATGAATGGCCAACAAATATGAAAAGATGATCAATATCATTAGTTACCAGGGAAATGAAAATTACAATCATAATGAGATACCTACTGTACACCCACTAGAATGGCTAAAATTAAAGACTGTTCATTACCAACTAAGCAAGAGCAGAGGGAGCATATGGAATTCTCAAGCATTACTGGTGGGAATGTAAAATGGTACTATCACTTTTGATAATTTGATAATTTCTTTTTTTTAATTATTCTTAATTGAGATGTAACTGACATATAAGATTATATTAGTTTCAGGTATACAACACAATGATTCAATATTTATATATATTGAGAAATGATCACCAGAATAAGTCTAGTTAACATCCATCACCACATATGGTTATAAATTTTCTTTTCTTGTGATGAGAACTTTTAAGATCTACTCTCTTAGCAACTTTCAAATATACAATATTATTAACTATAGTCACCATGCTCTACATTACATCCCCAGGATTTATTTATTTTATAACTGAAGTTTGCACCTTTTGACACACTTCACCCATTTCCCTCGTCCACCCCCCACTCCCCACCTCTGGCAACCACCAATCTATTCTCTGTATCTATGAGTTCAGGTTTTTTGCTTGTGTGTGCATATGTGTGTGTGTTTGTTTAGATTCTGATAATTTCTTAAAAAGCTAAACACACACGTGCTATACAACTCAGGTATTCTTCTCCTAGGTATTTACCTAGAGAAATAAAATAATATGTCCATACAAAGCCCTGTTCATGCATGCTTACATGTTACAGCTCAAAACTACAAATGATATAAATGTCTATTAGCAGCTGAATAGATAAACACATTGTGGTACATACATTCAACAGAATACTACTCAGCAATAAAAAAGTACATGCAACTCAATTATGACACAAATAACCCAATTTTCAAAAATGGGCAAATGGATGAATCTCCTAATATTTATGCTGAGTGAAAGAAACCAACAAAACTAGATAATAAGAGTATATATCATAGGTCATGATATTTTTATACAAAATTCCAGAAAATGGAAAATAATCTAAAATGACAGAGCAGATAAGTGGGTACATGGGATGGGGGAGGGGGAGTAAAAAGACTACAAAGGGACATGAAGAACGTTTGAGAGTAAGAGAAATGTTCATTATCTTGATTGTTTTAATGGCATCATGGTTGCTTATATATATACATAAAAACTCTTCAAAATTTTACACTTTAAAATGCCACTTTGTTGTACCTTGATCTCACCTCAATAAAGCTGTACAAAAATAGAACCTCTTCTTGAATAATATTTCCATAGCCATAATTTCTCCAACATAGATATCATTCCTGGAGAGTTATTTGTAAGGGAAAAATAATTACAGTGACATTCAGCCTAGCTACTCAGATTGTTGTCTGAGAAGACGCAGCTTTGGCATGGACTGAGAACTTGTTAGAAATGATGAATCCTGTCACTAGCCCAGCTACCACCCCAGAGCTTTTGATCAGATCATGCATTTTGAAAAGTTCTCCAGGTGGGTTACATACACATTAAAGTGAGAGAAACACTGTTCAAGAGACAACAGCTTTGGTTCAAATGAAAAGTAAAAATCAATTAAATGCTTGTCATCAGAGATATTTAAAAGATTCATTTATCATGCCCTGGGTATTACTAGATAATTCTTTTTTTATTTTTGAATTTTTGTGTGTGTGTGTGCGTGAGGAAGATCAGCCCTGAGCTAACATTCATGCTAATCCTCCTCTTTGTGCTGAGGAAGACCAGCTCTGAGCTAACATCTATTGCCAATCCTCCTCCTTTTTTTCTCCCCAAAGCCCCAGTAGATAGTTGTATGTCATAGTTGCACATCCTTCTAGTTGCTGTTAGATAATTCTAACATACCCTTTGATTCTGATTCCACAGTCCCATATCATTGCCTACTTTTTACTGGGGCTGCCACCACTTTTCACATATGCATTTTCCTCAAATATTTCCCCCCTTCGGAATCTCCCCATACTTAAGCATAAATGTTCGTATTTTTATACAGAATGTTAAGTGTTTGTAGTTGCTTTAAAATCATTTTGGGCTCCCTTGCCTTCGTTCCTATCCATGATTCCTATGCATTGTGGTCAAGTAGGACAAAGGGTGGTTTCAGAGAGTTAGTCACCTGACTTGAGTCAAAATCTCTACAATTAACTCCAGAAATTATTGACAAAAATAAACAAAGAGAAAAAACTCAACCACTGAGTAAACAACTACCCATTTAATTCTTTTTTAGGTGAACTTTCAGTAAAATAAGTACAATTCAAAGAGATGAGACAGAAATAGAGATTTGAAGAGAAATTCAGAATACAAAGCAAGTGCATTGAGAAAAGAACACACACCAAGGAAAATATCACCTTACTTCATACAACTTTTTATAGGTTTTACTGTGCTTTCACATTCATTATTTCATTTAATCTTTTCTATAAATCTATAAGAAGTCAAATGTTATCATCACCATTTTCCAGACAGTTATGTAATTCGTCCAGGGTCACCCAGCTGGGGATTCAAATCGAGTTGTTTCAACTTCCAGCCTAGCGTTCCCTCTACCAGCCCACGTTGCATGTACAAAATGTCCTTGCAAAAGACGCTGTCAAGATCTCTTTCAAGTTTCACATGTAAGGAGTTCAGTTAAAGACTAAAACAAATGCCATGAGGCATTTGCTTCCATGATAAGCCAAAATCTGAAAGAGTTTGACATTAAAATCAAAATTGCCTTTGAGTTACGAAAGTATATAAACACATCTTTATCTCAAAAACTATTGTCTTTTCACCTAAAATGAAATAGCAGGCAGGGTTAAATATCATGTTGTAAAAAAATAGAACTTCTGGGTAGGAAGATTTTTTTTTTTAAATCTGGAGAGGTTTTTTCCATCAAGTAGTTAATTCTAGTGAGTTCCAGATGTTATATTTTAAAAGGCACTATTCTCAGATTTCTTTCTACTAACCGAAGAAATCTTCCCTCTTTAGGTAAATTTACCAAATTTCTACTACTTTTTATTCTGGAGCCAACCATCATTTGCTTCCTTTTTCTTTTTTTTTCCTTAAATGACAGTTCTCCTTGATTTCTTATTAAAGAGCTTGACAGAAATAGATAAAAACACCACCTAGAAAAGAACATTTCTGCTCCTGGGAGTCATCAAATTTCAAATTTAAACTGGGAAAAGTATCTGAAGCAGATCAAAATGAGCACAGAACAAGCACAAAGACAAATGTTCCTTTTCCTTCTTTTCTTCTTTTTAGTTTAGGGGGGAGATTATTTTGCTTTGTTTTGTTTTGTTTTACATTTGGTCAGCTGGCACACTGCACAGTAACTTGAGATTTTTTTTCCCCTTTCTCATTTCAGTTGCTTTTAGCTGTGTCCTAAATTAGCTTTTCTTTAAGTCTTGAAGGGAGTTGGCCTCCACTCCCCAGAAGGAACAATGGCTCCTCTCGGGTGAGAGTGCCAGCTACATATATTATCTGTCCTGCTCCCAGCAGGAACATTCCAGTGCCTGCTTAGAAAAATCAGTCACATAGATTTTTAGACTGGGGTAGTGGTGGCTCGCTTCAGTTGTCATCTTTAATTTGTGAGAAAATTTAAATGTTTCTCTCTTTTTACGTCTTCCATTCACCCATTTTAGACTTTTGTAGATGCTTCACCTTTTCTTCATGGCAGTCAAGAAATGAGCCCGTCTTTGGAACGCTCCAAGAACTGGGGGCATATGTAGCCTGTTAATGCTTCTTCGTTGGCTCAATTCCACTTTGGCTAATTATATTCTGTTGCTCCAAAAAAAAAATCTCTTTGCATTTTCATTTGAAGATTAAAAAAAGATTGTTTTTCAACTTCCTCTTCTGAGCTAAAGCTCAACCCTCAAAAGCCCAGCATGGATCCATCCAAAGTTGCCTAAGGACAAATGCCCCCAGTGTGGGAGAATCCAAAAGAACACAACCACTCTTAGAGAATAAACTGGCCATCGTTGCACCCACCCCAAAATCAGTATTCAAAGAAAAATATATGATTACCTGGCTGTGGAAGTGTGCCCTTTGCTTTAAAAGACATACTTCTTTACCAAGGGATAGTGATGACATACTTGAGGATCCACACCAAATACCAACCAAGAGAGGCAGGAATTCCCTGGAAATACATTGTCTATTTCTTTTTTGAAAAGGAAAAGCATTGCAAAATTCTTTTTTGAAAATGAAAAGCATTGCAAAGTAATCCAAAAAGTCAAATTCCTGTAGTTTCTAACCTCTTCTTTGATGCTACATATCCCATGCTACAAACATGTCTAGCATGCTAAAGGCATTCACTGAAATATATACATCCCACCATCATGTTTCTTTTTTGCTAGAATGTTTATAACAAGGGCTCTTCGCTTTTATTTCAATTGCATGAAACAATATGACACTTGCTCTTGTTATATTAGCTGTATTTCAGAAGTTTCTAAAACACTTGTCTCTGCAACATTTCTTGATTTGAAGGCACAGGAAACTGCTTTAGGCTCTGGTGACTCAACATTTACATATTTTTATTCTCATGAAATATTTTGTTTGCTTTAAAACCAAATGATGCAATGCAACTAAAACAATATAGAATTATACTAATTATGGTGTAGAGTGACAGATTTAGATGGAATCATACTTTAGGTCTGTTCTCGTAGTATATATAGTCATTATCTATCAAGTATTCACATGTAGATCAGGAATTTTCACACCAACTGTCAAAACTACAAACCAACCACTTAAAAAAAAAAAAAACAAAGGTAACTTCAAAAGGCTTACAGGTTTAGTTTGTATAGCACCACCAATGAATAAATTCATTTTGCCAGTCTTTGTGACTAGAAAGTTCCCATAATTAAGCATTTTGCAAGGGATATCTTAACTTTAAGATTCACAAGTTAAAAATATGTTCATGAGACGTTTGTTGTTGAAAACATACTTTTACATTTTCTATTATAAGTCTTGTATGAATGTAAAATTGTATTCACTTCTGTTTCATAAATAGCCTTAAGAGAAAGAGATGAATCATAATAGAAGCAGATTTTTTTTCTCTCGATATCAGTGATGACAATGTCTAAGGGAATATAGTTTTAGGTGATGAGGAAGAGGGAAGACACCGGGGAAATCTCCCAATTTTCAGTTAACACTAAGCTGTCTTATACAAAAAAATGACGTTACAAAAAAAATCTTAAGTTCAATGAGATGGCAGAAAAGTGGCAGATCAGCTTCCACTTGGAAGAATGAGAGATAATTTATTTACAGAAAAATCACTAATTATGCATGAATCATATAGACTGCTCCTCAAATATAGTAGCCTAACAAGAAACGGTATTTTTTTTTAAGTAGTTTCCTTTGTGTACCAACATATGTCCTTGACTTTAGCAGCTCTGGAATCTATACCTCAAAAAAAGAAGAAACCAAGTTACATGTGTTCATAGAAAGGCAACCACAATGAATACATGATGAGCTTATTTCTATTAAGGATGAAAAATTTAGATATCTTTATCTGAAAATATGACTATATTTGGAAAATGTAGCTAAAATTAAAAAAAAAAACTTGGAGAACGTGGACAGAGTAAGAATTAAGTCTTAAAATACTGGACTTAGATGTCACGCTGATACTTGAAGAAAGTATAAAGTTAATAAAAGGAATAAACATTTTTCAAAGTATGCAGTAAATTTGTGATATTACTGACTCCAGGAAGTAGGAAATATTCTATGTTCTGGATGGGTGTGAATTATTACATTAAAGATACATTGGAAGCAAGAGAGGGAAAGTTGGTCATCTTTAGTTGTAGTCCTGAGACTTTTATATCTGTATTGTAAAGACATTATATTTATATTATATTATAAAGATCAGCTAAAATATCTTAGTTTTATCCTCAAAGAAAAATTATGAAAAAAAAGAATTGACCTAAGGTAGCTTAATTTTTATGTAGGATTCTAGTGCCTCTATCTGTAAGACAAAATTCTGATGATAACGGAAGCACCAAAGCACAACAGGTGATAGAATACAGAGAAACTGGGCATCCTGAAGAGCATAAATTCCAGAATACAGCAGACTCCACTGAATCTTTCATTGCTTTCTCTTCACCTAGTCCTTAGGGTACTTTTTGGACTTGGAAGAATCCCAGATACTACACAGATATACTTTACTTTCTTTTATAATCTTGGTTACTATACAAACTATAAAATGTCAAGACTCTTTCAGCAGTCCAATTCTACATTTTTGAGTTTCTAAAAACACATACAATGACAGCCAGACTTTTGTTTCTAATTTAAAGTTCCAATCTCCCTCAGAGGGATCAGAGTCTATATAAATTGGTCCTTAACATTCTGTATTACTTTATCTCTGGATCTCACTGAGGATAACAAAATGAATGCCTAGTAAAACTAAAGCTATATGGGATCCTTAGTGACTTTCCTAGTTATTTTGACCAAGAGTTAGATTTTTCCCTCTCCTCATACTGGAAAATTTGACACACAGCACTGATTTCCACTTCAACATGTAATGACTGTGGAAGAAGTTGCAGGTTATTTGTTGGTTTTCTGAGCTACATATGACTCTTAAAAATGACATAATTTTGACAGCAGCAACAACACAAAGGGGAACAAAAGAAAATGTTACAATGCCAATGAGCTCTGCTGCTAGGTGAGCACAGAAAATTTACAATTTAAAATGGCAAAATGCTTTAACAGTATTATAGTCACCCTATTCTTAATTTTACTTACTCGTTCAATTTTGACTATATCATCTAGTGATTTAACACAATAACAAATGGAAATTTAAACAACAGTGCCATTGGGACTGACTAAACTATCTTTCATGGGTAATACAATTATTCCAAATTCTAACTGTACTGCAAAGGATATACTTGCCTGAATACTGGCTTGAGCATTTTTGCTTCAATTTCAACTTTTGTAATAGCTGCAGCAAACTTTTCCTATCTAAATTTTTTTAAAGGCAGAATGTCTTCAGAAATGAACCAAAAGTCAGGTATCTGGATAGTCTCCAGAAGCAAAACACAGACAAATGGCCAAAGGTCAGCTTTCTCGTTTATATGTGGTGATGTCTGAACATAACAAGTCCGTTCAGCTTTTTCTTAATGAAAGATGTGGGTATAACTACTCTTGTTTAGGTTCTATCACTCTTCCTGTTTGGCATAGAGCATCCTGGGCCAATTGTGAGAGAATCTATGATGGAGCATTGATAAAGCAACCCCTGATGTTCACGTAGGTTCATGTGACTCAATTGTTTCTGGCTTATAAAACTCAAGAGAGATTATAATGAGAAGATGAGGGTAGAAAGTCATGGAGAACTCATATATATACAAGGCTTGTGGATTGGCAGACCACAAAATTGGTATTTTAGGCAAAGTGACATCCTGGAAATATGTATAGATGAGAGTAAAAGGTGTAGTCAAAGGACAAGCTCAAGTAGAAAAAAAATATCAAGAAGAAAAATAAAGGATTAAAAAATGCAAATAAGGGGCAGGTGCTGGCACAGAGCTTCCAAGAGTAGAGGCAGTCAACACCCAAGTCAGAGCAGTAACCAGCAGACTGGAAAGAAGCAACAAATTAAATTATGATACAAATTAGTTCATGAGATTAGTCACTAATAACTTTCTTTACATAGAATTGGTGACACCCTCTGCTCTCCTTCCTTGCTTAGAATAACTCTTTGAAAGAAAAAGGAGAAAGGGAAACCTAACATTTCCCAATAGTATAGTGTAAGCCTGGCAAAGTGCCATATGGACAACACGCTGTCTTGTTCAACCCTCATGATGATGAAGGGTGAGGATGCTTTGGAGTGGTCTGTTGAGGTGGGAGGTACAGAGATTCTCAAGAATGCCAATTCCCCATTAGATGCAAGAAGAAACCAATGATTTACCTGGATCCTTCTAATATGATGGGTCAGAATGTCCATTTTATTCCCGGAGTAGAATTAAGGGGAAGAAGGTTGCAATCTGATGAAACCTGCCTTTAGAAATGAAAGCTGAGAACAGAAGTCTAATATGGACTTCAAGATAGCAGGAAAGGAAACAAGTTGGCATCTCTAGAAGAGGTACAAAAACTATTAAAAAATAACATTTCTTAAACGTTCTAATGTTCCCATGGCCTGTTTTGTTATTTCTCACCTACTTTTATGAAGTGATTGGCTTTAAAGCAAAAAAGGCCTTATCCTTTTAGTTATAAAATAGATTGTTAGTTAGGAACCTGTATCTAATTCAATTGCAGGTTGGGGAAAGACACGCCCAAAGGCAACCCAACAATACCACCAATGGATGCTTTAGGTTTTGTTTGCTACAACCAGAAAGAGTGTGAGAGTGTGTGTGTGTGAGAGAGAGACAGAGTACGTGTGTGTGTGTGTGGGGGCGAGGGCGGGAGGGAGAGAGCCAGAGAGAGAGAAAAAGAGGCAAGGGAGGAAGGGAAAAGAGAAAAGAAAGAGAGAGAGAGGGAGAGAAAGGAGGAGAGGGAGGGAGGGAGGGAGGGAGAAAGAGAGAGAAAGAGAAAGAGAAAGAGAAAGAGAAAGAGAAAGAGAAGAGAGAGAGAGAGAGAGAGAGAGAGAAAGAGAAAGAGAAAGAGAAAGAGAAAGAGAAAGAGAAAGAGAAAGAGAAAGAGAAAGAGAAAGAGAAAGAGAAAGAGAAAGAGAAAGAGAAAGAGAAAGAGAGAAAGAAAAGCAGACTCCAGGACCAGAAGCAAAAAGAATGGACCTTAAGACTTTGCCCAAGGTCTTAACAAGACAGCCCGTGAAACTCTTGGTAACTCATGAATTAGACATTATACCATATTTCTGTTGAGGAAATTTAGGCTCACAGAAGTTCTGTGATCTGCCCAAGGTCACACCTAGCAAATGGTGGACCTGGAATTCAAGCACAGCTGTGATCCACTCCAAAGCCCATCATCATGCTTCTTCATCACAATGACTGGCAGATGAAAATTTTAAACCATCAATAAGAAAATGGAACCATAAAAAATAGAGAATAGAAATACATAGCAAAAAAGTTACTTAACATACATTAATACAGTTTACTTGAAAAAAAGTGTAAAATATTATAGAATTTAATAAAATATTACAGCATAAATATTAATTAGTCTAATGAAGTACAATTTGTATAAAAATAAAATTTTGGTGAAACATCTTAATTTAACAGGAGAAAGAATGATATACACGAAATAAATAAGCAAATACTTTTGGGTAACAAGTTGGGAAGAACTAAATTCTGTTGCCACTGAGTGGGATCTGTTTTATAGCCCAATTTTATTGTATCTGAACACTATTGGACATATTCACTGTAGTTTAGGGAATACAAAAGAACACTGGACTGGGGTTCTGATCCTTAGCTTGTTATAAGATCTATAATAAATTACTTCAAGGAATGTCTGGACCTGAGTTTTCTAACTTACAAAAATGAGGCACTTGGCCTAGATGAATGGTATCATATTTTGTTTTGTTACAGAACTCCTTTTTCCAAATAAATTCTTAAGTTGATTTCAAGTAAGTAATGCTGATAAAATGGCAGCATGACAAATACCAAAAAATAAAGCTGTTTTTTTCCTTGAGCTCTTTGATTTATGTTTTAGAGGAGGCCTAGCCTTAAAACATGTGGAAAAATGATACTAAAATGAAATATATTTTAGCATTTCACATATTGTATTCCAAAAAGTTCTAGTTCTTGGAAGTAGTGTTTTAAAAAGAATTCTCTGGTTAATAATATTTTTGAATGATAAACACTGCATCTCCCTTTTAGAGAGTTATGATACATGTATCATGTTAAGAAATCAGTGGGATTCTGCAGAAAATAAACTTGTTTAACTTTGTTTATTCACATATATCACAAGTGACCTCAGGTCACTTTTTTTTTTTTTTTTTTTTTACTTGAAGTGAATGTTCACGAGAGAATGCTTTTTAATATGGATTACAAGCTCATGAACTCCAAGAACCCTAGTTTAAACATCTTACAGATTCTGAAATGGCACCAACTATAAAATAGCCACTCAAGGAATATTATTTCCACAAATTTAAAGTTGAATTCCATAAGCACAGAGTTAACTGAGCACAAACCATGGCATATTTAAGGTATCTTTTAAAAGAGGAGAGAAGTTGTTGTTGATACAAAGGCTATTCCAAGCTTCCCAAGTAAAACAAATTTGAGATAATATAGATATACACCCAAAATAGAGAAAGTACCTTGAAAATTCTTCTATCTCCCCTTTTCCTCTTGACTCCAAGCTAAGACTTTGTCCTATTGATCCATCTTCTCTCCACTTCTCAGCCTCTCCCTTAGTCAAGGTCAGATGAGAAAAAGTCTGAAGAAAGAGGAAACGCTAGAATTTCAGTAGCTGCCCCACCTCTACCCTGCTCCTCTCCTAGACCTGGTCATTCCCATTGGCACTGTCCTCATCTGCTCTTATCCCAGCCTCCATAAAAAGAGCTTCTCTTCATCTCAGAGCCAGTGCCTCTGGTGAAGCTTCAGTGTGGCCTAACACTAGTTTTCCACTGAAAAAGCAGATTGATGTTCTTTAAGCCTTTTTTGTACAGAAATTATCTTCCACCATCCATATGAACCTCTAAAATCACTAAGTGAAAAGAGAAAGGTAATGTCACATAGGAAAAAGTGCTATTGCCTCATTTCTACAAATAGAAAATAAAGAGAGAGAATTTTTGTTTGTTTTAGAAATGGAGAATAAGAAAAAAACTAACAACATTTTTTTTCTATATTGGACCATGATGAACAAAATCTTTACTTCTAAGCCATGGATTGAGCTATGAAAGAAAGAAGTAGGGGAACCAAAAAAGGGAAATTAAGGGCAGGATCCAGCACCAAAACATGATTTTTATCCCCAACATCTTAGTTGCGTAAATCCCTAAACTGGTCCTGGAGGTACCCACAACCATTAGTTTAGGAAGACTCCCTCCTCCTCTTGCTAATAGAGATGAGTTTTGGGGAGACTTCTGTTATTCCATCGCAGTAAAAGAAGATGCATTGTTGTTATCCCAAGTTAAAAATGTGTGGTTTTTCATAGCAACATTTTAGTATGCAGTGTTAAGTTTCATAACATTACTGACACAGTACTTTGCTTTTGGTATACAATGTGATTGGTGAGCTGGACTCAGGACTGATACTCCAGCTGTAACATGCTTTTGGAACACAACCTGTTCATGAAATGGAGATTGCACTTATTTTCAGGAAAGAAAAGTACTGAGGTTTCTCTAATCCAGAATAGTTTAAATATAGGAAATGTTCCAGAGGATAGCAATCAAAATGATGAATGAGTTAGATTGTTTTATTCATGTGGAATCATAAATGAAGCATAAATTACCCAAGAGAAATCTGCTGAGAAAAAAACTATTTGGGAAGATTGTGTGATGGTCTATAGAATGTGAAAGGCACAGACCTCAAAGCTAAAGAAATAACTGTATGATTCAAGGGTTAGTAGTATGGATAATGAGAATGTTCAGAGTAAAACAGAGGCTGCCTCCTCTATTGAAAAAGTAGCAGAGAAACTACACTGCTCTGAATGTGGTCTAGGAATTCAAATCAGGTGAAGACTTAGGAAAAGCCTCTAACAGTACCTAACATTCACATTAAAGGAGATAAAACCGCCTAACTAGGGAGCCAGTAACAATTCCTCTACATTTTCTAGATACATCATTTGACTCACTGGGGTCACATTCTTTCATAAGTATTGGACCCAACCAATTTGTTACCAACTCTTCCCATCACTGGAAAAGCTTATTGGAAACATTAATGTTTGGGTGGCAAGCTGTTTGTGCTCATCTCTGGGCATTTAAAAAATCAGTAGATACATGACAAGCGATTTGTTGGCTCAGAATAATAGTTGCAGATCTTCATTCAGAAATATACCAACAATTTATTTCTTTATTCAATAAAAATTTCTTTAGTAATTACTCTATACCAGGAGCATTCCTAAGATCTGGGGATATAGCAGAAACAAAAATAGGTAAAATCCTTAGGAGTAATATTCTAAGGTAGATACATAAATTCATTTGCCTATCAAAGCTTTGTTATACAGTTTTTAAAGAACTTCCTTTTCCATCAGCAACTAACATAACCTAGAGTTTGCTCTCTTAAGGGGACATACTCAATCTACTTGCCAGCCTCAAGTAGTCTGGAACCTATTTTATCTATCATCTACTTCAGTGTACAACAAACTGCCTTATGTATTATTTAATGATTGTATTGAATTGAGTTAAATTGAATCAAATTGAAATAAATCAAATTGAATTTAATTGGATAGAATAAAATAGATGTTATTGCATTGCTAAAAATCCTAATTCAGAAACCTAATTCAAAAAAAAGGAACATCTCCATTAAAAATTAATACCAAAATCAGACAAAGATATCACAAGAAAGAAAAGCTACAGACCAATATCTCTCATGAATGTAGAAGCAAAAATTCTCAACACAATATTAGCAAATCAAATCCAACATTATATAAAAAGAATTATATACTATGACTAAGTGAGATTTATTCCAGGTATATGACTGGTTCAACAAGTGATAATTAATCAATCATATAAACAAGCTACAGAAGAAAATTCATATGATCACATCGATTGATTAAATGAAAAAGCATTTGACACATCCTAACATCCAACACCAACTCATGATAAAAACCCTCAGCAAACTAGGAATGAAGGGGAATTTCCTCAACTTGATAGTGGAACATCTCTAAAGAACCTACAGTTAACATCATACTCAATGGTGACAAACTAGATGCTTTTCCACTAAGACTAGGAACAAGGCAAAGATATCCTCTCTCACAACTCCTATTCAACATTGTACTAGAAGTTTTAGCGAACACAATAAGACAAAAAACGGAAATAAAATGTAGTCTTTGAAGTAAGAATTACAATTGTCTTTGTTCAAAGATGACATGATTGTCTATGTAGAAAATCTCCAAGAATTGATTAAAAAAACTCCTGGAATAAATAAGTGATTATAGCAAAACTGCAGGATACAAGGTTAAGACACAAAAGTCAATTAATTTCTTTCCTATATACCATCAATGAAAATCGGAATTTTAAATTAAAAACACAATACCATTTACATTAGCACCAAACATAATGAAATACTCAGATACAAATCTAACAAAACATGTATAGGATCTATATGAGGAAAACCATAAAACTCTGATCAAAGAAATTATCTAAATAAATGGAGAGATATTCTGTGTTCATGAACAGGAAGACTCAATATTGTTCAGATGTTAATTCTTTCCAACTTGATCTATAGTTTCAAGGCAATCCAAATCAAAATTCCAGAAAGTTATTTTGTGGATATCAACTAACGCATTCCAAAGTTTAAATGGGAAGATGAAAGACCGAGAATAGTCCACACTATATTGAAGATGAAGAACAAGGGAGAAGACTGACACTGCCTAACTTCAAGACTTAATATAAAGCTACAGTAACCAAAATAGCATGGTTGGGGCAAAAGAACAGACACATAGATCAATGAAACAGAACAGAAAACCCAGAAATAAACTCGCACAAATAAAGCCAACTCATCTTTGACAAAGGAGCAAAGGCAATCAAATGGGAAAAAGATAGTCTTTTCAACAAATGGTGCTGGAATAATTGGACATCCCTACGCAAAATAATGAATCGAGATATAAGACTTATACCTTTCACAAAAATTAACTCAAAATGGATCATGACCTAAACGTAAAATGAAAAACTATAAAATATCTAGAATTTAACACAGGAGAAAATCTAGGTGACCCTGGTTTGATAAGTTTTTAGATACAACACCAAGAGCATGATGATTACAAAAAAAATTTAATAAGTTGGCCTTGTTAAAACTGAAAACTTTTGCTCTGCAAAAGACGTTGGTAAGAAAATGAAAAGACTAGCCACATACTGTGAGAAAATATTTGTAAAAGATAAAGGACTTGTATCTAAAATATTCAAAGAGCTCTTAAAACTCAACAATAAGAAAACAAACAATCCAATAAAAAAATGGTAAAATGATCTGAACATACACCTCATCAAAGAAGATATACAGACCAGATGGCAAATAAGCATATGAAAGATGCAAATTTTTTTCATTAAGAAGTTGCAAATTAAAACAACAATGAGACACCATCACATATCTATTAGAATGACTGAAATCAAAAAAGCTGACAACAACAAATGCTGCCAATGAAGTGGGGCAACAGGAACTCTGTTCATTGCTGGCGGAAACGCAAGATGGTACAGCCACTTTGGAAGACAGTTTAGCACTTAAACATAGTGTTACCATATGATTCAGCAGTCATGCTCCTAGGTAGTTACCCAATTGAGCAGAAAACTTACATATACAAAAATACCTGCACTCAAATGTTTATAGCTGCTTTATTTATAATTACCCAAAATTGGTAGCAACCAAGATGTTTTTCAAGAAATAAATAAACTGTAGTACATCCAAGTAATGGAATATCATTGAAGGATAAAAAGAAATGATCTATCAAGCCACAAAAAGACATGGAGGAACCTTAAATGTGTATTGCAAGGGAAAGAAGCTAGCCTGAAAAATGCTACCTAGTGCATAATTCCAACTATATCACATTCTTGGAAAGACAAAACTAGAGTGACAGATAAAAGACCAATGGTTGCCAGGGCTCAGGGTGAGTGTGGGAGGAATGAACAGGTGAAGCACAGCGCTCAAACAAACAAAAATTTTAATTAAAAAAAACAACACACTGATGACGGTCAAAGTGACACAGGAGCCAAATAAAAGAGCTCCCACAGGCCAAAGTGGGAACAATTGGAGCAATAAAATCAATAAATAAAGTAGTATTGGATTATAACCCAAAGGATAAAATAAATACCCATAAATCCATACTGATATAAATAAACGATTAAATAAATTGACAAATGAGAAACAGACAAATCTCCCATTCAGAATAATTCTACATAAATTATTTAAATACTGCACCCTAAAGGAGAGGGAACATAACTCCTCATACTTAAGTGTGGGCTACATATAGTGACTTCCTTCCAAAAAATACAGTATGGAAACAGGGGGAAAAGAGTAACAGTGGAGAAACCTGACAAACACTGCTTCTGCCTGGTGACCAAGGCCAATATCAAAGGTCATAAATCATGTAGATTGTATGCACCTTTGATATGATGTGATAATAATGCCACACTTCACCTCTATGACCTTCCCCTCCAAAACCCATAACCCCAGTCTAATCACAAGAAAAACATCCAATTCCAGTGGAGGGTCATCCTACAATATCTAGTAAGGGCTCCCCAACACTGTCAAGGTCATCAAAAACAAGAAAGGTCTGAACAATTATCAAAGCCAAGAGAAGACTAAGGAGACATGACTCTAGAACAGAAAAGGGACATTAGGTGAAAACTAAGGAACTCTGAATACATTATGGACTTTAGTTAATAATAATGTATCAATATTGGTACATTAATTGTAACAAATGGACAATGCTAATGTAAGGTATTAACAATAGGGGAAACTGTGTGTGGCTGGGGGTGGGAAGAGAATGTATGAGAACTCTGTGTACTATCTGCTCAATCTTTCTGTAAATTTAAAACTTTTCTAAAAATAGTCCATTAATTAAAAAATTAATATTCTGAATAACCCATTGACAAACACTTTAATATAAGTAAGATTAATTTTTGAAACCAGCTAACTGATAACTAGATCATGGACCTTAGTGATGCCCACCTAAATGCGTGCCAGGAAGATCCAGTGTGAAGGAATTTTCCATCCTTACTCATTTATTATGAAAACTACAATATCACAATTCTCCATGGAATCAATTCTTATCAGAACATAAATTATTCAAATCCCCTCCATAGTCTTGCAACCTAGACCAGCAACCACCCTAACGCTTTCCGTTCACAGCTAATCTGGAAAGATTTCTCTATATTCACTGTCTCTATCTCCTTATTTTCCACTCATTCTTCAATCTACAGTAATCTGGCCTCTGCTCCAATTACTCTTCCAAGGTCAATAATGGTTTACCTATACCAGTGGGCACTTACCCATTATCTTACTCTATTTTTTGGAAGTATATGACACATTACCCGTTCTTCCTTTGTAATACACTTTCTTTCTTTGCATTCATCACATTTCATTTTCCTGGTTTTCTTTCCACCTCTTTTGCATCTTCTTGGTCTTTGTGTGTGGGTATGGGTGTGTGTGTGTTTTATTCCCCTCCTGTCCTTAAGTGTTATTGTCCTTAAAGTTCAGTTAAGCAAATTCTTTTCACTCTACATCTCTCTCTATGTAATTACCTTAACTTCCATGGTTTAGTAACAACTCTATGCTGATCTAGCCCAAATTTCAATCTCCTCTCCAGGGCTCTCTCCTGAGCCTGGGAAAATATTATCTTACTTATACTAGCACTTCCACTTGGCAGCTCCACTCACATATCAAAGTCAACATGTCCCAGAATAATCCATCATTTCCTTTTCTCCAAACTCCTTATCCTCTTATATTCTCTATGTCAATACACAGTATCATCATTGTCTACTCAAGACAATAGTGTAGTCATTATAATCAACTTCATCCTCACTTTCATTCACTCATCATTTTATTCATTCACTTCCCATACTGAATCATTCCTTAATCTTTCTCAACATACCTCCTAAAAATTTTTCAAATCATCAATTTCTATCCATCCCTAGAACTACCACCCTAGTTCAAGCCATCATCATCTCTTACCTAGATTCCTACAATAGCCTCACACTGGTCTCTACATCTTCATGCTTCTTTCCTCCAATCCATTCTCCACTCTATCTCATTGTTCCCTAATTCAAGACACTTTAATGATTCCCCTTTGCTGTTGGTTTGAGGTCTAAATGATTTAATTTTGCCTTTCAGGTCTTTCATAATTAAGACGCTGCTTAACACTCCAGTCTACTTTCCTACTTCTGTCTCTGTTTCCCTACTTGTGCCTCACACTATGCTAAACTGCTTTCAGTTCCTCAAACATCTATGCTGCTCCCTCTGCATATGTCATTACTCTACTCCACTCTCATTGTTACCTTCTCTAACTTCAGGGTTCAGCCTAAATAGTCCTTCTTTCAAGAAGCCTTCTCCAAATCCTCAAATTCCAGATAGTTGCCTCTCTTGTACATTGCCACAGAGCCTTTGACTTCTGCTCTCAAAACCCTTAACACACATGTACACACACACACAATATTTTAAATTTTCTGATTACTGACCCATATTGCTAATTAAACTCCAAGCTCTCTGAAAGTAATGAGAATATTATTTATTATACTCTTACCAAGAATATCTAGGACAATGACCGACACAGAAAATATTTAATAGACAGACTGACTGATGGAAACATGGATGCATGGTTCAAGTAACTCAGAAAAATATGGAAAGGTGGAAAATCTATTTAAACTTAGACAAAAAAAAAAACACTCTCTAGACTGAGTTACTGCTTGCCTAATGCTTTTGATTCTAATACATTTTCTCAGAAATAGTCTTGGTTTCTGTGTGTATGAAAAATTCATAAAGAATACCCATTGTATCCCAGGTTTAAAGTGAGGATTTTCCAAGAGTATTATTGCTTTAGGTTGCAATAGTCATGTTAATCACCTAATACCATGTTTCAACTACACGTGAATGGACAGGACCAAAATTCCAAGACATCAAAGAACTCAAGTTTGATAATAACACCTTGGAAGCAATCAGAGAACTGTTAAGGAAAGAATTGTCAGCAACTGAAGGATAACAGTGGGAATTAACCAGTATATATCATGGGGATATGAATGTAAATTCAATAGGGGATGTATAAATAGCTATACAAGCCAGAATTAACCCCTGGCTCAGGCAGCCTTTAGACTTGACAATTGGATGGTCCAGAAAGATTTCAAAGCTTCAAGGAACAGACTTAGAGTAGATTAGGAAAGTTTGAGTATTAGTAGCAGCAAAATATACAGAATAATAGAAGTGAGATAAAAGATATTCCATGGTAGAATTACCATGCTTATGTGCAGGAGAGGACTGAAAAAAATATGAAGTGAAAAACTTGGGGAGTCAAAGATACATATGGTATTTTCTCCAAATCAGCTTCTTTTTCATTCAAAAACAACAATAGCCAAGTAGCTTCAAAATGCTTTATTTTTACTTTTTTCTTTTGGTTATACATAAAACTAAATAAGAACTCTACATAAAAACTACTACTAAATATTTTACTTTTAAAATGTATAATCATAATTTACACTTCTTATATTACCTGTTACACGTCTTATGTTACAAAGAAATCGGCACCAAAATGACATTAATGATAAAGTCAATGTTAACACAGCTAAAAGTAACAGAGTTTCTTTTGACTTCTACTCTGAAGTCTATTATATTACTCATCATTGTTTTTTTTTGTAAATGAAGACACTATCAAAGCAGGAATGGTTGTTAACATTGTATCAATTTTGGAATTCTACCATTATATCCTCTTTCACTGATGTCATCTCCCCTTGGATCATTCACAAAATAGTTGGGTTAGGAAACAACTATCCTTTATTTTTGTCCCAAATGTTTTAGATAATCTGGCCCTAAAGATCCAAATCACCAGGTTGTTGCAAATCCTCCACTTGATCTTTTCTGTATAGATTTGACCTACCACATGTTCAGCATCATTGAAAACCTCTTGAGTTCAGGAGCATGATTCTTTTTTATCTCCCATGCGCCACATAGTAAAAAGCAAAGGAAATTCTCATAATAAATGCTCAAAAAGTACTTGCTTGGTAAACGAGTGAACCAGGAGTCAGAGAAATAAGTCCCCTAATCCTTTGCTCACCTTGTGCCAGGTATTATGCCTAGATGAAAAGAATGGATTAGAACATACTTGACCACCCATCTTTACCCGTAACATCAAACTACTGAGCTGCTAATTTCTGAAAGGTGTGAAATAACTTGGCATATCTTTTAAAAATTCTTTTGTTGATTTATTTCTAGCAATTCCACTTTTTCTCATTATCTCTCTTTTCCTTCAGCCATTTGCGCATATAACTGCCTTTAAACCATAAAGTTGTTGCTACAAATAGTGCTCCCTTTGATGAAGATGCATGTACTTGACAGATTAATGATATAAAATTATTTAATAACCTATCTTTAAATAAATTATAAGAAATGCAATTCATCTGTTTATTTTTAGTCTTCAGACTTTGTATAGGCAGTTAATACATAGGAAGGAATTAGAGCAAACTCATTTCTGCCTCAGGAATTAGAGTTGAGCTCTTCTCCCAGTGTTGAATATTTATTTGAATTTCCATGCAGAGTCCAGGGCCAATTACACTAAAACTATCTAGACATCTTTAAAATCTAAAGACCTATTCACTGGGTAAGTTGGACTCCAAAATTTGTGGAAATAGTGATTTCATAGCAGTCTGTAGTCATTTGTTCCCTCACCTAATGTGCCCATTGAACTAAACACAGAGGCAAAATTTTATGGGAAAAATTATATTAGGTAGCCATAGGTGGAAACAGCATCTAACTTCTCAGCTGGTTTCCCTTAAATGAAGAACAGTAAGTATCATGAAATGAAATCTATAATTAGGTTTATATCCCCCAAAGACTAACCATTCCAAATTTTAGAAAACAGGCCTATGTGTTCATTTAAATTTATATAAAATGAGAATTTGCTTAACTGTTCTCTGTTTATTCCTTTAACTGTGAAATTCAATTAGATTGTATTCTTTGAACTTTTTTGAGTCTCAAGCATTTTTCTAAAATTTGTTTAAACTTAATATTCTCTGAGGGTGGATTTGCGGGTGTGTTTATTTGTTTGATTTTTCTTTTTTTTTTTTGCTCAATAAAAATACACTCCACCTAATTCCCTTTCCATATTTCCACTTGCTTTGTAAAAAATAAAGCATGTGTATAGACTTGAATGGAACTCATTGTGGGAATACATAAGATTTCAGTGAGAAATTTATCTTGGTTTTTATGAAATGTTATATCTTTTTGTAAATTTTTTTTAAAGATTCTATTTATTATTTTTTGCCCCCAAAGCCCCAGTAGATAGTTGTATGTCATAGCTGCACATCCTTCTAGTTGCTGTATGTGGGACGCGGCCTCAGCATGGCCGGAGAAGCGGCGCGTCGGTGCGTGCCCGGGATCCGAACCCCGGCCGCCAGCAGCGGAGCACGCGCACTTAACCGCTAAGCCACAGGGCCGGTCCTCTTTTTGTAAATTTGCAGACAAGTTTTAGAAACTACTTATTCTTGGTTTGTGGATATACTACCTAATTTTCTAAAATAGATTTATCTATTTAATTATGCACTGTTTATATCAGCTATGACATTCACTGTCATTTGATAACATAACTTCTTAAATTTCAGCACATAAGAGGTCCCCCATTAGGTATATTTATTCAAATTTGGAGACTGTGACAAGTATTATGATTTTGCTACAGCCATAGAAAAAACCTTGAGTCATACACTGGTTTTCCTTAAGCTTCCACATGGTGGTGGCTGGCTGTTCCTCAATTAAAGATGAATGTTCAAAACTGTAACTTTTCTCTATGGCAGACTTGAACAAAAATTTGAAAACCATTATTTTAAAAGATGTATCTTCTGAGCAACCTTTAAAGAAATGAATGCCTTCGGTAAACTTTATTACTGATTCATAACATCTATTTTTAATACATCTTGTATCCTAGCTTTGTGTCCCACATTTTACACAATCTTCAGCTCAGGCCAGAAATCAGAGTTCCCATGGCTGCTTCCCTGTGAGTGGGCACTGATTTTCTTCTCTCTCTTTCATTGACAGTTTAATCGCTATATGTAGGTCATCTGAAATAATCTGAGAGGGAGATCACTTTTTCAGACTCCCTACTCTCATAGTGAGTTCCAAATTTGTATTAGTCAAGGTTCTCCAGAGAAACAGAACCAACATAAAAAATAATTATATATGTATCTATTTCTATGATACATATCTATTTCTCTCTATATATATAAATCTATAGATATATATAATTTCTGATTTCTGCTGGATTACTGATGGGACTTTCAACTCCCATCCGAGGACTTTTCACATTCTCTCCTCCTTTTCAACCCAGCTATGGAATTTGGCCTCTTTTTTCTTGAATTTCACTAAAATAATAAGAAAAATGCACATACAAAGTATACAGTAGACCTTACAGGAGATTTGGGTGTCAGAAAGAGTTCTACATCAAAGTAATGCAAAAATCTTGAAATTAAATATTACATATCCCTGCTCTTAAAATATTTCAGCCATTTGTCCAGCCTCATTTACCACTATAACCTGAGCATACTGCCCCCATACACACTCACCATTTTCCATAATTCTAAGTTAATTTCTTATGCAGAGGGGTTTAGCAATATTTTTTAAATCTTTGCCTCTTGCTAACCCATGTCCTAAAAATCACACTTTCAAGCCCCAGGCAGTTTATGTTATTTTCCTTATAAAGACAATTCCCTTCCTACAAAAAAATATAGTGTCACTATTAACATCATAATTTTTTATTCTTAAATGTGACATTTTTAACACTTTATAATGTCTTCAAAATAATGATTAAGTAACCCTATTGACATTATATATTTTCATTATGAAAATAATTGCATAGTAAGAAATTGCATTTAGCTGAAAAACGGTGACAAATCAGAGTGTTTTCTTTTTTCACTTGAAGGCAGTTCAGAGCTAGACCGGTATGGCAAATTTGTACGTATCCAGGAATCTTCTTTCCACTCAGATATCTTTAACACATGCTTGTTACCCCATAGTCACAAGATGAGTGCCTCATCCAGAGCATTACATCAATGTCCCAGGCAGGAAGATGGAGAGGTAAAAGGCAGAAGGCATGTGCCAACTTAATCTGTCTGCTTTTTAAAGAGATTTCACAGATGCACCACCAGGGAGTTTCACTTATATCTCATTTGCTCGATCTGTTTCACATGGGCACCCCTAGCTTCAAGGGAGGCACATTATTACCCTCATCTAGAATTGAGGGAAAGTTTTAATGAGAAAAAATCATGACTATGAGGTCATAGTGTCTGCCACAGTAGAAGTTCTAGCTCTTACAATTTCAGGGAAAACCCATCTATTCTTTAGTTCATAATAAGGACCAAACCATATGGTTCTGGCATATTGTTTTATAACTTGACACACCCCTGCTATAAAATCATTAAGCAACATGTTACTTGCAATAGTCAGTAAGGACGAGTCTTTCGATGGTTCCCAGGTGCACGTCTTGGGCCGGGGTTCTCAACCTCAGAACTATTTAACATTTCAGGTCAGAAAATTCTTTGTTGTAGGGGACTGTCTTCTACATTGCAGGATGTTTAAGAGCGCCCCTGGCCTCGGCACACTAGAAGCCAGTGGCACTCCCCACTCCTAGTTGTGACAATCAAAACTATCTCTAGACATTGCCCATGTCTCCTGGGGAACAAAATCGTCCCCAGTTGAGAATCACTACCTTGGAGTGAGGAGGTTTTTGTAGGAATATGAGAATCACCTGGGGATCTTTTAAAAAAGACTCTACTCTCGGGGCTGCCCGGTGGTGCAAGCGGTTAAGTGCGCACGCTCCGCTGCGGCGGCCTGGGGTTCGCCGGTTCGGATCCTGGGCGCACACTGACACACCACTTGTCAAGTCATGCTGTGGTGGAGTCCTATATAAAGTAGAGGAAGATGGGCATGGATGTTAGCCCAGGGCCAGTCTTCCAAGCAAAAAAAGAGGAGGATTGGCAGATGTTAGCTCAGGGCTGATCTTCCTCACAAAAATAAAAAAATTAAAATTTAAAAAAAAAGTCAAAAATAATAAAAAAAGACTCTACTCTCCAATTTCTCGTTCAGTAGACATCATTCGAAGCTTACTAATTTGTTACCAGAGCGTTCCTCGAGTGATTCTGATGCATAACCATGTTTGAGAATCATTAAATTATGTCAAATTATGTCTTGATGTCAACGTGGAGCTGGAAACTCTGCAAGGAATAAAAGGAAAAAATCTAGGCCCACTGGGACCAGGCCTGGGGAGAGGACCTGGCTGTGGGATCAGCTACAAAGGGCACAGCAATTGGTCTAAATCTTGGTGGTCAAAGGGAGAGGGTGCTCTCAGGACAGTACCTGTAGCTAAGCAGGACTCTAAAACACAGGGACTTATTATAACTATTTAACCTTTTTGAATACAATTAGAGAAGAAACAATATTATATATTTAAAAATTCGAAAAGAGGAGGTAAAATTATCATTATTTTCAGATTTTACACTTAAAAACAAAGAGAATCAATAGAAAAACAGTACTAAATGGCTGAGAATAAAGTTAATATACAGAAAAACAAATACTTAAATATTATATATATGTACATACATAAATACAATATCACACTCACAAGTAACAACCAGTTAGAAGATATGATGGAAGACCCTATTTATAATGGCAATGAAAAGACAGACTATCTAGAAATAAACTTAAGAATAAATATGAAAATACATATTTAGGAGACTAAAGTGTTATTGGACTTAAGTGAAAATTTCAGCAAATAAAATTATATGCCTTGTTCTTGGATAGGAAGACTTAATATCACAAACATGAATATTCTCCCTGAGCTAATCTATAAATTTCTTAGCACCCCAGCAAACTCACTAGCTGGATTTTTTTTAAGTAGGAAGGCAATTCTAAAGGTTATGAAGAAAAACACAACAAAGAAAGAGCAATGTGGCAGATAACAGTACCAGGTAATAAGACATATTTAAAGCTTCAATAATCTACAGTGTGGTATTAGTGCATGAGTAGGCAGAATCAAGAAAGTAACAGACTAAGGTAAGAAATATATAAAATACAAATGGAAATTTAAAACATGATTAAAATAGCATTTCAAATTAGTAGAAAAAAAGAATTATTCAATATATAGGAAGATCAAATTTAAGTGTCAAAAATGAAACCAAAGGTACTAAAAACACCTCTGTGAATTTTTTGTTTGAGACTTTTACCTAGGAAGGACCTTTTTAATCATGACATAAGATCTGGAAGCCATTAAATAAAAGACAAATACATTTGTCTCTATAAAAATTAAAATAAAATACCACCATGAACAGAATCCAAAGGCAAATGTCAACTTGAGGGAAAAAATGCAACTTACACACAAAGAACACATTTGTATAGTATATAAACAACTTTATAAATCAACAAGATATACCTGCCAATCCAATTGAAAAAACAGGCAAAAGATATGAACTAACAGATCACAGATATGAAAACAAAAGTGGTTCTTAAAAATGTGAAAGATGCAAAACTTTACTTATAAGATAAATATAAATTAAAGCAAAACCGAGACACCATTTTGCTACCTATCTGACAAAGATCCAAAAGTTTGATAACAATGGGAAAATCTGGACTCTCACTGCTGACGGAAAGGTGACTTGCTCTAACCTTGTTTGTGGGCAATTTTGAAAAATCTATCAAAATTATTATTACACATACTCTTTCTCTTTTTTAGGAAGATTGGCCCTGAGCTAACATCTGTGCCAATCTTCCTCTATTTTGTATGTGGGATGCCAGCCCATGGCTTGATGAGCAGTGTGTAGGTCAGCGCCTGGGATCCAAACCCATGAACCCTGGGCCACTGAGGCAAAGCACGCAAACTTAACCACTACGCCACCAGGCCGGCCCCAATTATCTTCCCATTTTAAGGTCTGTAATCATAATTCCATCTGCAAAGTCCCTTTTGCCGTATATCACAACATACAGAGGCATAACACTAGAGGGAGAAGATTATGAGGATTAAAATTCTGCCTACCACAATAATATATACTCAAAACTATTTACAGTAGCATTGTTTGCAATAGTAAAAAATTAATGAGAATAACTTAAATATACACCAAAGGGAGCTGATTAAATAAATTATGGAACCTCATTCAAAGGATTATTACTTAATTGTAAGCAAAAATTGACCAAGAGCTCTATTTTCCCATACGGAGATCTCTCCAAGACTTGTTATTAAGTGAAAAAAGCAAGGAACAGAAGTGTAATACAATATTATGCTATGGGGTATTTTTTCTCTGAAAACAAAACAAAAATGGAAATAAAGGTCATATTTTTCTTTTTAAGAAGACTAGATTTCAAGTAGAATAAAAGACACATAAAGGACTTGTAATTTCATAAAATATGACTTAATTTCAGCAACATTTTTGAAAAGATAGTTAAATTTCATATGAATCTTTTATTTTCAAGGTTAGAAGATTTAGGTAAGAGAGGAAAACTGGGCTAAAATTAAAATTAGTCATGGAATTGCCTACAAAGCAGGCTATATATCTTTTGCAGGTTCTAAACAATTATCTCATTTTCTCCTTCAGGTCCTTACACATGCTATATATGAGCAGTCTGCTGCTATCTTTCTAAGCATTTGGCAGTAACTAAGAAATATGGTGAAATATTACTTTAAATTAGATTATCACATTTTTTTAAATCAAACCAATATTTTTTAAGAAAGCATACAGTAAAATTGAATTATAATTTTTAAGCCCCAAATGCAAAATAATAAATTCAAATTCCAGAAGGTGGCATTTTTTGACACCTCCAAAATATATGGAAAATTTTCTACAATCTTTCTCTAGAAAAAAGTCTAGATCTACTTTTATTTTATATGTGTAAATATTTATTTATAAATGAAAAGGAGACTATCAAAGCCACACTGCCACATGTACGTAGAGATAGCATATTATGGGCAGCCTGGGCTGCTTACAAAAGCCTTTGTGTTGTCCTAGGCCTTGCTGACATTTACATCTTTTCAGAAGATACCACCTTCAAGTGGGCCTCTTGCACTTCTCATGCCATACTGAGGGCCATGGGTGGGGGAATGCTAGACTCAAAAGAATGCTCACTGGATTGCTGCAAAGATAGCAGCGTAGGCAGACTCAGAACTTATCTCCTCCCATAGACACAACAAATTTACAACTACTCTTGGAACAATTACCCCTGAGAGAGAACCAGAAACCGGATAAAAAGAACCCCCACAACAAGGGACAGTGCTGACTGAGGTGGAAGAGGCAGAAATACCTTTCTGCAGAGGAAAAAGCCACCTTCTGGCTGTGGCACTTCATGGCCAGGAGCAATCTTAAGGTATGAAGCTTTTCCCAGAGGAGTAAGGGATCTGAGTGGTAGAGCTTTGCCACAATAAGCAGCTTTTCAACTCAGGACAACCGAGATGAGTGTCATAATATCTGGCTTTGCTGGCTATTAACAACAAGGGGGAATACCTCCAGAAAAGCTATCAGACATAAGGGGAAAGAAAAGCCTGCTCTTAAGGGGCCCACGCACAAATTCACCTATTTTGGAAAGCAACTCAAAATCACCAGAAAGAAAGGCACACAGTCCTTTGGTGAAAAGAGACTCATTTGATAGGCTCTGGGTGCACCTTGGTGAGAGTTGAGACCTCCACAGGCTAGGCCCACTCCCCCAAGGACTGAGACATTGGCAGCAGCCATTATTGTGACCTAGTATAGGCGTGCTGACACAGACAGTGGCAGACACCATTGGGGTTCTTTTCCTGGCCTGTTAGTGCAGGGGTCTGCCCCACCCACCAGAGCAGCAATTTAATCCAGCTCAGCCAGGGGAGGCAGCCAGCCATAGTGACTGGCCCCACCCAACAGCAAGCCCTCGGGCAACTTGTGGGCCCCCGCAGGCAGGGTGTGTGGGACCTCTGAAGCAGAGCGAGTGAGTCCACTTCAGTGGGAGGGGTGCATGCACAGGGCAGGACTGTGTTGATGGGGTGTGTGGGCCTGCAGGCGGTGGGGCTTGTCAGTTTCAGTAGACTTGTGCTTCTCAAACAGCCACACAGGGGATCAGCTCCACCTTCCAATGCCTGAAACAATTGTGTGCTGCCACGCCTGGGGCTAGCCCTATTCGGTTGCACTCCTGAGAGAGCTGACAACAACCTTACAGGCCAGAGGCCTACAGAAATTGTAAGCCCCTGAGCCTGGCAACCAGCCACGCTGGGGCCTACTCACTTAACAGAAAAACTGCAAGAGGAATGTGCTATTAGACCTTGTAGCCAACTGTGCTGGGCTCCAGACACCTGATAAAGTGACCGAAGGGACCACAGCAGCCACACACAGCTGAGCATTACAACCAGCCAGCCAGAGGGACAGCCTATCCTCCCCATACACCTATAGCAAGAGCAATCCTGCCACAACTGAAGGACACATGTAGCCCGTATGGGAGTCACTCCTGGAACATTTGGAACTGGTGATGCGAGGGAAGCACACTGCTGGGCCTCATAAAGCATCTCTTACATAAGGCCACCTCTCCAAGATCAGGAGACATAGCTGCTCTACCTAATACATAGATTTAGGCATAGAGAAAGAGGTAAAATGAGTGAGATAAAGGAATATGTTTCAAATAAGGGAACAGGACAAATCCTCAAAAAAAGAACTAAATAAAACAAAGATAAACAATCTACCTGATAAAGAGTACAAACTAATAGTCATAAGGATGCTCACTAATCTTGGGAGAAGAACTGATGAAACCAGTGATAACTTCAAAAAAGAACTGGAAAATATAAAAAAGTATCAATCAGAAATGAAGAATACAATAATGGAAATGAAAAATTCACTAGGGAGAATCGATAGGAAAGTAGATGATACAGAAGAAGGATCAGTGAGCTGGACGAAAGACTGGAGGAAATCACCCAACTTGAACAGATAAAAGAAAAAGGAATTAAAAAAAATGAGGACAGTCTAAGGGACCTCTGGGACAACATGAAGTGCACTAACATCTGTATTATAGGTATCCCAGAAGGAGAAGAGAGAGATAAAGGGGCAGGGAACCTATTTGAAGAAATAATAGCTGAAAACTTTCCTAACATAAGGAAGGAAAAAGACATTCAGGTACAGGAAGTACAGACAGCACCAAACAAGATACACGCAAGAGGCGCACACCAAGACACATCATAATTAAAATGTCAAGAATTAAAGATAAAGAGAAAATTCTAAAAGCTGCAAGAGAAAGACAACAAGTTATATACAAAGGAAATCCCATGAGGCTATCACCTGACTTCTCAGCAGACACCTTACAGGCTAGAAGGGAGTGGCGTGATATATTTAAAGTGCTGAAAGGAAAAAACCTGTAGCTAAGA
Source organism: Diceros bicornis minor (assembly GCF_020826845.1). Taxonomy (NCBI): domain Eukaryota; kingdom Metazoa; phylum Chordata; class Mammalia; order Perissodactyla; family Rhinocerotidae; genus Diceros; species Diceros bicornis. The sequence continues at coordinate 19,242,279 of NC_080766.1, forward strand.
ATACTCTACCAGGCAAGGTTATCATTTAGAATGGAAGAAGAGATAAAGAGTCATCTAGACAAACAAAAACTAAAGGAGTTTGTCACCAATAAACCGGCCTTACAAGAAATGTTAAAGGAACTTAAGTGGAAAAGAAAAGACCACAAATAGGAATCAGAAAATTATCAAAGAAAAACAGTCATTAGTAAAGGCAAACATATAGTAAAGGTAGCAGATTAACCACCTATAAAGCTACTGTGAAGGTCAAAAGACAAAAGTACTAAAATTATCTATTTCCGTGATAAGAGGTTAAGGGATAAACACACACACAAGAGAGGTTAAATGTGATATCAAAAACATAAAATGTGGGAGGAGGGGAGTAAAAGTGTAGGGCTTATAATAAGACGTCAAACTTAAGAGATCATCAACTTAATACAGATTGCTATTTACGTAGATTATTATATAAATAAAACCTCATGGTAATCAAAAACCAGAAACCTACAATAAATACACAAAAAACTAAGAGAAAGGAACCCAAACATAATACTAAAGAAAGCCATCAAACCACAAGGGCAAGAGAAGAAGAAAGGAACAGAGAAGAACTACTAAAACACTCAGAAAAAAGTAACAAAATGGCAATAAGTACATTCTAATCAATAGCTACTTTAAATGTCAATGGACTAAATGCTCCAATCAAAAGGCACAAGGTGGCTGACTGGATAAAAAACAGGACCCGGATATATACTGCATACAAGAGACACACTTCAGACCTAAAGACACTCACAAACTGAAAGTGAAGGGATGGAGAAAGATACTCCATGCCAATGGCAATGAAAAGAAAGCTAGGGTAGCAGTACTTATCTCAGACAAAATAGACCTTAAAACAAAAACTGTAACAAGAGACAAAGAAGGGCACTACATAATGATAAAGAGAACACTCCAACAAGAGGATATAACACTTGTAAATATCTATGCATCCAACATAGAAGCAGCTAAGTATACAAAGCAATTATTAACAGACATAAAAGGAGAAATAGACAGTAACACAATTATAGTAGGGGACTTGAACATTCCACTTATGACAGATCATCCAAACAGAAGATCAATAAGGAAACATTGGCCTTAAATGACACATTAGACCAGATGGACTTCGTAGATATATACAGAACATTCCATCCAAAAACCAAAGAACACATCCTTTTAGAATGCATATGGAACATTCTCCAGGATAGACTACATATTAGGCCACAAAACAAGTCTCAATAAATTTAAGAAGATTGAAATAATACCAAGCATGTTTTCTGACCACAATGGTAAAAAACTAGAAATCAACTACAGGAAGAAATTGGAAAAGCCACAAATATGTGGAAATTAAACAAAATGCTGCTGAACAATGATTATGTCAATGAAGAAATCAAAGGAGAAATAAAAAAATACCTGGAGTCAAATGAAAATGAAAATACAACATGCCAAAATTCATGGGATACAGCAAAAGCTGATCTAAGAGAGAAGTTTATAGCAATACAGGCCTACCTCAACAAATAAGTAAAATCTCAAACAATCTAACAGTGCACCGAAAAGAACTGGAAAAAGAAGAACAAACACAGCCCAAAGTCAGTAGAAGGAAAGAAATAATAAAAATCAGAGCAGAAATAAATGAGATAGAGACTAAAAAAACAATAGAAAGGGGCCTGCCTGGTGGTGTAATGATTAAGTTTACGTGCTCTGCTTCGGTGGCCCGGGGTTTGGGGGTTCGGATCCCAGGGATGGACCTATGCAGCACTTGGCAAGCCATGCTGTGGCAGGCGTCCCACATATAAAGTAGAAGAAGATGGGCACAGATGTTAGCCCAGCACCAATCTTCCTCAGCAAAAAGAGGAGGATTGACAACAGATGTTAGCGCAAGGCTAATCTTCCTCATCAAAAAAAAAGAAAAAAAATCAATGAAACTAAGAGCCGGTCTTTGAAAAGATAAACAAAATTGACAAACCTTTAGCTAGACTCACCAAGAAAAAAAGAGAGAAGCCTCAAATAAATAAAATCATAAATGAAAAAGGGGAAATTACAACAGACACCTCAGAAATACAAAACATTATAAGAGAATGCTACGAAAAGCTATACACCAACAAATAGGATAATCTAGAAGAAATGAATAAATTCTCAGAATGATACAACTTTCTAAAACTGAATCAAGAAAAAGCAGAGAATTTGAATAGACCAATCACTATTAAGGAGATCAAAACAGTAATCAAAAACTTCCCCAAAAACAAAAGTCCAGGACCAGATGCTTCCCCGGTGAATTCTACCAAACATTCAAATAAGACTTAATACTTATCCTCCTCAAACTGTCACAAAAAATTTAAGAGGAGGAGAAGCTTCCTAACTCATTCTATGAGGCCAACATTACCTTGATACCAAAATCAGACAAGGACAACACAAAAAAAGAAAATTACAGGCCAATGTCACTGATGAACGTCAATGCAAAAATCCTCAACAAAATTCTAGTAAATTGAGTACAACAATATATTAAAAAAGATCATACACCATGATCAAGTGGGATTTATTTCATGGATGCAGGGATGATTCAACATCTGCAAATCAATCAACGTGATACACCACATTAAAAAAATGAAGAATAAAAATCACATGATGATCACAATAGAGCATCTGACAAGATACAGGATCCATTTATGATAAAAACTCTGAATAAAATGGGTATAGAAGGAAAGAACCTCAACATAATAAAGGCCATATATGACAAACCCACAGCTAATATCATACACAATGGAGAAAAACTGAAAGCTATCCCTCTAAGAACAGGAACCAGACAAGGATGCCCACTTTCATCACTCTTATTGAACACAGTATTGGAAGTCCTAGCCAAAGCAATCTGACAAGAAAAAGAAATAAAAGGGATCTAAATTGGAAAGGAAGAAGTGAAACTGTCACTGTTTGCAGATGACATGATTTTATGTATAGAAAACCCTACAGAATCCACCAAAAAACTTTTAGAAATAACAAATGAATACAGTAAAGTTGCAGGATACAAAATCAACATACAAAAATCAGTTCTGTTTCTATACACTAACAAGAAAGTAGCAGAAAGAGAAATTAAGAATACAATCCCATTTACAATTGCAACAAAAAGAATAAAATACCTAGGAATAAATAAATTTAACAAAAGAGGTGAAAGACTTTTACACTGAAAACTATAAAACATTTTAGGAAGAAATTGAATAAGAGACAAAGAAATAGAAAGATATTCCATGCTCTTGGATTGGAAGAATTAACATAGTTAAAATGTCCACGCTTCCTAAAGCAATCTACAGATTCAACGCAATCCCTATGAAAGTTCCAACAACAGTTTTTACAGAAATAGAATTATCCTAAAATTTTTATGGCGCAAGAAAAGACCCTGAATAGCCAAAGGAATCCTGAGAAAAAAGAAGAAAGCTGGAGGTATCATACTCTCTGATTTCAGAACATACTACAAAGCTACAGTAACCAAAACAGCATAGTAGTATTGGCACAAAAACAGACACACAGATCAATGGAACAGAATCAAGAGCCCAGAAATAAACCCACACATCTACGGACAGCTAATTTTGAACAAAGGAGCCAAGACCATAATGGAGAAAGCAGAGTCTCTTCAATAAATGGTGTTGGGAAAACTGGACAGCCACACGCAGAAGAATGAAAGTAGACCATTATCTTACACCATACACAAAAATTAACTCAAAATGGATTAAATACTTGAATGTAAGACCCAAAACCATGAAACCTCTAGAAGAAAATATAGGCAGTACACTCTTTGACATCAGTCTTTGCAGCATATTTTCAAGTACCATGTCTGACCAGGCAAGGGAAACAATAGAAAAAATAAACAAATGGGACTACATCAAACTAAAAAGCTTCTGCACAGCAAAGGAAACCATCAACAAAACAAAAAGATAACCTAACAATTGGGAGAAATTTGCAAACCATATATCTGATAAGGGGTTAATATCTAAAATATATAAAGAACTCATACATCTCAACAACAAAACAACTAAGAACCCAATTAAAAAATGAGCAAAAGACCTGAACAGACATTTCTCCAAAGAAGATATACAGATGGCCAACAGGCACCTGAAAAGATGTTCAACATCACTAATTTTTATGGAAATGTAAATCAAAACGACAATGAGATATCACCCCACACCCATCTGAATGGATATTAACAAGACTAGAAATAACAAGTGTTGGAGAGGATGTGGAGAAAAGGGAACTCGCATACACTGCTGGTGGGAGTGCAAACTGATGCAGCCACTATGGAAAATAGTATGGAGATTCCTAAAAAAATTAAGAATAGAACTGCCATATGATCCAGCTATTCCACTGCTGGATATTTATCCAAAGAACATGAAAACCCGAATGTGTAAAGATATATGCACCCCTATGTTCACTGTGGCATTTTTCACAATAACCAAGACTTGGAAGCAACCTAGGTGCCCGTCAAGGGACAAATAGATAAAGAAGATGTGGTATATATACACAATGGCATACTATTCAGCCATAAAAAAGGATGAAATCTTGCCATTTGTGACAATATGGATGGACCAACATAGATGGACCTTATTATGCTAAGTGAAATAAGTCAGAGGGAGAAAGTCAAATACCATATGATCTCACTCATAAATAGAAGACAGAAACAACAACCAAACAGACACATAGAGACAGAGATTGGATTAGTGGTTACCAGAGGTGAGAGGGGAGGGAGGCAGGCAAAAGGGGTAAAGGAGCACACGTGTGGTGATGGATGGTAATTAGTCTTTGGGTGGTGAGCATGATGTAATTGACCCAGAAATTGAAATATAATGATGTATACTTGAAATTTATATAATGTTATAAACCAGTCTTATCTCAATTAAAAAAAAATAATGCTCAGAAAGAAATTCAGAAACGGGGCTTGATGTGCCACAGTTGGTGTACCATGTGGGAAAGGAAAGCGCTACTGGAGTAGATCAGGGGGCCAACAAGGGAGGACTAATTGCAGGCAGATCAAGGAAGCAACTGGAGACATTCCTGACCCTCCTCATCCAAACTCTTGCACCTGCAGATACACATACACAGATGAATAGTGTCTTTAGTGTACTTACATATGGTGAAACTATTTCCCACATCTCTATCTTTTGAAGATAGCTTTGTCCTATTGATGGTCAACATTCACCTTCCTTTTTTTTTTCTGGTGAGAAAGATCAGCCCTGAGCTAACATCCGATGCCAATCCTCCTCTTTTTGCTGAGGAAGACTGGCCCTGGGCTAACATCTGTGCCCATCTTCCTCTACTTTATATGGGACAACACCACAGCATGGCCCGACAAGCAGTGCATTGGTGCGCGCCCGGGATCCAAACCTACGAACCCTGGGCCACCGCAGCAGAGCACACACACTTAACTGGTACACCACCGGGCTGGCCCCTTCACCTTCCTCTTTTGAGAAGCATTATTATGAATTCATAATGATGTTAACTTCAATAAATAAATGACATTCATGGGGGAAAAAAAAATCAGGAAAAGGTTTCCCTTGTCTACTCTGTCCCAAACCCCAAATTTAACTCTCTTCCTGATGTCTCTGTTTCTGTTAATACATTTGTCTTAGTTTACTATGGTTGCCGTAACAAAATACCACAAACTAAGTGGCTTAAAAAACAGAAATTTATTTTCTTACAGTTCTGGAGGCTGGAAGTCCAAGATCAAGGTGCCAACAGGGCTGGTTTCCTATGAGACTGCTCTCCTTGGCTTGCAGATGGCTGCCCTCTTGCTCTCTCTTCACACGGTCTTCCCTCTGTGCTCACACACACCAAGTCTCTCTCTCTCTCTCCCTCTGTTCTAATCTCCTCTTCTTATATGGACATTAGTCAGATTGGATTAGGGTTCACCCTAATGGCCTCAGTTTAATTTAATTACATTTTTAAAGGCCCTGTCTCCAAATACAGTCACATTCTGACATACTGGAGGTTAGGATCTTGACATATGAATTTTGGGAAAACAAAATCAAGCCCATAACTACCCAAAAATTCTAATTCACCCAAAACTTTAAATTCTTCCTGACTCCTTCCTCTCTCTTCCTCTTTACATTCAAATAGGTTTTGTATAAATTCTACTAGGACACTTTTCCCTACTCTCCATATCTACTCTGATGGAGATTTCTTATGTAGACAAAGTATGCTAACAAACTCCAATACTGTCTTACACATTTGCTGTCAGACCTGTCTTTCTAAAACTTAGCTGTAATAATGCTACATCAACTCAAAAACTATAGTGACTCTGAAGTTATTGCCTAGCAACTGCCCAATAATAACTTAGATTGCTTTTTAAATAAGTCCTTAGCTGCCTTTTAAGGCCTTTCCCAATCTCTTTCTAAAGAGTTCTCCAGTATTATGTTCCATCACTTCTCTGTGGAATCTTCAGTCTCTAGAACAGGGCATTTCATATTGTAGGTAAAAAATTATTGGTGAATCATGAAACTAATTTTAACCAGCATTTTAGAAACTAAAGAAGAGAACAGAAAGAATAAAATAGGATAAATAGATCAGAAAATTAAGAAGAGTATTTAAACATTCATATATTTTATAAAGTTTTAGTTCAGACTCTTTTTTCTTCCCCATAAAGTTACTCCTTGAGAATTTCCTGAGTTTTTTATTATACGTCTTTCTTTGAATATTTTCAAGAAGACACCACTAGCGTATAGGTAATTAGATTGTGCAACATATGAATATAAATTACACTGACTTCCCCGAGCAATAACTGAATTCCAGGCACACAGTCCCTTTGCTCTGAAATCCTTCCTCTGACTACTGACTGACAGGTGGATTCAGAACCGACAAGTGTGCCACGTGGCAACTGGGTGCAACATCCTGACAGCAGTAAAAGTATTAAGAACACCATATTTCTCAGCATTTACTAGATTCCAAAACCGTCTAAGCACCCATCACTGGACAGTTTTTAATTTAACACTGAATGGACCTGAGCTATTAGTCAGGTATAAGTGTAGCTGCTGTAGGTACTTAAAAAGATGTGTGTTGGTTAATCATCAATAGAGGAGGAGCGCTACAAACCAACGGACAAAATGAAGACCTAGCAGTGAAAACAGAGGGGAAGGCTGACTGTTATAGCAATAGACTTAGCGGGATAGGAGGTCTTTAGCAAGATAAGGTAAAGAATATAACAAAATATCTGGTCCAGAGAGAGAAGAGTCATGAAGATCAGCAAGTTATTTCTGAGGTATTTTAGTTTTTAAAGGAAATAGAAAAATAAAGCAATGCCATATAACTAAAACTAATTTTAAATGATTGTATCTATCCACTGATGTTGCAAAGTAGACTTTGATTTTTCCAGAAACAAAGTGGACTGAATTGGGTCATCTCTCCCCTGGGAGTCCTTGCTCCATAGTTTGAGTGACACTAAGAGAACACCAAGGCAGAGAAAACATAGGCATATGTTTGAAGCCTTTTTTTCTTTTTAAAAAATACATAGAAACATTGGATGAGGAATTAAATCTAATTAAGGTACCCATAGTACGTCATCCGGACTTTTGTGACATTGAAAGTTTTTTAGCCGGGAAAGATCTGTTCTTGAATGAAAAAATACAGACCACAAAAAAATAAAGATGGTACACTTCAAATTACATAAAAATATAGGTTTTAAATTGTGTTCCTTATTGTCGACACAATTACAAGACTAATGCTTAGACATTTATTATTTCTCTTTACTTTAAACATGTTTCTGAGATCTTGCTTTCCATTTCCACTGTGGATCAGTGGTTCTCAAATGCATAAGAATCACCTAGAGAGCTTGTCAAAAATGCATACTCCAAGGCCATACTCAAGGGATTCTGATTAAAAGGTCCAGGATGGGACCCTGGAATTGACTGTTTTAAACTGCGCCGTTGCCTTGCCTGGCTGCTCCTATCACCAACCAAGGTTTTTTAATCAAAGTTGGTCTACAGACCATATTTTGAGAAATAGCACAGTAGATGCTGCTTAATTCCATCCCTCACATCTCTCTCTTAGTTACACAAACCAATTTAAGATATCTACCAGATCTATGTATACTCAACCCAGAACAGAAAGAATATCTGCTTTGACATTCCTTGTACAAAAGGGATCATTCTTATCACTCTAACCAGAGATTCTCTGCCTATCCCCTTTGCTGGTGGCACTATGCGGAAAGCAGAGATGGAGTCAACATTGAAAGAGATTACAGTCTAGAAATGTAGTGATTATGGACTAAAGAGTTCAAGAGAAGATATGACTGGAAGATACAGTGATCCATGATTACACTATTAAATTACAAATGGCAAATATAACATGACCAGAAAACAAATGACCATTCACAGTTTCCTGCATGCTCTGGGTAAGACCTGCACTTGTGGTCATCATCAACAAAGCACAGTACAACTTATGAGAGAGGCAACAGGGGTTGGTATTTATGGGCAACATGATGGATGATGCAACACTATAAGTGACGATGTACTCTGGAAATAAGTGGTAAGAGGGTATTGCCTCAATACAAACAGGTTCCAAAGAGCCATGACATTGTGAGTAATAACAGCATTGCTATCCTTTTCTCATGGTGGGAGAAATAAAATTAGCCAAGAATGGTGCATTTGACAACAAAGAGCATAAAGAGATGGTTCGTAGATCTGAACATAAAGAGATGGTGCTAGACCCAATAACGAATCTTCACATGTACTGACTGGACAATAAATAAGTACCACTTCCCAACTCCATCATTTTAAATCATTGATAATCACTGTTCTTCAAATGGGACTATGATTTTTTGTAATATATTTGTAACCAAATTGCTTATATAGACAGGTGACTACAAAAATATTTACCTGAAGGACCACAAACACTAGTGGTGGCCTTGATTCCCAATTTCCTCCCAGTTCATCTTTCTGTTGTGCTCTTTCTCTCTCGCTCTCTCTCTCACTGCTTTCTGCTACCTGCCTCCCACCTGTACTCCAACTTGCATCTCCTAACCAGCACTAAAGCTGGAGTGGAGAAGGCCATCTGTTATCTGGTGATTTTCCAAACTTTGATATACATTTGTGGTGCACAATACATAAGACCCAGGAAATTATGTCCTGATTTTTTTAAAACAATTATTTTTAAAGTTTGGAACCTTACCACAAGGCAAGAGGATAGACATATCTTCCTGATGAAGAAGTTAAAGTCTTCTCTTTCTGATAAAGCTAATTGATTAACAAGTTTGTTGCCCAGCTAGCTAAAGGTTGAAGCCAGCTGGTTGCAATAGTGTGGGTTGAGAGACTAATTTTGACATCATTTCAAGTTATTCTTTTGCTGGAAGAAGTACCAAAGTTGCTTAGAGTTGCACACATGCTGGTGAAGACTTATGATTGTAAGAATCTGAAGGCTGCTGAATATCAAAAGTTGAAGGTGATTTAATGCCATCATAATTTAGCTTTGGAAGTAAACTTTATGGAACCAAAATTAATCTCAAATTAAAACACAGACTGTATAGAGAAAAGCATCAATCCATGCCCACATGGCATATTTCTTGAAATCTTGCTTATGACGGTATTTTCTTCTAAGATATATATCTACATATAGATAATCTGAGGTTAATAAGTACTCCATTCAAATTTTAATAAATATTTCTACGTATTTTGTCAAAAATACCTGACTATTATGCTGGATAGTTTGTGTTTTGCCGCATCACAATACCCTGTGCTGGCAGGATACAAAACTGCTAAGGTTATTGATTTAGTTGAAAGCCATTAAATTTGGCAAAGTGCTTTAGAGAAATCAAACTCCCGAAGGTCTGGCCTTTAGATCCAAATCTTTCTTGACAACGTATGAAAGAAGCAAAAGCTCATTTCTGAGGCCCATGTTGTCTTAAGAAGACACAACCTCCAGCCTAATTACACCACCTATACACTGCTCTCACATCCTCTCGTCTCCTGTACTCTCAACCCTTATTTTTCTGTTCCCATTAAATTCTGATATCTGCATCTGGTGAGAGTAAAAAACAAATGATACTCAGCAGAGACCTAGATAACCAATAAGTCAAGGTCAGTGGTCCCAAAGAGATCCCTTTGTGTTTCTCCTAACAAGAATAAGGCAGCTGAAAAAAAAGTAGATTTCACGAAACGGGAAATGGGAAACATATTGTGCGCATTTAAAATGAATGATTTGAATATAAAGAAAATCCCTTTCTCCCTCAGTTCACTCTTCTTCCACAATGAGGGCATGAAACTTTAGAAGGAGTCAAGAGGGCCGTAAGACATGAGGAAGTTTTCAACTATTCCAAATCATTATCCATATGTGAATTTTAAAAACCATTACTCCTATGAGATTGTTTTTCATTTCTAAGGCTCCATGGGGCATTCTTTGGTCATATATCCTGTACTCCTCCTTTGTTTGGATGTTATAAAGCAGTACAGGAACTCTATAGTTCATTCTGATGAATACCTTTATTTACTCGGAAATAGGATCTTCATCTCAGAAGGACTAGATGTAACATTTGATACAAAGGTCACCCCTGCTATACTGCTTACAAATTAGGATTTTTAATAGCCCTCCTGCCTTACTTTTTACCCCCACCACCCATATTTGCCTAGCATGAAAAGAAGACCTGTTCTTTTGGCAGGTTGAATATAAAACACTAGAGTTTTTGTTCAAATCAAAATCATTTTCAATGGGACCTCTCAGTTCAATTAATGCATATAGAAACTTGATGGAAGCTGTAACTTGTTACTGCTGTTATGCTGCTCATTTGAGAATATGATATTTTAAAATATATTTTCAATTTATCATATCCTAAATGCTAAAATATTTTAGACTAAAACTTCCTGTCCATCAAAGAATATGGCCAATTTTCAAATATTTACTGAGAATCTCTAAGTCAATGAGACACAATGGCCATATAGAAAAAAAACTCATCCCTGCTCAGCCCTATCTAGCTGAGCTCAAGAAGAGGTTATGCTCTCACAAAAAATAATAATAATAATTAATAAATAATTTTGAAGAAACTATATCTAGACTGGCCCCTAGTTTTGCAAATGCAAAGGCCTGTGGAAGCCACGTTGACCACAACGTAATGCATAGACAAGAGAACACATGCTCCATCTCACCGAGTATCCACTATTGCCTCTGCTAATATTTGCCACATAGGAATGCGGCCCCTGATTTGTCAATTCTTTTGGCTTTTCAAAAATGTAACATTAGGTTTCATATGTGAAATCTATCAATTTATAAATTTTGGCCACCAATTCAATTTTGGAAAAAACCAACACTCTATGAACTAAACCAAAAACATCTGCAGGCCAGATGTGGCTGACAAGCCATCAGTTTGCAAGCCCTAGTCTAGACTAATGACTTGTTTATTACCAACCTTGTTTATTACCAGCATCATTCAATTATTTGTGATTTCTATATTTAACCCATGCATCCCTCTATCTACTTGCCTCCTCCCTTCCATTTATTTACTGGAATGTGATGGACTCTTCATTATTTCGTTTCCCAGAAAATGCCCCTGAACCTATGGAAATATCATTCTCTAAGCACACAATCATGATACAAAATTATAAGAAAAAAGCTCTGATACAAATCAGTATATACAGTAGGATCCAATTTTGTGAGGATAAGAAAAGAGAGATGAATAGACACAGACACATGACTGAAAGGAAATACACCAAAATGTACATCTCTGGGTAGTGAGAGGATGGGCAAATTTTTAAAAATAAGTTTCGATGTTTTTGGCAATAAATGTATATTACGTGTACATCCATTAAAAGAATTTTCAGAGTACACTTCTAGAGGTGAAAGGGTGAGGATATATGGGAAGGAAGGAATTAGAGGAACACATATTATTTCTGAAAGAAGTGCCAAGATTGACTATGTTAACACCTTTTCAAATACAATTTATCTCACCCCTTCTTTTCAAATTATAAATGTTGTAAGAATAACACTAATTTTCACTGACAAAGGCACAATTCAGTTCTCTTTTCTTTTAAAAAGGTTGGTGCACATTGGTCACCAGGCCTGTCCCATCCTTATACCATGGAAGGAAGACATTGCTCTGAGAGTCTGCACAGCACATCCCACACAGCGCCATCTTTAAAGCTGGTATCATCTGAGTTTTTGAAGCCTCACATATGAGCATGCTCACCCCAAGGACTACTTTTCTTTTCTTTTTTTTTTTCTGGTAAGGAAGATTAGCCCTGAGCAACCATCTGTTGCCAATCTTCCTGTTTTTGCTGAGGAAGATTGGCCCTGGGCTAACATCTGTGCCCATCTTCCTGTACTTTATATGTGGGACGACTATCACAGCACGGCTTGATAAGTGGTGTGTAGGTTGGCACCCAGGATCTGAACCTGCGAACCCCGGGTGGCCAAAGTGGAGTGCATGAACTTAACCACGATGCCACTGGGCAGGCCCCTAGGACTACTTTTCTTTTACTTAAACAGTTCACTTTGACAAGCTGGAGAAAAATATGATGTGGCTGAGAATTCTCAAAAGACAGCCTCAATAGAGTGGGCAGACCCATCTTGTGTAAAACTGCATGCACTGGTCATCAGATGAGCCTACATTCCTCTGTGCTTCATCAAAGTCTTCCTGAAATCCACATCTTTGCAAAGCAACGTTATCACAGTCATTTAAAAATATTTTTGAATAAATTAAGGTACAAAGAGACTAAGCAGATAATTAGGCATATACATTATATTTATATTACAATTTCAAGTTCACTATTGTATTTTAAATTTGTTTCTTTTTAAAATTTACCTCTAACTTTTCTTTCAAGATAACCCCTCCTACTCTCCTTTCCCACAACCTCTTCTTTTCTATCTTTTGTTTTTTGTTTTCACCTTTTCTTTCTCCATTTTTCTCCCTAAAAGCTTCCAAAAGGAGCTGGGCATGAGAAGAAATCTACATTTATATTTTGAAATAAACCTCATCATCATAATAAATGGAAGAGGACAAGCTAAAATGCATATACCTTCATATGCACAAAAACATACCTCAACATTTAATGCAGTATTTTAAAACGGATTTGACTACAAGTCAAACGGATTTGACTACTTAGATAGAATTTATTTTTATTAAATAACAAGAAGTCGGGGCCAGCCTGGTGGCGTGGTGGTTAAGTGTGCACACTCCGCTTCAGTGGCCTGGGGTTCACAGGTTGGGATCCCGGGTGCAGACCTACACACCACTTACGAAGCCATGCTGTGGCAGGTGTCCCACATTAAATAGAAGAAGATGGGCACAGATGTTAGCTCAAGGACAATCTTCCTCACACACACACACAAAAAAAACAAGTCCAAAGGTAGGCATTTTCTAGCATTCCTTTAGCTGTTCTAATCCATCAGGGACCCAGGCTCTTTCCATTCTTCTCCTCTCCACCATTTTAACAGTGTTGACTTTTATCTTTTTGCTTGTCACCTCATGGTTACAAGCCCCAGCTCATGCTGCAGCTCCAGACATCATATCGACACTATAAAAGAAAAGAATAGGAAAGAAAATAGAAATATCAACTGCAGTACCAGCTGCTTCACCCTTTCATTAAGAAAGATAACGCTTTCCCAGAAACTCTTGTAGACATTCACTTCGATCTCATTAGTTAGATTTTAACCTTTAAAACCATTAGAACTATGCACATGGCCAAGCCTAGCAGCAAAGGAAGCTAGGAAAGAGAATATATACCTAGAGATATTGCTTCATCAAACAAAATTCACGTATTGCTAACAGTGAGAACAGAAAAACAGATATTGAGTAAGCAAATAACAGCATTTGCCACAGTGACCTATTTAAAGGGCAGCAAAAGCATTCCCTACTGTCATATACACCAATTCAACTAGAATAACAGGACCCAGTAAGACCCTTACAAACATATTTTAAGAATATATTTAAATGATCTCAATTAGCATAATGGTTGTTCTTAGTGGAGTGCATACTTTTGTGTGTGCGTGTGTGTGTGTGTGAGGAAGATCAGCCCTGTGCTAACATCTGCCAATCCTCCTCTTATTTTTGCCGAGGAAGACTGGCCCTGGGCTGACATCCGTGCCTCATCTTCCTCCACTTTATATGGGCACCGCCACAGCATGGTTGGCACGCGGTGCATCGGCGCATGCCCGGGACCCAAACCGGCGAACCCCAGGCTGCCGGAGCGCAACGCGCGCACTTACCGTCTGCGCCATGGGGCCAGCCCCGGAATGCATACTTTTGAAGTGTTTAATGCTTTTGAAGAAAATTGTCTTAGCATGTAAAATTTTTCCTTGCCAAATTTTTTGCCCCATTGAATTCATAATACTCATAAAGAAAGAATTTGCTTTGCAAAGCTTGAGCCCAGACCATCCATGTTTTATCAATTCAAAGCCAGTAAAGTGTGAATGTTATATTACTACCTTGCTTTAAAACACAGTATGATACTTAATTCAGAGTGTTAAATTCAGATATTGAAGTTGGATATTTAGTAACACACTAACAGTACTAAAACTCCCACTGAAATGACAAATGATTTCATTTCAAATCTCTTATAGTTTACAACATCCCAATAACACAGTTTTAACTTAACGGAAGGAGTCAAAACCTGTGACATTGAAAATAGTATGTATAGACCATAAACAAGTCATAGTAGGGACTCACATTGCCAGCAAAATAATAATTGTGACTCCAAGTGAGTCTAATTTCCTGATTTCCAAGTTTAGATATAGGCTCCCACTGTTGCTTTCTTTTCTATATCTTCTGGAATATACAGATGTCAAGAACCCAAAAGCATCTGAATCACTTTTCCTTCTCCCAATTATGCCATGCCTCTCAATTTTTCTCTCTCTCCTTTCAGGTCTTCTTTGTACAAGGCAGATTTTCCCCTACTCCCAACCTTCCAGCATCTCCCATCCTGCCTTTTTCCTCCTCAAATTACCAACCACACCAATTGTCTCCCTTTTACATTTCCTTGAAGTTTGCTCCAGGTATTTCAGAAAGTCAGCAGCAGAACCAAGGGGAAAGTTCCATAACCCTGAGGCAGGGTGCTGTCCGAATGCACCTTATAATTTGGAGCTCGGCTGGTGCATGAGTAACAACCTAAATTACTAACACACTGCCTTAAGAGCTTCATGATTTCAGTTTGGTTTTTTGTTTATTTGTTTTAGAAGAGATTGTCATCTCTTTGCCACTTTTTCTTACTCTCATTTTGTCTTTTTTTCCCTTTTCAACTTATTGTTTTTAGATATTTGATACCAAATGATTTAAATTAAACTTAATTTAGGTGACTGAGAGGATTTTCAATTTTAGAAAATGGAAAGGCCTCTGGGTAAACGCCAGCCCCCTTCTCTCCTCCCTGCCACCCACACAAATCTATTCATCCAGCACAAAGCTGCAGTAATAGATTCTGATATGGGCTGCAAAGAAGTCAGGGATTTTCCTAAATAAAACTCCCTTTTATTATTTTTTAGGCCTCTTTAAATAGCCCAAGTACATGTCATTAAATTAATCTTTAAAGTGCCTCTTTAAGTGACTAACAATTCTCATTTCAACTGTTATGGCATAAAATTTAAATGCAATTATACACAAAGAAATTGCCTTCTTCCTTTGTACCTGATAATGACAAGGTCATAAGCTGCCCTAAATCTATATTCTTTGCTTAGCCATTTGCAATCTAGTTTATTGTAGGTATTAAGTGCTATTTAATGAAATAGCTTATAATATTAAGAAAGTGTTCTGTTCTCTAGAGGTAAAATGGTAGTGATTCAGACCTTTATTCAAAAGCTTTTGAAAAAATAAAGATTCCAGCGTGGTTGTAGTATGTGAATTAATTATGTAGTTATCTGAATACTTCGCTCCTACCCATCACTCTCCACATTTCTAGATTATCAAAACAGAGCTTTAAGGAACGACTTTGCCTTTCCAAGAGGAAGACTTAATTATGAGTACCAGATATTTTTTGTTTCATTTATTCACATACTCATTCCCTTAAGTAACACATGAAATCTGGTTATGTTTTGCTTACGTTAGGAAGAAAAGGTCTCAAAGAAGTAAGTTGTCAAAATCAAGTTACCCAGGGCTGAAGATCAGTAATCTCCTTAATGACTAATTACTGCATTGTAATTCCTACAGGTACCAAATAATTTAGGAGAAAAAGTGAGGAGGAGTTGAATAGCTTGAAAATTAGAATTTATGCATTTTGAAAATTATTTTTTTCCTATAACTGGAAATTCCTTTGGAGATAATCAAGTACAGACGCTTCACTTTGTAGTGACTGAAATCCAGAGAGGCAGAGCGACACGCCTGCGGTCCCAGGCCTGTTCATCACCTGAATCCAACTCGGGCAAGGGTCGTTTCCCAGTCACCTCCCACCGAAGCTGTGGCCGCTGAGACAATGTCTTAACATTCTTCAGTGGATACTACTTGACGTGATAATACGTTCAGTACAGTTTTAAAACTTGGCCATTTTCCTTCATAGGTGGGAAATTGAACAGTATGAACATGATAATTGTCTTTAGGGTAGCTTTTTTTTTTTTTAATTTTTTGTTTATTGCAGTAACATTGGTTTATAACATTGTATAAATTTCAGGTGTACATCATTATACTTCTATTTCTGCATAGATTACATCATGTTCACCACCCAAATACTAATTACAACCCATCACCACACACATGTGCCGAATTATCCCTTTTGCCCTCCTCCCTCCCCTCATCCCCTCTGGTAACCACCAATCCAATCTCTGTCTCTATGTGTTTGTTTATTGTTGTTATTATCTACTACTTAATGAAGGAAATCATACGGTATTTGACCTTCTCCCTCTGACTTATTTCACTTTGCATTATACCCTCAACGTCCATCCATGTTGTCACAAATGGCTGGATTTCATTGTTTCTTATGGCTGAGTAGTATTCCATTGTGTATATATACCACATCTTCTTTATCCATTCGTCCCTTGATGGACACTTAGGTTGCTTCCAAGTCTTGGCTATTGTGAATAACGCTGCAATGAACACAGGAGTGCATGTATTTTTATGCATTGGTGTCTTCAAGTTCTTTGGATAAATACCCATCAGTGGAATAGCTGGATCATAGGGTAGCTTTTAATTGAAGGAATGTATATAATAATATTAATATCAGTAAATATCCAAAGCCAAGATATTTCTAAAAATGTGTGTGATGTGTTCAAAACCAGTAAGAATATCCGAGTCAATATTAATGTCCACATTGGTTTATGACCTGCTGTGAATTCTCTCCTCAAATACGCACATGAATTGGCTGTTGATTATTATTCGACAGGACACATTTTACCTGCAGCAAAATTCAACATTTTACTACCCGTAGCATTATCTGAAAGCTAGTCAATACTTTCTGCTAAAGCTCCAGGCACTAGAAGCTAATCATATGCAACACTGCTGGATAGAAAATATAAAATCAGATTTACATGTTTCTGGTCCCCTTTAAAACGGTAGTAGAGTTATAATCAGGTAAGATTTGCCATTGAATCATGAGGTTTTGGATTAGCTGTTCAGACATGGGAGTTTCAGCAAATACTGATTATGCTTCTGATAATATTTTTCACACTTAATGAGATGGTCAATGTCAGGTTAGGTAAAAAAGTAACTGAGAACTCTATTTTGGCTCAGAAAGGCAGAGAAAGGTGAAAAATTTAAGAACAGAAGCCATCCAAGAGACTAAGATCTGGCTTTTGGCTCAATTTAATGAATGAGAACTTGAAGAGGAAACTCACATACTAATTCAGAGATTCAAAATTATCCTGGTATCAGCAGCCTTTCAGACCGAGAAAAGAAAGCTTATAGGTGATTAAACTTTCAAGTACTCATTTGCTTGGGATAATTATTCACCTTCAGTCACACACTTTAGACCTATAATTCACAGGTGCAGGAAACCAGAATGGCATTATCTTTTCCAAAATGCTCATTCAGTAACTTAAATATCATAGAATAGTTGACTATAAATGCCTTTACTTAAAAATTGAATCACTTCTCCTGATTATGTGTTTTAAAACTTAACTCTTAGAAACAGTCAAGATATTATGATCACATTTTACAGAGATGACAAAGACAGGAAGCCAAATGCTAACATGAAAGATTAATTCTTTAATCATGTTCTTCTATTGCCTGTGTATTTTTAAATATTGATATTCACGGCGCATCTATCATATATCAACCAGACTCAATCAACAATTCACTTCTTTAAACTATTAATAATAAACCAAAGCACTTATTAACATAATGGTTGATTTACATCTTAAACCTAACGCTCAATGCAACACTTGAATATAAAACCGAGCACTGGAATAAACAGCATTAGCTTTTCCTTGTGAAAGTACCAAGGATGCCTTTAAAATAAGTCAGTTTACTGTTGTGACGTATGAATTACTGAGCCTTATAAATATGCCTTGTTAACTGGTTAATGAAATGCTTATCATTGCAAATTGTAAATTAGATTGAGGCAGATGGATAGATAAATGACTCTATTGGAAATGTACTTCCTATTGCATTAGACTAGGCTTTATTTGGGGCTTAGGATAATAATAAATTTTCAGATAATTCGGAGTGATTTTCTGCCCTGAGCACTGATCACACTCTCAATCAGCCTTGGTGACTCAAATGAGCATTGTTCTCCACCCCTACCCTCAACACATTAACTCAAAATTGATTTTTTTACTCATTTTTCCAGGATGGTGCAATCAGCAGGTGATCACTTCAGGAAGAAAACCAATGTCTTCCTTCCAGTTCTTTTTATTTTTCCCAGGCTCCTAACAGTGATGGCTTGTGATCATATATGGCCGACAAACTCACTATGGATATTAGCTGGATTTCATCAGTACTCCTCCCTCTTGCACCTGTTTTCTTAATAATTCCGTTTAGACTTCAGCCTCCATCAATTTATTTAACAGGAATGTAATAAGTGCTGGCTACACAAAGCCACAACATGATATTTTAAAGGAAAACATGGTTTACATGGGAAACAGATAAACATATGATTTAGTCAAATGCAATATAAAGAGTACTGCACTGATGGTCTGAACAAAAGGAGTAGAGATTACTTGAGTGGGAAAGGGGAGACATCATTTGAATTGATTTTAAAAATTGAATAAAATTTTGTCAAATGTCTCAGACTGACACAGCATTTCAGGCAAAAGGAAAAGTCAGAGCAAATAACATGGAGTTAAATTCCCCTTTCTTAAAATGTAACTAAGTCAAATTATATCACTACATCTCTTCCGAAAATTGAGTAGAGTGAATTAAAAATAACTCCTAGTAGAGTTACTTAGAAATAAAAAAGAAAGTCAGGAAAACAAAAGGGAGATAAAGTAGATAGAAAAGAAAAGGTCCTCTTGGAAGAAATCAATAGATAAGACAAAAGCACCTTGGCTTTGAAATCACATGCCTGTATCTGCCAATGGGAGAAAGTTCTAAAATTCATTCTAAAGCAAGAGATGGATCCAGGTCAGAGTGTGTGGCTACATATTTATGTGTCTATTGTGAAATTTTTGTGAGACTCTGGGATTTTTTTCATAAACACATCTTGCCATTCTTGAGATGTGCCTACCATGGTATATTTAAGAAGATGATAAAATGTCTATGGAAAGAGTACAAAGTGGGAAGGGAAGATGATAGCGAGTCGCATCTAACTGACAGAGTTTTTTTCTGGAATAAATTCAAAACTTAGTTCCAAATGATATGAAAAAACTACCTTGAATAAAGACTTAGGTTTGAGTGTGGGCCCTTCCATGTCCTTGTTTTGAGTCTTTGAATAAAGTACTAATTCTATTCGTTAAAAAGTGGAAATAATAATACCTGTCATACTCAATTCACTCAGTCAGTCAGTTATGAGTCTTGTCTTGTAATGGATAAAAGCAATGCATGTATACACTTTGATAAAATAAATGCCTAGTACCCTACAAATGGGCAATGGCCTTCAAATATTCCCCAACAGCTGGCCTAATAATCCAGTGCATCCTACCCTACCAAGCTTTGTACCTGTCTTCTGCAACTATTGATCCCTTGATCTGAACAGGCACCTCTGCCTTAAAAGACTGAACAAACACATTTCTCCATTTCTGTCCTTGCTGTCTATCTCATCCTCTGGCCATGCACCAACACTGAGGAAAGGAATACCACTTCATCTCACTCCATACCACAACTTGGTTGGGGCAATAGTGACTGGGCTGCTGTGAGACTGACATAAAACTATAGTGTAACAGGTACTGCAGATGCCAAAATGAGTGTTTTAAAGAAGAGTGTGTGAACTAATTGTGGATGAAGAGCATCTGGGAGGGACGGTAGGCATTGGGATTAGGGGAAAAGGAAAATAAAATGCCAAAGCACCAGGGCAAAGAAGAAAACGGTGTGTCTGGGCAACTGCATACATTTTTTGGATAAGAACACATAGATGATTGCTACAATTTTTTTCCTCCAAGAAACTATTAATAATTTAGAAAAATACAATGGGTTAGCATATGAGTTAGAGGACTAAAATTGCTATAAAGAAATATAGTAGCAGCTGAGAAGACCAGAAGAGATTGTTGACAAGATACAAGATTGCCAAATCACTTTCTTTCCAAATCCAACTGAGATTAAAAATCTAAAGAGTGCTCACAGTTTTGTGATTTTTCGATCATCACTTGTCAATACTAAAATCAAAGACTAGGATGGCAAACACAATGAAGTCAAAGGACAGATTTAATAGAGGATAATAAGAGAGATGAGTAAAAATACACAAACTGAAGGCAGAGGGAGGTTTCTTGTCTCAAATTATGTGACTACAGATGCACCTTATAAACCCTAAACCTCTATGCAGATAGGAGGTATTGTTTTTATTATTATTGGAATATTGTGTATATGTCCCCTTAAACTACTTGGAAAATGGTTGTAAGTGACAACCAGACAAGGAAAGAAGATATATAGGACATGTGCTATGTGCTTTCATTTCAATTCACCAAATTCAATTCACCAAAAACTTACTAAGTAACTAGAACTGAGACCTGAAACTTGCCCTAGAGAAGCTTACTGTCAATTATGGGAGACAAATATATAATTAGAGAATTTCAAAATAATATGCTAAAAGCTACATTAAAAATGGGGAGGGGAACACAGCCCGTTCTTCCCAAAGGAGACGACACTAAGGAAATTTTGAAATATAGGTATAATTTAGTCAGAGAGCTGGAGGATGTTTCAGACAGAGGGAACTGTGTGGGAAAGGGCAGAAGACTAGAAAGAGCATTTAGCTAAATTACCAAATCCAAGAAAATAGTGTGCCCTAGGATATTTGTATTATCTGTAAGATACAGAAGAGCCTATAAGAAGAAATACCTTGGATTCACGTTCAGGAAATCTTCACTTCCCTGCTCCTCCTCATGATGAAAGTAGTTTATTTCACTGTTCCATTGATTTTAGAACTGGCCATATGATTAACATTGACCTATAGGATATTAGAAGAACTGATGCAAGCGAAGACTTGAAATGTGCTTGCCTGTTGGCTACTTGCTCTCTTGCACCTCTGCCAGAAGATCATGCCCTGACTTTCCCACTACTCCAAGGAGAACAAAAGACATGTAGAGGAGAGCCACCCACCCAACCACAGACCTGAGGTTTGGAATTAAACCTGGCCAAGTGCAGCCTAGATCATCTCACCTCAAGTTGGCTGGTAGATAGATGAGTGAATTTAAATGATTCTTATTTAAACTTCCCAATTTTAGAGTGGCTGTTATGTAGCAATAGCTGCCTATACATTGTTAAACATGGTTGTCTCTGTGTTGAAATGTTTTTTCTTGTTTTTGCTTCACATTCTTTACAAATATACTGTTTACTTTTGTAATAAAGAGAAATTTAAAAAATAAATCTTACATGTAAAATATATCACTTATGATGCAAGAATCTCTCAAAAGGCTCTGGTATCTGGTATAATATCTGGTATCTTTCCTCTTAACCAATTGTCAGTAAGGAACTTTATCTTGAGGGTTATTTTAAGCTATGATACTGTCATTCTCAGTTGTAGTTGAGGGCCCACATGTGGTGAAGTAAAATCCTCTGAGGATCCTCAGACATTTTTTTCTCAACACACTGCTCTGGTGTGTTGAGCTCAGGAAAAGATGAGGCCCAGATAGGAAGTGGAAAAAACAAGTTTCAGATACAGAGAGAGTTGATTTAATAAAATTAGACAATTCTATGAAAGTGCCTATTACAGTGCCTGGTGCATAGTAATAGACAATCAAGAAGTGTGTGATTCATGCTCACAGTCTCCCCTAAGTTTTCGCATTAGCCAGTTTCAGAAAAGTTCTTGTGAGGATTTTCAAGTTCATGCTCATTTGCATTTTAGTAGTGGCCCAGGTAAAACATGCTGTCTCTTCAATGATGTAGTTAAGAGAACAAAAGTCAGGAAAGTTCTGGCCTTTTGGATTTTCATGGAATTTGCAATGTCTGTTTTGACATTTAGGTTTCTGATTTTCTGTGATCTGTCATTTATGAGTGCTGCAGTGAATAAGTGAGAGCCATTAAACAGCTGCACAATTTGGGGGACTTTCCACAGCCCAGTCGTAGGACTCTACAGGGGATCGGAGAGGATTAGACACAAGAAAACAGACAGGCATTTTAATTTGAGTAATATTAACACTCACAAACTGTCATATTATGGAAATCGTTGGCAGTGTGTGAGCTCTGCTACTGAAGCAAAGGCAGCAAAAGCAAACCAACAAGAGCTTGGAATTTCCAGGATGTCCTCAATGCTGGCAGCTGACAAAGTCAGGTGAGCATCTAGTGTGGCACTCAGGAGGAACAAGTGCAGGACTGAGGGAGACATCTAGGGGAATCCCCAGCAAGCCCCTAGATTCTCTAAAGCACCTGTATCCTACTAAAAGACATATTTTGGTCCCTGGTCATCAGCCAGCAATGTTTCTTTATTGAGAAAAGGACATTACAGAGACAGAGGAGAAAAGTATAATAAATATATAACACAGTTCCTGAATTCAGGGACTCTTCGTGAAACTATTTATACACACAGGAACCTACACTAAAACAATGTGAAGTACACACGGGGAGATAACATGTAAGTGAATTTAATATAGCTCAAAATTCATTTCTGAATACTGTAGCAATAAAGTTATCATGGATATTAAGCCAGGCTAATCATGAAGAACTCCTTGTAAGACGTTAATTTTGAGATCAGTTTTGACAGAGATGAAGGATAATGCTTGGTGTACAAAATGGAAAAATGCACAGACAAGAAAATCAAATTCAATATTACCTGCATGTCTATAAGTGCTAAGACAAAATCATAGGGCACAAAGAAGAAAAAAATGTCAAGGGCATACAGTCAACCTTGTGCAACCTCACAATGTGTTGATATAGTTTCAAGTTTTTGTAGTGACCCAGTGGGTACGAATCTGGTAATATCTATGCCAAATGCAATCCCTCCCCCACCACTCCTGAAATCAAAGACTCATGCACAGTTTCAAGGAGAGAACCATGTGGAAGAGAAATGAAGGTCTCCAGAGTTATATGGAGGAAGTAGGGTGTGGTGGGCATCAAAATGACAGTGGCTAGAGCTTTCTTACTGGTGCGGCACCAACTAACAACACTCTTGTTCCTTAATTATAGTTTACTGCTGAGATCATTGAGAAAGGCAAGCTCCAATCTACTAAGTAGGATATTGAAGAACTGAGAACGGTAACTTTCCCTGAATCTCATGAACAATCCCTCCTCTCCCCATCCCACCATGAAAATGAAACCCATCCACATGCACAGTAACCAAGGAAGTGAAGCAGGTCTACCCAGCGGATAAATGAAATGATCACAAAGTTTGTTCCTGAACGCATCGAAAAGAAGTGCTAAAATGCTGTGGATAGAATTTTGGAAAATCATTTCTGTATTTCCAGTTTACTTTCACTAAAATATCAGTGATTTTGTCTTCATTTATTATTATTTTTCAGTTGGTCTCCAGCATTTTGGTTTTCTTCTCTTAGCCATCTAGTCAAACAATAATCATTTGACACCTTATGCTTAAATGAACCTGGAGAGGAATCATTAAATGAACCCCTTTGCAATGCTAAGACTCACTTATATACACATCAAAGAGTGAGCTTTCTAAGAGTTAGACATATCTTTATTTTCTTGTCTTTATTTTATTATTAATCTTATTATCATCTTTATGGTTGGGCTTCTCTGGTATTAGTTTATACTTATTAAAAGCAGATGCTATAGTCTTCAATCTAATGACATATGAAGCAGCAAATTTGATAAGCATGTTTATGGAAGAGAAAATGTAAGCAGGGCCAAAACAATCTTGGAAAATTGAATTGACTTTTTATAGCCTAAAGATTTTTGAAAATTGATGGAACTTCTATATCCTGTAAAAAGCAGCAACCTCTCACTTTTCAGAGTAATATGTATTCTGACACAAAAAAATATTTCAAAAAACCTACCTAGTAAGGTTAGAAAGACAGCAGTTTAGAAGAGGGGTATCATTATTTAGGAAATTTTGCAACTGTGGACATTGCTTAAAACATGACCACAGAGTAACAGCAGCAAGAAGTACAGTAGGATAGGAGATAGGAAGGGAACATGGAAGAGTGGAATAAAGTCAAGAAGAAGGATGCAGAAATGTAATAACGAGAAGGTAACAATAACAGTGTCAAACTAAGGTTCTGTTTTGCAGGGTGGCTCTTCCGGCCAGACGCTCACCACTCCCCCAAGATGGTCTCCCTGCAGGGACCATTGCCCCCAGCTTTCCTGTACATCACTGCTGCATTTGATTTCATGCATCCTGCTCTGCGGGTGCCACTCTCTTGCTTTATGGTTCAGAGAAATTCAAG